>NC_086110.1:60585589-62985589 GCF_963921235.1 Mobula hypostoma
AGAGAGTGTGTGTGTGTGTGTGTGTGTGTGTGTGTGTGGGAGAGAGTGTGTGTGGGTGGGAGAAAGTGTGTGCGTGGAGGGGGGAGAGAGTGTGTGTGCGTGGAGGGGGGAGAGAGTGTGTGTGTGTGTGTGTGTGTGTGTGGGAGAGAGTGTGTGTGGGGGGGAGAGAGTGTGTGTGGGGGGGAGAGAGTGCGTGCGTGGGGGGGGAGAGAGAGTGTGTGTGTGTGTGGGTGGGTGGGAGAGAGTGTGTGTGGGGGAGAGAGTGTGTGTGTGTGTGTGTGTGTGGGGGAGAGAGTGTGTGTGTGGGAGAGAGAGAGAGAGTGTGTGTGTGTGTGTGTGTGTGTGTGTGGGGGGGAGAGAGAGTGACTGCGTGGGGAGAGAGAGTGACTGTGGGGGGAGAGACAGACTGTGCGGGGGGAGAGAGAGTGTGTGTTGTGTGGGGGGGAGAGTGTGTGGGGGGAGAGAGAGTGACTGTGCAGGGGGAGAGAGTGTGTTGGGGGAAGAGACTGTGCGTGTGGGGGGAGAGAGAGAGAGTGAGTGTTGGGGGAGAGAGTGTGTCTGTTGGGGAGAGTGTGTGTGTGGGTGGGAGAGAGTGTGTGCGTGGGGGGGAGAGAGTGCGTGCGTGGGGGGAGGGAGAGTGTGTGTGTGTGGGGTGTGGGAGAGAGTGTGTATGGGGGAGAGAGTGTGTGTGTGGGGGAGAGAGAGTGTGTGTGGGGGAGAGAGTGTGTGTGTGTGTGTGTGGGAGAGAGTGTGTGTGGGTGGGAGAGAGTGTGTGTGTGGGGGGGAGAGAGTGTGTGTGTGGGGGGGAGAGAGTGCGTGCGTGGGGGGAGAGAGTGTGTGTGTGTGTGTGTGTGGGGGAGAGAGAGAGAGTGTGTGTGTGTGTGTGTGTGTGGGAGGGAGAGAGTGTGTGTGTGGGGGAGAGAGTGTGTGGGGGAGAGAGAGTGACTGCGGGGGGTGAGAGAGTGACTGTGGGGGGGAGAGACAGTGTGTGGGGGGAGAGAGTGACTGTGCGGGGGTTGAGAGAGTGTGTGTTGTGTGGGGGTGAGAGAGTGTGTGGGAGAGAGAGTGACTGTGCGGGGGGAGAGAGAGTGTGTGTGTGTGTGTTGGGAGAGAGAGTGTGTGTGTGGGGGGAGAGAGAGAGAGTGAGTGTTGGGGGAGAGAGTGTGTCTGTTGGGGAGAGTGTGTGTGTGGGTGGGAGAGAGTGTGTGCGTGGGGGGGAGAGAGTGCGTGCGTGGGGGGAGGGAGAGTGTGTGTGTGTGTGGGGGGGGGTGGGAGAGTGTGTGTGTGGGGGAGAGAGTGTGTGTGTGGGGGAGAGAGAGGTGTGTGTGTGTGTGTGTGTGTGTGTGTGTGTGTGTGGGGGGGGGGAGAGAGAGTGTCTGTGGGGGGGAGAGACAGTCTGTGCGGGGGGAGAGAGAGTGTATGTTGTGTGGGGGGAGAGAGTGTGTGTGGGGGAGAGAGAGAGAGTGTGTGTGTGTGTGTGTGTGTGTGTGTGTGGGAGAGAGTGTGTGTGGGTGGGAGAGAGTGTGTGCGTGGGGGGGAGAGAGTGTGTGTGTGTGTGTGTGTGTGTGTGAGAGAGTGTGTGTGAGGGGGAGAGAGTGTGTGTGTGAGGGGGAGAGAGTGTGTGTGTGGGGGGAGAGAGTGCGTGCGTGGGGGGGAGAGAGTGTGTGTGAGGGGGAGAGAGTGTGTGTGAGGGGGAGAGAGTGTGTGTGTGGGGGGAGAGAGTGTGTGTGGGGGGAGAGAAAGTGACTGTGCGGGGGGAGAGAGAGTGTGTGTTGGGGGGAGAGAGTGTGTGTGTTGGGGGGAGAGAGTGTGCGTGTGGGGGGGAGAGAGTGTGCGCATGGGGGGAGAGAGAGAGTGTGTGTGTGTGTGTGGGAGGGAGAGAGTGTGTGTATGGGGGGGAGAGTGTGTGTGTGGGGGGAGAGAGTGCGTGTGGGGGGAGAGAGTGTGTGTGTGGGGGGAGAGAGTGTGTGTGTGTGTGGGGGAGAGAGTGTGTGTGGGGGGAGAGAGTGTGTGTGTGTGTGGGGGAGAGAGTGTGTGTGGGGGAGAGAGAGAGTGTGTGTGTGTGTGTGGGGGTTGGAGAGAGTGTGTGTGGGGGAGAGAGTGTGTGTGTGTGTGGGGGAGAGAGAGTGTGTGTGTGTGGGGTGTGGGAGAGAGTGTGGGTGGGGGAGAGAGTGTGTGTGGGGGGAGAGAGAGTGACTGTGTGAGGGGAGAGAGAGTGTGTGTTGGGGGGAGAGAGTGTGTGTGGGGGGAGAGAAAGTGACTGTGCGGGGGGAGAGAGACTGTGTGTTGGGGGGAGAGAGTGTGCGTGTGGGGGGAGAGACTGTGTGCGTGGGGTAGAGAGAGAGAGTGTGTATGTGTGTGTGGGGGGGAGAGAGAGTGTGTGTGTGTGTGTGTGTGTGTGTGGGGGGGGTGGGAGAGAGTGTGTGTATGGGGAGAGTGTGTGTGTATGGGGGAGAGAGTGTGTGTGGGGGAGAGAGAGAGAGTGTGTGTGTGTGGGGGAGAGAGAGTGTGTGTGTGTGTGTGTGTGAGGGAGAGAGTGTGTGTATGGGGGAGAGTGTGTGTGTATGGGGGAGAGAGAGAGAGAGTGTGTGTGTGTGTGTGTGTGAGAAAGAGTGTGTGTGGGTGGGAGAGAGTGTGTGTTGGGAAGAGAGTGTGCATGTGCGGGGGGAGAGAGAGTATGTGTGTGGGGAGAGAGTGTGTGTGTGGGGGAGAAAGAGTGTTGTGGGGAGAGAGTGAGTGTGTGCATTGGGGGAGAGAGAGTGTGTGTGTGGGGAGGGAGAGAGAGTGACTGTGCGGGGGGAGAGATAGTGTGTTGGGGGAGAGAGAGTGTGCGTGTGGGGGGAGCGAGTGTGTGTGTGTTGGGAGAGAGAGTGTGTGTGTGTGTGTGTGTGTGTTGGGAGAGAGTGTGTGTGTGACGGGAGAGAGTGTGTGTGGGGGGAGAGAGAGTGACTGTGCGGGGGGAGAGAGAGTGACTGTGCGGGGGGAGAGAGAGTGACTGTGCGGGGGGAGAGAGTGTGCGTGTGGGGGGGGGAGTGAGTGTGTGTGTGTGTGTGTGTTGGGAGAGAGTGTGTGTGTGGGGGGAGAGAGTGTGTGCGTGGGGGAGAGAGAGAGAGAGTGTGTGTGTGTGTGGGGGGAGAGAGAGTGTGTGTGTGTGTGTGTGTGTGTGTGTGTGGGGGGGGTGGGAGAGAGTGTGTGTGGGGGAGAGAGAGTGTGTGTGTGTGTGGGGTGTGGGAGAGAGTGTGTATGGGGGAGAGAGTGTGTATGGGGGAGAGAGAGTGACTGTGTGAGGGGAGAGAGAGTGTGTGTTGGGGGGAGAGAGAGTGTGTGGGGGGAGAGAAAGTGACTGTGCGGGGGGAGAGAGAGTGTGTGTTGGGGGGAGAGAGTGTGCGTGTGGGGGGGAGAGAGTGTGCGCATGGGGGGAGAGAGAGAGTGTGTGTGTGTGTGTGTGGGAGGGAGAGAGTGTGTGTGGGAGGGAGAGAGTGTGTGTGGGAGGGAGAGAGTGTGTGTATGGGGGAGAGTGTGTGTATATGGGGGAGAGAGTGTGTCTGGGGGAGAGAGAGAGTGTGTGTGTGTGTGTGTGTGTGTGTGTGTGAGAAAGAGTGTATGTGGGTGGGAGAGAGTGTGTGTTGGGAAGAGAGTGTGTATGTGCGGGGGGAGAGAGAGTATGTGTGTGGGGAGAGAGTGTGTGTGGGGGAGAAAGAGTGTTGTTGGGAGAGAGTGAGTGTGTGCATTGGGGGAGAGAGAGTGTGTGTGTGGGGAGGGAGAGAGAGTGTGTGTGTGTGTTGGGGAGAGAGTGTGAGTGTGGGGGGAGAGAGAGTGACTGTGCGGGGGGAGAGAGAGTGTGTATTGGGGGAGAGAGTGTGCGTGTGGGGGGGAGAGAGTGTGTGTGTGTGTTGGGAGAGAGTGTGTGTGTGGGGGGAGAGAGTGTGTGTGTGGGGGGAGAGAGTGTGTGTGTGGGGGGAGAGAGTGTGTGTGGGGGAGAGAGAGTGACTGTGCGGGGGGAGAGAGAGTGACTGTGCGGGGGGAGAGAGAGTGTGTGTTGGGAGGGAGAGAGAGTGCGTGTGGGGGGAGAGAGTGTGTGCGTGGGGGAGAGAGAGAGAGAGTGTGTGTGTGTGGGGGGAGAGAGAGAGAGAGAGTGTGTGTGTGTGTGTGTGGGTGTGTGTGTGTGTGTGGGAGAGAGTGTGTGTGGGGGAGAGAGAGTGTGCGTGGGGGGAGAGAGAGTGTGTGTGTGTGTGTGTGTGTGTGTGTGTGTGGGGCTGGGAGAGAGTGTGTGTGGGGGAGAGAGAGTGTGTGTGTATGTGTGGGGTGTGGGAGAGAGTGTGTGTATGGGGGAGAGAGTGTGTATGGGGGAGAGTGTGTGTGTGTGGGGGAGAGAGAGAGAGTGTGTGTGTGTGTGTGTGTGTGTGTGTAGGGGTGGGAGAGAGTGTGTGTGGGGGAGAGAGTGTGTGTGTGTAGGGATGGGAGAGAGTGTGTGTGGGGGAGAGAGTGTGTGTGGGTGGGAGAGAGTGTGTGTGGGGGGAGAGAGTGTGTGTGTGGGGGGAGAGAGTGCGTGCGTGGGGGGAGAGAGAGAGTGTGTGTGTGTGTGTGTGTGTGGGGGGGGGGGTGGGAGAGTGTGTGTGTGGGGGAGAGAGTGTGTGTGTGGGGGAGAGAGTGTGTGTGTGTGGGGGAGAGAGAGTGACTGCGTGGGGAGAGAGAGTGACTGTGGGGGGGAGAGACAGACTGTGCGGGGGAGAGAGAGTGTGTGTTGTGTGGGGGGGAGAGTGTGTGGGGGGAGAGAGAGTGACTGTGCGGGGGGAGAGTGTGTGTTGGGGGAAGAGAGTGTGTTGGGGGAAGAGAGTGTGCGTGTGGGGGAGAGAGAGTGAGTGTTGGGGGAGAGAGAGTGTGTCTGTTGGGGAGAGAGTGTGTGTGGGTGGGAGAGAGTGTGTGTGGGGGAGAGAGAGAGAGTGTGTGTGTGGGTGGGAGAGAGAGTGTGTGTGTGGGGGAGAGAGAGAGTGTGTGTGTGGGGGAGAGAGAGTGTGTATGTGGGTGGGAGAGAGTGTGTGTGGGGGAGAGAGAGAGAGAGTGTGTGTGTGTGGGAGGGAGAGAGTGTGTGTGTGGGGGAGAGAGAGTGTGTGTGGGGGAGAGAGTGACTGCGGGGGGTGAGAGAGTGACTGTGGGGGGGAGAGAGAGTGTGTGTGTGTGTTGGGAGAGAGTGTGTGTGTTGGGGGGAGAGAGTGTGTATGGGGGAGAGTGTGTGTGTGTGGGGGAGAGAGAGAGAGAGTGTGTGTGTGTGTGTGTGTGTGTGTGTGTGTGTGTGTGTATAGGGGTGGGAGAGAGTGTGTGTGGGGGAAAGAGTGTGTGTGGGTGGGAGAGAGTGTGTGCGTGGGGGGGGAGAGAGTGTGTGTGTGTGTGTGTGTGTGTGTGTGTGTGAGAGTGTGTGTGGGGGGGAGAGAGTGTGTGTGTGGGGGGGAGAGAGTGCGTGTGTGGGGGGAGAGAGAGAGTGTGTGTGTGTGTGGGGGAGAGAAAGAGTGTGTGTGTGGGTGGGAGAGAGTGTGTGTGGGGGAGAGAGAGAGAGTGTGTGTGTTGGTGGGAGAGAGAGTGTGTGTGTGGGGGAGAGAGAGAGTGTGTGTGTGGGGGAGAGAGAGTGTGTATGTGGGTGGGAGAGAGTGTGTGTGTGGGGGAGAGAGAGAGTGTGTGTGTGTGTGCGAGGGAGAGAGTGTGTGTGTGCGAGGGAGAGAGTGTGTGTGTGGGGGAGAGAGAGTGTGTGTGGGGGAGAGAGTGACTGCGGGGGGTGAGAGAGTGACTGTGGGGGGGAGAGACAGTGTTTGGGGGGAGAGAGTGACTGTGCGGGGGTTGAGAGAGTGTGTGTTGTGTGGGGGGGAGAGAGTGTGTGGGAGAGAGAGTGACTGTGCGGGGGAGAGAGAGTGTGTGTGTGGGGGAGAGAGTGTGTGTGGGGGGAGAGAGAGTGACTGTGTGAGGGGAGAGAGAGTGTGTGTTGGGGGGGAGAGAGTGTGTGTGGGGGGAGAGAAAGTGACTGTGCAGGGGGAGAGAGAGTGTGTGTTGGGGGAGAGAGTGTGTGTGGGGGAGAGAAAGTGACTGTGCGGGGGGAGAGAGAGTGTGTGTTGGGGGAGAGAGTGTGCGTGTGGGGGGGAGAGTGTGTGCGTGGGGGAGAGAGAGTGTGTGTGTGTGTGTGTGTGGGGGGGTGGGAGAGAGTGTGTGTGGGGGAGAGAGAGTGTGTGTGTGTGTGTGTGGGGGTGGGAGAGAGTGTGTGTATGGGGGAGAGTGTGTGTGTATGGGGGAGAGAGTGTGTGTGGGGGAGAGAGAGAGTGTGTGTGTGTGTGTGTGTGTGTGAGAAAGAGTGTGTGTGGGTGGGAGAGAGTGTGTGTTGGGAAGACAGTGTGTATGTGCGGGGGGAGAGAGAGTATGTCTGGGGGAGAAAGAGTGTTGTGGGGAGAGAGTGAGTGTGTGCATTGGGGGAGAGAGAGTGTGTGTGTGGGGGAGAGAGTGTGTGTGGGGGGAGAGAGAGTGACTGTGCGGGGGGAGAGATAGTGTGTGTTGGGGGAAGAGAGAGTGTGCGTGTGGGGGGAGAGAGTGTGTGTGTGTGGGGGGGAGAGTGAGTGTGTGTGTGTGGGGGGGAGAGTGAGTGTGTGTGTGTGGGGGGGGGGAAGAGGGAGAGAGTGGAGGAGCGGAAGGAGGGCCCTCATTTATCAAATGGCTGGAGCCTAGTGTCTGCAAGTCCACTGAACGCTGGATGCCGGAGACTGCCTGTCCTGGAGCTGGAGGACTGTCGGTGTTTGTGAGAGGGTGAAAAGGAGGGATGGGGCTCGCTTTTCTATTTGTGTTGCCCAGAGTTAGAAGCCTGGAGTTCTTGGGCGAGAGGGAGGAAAGGTACTTGTCTTGCTGCTGTTGAGTTCTGTTTTCTTGTGTTCTGTGTTGTTCTGCTAAGCTTTGTGGGCGTGCTCTGTCGACGTAGAATCTGTGGCAACACTTGCAGGCTGCCCCATCGTTTCCTCATGTGTGGGTCATTATTGAAAATGACACATTTCACTAAAGGCTTTGATGAATATGTGATAAACAAATGGATCTGAATGTTTAAAAAAAAAATTTACAGTACATGGGAAGAGCATTTGCCTATACTGGAAAACACTACCTCCCAAGACAACATGTAGGAAGTATTTAGTGCACTTTGCCTGAAAGCTAAAGGAACACCACAATTCATTGAGATCACCGACACAGAAGTGTGTGTCACAATAGTGTGGACAACCGAGGGAGAGGCAAACTACTGTTCCACCATCAGGTGCTTAGATGATGCGACACAGTAAATACAGCAGTCTAAATACAGGCCCAGTTCAAACTAACACAAGCAGCTCCTTTGATCCCTTTCAGCAGATGTTTAATAATTTTAGACTGAAAGAAAAATTGGACTTCAGCCCAGATGATGACGTAAGTGAGGTTTCAGCCATAGCTCCCCCAGCTCGCCACCAAAAGTCTCTGCAAGGTCATCGCACCATCCTCCGCTCTTCCTTCATCCATCCTCTGCTCTTCCTTCATCCATCCTCTACACCTCTTCAACCACTCATGGTGGTTTTCTTCATGAACAAGCAGCTGGCTGCTCTACGCTTTAGTTCAAAGCAAATTCATTATCAAAGTGCATAAACGTCACCATATACTACCCTGAGATTCATTTTCTTGTGGGCATTTACAGTAAAATAAAAAATACAATAGAATCTATGAAAAACTATACATCAACAAAGATTAACAAACTACCCCTGTGCAAAAGTACACAAATTGTGCAAATAATTTTAAAAATCTGCATCTATGCAAATATAAACATTTACCCATCAAAATTTGCTAATTACTGTGTGCTTGATTTGAGATATCTATGTCCCTAAATGTATCTATTTATGGGAGAAACCGCTTCTTAATACTGACCTGCATCCAAATGGATTAATCTGAGGGGACAAAATTATATTCACTCTCTGCAATTGTCTGACGTTCTAAAGGTCTAATCTGAAAATAGCAGGGTGGCCTCTGCCTGGTTCAGAGAGAGGCTTCTGTGCAACCACTTCTACCTGTCCACTAAGAGGACCACAACCTTGTCGAAAGTTTGGGAACCTGCGTGCCTCAGTGATGTTGAAAGCAATGTAGGCTGGAGTCAAAGTTTTATCCTTTGGTTCTTGGGAGGGTAACAGATGCCAAACAGGTCAAAGGTAGAGGCCAGACTAAGAGTGGGCCACCGGTCCTCCTGGATTGGGGGTTCAGCTCGGGGCAAACAACCCCAATCCTTCTACATCTGAGTGCGATGGTAATCCTGAGACTGCACCCGGGACTTGTGTGACTGACAGTAGTGAAAACCAAGCTACTGACACGATGAAGGAAGCAATGAACTCTGCCAGAGATGGACATCTTCATTGCTGCCCGAAACGCCAGCGGCATAATGGGCAGCAGCGAGACAGCGAGATTTACACCTGTCTTCATTTGCACAGGTAGTGTGAAAGTGGATTCTACAGGAAAAGAGGAAAATTTAATTTAATTTAGAGGGTCAGCTTGTTAACAGGCTCTTTCAACCCAAAGAGCCTGCACTGCCCAATTACACCCATGTGACTAATTACCCTATGAGCATCATCACCTTTGGAATGTGGGAGTAAACCAGAGCACCTGGAGAAAACCCACACAGTCACAGGAAAAACGTACAAACTCCTGACAGACAGTGGTGGAATTGCTTTAAACTCCTACACAGGATCGAAATAAGCTGCAGAGAGTTGTAAACTTAGTCAGCTCCATCGTGGGCACTAGCCTCTGTAGTATCCAGGACATCGTCAAGGAGCGGTGCCACAGAAAGGTAGTATCCATCATTAAGAACCCCGATCACCCAGGTCATGCCCTGTTCTCATTGCTGCCATCAGGAAGGAGGTACAGAAGCCTGAAGGCACACACTCAACGATTCAGGAACAGCTTCTTCCCCTCTACCCTCCGATTTCTGAATGGCCATTGAGCCCACGAACACTATTACCTCACTACTTTTTATTATTTTTTTTTGCACCACTTATTTAATTTAACTATTGTATATATTTACTGCAATTCACATTATTTCCTATGACTAGGCACTGCCTTGCACTGCTGCCGGAAAGATAACAAATTTCACAGCATGTGCCGGTGATATTAAACCTGATTCTGATTCTGACATCTAACAGTGCAATGTGTAGGATATTTGCAGGGATTTAACCACTCACAGATGGGAACTGAACCAGGAACTAAGGCTGAGGAGGTGCAAGTGCTACCATAAAGCCACAGCTGACATTCATTAATCATGTAGAATAAAGGCCAATGGATATTGTTGTACAATATCTATCATTCACTTGCTGGGTTTGTATACAGGATCACTTATGACCTGCCAAAACTGATCCTCATTAGCAATAGCCATGCATATATTACACTTCCTGTGATGTTACCTTGGCATCCTTTACAACGTAAATGTCTACCTTCTGAACACGCAAGTGCTGAACACAGCATTCAAAACAAAGCATTTCACAGTTCTCCATTCAAGGCTTAAATATTTCATCATTAAGCAACAAAAATTCTCCCAAAAGCTCATCTGAAGAATTACGTTTGATTTCCATGCCAGAAATAAATGTCAGCAGTGCAAAAATTATGCTTTCAGACATTTGCTTTAAGGATGCTACAAATGACTTTCAACAGGCAGCTGGAATCTTTATCGCAGGATCGAAATGTCTGCTAATGGAGGGCATGCGTTTAAGGTGAGAGATGAGTAAATTCAGAGGAGATGTGCTGGGCATGTTGCTTCTTCGCACAGGGAATGGCAGGTGCCTGGATCATGTTGCCAGGGGTGGCAGTGGATGCAAATGTGATAGAGATTGAAAAAAAATAGCTTTGTTTATCACATGTACATCAAAACATTTAAACATACAGTGAAATGCATCATTTGCCTCAAATCAAATCAGTGAGGTTTGCACTGGGCAACCCGGTGCCAACCTAGCATGCCCACAGCTTACTAACCCTAACCATATTTCTCTGGACTGTAGGAGATAACGGAAACACCCGGAGGAAGCCCACGCGGTCACGGGAAGAATGTACAAGCACCGTAGAGACAACAGAGGGAGTTGAATCCCGATCAGCAATTGCTGGCGCTGTAAACTGATGCGCTAACTAGTACGCTGCAGTTACAACCCCAAGAAGCTCTTAGATAGGCACACAAATGTGCAAAGAATGGAGGGCTATGGGTAGTATGAAGATGGAAGGGATTAGTTTAGTTACTAGTTTAATTATATATACTAGTATAATTCTATAGATTTGTGGTGGAAAGTGTACTGACTGGCTACATTACAGCCTGATATGGGAACGCCAATGCCTTTGAGTGGAAAACACACGAAAAGTAGTGGATTTGGCCCAGTACATCAAACCCCTCCCAACCATTGAGCACATCTACATGAAACGTTGTCGTGGAAAAGCACCTTCCATCATCAAATATCCTCACCACCCAGTCCATGCTCTTTTCTTGTTGCTGCCATCGGGAAGAAGGTACAGGTAGGTGCCTCAGGACTCACACCACCAGATTCAAGAACAGTTACTACCCCTCAACCAACAGGCTCTTGAACAAAAGAAGGTAACTACACACATCTATAGAGATGTTCCCACTACAAATGATTACACTTTGAGGACTCTTAGACTTGGTATTTCGTGCTCTTGTTATTTATTGAAATCTGCACTTGCACAGTTTGTTGTCTATTGATCCTGTTTACAGTTACTGTTCTATAGATTTGCTAGGTATGCCTGCAGGAAAATAGATGTCAGAGTTGTATGTGGTGACATGTATGTACCCTGATAAGTTTTCCTTTGAACTTTGAATTAGTTTGGCACATCATGAGCTGAAGGGACTTCTCCTTGTTCTATGCAGAGATCACTGACCATTTCCATTAGTGTCGATCAGTGGCCTGATAAGGATGAACAAAAACAGGAAAAGGGATGCCGTGGGTAAGCGGGGGGAGAAAGTGCCTGTGACTGCACGAAAGAAAAGGCATGTTATGTTCAAGAAATTAAGCCTAAACCAGCCCGTAATTGTTAATACCATTTTGGATACTGGCCTACTTTATAGAGTCAGAAATTTGGTGTATCCTTTGAATGAGGATCTACAATAATGCAAAATTCCCAATTTTGCAAAATTAAAAAAAAGACTGAACTGAGGAAAAAAAAACAAAAAGACTTCAAGTCTTGAGATACCTTGCTATGGTCTTTATCACAGAAATCCCAAGAACACAAATAGCAAAATAATGAACCAAATATTCACCAGACAAATGATTAACATATCATGTTCTTAATAACAAAGAAAAAGTACTCTTTAAAAACAAAGGAGCTGTTCTCCTCAAAAGGATTCTTCTCCCTGTTCCCTCAAACCCACCTTCTATTTTTTCTTTCTCTCTCTCTCTCTCTCTTCCCCTCTCCCACCCTCCCCCATCTCACCCTCTCCCTCTCCCTCCTCCTCGCTTGGCATGTCACATCATGTGAAAGTGAACAGTTTCTGACAGCAACTGTTGAATGCAGACAGAGATTATCCCCGAGACTAAGAACGCTGTACAGAGCTTTCACCCTCCCTGACCCCGCTTGGCGGACATTCCAAAAATGTTGCAACCAAATCTGGATAGGTCCACTCTCCAGACGAATGAAAACAGTGCAGTTACACCAGACAAGAGCCATGATTCTCCTGTCAATCACATCTTTCCTGGCCCATCTTCCTCTGTGCTTTCGTATATACTGTGTAGGACAGATCCAGGCCTGTGCATATTCTGGGAACTGCTAAGAGGTTCAACTAAATTAGATGCACAAAATTAAACCAAATGTAAACAAAACTGTAACTCACAGTTTTAAGCATGCGAGGTTTGTGCATTGTTGCTCTTTGCTGCTTAACCACCTCCAGTATTGTTTATGTTTCCTTCTCATTAAAACTCTTTCTCTCCTTTTATTTTGAGGATTGCCTGCCACTTCCCTTGCACTGAAGAACAGGACTTCCAGCAGGAAAGAAAAGATAACATGATTTGGGAGACCTGAATTGTAGTGTATTTAATATTTCAATAATGTTTAAGCAATATTGTAATTATATTGTTTGATTAAGCATTCTTTGCTTAAAAAATGTTTTGGTGATGAAATGTACCACTCCTGCCTGAGAAGCAACTTGGATCTGCTCCGATTTGCCAACTGGAACAACAGATCCACAACAGGAGATGCCATCTCATTGACTCTTCACTCAACCCTAGAACACCTGGATGCATACATCAGGATGCCCTTTATTAATTACAGATTGACATTCAATGCTATCATCCCCTCAAAACTAATCAATAATCTTCAAGACCTTGGCTTCAATACTTTGTGCAATTGAATCTTCCATTTCCTTACTTACAACCCTCAGTTTGTTCAGGTTGACAACAACATCTCCTCCACTATCTCCATCAACACATATTCATCACAAGATTGTCTGCTAAGTCCCCTGCTCTACTCACTTTATACTATGACTGTGAGGCTAAGCACAGCTCCAAAGCTGACAACACCACCATCATAGGCTGAATTAAAAGGAATCAGCATTTAGGAGGGAGATTGAAAATCTGGTTGAATGGTGCCATAACAATAACCTCTTACTCGATGTCAGCAAGACCAAGGAACTGATTATTGACTTCAGAAGGAGGAAACTAGAGGTCCCTGAGCCAGTCCTCATCGGAGGGTCAGAGATTTCTCAGTGTTATCATTTCCGAGAACCAGTCCTGGCTTCAGCACGCAAGGACAATTACAAAGAAACCATGGAAGTGCCTCTACTCCCTTAGCAGTTGCCCAATCATTGAAATGTTCCCACAACCTATAGACTCACTTTCAAGGACTCTTCGTCTCATGTTCTCGATATTTATTGCTTATTTATTTTTCCTTTTTGTATTTGCACAGTTTCTTGTCTTTTGCATACTGGTTGAGCACCCAAGTTGGTGTGGTCATTCATTAATTCTATTATGGTTATTATTCTATAATGGATGTATTGAGTATGCCTGCAAGAAAATTTATCTCAGGGTTGTATATGGTGACATATATGTACTTTGAAAATAAATTTACTTTGAACTTCTGTTTACATAATTCCTTATGGTTATATGTAAGTAGTACTGTACATGAATGGCATATGTCATTATGACACCATGTCAAATTCGAAAGCCTCACTAAAGAAAGTCATGGTTATCCCCGGCTCTTGTGTTTCTCTTTACATTAGTTTTGGAGTGGCAATACAGGTTGCCCCCGTTTCCCGAACGTTCACTTTACGACACTTCGCTGTTACGAAAGACCTACATTAGTTACTGTTTTCGCTAACAGAAGGTGTTTTCACTGTTATAAAAAAAGGCAGCATGTGCCCAAACAGCCAAGCTCCTCCCCCGGAACTACATTCTAGCTGCCACTGCTTAAACACGTGCTTTATCTTGATGTATTTTTTGCATCCGTTAGCCAGATGAGTTCTAAGGTATCGGAAAAGCTTAAAAGAGCTCATAAGGGTGTTACACTTAGCGTAAAACTAGACATAATTAAGTGTTTCGATCGTGGTGAACGAAGTAAGGACATTGTCCACGCGTTGAACTTGCCTGCGTCCACCATTTGCACTATTTATACGGAGAGAGAAAGAACTCTGAACGCTGCCGATGTTACTGTTGGTTCTGCTCATACTGTTGGTTCTCTCTTAGTTGGCATCCAATAATGGATAAAATGGAAAGTTCGTTGCTTGAGTGGATTGATGGGTGTACAAAATGTGGTGTTCCATTAAGTTTTCTTATACTTAGGGAGAAATCAGTCAGTCTTTTTAATAAGCTGAAACAGAAAGCACTGGACGGTGGTGATGAAAGTGTTGCGAAGTGGAATTTAAAGGTAGTCATGGGTGGTTTGATTGATTTCTGAGGCGAGGGCAGCTTCACAGTTTAAGCAGTGGTCCCCAACCTCCGGGTCGCGGACTGATACATTGCCACGAAGAATGCAGCGGTACAGCGGTAGCCAGAAGGCACCCAGCACATCTTTAAGAAAAAAGCCGAAATAAACAAGCTAATTAATTAGGTACCACCCGGCAAGTAAATGTCGGCCCAGATCAGAGGTGATTGCCGATTGCATCAGGTGGTTATTCGTATAAGCAAGTGTTTAACTGTGACGAAACTGCAATTTACTGGAGTCTTCCCGATTCCAGTAAGTGAAACTACACTGTACATACATTATTTCTACTTTATATAGGCAGTGTATTTTTATGTGTTATTTGGTATGATTTGGCAGCTTCATAGCTTAAAGGTTACTGGAGAGAGTGTTTCTGCCGAGAGTGCTTCCACGAGATTTTTGCTGCACGAGACAGTGCTGCAGAAAAGTATTTCTACTTTATATAGGCTGTGTATTTATCATATCATTCCTGCTTTTACCATATGTTACTGTTATCTTAGGTTTTATGTGTTATTTAGCATGATTTTGTAGGTTATTTTTTGGGTCTGGGAACGCTCAAAAATTTTTCCCATATTAATAAATGGTAATTGCTTATTCACTTTCCGACATTCCAGCTTATGAACCGTTTCATAGGAACACTCTACCTTCAGATAGCGGGGGAAACCTGTACATAACAGTGGCAATGAGGAAGTTTTAAAATGAACCTTAGACAACTGTTGAAGTGCAGTGAGACATTCAAGGTAAAAAAAAAGAAAGAGAGGGGGGAGGAGGAGATTAAAAAAGGGGCAAAAAACAGATGGAACTCACAATAAACTTATTGTTGATAATAATACATTTTTAAAAAGCAGAAATGGTTGGCTACATTGGAAAGATAGACACATTCAATTGCACAACAGATAATTAGATGATGTATACTGAATGAATTGAACAGTATTTTGAAGCAATTGAAATAGCCAATGAAAAATAAGTGCCAGTATTACTGAGTGTAATAGGTGGAAAACACACAGTTTACTTAGAAATTTGACTGTTTCAACCAAACCAGCAAAAATTAGCTTTGCTGATGTCATGAAAGTAATGTAGGAACACCTGGAAATGAAACTATTGTTGATTGCAAAACGCTTTAGGTATCATAAGCGGATTCAAAAGGAAGGGGAGTCCATTTCAGCATACGTGGACGAATGAAAGAAATTGTCAGTTCAGTGATGGGCTCAACGATGCACTAAGAGATTGTTTAGTCTGTGGAACCTTACAAGAAAGCATTGAAAAACTGCTCCTAACTGAAGCACAACTCACATTTAAAAGAGCAGTTGAAATTCCTGTATCAATGGAAATAGGAGACAGAGACACAATTGAGTTGCAGCCAGGAATGAAAGTGAGTGTAAGCAAAATTATGATATCTAAAGCAGCCAGGCAAAACGAATTGTGATACTGTTGTGGTAGGGGCTCTCATTCACCAGACCAATGCAGATCAATGTAGACATAAAGAAGGCAAGACAGCGGCTATACTTCATTAGGAGTTTGAAGGGATTTGGCATGTCAACAAATACACTCAAAAACTTCTATAGTTGTACCATGGAGAACATTCTGACAGGCTGCATCTCTGTCTGGTATGGAGGGGCTACTGCACAGGATTGAAAGAAGCTGCAGAAGGTTGTAAATCTAGTCAGCTCTGTCTTGGGTACTAGCCTACAAACTACCCAGAACATCTTTAGGGAACGGTGTCTCAGAAAGGCAGCATCCATTATTAAGGACCTCCAGCACCCAGGACATGCCCTTTTCTCACTGTTACCATCAGGAAGGAGGTACAGAAGCCTGAAGTCCCACACTCAGTGATTTAGGAACAGCTTCTTCCCCTCTGCCATCCGATTCCTGAATGGACATTGAACCCGTGAACATTACCTCACTTTTTTAATGTACAGTATTTCTGTTTTTGCACATTTTAAAAAATCTATTCAATATACGTAATTGATTTACTTGTTTATTATGATGTTTTTTTTTCTCTCTCTCTGCTAGATTATGTATTGCATTGAAGTGCTGCAGCTAAATTAACAGATTTCACATCATATACCAGTGATAATAAAGATGATTCTGATTCTCGAAAATGTAACAAAGTAGGACACATACCAGGCAGACAAAAATAAATGGACTGCACAGGGGAGAGAAAAAGATAAAATGTCAAGTTGCAGTTTGAAAAAGTGCACTAATCTGTATGCAATTGATGAAAAATCTGATAATGAGTGACACAAGACAGAGTAGCCTTGAGATTTACAATGCAAATTTTACAATATTAATATGGGAATAAACTTCAAAGATCAAAGTGAATTTTATTATCGAAGTACATAAATATCACCTTACACAATCCTGAGATTCATTTTCTTGTAGGCATACTCAATAAATCTATAGAATAATAACCATAACAGAATCAATGAAAGATCGCCCAATTACAACGTTTAACCAGAGTGTGGAAGACAACAAACTGTGCAAATACAAAAAGAAATAATAACGATAAATAAGCAATAAATATTGACAATATGAGATGAAGAGTCCTTGAAAGTGAGTCCATAGGTTGTGAGGACATTTCAATGATGGTGCAAGTGAAGTTGAATGAAGTTATCCCTTTTGGTTCAAGAGCCTGATGGTTGAGGATTTTAACTATTCCTGAAGGTGATGGTGTGTCCTGAGGCTCTTGTACCTTCTTCCTGATGGCAACACCCATCAGAGAGCATGTCCTGGATGGTGGGGGGTCCTTGACGATGGATGCCACCTTCCTGTGACAGCATTTCATGTAGATGCACTCAATGGTTGGGAGGGCTTTACCTGTGATGGACTGGGCTGTAGGATTTTCTGTTCAAGAGCAATGGTGATCCTACCAGGCTGTGATGCAGTCAGTCAATATACTCTCCCCCACACATCTACAGAAGTCTGTCAACGTTTTAGATATCACACCAAATCTCCCCAAATTCCTAAGGAAGTAGACGTGCTGCCATTACTTCTTTGTAAGTACGCTTACGATCTGGGCCCAGGACTGGTGCTCTGAAATAATAACACCTCGGAATTTAAAGATGCTGACCCTCTCCACCTCTGATTTTCTGATGAGGAGTAACTCATGGATCTCTGGCTTCCTTCTGCTGAAGTCTATGATCAATTCCTTGGTCTTGTAGACATTGAGTGAGAGGCTGTTCCGACAGCACTCAGCCAGATTTTCAATATTCCTCCTATATACTGATTTATCACCACCTTTGATTTGGCCTACAGCAGTGGTATCACCATCAAACTTGAAGATGGCATTGGAGCTGTGCTTAGCCACACAGTCATAAGTGTAAAGCGAGTAGAGCGAGGAGTTTAAACACAGCCTTGTGGTGCACCTGTGCTGATAGAGATTGTGGAGGAAACGTTATTGCCAATCCGAACTGCAAGTGAGGAAATTGAGGTTCCAATTGCACAACGGAGGTATTGAGGTGAAGATCTTGGAACTTATTGATTAGCTTTGAGTGGATGATAGTATTGAACACTGGGCTGTAGTCAATAAAGAGCAGAACCACAATCTCCCGATGACTGGCGGTGTAAAGTACTATCCTGAGATTCATTTTCTTGCAGACATTCACAGTGGAACCAAAAAAAAAACACAATAGAATCAACGAAAAACGAGGTTGTGGAATCAGTTCAGAGCTGAGGTGAGTGAAGTTATCCATGCTGGTTCAGGAGCCTGATGGTTGAAGGGAAATAACTGTTTCTGAACCTAGTAGTGTGGAACCTAAGGTTCCTGTACCTACTTCCCAACGGTAGCAGAAAGAAGGGAGTATAGCTGGATGGTAGGAAATGGATAAGGTAGAGAATAAAGATGCAAGATTGTCTATTGGCATTCTTCAGTATATGGATGTAAAGGAGAAGAAATGACTGTTACTCCAGATCCAATGCAGTACATAAAAAAACACAATAAAATAACAGGGCAGACACAAAGGACTGAACAAGCCTCTCCTGCTCCATTCCACAGGATCACTGCACATTCCACATTGTGTGCACAGTCCAAGGCTTGAACCCACAACCTTCTGACTATGAGTCAAAGGAGCAGCCAACTTGGAGCCTCAGTTGGCACCTTCGCAAAGAACAAATCAGATGAGCGTGGAGTTATTTTAACATTGGGCGATGTTCGTCAGAAGAAGCCAAGACTTCAGAGCGCCTGCTGTTCTTCAGCTGTCTTCAATATGTACAAATGGCAGGCTGCACTGCCAGCTCCTGACTTAAGGAGCAGCTGGAGGCAACCACAGACTGAGCTGGCCATATGTGTCAGGACCACCAGCTGGGAAGACCTGTCCAAAAAAATAAAATAAAGGCAGTGGCCAACATCCTTTGCACATCTGGGGAATGTGGAAAGGCATGAAGAGGCTCCCAGTCCACTGCCAGAGGCAGAACACAAATGCTGTCATCAGTAAATGTCTGCTGCATAGGCTCACCACCCAGCACAACATCTATCTGCAATTCTGGTCAGCTACCTACAGGAAAGATATCAATAAGATTGAAAGAGTACAGAGAAAATTTACAAGGACGCCGCCGGAACTTGAGTTATGAGGAAAGGTTGAATAGGTTTTGGTCCTGTGGTGGTGAGGGAGAAAGAGAGAAATGGCTGCTAGCACTGCCCTGAATTGGTGGCCGAATGACTTACAAGTCTGACAGGTCGAAAAGGTCGACACAGAAAGGATGCCCGAAGGGCCTGTTTCTAACTGTACAACTCTATAATTCTTTAATGCTCCAGAGAATAGAGCTAAAATGGATAAATATTTAACTCTGAGCTTTTTATTAGATTTATTCAAATGTAAACACTTTTCCAATACTGTGACATTCCTTTACTAACATTAAAAACGCTGGAGGAACTCAGCAGGCTGCATCTATGGAAAAGAGTAAACAGTCCACGTTTCAGGCCAAGACCCTTCTTCAGGACAGAGAAGGAAAGGGGAAGATGCCAGAAAAAAAAGGTGGGGGGGGAGGGGAAAGGGGCTAGCTGGAAGGTGACAGCTGAAGCCAGACGGGGTGGGAAAGATAAAGGGCTAAAGAAGATGGAATCTGATAGGACAGAAGATTGGGCCATGGGAGAAAAGGAAGGAGGAGGGGACCCAGGGGGAAGTAACAGGCAAGTGAGAAGAAGTGAAAGATCAGAGTGGGGAACAGTGGAAGGGGAGGAAGGGTGTGGGTGGAATTTGTTCACCGGAAGGACAAGTCGATATTCATGCCATCAGGTTGGAGGCTACCCAGATGGAATATAGGGTGTTGCCCCTCCGGCCTCTTCTTGGCACAAGAGGAGGCCACGGACCGACATGTTGGAATGGGAATCGGATTTAAAATGTTCAGCCATCGAGAAGTACTGCTCGGAGGTGCTCGAGGAAGCGGTCCCTCACTTTACCACAGGCAATCATTCCTTTACTAGCATTTTGATTCAGATATTATAGGTATTCACAACATGGTCAGCATTCTGTCACATTAAGTACTATTTACAGACTAAACTGCCCAGTAGATCCAACACATTTACATACTTCCATAATAAATTTACTCTAAACTTTGACTTCCATATGCACCTCTGATTTCTGAAATCCCTCTCCATATATAAAACAGTCTACACCTTATATTCTTCCTAACAAAGTGCACGAGCCCATACTTCGCGATGCTGTATTCCATCTGTCATTTGCTTGCCCACTCTTCCATCCCGCCCACGTTCCTCCACAGACCAGTGTTGAGCTGACGCTGTTGCTTTTGTCCAGTCGTTCGGTCGAGCCTGACTCTTCGTGACCTCATCGTCCACAGGGTCTTCATGGCAAGATACGGAAGTAGATTGCCAGGCCTTTCTTCCGCACAGGTACTGCTGCTGCCCAGTTTGGGACCCGACTGGGTTTGAACTCGGGACCGTCTGCCTTGAGGTCCAGTGCTGATGCCACTACACTAGCAGCCCACCAGCTGATGCCAGCAATTCCAATCCATGGGGGTGGGGGGCTCAGCCCAAATAAACTTCTGCATTCCAATCTAAGCAAGCCAGCCCTGGAAAAATCCCAGCAGGGTAGGGGTCTCAAGCAACTAGTCTGTATTGTACAATATGCAGCAGAGCATCCAAAAGGTTTCAGAGAAGTTTTAAGGGCTGTTCAGAACAGGTATGCTTTTGGTGGTCCAGATCAAAGGGGGCCATCCTAAAGGCATGAAGAGTTTAGGAACAGAATTCCAAAGCTCAGGTTACAATCAACAGATTGCTAACAGCAAAGCAACTAAAATGGTAGATAAGCGGGCAGAGGAGTCTGTGTATCTGGCAGGATTATAGAAGAACACATCGCATTCGAAGTGTCACTGCTTAATTTGTTCTGTACCCTACACTATACATGCACTTTGCTGTCTTTAGTTATGAGTAATTGACTTGTATGTTTTATTCTTGCTTTCCTAAGTTATTGTGTTTTATGTGTACTACTGTGCTTTAAACCTTGGTCCAGAGAAACATTGTCACGTTTGACAATATACAGAATCGGCAACAGGGACCTTGCATCGACAGCTACTTTTTTGAGAAGCAGGTCAAGTCAATCGACTGAAGTTCAGCAGCAGGACAAAACCCAAAGTCTGCAGGACATCGATACCCCTGCCCCAGCGGAGGAAGAGCGAGGCACGGGAGAGCAACCCGAACCCAGCCCATTACGACCTGCAACGGAAAAGAAGATCCAGGGGCAAAAGCCGTTGATCAAGTGGCCAAAATCCTGCGAGAAGACAATGTGGGAGGAGGTCAGTGCTGACCTCTCCAACATCTTAGAGACGCTCAGAGGCACCACCATGAAGAAGTTGGAAAGAATGGGGGAATTAATCTATAGCTATGGAGCAGAACGTTTTGGAGTGCTAGAGAGGAAGAAAACTACATCGACGACCCCCACTAAGTCCAGGAGGCAGAAGGAAATAGATTGTCTAGTCAGAGAGAGGAGGCAGCTGAAGAAACAATGGAGGAAGGCCACAGAGGAGGAGAAGGAAGGCAAAAACCTGTTGCAAGCAGAAATCCGGAGCAGGCTCACGACACTGAGGAGAGCTGAGAACCTGGTAAGGAAGCGCAGGAAGAAGGAGTGTACAAGAACAAGCTTCTATAAAGATCCCTTCAAGTTTGTGAAGGGTCTCTTCATAGGGGAGAAGAGTGGAAGTCTCTCAGTGTCAAAGGCAGAACTAGAAAAAGACCAGGAAAAGTCATACACAGACTAGTGACGCCACGAAGAGATCATCCTCCCACCCGACATGCCACCAATCCATCCACCGGAACACCAACTAGATATCCGCCCACCTAGATGGAGTGAGGTGGAGGAAATTGTGCATAGAGCAAGGGCCACATCAGCCCCAGGTCCCAATGGAGTGCCATACAGGCTCCACAAAAATGCACCAGGTGTCCTGCGGTTCCTCTGGAGGCTCATGAAGGTGATGTGGCGTAAGCAGGAGATACCAACATCCTGGCAGAGAGTCGGAGGAATCCTGATCCCAAAGGAAAAGGGTTCATCAGAAATCAGCCAATTCCGCCAGACTAGTCTCCTAAACGTCAAGGGCAAACTCTTCTTAAGTGTGGTGGCTCAAAGGCTGTCAAGAAATCTGCAAAGAGACCATCTGATTGATACATCAATCCAGACAGCAGGGATCTCGGACTTCTCTGGCTGTCTGGAACATGCTTGCACCATCTGACATCAGATCCAGGTCGTCAAGAGGGAATTGATCTTCACGTGGTGTTCCTGGACCTCGCCAATGCCTTCTGCTCAGTCCCTCATAACCTCTTCTGGACTGCTTTCGCCTTCTTCAGGGTCCCAGTGGCCCTCACAAGGCTCGTTAAGGCCTACTTCCAGGACGTGCAGCTATGTTTGACAACAGCAAATTACATCACAGTGTGGCAACATCTGGAAGTGGGAATCATGGACGGTTGTACCATCTCCCCGCTAGCCTTCACTATGACCATGGAGGTGATCATTAGAGCATCTCGATGGGTGGTTGGAGGACAGCGCAGAAGGCCTGGCCTGAGGCTGCCTCCTATCAGAGCGTACATGGACGATCTCACAACACTCACCACGACCAAGGCTTGTACTGTATGCCTGTTGAGAAAGCTTCAAGAGAACATCAAGCAGGTTCGGCTGAAGATCAAGCCGAGCAAGTCCAGAAGCATCTCTATCATCAAGGGGAAGCTGGTAGACCAGCGCTTCTACATGGGTGATGAGACGATTCCAATAGTCTTCGAGAAGCCTGTGAAGAGTGGTATAACGCATTCCTCAAAGACACAGAGCAGGTAGATCAGCTCAGGAAGGATGCTGTCAGTGACCTCGAGGGCAGAACCACACTCCCTGGCAAGTTGAAGCTCTGGTGTATGGGCTCCTTCCATGCCTCATGTGGCCACTTACCCTGTATGAAGTTCCAATCTCGAAGGTGGAAAAGCTGGAGAGACTGATCAGCTCATACGTAAGGGAGTGGCTTGGTCTTCCCAGGTGCCTCAGCAGCATAGGGCTCTACGGCAAAGAAGTCCTAGAGCTACCCATTTCCAGTCTTTCAGAGGAGTACCAGTGCACCAAAGTAAGACTGGAGGTGATGTTAACAGAGGCGAGTGATCCATTTGTAGCACAAGCTGCCCTCATCCTGGATACTGGGAGGAAATGGACTCCACCAGAAGCAACCAAGCAAGCAAAGGCGGGACTCGAGCACTGGGATATCGTGGGCCGAGTGCACCAAGGGAGGAGCGATCTTGGCCTTGGGGACAGTACACCAGCCTGGAACAAGGCTGCTCTGTCTCAGAGACGCAGGCTCATGACGCAGGAGATACGTCGGCAGGAGGAGGCAGCAAGGTGCGCAAAGGCCGTCGCTCAGGCAAGGCAGGGGCAATGGATGAGGTGGGAGGGAGTGGAGAAAAGAAAGATCTCCTGGAAAGAGCTGTGGGAGGTGGGGATACTCAGAGCGAGCTTCACCATCAGGGCTGCCTACGATATCTTGCCGTCTCCCATGAATCTCAGCCAGTGGTATGGAGAGGACCCCACATGCTCCCTCTGCCCAACTTCAGCAACACCAAAACACATGCCGGTGGGATGCAAGACCAGCCTTACTCAAAGCCCATACACCTGGCAGCAGGTGCTACGGTGTCTTGCAGCAGTGCTGGAAAATCAGCGGATGAGTGTCAACGCTCTCCCTCCCCCTTCATCCCGCTGGCCATTAACAGCACTTGTTCGGGAAGGTGAGGGTAAAGCCCGACTCGATACATCCAGACCAGACACCGGGCGGCTAGGCGGGGCACGTGATTGGAAGATGATGGCAGACTTAGGCCAGAGGCTCTGCTTCCCAACTGAAATCACAGAAACCAACCTCAGACCAGTCCTTGTGCTATGGTTAGCCCCACTCCATCTCGTTTACATCATCGAGCTGACAGTGCCCTGTAAGTGCAGCGGAGGAGGCCGACGAGCGCAAGAAGCTGAGGTACACTGAGCTTGCAACCAATGCGCAACAACGTGGCTGGAAAGCGAGGGTCCGACCGGTCGAACTAGGCTGCAGAGGATTTGTAGACACATCAACATCAAGGCTACTCCGGGAGCTAGGAGTGCGAGGGAAGACAGACCGACAAGCAGTCAAAGGCCTCTCCAGAGCTGCTGAAAAGGGTAGTCAGTGGCTCTGGATGAAGAGGAAGGATTCCACCTGGGCCCCCGAGTGAAAGGCATCTAGGGGGTGAGCCCGGGACACCGGGATTCACTGCTGAACCTTCCGGAGGTGTCGTGAGCCTATCAGCGAAACACTGAGGGAAGAGGGCGCCCACTTGATAACCCAGAAGATGCCATCACTCACTTGGCCACCCCACAGAGTCTAGGCAGCATGCTCAGGAGTGCAAATAAGGGATATTAACATCTAGTCCTACTAACATACCATAGTTAAATGACAATAAACTTGACATGAGATAGAAAGAAATACCTTGAAATTTTTTTTTATATATAAAAAGGTCCTACAATTGACTGGGAGTCCAGAGATTTCTCTTGCAAACTCCCCTGGCACTGAATATTCCCTAGTTTTAACATTTTAGAAATCATTTTTAAAAGAATTCTGGAGAATCTGCCCACTTCCTGATAAAGGACTATTCACTGCTCATCAGAAGGTTCCCCACCTAAAAGAACCGTTCTAAACACCATTTGTTAATTCTCAATTCAAGTGTGATGCATTTGTGCAGTTTCAGGGAAGAATTTTAAGTTGTTTACACCAGCCAGTATACATAGCCCATTACAAAACTTCGATTTCAACTACAGGAATCATTATTGTGTCTGTTAACCATTTAGTGTGTGGAGTGGGAATGAGCAAATGGGAAACCAGAAGCCACCAAAACAGAACTGAAAAATAAAAAGCATTTTCCAACATTACATGACGTTTACAATGACTACAGCGCTGTGCCGCCAGGTAAGTGCTACACTGTCAGAACAGCAGATTTTTCACTTGAGACACTCTTGCCTCTCTGCTCTCCAACAGATACCACTGACAGCAACCCAATGGTACCTGCAATATTACACACAAAATGCTGGAGAAACTCAGCAGGTCAGGCAGCATTCATAGAGAGGATAAACAGCTGACATTTCGGGCTGTGCTGATAAACGGACTCGGTCCAAAGCATCCACTGTCTATTCCTCTCCACGGATGCTGCCCGACCTGCTGGGTTACCCTGGACTTACAGCATCTGCAGAATCTGTGTCCACAATATTTACAGCTTGTGGGATAGCTGCTGCCCACGGCATGTTCTGCTTTGCGAGCCGACCACACCAGCAACGACAGGAGTCCATTGAAAACTGTGTGACTGCAAATGTGCAAACGTGGAGCAGGCACAAGGACAACCACAAAGCAAAAAGTCAAGTCCTGGATAACAACAGACAGATAGTACTGGCCGGAACTTGGAAGGAGAATGCAATGCATGATCTATCATCAATTGCTTGCTACCTTAGATCTGTGTATAATCGCACTAAACTTCTGAAATACAGGGCCAGTTGTTATACGGGCAAACACAGTGGCCACCTAATATATGTTTTCCAGAGGCAGCACGATAGCATAGAGGTCAGTGTAACACTATTAAGCACCAGCAATCACAGATTGGGGTTCAATTTCCGCCGTTGTCTGTAAGAAGTTTATACACTGTCACTGTTACCACACGTTCACACCTGCTGCTGTGGTTTCCTGAAGGATGGTGACGCCTGTGGCCTACCCAACACAATCCTCACCCATTTGATTTGACAGAAATGACACATTTCACTGCATGTTTCAATGAACATATGACAAATAATGCTAGTCTTCAATCTTTAAATCTTCAAAAGGTTTCTCAGAAAGTAATCCTGTTGTTCATCTTTTGACAAATATGTTGTTCTATGTACACATTTCTTTACCATCTCAAAGAGCATTCTCTCTGGCAGTACAGTATTCCCTCAGCAGAACTAAGATCACAAGTTTTAAAGATTAGCTTTATCTGTCATAGGTGCATCGAAACAAATAGTGAAAGGCATCATTCAGACCAACAACCAACAGTCTTGAGGATGAGCTGGGGGCAGCCTGCAAGTATTGCCATGCTTCTGACACCCACAAAGCACGCCCTACAACATGCTAACACCCGTCCGTCTTTGGAACGTGCCAGGAAATTGGAACACTGGAGGAAACCCAGGCGGTCACAGGGAGAATGTACCACCTGCAGCCTTGCTTTGAGCCAAGCACATTGCTTCCATAATTTCCCAATGGGCTCTAAAAGAGTCTTCACGGTGACATAGAATGTGTACAATTTAGTTCATGGTGCAGAGAAACAAAGCCAGCCTCCTCCTATGAAGCCCGAGGCCGATTTTATTTTAGTTTTTTAAAATTTTTATATATATATGAGGTACAGTGTGGACCAGGCTTTTCAGGATAAATGAGCCACACTGCCTAGCAACACACCTACTTAACCCTAGCCTAATCTCAGGTCAATTTACAATGACCAATTAACCTCCTAACTAGTATGTCTTTGGATTGCATACTGGAGCATCCAGAGGAATTCCCCACACTCATGAGAAGGGCACCTACATTTCTTACAGACGGCGTCAGAATTGAACTCTGAGCTCCACTGCCGTGAGCTGCAATAGCATTGCACTAAGCGCTACGCGGCATGGCGTCGCTACAACCAGCAGGGAGCCTGACCTCATTAGAATGGACGGAAAGCCCACCATTTCCCCTCGCAGCGCAGGTGGATGAGGCTCCTCAAAGGCAGCTTGCATTCGGCAAATCCCACTTCACCTCAGAGCTGTGCAATCTGGGAGAGGCTCGAGGTGAAGAGGAAGGCCGCCCCCCTCTCCTGCTGCAAACAGGTTCGTTTCCCCGAGTCACTGAGAAAGTCTCCTCTTCGACACCAAAGAAACCCTCCAGCCAAGCCAACCTCAGAAAGCAGGGGACGGTAATTAAACACCATTCAGAATCGAACTATGCACTGCCACTAATATCTACCTCCCAACAAAAGTTTCCCATAATTCATGCTTACTGGAGGAGGAGGAAAGAACAGCCCATGTAACCAACTCACCTTTCATCTTTGACTAACTGTTGGCTTCCTTCCCATCACATGCGGTACCCCTTTGACAGCACACAGCCCATACAACAATGCTTACACTCAAAGTTCAAAGTTAATTTATTATCAAAATACACACGCACGTCACCATACACAACACTGAGATTCATTTTCTTTCAGGTATACTCAATAAATCAATAGAATAGTAACCATAACAGAATCACTGAAATACCTCAAGCAACACACATCAAAGTTGCTGGTGAACGCAGCAGGCCAGGCAGCATCTCCAGGAAGAGGTACAGTCGACGTTTTGGGTCGAGACCCTTCGTTCGTCCTGACGAAGGGTCTCGATCCGAAACATCGACTGTACCTCTTCCTAGAGATGCTGCCTGGCCTGCTGCGTTCACCAGCAACTTTGATGTGTGCTGCTTGAATTTCCAGCATCTGTAGAATTCCTCGTGTTAGCACTGAAATACCTCACTAACTTGTGCATTCAGCGTACAAAAGACAAACTATGCAAATACAAAAAGAAAGAATAATAAATAAATAAATAAATAAATAAGCAAGCAATAAATCAAGAACATGAGAGGAAGAGTCCTTGAAAGTGAGTCCACAGGTTGTGGGAACGTTCCAGTAATGGGGCAAGTGAAGTTGAGCGAAATTAACCCCTCTGGATCAGAAACTTTATGGTTCAGGGGTAATAACTGTTTCTGAACCTGATGGTGTGAGTCCTGAGGTTCCTGTACCTTCTTCCTGATGGCAGCAGTGAGAAGAGAGCATGAGCTGGGTGGTGGGTGATGAATGATATGTCATGAAGAAGTGCTCAGCAGTGGGGAGGGATTTACCCGTGATTTATTGGGCCGTATCCACTACATTCATAAGATTTTCCATTCAAGGTCATTGGAGTTTCCATACCAGGCTGTGATGCAGCCAGTCAATATATTCTCCACTACATATCTATAAAAGTTTGTCAAAGTTTTATATTGTTATGCTGAATCTTCACAAGCTCCTAAGGACTCAATAACCTCATGCCACAGTGACTAGTTACTTCTCAAAGAGGGACTAATTTACAAATATCATATAAAGGCAAACTTACATCTCCACAAGTCTATTTAGCACATGTACAAATCTTGTAGGGTGGCACAATAGCAGACATCCCACCCTGCAAAAACTCATTTCAGGGAGGTAGCACCATCAATTTGCAGGAGACTTCCGGGGGAAGTGGGATGTCTGCAATAGAGCAGTTCCTTAGCAGCTGGCCAGCTAGTTTAAATAACATTGGCTATGCTAATGAATGAATGACACCTGTTAAACTCACCTCAACATGTCTTTTACAGTCTTAACCCACCATGGGCAATAGAAAAGTCACTGTTGCAAACAGTGCAGCGAGCAACACTGTCATTATTTTGACCCCTATTAGGCAGGGGTACACTTTAGTGTAGTCTGGGATGATGTACGTTTTATATTTTCTTTGGAACACTCTGCCATGGCGCACTCTCACTCACGCGCTCTCTCTCTCTCTCTCTCTCTCGTGGTCGCTCTCGCAGTCTCTCTTGCTTTCTCTCGCTCGCTCTCAAAAAAATTGATTTCCATGATATTGTATATAATTTGCGGGCATCAGGGAGCCACTATTAATATGCGGGAGACTCCCGGAACTTCTGGGAGAGGTGGGATGTCTGCAATAGCATAGCAAGTAACATAACACTATTACAGTACTAACTGTAAAACTGGGATTTGATTTTCACCACTGTCTGTAAGAAGTTTGCATATTCTCCCCGTGACTGTGTGAGTTTTCTCCAGGTGCTGCAGTTTCCAAAGTCCAAAGTACATTTATTATCGAAGTATGTATACCATATACAACCTTGAGATACATCTCCTTACAGGCAGCCAAAGAAACACAGTAGAACGCATTAAAACGAAAGTCCACCAAACACCCAATGTGCAGAGGAAAAAACAAAAAATTTGTGCCAACAATAAAAGTAAGCAAATAGCATTCAGAACCAAAGTTTACAAAAGTGAGTCCACAGACAGGACGCCAGCAGCTGATCCAGCAGAAGCTGTGACCGTCAGTCGCAGGCCACAGCCTCAGTTCAGCACAGAGACGAGTAAATCTTGCAGGGCATCAAGCTGAACCTCTCGCCTCCCGCCTTTTCAATCTCGCCCAGCACTTAAATTGTCCAAACTTCAGGTTTCTTCCACATTCCAAAGACATACTGTTAGAGTTAGAGAGTTGTGGGCACGCTACGTTGGCGTCGGAAGCACGGTGACATTTGCACAATCCTCGCTGACTTGATCAGACACATGTAACACATTTCGCTCTATGTTTTGATGTACATGTAACAAATAAAATTAATCTTTTATCTTACTCCTTTTTTGTCGGCGGTTCAGAGCTTAATATTAAGTCTTTTCTGCTTCTCATTTTTCAATCTTTTATACATGGGTATACAAAGGGACAGGAAGTGTGTGCAAGTGCAATCTTTGGAATCAATTAATAGTGATCCAGAATGCCCAATGGTTTGGACGCTGCAGATCAGAGCACAGCCCCAGGATGCCAATCTGCGGTCACAATCCTTCACACGGCGGTTCTTTACAAGTTTGCTGTTGGCACCTTGCCCAGCAGAGAGACAGGAAAGGAGAGGAAAATAAGGAAACTTGGTTTGTTCCTCAGCTGGCCTGGTGAATCATCCTGTGCTCTCCACGGGTTCTGTGGGAAGTTGGACGAAAAGTGGTGGTCAGAACTGGCCATTGATAGAGGCCGCACAGAGTTTGACCAGGCAGAAAAAGAGCATTTAGCCCTATTAATCTGAGCATTCTTTACATCTCATTTAAGCATTTTCCTACCTACTAACCTTATTAACATAATCATTCCATTTCCATTTTTCCTTTATGTATTCATTCACTTTATAATTCACCTTAAAACTATGCCCCCTCATGTTAGCCATCTCCAACCTCAGAAAAAGTCTCTGCCTATCCACTCGATCTATTTTATATGTATTAATCCTTTCTAAAGGCCATTATTCACTCTGACTTCTCCATGTTAGAGTGAGCTGCACAGTCTAATTGCTCTACGGGCAAAGAGATTTTTCTAACTAATTTTATTGATGTCACCCTCATATTAAGGCATGGTTCTCAAACAAGAGCCTCTCAAAGTCCAACTCCAACGTGAGAGGTAGAAACGGGCAAGGCTCTGAAGAAGCTGTATAACCTAGTACGATGGTTGCAATGGCTTGCAGAATGTTGATGGACTCCATCGACTTCAGAGGACAATGAAGGCAGGAGGTCATCGATAACCTGTGCTCCACTTAGAAACCAAGGGCCTAAGTAAGTCAGTCTCAAAGGAGAAAACATCTCTGCCTGACAGCACAACACTCCCTCTTTACTACACTGGAGCACCAACTTGCTCAATCTTTCTGTTCTGGGAGGAGGAGCGAAGTTAAGATGGCACTAAATGGCGACTCCTTTGCCTGCATCTTCGGAAACAGCTCTATTTCCATCTTTAATATCTTTATTTTTCCCTTTCAGGGTTCTCTTGAAGACCCTGACTCGGAGTTACACGCTGACTTTGGTTCTTTGCGGGAACGGGACCCGTTCTCGGGGTTTCAGTACTGGCCGTGGTTCAGCACGCCAAGAAGTCAGCCTGAGAGTCCGGCTCGGATTTGGAAGCCTAAGATCTCGGGGCTCTGGAGACGGGCGGACCGAGGGTCGGTGTCGCGGCAGGAGACAGACCCGTGTGTCATTGGGGGAGTCGGAAGATCTACTGCTGTGTGCCCAAAGACCCGGGATCTTTGAGAACAGAGCTTGGAAAAAGCAATGTAACGGACTTATTCTGGCTTCTTCCCCCTTTCTTTCCAGTCCTGATGAAGGGTCTCAGCCTGAAACGTACACTCTTATTCCTCTCCATAGGTGCTGCCTGACCTGCTGAGATCCTCCAGCGTTTTGAGTGTTTTACTAAAGATGGACTCCACATCTTTCAATCTACCTTGTCACGGTCCTTGCAGCAGATTCACCAACTTGCACAATGCTTTCTCTGTAGCTGTAACACTACCTTCTGCACTCTATTATAGATTTCCCCTTGTACTACTGTCATGTCGTAACATCTGGATTGATTTGCCCAGATAACATGCAAAACAAAATCTTTCACTGTATCTCGGTATAATAATGAACCAATTCCAAAACACAGGCCTAGCTGGATGCCCAACGATCACACAAGTTCCAGAGGTAATTGTAACAAATTTTATCTCCATGTTGATTTTATGAAATGGTAGCATTTCAGTATGGGTGGCGGGTGGGGATACGACTCTACCAAAGGTGGTCTAAAGTGCTCCTCTCCTCCGTTAACCTGTAGGTCACCCGTGGGCATGGTGTAGCACCTGCTTAGCCCACCTGATTAGGGTGTAGCCATGGCAGTAGGTGGTGAATGGTCATACGAGCCACCAGTCCTGGTATGCGACCACTGATCTATGAAAGGTACTGATAATGGCTGGGTTCACCCATCTTGTAAAGACACTGCCCAAAAGGCGGCAACTGCAAACCACTTCTGCAGAAAAAACTGGCAAGAACAATTATGGTCATGGAAAGACCACGATTGCCCACGCCATACAACATGGCACAAAACAAGCAAATTAATTCACTACAGCAGCAGAATTTTTTTTTATTTTCATCATAAAAACATTTAAGGACTGGACTATAAGCAGGAGTTAACTCAAGGAAGGATTAATGCAGTAATAATGATGAAGGATCTCAGCCCAAAACGTCGACTCTTTATTCTTCTCCATGCTGACCTGCTGAACTCCTCCAGCATTTTGTCAGTGTTGCTCTGGATTTCCAGCATCTGCAGAATCTCGTGCTGATGATTAATGGATTTAAAACTTTTAAGGTTTGAAAGGAATTTGAAAGCATAGGTACAGATAAATTATGATATGGCTGGCTGGACAGAAAATAGTAAACGGGATTAATGCAGAGAGGTGTGAGGAAATACATCAAAGATAATGAACGACAGTAAATGGGGAGGATATTGAGTGATGTGGGAGGAATAGAGGCACCTATATGTCTTGAAGGGAAAAAGACAGGCCAATAAAAGGGGGTTAAGACACACAAGAGATCTTTTATTCACCGAGGCATAGAATGTAAGAGCAGAAGGCTATTCTTGAAGTGCATACAATATAGTTAGTTAACATCTTCAGCACCACGTCCAATTTCAACCAGATTACGGGACAGATATGAATGCACTGGAGAAGGTGCAGAGATTTACAAGGGTGTCGTCAAAAGTGAAAAATTGCAGCCAAGAGGAAAGATTTGATAAACTGGATATGTTTACTTTGGAACAGAGGACAAAAGAAGAGATTTAATAGGGATGTGTAAAGTTATAAGTGGCTGAGTTAGAACTAATAGGAAGAACATCCATTGCTGTAGTCAAAACTACAGGGCAGCACAGATCTAAATTGACAGATAGAGGAGGGATTAGAGATGCACTGAGGAAGATTTTCATCCTCCCTGAAGCAGAAACGCTTAGCATATTCAATCAGTATTTAAATGTGCACGTGAAGAGCTATGAATTTCGGGACTATCGACCTGGTGCTGGAAAGCATGGTCAACTCAGATGTCTCATGTCCAATTGGTTCAGACAACAGGCCGAGATGTGGGCCATCAAGATCAGGCAGCAAAAAATAGCTGGTTAACAATTAAATCAGAAAGTACCGTCTCCTCAGTGGAATAATTTTCCAGAGTGCAAAACGAGCTGCTGGAGGAACTCAGCAGGTCAGGCAGCAACTGGAGGGAAAACGGACAGGTGACATTTCAGGTTTGCGTTTGCGTTCACAAGCACCCAGTTTCCATTTCCCTCCATTGATGCCACCTGATTGGCTGAGTTTCACCAAAATTCTCTTGTGTCTCCAACATTTCACATGCAGCAAGACCTTCAGATATTAGAGCAGAACTGGGCCATTTAGACCATCAAGTCTGCTCAGCCATTCAATGACGGCTGTTTTATTATGCCCCTTCAACCCCAAACTTTGACACTCTTACTAATCAAGAACCTATCAACCTCTACTTTAAATATACTGAATGACTCGACCTCGACAGCTGTAGCATACCAGTAAAACCAGTAAAAAGTCAAGATACCTAATAAATATCACAAGAGAAGAAATACAGCAAGAAATTAGAGCTTAGGTGAAGATCAGAGGTGGAATGGGTGATACAGGACCCCACTGCTAAATTCCCTGCAAAAGAGTTAAATATTAGAACTGGAAACTTGGCATGTCAGCTACCCGAGGATGGTCCCAAGTGGCTTCTGATATTTACACAGGTGGCTGAACATTCCACACCTGTAAGTTCATTTCCCCTGGGGACCATGTTCCAAGGGGCAGCTGCCCATCATCCGCGTTTTCCACACTTCGAGTGCCCTGATTATTTCACCTTCTGGGAGGAGAACTTCTAACGGAGGAGTGTAAAAGGGAGGAAAAATTCATATCTGGGATTGATTACAAGGTGGTAATAAAATCAAGTCGTTCAAGTTTCATCATAAAACATTAGTGAATCCGAAGTCAAAATTTCAAATGTGAAACTATTCCCACGCGTGATGTTAATAATATGCACTTGTGGGAGAAATTTGAGAGTGAGAGAATAAATGCTCACGTTCAGTCAACCCAGAGGTGTATTTATCAACTTTCTTGTATATAATTACAGCATCATATTCGACTGTGAGGTTTGCAAACAACCATATGACCTTTTTGCGGAGGGGATTTAATTTCGCCCATTTTGTGTTGAGGACAGGGTTTGGTAGTATGGCCACCACAATCCTAGCTAATACACTGACAGACAAAGGATGATTTCTTTCACCTCCGGCATTAAATAGACATCTCCAGTTCTGTTTAGAACCACCTCATCTTTCCCAGGTGCTTTGATGTTGGGCCTTGTACAAGTCTTTTGAAAGTTAACTTCCCTCAATATTTATTGCCCTACCTTCCCTCAGTCCACTTAACAAAAAGGCAATTCTGAAAATATTTCTTCCTCATTCGAAAGAAAGCCCAAGTTATATGACCAAGTCTCTGGCGTGGGACTCACAGCCGAGTCAGAATATTGTGGGTCCAAGAATATTACTAACCAGCAAGGATGCCACCAAGAAAGATGGTACTAAAATACTTCTCCCGCGTCTGAGTGAGGCCCTACCAAGAAGCATGCTTATGATCAAACTATTCTCTTAGATCAGGAGTTCCCAACCTTTTTTATGCCATGGATCACTACCATTAACCGAGGGGTCTGTGGATGCCTTAGATACAAATCAAGTAAGATACTCAGATATCGAAGTTCTTTCTGGTGTGATACCCAGTTATAAGTGCCTCTTGATTAGCCCAATGGATCTCAAAACTATCACTAGAATTATTTTGTGATTGAGTTCCAGAGCCACGAAGTAATATTCCAGCTCTATAAAACTCCAACCAAACTTGGAATATTTTGTTCAGTTCTGGGCCCCTCATTATAGGAGGGATGTGGAAACTTCAGAGAGGCGGCAAAGGAGATTTACCAGGATGCTGCCTGGATCAGAGATCATGTCACATGAGGGAAGGTTGAGTGAGCTGGGGCTTTTCCCTTTGGAGTGAAGGAGGATGAGAGGTGACTTGATAGAGAGGTACAAGATGACAAGATTGGATTGCCTGCACCTTTTTCTCAAGGCAGAAATGACTCAGACAAAGGGCACAACTTTAAGGTATTTGGAGGACAGTATAAGGGGAAGATACTAGAGGTAGCTTTTTTTATATATATATATATATATATATATACACATACACATACACACACGCACACACAGTGGTAAGTGTATGAAGTATCCTGTCAGAGTGGTGGTAGGGACATTTAAGAGACTCTTAGATAGGCAGAAGGATGAAAGGAAAATGCAGGGCTCTGTGGGAGGGAAGGGTTAGATTGATCTTGTTTTAGGTTAAAAGGCTCCTCCCACTTCCTCCAAACTAAAGGTGTAGCTATGGGCACCCGTATGGGTCCTAGCTATGCCTGCCTTTTTGTTGGTTTATGGAACAATCTATGTTCCGTGCCTATTCTGGTATCTGTCCCCCACTTTTCCTTCGCTACATCGACGACTGCATTGGCGCTGCTTCCTGCACGCATGCAGAGCTCGTTGACTTTATTAACTTTGCCTCCAACTTTCACCCTGCCCTCAAGTTTACCTGGTCCATTTCCGACACCTCCCTCCCCTTTCTAGATCTTTCTGTCTCTGTCTCTGGAGACGCTTATCCACTGATGTCTACTATAAGCCTACTGACTCTCACAGCTATCTGGACTATTCCTCTTCTCACCCTGTCTCTTGCAAAAACGCCATCCCCTTCTCGCAATTCCTCCATCTCCGCCGCATCTACTCTCAGGATGAGGCTTTTCATTCTAGGACAAGGGAGATGTCTTCCTTTTTTTAAAGAAAGGGGCTTCCCTTCCTCCACTATCAACTCTGCTCTTAAACACATCTCCCCCATTTCACGTACATCTGCTCCCACTCCATCCTCCCGCCACCCCACTAAGAATAGGGTTCCCCTGGTCCTCACCTACCACCCCACCAGCCTCCGGGTCCAACATATTATTCTCCGTAACTTCTGCCACCTCCAACGGGATCCCACCACTAAGCACATCTTTCCCTCCCCCCATCTCTCCGCATTCTGCAGGGATCGCTCCCTACGCGACTCCCTTGTCCATTCGTCCCCCCCATCCCTCCCCACTGATCTCCCTCCTGGCACTTATCCGTGTAAGCGGAACAAGTGCTACACATGCCCTTACACTTCCTCCCTTACCACCATTCAGGGCCCCAAACAGTCCTTCCAGGTGAGGCAACACTTCACCTGTGAGTCGACTGGGGTGATATACTGCGTCCGGTGCTCCCGATGTGGCCTTTTATATATTGACGAGACCCGATGCAGACTGGGAGATCGTTTTCCTGAACACCTACGCTCTGTCCGCCAGAGAAAGCAGGATCTCCCAGTGGCCACACATTTTAATTCCACGTCCCATTCCCATTCTGACATGTCTATCCACGGTCTCCTCTACTGTAAAGATGAAGCCACACTCAGGTTGGAGGAACAACACCTTATATTCCGTCTGGGTAGCCTCCAACCTGATGGCATGAACATCGACTTCTCTAACTTCCGCTAATGCCCCACCTCCCCCTCGTACCCCATCTGTTACTTATTTTTATACACACATTCTTTCTCTCACTCTCCTTTTTCTCCCTCTGTCCCTCTGAATATACCCCTTGCCCATCCTCTGGGTCCCCGCTCCCCCCCGCCCTCCTTGTCTTTCTCCCTGGGCCTCCTGTCCCATGATCCTCTCGTATCCCTTTTGCCTATCACCTGTCCAGCTCTTGGCTCCATCCCTCCCCCTTCTGTCTTCTCCTATCATTTTGGATCTCCCCCTCCCCCTCCAACTTTCAATTCCCTTACTAACTCTTCCTTCAGTTAGTCCTGACGAAGGGTCTCGGCCTGAAACGTCGACTGTACCTCTTCCTAGAGATGCTGCCTGGCCTGCTGCGTTCACCAGCAACTTTTATGTGTGTGGCACAGTTTTAGGATGGGAGGGGAAAAATTTTTTTTAAAAAGTCGTGAGGGGCAACTTTTTCCATGCAGAGGATGGCAAGTAATGGAACAAGCTACCAGAAGTGGTTGAGATGGGTACAATAGTATCATTTAAGGAAATGGAAGGGCAAGGCTTGAAGAGACATGGGCCAAATGCAGGAAATTAGGACTAGCTGTGTGGGCACTATGATCAGCATGGACTCGATAGGCCAAATGACCTTTATTGGTGCTGTATTGCTCTGTGACAACCCAGTGCAGGATGGCCCATTTCCCTGCTCTACATCTTGGTAGACTCTAATTGTCCATAGATCAGTAATTGAGTAGTACAATCCCTCAGTGGGGGAAACTGTTGTGTCCTAGCAGGCAAACTACGCCTCAGTTTGAATACATCATCCAATATACATATAGCACCTCCGGCAGTGTAGTACACACCCTGAATTTACTGCTGGTTTCTGCAGTGAGATTAGGACCCACTTCAGGAGAAAATTGCTATGTTTTCTTTTGAAAACAAATAACAAAAGTGGCAAAAACACCACAGGATATGCCACAATGCCACAGAGGTGAGTGGAGATACTTCCCACAGCAAAGCTGATGTGGAACAGCATGGCGGAGAAATAGTTTACTTTGGATCCGAGTGATGGTTTCCTGAAAGGCAGTTTTTAACATTTCTGAAATTACAAAAACCCTACTCATACATTTCTGGGTGTCACTACCTGGTCCTGGACCCATCACATAAATACAATTGCAAAGAAAGCACAACACGCCTCTAAATCCCTCCCAACCATTGCGCACATCTACATGAAATGCTGTCGTAGGAAAGCAGCATCCATCATCAAAGATCCTCACCACCCAGGCCATGCTCTTTTCTCACTGCTGCCATCGGGTAGAAAGTGCCAGAGCCTCAGGACCACACCACCAGGTTCAAGAACAGTTTCTACCCCCTCAACCATCAGGCTCTTGAACAAAAAAGGATAGCTACACCCATCTGCTGAGATGTTCCCACTAAAATAATCTCACTTTATCTTGTTATTTCATGCTCTTGTTACTTATTGCTATTTATTTATATTTGTCTCCTCTGCCCCACTTGATCCTGTTTACAGTTACTATTCTATAGACTTCCTGAGTATGCTTGCAGAAAAAAGAATCACAGGGTTGTATGTGGTGACATGTATGTACTCTGACAATAAAATTTACTTTAAACTTTAAGCTTTCCTGTTGATGTGAAGATCATCAATATGTAAACAGTCAAAGTCATTCCCCAAAGTCTTCCTCGATTGGATGAGGAAGCAAATCATCACTGTAGTGAAAGGGTGAAGAGAACAAGGGTGACATACATTTGACATCATCGTGTTAGGTATTTGTGCTTACATGTATCGAAGATCACTTCAAAGACAGGGAGTCAGAAAAAGTCCAAGAAAGTTGATTCTATCAGAGAAGCTAAAAGAATTCATCTACAGTGTTTTTTCCCTGGAATTTAGAAGAACGGGAATGATCTTACTAAAACATTAGAAATCCAAGGAGGGATGCAAGGTGAATATCAAGATATTTCCTCCAGTGAGAAGATCTTCAATGATGGAACCTAATTACAAGATCAGGGGACATAAATTTACAACTGAGGTGCATAAGAGTTTCTGACAGAGGGCAGTGAATCTCTGGAATTCTTGAGGCTCAAATATTATGGAGGCCAGATGACTTAATAATAATAATAATAAGTACTTTATCGATTCCTAGTGGGAAATTATTTCATTACAGCAGCAACATTTAAAAACACACTCAGCAGTAATAATAATAAAAATAAAATAATAATGTTAACTAAAGTACAGAATAATAATATACACAATAATAAAGTATGAAATAATATAACAGAGACTATTGTACTATGATGTGTGTTCTCCTGTAGCACAGAGGTGATCTGTTGTATTTGGTTACTGCACTTGGTCGGAAAGATTTTCTGTAACGATCCTTCTGACAGCGAAGCCTGTTCGAAAGGGTGCTCCACTGATTATTCAGTAGGTCATGGAGATGATGTGCCCGATTGTCTATATGGACAACAGTTTGTTTAGTGATCTCCTCTCCACCACTAACTCGAAAGAGGCAGACACACTTTTGAAAGAAAGAGCGGGGAATTGAGGCACATGCAACTAGCGGAGCAGAGGAGGGGAGTCCTGGGGCAGATCAGCAATGGTTATATTGAAAGGTGGGACAGACTTGATGGGCTGAGTGGCCTACTCCCTTTCCTAAGTTCTTTGCAGGAAACTGACAGGATACAATGAATCCCTCTTTCCTACACTTGGAAAGGCTACTCAGGAAATAATAAAATTTTGCAATCCTGCAAATTCCCTCCACAGTAAAATTAATGACTCAATTTTTTTGTTTGGAAATATAGCGAAATCCCTGCTCCTTTAAGTTGCAATGGTACATGTGAACACGAGAGGGTGCAATTACGCAATGTTATGACAGAGTAGGTTTTTTTTAAAAAAACAGCACACTTACAATTACTTTTATAATTAACTCTGCAAAACCAACAATTGGACTATCACTAAATTGCTCCTGTTTACTTATAATTGTTCACAGCTGTTTTCCTGCTCTCAGGGCTTGAGTTTGGTAATGCGGGCGACAAAACTGAACATCTGGAATTTTCATTTCCACTCCGCAGCGAAGTGTTGAAGGGATTCCTGGTTTCGGGACTGCAGCTGGGTGTACAACGCTATAACGGCTTGCTCGAGATATTCACTGAACACTGGTATTGTTTTATACTGAAGGGAACTTCAGCAGGAATGGAGACATTCTGTCCGCGCAGGTCAGCAGCCCCCACACCCTACCTCCCCTCGCACTCGAGTTGGTCGGCTACTGCAGATGAAACAGCAGAAAACAGAGTGTGACTGCACCACGTGCTCTGCTACTGAACTGCAGTAAGCAGTGGTTCAAGTTCAGTCCCGTTCTGTGCTCTGCTCCCAGCTATTGCTGCGGATCGCTGTGCTATGGGATGAGAGCGGTGGGGAGGGAAATCCGCTGAGGTTACCACTTCCAGCTGCTCTGCAGTGCTGGCTCTTGGAAGGAAGCAAGGATATCAGCTGGAAACGGGAACGCGGCTCAGCTGCTACGGGCTCCACACTGGGCTGCAGTACAAACGCCTGCAGGCTGCAGTGGAAGTTCCACATCAGTTCAACACCACTTGCTTAAAACAAACGGATATATTTAAAAAGTAATCTGAAACGACCAGTAGAAGCTGGCCATTAATTCAGGCATTACAGAGAGAGATGTGGCCTGAGTTTATGCCTCCGTTCCATCAAGATTTAGCCAGGAATTTAAATTTAAGCACGCTTCATACTCACATTCATGCATGGCTTTAATAAGCTTAACGATTTATGCTGAAGTTGGGGGAGGTGGGGGTTTTGTGAACTTCCTCCACCCATCTCGCAGATCTAGGAATACTGGGCATTGCACCTTAGGCAGAATCCTGAGAGGGTCTTGACAGGGTAGATGTGGAGAGAATGGTTCCCGCTGATAAAAATGGTTAAAAATAAAAAAGCCATCTCCTTAAGGTAAAGGTGAAAGGTAATATTTTCTCTGAGAGTCATGCCTTTGGAACTCTCTTAAGAGCATAGGGAAGCCGTCTTCGAATATTTCTAAGACAAAAGTAGATTCTCAGTAAGTAAGGGAGTGAGAGTTAATGTGGATGAAGAGGAACATGGAGCCAAAAGTATGCTGTGACTTTCTTGTCTGTGGGAGCATCCAAGAGGCAAGTAGCCTATTCCTATGCTTCATTAGTAAACATATTCATATCACCGAATGTATGTTGGAGAGGACCACAACTGAACGGCCAAGATAGAGTGGGTACGGTGAGCATGTTTCCAATAATGGGGCCAAGACCAGAGAGCATAGCCTCTGAATACACGGATGTCCCTTTAGAACAGAGATGAGGAGGAAGTTCTTTAACCAGAGAGTAGTGAATCTGCGGAATTCATTGCCACAGCTGGAGGCCAAAACATCGGGCATAGTTAAATCAGATGTTGATTAATAAGGGTGTCAAAGGTTATGGGGAGAAGGCAGGAGAATGGTGTTTAGAGGGACAATAAATGGCACAACAAACTTGATGGGCTGAATGGCCTAATTCTGCTCCAGTGTCTTATGGGGCATCACAGATTTAAAAGAGCTTACACATGATTTGATTGAGAGAATTTGAAACATCAGGATAATTCATCAGGCTGGAGACAGAGAACAGTTCCTTCGGTAGCAAAGAATCAAGGACAAGGGAACACAGTCTAAAAGTTAACAACAGACCTTCAGAAAGGAATTCAGGAAACATACTCTCAGATAAGGGCAGAAATTTACAAATCTCTCCCCTAAACAACTTTTGATTTCATGATTAAGGAAGGAAGAGTATTGTTCAGCAAGTGTATAAGGGGATTTGGCGTTAGGCAAACAATAACTGTTGAAGTTCAGATAAGCAAAGATCTAGTTAAATGCTCAGCAGTGAGTGAGGGGCTGAAGGGTTGACACCTGTTGCTATAAACTCCTGCGTAAACCCAGAGCTATTTTTGCTCTAGTCTTTTGCACTATTTTGTTATGTCCAATAACTAGAGAAACTAATAACTAATTCATTAATTAACTGACCTGATGTCAGCCATTGCACTTTCCGACAGGATACATCAAATTGTCTCCTCAGTATGAACTGTCAATAGTTGTGAGTGAAATGTATTAAAAATCCACACACACACACACACACACACCAGTGCTGTTTGCTCAACCTGCTGCTTCCCTAGAGATTATAACATAAAACTTTTTTGCTCCCAGTGGAAAAGCAGTGGCAACTGTCACAAAACATCAAGCTGTGTTACTAAAGGATTAGGTCGGTAGTAGCTGCAGGAACATGGAAAACAGTTCCAAGCTGAATAAAAAGGTGAATAAATATTTATACCATTTGTTGCTCTACTGTGCAAGTTCAAGTGTGTTGCAAAAACTCACTGGGCAATGATCAGCAGCAGCAAGTAACAGCATTTAGCCAGCCCGGTTCAATGGACTCAAACCAGCTGCACGAAAGGTTAAGAGTTACTCTGTAATGGAAGAAGGAACAGCAGTTGGAGACTCCTCTAAAGGCCCTTACCTAATAAGAGGGAATTATTCCAATAGGAAGACAGCCTCTGCAGCAAAAATGTTTAATAAACAAGATGTTCGCCAAGTGCTTGGAGCAAAATTAATTCTCTCAAGTCAGTATGCCAAATTGTGAAAATTTCATTCACATGCCACTGTTCTGTTTTCAGTTTCCTTAGCTTCAGTGGTTCCAATACACTATGAAAAATGTTCATGTAACACTCACAATACCTCACGCTGTGGCAGCAGCTTCCAGCCCAACACAGATCTCTCCTTCATAGATTACTCCCAGACCAGTATTTTAGCTCCAACATCTCGCAACACCATCCTCAGACTCAAGTGGCTTTAGTAGGTGAGTGACCAGATCTCACTAGGGTGCCGGTTTCATTCCCCGCACTTCAAATGTATCTTCAGCATAAAACACGTGCTAAGTTCACCCACTCGCTTGTTGCAATAACACTAGGTTTCAGTTAGAATGTGTCCAGTGGGGTTTGCAATACAGGCAACAAGCCTACAATACCTCTCGAAGTGACAAGGCAGGATTCACGTGCTGTCTGTATCATGAGTGAAAAGTGGACCAATGGATACCAACAAAACATCTGGCCTTGGAGATTACATCACAGCCTGTATCACATCCTTTTATCGCTTGCTTGATATTTACTGATCTCCCGAGCATTCTGTGAATGACATCAGCTATAAAGTCATTTGCAGCAAAGTGTAAAAGTTCTTACAAGCCCATGCACCATAACAACTGGCAAAATACATTTCACCATATTTCCTCACCACAAAAATCTATTTTTCTTTTACAGCACCTATTTCAGAGAAATATATTGACCGTGGTTCAGTCATTCCCTCTTTGCCAACACTCGCCATCAGAAACCCCACCTCTTGAATGAATGAGGAAGAGCAAGGTTCTAGTGCTGAAAAGGCAAGATCTCAAAGGAAGTAACACTCCAGCCCCACGTCAAGGTACCAATGCTGCCGCGACACAAGCCAGCCTGGCTGAGTCACCTGGGAGAGCGTGTCTGATGTTGAAAGACCCAAAGCACCCAATGACAGCAGGTTACATCACTGATGATGTGTCCCAGCGCATCCTGGGACGCATCTCAGCATCTCTTCATTATTTCCATTGAGAATGCATTGTGCAACCACTCAGTACCATCCCAATTACTTGGCTCTACCCAAGGTCTGCTTGGGTGTGGTCATGCTACCAAGACAACCTCAGGCAATTATTCTGTCTACTCAATTAACCGCCATTTGTAGAGACTCGAAAAAGAAGCACCAACCAATTGCACAGATGATATAGTACTACCCATCCAAACAATATTATTGTTCAATACAATGAAATGCAGTAGAAAGCTGGAGTGACGTAGTCATGCCTACCCACTGCTGCATGAATGCACCACAAATCAGGCATACACCTACTCCCAATAGCAGAGATCAGAGGCATTCTTGTACACATTAAAGGGATGCCAGCCAGCAATTATCATGCATACCGGGTGGGGGGTGGGGGGGAACTTTTTTAAACTCATCCTGGTGGTTCCCTGCAGAATGATCGGCCCCATCACAGGACTGTGAAGTGTCAAACTCATCAGATCACCTTCCCGAATAACCATCCATTGGCAAGGCGGGCCTTTATAACATTTCAGTACTTTCCTGGCCACCAATACAGATAGCAGCCTTCAATTTCAGATGGAATGCTGTTCTTAGTTGCAATGAAACAGAATGCAAAAGTAGGGAGAACTTGTTCCAACAATACAGGAAACTGGTGATATTGTACCATGGGCAGTTATGCCTTCCTCCTCAAAGGAGGAATGCAACTGCATCTGAGGTGATTCATTGAAGGTTCTTAGGATTGATTCCTGGGAGAAAGGGGTTGTCATCAGGTTCATTGCTTACTCATTGGAGATCTGAAGTAGGAGGGATGCATAATAATTCTGAGGCACCCCGGGAGGGGTTGTTGTGAAGGAGAACCTTCCCCAAACGGAGCAAGTTGAGAACAAGGGGGCACGCTTCAGAATAAAGGGTCTCCCATTTACCACAGAGAAAGGGAGAAATCTCTTTCACTCAGAGGGTAGTGGACCTCTGGAATTCCTCAGAGAAGGTGCGGAAGAGGAGTCATTGAAGGAAATCAACAGGTTCGATCACCAGGTAGGAAAGTGTGGGTGGATCAGCCACAATCCTTTCACATGGTGGAGAGAAGGATCTGAATAGCCATTGTCCACTCCTGTTTCTCACATATCTATTAATTACCATTGGATTTTGAATTTTCCCAGCTATTACTATGAGATCTGAATCAGGTCTCTAAACTGTTCCTCCAGCTCTCTGGATTTGTAGTTCAGTCACACCACTGTACAGCCACCAAACATTAATAAGACACAGCCTACCTTCGAATTGGGAGATGGCGATAGAGAATCCACTTGGCTGCCTGGTTTGATGGAGTTCCCAACCAGGACCATAGCTCTGCAATCCTCACACGTGCCAATCGTCAGCTGTTTGCCATCGTCCACCACAAGAGCGTCGGCCACACGAGGGGCATACAGGAACACAGGAAGCCGGGCCACAGTCACTGCTCTCAGTCCGAGGAAGCGCCTCCTCTCCCGTCTGCAGAAGAAGCACACGAACGTGTCCACCTTGTACCGCCGGGACCATGGGCTACCTGGCTGCTGACAGTTCTTGCCACGCCACCACTGCTCCAGGAGATCGTGACAGCACAGGGCGCAGGCAGACACCGTCCCCACCGACTCCGGGCGGCCCGGACAACGGCGGACGGCTAGAAAGGGGAAGAAGGGCTCCTCCTGGTCCCCGGGGCGGCCGGGCGGATCGACGCTGAGCCGGTACTCCCGGCCGCCTTCCAGCTCCGTGCCGCAGAGTGGGCAAGCGGGCAGCTGCCCAGTCCTCGCGGGCCGGCGCACCTCCGCGGCGGGGCAGCCGGCGCTGATCCGCAGGTACCTCCTGAGGAAAGCCTGCACCGAGGAGATGACCTCGTCCCGCTCCGGGCCCGAGCTGGTGGCCCACAGCTCCTCCAGCACGCCGTAGCACCTCTGGCAGCAGGAGACTTGGCCACCCTCAGTCATGGCCTTGGCACTGGGTGGGCAGGGCAGGAGGCCGATGAAGGGGAAGTACATGGGGCCCTCCCGGGAGCTGCGGCTGGGGCCCCTGGAGGAGACGGCCCGGGCCGCGGGGCCGCAGTCCTCGCCGCACAGGTAGCAGCCCCGCTGCTCTCCGCCCCCCGGGGCATCGCCCTTGAGGGGCACCACATACAGGCGCTGCAGCACCGGCACCTTGGCCAGCTCGAAGCCCTGCCACTGCTGGAGCAGAGAGTGGTGGCAGAAGGAGCAGACCCAGGTGCTGCCCTCCGGGCCCAGGGGGCGGGCGCCAGGCGGCGGGTAATGCAGCCACAGGAAGGGGAAGAAGGGCTGATCCGAGTCGTTCTCCTGCTTGTGGACGTGCACCCGGTGTTTGGAGCCCGGGGCCAGCCGGACCCCGCAGATGAAACAGGCCCAGTGGGAGCGACCGCCCAGCCCGGCCGACCCCCCTGCGCCCTCGACCGGGGTCACGGGCTGTCCGTTCGGCCTGGCGCCCTCTGGCTGCCCCTCGTCCCCCGAGGACCAGCTACCGCTGCTCCCGCTGCACCTGGAGCGGCCGGGTGTACCCGAGGGGGAGAGGCCGGCGCCGCCCACGTGGGGCTCGGAGGGTCCCGGCGCTGGGCAAAGGGGGCGGCCCGCTTCTGTCTCGGGCTCGGAGAGCTCCTGATCGGACAGGGAGGAGAGGTCGGAGTCATGGCCAGGGACGGGGGCGGCCGGGCTGGGGTTCCACTCGCGGGACGTCCCGCGGCCGTCGCACTGGTGCGGTCGCTTGAGCCAGTACATGCGCTTGTCGACCGGCGTGTGGGTCCTCTCGAATGAGTGCCACTGCTCGGCCAGGAAGCAGCGGCAGACGGAGCACACCAGCACCCAGCCGTCGGCGCTCACCTCCCGGGCTCCGGGAGCCGGCTCCTGCTGCGAGAGGAAAGGGAAGTAAGGCAGGCGAGCCGAGCCGGGACACTTGGCCCGGACCTGCAACCTCTGCTCCCGCCCGGGACTTATACGGCCCCCACAGATGAAGCAATGCAATCGTCCCGGACTGTGTTCCCCGGCCGAGATCGCTGCCATCAGCCGGTGCTTCCTGGACATGGGAACAGCCGCTTCTTTGTCACTCATGTTGGCTGAGAGAAATGCAGTGGCTGCTTTCTCCCACAAACACACCCTCCCCTCCTCTTCCCTGAACAGTCCCCTCCCATCCCAGCTCAGTCACCTCTCCCCTCCCCTCCCCTCCCAGCCCAGCCCAGCCCAGTCCCCTCCTTTGCCGGCCACATTCTCACTGCTGTCCCGGGCGGCCGCGGCAAACTTTGCAAAGATCTCCTCTACGGCTGGCTACCGAGCGCCATCTCACAGGGAGCTTCTCCATGGTCCCACAATGCAGCTCCTGGCCCCCAAACTTCCAGAGAAACACCCCGGGCCGCACATGACGATCCGGACTCCACGCCGGCCCGCGGGGCTGAGCGGACTGTGGACAACGGCGGGTCTCATACCGCCGCTTTCTGCAATTTAGACAAGGGAGCGCATATTGCCCACGTTATTCTAACTAAAGAATTGCATACACCATCTCGCCAAAAAAGTGTGTCTAAACGGGGAATTAGATATACCTTGAACCGTATTCAGGTAACTCACATCTAAAGTAATCCTTGAGGTTGAAATTATATATACAGTACTCTACTTAAGTTTTCTCTATTGAATGCAGCCTAAAAGCGAATTAAATATTGCATAGTCCCTGCATTAAATTTATTTTAGAAATTGTACACCCTCAATTAATCCAGTTCAATGCATCTTCAATTAATTATGTGCTTCTTCATTCGTACCTGTAAAGAAGGCAAAGCCCTTAGTTACCTCGACTTAGATTACCAGAACATCCTGCCATCAGTTGTAAATTTAGGACAAACTTAGAAAATTCTATTTTCCTGTAAATGCCTGCAAGAAAATGAACCTAAAGTAAGGATATGGTAACATGTACGTACTTTTAATAGTAAATAAATTTACTTTGACATCAATGCTGGAACCGGAACTCAGCGAGCCGGGCAGCATCTGTTGAAGGAGCTGATACGGGGTCTCGACCAGAAAGGTTGACATTTCCTTTGCCGCCGCGGATGCTGCTCGGTCGGCTGAATTCCTCCAGCAGGCTGCTTGTTGCCATAGTAAATTAGCACGAAGTTTCCTCCCGCGCTCCCTGCAAGGACGGAAAGGTGGTGCTGGCAGCGCGCAGAACTGTCTCTAAAGGATTTTGCGGTTATAAATCTGAAACATCATTCCCGAAAACATCAATCCGTTTGAAAACGCAGTATAAATCACTTTCTAATCCTGTTCTGACATTTCACCGGCTTTCTGTTAAATTTTAAGTTGCAGACAAGTTTACCAGAAACAGACTCGATAATACCTTCGTTCCATTCAGCGCACCATGGTTCTGCCCCTTCCAGTTTACTCATAACTTTAATCTTTATTAATGTTCTAGCGCTGAGTTACTTCCACTCACGCGAGTAAAAAAATTATTAGACTTAGCCGCGCTGGGAACTGGTTGCAAAATTCAACTACCATTTCAAAAAGTTACAGATTAAATTTAAAGGGGATTAAAATTCCTAAAATGCTGGGGCTTTGGATAAAAAAAAATTGTGCTCCCGCAAAAGAGCTACAGTAATTGGAAAGATAGGACAAACTTGTATTCACGGAGTGCGCTTTGCTCAAAACAAATTCGTTTATCGGAAATGCAGTCTCCGCTTTCGGTGCGCACAAGAAGATCCAATAAAGAACAAGCCGGTCAAAATGCATTCAGGAGTTTGGACAGGTAGAGGATAGTGTGGTTTTGAAGGCTATGGGCAAATGGAAATGACTTAGATGTTAAGTTGGTCGGCATGGACGAGTCGCGCCGACAGGCTTGTTAACGTGCTGTGACTATGTCCCATATTGACCATGAAATAGACAATAGGTGCAGGAGTAGGCCATTCAGCCCTTCGAGCCAGCACCACCATTCGCTGTGATCATGGCTGATCATCCACAATCAGTACCCTTTTCCTGCCTTCTCCCCATATCCCTTCACTCCGCTATCTTTAAGAGCACTATCTGACTCTTTTTTGAAAGAATCCAGAGAATTGGCCTCCACTGCCTTCTGAGGCAGAGCATTCCACAGATCCGCAACCCTCTGTGTGAAAAAGTTTTTCCTCAACTCCGTTCTAAATTGTCTACCCCTTATTCTTAAACTGTGGCCTCTGGTTCTGGACTCCCCCAACAACGGGAACGTGTTTCCTGCCTCTTGTATGTCCAATCCCTTAATAATCTTATGGTCTTATAGGATCTGATTGAAACATACAAGACAAAGGAGCAGAAGTCGGCCATTCGGCCCATCGAGTCTGCTCCACCATTTTATCATGAGCTGATCCATTCTCCCATTTAATCCCACTCCCCCGCCTTCTCACCATAACCTCTGATGCCCTGGCTACTCAGATACCTATCAATCTCTGCCTTAAATACACCCAATGACTTGGCCTCTAGTGCTGCCCATGGTAACAAATTCCATAGATTCACCACCCTCTGACTAAAAAAAATCTTCGCATTTCTGTTCTGAATGGGTGCCCTTCAATCCTTAAGTCATGCCCTCTCGTACTAGACTCCCCCATCATGGGAAACAACTTTGCCACATCCACTCTGTCCACACCTTTCAACATTCGAAATGTTTCTATGAGGTCTCCCCTCATTCTTCTAAACTCCAAGGAATACAGTCCAAGAGCAGACAAACGTTCCTCATATGTTAACCCTCTCATTCCAGGAATCATTCTAGTGAATCTTCTCTGTACCCTCTCCAACGTCAGCACATCCTTTCTTAAATAAGGAGACCAAAACTGCCCACAGTACTCCAAGTGAGGTCTCACCAGCGCCTTAAAGAGCCTCAACATCACATCCCTGCTCCTATATTCTATTCCTCTAGAAATGAATGTCAACATTGCATTCACCTTCTTCACTACTGACTCAACCTGGAGGTTAACCTTAAGGGTATCCTGTACGAGGACTCCCAAGTCCCGTTGCATCTCCGAACTTTGAATTCTTTCCCCATTAAATAATAGTCTGCCCGTTTATTATTTCTGCCAAAGTGCATAACCATACACTTTCCAACATTGTACTTCATTTGCCACTTCTCTGCCCATTCTTCCAATCTATCCAAGTCTCTCTGCAGACTCTCCGTTTCCTCAGCACTACCGGCCCCTCCACCTATCTTCATATCATCAGCAAACTTAGCCACAAAGCCATCTATTCCATAATCCAAATTGTTGATGTACAATGTAAAAAGAAGCGGCCCCAACACGGACCCTGTGGAACACCACTGGTGACTGGCAGCCAACCAGAATAGGATCCCTTTATTCCCACTCTCTGTTTCCTGCCAACCAGCTCTATCCACATATGTAACTTTCCTGTAATTCCATGGGCTCTTGTTAAAGTAGCCTCATGTGTGGCACCTTGTCAAAGGCCTTCTGAAAATCCAAATATACAACATCCACCGCATCTCCCTTGTCTAGCCCACTGGTAATTTCCTCAAAAAATTGTAATAGGTTTGTCAGGCAGGATTTTCCTTTAAGGAATCCATGCTGAGTTCTGCCTATCTTGTCATATGCCTCCAGGTACTCTGTAATGTCATCCTTGACAATTGACTTCAACAAGTTCCCAACCACCGATGTCAAGCTAACAGGTCTATAATTTCCTTTTTGCTTCCTTGCCCCCTTCTTAAATAGCGGAGTGACATTTGCAATCTTCCAGTCCTCCGGAACCATGCCAGAATCTATCGACTTTTGAAAGATCATTGCTAATGCCTCCGCAATCTCCACAGCTACTTCCTTCAGAACACCAGGGTGCATTCCATCTGGTCCGGGAGATTTATCTACCTTTAGACTATTCAGCTTCCTGAGTACTTTCTCTGTTGTAATTGTGACTGCGCACACTTCTCTTCCCTGCCATCCTTGAGTGTGCGGTGTACTGCTGATGTCTTCCTCAGTGAAGACTGATGCAAAATACTCATTCAGTTCCTCTGCCATCTCCTTATCTCCCATTACAATTTCTCCAACATCATTTTCTATCGGTCCTATATCTACTCTCACCTGTCTTTTACTCTTTATATACTTGAAAAAGCTTTTAGTATCCTCTTTGATATTATTCGCTAGTTTCCTTTCATATCCTTCTAAATTCCAGTGTATACAACCCCAGTCGCTCCAATCTTTCAACATATGACAGTCCTGCCATCCTGGGAATTAACTGCGTGAATCTATGCTGCAGTCCCTCAATAGCTAGAATGTCCTTCATCAAATTTGGAGACCAAAACTGGTGTGGTCTCACCAGGGCCCTGTACAACTGCAGAAGGACCTCTTTGCTCCTATACTCAATTCCCCTTGTTATGAAGGCCAGCAGGCCATTAGCTTTTTTCACTACCAAACATCCCTGCGTTTCCTTGGAAGAGTGGCAAGTTGCTTCGTAACCATTTGAGCAGCAGATGGTGCGACGGGCAGAGCTGTTGCTTCAGGGCTCCACTGTGCTTTCCAGAAATAGTTGGCACCAGCTCCTTGTGGCCACGTAGATTTCTTCCTGGAGCTCTGGGTTCTTCCCACACGCCGAGGACATGTGGCCTGGTGGATTCATTGACGGCTGCAAATTGCTGGGGTTCTCAACATTCTTTATGCCATGGATGAGGTCATTGGACCCCAGGAGCTGAAGGAAAATTGGGGAGGATGGGAAAAACAGCAAGGAATGAGATTGCTCCACGAGGCTGCACAGTCTCGACCGCCTCCATCACCGTTATAAGGAAATATTGGTTCAAACATGAGTGATGGATAAGAAAATAATTTCAATGAATTCTGAAAATCTATAAAATGTTATTAAATAATGTTGACTGTGAAGGTACTGAATTATCATGGCAATCAATGGCCTCAGTAAGAGAGTCTTATGCACACAAATGAAGAAAAAACTAGTTTAAGGACTGTGTAAGAGGGAAGGGTTAACTTGTAGGCTGAGTCGGTACTAGGGAAGGCAAATGCAATGTTAGCATTCATTTCGAAAGGTCTAGAACATAAAAGCAAGGGTGTATTGCTAAGGTTTTATAAGGCATTGTCCAGACAACATTTGCAGTATCGTGAGCAATTTTGCACCCCCTACCTAAGAATGTTCTGGGTTTGGAGAGGGTCCAGAGAAGGAGAACAGGAATGAAAGTGTTAATGGATGAGGAGCACGTTATTGCTCTGAGCCTGAACTCGCTGGAGTTTAGAAGAATGAAGGAGGAATCTCATTCAAACCTACCAAACATTGAAAGGCCTAGATAAAGCAGATGTGTAGAGAATGTTTCCAATAGTGGAAGACTCTAGGAGCAGAGGGCACAGCCCCAAATTAAAGGATATCCCTTTAGGACAGAGACGAGGAGGAATTTCTTTAGCCAGATGGTAGTGAATCTGTGGAATTCATTGCCACAGACAGCTGTGGAGGCAAGGTTATTTTTTAAAGTGGAGGTTGATAGGTTCTTGAGTAGTTAGGGAGTCAAAGGTTATAGGGAAAAAGCAGGAGAGTGGGGTTGAGAGGCAAAATGAATCAGCCATGGTTGAATGGTGGAGCAGAGTCGATGGCTAATTCTGCTCCCCTGTCTTATGGTTTTTTGATTGTGTGGTGGTTAAAAGATCAGCACATCATGGGTTCAGTCTTAGACTTGATCCTTATCCAGATCAAAGCACGATGGTCAATGGGAAGTCCAGAAGTTGAGGTCCAATAGTTCGGAGCCCCAGTTCTGCAAATCTCTGCGAGCGGCCTGGGGAAGCCAAAAGCCCAATGTCGCGAATCCACAAATCCACCGGAGGCTGGTGGCCAAAGATTGCCTGTACTGGGGTTAGAGGACTATTTATGTGAGTGGGCTGGTGGGAGGGAGGAAGAGGGCTTGTTTCACAGATGTTGCTTTGTCACTTAGTTGTGTTCTGTGTTTTGCTGAGCAGGGTGGGCACCCTACGTTGGCATTGGAATGTGTGGCAACACTTGCAAGCTGCCCCCAGCACGTCATTGGGTGTCTCAAAGCATATCTGCTAAATTAATATGAATAAATAAATAAATCTGGGCTTCACTGTTCTATGTTCTAACACACGGGGGAAAGGAAACTGACTGAGTCTTTAGCAGCTTTGGCCGACATGTGATGTGACAACCTCATGACTGATTCTTAACACCTTCTCAGTTCAAAGTAAATTTTATTATCAAAGTACATATATGTCTCTATATACAACTCTGAGATTCATTTTCCTGTGGACATACTCACCAAATCGATAGAATAGTAACTATATAACAGAATCAATAAAAGATCAACCAGAGTGCAGAAGAAAACAAACTGTGCAAATGCAAATATAAATAAATTGCAATAAATAACGAGAACTTGAGATGAAGAGGGGTGAGCTCATTGGTTGTGGGAACACTTCAGTGATGGGGCAAGTGCGTGTAGTTATCTCCTTTTATTCAAGAGCCCGATTGTTGAGGGGTAGTAACTGTGTTGAACCCGGTGGTGTAAGTCCTGAAGTTCTTGTATCTTCTACTTGATGCAGCAGTGAGGAAAGAGCGTTGCCTGGGTGGTGAAAATCTCTGATGATGGATGCTGCTTTCCTATGACAACATTTCATGTAGATGTGCTCAATGGTTGGGAGGGCTTTACCCATGATCTGCTGGGCCGAATCCACTACCTTTTGTGGGATTTTCCATTCAAAGACACTGGTGTTTGCAAACCAGGCCATAATGCAGCTAGTCAATACACTCTCCACTACACATCTATAGAAGTTTGTCGAAGTTGTAGATGTCATGCCAAATCTCCAGAGACTCCTAAGGAAGTAAAGGTGCTGCTGTACTTTCTTCAGTGATAGTGAGGGATGGACACCACCACTAGCACTGTTAATGATATCCCCCTTCCAGGAATGAGTAAAAGAAACACAACTGAGGTCTTGGCTTAACAGCTCACCCAAATTCAACAATGCAGTGTGTCTTCAATATTGCTCCAAACTATCAGTTTAAATGATGCAGTGCTGAAATCCCAGGATAAAGCGAGGACCTAGAAATTTCAGAGCACTTAGTGAAGAGTGGTACTATTCTGCTAAGGTGATACCGCAGCCTGGAAAATTCAGGCAGTTTATGAACAGGCATCTGCAGAATATCTTAGTAGATATTAGTAAAATACAGTCATGCAAAAAAATACATAGTCCAAGACCCCAATTCGATGACTGAAAATAGCAGTAAAATAAAGCATTTTTGTTGATATTTAAGTGTTTTTAATTGGTTTCCATTAAAAAAAAACATAGCTACAAATGTGGAAGACCCGTTAATATCAGCATAAAATACAAAACAAATACTTTCTGAAGTGTTTAATGAAATACTTCCCTCAGCATTCAAATAGTTGGATAAATGTTTTCTTTGCAATCCCCCAGTTTGTTTTAATAATTTGCCTTTTAAAAGTCTGTCTACCAACAATATACAAATGAAATTCCTGAGATGCTTTCACTGTTTATCATTCTGAAAGATGGTTATCTGGCCTTGACGTTTCACACATGGCACTGCGGAGTCGATCTACTATCTTTGTTCTGGAGAATTTAAATGCTTATGATTCCGAATGGTACAACCATCTGCCTTGTCATAAGTTAAAAAAGGAGGAGACCTTTCTTATGTAATTGTTGGAGAGTCTTACAGTCCCTGTTCTCGTAAAGGAAGAAGTATATTTTACACCAGGACTTTGCCAGCAATATTCTATGAATTCCACAGCTTAATCTCTCCATTCCTGGCCATAACAATTGATTTATTACATCTATTGCAAGGTCACATTTTTAATAAAAGGTTATTTGTATTTTCCTACCTCTTTTTCGAGTCTAGAGCCTGACCTTTACTGTTTCTCTTTGCACTATACATTAGCTTTTGCAATCCCTCATTTGAGTATACCCCAGCCATGCTTGAACCAAAGGAGCAGCAGTGGATTTTGCCACAGTCATATCTCCTCTAAAGCAACAGAAACAAAGTGCTGGAGAAACTCAGCCAATCAGGCAGCATCTATGAAAAGAAATAAGGAGTCGATGTTTTTGCGTGCAAGAATATTGAATATCCCTTTCCATTAGATATAGGAGAAGAATTTGGCCATTTGGCCCGTTAAGTCTCCTTCCCATTGCATCATGGCTGATTTACCATCCTTCTCAAACCCATTCTCCTGCCTTCTCCCCATAACCTTTGAGAGATTTACTAATCAAGAACCTATCAAAATCTGCTTTAAACATACCCAATGACTTGGCCTCCATAGCTGTCTGTAACAATGAATTCCACAGATTCACCACTCTCTGGCTAAAGAAATTCCTCCTCATCTCCATTAACTATTTATGGTTCTATTACTATTTATTATTTATGGTGCAACTGTAATGAAAACCAATTTCCCCCGGGATCAATAAAGTATGACTACTACTACTACTAAAGGATCTTCCTTCTATTCTGAGGCCCTTTAGTCCTAGATTTCCCCACTATAGGAAACATCCTCTCCATGTCTACTTTATCTAAGCCTTTCAATATTCAATAGGTTTCAATGAGATCACCCCTCATTCTTTTAAACTCCAGTCAGTACAGGCCCACAGCCATCAAGCACTCATCATTCCTTGGATTATTCTCATGAACTCCATCTTGACCAGGGATTCCTAACTTTTAATTTACCCCTACCATTAATTGAGAGGTCTGTGGACCCCAGGTTGGGAACACCAAGCTGGTGCCAAATGTATTGCTTCACTTTCCTTTGGACTACACTGGTAAGGGAAGAGGGGGGACCTGGCATCCGGGGATCTCCATACCTTCTGCCCAGGCTTGTGCCCTGGAGAGGTCACTCCAGGGGCACTACCCATTGCCCCTCGATCATCATTATAAATTATTACTACATATTGTAAAAGTGACTTTATAAATGTACTTGTCTACAGTTCTTTAGTGAATTCTCAATATTGAGACCCACCCTGCTAGTACAGGGAATGGCGTACAGGTGAGCAGGAGTCCTCAACTTTGACTCCAAACCCTTGAAGTCTGATGATGTCAAGTCAAACATAAGCAGGGAAATCTCTTCCTGATTACCATCTACTGACCTCCTTTAGCTGATGGATCAGTGCTCCCTCATGTTCAACAAAACTTACAAGAGATGCAGAAAGTGGCAAGAGTCCATAATATAGACTGGGTAGGGGTCTTCAAGATTGGTTAGCCCACACATACAGAGCTGACCAGGTGACAGTTTCTGTGGCAGTGAACCAAAATGAGGAACAAGCTCCAAAGGTGACAAATGTAATTGTCCATGATTAAATTCATAGAAGTAACCATAGCATATTTCTCCTGGAGACAAATCTCACCCTCATACGAGGTCTACCTCTGTCATGTGACATGGGATAGACTTAGAACAGGAATGCCAATTCAGAACTGGGCATCCATGAGCTATGGACCATTAGCAGCAGAAGAAATATATCTCACTACAATTTGTACCTTTGTGCCAGGTACCTCATTCTACAAATACTATCAAACAATCCTGGTTTAGTGAGAAGAGCATATCTGGAGCAGAGCAAGGCATAGCTAAAATTGAGATGCCAACAATTTGAAACTGCAACACTGAGCTACAACCATACTACACATCAGAAACAGCGTGCAATGGACAGAGTTATCATCTCAGGGTTAGTACCACAGCTACCATCAGGCTGGAAGTAGCAGCCTGAAGTCCCACACCACCAGTTTCAAGAACAGCTACTTCTCTTCAATTATTCATTCTTGAACCAACCTGCACAAACTTAATCACTACAGTTTTGCAACACTCTTACCACTTTGGTCACTTCGTATTAAAAGGGACTTCTTTCATTCTGATTGTGTTCTCTCTTGTGCATATTGTTATATGATGCCATGTTCTGGTGATGCTGTTGCGATTAAGTTTTTCATTGCAACTTTGCATAAAACAATAAATTCAACTTTGAGTTAAGTGACTTCACAACTAGCAGACCTCGTCGATGCTCTGCATTCCTATCACACCAGAATGGTTGTCTATAATTGAATAGCTAACAGTTGGAGAAGACTTCAAGAACATTCCCACCATCAGCAGGACCCAGAATATGCGCACATATAAAGTCAAAACTGAAGCATTCATAACCACATTTAGCCAGGAGCGTCAAATGGAGGACTCACTCAGTTTCATCTTGGGATGCCCAACATCTCAGAAACTGGTCTTTATCCAATTCAATTTACTCCACATAATATCAACAAGAACTTCTGTATACAAAGACCAAGGAGCCAGACCACATCCCAGACTCGGGCTGCCAAAATAGCCAAGTTTCTAGTGGAGTTACAACACTGGCATCTACTCATCACAGTGAAAATTACCCAGGTGTATCCAGTTCATGCCAAAATTGCATCAAGCCAAACTCCCAATCAGTGCACTTCCAAATCATCATTAAAGTGTTGGAAGCTGTCATCAAAGGTGCAATCAAGCAGTATTTATTCAGCAATAATCTTCTCAGCAATATTCAACTTGATTAGTAAGGGTGCCAAAGGTTATGGGGGAAAGCAGGAGAACGGCGTTGAGAGGGAAAATAAATTAGCTGTGATCAAATAGTGGATCAGACTCATCGGGCGAAATGGTTTAATTCTGCTCCTATGTCTTAAGGTCCAGTGTGGATTTCACTAGGGTCACTCCCACTCTATGACTTATCTGAGTCTTGATTTAAACATTAATCAATTTCACCATCCACGAGGGGCAAGATCACAGCGTAATGATGGAATGTTCTCCACTTGCCTGAATCAGTTCCAACAATAAGTTGAACATTCTCCAGGATCAAGCAGCCTGCTCAGTTGATACCCCATCCACTCTTCTGAACATCCTTTCCATCCACTATCATTATACCATGTCTGCACCGTTTACCATCTACAAAATATGACTGTTAGTCACATGGGTACCTCTGATATCACCCACAATTCCTGCTACCAAGAAAGACAAGGATAAAAACACCACCTGCAGGTTTCACTCCAAATCACAGGCTGTTCCAAATTAGAATATCCTCCCCAGTGTCCAAAGTTCAAAGTAAATTTATTATCCAAGTACATCTGTGTCACCAGATACAGCTCTGAGACTCATTTTCTTCTGAGAACACTCAATAAGTCTATCAAATAATAACCACAACAGAATCAACAAAAGACCACATGAACTTCAGCGTTCAACTAGAGTGCAGAAGGGGAAAAAAAACTTCGCAAATACAAAAATAAATAAATAATAACATTAATAAACAAATAAGCAATAAATATTGAGAACATGAGACGAAGAGTCCTTAAAAGCGTGTCCATAGGTTATGGGAACAGTTCAATGAAGTTGAGTGAAGTTATCCCCTTTGGTTCAAGAGACTGATGATTGAGGGGTAATAACTGTTCCTGAACCTGGTGATGTGAGTCCTGAGGCTCCTAATGGCAGTCGTGAGAAGAGGGCATTTCCTGGGTGGTAGTGGTGATGGTGGATGCTGCTTTCCTGCAACAGTATTTCATGTAGATGAGCCCAGTGGTGGGAAGGGCTTGCCACATGATGGACTGAGCCGTATCCATGACTTTTCAGTCTGTGGTGGGCTAAAGGACATGTATGTCCTGTAATGTTCTACACTGTAATTTTCATGGAGCCTCCTCACTGCTGTCATTCACTGAGTACCTTCATTGTCCCAACTTGTTGAAAACCTGACTGGACGAGGACTAACTAATCAGGAGGGATGGATGATGGGGGTATAAATACCATCAGACTAGACATTCCCATGCGTCATCCCTGATGAAGATAGCAGAGTTTGTCATCAAAATGACAGTTAAAATTGATACCTATACCTGGCTAGAAGCCCAAGAAGAATTAGGGAAGGATTAAATGCTCACGTTGACAACAGTCCCAACATGCTAATCAATCAATCAACCAGTAAGTAAATAAATGGATAAAATCATCAGTCAATCAATCAATCAATTAATTAATATGAAAAAGTACAAACAAAAAAATAAATAAATATAAATTATTTACTTCAGACACAACTATGTATAACATGCAAAATGATCCCAGATTTGGTCTTCTCTTCCTAATTCACCAGAATCAATGTGCTTGCTGTGAAGCACACATTCTCCAGCTCCTGGTCACTCCAGATTGGCAACTCATCAGTCTTAACTCCTCTATTGCTTTGATCATCCAGATCTGACTATAATGTCCCACACTCTACAGTTCTACAAGATCTCTTTACTTCTGGTTATTGACACATCCCAAATTTTAACCACTCCACCGTTAGTGAATGTGACTTTAGTTTCAAAGACACTGTGCTCTGAGGTTCACCCCAGTGCTCTCTGCCTCTGTCTGCCTTCCTCCAAAACATTCATGACAATGTTTCTCTTTGAGCAAGCATGTTCACATTTACTAATATTTTGGCTTTCCTCCTAGGAAGAATTTTGGGCCATGATTTCATGTCAAAGAAGGTATATAAATTCTTGCAGTTGTTGTAGATCAACTGTGACAGATACTTTGGAAAAGCAAAGTCTTTAGAAGAACAAAATCCAAAATACTAATGCTGACATAATCTAAACATACAAGAACCAGATGGAGAGCAGATTCAGACCTTGGCTTCACTAACGTAGACTCTCTAAAACCTCCTAGAATGTCAGCACCAATAATTGTACTCAGATACACTAACTATAATAATTGGCATTTCTTCAGTTTTCTATCATCCTGGGAATAGAAGAACATTGAAGACTGAGTTGAAGTTCTGGGAAAGTCCTGGTTGGAATTTGCCACTTCTGGCAAATTCTATAGGTAGCGTCGTTTATTGGCACATTGAGGTTATAAGTTACTTCTCAGATATCAGCACTAAAGCTGTGTACAAACATAGGTCACCGGTTGTTATTTCCCCCATATGTATACCCCCTCTGACTTCAGTATGGGGTGTATATGTGGACAATAACGCTTACCAATGGTTGTAGCAATGGATATCAAAGACAAATTTCCTCCTCGGCCCATTCTTCCTTGACCTTAACTGTAGTTTAGTTAACTGTCTTCCAATGATCCTCAGTGCTGAGGACAAACAGTCATATTTCATACACTATCCTAGGAATTATGGAAAATTACAGCACTAAAATCGGTCACTTGGCCCACCGCTTACATGCTGCTCAAAGATTAATATCTTTGCTCAGTCTGAGAATGTAAATCCTGTAAGTTTTAGCTCTTCAAAGGGGAGCATTGGAGGACAACATGATAGAGATTTGGAAGATGAGTGGATCCATTTATTATTTGAGTAAGACACACAAAATGTTGGTGGAACTCTGCAAATCAGGCAGCATCCATAGAGAGAAATGAATAGTCAATGTTTCAACAAAGATCCTTCATCATGACTAGAAAGGAAGAGGACATAAGCCAGAATAAGAAGATGGCGGGAAGGGAAGAAGTACAAGCTGACATCTGATAGGTGAGACGGAGATCAGAGGTGGAGCAGTGAGAGAGGGTCTCATTAAACTCCCAGTGAAGAGAAGATTTTAGCTTCTTCAGGATAGGCATACCTTGAAGAGACTTCACAGTGGAGCAGAAAATCAACAACACAAGAGATTCTGCAAATGCTGGTAATCTTGAGCAACACACATAGATTGCTGGAGGAATTCAGCAGATCCGACAGCATCGATGGAGAAGAATAATTAATCAATATTTCTAGCTGAGAAACTCCACCATGACTTAAAAGAATAGGGACAGAAGTCAGAATGAGAAGCTCGGGGAAGGGAATCGACAGGAGTTCAATTAAACCCTCTCCCACTGTTCCCGTATGTGACCTCAGACCGAAAGGTCAACTGTTAATTCTCTTCCATAGATGCTGCCTGACACGCTGAGTTACTCCAGCATTTTATGTGTGTTTTGCTCAAGATTTTCAGCATCTGCAGAATCTCTTGTGTTTTTAGTTTATTACCTTCTGGGTTTTGACAGAGATGGGGGAGGGGGATGGTTGTGGGCAAAAGAGTAAGCTAGGGTCTTATTTCTCATCATTAACCAATAGCTTTCTTACAACACTCCCTTTCCATCCATACTGAAGTCTACACGTGAAGAGTGGCCATTTAAATGAGGCAGCAGTGGATGGTGAGGTGGAGATACATCTCTACCAACAGAGATGTAAGGTGCTCCTTCCCTCTGTTAGCCTGCTTAGCCCCTCGATCAGGGTCACGTGAGGCCATGGGAGCTGGTGGGTGGATGCTTGTACGAGCAGCTGGTGCATATCAGAACCCCTGGTTATGTGACCACTGACACCAGGCAGACGATTTCTGAAGATCATTGATAATGGCTGGGGCTACCCACCTTGTAAAGAGGCTGCCTAGAAGAAGACAGTGGCAAACCACTTCTGTCGAAATAATAGCCAAGAACAATCATGGTCATGGAAAGACCATGATCACCCACGTCATACAACATGGCACATCATAATGATGAGGAGTCCGTGGGTGGCAATGCCACAAACAGCTTGTGCCATGTTGGTGGGAGGTTGTCAAGGGAAGTGCTTGGGAAATACATAATTCATAAATGTCCAAAACAAATGCTTTCCTTGCTTCTGTGCAACTTGTTGGATGCTGGGTAATCTCATGCAAATAAAAAAGGGGAAAATCAAGGAAGATCAGGTCAGGGAGACACAGGAAAGACAGAACATAGAACAGTATATCACAGGAACAGGCTCTTCAGCCCATGATGTCATGCAAAACTGAGCTAATGATACCTAATTAAACTAATTCCTTCCGCCTACACATGCTTCATTTCCTTCCAGTTTCTGCATATTCACTTATCTAAGAGCCTGTATCATATCTGCCTCCACCACCGCCCCTGGGAGCACATTTCAGGCACCCACCACTCTGTGTAAAATACGTGCCCCGCAGGTCTACTGTGAACTTTGCCTTCTCTCGGCTTAAATCCACACCCTCTGGTATTAGACAGTCCGACCCTCAGAAAAAGATACTGGTTGTCTCCTCTAGAGAAAACAACAGTAGTTTGTCCAAACCCTCATTCTAGCCTCTAATCCGGGCAACACCCTCATAAGCATCTTTTGCGCCCTCTCCAAAGCCTCCACACCTTTCCTATAATGAGGTGACCAGAACTGAATGCAATACTCCAGATGTGGTCTAGCTAGTTTTACAAAGCTGCAACCTAACTTTCTGACTCTTGAACTAAATGCCTCGACTAACAAAGGCAAGAATGCCATATGCCTGTTTTACCACCCTAACTTCTGTCACTTGCTCAGCTTCAAGAATTGGTTTGAAAGTAAATGATGCTAGATCTATGTGTGTGTGTGTGTGTGTGTGTGTGTGTGTGCGCGCGCGTGTTCTCATATGAACAGAATGTGCATTAATGTGCACACAAGTGTCATGTGTGCACGTATATGTAAGGATCAGCTATATTTGTCACATGTACATCAAAATATTGAAATACACAGTGGCATACGTCGTTTGCATCAACAACCAACACAGTCTCAGGATACGCAAAGGGGCAGCGTCACCACACTTCTGGCAGCAACAGGGCGTGCCCACAACTTACTAACCCTAACCCGTACATCTTTAGACTGTGGGAGGAAACCCACGTGATCACGGGAAGAATGCACAATCTCCTAACAGGCAGTGGCGGGAATCAGACCGCAATCGGTGGTCACTAGTGCTGATGCTAACCACTGCACTACCATTCCATGTATTTCTCTGATCCTAAACTTAAATATGTATAGGCATACACACATTTAAGTTTATACTCATAGGAAAAAACAGAAAATGTTCAAGCACAGAAGACCATTCAGCCCATCATGTTCTTGCCAGACAGAAATCTATTCCCTAGATTAATCCTACCTTCCAGCACTAGTCAATTCACCTGCAGGTCATTCACATTCCATTTTTAAGAACATTGAAGATTCCTTCTTCCACTACCCTTTCAGGTAGTGAGTTCCAGACTCCTCCAGCATCTCACCACCTCATCTCTCCATTAATGCTTCTACCAATCATTTGAAATCTATGGCTTCCAGATATCCCCCCAACCCCCACCTTCCACACCATAGCTGCCTTCTCTATTTAAACTACCTCAGCCATATAACCATATAACAATTACAGCACGGAAACAGGCCACCTCAGCCCTTCTAGTCCGTGCTGAACTCTTACTCTCACCTAGTCCCACCAACCTGCACTCAGCCCATAACCCTCCACTCCTTTCCTGTCCAATTTAACTTTAAATGACAACATCGAACCTGCCTCAACCTCTTCTGCTGGAAGCTCATTCCACTCAGCTACCACTCTCTGAGTAAAGAAGTTCCCCCTCATGTTACCACTGAACTTTTGCCCTTTAACTCTCAACTCATGTCCTCTTGTTTGAATCTCCCCCACTCTCAATGGAAAAAGCCTATCCACGTCAACTCTATCTATCCCCATCATAATTTTAAATACCTCTATCTAGTCCCCCCTCAACCTTCTACGCTCCAAAGAATAAAGACCTAACTTGTTCAACCTTTCTCTGTAACTTAGGAGATGAAACCCAGGTAACATTCTAGTAAATCTCCCCTGTACTCTCTCAATTTTATTGACATCTTTCCTATAATTCGGTGACCAGAACTGTACACAATGCTCCAAATTAGGCCTTACCAATGCCTTATATAATTTCAACATTACATCCCAACTCCTATACTCAATGCTCTGATAGCATACTAAAAGCTTTCTTCACCACCCTATCCACATGAGATTCCACCTTCAGGGAACTATGTACCATTATTCCTAGATCCCTCTGTTCTACTGCATTCTTCAATGCCCTACCATTTACCATGTATGTCCTATTTTGATTAGTCCTATCAAAATGTAGCACGTCACATTAATCAGCATTAAACTCCATCTGCCATCTTTCAGCCCACTCTTCTAACCGGCCTAAATCTCTCTGCAAGCTTTGAAAACCTACTTCATTATCCACAACTCCACCTATCTTAGTATCATCTGCATACTTACTCATCCAATTTACCACCCCATCATCCAGATCATTAATATATATGACAAACAACATTGGACCCAGTACAGATCCCTGAGGCACACCACTAGACACCGGCCTCCAATCTGACAAACAGTTATCCACCACCACTCTCTGGCGTCTCCCATCCAGCACTGCTGAATCCATTTCACTACTTCGATATTAATACCTCACGATTGAACCTTCCTAAATAACCTTCCATGTGGAACCTTGTCAAGGGCCTTACTGAAGTCCATATAGACAACATCCACCGCTTTACCCTCGTCAACTTTCCTAGTAACCTCATCAAAAAATTCAATAAGATTTGTCACACATGACCTTCCACGCACAAATCCATGTTGGCTGTTCCTAATCAGACTCTGTCTATCCGGATAATTATATATGCCATCTCTAAGAATACTCTCCATCAATTTACCCACCACTGACGTCAAACTCATAGGCCGATAATTGCTAGGTTTACTTTTAGAACCCTTTTTAAACAATGGAACAACATGAGCAATACGCCAATCCTCCGGCACCATCCTCATTTCTAATGACATCTGAAATATTTGTGTCAGAGCCCCTGCTATTTCCACACTAACTTCCCTCAAGATCCTAGGGAATATCCTGTCTGGACCCAGAGACTTATCCACTTTTATATTCCTTAAAAGCGCCAGTACTTCCTTGTCTTTAATCATCATACTTTCCATAACTACCATTCTTTTTTCCTTTACCTTACACAATATCCTTCTCCTTAGTGAATACCGAATAAAAGAAATTGTTCAAAATCTCCCCCATCTCTTTTGGCTCCACACATAGCCATCCACTCTTATTGTCTAACGGACCAATTTTATCCCTCACTATCCTTTTGCTATTAATATAACTGTAGAAACCCATTGGATTTATTTTCACCTACCTGCCAACGCAGACTCATATCTTCTTTCAGCTTTTCTAATTTCTTTCTTAAGATTCTTTTTACATTCTTTATATTCCTCGAGCACCTCATTTATTCCAAGCTGCCTGTATTTATTGTAGATCCCTCTCTTTTTCCGAACCAAGTTTCCAATATCCCTTGAAAACAACGGCTCTCTCAAACTTTTAACCTTTCCTTTCAACTTAACAGGAACATAAAAATTCTGTACCCTCAAAATTTCACCTTTAAATGACCTCTATTTCTCTATTACATCCTTCCCATAAAACAAATTGTCCCAATCCACTCCTTCTAAATCCTTTCGCATCTCCTCAAAGTTAGCCTTTCTCCAATCAAAAATCTCAACCCTGGGTCCAGTCCTATCCTTCTCCATAATTATATTGAAACTAATGGTATTGTGATCACTGGACCCGAAGTGCTCCCCAACACAAACCTCCGTCACCTGCCCTATCTCATTCCCTAACAAGAGATCCAACACTGCCCCTTCTCTAGTTGGTACCTCTATGTATTGCTGCAGAAAACTATCTTGCACACATTTTACAAACTCCAAACCATCCAGCCCTGTTACAGAATGTGCTTCCCAGTCAATGTGTGGAAAATTAAAATCTCCCACTATCACAACCTTGTGCTTACTACAAATATCTGCTGTCTCCTTACAAATTTGCTCCTCCAATTCTCGCTCCCCATTAGGTGGTCTATAATACACGCCTATAAGCATCACTACACCTTTCCCATTCTGCAATTCCACCCAAATAGCCTCCCTAGATGAGTCTTCTAATCTATCCTGGCAAAGCACTGCTGTAATATTTTCTCTGACGAGCAATGCAACACCTCCTCCTCTTGCCCCTCCAATTCTATCACACCTGAAGCAACGAATGAGGAATATTTAGTTGCCATTCACACCCCTCCTGCAACCATGTTTCACTAATAGCTATAACATCATATTTCCAGGTATCAATCCATGTTCTAAGCTCATCCACCTTTCTTACAATGCTCCTAGCATAAAAATAGATGCATTTAAGAAACTCTCCACTTCTTACTCTCTGTTTATTTCTAATGGAGCAAACAACTTTGATACCTTTTTCTTCCTTCTCTCCACATCTTCGGTCTGTGTGCTCCCATTCTCTGTCCCCTGCCTATCCTCCCTCACACACTGTCTACTAGCTTTCTCTATTTGTGAACTAACCTCCTCTCTCCTAGTCTCTTTAATTTGATTCCCACCCCCCAACCATTCTAGTTTAAAGTCTCCCCAGTAGCCTTTGCAAATGTCCCCGCCAGGATATTGGTCCCTCTAGGATTCAAATGCAACCCCACCCTTTTTGTACAGGTCACACCTGTGCCAAAAGAGGTCCTAATGATCCAGAAACTTGAATCCCTGCCCCCTGCTCCAATCCCTCAGCCACGTATTTATCCTACATCTCATTCCATTCCTACTCTCACTGTCGCGTGGCACAGGCAGTAATCCCGAAATTACTACCTTTGCGGTCCTTCTTCTCAACTCCCTTCCTAACTCCCTATATTCTCCTTTCAGGACCTCTTCCCTTTTCCTACCTATGTCATTGGTACCAATATGTACCAAGACTTCTGGCTTCTCTCCCTCCCACTTCAGGATATCTTGGACGTGATCAGAAACATCCCGGACCCTGGCACCAGAGAGGCAAACAACCATCTGGGTCTCCTGACTGCATCCACAGAATCACCTATCTGACCCCCTAACTATAGAGTCCCCTATTACTACTGCCCTCCTCTTCCTTTCCCTACCCTTCTGAGCCACAGGGCCGGACTCTGTGCTGGAGGCACGGCCACTGTTGCTTCCCCCAGGTAAGCTGTCCCCCCCAACAGTACTCAAACAGGAGTACTTATTGTCAAGGGGCACAGCCACTGGGGGTACTCTCTATTACCTGACTCTTCCTATTCCCCCTCCTAACCATGACCCACTTGTCTGCCTCCCGTGGCCCCGGTGTGACCACCTGCCTGTAACTCCTCTCTATCAACTCCTCACTCTCCCTGACCAGACGAAGGTCATGGAGCTACAGCTCCAGTTCCCTAACACAGTCCTTTAGGAGCTGCAGCTCGGTGCACTTGGCACAGATGTGGACGTCCGGGAGGCTGGGAGACTCCAGGAACTTGCACATTCGACACCGAGAACAGCAAGCTGCCCTCACACTCATACCTCCCCCTTGCCTCAAATAATAGGAAAAATTGAAAACCAAACCTACTTCGCCTCGCCCTTCATTTTTATTAAACCACTCAAAAAAATCTCCCCACAGCCTCTCTGTTGCCTATCCATTGCTTCATCTTCACTACAATCTTCTAATTTTGACAATATCCTTGTACTTTTCCTCCAATGCAGTCACATCCTTACTATAAGCCAGTGACCTGAACTGGTCTTCATTCGTTATGAGCCATGTTTTGCGATGGGGGCGATCATGGTCTTTCCACGACCATGACTGCTCTTGGCAAATTTTTCCACAGAGGTGGTTTGTCATTGCCTTCCTCTGGGCAGCGTCTTTACGGGTGACCCCCAGCCATTATCCAAGATTGTCTGCCTGGCGTCAGTGGTCGTATAACCAGGACTTGTGACACGCACCAGCTGCTCATATGACCGTCCACCACCTGCTCCCATGGCTTTGTGTGACCCTGATCTGAGGGGCTAAGCAGGTGCTACACCTTGCCGAAAGGTGACTTGCGGACTAGTGGAGCACCTCACGCCTCCTTTGGTTGAGACGTATCTCCACCTCACCACCTGGAAGCTGTGGTATAACTCATGTTATATATTGCTCTACCATGGCCCCTACACTCTTATATTCAGTGCCTCAGCTAATTGAGGAAAACATGTCTCTAGCATCATCCTTTAAGTATCTGCGGACATACATGCCAAAGTTAATTTGTATCCCCTCCTCCCCCGTCCCCCCTTTTGTTATATATCCCCGTGCTTTTTTGCAGCTGTACACTTTTGCACGTGTACATGATTTATGTAAATTATATTTACTGGTTGTTTGGATTGAAGTCTTCAAAAACTCCAGCAGTATTACACAAATTACAAAGATGACTTAATTGCCATTGTCTTGGATACAATGTCCCAGATGGAAAACTACTTCTCTGTGTGCAGTCGAACTTTAAGTATATTCTTTATGCTATTTTTATGGTGTGATTTTTCTGGTTGGGGTCCACAGAGTGGAATCTCTCACTTGGTAATTACTTAAATTGTAGAAAATGTCAGCACATCAAATCACAACCTCCCTCCCCTTTTTACCACCCTTGAATTAGGCTCCAAACACCCTTTAAACACACAGCGCCATTTGGGGAATCCATTTCAGATCCACAAGTGGTCCAGGGTTTGAATCATTAGAATTTGTACCAATTATGGCTTGTGTATATATTACCAGTCCCCGAACACAATGTTCAACTTGCCGTCTGACTTTACTGAAATTAGGAGCCAAAGATTTTTCTTTGCAGATTGTGAAAGCTCCAAGCTAAAGATTTGGTCCAAAAAGGTAGAGAATAATAAACAAAGATAAACTCCAGGGAAAGTTTTACCTCAGTGAAATCCAGTATAATGATACAGGCCAAGCAAAGGTTTAAGGGGAAGGGGGATTATTCCATCTCCACGCTAATGACTCCTGTGACCCTGGTTCCACACTGAGCTGATGTAATGAGAGGGAACAAGCATGTAAATATTTCTTGAAGCTGCCTTTCTGCACACATCAAGGGGGCGGGCCCAGCCACGAAGCTCCAACGATGTCTGGAACATTTCAATTAGCAAATAATAAAATGGTCTTTGTTATTTCATTGCACACAGAGGACTGCTGTAATGTTGGAGCCTGACCTCAGCTTTGTTTACTTCGCTAACTTCCGTGGCAAATGTTTGTGAGGCCCAAGACTCTCATGACAAAACATTTGACAAACAATTTACTTGCCTTGGAGTCACTGTGAGGTAGATTCAGTAAGTTAATCCCCAAGAGGGTTGCGCCTCAAATATCAGTGCGTAAGAAATAGAACCGATGTAGGCCATTCTGCCCCTCATGGCTTCTCTACCATTCTTTAAGACCAGGGCAAATCCAATATCTCAGGCAACACACATCAAAGTTGCTGGTAAACGCAGCAGGCCAGGCAGCATCTGTAGGAAGAGGTGCAGTCGACGTTTCAAGCCGAGGCCCTTCGTCAGGACTAACTGAAGGAAGAGTGAGTAAGGGATTTGAAAGTTGGAGGGGGAGGGGGAGATCCAAAGTGATAGGAGAAGACAGGAGGGGGAGGGATGGAGCCAAGAGCTGGACAGGTGATAGGCAAAAGGGGATACGAGAGGATCATGGGACAGGAGGTCCGGGAAGAAAGACAAGTGGGGGGGGACCCAGAGGATGGGCAAGAGGTATATTCAGAGGGACAGAGGGAGAAAAAGGAGAGTGAGAGAAAGAATGTGTGCATAAAAATAAGTAACAGATGGGGTACGAGGGGGAGGTGGGGCCTTAGCGGAAGTTAGAGAAGTCGATGTTCATGCCATCAGGTTGGAGGCTACCCAGACGGAATATAAGGTGTTGTTCCTCCAACCTGAGTGTGGCTTCATCTTAACAGTAGAGGAGGCCGTGGATAGACATGTCAGAATGGAAATGGGATGTGGAATTAAAATGTGTGGCCACTGGGAGATCCTGCTTTCTCTGGCGGACAGAGCGTAGATGTTCAGCAAAGCGGTCTCCCAGTCTGCGTCGGGTCTCGCCAATATATAAAAGGCCACATCGGGAGCACCGGACACAGTATATCACCCCAGTCGACTCACAGGTGAAGTGTTGCCTCACCTGGAAGGACTGTTTGGGGCCCTGAATGGTGGTAAAGGAGGAAGTGTAAGGGCATGTGTAGCACTTGTTCCGCTTACACAGATAAGTGCCAGGAGGGAGATCAGTGGGGAGGGATGGGGGGGATGAATGGACAAGGGAGTTGCGTAGGGAGCGATCCCTGCGGAATGCAGAGAGAGGGGGGAGGGAAAGATGTGCTTAGTAGTGGGATCCCGTTGGAGGTGGCAGAAGTTACGGAGAATAATATGTTGGACCCGGAGGCTGGTGAGGTGGTAGGTGAGGACCAGGGGAACCCTATTCCTAGTGGGGTGGCGGGAGGATGGAGTGAGAGCAGATGTACGTGAAATGGGGGAGATGCGTTTAAGAGCAGAGTTGATAGTGGAGGAAGGGAAGCCCCTTTCTTTAAAAAAGGAAGACATCTTCCTCGTCCTAGAATGAAAAGCCTCATCCTGAGAGCAGATGCGGCGGAGACGGAGGAATTGCGAGAAGGGGATGGCGTTTTTGCAAGAGACAGGGTGAGAAGAGGAATAGTCCAGATAGCTGTGAGAGTCAGTAGGCTTATAGTAGACATCAGTGGATAAGCTGTCTCCAGAGACAGAGACAGAAAGGTCTAGAAAGGGGAGGGAGGTGTCGGAAATGGACCAGGTAAACTTGAGGGCAGGGTGAAAGTTGGAGGCAAAGTTAATAAAGTCAACGAGTTCTGCATGCGTGCAGGAAGCAGTGCCAATGCAGTCATCGATGTAGCGAAGGAAAAGTGGGGGACAGATACCAGAATAGGCATGGAACATAGATTGTTCCACAAAGCCAACAAAAAGGCAGGCATAGCTAGGACCCATACGGGTGCCCATAGCTACACCTTTAGTTTGGAGGAAGTGGGAGGAGCCAAAGGAGAAATTATTAAGAGTAAGGACTAATTCCGCTAGACGGAGCAGAGTGGTGGTAGAGGGGAACTGATTAGGTCTGGAATCCAAAAAGAAGCGTAGAGCTTTGAGACCTTCCTGATGGGGGATGGAAGTGTATAAGGACTGGACATCCATGGTGAAAATAAATCGGTGGGGGCCAGGGAACTTAAAATCATCGAAAAGTTTAAGAGCGTGAGAAGTGTCACGAACATAGGTCGGAAGGGATTGAACAAGGGGGGATAGAACCGTGTCGAGGTATGCAGAAACGAGTTCGGTGGGGCAGGAGCAAGCTGAGACAATAGGTCAGCGAGGACAGGCAGGTTTGTGGATCTTGGGTAGGAGGTAGAAACGGGAAGTGCGGGGTGTGGGAACTATAGGGTTGGTAGCAGTGGATGGGAGATCCCCTGAGCGGATAAAGTTGGTGATGGTGTGGGAGACAATGGCCTGGTGCTCCTTAGTGGGGTCACGATCGAGGGGTAAATAAGAGGAGATATCCGCGAGTTGTCGCTGTGCTTCGGCAAGGTAGAGGTCAGTACGCCAGACTACAACAGCACCCCCCTTATCGGCGGGTTTAATAATAAGGTTAGGATTAGTGCGGAGGGAGTGGAGAGCAGAGCGTTCCGAAGGAGTGAGGTTGGAATGGGGACAAGGTGCGGTGAAGTCGAGACGGTTGATGTCCCGTCGGCAATTAGCGATAAAGAGATCCAGAGCAGGCAGAAGACCAGAGCGGGGTGTCCATGAAGAAGAGGAGGGTTGAAGACGGGAGAAGGGGTCATCGGTGGGGGTGGAAGAGTCCTTGCCGAAGAAGTAGGCTCGGAGACGGAGACGGCGGAAGAAAAGTTCCGCATCATGGCGAACACGGAACTCGTTGAGGTGTGGGCGAAGGGGGACAAACGTGAGGCCCTTACTGAGAGTTTTATAGAACTGCAACGTTACCTCGCGATTCTTGAACTCAGTCCTTCAGCTAATGAATGACAACATATCACGCAGCTTCTTAACTACTCTATTAATGTGCACGGCAATTTTTACTGTCTTTAAACAAATGGGAATTATTCTTATATTTCGATGAGGGCAATGTGACTGATATTGACCATATGAACATCAGCAAGGCTTTTGACATGAAAGAAATCCAAGGCAAGCTGGCCAATTGGGTTCAACAAGCACAACAGATTCTGCAGATCATAAACACAAGAAATTCTGCAGATGCTGGAAATCCAAAGCAACACATAGAAAATGCTGGAGGAGATCAGCAAATCAGGCAGCATCTCTGGACATGCATAAACAGTCAACATTTTGGGCTGAGACCTTTCTTCAGGACTGGAAAAGGAAGGAGGAAGATGCCAGAATAAAGAGGTAGGGAGAGAGAAAGATTCTGCAGATGCTGGAAATGTCATGGTCCAGTCTGTGAAGTCTGCATTCCAGTTCACAGTCCGGTCCATGGACTCAGGACTCTGGGTCTTCCAGCTGTCCCTCGTTCGATTGAGTTAAGCATAGGCACCTGATTCCCATCTTGGGGCTTGGAATATAAGTAGCCTTGGGGTTGAGTTTGGGCTGCTGGTTTGTCAAGATCCCCTGGGAGCAACCTGCTGGTGGAAGGCTAGAGCAGCCAATCGCCATCTTTAGGCTGCGTTGGGGAACCATCCCCTCATGGAGCCTTGCTGTCAGTAGTCGGAGCTGTCTTTGCTGTATGGATTCGGCTGTTTCCTGGGCCAGCTGAGTGGCTGCAGCTACTCTGAGCTAGGTAGGGGTCCGGCTGTTTCCATAGCCAGCTGAGGTTGTTGGACAAACTGAGACTTGGAGCAACCCCGGAACAGAGATGGAACTGTGTTGTTCTTTGGTGTTGTCTCTTCTTTTCCTTGCCTCCATGGAGTAAGCCAGGCCGTTTTGTTGTTGCCCTGCGGGGGAATCTGTCTTGTCTTGTCCTTGCCTCTGTGGGGTAAGTCAGGCCATTCTGCCGTTGCCCTGTGGGGGGCGGGGTGTTGTCTTGTCTTGTCTTGTCCTTGCCTCTGTGGGGTAAGTCAGGCCATTTTGTTGTTGCCCTGCAGGAGGATCTGTCTTGTCTTGTCTTTGCCTCTGTTGGGTAAGTCTAGCCGTTCTGCCATTATCTGACGGATGGTCCTGTCCCACCTTGGTGTGGAGAAGTTGAGTCCTGGCTTGTCTAAGTATAAGTCCCGGTTCTATGTCTATCTACTGTCCTGTCTCATGTTGGTGTCGTGTCAAAGATGAGTCCCGGCTTTTCGAAGAATAAGTCCTGGCTCTATGTTAACGTACAGTTCCCAGCCTGTCTCTGAGTTCCAGCCTCCGAATTATCAGCCTCCACAAGCTCAGGATCCAAGACCCCAGCCAGCAGCCAAGCTCAGGATCCAAGACCCCAGCTGGTAGCCAAGCTCCAAGAACCCAAGCCTCGACGATCTTGCAGCCAAGCTCAAGACCCAAGACCCCAGCCACGTCCTGTCCGGAAGCCATGTCATGTCCTTGCCTGGTTCTGGGGTCTAGCCTGAGGCAAGACCCAGGTTCTGGGTCCTTGTCCAGTCTCGGGCTCAGATTCCAAGCCTTGTCTCCTAGTCCTGGTCCCGCTTTCCCTAGCCCAAGTCTGTGTTCTTGTCCCTGCTCCTTGCCTATATCCTGTCACGTCCCTATTCCAGTCAAGTCCAGTTCCTTGTACTTCAGTGTCTGTGTCTTGCATTTGGGTCAATTCCCAGCATCCCATTGCGACAGAAAATCCAGAGCAACACACATAAAGTGCTGGAAGAACTCAGCAAGTCAAGCAGCATCTATGGAGGGGAATAAACAGTTGAGGTTTCAGGCTGAGAATTGGATTAGTACTGAAGGCAGAGGATGATGGAGGGTTATTAAGCTGTGTTAGCAGTGCTTTACTACAGGGATTAGTGATGATACCTATACTGTCCCAATTATACACAGATGATTTGGATATGAATGTAGATATTAAAAGTGCAAAGTAAATTTATCAAAGTACATATATTTTACCATATACTACCCTGAGAATAATTTTCTTGTGGGCATTCACAGTAACCACAAGGAAGCAATGAAAAACTACACACAACAAGATGGATGAACAGCCAATGTGAAAAAGACAACAAATTGCCCAAATACAAAAAAAATAAGCAAAATAATTGTAATAAATAAATAACACAATAAATATTGAGAACATGAGATGAAGAATTCTTGAAAGTCAGTCCATAAGTTGAGGGAACAGTTCAGTGTTTGGGCAAGTGAAGTTATCCCCTCTAGTTCAGGAGCCTGATTGTTAAAGGGTAATAACTGTCCTGAACCCAGTAGTGTGGATCCTGTACCTCCTTCCTGATGGCAGCAGCAAGAAGAGAGCGTAGCCTGGATGATGGGGAACCCGGATGATGGATGCTGCTTTCCTGTGACAGCGCCCCTTGTAGACGTGCTCAGTTCCTGGGAGGCTTTACTTGTGATGGACTGGGCCACATCCAGTACTTTTTGCAGGCCTTTCCATTCAAGGAAAACCAGCCTGGTAGTCAATATAGTGTTCACCACACATCTCTAGAAGTTTGTCAAAGTTTAAGATGACTTGGAAAATCTTCACAAACTTCTAAGAAAGTAGAGGCGCTGGGGTGCCTTTGTTTTAATGGCAATTATGCAAGTATTATGAATAAGTATGGAGATTACACATGCATTGGTGATGCTGTTGACAATGACAAGGATAGTCCAGGGATACAGAACAACACCGATCTGTGCTATGTTGGATTGAGTAATGGTAAATGGAATACGTACAAAGTAGTGTATTTTGAAAGGTCTGTTAAGACAAATACCATGAAAAATTGGGCCTAAGGAGTGTTGAGAAACAGAAGGATCTTGGTATAAGAGTCCACAGATCCATAAAGTTGGCAGCATAGGCAGATAAAGTGGTTAAGAAGCCAGACAGGATGTTTGCCCTTGTTAGCTAGGGCATAAAATATTAGAGGATAAAGGTTATGGTGCAATTTTATAAAGTTTTGGTTTGGCCCACGAGAAATGTGCACATCTCTGGTCAAAGGAAACCTCAAAATTCATAAAATCGACGAGACAGGAAATGTCCATCGACCGCAACCTGCATCCGTGATTCCTGGGCATTGTCTCTTTATAGAACATCACCACAAGTACCAAGCTCGCACCAGCCACCCTCTCCATTTTGTGTTGGAGTAACCTTTCTTTAATAAGCAGCAAAAAACATATGTATGAATATTGGCTTTCTCACCTACATACAATCAAGTTCCACTGGCCATCCATGGGGAAATTCTGAATCGATGCTGAACCTGATCTTGCTTGTATTTCTCAGTGAAATACATGTGTCTGGTACTATGGAGGTACTGACAGGCTTTGCTTATCACAATTCCCCCCGTTACAATACACAAATAAAACAAGTAGAGATGAGTTATATACATTAATAAAGCACAAGAAACATTTATGTTCAAGAAAAGGGCAAGAATTTCAGAACACTGTGTAGCATTTCACTTGACTTGTCTGCTTACCCTCTAAATCATTGTGGCACATTACAAAGTAATCTGTAACAATCTGAATTCCCTTTCCTGAAACCATGCCAGTAGTACTAGCAGGTCTGGGCTCCATCAACTCCCAGCTCCAACCAACTTTTGAAGTCAAGCATTCTTGGACATGACTTAGAGATTCAGTATGTTTGCTGATTAGGGTACTGTCAATACCGCTACAAATCATACAAAACCAAAACAGTGAAAGCTCAGAGATGTAATTTAATGTTATTATCCCATCTTATCTTAAGCTCTAAGAAGGATAGACAATTAAATTTAATCTGTCTCCCATTCCTCTATAGGGATAAAGAAAATAAGAATGAAAGAGAGAGAGAAGATAAGATAAAATGAGTTTTATTTTGTCACATGTACATTGAAACATACAGTGAAATTTAACACAGTTTACATCAAATTAAATTACAGGCAAATTAAATTGCATCAATTTAAATTACCACACTTCCAGTGCCAACACCAGCATGCTCACAACTCACTAAACCTAGTCTGTATATCTTTGGAATGTGGGAGGGAACTGGAGTACTTGGAGGAAACCCACACAGTCACGGGGAATTCACAGAGGGCAGTGGGAATCGAATCCCGATCTTATAGTTAATCGCTATGTTAATATGCCACGCCCAAAGGGAAAGAGAGGAGGAGTGGCGAATGGGTGGAGAGAGAGACAGCAAGAGTGAGAGAGAGAGAGAGAGAGAGAGAGAGAGAGAGTGAGTGAGGTGAAGAGAGAGGAAAGGTAGAATGATATGAGAGAGAGAGAGAGAAACAGATAGAGGGGGGGAGGGATTAAGAGAGAGGGAGAGAAAGGAGACAGAAAGAAAGTAAAGGCTTTGTGAGAAACTGTCCTCTATATATATCAGTGTAATAGTTCAGTGCTGACAAGGAGCTGCTGTTGGAGATGTAGACCTGTGGATAAGGTGACAGGCCAGTGCCTGATACATCTCCCAAGTATAATAAAATTCTTGGCAATGTTATGAAAGCAGGATTTTTTTAATCTCTGGCATCCTACCCAAGGATTATGCCTCCATCAATATTTCAAGAGCAGACGGACAGTTGATGAGAGTTTGCCGTGTACAAGGCTTTTGCCACATTTCCTAAAGCACAACAGCAACAAGATAGCATCGGCCAAAAGATAAACCTAATTCTGATTCTGATACAGTGGGATCACGAAAGGTCAATAGAAATGTCAGTCTTTTCACGTGGGCAAAGCAATGCTATGCCATCTCTACCAATCTGTTGGGCACTGCCACATCAGTGAGAAATCATTGTATTGATATAGAAATTGTAACAATGGCGGGGCATTGGGAGAAAGAGTGGACCCAAATGCAAGACACATCTTGCGAGGTTACTTAGATTTAGTTTATTGTTCGATACCAGGAGAGCAAGGCAGAAGCAGGAATAGCGAACAGGATAAGGACTGAGGACTATGACTAGGCTGGGACCAAGGGTCTGGGCTTGGATTCGGAATCGGTTCCCAGAACTAGAGGAGACATGAAGAGACTAGGGTATGGACTCCGAGCCAGAGACTGGGCAAGGACCCAGTACCTGGGTCTTGCCTTGAGCTCGGACCCCAGAACCAGGCAAGGACATGACATGGGCTAGGGAGAGGAGGAACATGGGAACACAGAGCCTCGGTCTTGGGAGAGCAGGTACATGGAACCATGGACACATGCACAGAACACAGAGTCGGGACCCCTCCTTGGGTATAGGACATAGAGCCAGGACTCACACACAGAACAGAGAGCCGGGACCCCTCCTTGGGTACAGGACATAGGGCCGGGACTCGCACACAGAACAGAGAGCCGGGACCCCTCCTTGGGTACAGGACATAGGGCTGGGACTCATGATCCTCCGCGGGGCAATGGCAAGACGGCCTGACCCACCCCACGGAGGCGAGGACAAGACATGACAAGACATGACCCCCTGCGGGGCAACGGCAAGACGGCCTGACTTACCCCCATGGAGGCGAGGACCAGACAAGACCAACACGAATGAACACCAGACAGTACCTATCTAGCTCCGGCAATGGAACTAGACCGAAGTGCAGGCGGGGGCTGCAGATGAAGGCTAGAGGTGAGAGGGGCAGAGAAGGGATTCAGGCAAGGGGGTAGGTCAGGAATCACAGACCTCTAGGGCCAGGACTTGACTCAGAACCGGGAAGCTGCCAGGGCCAGGACTTAACTTGGTGCTTGAATGCCGCCAGGGACAGGACTTGACTTGGTGCTAGAATGCCGCCAGGGCCAGGACTTGACTTGGAGCCTCCGGGTAGTGGCAAGCTCTCGACTCGGCCCAGGAACAGAAGACAGCGGTTCCTGATTCCCTCCGGCGGGTTAACTGATGGACCCACCTTGGTGAGGAAACTTTGCAGACTTCGGCGAGGTAACTGGATAGGGTTGCTCCGGTGAGGAAGGGTGAATTACCGGCACTCGCTTCGGCAGAGACTAGGCTTGCTCCGGCCAGATGACATTGGCACGCCATGACTTTGCAGACTTTGCCGACGCTCCCGCGCCGAACGGCTGAAAGCCGGAGACTATAAACTACCGGTTCAGCCAAGTGTTAATTGCCTCTAATCACCAAAGTCGAGGGACACGGGGAAACAGGGAATCAATGGTCCGGATTGTAACATAAACAAGGTAAATTTAAAGGGACCCCGATCCGGACCATAACAGAAATAATTTCACCTGCCTTGTTTGGAGTAAGGAACTGGAGGCATGTCAGTCAATGGTATGGATTTACTGACATTGCTATTTTCGCATGAGTGCCCATAAGGGCTGCCACAAAGAACCCAAACTTCTTTGTTTGGGTTTAAGTCCCCTTGTTCTCCTGATCTCCAGTGAATAAAGTCCTAAGGAGTCCTGACGAAGGGTCTCGGCCTGAAACGTCGACTGCGCCTCTTCCTATAGATGCTGCTTGGCCTGCTGCGTTCACCAGCAACTTTGATGTATGTTCCTAAGGTATTCAACCTTTCCTTATAACTCAGGTTGTCAAGTCCCAGCGACATCCTTGTAAATTTTATAACTCTATATCGTGCCTGTTTCTCCAAATCAAGCTTTTTGCCTTCCTGACGTCCCTTAGTAGTCATGAATCTATCCACCAAACAATCCCTCCAAAGAATCACAACCTCCTCCACATGTCACACCTAAACAGCCAATCCATCAATCCAGTCTGTCTCTTTCTAGACTTGTTTCCTATTCCTGCTCAGGTTTGCTGTATGTGATATGACCTGACTCTCCATCTCAGAAACCAGATTGTAAAACCACCGAAAGAAGAACTCGACAGTTCTGCTGATGGAATGGGAGGTGGGACTTAGTTGAGTCCATTCCAAGATCTGACTTGAGACCGTTGTGTCTCTTAAGCCGATATAGACAAGGCCAAAATTTTTTAAATGGCTTAAAGCAAGGTGTGATGAGATTTTACTGCTTCAGTAATGGCATGAAGTGTTTGGAGAAAACCTGGCCTCTCTATTACTATAAGAGATGCATTTGGAGACAGTTGGATGCTTCTGCAGTGCTTCTGAAAAGATTTCAAGGATCGTTTCTTTCCTATCATCATCTGGCACATGTTAAGCTGTAAACACTTGCGGACTAAGTTATGTGTGTAACAGAACATCTTTCTCAAGTCTTCAAACACTTTAGGATTTACAAGAAACTTCCTCGCACTGGCTAAAATGGTAATATATTAGTCCGGCTGTCATGCCATAAAAGAGGGCCAAAGCATAAATTATGGTTAAAATGTCTCCAGAATGTTCTGTTTCTCCTCAATTAAGAATCAACTTGTTCTCATTCCATCTCGCAGCAACAAGATCAACGTGCGTTAATATAACAACAATAATACACTGTGCATTTCTAAGGCACTTCAGGTAATGTTGTTAGAATAAAACAGAAAAGGAGAACCATAACATCACTTTCTGTAATGAGTTCTTTGGGCCTGTGTGGGGTGCCAGAGAGCGTTGGGCCTCCAAGGTTTCTAGACCACGTGAAAGGGTTAATTGTTGTTTAAGGACAATCATTAATCGTTTAGAATTCCTTGTGTTTCTCTTGAGCAACTCACCCTTTGTAATGAGCTCTCCTGGTGCCTTCTGGTTAAGCTTGTTAAGTTTATTTTAATAGGCTCAGGGATTTCGTGTTACTTACATTATTTAAGCGGATGCTTGATTAGTTCTAATCGCGGGGTCCTAGTCTTGAGAATGCTACTTCTCGCAGTGTTGCTCGGCCGAGCCACCAACGTTCTTTTGGAATTATTATGAATGAACTCTCGTTGCTGTCTCTACATCGGAGTCTGTCTTTCCTCTACACTTGGGTTCTGATATCGCCAGTGCATGTGACGACTCTTTCACCAGAATTGATTCCCGAAGACAGCTCCCCACCGTCTTCGATAGTGTATTTCAGGCATCTACTACTCTCTGTGTCAAAAAAACAGCCTCTGACATCTCCCTTAAACTTTCCTCCACTCATCTTGAAATGATGTTCTCCAGTATTAGCCATTGTTACCCTGGGAAAAAGGCACTGGTTGTCCACTGTATCAATGGCTCTTACAATCTGATTCTTCTCTATCAAATCACCTCTCATCCTCCTTTGCTCCAAAAAGGAAAGCCCAAGTTCACTCAACCGTTTGTCATAAAATATGCTCTTTAATCCAGGCAGCATTCTAATAAATCTCCTCTGCACCCTCTCTACAGCCTCAACATCCATCCTACAATACGGTGACCAGAAATGAACAAGATATTCCAAGCAATACACACAAAATGCTGGTGGAACGCAGCAGGCCAGGCAGCATCTATAGGAAGAAGTACAGTCAACGTTTCGGGTCAAGACCCTTCGTCAGGACTAACGGAAAAAAGATAGTAAGAGATTTGAAAGTGGGAGGGGGAGGGGGAGGGGGGAGACCCAAAATGATAGGAGAAGACAGGAGGGGGAGGGATGAAGCCAAGAGCTGGGAAGTTGATCGGCAAAAGGGATACAAGGCTGGAGAAGGGGGAGTATCATGGGATGGAAGGTCTTGGAAGAAAGAAAGGGGGAGGAGAGCACCAGAGGAAGATGGAGAACAGGCAAGGAGTTACTGTGAGAGGGAAAGAGAGAAATAAATAAATAAATGGATGAATAATAAATCAGGGATGGGGTAAGAAGGGGAGGGGGGGGCGTTAACAAAAGTTAGAGAAATCAATGTTCATGCCATCAGGTTGGAGGCTACCCAGACGGAATATTCCAAGTGTGGTTTAGCCAGTGCTTTTCAGAACTGTAACATTACCTCATGGCTCTTGAATTCAATCCCCCATCTAATGAAGGTCAACACACCATACGCCTTCTTAACCACCCTATCAACTTGCACAGCAACTTTGAGGGATCTCTAAACTTGGACTCTTGGACGGGAAGATCCCTCTGTTCCCCGACACTGCTGAAACTCCTGCCATGGACCTTGCAGTCTACCTTTGGGTTCAGTCTGCTGAAGTGTATCAACACACACATTTCCAGATTGAACTCCATCTGCTGCTTCTCAGTCCAGCTCTGCATCTTGTCAATTTTCAACATTACCCACAACACCAGCAACCTTCATGTCATCCACATCCAACCTCTCCATCCATGTAATGTATAAAAGTCACAAAAAGGAGAGACCCCTGCTCTGTCTGTGGCTGGGGTATGTTCAAGAAGCAGAAGAGCTGTGAAGCGTTACAAGTGACTGTAGATGCCGAGATCTGAAGCAACACACATCACTCACCATAACATGAATTTCAATGCACACACAACTTTTTTCTTTAATTCTGCCCTGGAATTAAATACCAACAAAAACTGAGTTTAAATAATACCAAACGTTTTGCTGCGAAATCCAGAGAAAGAGAGAGGGAAGCCTACCATAAGGTTAAAAATGTTTGCACGGAATGTGTGTGTGTGTTTTTTTTATTTGAAGCCTTATTGCACGTCTGGGATTTCTTGACAGGCATTCTGGCTCTTGGCAGCCGCGGACAAATCACTCTTCAGCCTTTCTTTTCCTGTCCCGACCTACTGGAGTCGAGTGTTGTTCTTGGCATTCTGCCACTGAGAAATAATGTCCCAAAGCACCAGCAAAAGGCTGATGTTGCAACACCTTCCTTGCCCTCCCTCGATGGGGAAGTAGAGGAAGAAACAAACTCATACTGCTCAGAGGTGCTACCATCTGCAGTTAACAAAAGTTGTGCGATTAGGTGCTGACTGTGAGTAAATCAGGCCCTATCTCTTCCAGCCCAGCTGCAGCCACACATTGCATGATTACAGCCCCCCAGCTTTTAAAAAAGAATGGGGAGATAATTTCATCTTTAATTTCTGGGGTTGAGAGTCCAGGTTGGAGACTCCTGCTTTAGAGAGAGCATAGAAGAGATTTATCAGAATAACTCCAGAAACAAGTGCTATTGGTTTGAGAAGCTGGGAAGTCCCAATCTCCACAATGTAACACTTTGCACGTTCCGCACTGAGTTCCTTCTGCCACATTTGTTCCACCATATCCTTATTCCCTTGAAGTTAATTATTATGTCCTCACAATTCCTTCTGCTTCACGATTTTTATCACCAACAAGATTTGGAAAATCGTTCCCATTGATAGAAATAAAGAAACTAGTGATAAGCATCACTATACACCATTTACCAAAAACAGTTGTTCGCCCTCCACACCCCGCCTTCAATCCTGACACAGCTTTCCACAAATATCTTCAAGTATACTTACATGGCAATAACGCTTGCTGGTAACCACAAGGCCATCAAGGTTGCTGCATAAATTCAAGATATCTTTTTCATTCCTCCTTTCTTTTATTTTGCTGGGAAGTGGACAGAGGCAAAGAGACATGGGCAAGCTTGAGTAGCAGTAGAACATAACCAGGGTTCAGTGTGGTACTCAGTACATTGCCACATGGCAGTAAATCATAAGCACAAGAGATGCTGTAGATGCTGCAAATGGCACCAAAGAAGGGTCTTGGTCCGAAATGTTGAGATTATTCCTCTCCATAGTTGCTGCCTGACCTGTTGAGTCCCTCCAGCATTTTAGGTGCCTTACGCCAGGTGGCAGTTTAGAGTCTCAACAGCACGGTTGTAGGTAACCCTCTTGGTCGATGGGAGCAGGCCTTGCGGTGATTTTGTTTCACTAGGGGCTTCTTTAGCTGTGACTTGATCGCCTAACGGAGTCACGTTAACTAGAAGGTGTGAGGAAGATATGTGAAAGCAGTTACGAAGAGGTTGCTGAAGAATCTGTATTTCTTCGTGCGGATTTATAAGGCAATGGTCAGATCACATTTGGAGAACTGTGAGTGGTCTTGGGCCCCTTACCTAAGAAAGGATGTATTAGCACTGGAGAGGGTCCAGAGGAGGTTCATAAGAATGATCCCAGGAATGAAAGGGGTGTTTAATGGTTCTGGGCCTGCACTCACTGGAGTTTAAAAGAATGAGGAGGGATCTCAATGAAACCTATCAAATATTAAAAGGTCTAGATAGAGTGGATGTGGAGAGGATGTTTCCTACAGTGGGGGAGTCTAGGACCAGAGGGCACAGCCTCCGAATACAAGGATGTCACTTTAGAACAGAGATGAGGAAGGATTTCTTTAGCCAGGGGATTGTGAATCTTGTGGGATGCATTGCCACAGACAACTGTGGAGGACAAGACATTAGGTATATTTAAAGCAGAGGCTGATAGGTTCATGATTAGTAAAGGCATCAAAAGTTACACGGGGAAGGCAGGAGAATGGGGTTGAGAGGGATAAGTCCGCCATGATGGAATGGCGGAAAAGATTCATAGTTGAATGGCCTCATTCTATTCCTTGGTCTTATGGTCTTATAGCCTATTAGTCTAGTACCTTAAGTGCACAAGAAAACAGGAGCAGGAGCAGCATTGATGGGTGAACTGCTCCAGACTTGACCTCCTCCACTCTGCCCAATACTCATTGCCCTCGTATGGCCTTAAGGTCTTTGAACTCCATGATAAAGGAATAAAAAGTTATCTGTCATCCACTTGTCAATTCTAGTACTGACTGCTCAAAATATTAATATATGCTGGTTCTAACCACAGTGTGACTTTCTCTGGTCATCGCAGCCAAGCTAATTTGATCAGGTAGGAGTGTTGCTAGGCATTTCTAGTATCCATGTCCCATTACACAAGTTTATTATATTAAATAGGGCAGCAGTGTTTCTATGAGAACACACAAATCACATTGTGCTCAGTGTGTCATCCACATGTTAATCCATTTAGTGTTGTGTGGTTGGAGAGGAGGTTTCAGATACCAATTCAGTTGTGAAACAGAAACAGAATGTATACCTCTCCTTCCATGCATTTTTGCTTCAAACATTATTAAATATGCACTTTGCTCATCAAAAGCCCAAAGGAGAATCTTATTTAGGTTTCAGCTTTCTCCTAACACCTTTACTATATTCAACAAAGCAGAGGTCACTTCATAGAACATAGTACATAGAACAGTACAGCACAGTACCGGCCCTCTGGCCCATAATGTTGTGCTGGCCAGTTAACCTACTCCAAGATCAATCTAACCCTTCCATCCCACATAGCCCTCCATTTTTCTATCACCTCTTAGATGTCCCTAAAGGTTCAAAGCTTCATATACAGTTGAAGTCAGAAGTTTACATACACCTTAACCAAATACATTTAAACTCAGTTTTTCACAATTCCTGACATTTAATCCTAGAAAACATTTCCTGTCTTAGGTCAGTTTGGATCACTATTTTATTTTAAGAATGTGAAATGCCAGAATAATAGTACAGAGGATGATTTATTTCAGCTTTTATTTCTTTCATCACTTTCCCAGTGGGTCAAACTTTGTTAGTATTTGGTAGCATTGCCTTTAAATTGTTTACTTGGGTCAAACATTTTGGATCATCTTCCACAAGCTTCTCACAGTAAGTTGCTGGAATTTTGTTCCATTCCTCCAGACAGAACTGGTGTAACTGAGTCAGATTTGTAGGCCTCCTTGCTCGCACACGCTTTTTCAGTTCAGCCCACAAATTTTCTATCGGATTGAGGTCAGGGCTTTGTGATGGCCACTCCAATACCTTGACTTTGTTGTCCTTAAGCAATTTTGCCACAACTTTGGAGGTATGCTTGGGGGTCATTGTTCATTTGGAAGACCCATTTGCGACCGAGCTTTAATTTCCTGGCTGATGTCTTGAGATGTTACTTCAAAATATCCACATAATTTTCCTTCCTCATGATGCCATCTATTTTGTGAAGTGCACCAGTCCCTCCTGCAGCAAAGCACCCCCACAACATGATGCTGCCACCCCCATGCTTCACGGTTGGGATGATGTTCTTCAGCTTGCAAGCCTCACCCTTTTTCCTCCAAACATAACGATGGTCAGTCATTATGGCCAAGTAGTTCAATTTTTGTTTCATCAGACCAGAGGACATTTCTCCAAAAAGTAAGATCCTTGTCCCCATGCGCACTTGCAAACTGTAGTCTGGCTTTTTTATGGCAGTTTTGGAGCAGTGGCTTCTTCCTTGCTGAGCAGCCTTTCAGGTTATGTCGATATAGGACTCGTTTTACTGTGGATATAGATACTTGTCTACCTGCTTCCTCCAGCATCTTCACAAGGTCCTTTGCAGTTGTTCTGGGACTGATTTTCACATTTCACGCCAAAGTACTTTCATCACTAGGACACAGAATGCGTCTCCTTCCTGAGCAGTATGACGGCTGCGTGATCCCATGGTGTTTATACTTGCATACTATTGTTAGTACAGATGAACGTGGTACCTTCAGGAGTTTGTAAATTGCTCCCAAGGATGAACCAGACTTGACATCATTTTCTGACCTCAATCCGATAGAAGATTTGTGGGCAGAACTGAAAAAGCGTGTGCGAGCAAGGAGGCCTACAAACCTGACTCAGTTATACCAGTTCTGTCTGGAGGAATGGAACAAAATTCCAGTAACTTACTGTGAGAAGCTTGTGGAAGATGATCCAAAACGTTTGACCCAAGTTAAACAATTTAAAGGCAATGCTACCAAATACTAACAAAGTTTGACCCACTGGGAAAATAATGAAAGAAATAAAAGCTGAAATAAATCATTCTCTCTACTATTATTCTAACATTTCACATTCTTAAAATAAAGTAGTGATCCTAACTGACCTAAGCCAGGGAATATTTTCTAGGATTAAATGTCAGGAATTGTGAAAAACTGAGTTTAAATGTATTTGGCTAAGGTGTATGCAAATTTCTGCCTTCAACTGTATTATCAAAGTATGTGCAATATACAACTCTGGGATTCTTCTTTTCCAGATAGCCACGAAACAAGGATCTGCATGTACAGCCATCCCTGGCAGAACATTCCATGCACCCAACACGCTGTGTAAAAAGCCTAACTCTGACAACCTCGTATGCTCCCTCGTATTAGCCATTTCCACCCTGGGAAAAATCTCTGGCTCTCCACTCAATCTATTCCCCTTATTATCTTGTACACCTCTATCAAGTCACTTCTCATCCTCCTTTGCTCTAAAGTCAAATGCCCTAATTCACTATTAGGACATGTTCTCCAATCCAGGCAGCATTCCTGGTTAAGCTCCTCTGCACCCTCCCTAAAGCTTCCTATAATGAGGTGACCAGACCTGAACACAATACTCCAAGTGTGGTCTAACCAGAGTTTTGACTTAACCTTGATTTAATCTTGATCAGGTTTAATTTCAAAGGCTGTAAATTTCACATTTTCAACCATTGTGGTCTAACTAATTTTGATAAAACATTGTTGCAAAGTCTACTAATTATAATATAAAAACTTAGATACTTGCAAAAGAATAGTAGTAAATACTGAAAACACTCAGCAGGTCAAGCTATGGACTGAGAAACGGTTAATACTTCAGGTCTGAGACCCTCTGTCAGAACTGTGAATGAAAGAAAAACATGCAAGGTTTCAGTCAGTGTGAAAGGAGAGGAATGAACATCTGACGTTTCAGGCCAAGACCCTTCATTAAGACCTGATAAGGCCTCTGCTTTATAAATGATGTTCAGGATGGTTTACACCCGGCAAGCAGGCTGAGGTCTCCACATCTGCTTGTCATTTACTGCTGGGTGCCCGATGAAAGCTCTCTGCCCGAAACGCCGACTGCTAATTCCCCTCCATAGATGCTGCCTGACCTGCTGAGACCCTCCAGGGTAACACAACCATTTGGAGGGAGAGAGGAAATTTCGAAGAAGGGAAATTAAAACAAGGCATGTCACATGTCACCATATACTACCTATAGATTAATTTTCTTGCAGACATTTGCAGGAAAATAAAGGAAAACAAAAGAATTTATGAAAATGTATACACAAACAAAGTCTGACAAACATCCAATGTGCAAAAGAAGTCCATTTGTGCAAATAAAACTGAGAACCAGGTAGAGTCCTTGAAAGTGTAGGTTGTAGAACTGGTTCAGAGTTGAGGTGAGTGAAGGTCTGAAGGCAATTAAAGGTAATGGTGCTTTGGAGCTCAGATACTTTGAAGGGCCAGAAAGCAGCCTCCACCAGGGCCTGGTGAGAAAGGTGGGGGGGGGGGGGTGGGTGGATTAGGAGCCAGTAAAGATAAAAGTGAAAGTGAACTACAAGCTCACAGTTGACCAGTTCCATCAGAAGCAATGACTATCTTGTGCTCCATGGGAGCAACAGATACAGTACTTGTACAGCAGATGGCGCCACTTTGTATCAGGCCTACCAAACCAGGGCCTGAGTGCACAGTCAGATAGTGGGGTATGAGATCTGGTGGTCTATATCATCATTGTGGGAGTGCCACGGAGTAGTTCCTTTATTACTATTGAACTTCTGTCTTTTGTAGGTATTCCTACCAAGGAATTTTTATATTATTGGAGTCAAACTGGGCGACACAGTAGCACAGCAGTTAGCATAACACTTTATAACTCCAGCGATCGGGGTTCAATTCCTGCTGCTGTCTGTAAGGAGTTTGTATGTTCTCCCTGGGATCGTTGGTTTTCCACCCTGTCCTCCGACATACATTCCCCACTCTCCCGCGACCACTTGGTTTTCCACCTTGTGCTCTGGAGTCCTCTCACGGACATTCCAAGGACGTTCTGGGAGTGAGTTGTGGGCAGGCTACGTTGATACCAGAAATGTGGTGACACTTGCAGACTGCCCCCAGCAGAACCCCAGACTACGCTGGTCGCTGACACAAATGATGCACTTCATTGCACATTTCGATGTTCTGATGGCATCTGACAAATAAAGGCTATCTTTACTTTTATATCTAATACCGAGTTATAAATCCATACTGATAAACCTTTAAAAGTCCTCTTTACGTGCCTCATATCCTTTTATCATTTTAAGCAGAGAATGATCTTTCAGTATCTAGAAAAATATCTAACATAAAATATCGAGCAAACATAACCCTCAGAAGGAGGATAGCAAGAAATATGAGCAGTAAATGGAGGAAGATAAGTAAGGATACTATAGACCATAAGATATAGGAACAGAATCAGGCCATTTGGCCTATCAAGTCTTACTTCTCTTCTAATATTTGTGTAACTGTGCATTTCTAATGCTACTGTGACGCTGTAATTTCCTTTGGGTTCAATGAAGTATATATCTATAGCAGCAGACTCAGGCCATTTGGACCATCAAGTCTGCTCCACCATTTTATCATGGCTGATCCAATTTTTCATTCAGCCCAATCTCCTCCCTGCTCCCCGTATCCCTTCATGCCCTGACCAATCAAGAATCTATCAACCTCTGCCTTAAATATACAAACAGACTTGGCCTCCACTGCTGCCTGTGGCAACAAATTCCATAGATTCACCACTCTCTGGCTAAAGACATTCCTTCTCATCTCTGTTCTAAAAGGACGTCCCCCTGTTCTGAGGCTGTGTCCTCTGATCTTAGATTCTCCCACCACAGGAAACATCCTCTCCACATCCACTCTATCAAGACCTTTCACCATTCGATAGGTTTCAATGAGGTCACCCCTCATTCTTCTGAATTTGAGTGAATACAGGCCCAAAGCCATCAAACATTCTTCATGTGACAAGCCGTTTAATCCTGGAATCATTTTCCTGAACCTCCTTTGAACCCTCTCCAGTTTCATCGTACCCTTTCTAAGATAAGGGGCCCAAATACTCCAAATGAGGCCTTACCAGTGCTTTATAAAGTTTCAACATTGCATCCTTGTTTTTATATTCTAGTCCTCTTGAAATGAATGTTAAAATTGCATTTGCCTTCCTCAACAAGAGTCAAACTGCAAATTAACATTTAGGGAATACTACACAAAGACTCCCATGTCTCTTTGCACCTCAGCTTTTTGTATTTTCTCTCCATTTAGGAAATAGTCAATCCTTTCATTTCTTCTACCAAAGTGCATGATCATACACTTCCCAACACTGTATTCCATCTGCCGTTTCTTTGCCCATTCTCCTAATCTGTCTAAGTCCTTCATTAGCCTCTCTACTTGCCCAAAACTACGTACTCCTCCACCTGTCTTCATATCATCTGCAAACTTTGCTACAAAGCCATCAACTCCATCATCCAAATCATTGACATACAGCATAAAGAATCAGTCCCAACACAGACCCCTGTGGAACACCATTAAACACTGGCTGCCAACCAGAAAAGGCTCCCTTTATTCCCACTCTTTGCCCCCGCCAATCAGCCAATGCCTTCTCCATGCTAGATTCTCTTTCCGGTAATACCATGGGCTCGTAGCTTGTTCAACAGTCTCATGTGTGGCACCTTGTCAAAGGCCTTTTGAAAATCCAAATAAACAACATCAACTGAATCTCCTTTGTTTATCCTGCTTGTTATTTCTTCAAAGAATTCCAACAGATTCGTCAGGTAAGATTTTTCCTTGGGAAACTATGCTTTCTATGGCATATTTTATCATGTCCCTCCAAGTACCCTGAGACCGCATCCCTAATAATCAACTCCAACAACTTCCCAACCACTGAGATCAGACTAGCTGTCCTATAATTTCCTTTCTTCTGCCTCTTGAAGAGTGGAATGACATACACAATTTTCCAATCTTCCAGAACCATTCCAGAATCTAGTGATTCTTGAAAGATCATTACTATTGCCTCCACCATCCCTTCAGCCACCTCCTTCAGAACTCTGGTATGTACACCATCTAGTCCAGCTGACTTAACTACCTTCAAACCTTTCAATTTCTCAAGAACTTTCTCTCTAGTTATGGTAACTTCACACACTTCATGCCCCCTGACACCTGGAACTTCCACCATACTGCTAGTGTCTACCACAGTGAAGACTGATGCAAAATTCTTATTCAGTTCATCCGCTATTTTGTTGTCCCCTATTACTACCTCTCTGGCATCATTTTTCAGCAGTCTCATATCCACTTTTGCCCTTCTTTTACACTTTATGTATTTAAAGAAACACTTGGTATCCCCTTTAATAACATTGGCTAACTTTCATATTCCATCCTTATCTTCTTAATGACTTTTTTAGTCGCCTTCTGTTGGTTTTTAAAAGCTGCCCAATCCACGACCACTGGACTAAGTGTGTAAATGTAGGAGGGGACTATGTTGAAAAATAAATGTGCTAGGCTTTCTAAAATTGACTCCTTCTGCCCACTAATTTTTGCTCTATTATATGTCCTTTCTTTGGCTTTTATGTTGGCTTTGACTTCTCTTGATAGCCATGGTCGCCTCATCTTTCTATAAGAATACTTCTTCCCCTTTGGGATGTATATATCCTGTGCTTTCCAAATTGCTTCCAGAAATTCCAGCCATTGCTGCTCTGCCGTCATCCCTGCCAGTGTTCTTTTCCAATCAGTTCTGGCCAACTGCTCTCTCATGCCTCTGTAATTCCCTTTACTCCATTGTAATACGGATACATGCCACTTTAGCTACAAGGGGTGATTGATAATTTCGTGGCCTAAGGTAGAAGGAGTCAATTTTAGAAAGCCTAGCACATTTATTTTTCAACATAGTCCCCTCCTACATGTACACACTTAGTCCAGCGGTCATGGAGCATACAGATCCCTTCTTTGTAGAAGTCGGCGTCTTGGACCTCCAGAAAGTGGTCCACAGCAGGGGTGATTGATAAATTCGTGGCTTAAGGTAGAAGGAGATGAGTTAAAACGCAAACACGAGGAAATCTGCCGATGCTGGAATTTCAAGCAACACACATAAAAGTTACTGGTGAATGCACCAGGCTAGGCAGCATCTCCAGGAAGAGGTACAATTGACCTTTCAGACTGAGACCCTTTGTCAGGAGTGAGTTATACAGTCAGGAGATGAGTTATAGAGCTCTCGTTATGCTCACGTGCAATTCAATTTTTTGAGCGATTATGCAGAAAGTTTGAAGTTAATAACTCATCTCCTTCTACCTTAGGCCACGAATTTATCAATCACCCCTGCTGTGGACCACTTTCTGGAGGTCCAAGACGCCGACTTCTACAAGGATGGGCTCCGTATGCTCCATGATCACTGGACTAAGTGTGTAAATGTAGGAGGGGACTATGTTGAAAAATAAATGTGCTAGATTTTCTAAAATTTACTCCTTCTACCTTAGGCTATGAACTTATCAATCACCCCTCATCCTCCTTCTCAAATGTCAGGGTGAATTCAATCATATTCTGGTTCATTGCACAACACAGAATAGCTGATCCTCTAGCAAACTTACCCACAAGCTGCTCTATAAAGCCATGTCATAGGCATTCTAGAAATTCCCCTTCCCGTAATCCAGCATGATCTGATTTTCCCAATCTACCTGCATATCGAAGTCCTCCATGACTATCGTAACATTGTCCTTGTCCATGCATTTTCTATCTTCTTTTGTAATTTGTAGGCCACATCCTTACTATTGTTTGGGGGTTTGTATACAACTCCCATCAAGGCCTTTTTACCCTCGCAGTTCCTTAGCTCTAACCACAATGATTTCACACCTTCTGACCCTACGTCACCTCTTTCTAATGATTTAATTTCATTTTTTACCAACAGAGCATCTCTGCCTTCCTGCCTATCCTTTCAATACAATATGTAACCTTGGACATTAAGCTCCCAGCTATGATCTTTTTTCAGCCATGATTCAGTGAATCATACCTGCCAATCTGCAACTGTGCTGCCAGTTTGTCTACCTTATTCTGTATACTGCACGTATTCAAACACAACACTTTCGGTCCTGTATTCACCCTTTTCCATTTTATCCACCTTTTACTTGCAACTCATGTTGCTGATTTCCATTTTACCCCATCAACATCGTATCCTCACTACATATTGCCCTTGTTTGTGAACCATTTTCAGCACTATTATCCACCTTTCCTACCGTATCTCTTGCATTAAAATATATGCAGCTCAGGACACTAGTCGCACCATGCTCAACATTTTGATTCCTAACTTTGTCCAAAGCCTTGCCAACATCTGCCTCCACAAACTCTCTACAATCTGTTCTGGCATTCTGGTTCCCATCCCCCTGCATCTCTAGTTTAGACCCCACCGAGCAGCATTAATGAAGCTGCCCACTAGGATATCCGACCCCTCCAGTTCAGGTGCAAACCGTCCCCTCTGTACAGGTTTCACCATCCCTGGAAGAGAGACCAATGATTCAAAAACCTTATGCCCTCCCTCTATCACCAACTCCTTAGCCACATATTAATATGTATCATCTTCCTAGTTCTGGCCTCACTAACACGTGGCGCGGGTAGCAAACCTGAGATCACAACCCTCTAACTTAGCACCTAACTCCCTGAACTCCCTATGCAGAACCTCATCACTCGTCCTACCCATGTCATTGGTACTACACAGACCATGACTTCTGGCTGTTCACCCTCCATTTAAGGTTGCTGACGACTCGATCAGCTGTATCCTGGACCCTGGCACACGGAGGCAACATTCCATCCGGGAATCTCATTCTCACCCAAATGGATACATGGTTATAGCAGTGAGAACTGGTAAGAACATGGTCAAAGGGTAGAAGAAACCTCAGTAGGGGGGCAGTGACAGAGATCTCATGGAATTTCCATGGAGACATAGAGGTTTCCCTCTCACAAAATATCCCTGGTATTAAAATGTCTCTGTGTGTTACCCTTCTCCATTTTTGACATTTGGAAGCTGAAATTCAGAGCGACATTCAGTCAGAAATCATGTACTTGCATGTTAGCAGTGCCTGTGTGGATAAGGTCTAACCACTGGCTGCACGCTGATCTTAGTATTCATTTCCATTGATGTCAATGGATTATACTGGAGAAAAGATAATCACAACGACAATGGTGTGCAGGAAATCATAACTGACAACTCACACATATGCACTTAACAGCAGAGACTAGCAACTAATTTTTTCCCCTTGAAGTTTCACCTTTAATTAGCAGATGCAGATCTTGATTTTAAAACAGAGAACATAGAATACTACTGCACACTAACGGCCAGTCGGCCCACAACGCTGTTCCAAGATCAATCTAACACTTCCATCTTACATAGGCCTTCGGTCTTCTACTACCCATGTGACTATCTGAGAGTCTCTTAAATGGTCCTAATATAGCTGCTTCTATCACCACCCCTGGCAGGATGTTCCACACCCACCACTCTCTGTGAGCAGAACTTCCTCCTGATATCCCCACTATACCTCCCGTCTATCATCTTAAAATAATGCCCCCTTGCCATTTCTACTCTGGGAAAAGTCTTGGCCGTCCACTTGCCTCTTATCATCTTGTACGCCTCTGTTAAGTCACCTCAGTTTTGCAACGTGTTTATTAAACAGTTGATTATGAGCTGGACATCTATTTCACATTTCTATTAAATTGTATTGATCTGATGGTGGAAGGTTGTTTTTAAGCTTGAGGCCTGTGCTTAAACATGCCTCCCAGGACTCAGTGCTAGGCCCATCGCTATTTCTGATCTAAATTGATAGTTTGTACAAGGGGGAGGGAGGGAACGTCGACTCAGATGATGAGAGGCCTGCGTCGGGCATTTTCATGCCTTACAAGGCGCAGATTGGAAGTCTGTGTGGGGCGCCACTCTTCACACAGACACTAAAGCAATGTGTGGTTAAGTGCCTTGCTCAAGGACACAAACACACTGCCACAGCTGAGGCTCGAATTAGCGACCTTTAGATCACTAGACGAACACCTTAACCACTTGGCCACATGCCCAACTGTACAAGGCATGGTTAATAATTTTGCAAATGATACTAAAATGAAAGTTGACTTTGACAATAACAATGGTTTTCAGGATTTTACAGAAGGATCTTGATCATCTGGATAAGGAATGGCAAATGGAGCCTAACTTGGATAGCAAATGCAGTTTGGGAAATTAACTGAGGGTAGGACTTTCACAGTGAACAGCAGGGTGCTGGGAGCATTGTATAACAGAGGGGACCAGGAGTAAATGTACAAAGTTCCCTGAAAGTGGTGTCGCAGGTAGACAGGGTAGTGAAGAAATTTTTGGACAAGCTGTCCTTCATCAGTCAGGACAATGAGTATATAAGTTGGGATGTTATGTTGCAGACATTGGTGAGGCCACATTTGGAATATTGTGTTCAGTTTTGGTCGCCCTGCTGTAGGAAAGATGCCAGTAAGCTGGGAAGAGTTCCAAAGGATGTTGCCAGGACTCGAGGAATTGAGCAACAGATCGAGCAGGTTGAGACTTTTTCATTAGATTGTACATGTATAAAGGGTGACCTTATGAGGGATGTAGATAGGAAAAATATGCTCAGTTTTATTTCCAGGATTGGGGAATCAAGAACTAGAGGCATACTGTAAATATAAGGCCAGAGTACGGAGATTTAATAGGAAACTGAGGGACACAGGTTTCACCCAGAGAGTGGTCCATACCTGGAAAGAGCTGCCAGAGGAAGTGGTTGAAGTAGGTACAGTACATGAACAACATTGAAATGGTTTTGCACAGGTTCAGGGAAAAGAAAGATTTAACAGTGAAATGCACCATATGCAAGCAAATGGGTCTAGCTGCGATGGGAATCTTGATCAGCATGAGAGAGTTACACCAAAGGGCCAGTTTCAGTGCTGTATGATTACAGCTCTAAAATATTCACAACATTGCTAAATTTGGCCAGTTGGCTATCCAAAAATGTTAGAATTAAAAAGAATGCTATCTGAAAATGATTCCAGTAAGTAATGTGCCTGTTATAGTAACCCCCAGTCAAGTGATAAATATTGCTGTGCTGCATTCTTACATGAGTACTACTCGAGAGCTGTGAGCGCATTAAAATGTAGGTCAATGCTGAGTGAGTAGTGTCGAGTGTGTAGTGTCGTGTGGGTAGTGATGAGTGAGTGGTGTTGAGTTGTAGAATTGAGTGAGTAGTATTGAGTGTGTAGTGTCGAGTGAGTAGTGTCAAGTGAGTAGTGTCGAGTGTGTAGTGTTGTGTGGGTAGTGATGAGTGAGTAGTGTCGAGTGAGTAGTGCTGTGTGGGTAGTGATGAGTGAGTAGTGTTGAGTGTGTAGTGTCGAGTGAGTAGTGTCAAGTGAGTAGTGTTGAGTGAGTAGTGATGAGTAGTGTCGAGTGAGTAGTGCTGTGTAGTGTTGAGTCAGTAGTGTTGAGTGTGTAGTGTTGAGTGTGTAGTGTTGAGTGAGAAGTGTCGAGTGAGTAGTGTCGAGTGAGTAGTGTCGAGTGAGTAGTGTCGAGTGAGTAGTGTTGAGTGAGAAGTGTCGAGTGAGTAGTGTCGAGTGAGTAGTGTCGAGTGAGTAGTGTTGAGTGAGTAGTGTTGAGTGTGTAGTGTTGAGTGAGTAGTGATGAGTGAGTAGTGTCGAGTGAGTAGTGCTGTGTAGTGTTGAGTCAGTACTGTTGAGTGTGTAGTGATGAGTGAGTAATGTCGAGTGAGTAGTGTTGAGTGAGTAGTGTCGAGTGAGTAGTGTTGAGTGAGTAGTGATGAGTGAGTAGTGATGAGTGAGTAGTGTCGAGTGAGTAGTGCTGTGTAGTGTTGAGTGTGTAGTGTTGAGTGTGTAGTGTTGAGTGAGTAGTGTGGAGTGAGTAGTGTTGAGTGTGTAGTGTTGAGTGAGTAGTGATGAGTGTGTAGTGTTGAGTGTGTAGTGATGAGTGTGTAGTGATGAGTGTGTAGTGATGAGTGTGTAGTGTTGAGTGAGCAGTGTTGAGTGTGTAGTGATGAGTGTGTAGTGATGAGTGAGTAGTGATGAGTGTGTAGTGTCGAGTGAGTAGTGATGAGTGAGTAGTGATGAGTCAGTAGTGTTGAGAGTGTAGTGTTGAGTGTGTAGAGATGAGTGAGTAGTGTTGAGTGAGCAGTGTTGAGTGTGTAGTGTTGAGTGAGTAGTGATGAGTGTGTAGTGTTGAGTGTGTAGTGATGAGTGTGTAGTGATGAGTGTGTAGTGATGAGTGTGTAGTGTTGAGTGAGTAGTGTTGAGTGAGTAGTGTTGAGTGAGCAGTGTTGAGTGTGTAGTGTTGAGTGAGTAGTGATGAGTGTGTAGTGTTGAGTGTGTAGTGATGAGTGAGTAGTGATGAGTGTGTAGTGTTGAGTGAGTAGTGTCGAGTGAGTAGTGTTGAGTGAGTAGTGTTGAGTGAGTAGTGATGAGTGAGTAGTGATGAGTGAGTAGTGTCGAGTGAGTAGTGCTGTGTAGTGTTGAGTGTGTAGTGTTGAGTGAGTAGTGTGGAGTGAGTAGTGTTGAGTGTGTAGTGTTGAGTGAGTAGTGTTGAGTGAGCAGTGTTGAGTGTGTAGTGATGAGTGTGTAGTGATGAGTGAGTAGTGATGAGTGTGTAGTGTCGAGTGAGTAGTGATGAGTGAGTAGTGATGAGTCAGTAGTGTTGAGAGTGTAGTGTTGAGTGTGTAGAGATGAGTGAGTAGTGTCGAGTGAGTAGTGTTGATTGAGTACAGTCGAGTGAGTAGTGTCGAGTGAGTAGTGCTGTGTAGTGTTGAGTGAGTAGTGTTGAGTGAGTAGTGTCGAGAGTAATGTCGAGAGTAATGTCAAGTGAGTAGTGTCGAGTGAGTAGTGTCGAGTGAGTAGTGATGAGTGAGTAGTGTCGAGTGTGTAGAGATGAGTGAGTAGTGTTGAGTGAGTAGTGTTGAGTGAGCAGTGTTGAGTGAGTAGTGTGGAGTGAGTAGTGTTGAGTGAGTAGTGTTGAGTGAGTAGTGTTGAGTGAGTAGTGATGAGTGAGTAGTGTCGAGTGAGTAGTGCTGTGTAGTGTTGAGTGTGTAGTGTGGAGTGAGTAGTGTTGAGTGAGTAGTGTTGAGTGAGTAGTGTCGAGTGAGTACTGCTGTGTAGTGTTGAGTGTGTAGTGTTGAGTGTGTAGTGATGAGTGAGTAGTGTTGAGTGAGTAGTGTTGAGTGAGTAGTGTTGAGTTGTAGTGTTGAGTGAGTAGTATTGAGTGAGTAGTATTGAGTGTGTAGTGATGAGTGAGTAGTGTTGAGTGTGTAGTGTTGAGTGAGTAGTGTTGAGTGTGTAGTGATGAGTCAGTAGTGTTGAGTGTGTAGAGTTGAGTCAGTAGTGTTGAGTTTGTAGTGTTGAGTGAGAAGTGTCGAGTGAGTAGTGTCGAGTGAGTAGTGTCGAGTGAGTAGTGTTGAGTGAGTAGTGTCGAGTGAGTAGTGATGAGTGAGTAGTGTTGAGTGTGTAGTGATGAGTGTGTAGTGTTGAGTGAGTAGTGTGGAGTGAGTAGTGTTGAGTGTGTAGTGTTGAGTGAGTAGTGTTGAGTGAGTAGTATTGAGTGTGTAGTGATGAGTCAGTAGTGTTGAGTGTGTAGAGTTGAGTCAGTAGTGTTGAGTGAGAAGTGTCGAGTGAGCAGTGTCGAGTGAGTAGTGTCGAGTGAGTAGTGTTGAGTGAGTAGTGTCGAGTGAGTAGTGCTGTGTAGTGTTGAGTCAGTAGTGTTGAGTGTGTAGTGTTGAGTGTGTAGTGTTCAGTGAGTAGTGTTGAGTGAGTAGTGTCGAGTGAGTAGTGCTGTGTAGTGTTGAGTGAGTACTGTTGAGTGTGTAGTGATGAGTGAGTAATGTCGAGTGAGTAGTGTCGAGTGAGTAATGTCGAGTGTGTAGTGTCGAGTGAGTAGTGATGAGTGAGTAGTGTTGAGTGTGTAGTGATGAGTGTGTAGTGTTGAGTGAGTAGTGTGGAGTGAGTAGTGTTGAGTGTGTAGTGTCGAGTGAGTAGTGATGAGTGAGTAGTGTTGAGTGAGTAGTGATGAGTGAGTAGTGTCGAGTGAGTAGTGCTGTGTAGTGTTGAGTGTGTAGTGTTGAGTGTGTAGAGTTGAGTGTGTAGTGTTGAGTGTGTAGTGTTGAGTGAGTAGTGATGAGTGAGTAGTGATGAGTGTATAGTGATGAGGGAGTAGTGTTGAGTGAGCAGTGTTGAGTGTGTAGTGTTGAGTGTGTAGTGTTGAGTGAGTAGTGATGAGTGAGCAGTGTTGAGTGTGTAGTGTTGAGTGTGTAGTGTTGAGTGAGTAGTGTGGAGTGTGTAGTGTTGAGTGAGTAGTGTTGAGTGAGCAGTGTTGAGTGTGTAGTGATGAGTGTGTAGTGATGAGTGTGTAGTGATGAGTGAGTAGTGATGAGTGTGTAGTGTCGAGTGAGTAGTGATGAGTGAGTAGTGATGAGTCAGTAGTGTTGAGAGTGTAGTGTTGAGTGTGTAGAGATGAGTGAGTAGTGTCGAGTGAGTAGTGTCGAGTGAGTAGTGTTGTGTAGTGTTGAGTGAGTACTGTTGAGTGAGTAGTGTCGAGAGTAATGTCGAGTGAGTAGTGTCGAGTGAGTAGTGTCGAGTGAGTAGTGATGAGTGAGTAGTGTCGAGTGTGTAGTGTTGTGTGTAGTGTTGAGTGTGTAAAGATGAGTGAGTAGTGTCGAGTGAGTAGTGATGAGTGAGTAGTGTCGAGTGAGTACTGCTGTGTAGTGTTGAGTGTGTAGTGTTGAGTGAGTAGTGATGAGTGAGTAGTGTTGGGTGAGTAGTGTTGAGTGTGTAGTGATGAGTGAGTAGTGTTGAGTGAGTAGTGATGAGTGAGTAGTGTTGAGTGAGTAGTGTTGAGTGAGTAGTGTCGAGTGAGTACTGCTGTGTAGTGTTGAGTGTGTAGTGTTGAGTGAATAGTGATGAGTGAGTAGTGTCGAGTGAGTACTGCTGTGTAGTGTTGAGTGTGTAGTGTTGAGTGAGTAGTGATGAGTGAGTAGTGTTGAGTCAGTAGTGATGAGTGTGTAGTGATGAGTCAGTAGTGTTGAGTGAGTAGTGTTGAGTTGTGTTGAGTGAGTAGTATTGAGTGTGTAGTGATGAGTCAGTAGTGTTGAGTGAGTAGTGTTGAGTGAGAAGTGTCGAGTGAGTAGTGTCGAGTGAGTAGTGTCGAGTGAGTAGTGTTGAGTGAGTAGTGATGAGTGAGTAGTGATGAGTGAGTAGTGTTGAGTGAGTAGTGATGAGTGAGTAGTGTTGAGTGAGTAGTGCTGTGTAGTGTTGAGTCAGTACTGTTGAGTGTGTAGTGATGAGTGAGTAGTGTGGAGTGAGTAGTGCTGAGTGAGTAGTGTCGAGTGTGTAGTGTCGAGTGAGTAGTGATGAGTGAGTAGTGTCGAGTGAGTAGTGTCGAGTGAGTAGTGTTGAGTGAGTAGTGATGAGTGAGTAGTGATGAGTGAGTAGTGTCGAGTGAGTAGTGCTGTGTAGTGTTGAGTGTGTAGTGTTGAGTGTGTAGAGTTGAGTGAGTAGTGTTGAGTGAGCAGTGTTGAGTGAGTAGTGTTGAGTGAGTAGTGTCGAGTGAGTAGTGTTGAGTGAGTAGTGTTGAGTGAGTAGTGTGGAGTGAGTAGTGATGAGTGAGTAGTGTTGAGTGAGTAGTGTTGAGTGAGTAGTGTCGAGTGAGTACTGCTGTGTAGTGTTGAGTGTGTAGTGTTGAGTGTGTAGTGATGAGTGAGTAGTGTTGAGTGAGTAGTGTTGAGTGAGTAGTGTTGAGTTGTAGTGTTGAGTGAGTAGTATTGAGTGAGTAGTATTGAGTGTGTAGTGATGAGTGAGTAGTGTTGAGTGTGTAGTGTTGAGTGAGTAGTGTTGAGTGTGTAGTGATGAGTCAGTAGTGTTGAGTGTGTAGAGTTGAGTCAGTAGTGTTGAGTTTGTAGTGTTGAGTGAGAAGTGTCGAGTGAGTAGTGTCGAGTGAGTAGTGTCGAGTGAGTAGTGTTGAGTGAGTAGTGTCGAGTGAGTAGTGATGAGTGAGTAGTGTTGAGTGTGTAGTGATGAGTGTGTAGTGTTGAGTGAGTAGTGTGGAGTGAGTAGTGTTGAGTGTGTAGTGTTGAGTGAGTAGTGTTGAGTGAGTAGTATTGAGTGTGTAGTGATGAGTCAGTAGTGTTGAGTGTGTAGTTGAGTCAGTAGTGTTGAGTGAGAAGTGTCGAGTGAGCAGTGTCGAGTGAGTAGTGTCGAGTGAGTAGTGTTGAGTGAGTAGTGTCGAGTGAGTAGTGCTGTGTAGTGTTGAGTCAGTAGTGTTGAGTGTGTAGTGTTGAGTGAGTAGTGTTGAGTCAGTAGTGTTGAGTGAGTAGTGTCGAGTGAGTAGTGCTGTGTAGTGTTGAGTGAGTACTGTTGAGTGTGTAGTGATGAGTGAGTAATGTCGAGTGAGTAGTGTCGAGTGAGTAATGTCGAGTGTGTAGTGTCGAGTGAGTAGTGATGAGTGAGTAGTGTTGAGTGTGTAGTGATGAGTGTGTAGTGTTGAGTGAGTAGTGTGGAGTGAGTAGTGTTGAGTTTGTAGTGTCGAGTGAGTAGTGATGAGTGAGTAGTGTTGAGTGAGTAGTGATGAGTGAGTAGTGTCGAGTGAGTAGTGCTGTGTAGTGTTGAGTGTGTAGCGTTGAGTGTGTAGAGTTGAGTGTGTAGTGTTGAGTGTGTAGTGTTGAGTGAGTAGTGATGAGTGAGTAGTGATGAGTGTATAGTGATGAGGGAGTAGTGTTGAGTGAGCAGTGTTGAGTGTGTAGTGTTGAGTGTGTAGTGTTGAGTGAGTAGTGATGAGTGAGCAGTGTTGAGTGTGTAGTGTTGAGTGTGTAGTGTTGAGTGAGTAGTGTGAGTGTGTAGTGTTGAGTGAGTAGTGTTGAGTGAGCAGTGTTGAGTGTGTAGTGATGAGTGTGTAGTGATGAGTGTGTAGTGATGAGTGAGTAGTGATGAGTGTGTAGTGTCGAGTGAGTAGTGATGAGTGAGTAGTGATGAGTCAGTAGTGTTGAGAGTGTAGTGTTGAGTGTGTAGAGATGAGTGAGTAGTGTCGAGTGAGTAGTGTCGAGTGAGTAGTGTTGTGTAGTGTTGAGTGAGTACTGTTGAGTGAGTAGTGTCGAGAGTAATGTCGAGTGAGTAGTGTCGAGTGAGTAGTGTCGAGTGAGTAGTGTCGAGTGAGTAGTGATGAGTGAGTAGTGTCGAGTGTGTAGTGTTGAGTGTGTAGTGTTGAGTGTGTAGAGATGAGTGAGTAGTGTCGAGTGAGTAGTGATGAGTGAGTAGTGTCGAGTGAGTACTGCTGTGTAGTGTTGAGTGTGTAGTGTTGAGTGAGTAGTGATGAGTGAGTAGTGTTGGGTGAGTAGTGTTGAGTGTGTAGTGATGAGTGAGTAGTGTTGAGTGAGTAGTGATGAGTGAGTAGTGTTGAGTGAGTAGTGTTGAGTGAGTAGTGTCGAGTGAGTACTGCTGTGTAGTGTTGAGTGTGTAGTGTTGAGTGAGTAGTGATGAGTGAGTAGTGTCGAGTGAGTACTGCTGTGTAGTGTTGAGTGTGTAGTGTTGAGTGAGTAGTGATGAGTGAGTAGTGTTGAGTCAGTAGTGATGAGTGTGTAGTGATGAGTCAGTAGTGTTGAGTGAGTAGTGTTGAGTTGTGTTGAGTGAGTAGTATTGAGTGTGTAGTGATGAGTCAGTAGTGTTGAGTGAGTAGTGTTGAGTGAGAAGTGTCGAGTGAGTAGTGTCGAGTGAGTAGTGTCGAGTGAGTAGTGTTGAGTGAGTAGTGATGAGTGAGTAGTGTTGAGTGAGTAGTGATGAGTGAGTAGTGTTGAGTGAGTAGTGCTGTGTAGTGTTGAGTCAGTACTGTTGAGTGTGTAGTGATGAGTGAGTAGTGTGGAGTGAGTAGTGCTGAGTGAGTAGTGTCGAGTGTGTAGTGTCGAGTGAGTAGTGATGAGTGAGTAGTGTCGAGTGAGTAGTGTCGAGTGAGTAGTGTCGAGTGAGTAGTGTTGAGTGAGTAGTGATGAGTGAGTAGTGATGAGTGAGTAGTGTCGAGTGAGTAGTGCTGTGTAGTGTTGAGTGTGTAGTGTTGAGTGTGTAGAGTTGAGTGAGTAGTGTTGAGTGAGCAGTGTTGAGTGAGTAGTGTTGAGTGAGTAGTGTCAAGTGAGTAGTGTTGAGTGAGTAGTGTTGAGTGAGTAGTGATGAGTGTGTAGTGATGAGTGAGTAGTGTCGAGTGAGTAGTGCTGTGTAGTGTTGAGTGTGTAGAGTTGAGTGAGTAGTGTTGAGTGAGTAGTGTTGAGTGAGTAGTGTCGAGAGTAATGTCGAGTTAGTGTTGAGTGAGTAGTGTCGAGAGTAATGTCGAGTTAGTGTCGAGTGAGTAGTGTTGAGTGAGTAGTGTTGAGTGAGTGCTGTACGGATGGGGGCAATGGTATTCTGATCAGATATTGTATCAAAGCTCTGTTTGCATTTACAGGTGAACGTAAATGATCGCCTCCCAAAGGATCACAACCTTGTTTGGAGGCTTGCGTACCTCAATTACCCGGAGAGCTTTGTTGGCTGGAGTCAGGGCTTTGCTCCAAACAGGTCAAAGGGTAAAGGCCAGACTCAGAGCGGTCCACTAGTCCTCCAGGATCGCGGGGGGGGGGCGGGGGTTCAGCTCGGAACTAACAACCCTGACGGGTAAAGCAAAATAGTTACAGAAACAACAATGAAGAATCCCCATTTGAAATCAATGGTATTCCTGAGTCTCCACCGGGGACGCATGACTGACAGTAGTGAGGACTGTGAGGAAGCTACTGACACAACGAAGGAAGCCCCGAACACCACCAGAGATGAAAGACCTTCATTGCTGCCCTAAACGTCAGTGGCGTAACAGGCGGAAAGTATAAACGATCTCGCAGAGTTGTTTCAACCAAAATCCCTGTTCTCTGGTGGCCATTTGTTCCTCAAAATTATATTTTGTTAAAAACAATGCCTGTTGTGTTGGAGATGGGCGGGGTAGGTTATCCATACTGACAGTGAGCCGTCCAGTCTACTGCACACACACAGGGAAGTTTACTCAGAAACCAGAGTGGATATAAAGTCCAGAAATACATTACTTTGGTAAATGTAACTCATGTGTGTTCGCTGTTAGACGTATGTAATGCCCTGGTTCACATCTTTACTGTCATGCTGTAGGTATTTCGTTTAGCCGCTCTGTAAGAGCTGCTGTTCTGCTTTCAGCCTGTTTGGATTATTGGTGAAGATGAGGGATGATGTGGAACATGTGCCATCCAATTAGCGGGAGGTTTTCTTGGTGAGGGACAATAAGGTTGTTTTTGTTTTGTAGAAGAGGAGATGAAGAGAGAAGATGCTGGGGAGAACTAGTCGTTGCATACGATCAGTGGGATACCCGTTTGTTCGAGATGGATCGTGAGCGACATTCGGAAGGTGGATGTGCTTTCATGTTGACCGAGGGCCCAGTGCGTGAGTGACAGAGAAGTTCAAGATGAACTCCAATTTGTGCATGTTTGACTGTTTAATTAGAATGGGCCCTTTTCTTTTTGTTATTCTTTACTAACCCTTTTGTTAAGATCCATAAATACAATCTTTTAATCATATGCTGTCTGTTATTTCATGGCGTCAGTTTGTAACAGGGTAGCAAATGACACAGCATCCACACAAACCGGGGTTAGGGGTGGCATCAAGCCTGCCTCAGTCCCTTAAGTTCGGCAGGGTCAAAGGTTGTTTTCTCTGAATTTATGCAGCCAAGGAAGCCAGGGTGTTTCACCTAGCTGTTACTTTAAAGTTATTGGGTTGACCATTACCTTTTCAAACTCATATAGTGAACTATTAAAATATTGTTACCCATTTAAACTATTATATTTGTTGTTATTATTAGAAAACTGGTACAGCTGGTCGAGCCACCACCTCACAGTATCCATATTCAATCCTGACCTTGATCTGTGTGGAGTTTGCATGTCTTCCCTGTGACTGTGTGCATTTCCTCCATATCCTCCAATTTCCTCCCTCCCATCAAATACGTAGGGCCCGAGGGCACACCCTCAAAACAGCAGGACATCCCTTGAGAACAGAGATGAGGAGCAATTTCTTTAGTCAGAGGATGGTGAATCTTGTGGAATTCATTACCCCAGATGGCTGTGGAAGTCAAGTTATTGGGTAGAAATTGGTGGGTTTGGGATTAGTAAGGGCATCAGAGGTTTATTTATTTTTATTGACATACACCACAGAATAGGCCCTTCCAGCCCTTCGAGCCATTCCACCCAGTAACCTCTGATTTAATCCTATCCTAATCACAGGACAATTTATATCGGCCTGTTAACGGAGCAACCAGTACGTCTTTGGACTGTTGGAGGAAACCAGAGCACCTGGAAGAAACCCACGCAGTCACGGGGAGAACGTACAAACTCCTTACAGGCAGCTGCGGGAATTGAACCCAGGTCGCTGAAACTGTAAAGCGTTGTGCTGACCACTACACTACCCAAAAAAAAAGGGAAATGGGGTTGAGAGAGAAAATAAATCAGACATGATTTATTATGGTAGAGCAGACTCAGTAGTCCAAATGGCCTAATTCTTGTCTGATGTCTGATGGTCTTTTGGTAGGTTAGTCGGACACTGTAATTTTCATCTGTGTGTAGCTGAATGGTAGAGACTGGCAGAAGAATAAAATGGGTTTGGAATGTAACTATTGGTTATAACAGAACTACTTACACGACCCCCCCAAGGCTCTACTGCGTGGACTGTGCCTCAGGAGGGAGTTTCCTTGCCACAGTATGTTGTCATGAAGTTCCTACTTTTAATGAATTATGTACTAAGTCCTGGTCCAGTAGAAGAACTCAAAGAGACCACAAGTACAAATGACAGAATCTACAGCATCTTTCAATAAACGCAGTGAGATAGTTATAATTATGTGCAAAATATCAATCTCAGTTACTTGCTGCAAGTGATTATGAGATATGATTGATGGTATAACTGCTTGATTATTTCCACCCAGTCAGGGAATAGTGAGGTCACTACATATTTAAAAAGCTGCAATTGTTCATTCACACAATGCTGTTTGTCAAAATTGTTTGTCCACAGATTGGCTTCCAGGTTTCCTACACCAATGGGTATGTTAGAGCATTTTTGGGTTTAGGACATATTGCAAATAACTTCAGATCTGAATATGGACTGTAGATTAAATTTAAGATGCAGCTCTGGACAATGGGATCCTAGAGCTGTGAAGACAGCAGTTGATTGAAAGACCAGACAATGTTGTCTGGAGTGTTGTGGGGGGGGGGGGGCTGTGAGAGTTATGTGTGGTTCAAAGAAAGCATTGGAGATACATTATAAATATAGAATTGTCCTTTGATCTTTAGCATATAAAATGCCATGTAGTGTTGGGTCGAGCAGGTCCCTTCCTCCAAAAGGGTCTCAATATGATGTCTGCTGTGTCTTATTTTGTTGAATAAAGAGACTACTTCATACCTACCAGCTACTTCTCTCCAGCGACCTTGCTCACGCGACAAAAGGGTACACTTGTTGAGTACGCCAATGCCTTTAAAGCACTTTGAGATCTAAGACCATAAGACATAGGAGCAGAATTAGGCCATTTGTCCCATTAAGTTTGCTCCACCATTCAACCATGGCTGATTTATTATCTCTCTCAACCCCATTCTTCTGCATTCTCTCCATCCATATCAACCTCTGCTTTAAATATACCCAAAGATTTGGCCTCCACAGCCATCTGTGGCAATGAATTCCACAGATTCACCACCTACTAAGAAACACCTACTTATGTCTGTTCTAAAGGGGTGTCCTTCTATTCTAAAGCTGTGTCTTCTGGGCCTAGAATCTCCACTACAGGAAACATCCCCTCCATGTCCACTCTATCACGGCCTTTCAATATTCAATAGGTTTCATTGAGATCACTCCTGCCCCCTCTATCCTTCTAAACTCCAGTAAGGACAGGCCCAGAACCATCAAATGATGTCATGAAACAGATGTGAAAAATCACAATGTGAATGCTAATCTTCCTTCCATTAATACAACATACATTCAGGTCCCTGGGCACTAAGAGGCTGAAGGCTTTTACAACAGGGTTCTTTATATCACCTGAGGAAAGTCTACTAAACTTCACTTCATTCTCATCACCATAGGCTAGGGTGATATAATGTCATGTAATGAAACAGAACATAAAGTTCATGTGCATGGATGTAGATGAAGAGAAACTTTTCTTTTGTTGGGATAATTAATCAAAATCTTACTTAAAAGAACATACACAACACACACGGTTCATTGTTAGTGTCAGGACTGCGCCCTAATTTGGCACATTTTCCCTGTACCAATCACAAATCTTTCAGTTTGATAATTTCACTTTAAAATAAACATTCCATCTTACTTGCACAGCTAAGCGAACTTCTTGGAAACACGGTTTTAGAAGAGATTTACAATTCCTCTGCAGCTGACAATTCTGACGAAGGGTCTTGGCCTGAAACGTCGACTGCACCTCTTCCTACAGATGCTGCCTGGCCTGCTGCGTTCACCCAGCAACTTTGATGTGTGTTGCTTGAATTTCCAGCATCTGCAGAATTCCTGTTGTCAGCTGACAATTTGTTTATTTCAGGTCAGAAGATCTCTGTATTTAAGTATTCTCTGATTTGCTCTCAGTGGCCATTTTACCAGGTACAGGAGTGCAACTGGTGTGGTCCTCTACCACTGTACACCATCCACTTCAAGGTTTGAGGTGTTGTGCGTTCAGAGATGCTCTTCTGTACACCACTGTTGTAACAGTTGGCTATTTGAGTTACTGTCACCTTCCTGTCAGTTTGAACCAGTCTGGCCATTCTCCTCTGACCTCTCTCATTAAGATGTTTTCACCCACAGAACCTGCCACTCACTGATTTTTTTTGTTGTTGTTTGTCGCACCATTCTCTGTAAACTCTAGAGACTGCTGTGCACGAAAATCCCGGGAGATCAGCAGTTTCTAAGATACTCAAACCACCCCATCTGGCACCAACAATCATTCCACGGTCAAAGTCACTTAGATCACTTTTCTTCCCCATTCTGATGTTTGGTCTGAACAACAACTGAACCTCTTGACCATGTCTACGTGCTTTTATGCACATGGTCAGCTGATAAGATATTTGCATTAATGACAGCTACAGGTGTACCTAATAAAGTGAGCACTGAGGTAAATGTGATTTAAGTACAAAAATAAGTGATTTTGTAAGTTATTCACAGGAATTCATGTCAACAATGGAGTATGTAATCTTTCTATCATTTCTCTGGTTATACTTTTGATTAGCATTTATGTGGTGCCCAGAGCATCCTCTAACAACTCAATAAATATGTTTTGTGATATGGCTGCCTGGAAACCTGATGCTTTAATGCACTAAACTATATGCAGCTTAGTCCAATTGCTTAAAAGTTGTGGAATTTCTCAGAAGGTACTTTGATACAACAACCCCGACCCAAGCCCAGCCATGACAGGACAAGGGAGTAGAGCTAACAACCCCATCCACAATCCCAGAGCCACGGAGACACCAGCAGAAGCTCCGAAAACCTCATCCCTGGAGAGGAAAGATCTTTGAAAATGGGCCCACCTGGGACAACTTAAAGGACTCTGGTGAGCTGCTGTCCGTGGCTTATGCTCCTATAGGGGCGGCAGGCTAACTAACTATTTTAAAACAGCACTTTAATCCCTACATCTTTAGAACATAGAACAATACAACACAGTACAGGCCCTTCGGCCCACAATGTTGTGCCGACCCTTAAACCCTGCCTCGCATGTAACCCCCCCACCTTAAATTCCTCCATATACTTGTCTAGTAGTCTCTTAAATTTCACTAGTGTATCTGCCTCCACTACTGACTCATGCACCAACCACTCTCTGAGTAAAAAAACCTTCCTCTAATATCCTCCTTGAACTTTCCACCCCTTACATTAAAGCCATGTCCTCTTGTATTGAGCAGTGCTGCCCTGGGAAAGAGGTGCTGGCTGTCCACTCTGTCTATTCCTCTTAATATCTTATATACCTCTATCATGTCTCCTCTCATCCTCCTTCTCTCGAGAGAGTAAAGCCCTAGCTCCCTTAATCTCTGATCATAATGCATACTCTCTAAACCAGGCAGCATCCTGGTAAATCTCCTCTGTACCCTTTCCAATGTTTCCACATCCTTCCTATTGTTAGGCGACCAGAACTGGACACAGTACTCCAAGTGTGGCCTAACCAGAGTTTTACAGAGCTGCATTGTTACCCTGCGACTCTTAAACTCTACCCCTCGACTTATGAAAGCTTTCTTAACTACCCTATCTAAAAACTTCCCTGAAACAGGTCTTGTACATTTCCCAACGAGTGCTGCAATAGTCCATTGTTATTGGGGTTGTCTTTGTAAGCTGTGGGCAAAGATGGCCCACTGATCATGAAAGACCCATTTCCATCACAGCCACTGACATGCTGCATTAGAGGTTGCCATAGTGATGAGGGAAAATGCAGGGGAGTAGAGAGATGGCTGTCCTCAATGTATGTACCCGCCAATATGCACTGCCCTGATGGACTGCTGAGGGGGAGTAGCCCAATTGCACAGCACAGTATGCGATTATCAGTGAGGCCGAGATTACTGCGCAAAATACTAAAACAATGAAGGAGCATGAAAAGTGATAGGAAAATACTAGATTAGAACCTAAATTGTTATTTTTCTTGGGGTTTAACTTTCTGTCTGCTTGTGTACTCCCCTGTTGTACAATCACCTGCTGGCAAGTGTTCGGTGGACTTTCAGTAACTTATAATGTAGTTGGTTCTGTATTTTTTTGTAATGTCTTTGCAGTCTCTAACACACCATCAAACTGTTTCAGAGGCTGTTCTTACAAAGGAATTTTCTTATCGGCCTAGTTTGAGGTAGCTTGATCACAGCTCTTTTCTGATTTGTCTTTCCTTTGTCTTTGTCCATCAGTTCTTACGACAGCGGAGTAAGTTGTTCACTGTTATGAACGCTTAATAAGCAGCTTTGATGGTTATCCGTCATGTCCGACGATGACAGGAAACCTGTTGTGGGTGAGTTTCTAAAGTGGAAAAGCCGTTCTGTTGGATCGGTCCCACTCCCGTGACCTCAGAAGTCCAGGTCCAGTGGGATGAACAAGCATCACAACTGGGGTCTTCCTTGGTTGCAGTGGATAACCATGATGTCTTCTGTGCCTTGTCATGCCCTTCGGTGCCCTGCCCACGGAGCACTGTAGGACTGCTTTCCTGGCCGTGGGACCTCACTGTAGATCGCTTACGGCCAGTCCGCCGGAGCTGGCTTTGCTTGCTGGGACAGGCATGTCCCTGTCGCACCGGAGTATGAGACCACCGAACACCCTCACCTGGTGTAGCCTGCCTGCCGAAGCGGTGTACCGGGGCGTGGCCGCTGTCACCTGCAAACAGCTAATTGGAGCCACGGGAGAGAGCCGAGTGTCTGATGGGGACCAAAGGTGAGTGAGCTGCCCCAGAATGGACACAACAAGCCCCTTCACCAAAGGTGCTACACCTCCCTGGATACCCCATACACCCCTAAAAACTGTAACCTCATGGTAGACACCTCATTCTTGACATCTAAAGAACAATCTGGAAAATACTCTGGGGCAGTGCATTGCTGCAGCGGTTGCATAGAGAGCTAGCAATCCGTGTCCTGCTCCATCACTTTCTCTAAGGAGTTTGTATGTTCTCCGATGACCACATGGAGCTCTCAGTCCATCAGCCCAGTTTCTCAGGTTATCAGTAAAGTTGCTCAGAGAGTCATTGGAAAAGCCTGGAAGTGACTGAGCTCTGTGTTCCCAGTCTTTTCAGTTCTCAATGCGGCATCAACAATTCCTCTTTACTAATCCCCCACCCCCCACCCTCACATCGTCCAAGGGTGTTGCTCGACCCCCTGCGTTCCTCCAGCTGATTGCTTCTTCCAGATTGCTGCATCTCTCGTATCTTCTTTAAGATTCAATGATTCAAAGTACATTTATTATCAAAGTATGCATACGGTATGGTTCCTGAAGGTTGTTATGGCAAAGGGTGGTAATGGAGACAAGCTCCAACTGCCTATCAAATGTTCCCAATGCCGTGCGCCTCGAATAGCCTCTGACAACCAAGACCAGCTCCTAGTCTTCACATGTGGCTTAGCTATTAAGCCCCGTGGAACCATTTCAACGACTGCACAGAGTCTTGTCATCTTCAGAAGTTTTCTGATGACTCTGCCATAGTTGGATGCATCAGCAAGGGAGATGGGGCTGAGTACAGGGCTACGGTAGGAAACTTTGTCATATGGTGTGAGCAGAATTATCTGCAGCTTAATGTGAAAAAGACTAAGGAGCTGGTGGTAGACCTGAGGAGAGCTAAGGTACCGGTGACCCCTGTTTCCATCCAGGGGAGTCAGTGTGGACATGGTGGAGGATTACAAATACCTGGGGATACGAATTGACAATAAACTGGATTGGTCAAAGAACACTGAGGCTGTCTACAAGAAGGGTCAGAGCCATCTCTATTTCCTGAGGAGACTGAGGTCCTTTAACATCTGAAGGACGATGCTGTGGATGTTCTACGAGTCTGTGGTGGCCAGTGCTATCATGTTTGCTGTCGTGTGCTGGGGCAGCAGGCTGAGGTAGCAGACACCAACAGAATCAACAAACTCATTCGTAAGGCCAGTGATGTTGTGGGGATGAAATTGGACTCTCTGACGGTGGTGTCTGAAAAGAGGATGCTGTCTAAGTTGCATGCCATCTTGGACAATGTCTCCCATCCACTACATAATGTACTGGGTAGGCACAGGAGTACATTCAGCCAGAGACTCATTCCACCGAGATGCAACACTGAGCATCATAGGAAGTCATTCCTGCCTGTGGCCATCAAACTTTACAACTGCTCCCTTGGAGGGTCAGACATCCTGAGCCAATAGGCTGGTCGTGGAATTATTTCCTGGCATAATTTACATATTACTATTTAATTATTTACGGTGCAACTGTAACGAAAACCAATTTCCCTCGGGATCAATAAAGTATGACTATGACTATGATTTCTACTGACAGGAGGTAAAGAAAAGGCGGGTTACTGGCGCCTTAAAAACAGTCGCTTCAGGCAGATGGGGCCTGTCAGCTGTGGTTGGCAGCTGGTCTAGGAGAAGGAAAACTCTGATCTCAAAACTCCGCTGCTTTGTGGCTATACCCACTCACAGGGAAGGCTTTGGGTGTAAACCCTGATGGAAAAATCCAGAGCTGGAGTCCCTAAGGTAGTCCTACTTTGAGTTCAATGCTGACTGGCAACTCCTGCAACGCTGCTGATACCAAACTGTATCGGTCTCTGCCGTTCCTTGGGGTTTATCAGATCTGTGGAGAGGGAGAGCTTGCTACATGGACAACAGCTTGTTCTCCATACTGCCCAGGCTCGTGTATCTAGACAGCTAGGACACAATATCCCTGGGCAACTTTGATTAACGGAGGCTAACACAGCCTGTCTACAACCCTGAGATTCATCTTCCCACACACAGCCACAAAACAAAGAAAACCATGTAACCCATTCAAAGAAAAACATCAAACCCCCAACACACACACACACACACACACACACACACACACACACACGCACGGCAAAAAAGGAACAAAAAACACTGAATATAAAACACCAACCCCCAAAATCATTGAAAGATTTTGGGCATATTCAGTTCAGTTCAATCGAACACTGTGTCGTTCATTGTCTGCAGGCTGCCCTGATCAAAATCACACAAAAATAGCAACAAAAGTAAAGGAGTGACCAGAAACCAGAAACAAATCATAATGTGAACTGCAGAGTCCAATCCACAAGCCGCGTTGATTAAACCTTGCCGAGACCCAGGACACGGGCACCAACCTCCGACAGCATTAAGCAAGAGGGAGAGAGAGAAATCATTTGTATGCAGGTTCCTTCTCCCGGGAGCAGCAAGCAAGAGGGAGAGAGACCAGACTCACACAGGTAGACGCCGCTGAACACCTGCCTACCTTCCACTCTCATCCTCGCTGATTTCAATCTCCCTCGACGAGATCAGCAAGAAATGGAGTCGGTCACGGGCTCGCACCCCGTAGCCAGGCATCTTGGCCTCCAGACCACCACATCTCCTCTTGTTCAACGCAGCAAATAAAAGGCAAACCACTGGAAGAAATCACCAGGTCAAGCAGCATCCATGGACGTGAAGGAACAGTCAAACCTTAGGGTGAAGGCCCTGCATCAGGTGACAACTCAATACAGGAAGGCTGATCTTTCCCCTAATTGGTGCAGCAGTCGCTCCTCTGTGCACTCCTGAAAATTGTTAGACATCTTCTTGGACTCTCAAGAGCGGAAAAAAAAGTGATGTTGTCATATTTACGGAGAGAAGTGGATGTGAAAATTGCTCAGTTGACTGTTTGCAAATTAATTGGACAAGTGTTATAGAGGTTGCCCATAATTGTGTCTGACTGTATAGCGACTTAAAATTTTCACAGAACAATTTTTAGATCTGTTGCACCTTCAGAATTAAAACTGTTTTCACAGAATGCCTTTAATATTTTTCTCACACCCTGCTGTTTCTGTTCTCTGTGAATAGATTGAGCTCTCTGCCAGCCTGTTTGGCAAGGAAGGTTTGGGTAGGTGGCCGATCGTCAGTTCCAAGTTCTGAGCAATTAATTGTGTGTTTGGAGCAGATCTTACTTCCATTTTTACCCCAGTAAATGGAAGATTTCTTTTCTTGAAGTTCAAATAAGTCAATTGCAATCAGTTATAAAAACAATTCAGGTCTGCTGTTCTTGGACTGCTCAAAGGCTGTGATGTGTTTGATTACGGATTTGAATGGGTTCAGAGCAAGTATGTAGTCTGTATACTCTACAGCCACAGAGGACTTGGAGATTTCCTTCCTCAAGTACTACTGAAATTACCAGCATGACTTTGACAAATTCAAACAGCATAAAATAGTCAATGAAGTGATTGTCTGCCTCCATTTATTAGGTTACCATTGTAGTAAAATACAGATATCAATGTAATTGGGCACAATTATGGCCAATGTTTGCAACTCTTGTCAGGCTAACTTGCAAGCATTCAAACAGAACAATTTTCAGTCTCATTAATTTATGTCTCCCTCCATCTGTTTCATGTCATTATTTTGACGGTATAACTGAGCAGAGCACTGTCTTCTCTTCATGTCTTGAACATTCGCTGACTTTGCACAATATTTTAATCCTGCTGTTCATCTGTTCTGCCACCGTTGTTGGCAGAATCCCAGTGGCGACAAGGAAGCGCGCAGGGGTGAAATAGATCGGCTGACTGGGTGGCGTTGCAGCAACAACTTTGAACTCAATGTCAGTAACACCAGGGAATTAATCGTAGAGTCCTGCAACAGGAAATAGGGACAACACATACCAATTCTCCTTTAGAAGTCAGCAGTGAAAAGTGTGGGCAGCTTCAACTTCCTGGGTGCCAGCATCTCACAGCATCTATCCTGGGCCCAACATATTGATGCAATCATGAAGAAGGCTCACAGTGGTTATACTTCATCAGGAGTCTGGGAGATTTGGTGTGTCCCTAAGAACTCCAGCAAAATTCTACACATGGACTGGTTGCATCACCATCTGGTATGGAGGCTCCAATGCAAAGGATGACAAGAGGCTTCAGAAGGTTGTAGACTCAGTCAGCCCCATCACAGTCACACGCCTCCCCCCATCAAGGGCATCTTCAAAGGCCAGTCCCTCAGGAGTGCATCCATTGTTGTTAAGACCTTCACTGTCCAGGACATGCCCTCTTCTCAGTATTACCATTGTGAGAAAGTTCAGCAACTTGAAGACCTACACTCAAAGTCTCAGGAACAGCTTCTTCCCTTCTGCTATCAGATTTCTGTACTGTCCATGAACTCATGAACACTATTTCCCCTTTGCATTAGTATTTTTTTAAATTGTGGTTTATAGTAATTTGTTATGTCTGAACTGTATTGCTGCCACAAGACAAATTCCACGACTTATGTCAGTGACAATAAGCTTGATTCCAATCATTACTCCTGATTATGCCATCTTGTGTTAACAGTTACAGTACGGTGGGGGCGGGGCGGGATAACAGGACACACATTCTACAATATAGAAGCAGGGCATTTAGTGTAAATAGTGTGTGGCGGTGCTCACCTTGAATGAGAGTCAATATTCATCTTCACAGTTGTCCACTGTTCTCCTCTGGTCCTTCACAATGTAGGTCATCCCCAGATAATGAATGGGTTCTATTCTCACAGAATCCCATAAATCACTGTGGCCTATATGTTGGAAAGTGGACAAAAACACTCCATATTAAAACCAATCCTCCATAGTATTACGGCAACTGCAGTCTCTTGTATGTTCACATCAGTTACGAGGCTGTCCATTGGAGCTTTGGATTTGGTTCATTAGAGTGCGCCTTAAAACTAATATCTTTTGGCCCAGAGATAAAGCAGTTACGTTCCAGCTACAGGTGAATTAAGAAGCAATGGGTGTTGGGCAAAGCTGAACTATTTGGGTCAGGACGTTTTGGCCTGGCCTCACATCTAATCATCAAGATCTATTTATGTGAGCTTTGATTCACATGACAGACTAATTGGAAATGTTAGGACATCAATGCAGTTCCATTCTTTGAGACAAACACTTGCTTCAGCCCAGCCCTATCATCACTGAGCGGGAATTCCAAACTAGTAGTTTTATGAGTAGCGTGGTGGGGCACTGTCCTGACCAGAAAGTTGAATTCCCATATTGCTGCTTTAATTCAAAGTTCAAAGCAATGTTATTATCAAAGTCTGTATATATCACCATATACTACCATAAGGTTCATTTTCTTGCAGGCATTCACTGTAGAACAAAGAAATTCAATAGAATTAATGAAAAACTACAGACAAAGTCTGGAAAACAACCAATGTGCAAAAGAAGACAAATTGTTCAAATACAAATAAATAAATCGTTATATAGATAGGCAGGTAGGTAGATAGACAAATAATACCGAGAACGTGAGTTGTAGAGTCCTTGTAACTGCATCAATAGGTTGTGGCATCCGTTCGGAGTTCAGATGAGTGAAGTTACCGACACTGACTCGGAGCCTGATGGCTGAAGGATAATAACTGTTCCTGAGCCTGGTGGTGTGGGACCTACCTTTTTCCCAATGGCAGCAGAGAGAAGACAGCATGGCCTGGATGATAGGGGTCCTTGATGATGTATGCTGCTTTCTTGTGGCAGTGCCCCTTGGAGGTGTGCTCAAATCCCTTTGCTTTTGCCCTCCTTCACAACGTGATAAACGCTGGAAGCCCTCTAGTTGATTGGCTTGATTCTTTGATGGACTGCTGAGGCGTGTAACCCCACACTAAAGCAGAAGTGGTGGCTGGAGCTCCCTCCCTGAGCATTTCTGCCTCTCCACCTTCATCTATTCCTTAAACCCAACCCACTTCGCCAAGTTGTGGCTCACTTGCCCTCTTTTTGTGGGCTGGTTTCCATTTATCACCTCTACACTGGACTTTCTGTTGCAATGTTAAAGGTTTCCGGAGCTTTTAACCTAGAGAATAATTTCATGATTCAGACTATTTATGGGGAAATCTTGAAGATTTTATGTGCAAAAAAAAAAGAGCTACAATAACAGTTCATGCTTAAAAGACGACTCCCCTGTCAAGATAATGAATTTTGGCAGACCTTTGTGAGACTGGCCAAATGGTGAATCCATCAGTGTAAGCAGCTTGGTTTATTTCTTGCAGTAATAAATGCAAATGGTTTAAGAAATTAACAAAACCTATGAGGTTTGTTAACGACTGCTCCAACAGTTAATATAGGCAGGGGTTCCCAGCCTTTTTTCTGCCATGGACCAATACCATTAAGCAAGGGGTCTGTGGACCCAGGTGGGGAACCCCTGAAGTAGAGTAACACACAAAATGGTGGAGGAACTCTGCAGGTCAGGTAGCATCTATGAAGAAGAATAAACAGTCAACTTATTGGGCGAGTCCTGATGAAAGGTCTTGGCCCGAAGCATTGAGTGCTTATTCCTCTCCATAGATGCTGCCTGACTTGCTGAGTTCCTTCACCATTTTGTGTGTGTGTTACACTGGATGTCCAGCATCTGCAAAATCTCTTGGGTTAATATTAACTTTTTCCATCCTATGATACTGGTTCTTTTGATATTTAACTTTCTGTTTCCCTTTGGATCTACATAAAGGCATTGGAAAACTCTTTTTGGTGGGCTGCCTGGTGGTGCAATGACATCGGTGCTGGACCTGGGAGCGGAGGTTCCCGTGTTCGAAACTAGTCGGGTCCGCTCCCGAGTACACTTTCCATCCGTGCTGGGTTGAGTGTCGAGATTGCAACTCGACCTTGTAAAATAAAAAAGGAAAGATACTGTGAAAGTGTCTGTGTGAGGAGTGGTGCGCCACCCAGTCTCTCTCTCGCTCTGTGCCTTGTAAAGGCCATGAAGAAGACATCATCACGGATGCGCACATGCACGCACACGCAGGAACACATGCACAGACGCGCACGCACGCACACGCACACACACAGACGCGCACGCACGCAGGCACACACCAAAAAAAAAGGAAAACTCCTTCTGGAACCAAAGCAGCTTATGCTAATTCAAACTCTGCACACATTATGAACCCGTGTGACTTGCCAGGAAATAGACAAGTCCAGTCTGCTCCTTTAGCAAATCTCAGGCATGATTTAAAGAACAGGAGCATGGTGTGTAGTGGTTAGCACAATGCTTTACAGCACTGGTGAACAGGGTTCACTTCCCGCCACTGCCTGTAAGGAATTTGTACAGACAGACTTCCATAAGGAGTTTGTACTTTCTCCCTGTGAGCACGTGGATATCTTCAAGGCACTCCAGTTTCATTCCACATTCCAGGTTAGTAAGCTGTGGGCATGCTAATTTGACACTGGAAGCATGGCGATAATTACGGGCAGCCCCCAGCACATCCTTGGGCTGTGTTGGTCATTGACATAAATGACTCATTTCCCTGTATGTTTCGACGTTTCCATGTGGATGTGACAGACGAAGCTGATCTCATCTCACTTTATCTGGCCATCTGAATCAGATTGATTGGTTATTTATTCTATTGCTGTTTGATTTGAGCTTGCTGTGCTAAAATTAGCTGTCAACTTTCACACATTACAACTGTAACTGCTTCAAGAAGTACTTCAAGTGCTTATGAATTCAAAAAGAAACACTCTGTTTAACTATGAATCGTCTTAGCATCTGAAACAAAATTCAGAACGTTTATCATTCGAAATGCACCCAGTCTCAGAACCATCATCATCGTGCTATAAATCAAAAGTATTGGGAGTCTTCACTGAAGCCCCAACATAAGTAAGGTCAGACCAGAAGAGAAAAGAGCAGAATTAGGCCATTTCGCCCATCGAGTTTGCTCCACCATTCAATCATATCTAATTTAAGAGAATGAGACCATAAGACACAGGAGCAGAATTAGGCCATTTTGCCCATCGAGTTTGCTCCACGATTCAATCATGTCTGATTTAAGACAATAAGACCTTAAGACATAGGAGTAGAATTAGGCCATTTCGCCCATCGTCTACTATTATGTCTGCTTATTTATTTATTATCCCTCGTTAACTCATTATTAACTCATTCTCCCCTTACTAATCAAGAACATATCAACCTCCACTTTAAATGACTTGGCTTCCACAGACAACTGTGGCAATGAATTCCACAGTTTCATTAACCTCTGGCTAAAGAAATTCCTCCTCATCTTGTTCAAAAGAGATGTCCTTGTATTCTGAGGCTGTGACCACTGGTGTTAGACTCCCCCACTATAGGAAGCATCCTCTCCGTGTTCACTCTGTCTAGGCCTTTCAATATTTAGTAGGTTTCAGTAAGATGCCCTCTCTAAATTACAGTGAGTACAAGCCCTGAGCCACCAAATGTTCCTCATACAATAACCCTTTCATTACCGGGATCGTTCTCAAGAACTTCCTCTGGATCCTCTTCAATGCCAATGCCAGCACAGGTTAAATTCCCCTGCCTGACCTAAGCTAGGTTGAGAAAGGGAGTTTGCCCAGGAACACGGTGGCTTTGTAAGAAGAGACAACAGCAACAATCCAGCCTCAGCAGTAACTGACAAAGGGCAAACCCACTGATTATCACCCATCCTATCACTACCAGAGCAAAGGATCCAGAAAGTGTGACACACACAAAATGCTCGAGGTACTCAGTAAATCAGGCAGCATCTATGAAGAGAAATAAATAATTGACATTCATCAGGACCTCCAAAGGTGGAAGTAAGTTGGTATGGGCCAGAATGTGTAACAGAGCACAAACAACGCAAGCAACAAAACAAACAAGACAGAATGCTGCAAATCCAAACAACACACACACACAAAATGCTGGAGGAAGTCAGCAGGCCAAGCAGCATCTATGGAAAAGAGTACAGTCGATGTTTCGGGCCAAGGCCCTTCGGCAGGACTGGAGAAAAAAAGATGAGGAGACAGGGTTAGAAGGTGGCGGAGGGGAGGGGAGGAAGAAATACAAGGTGATAGGTGAAACTGGGAAGGGGAAGGGAGAAATAAAGGGTTGATTGGTGGAGGAGATACGGAACTGGAGAAGCGGGAATCTGATAGGACAGGACCAAAGGTCATGGAAGAAAGAAAAGGGGAAGATCACCAGAGGGAGGTGTTGGGAAGGAAAGAGAGGAAAAATGGGAATGGGGAATGGTGAAGGAGGGGGGCATTACTGGACGTTTGAGAAATCGATGTTCATGCCATCAAGTTAGAGGCTACCCAAATGGAACATAAGGTGTTGCTTCTCCAACGTGAGTGTAGCTTCATAACAAGCCATCTTTGATCTCCAGCAGACTTGGACTCACAGGCATCAGAATTTTGACTTTCCCATGGACAATTTTTAACATATTCAATATAGATATACTGGAATTGATTTAGTTATTTATTTAATTTTTCTTCTATATTATGCATAGTATTGAACTGCTGCTGCTAAGTTAACAAATTTCACGACACACGCCGGTGATAATAAACCTGATTCTGATTCTGACTTGCAAAGACTTGCAGACCCAAGCGCTTTGAGCATTGGGCCTCAACATCTGGGCCTCCGAACAACCTTTGGGCGTTGACATTTGGTATCGATATTAGGACTTGCTGGCAATGGTGAACGGGTCCCTGACCTCCAGGCCTCAAACTCCAGTCTCGCTGGCTCACATATTTAGGGGGTCACTGGCCCTCTTGCCCCCTGCATGCACAGAACTCCAATCCCGGAACCTGCTGCCAACCTTCTCACTTCTATTTGGATGTTACAAACCTATATTACAGAAAGAGGCTTGGAGCAGAATTATTAGACTTTTAAATATTGAGAAGTTATACAGTTTCAAAAGTCGAATTTATCGCCGCATGAACAAGTACATGTTTGTACAGATGCACTGAGAAACTTCATGAGCAGATAGTATCAGAGACACAACATTCACTAGAACAATATGAAGATAAATTATACAAGAAAAAGTATAATTAGCACAGAAGTAAACAAGTTCATTGTAGTCCAGTGTTCACAGTGTTGCTGCACTGAGGTGGTGATTTGGGTTGTGCAAGCTGGCTCAAGAACCGAATCGAATGGAATCGTTTATTATTGAATGACCAGGGAAAAGACCTTCTCACTGCTCGGGTAGCCACTTGTGGGGGAGTTATCTTTGTCACATGGAGAGGAAGAAAAATGATGGGAATTCATTAGTCAACAAAAGTCAGTGAGAGCACGGATCCCTCTGGAAAAGAGAACCACAGAGGTACGGGGTTAGGGTTAGGCCATTTAACCCCTTGATGCTGGTCCATCATTCAGTGATTTCTTCAGTAGCGTGTAGCCTGCTTCTGTTGTCATGTGTGACGCCAAGCAGAGCTACCGGACGGATGATGCTAATGAGAGAGATGAGGAAGACAATGGAGAAACATTCAAAATGCTAATAAGAGAGAAGAGAGGGATTAACGGGAAAGAAACACAATTCAGATATTGACAGACCGGTTGCTTTGAACCTGAACTGTTTGAAGTTTGATGGACAGGTGATACCCCAGCAGGGGGATAAAAGGAGCAGGTTTGCTAAGGCACAACACGCACCACGAGACCCTGGAAAGAGCAGTGTGCCCCCACAAGTTGGTGGGAGTTTGGAGGACCGGCTCACGGGAACTGACCAGAGGCTCACAGGGCGAAAAGGTATGATCGGTGGGAACCTGGGGCGTGTGTCCGGCCTTGCCTGGGTGCCGGGTTCACAACGGAAGAACAATCGTATCCGGAACAGAGGGGTCACAGTCGGTGACCACAGCGGGATTAGAAGATATCAAAAGGTTTGCCCGAAACCAACTGCGAAGACATCAAAAGGTCTGCCTGAAACCAAATTGCATCTCTCTCTCTCCAACGGTACAACAACAGCGATTACTTCGAACTGCACTAAACTGAACTGAACTCTGCTTCACTTAATACTGATCATTTTACCCCTAGACCGTGATAGAGCTTGACTGATTCCTATTACCCTATTTCTGTGTATATGTGTGTATTATCATTGCTAGCCTGTTACATTTATATCCTTGCGATTAGTGTACTGTATTACTTATTTCTTTAATAAAACTTCATTAGTTCCTAGTAATGGCAGACTCCGACGAGCGTTCCATTTCTGCTGGTTTGGCAACCCAGTTACGGGGTACGTAACACTGTACACTCACATTTTCCAGCAACACCCCTGCTTTCTGAGAACGATGAAGAGAGCTGGACTACGCACATTAATACTTACGTCTTTCTACAGATGTAGTATCCTAACATGCGGCACCACTGCATGGTACGGAAGCTGTGCTGTGGTGGACAGGAAGGCTGTACAATGGGTCGTCGGAACGGGCCGATGCATCATCAGCACCTGCTTAGCCACCTTCAAAGGACATATATACAGCAAGGTGCCGGGAAAGGAGTGCAACGCCATGTAGGATCCCATCCACACGGCTCACGGATTGTTAGTTCACCTCCCATCAGGGAGGAGACTGCTTAGCATTCACACCAGGACCTTCAGACTTAAAACTAATTAATTCCCCAAGTAGTAAGGATGATCAACACCTCCACCCCATAACTCACCCCCCCCACACCACCCTCACCGCTACAGAATTCCTGGTGTCTACTTTATCATTTCCTATCAGAGTCACCTATTTCAGACACTCCTGTGCCAAGTATCACTCTATGAACAGTGCACGTAATCAATCTATGTATATATAAGCCAACTTATGCATTTATGTTTATTGTGTTTTTAATTATTGTGTTCTCTCTCTTAATGGTTTTTTTTTGTGTTGCATCAGATCCATAGTAACAATCATTTTGTTCACTTTTGCATTTGTGTGCTGGAAATTACATCGAGTAGTCCACATAATACTCACCAGATCTCTTTCCCAAGTAATATTGCACACCTCAGGTAGAGTTATAGATTAATACAACACGGAAACAGGCCCTTCGGCCCGACTTGACCATGCTGACCATGGTGCCTAGCAAGCTAGTCCCTTCTGTCCACCTTCTTCTGCCTCACGTCCTTCTAAACCCCTCCCACCTGTGTACTTATCCAAATGTCTTTTGAACATTGTTATTGTCCCTGTCTCTGGCAGGTCATTCCATCCACACACCATGTGCTGTATGCTCCTCAGGTACCCTCCCAGCAGAGTTTGGTTTCCCCTCCCTGGGAACAAGGCTATGTGCATTCATTATGCCTCTGCCCCATAGGTAACCTGAGCTCTATTTTGTTTTCATCAACTGAAACATGGAACACAGAACATAACAGCACAGGATAGCCCTTTTAGTCCGCAAAGTTGCACCAACCTTATAACCTACTCTTAAGATCAATTAAATCCTTCCCTCCCACATAGCCCGTGCATAGAAGTTCGTTAAAAGTCCCATGTAAATGTACCTGCCTCTACCACATCCCTGGCAGGGTGTTCCACACACACAACATCCTCTGTGTAAAAAAAAATTATCTCTGACATCTCCCCTATACACATGAGGCTGCTTAACAAGATCAGATCCTGTGGTGGTACAGGGAAGATACTGGCATGGATATCGGAATGGCTGACAGGCAGGGGGCAGTGAGTGGGAATAAAAGGAGCCTTTTCTGGTTGGCTGCCAGTGACTAGAGGTGTTCCTCAGGGGTCAGTACTGGGACCGCTGCTTTTCACATTGTTTGTCAATGATTTAGGTAATGGAATTGATGGCTTTGGTGCAAAGTTTGCTGATGATACGAAGGTAGGTGGAGGGGATGGTAGTGCTGAGGAAGAAATACGATTGCAGCAGGATTTAGACAAATTGGAAGAATGGGCAAAATAATGGCAGATGGAATACAGTGTTGGGAAATGTATGATAATGCATTTTGGTGAAAGGAACAATAGTGCAAACTATTATCTAAATGGGAAGAAAGTTCAAACACAGAGGTACAGAGGGACTTAGGAGTCCTCGTGTAAGACTCCCAGAAGGTTAATTTACAGGTTGAATCTGTGATAAAGAAGGCAAATATAGTCCTGGCATTTATTTCAAGGGGAATCTATCTATCTATACATTACTAAAATTCTCATTCTGTTTATCCGTTTGTCGGTTTGTCTCTGTGCCCTCAAATTAGCCCAAACGATGCATTAATGCAGCACTTTTTTTTGACTAAATGGACTTAAAATGCGCTAACCTACAGAATGCATGCAAAGATCAGAGTTATATTCGTATAAAGTTGCTCACTCGTCAACAGGCCCCACTTTCCACACCTGATCCCAGCTTTCATGGAAACCATGAAACCACGACGCATGCGCACGGCCAGCCTCAGCAGCGACACCAACCGCAGCAAAAGGGCAGGGCAGCTCTATTTCCAGTGGCCACATTCTGCTAATCACCATCAGCATGTGCAGGATTGGGACAGATCAAACTGTGACCCATCAATAAGAGATAATTAAATCTTATTGTAATGACGTACTTTGAAACACCCATCAAACCCTTTGCTGCAGTCAAAGGACAGCGGTGACTATATCACGTCCATTTTGGAGAGCGCTAACCACATTATCAAGAGTAATCGGCATCCTGGAGGCTTTAGTGTTACTGCTTCATATCTTCTATCCAGCATTAGTATTAAAAAAATATGGTCAGCCTCAATACGTGATCAAGTATACCATGAAGGGGAGTGATCGGGCAGTTTTTGGAGTGAATAGAGAAGACAAAATCACACAGTATTTGACAGGCAGATATATTGGGCCCTCTGAAGCTGTCGGATCGATACTTGGATTTCCAATTCATGAGAGAGAACCAGCCGTTGTTTGCCTTCAAGTGCATCTTTCCCAACAGCATCAAGTATTCTTTCGAGATAATGCTGCTGTGCAACTGAATAACGATATGGCAAGAACCACTTTAACAGAATTCATGGATCTTTGCACTCGCGATCCATTTGCAAGAACCCTGTACTATGCGGATATTCCCAGATTCTACACTTGGACTAATAAGAGATGGGAAAGAAGGAGAATGGGGAAAAGAGTGGAGGAGTACTCCGGGATTTTTGGGGCAAATGTTCTGGGTCGAGTGTATACCGTTTCTCCATGAAGTGGTGACCTCTACTATTTGGGACTCCTTCTTCATCACATGAAGGGGTCAGTATCTTTCGAATCATTGAAAACACACGATGGAGATATTCTTCCATCATTCAGAGATGTCTGCAGAGAGACAGGATTGTTGCAAGCTGATGATCATTGGCAGCAAACTATGGAAGAAGCAGCGAGAACAAGAATGCCCAGAGCAATGAGAGATTTGTTTGTCGTCTTGCTAACGAACACTGAAATCAACAATCCACAGCAATTATGGAACCAGTTCAAGAATGCAATGTCTGAAAATTTCTTTCAAATGGAGAGGAGAACTATCAATGATCCTAATATCATGATTGATGAGAGGCATTATGGACAAGCTCGTCTATATTTCCAACAGAAACTTGAGAACTTGGGCAAACACTTGAAGAGTATAACTTGCCAACACCAAGAAACGGTACAATTACTCAAAGTGCTGGCAACCTGGAATTATTGCCTGAACTGCAATACAAAAGAGACGAACAGCAGGAATTTGTTTCACAGAAGGAGCCCCTGTTGAATAATGAGCAAAGAGAAGTATATGAAAATGCGTGTGACTGCTTGGAAAGGAATCTCTCTTCAATGATTTTAATTGATGCACCAGGAGGAATGGGCAAGACATTTATCATCAACTTGATCCTCGCTAAAGATAGGGGAGATGGAGGTGTTGCTATTGCTGTAGCATCATCCGGTATTGCAGCAACATTGATGCCTGGTGGTAGACAGCGCATTCAAGATTCAAGATACCCCTCTAAGTCAATGAAGATGCCCTTTGTAACATTGATAGAAACACCAATACTGCAAATTTACTCCGAAATGTGAGGCTTGTTGTCTGGGATGAGTGCCCCATGGTTAGGAGGGAGAGCTTTGAAGCCGTGGACTGGACTCTTCATGCTGTATGTGGCAAGAATGAGGCCTTCGGGGGTATTTTAACCATCTAGCAGTTGTGAAATGAGGAAATGATGCTGATGTGGAGAATTCATGCATAAAAAAATCCTGCTTATGGAGAAGCTTCTTCAAGTTTCAATTGAAGAGAAACATGTGATTGAGTGAGGGAGAAGGATGATATTCTGAGTTCTTATTGGATGTTGGAGAAGACAACATTAGGAAAAATGAAAATGACGAAATCGAATTACGTGAAGATATGATTCTGCCAGCAAAAAATATGGAAGACTGTAGTGATTTCATCTACCCGATATTCGACAATCCTGCAGAACTGTTCTTGAGGAATCCTATCTTGGTTCCTCTCAATGAAATGATGTGAAAAATAAACTTCACATGCATTAGACGCTTCCCTGGAATCATGAAAGAATACTGTTCCTTCAATGCCGTAAGTGAAGGAGCTAACGCCTCTCATTTTCCAACAGAATTCCTTAATTTGGTTGAACTCTCTGGATTGCCACCACATAAACTGGAATTGAAGAGGGGATCTCCCATCATTTCAATGAGGAACTTGGATCCACCCAGGCTTTGCAATGGAACGCGAGTGATGGTGGAAGAACTGCACGACAATCTCATCGTAGCAAAGATAACGTTGGTGCGTTCAAACATGACATTGTCATGATCCCAAGAATTACTCTCAGTTTATAATAAGGGGAAGATGTCCCTCTTCAGCGGAGACAGTTCCTGATACAGTCATGCTTTGCTATGACTATACACAAGGCGCAAGGCCAAACCATGGAGAATGTGTTGACTTATCTGGAGAAACCGCTATTCCAGCGTGGTCAGCTGTATGTGGCTTAAGCCGGGGAAAAAAAATGAAAACATTACACTATTCTTGAAGGGTGGCAGATCATCCAGAAATGTTGTCATCAAAACTGTCCTTCGTTAAACGAGGAGGAGCTATATTTATCTTGCTACGTGTCTTTCTTCTTTAATAAACTGAGTTTTTCTTCTTTAATTTCCAAAGCAAAGTGATAGCAATAGCACTCAGGGAAATTTAATATTCATTCTGGTCACATCAGACTGCACTACCCTTCTCTCAAAGGGTGCCCCAACAGGTCATCCAGTTGTCTAGTAGAATATAAAAACAAGTAGATAATGCTGGGTCATTATAAGACACTAGTCAGGCCGCACTTGGAGTATTGTCAATAGTTTTGGGCCCCACATCTCAGAAAGGATGTGTTGTTATTGGAGAGAGTCCAGAGGAGGTTCATGAGGATGATTCTGGGAATGAAGGGGTTAACATGTGAGGAGCATTTGGCAGCTTTGGGCCTGTATTCACTGGAACTTGGAAGAACGCATAGGGATCTCATTGAAACCTACTGAATGTTGAAAGGACTAAATAGGGTGGATGTGGAGAGGATGTTTCCTATGGTGGGGTATCCAGAACTAAAGGGCACAGCCTCAAAATTGAAGGGCGATCCTGTAGAACAGAGGTAAGGAGTACTTTTTAAGCCAGAGAGTGGTAAATCTGTGGAATGTTCTGCCACAGACTGCAGTGGAGGCCAAGTTTGTGGGTATATTTAAGGCGGAAGATGATCGTGAGAAGGCAGGCGTATGGGGTTGAGTGGGATCCGGGATCAGCCATGATGGAATGGTGGAGCAGACTCAATGGGCTGAATGGCTTAATTCTGCTCCTCTGTCTTATGGTCTTTCCTCCACTTACCTTAAAGTTATGCCCCTTTGTATTAACCGTTTCTACCCTGAGGAAAAAAGTCTCTAGCTGTCTACTCAATCTATTCCTCTTATCATCTTGTATACCTCTATCAAGTCACCTCTCATCGAATGAGAGAAGCCATCTTGTGCAACTATGGGGAGAGAGTAGAGCAGTAGAATCATTTCAAAGTTCAAAGTACATTTATTATCAAAGTACATATACGTTACCATATACTGTACAACCCTTACATAGATTTTCTTGTGGGCAATCGCAGTAAATACAAGAAACACAATAGAATCAATGAAAGACTGCACCCATCAGGCCAGACAACAACCAATGTGCGTAAAAAAAAACAATGTGCAAATACAAAAAGAATGGAAAATAATAATAATAAATAAATAAATAAGCAACAAATATCCAGAAAATGAGATTGAGAGTCCTTGAAAGTGAGTCCATAGGCTGTGGTCAAGTGAAGCCCGGAAATACCAGAAGCAAACATCTGCACAATGAGATGGACCAAATATGCTCTTTTACCTTGGAAGCATCAATGATGAAGCTGCAAGCCACTCTATGGCAGATGTTAATCTCCCAGTCCACACAGTGTGAAATTAGCATGTAGAGTCACAGGGTAAATAAATACAGAAACAAGCTCCTTTGGCTCAGAATCAGACATTCATTAGTCTTCTATTCCCATTAATCTACACTGACCCCTTTTTTTATTTTCCTCAAATCCGCACAGATCCTATTACTCACCTATACACTAAGGGCAGTGTACGATGGCACCAATTAACCTATTAATCCATACATGCCTGAGGTGTGAGGGAAAACTGGAGCACATGGTAATCGTTGAGGAACAGTTATTACCCAACAACCTTCTGGCCCCTGAACCAGCGTGGATAACTTCACTCACTTCAATGCCCAACTGACTCCACAACATATGGACTCACTTTCAAGGATTCTCAGTATTATTTGTTCACTTTTTAAATGTATTATTGACACAATTTGCCCTCCTTTTCACACCTATGTCGGTCAGTCTCTGTTATGTAAAGTTTTTCATAAACTCTATGATATTTGCTTTCCTGTAAATGCCTGCAAGAAAATGAATCTCAAAGGAGTGTAAAGCTCAAAGTTCAAAGTAACCTTATTTGCAGAGTACATATATATCATGATATACAACCCTGAGATTCAGTTTATGTGGACATACTCAATATATCCTAAAACCATAATAGAATCAGTGAAAGACCACATCAACTAGGGCGTTAACCAGTGTGCAAAAGTCAGTAAACTATGCAAATACAAAAAGAAAGAATAATAATAATAATAATAAATAAATTTATTTACTTATTATCCAACTGCCGGGAGTATTCAAGGACATTTTCAACCTCTCATTGCTACAGCGGAAGTTTCCACTTGCTTCAAAAAGGCAACAATTATACCAGTGCCTAAGAAGAATAACGTGAGCTGCCTTAATGACTATCGACTTGGTAGCACTCACATCGACAGTGATGAAATGCTTTGAGAGGTTGGTCATGACTAGACTGAACTCTTGCCTCAGCAAAGACCTGGACCCATTGCAGTTCGCCTATCGCCACAATAGGTCAATGGCAGAAGCAATCTCAACGGCTCTTCACACGGCTTTAGACCTTCTGGACAACACAAACACCTACGTCAGGATGCTGTTCATTGACTATAGCTCAGCATTTAATACCATCATTCCCACACTCCTGATTGAGAAGTCGCAGAACCTGGGCCTCTGTACCTCCCTCTGCAATTGGATCCACGAATTCCTAACCGGAAGACCACAATCTGTGCAGATTGATGATAACATATCCTCCTCGCTGACGATCAACACTGGCGCACCTCAGGAATGTGTGCTTAGACCACTTCTTTACTCTCTATATACCCATGACTGTGTGGCTAGGCATAGCTCAAATACCATCGATAAATTTGCTGACAATACAACCATTGTTGGCAGAATCTCAGGTGGTGACAAGATGGTGCACAGGAGTGAGATATGCCAATTAGTGGAATGGTGCCACAGCAACAACCTGGCACTCAACATCAGTAAAACGAAAGAGCTGATTGTGGACTTCAGGAAGGGTAAGACGAAGGAACACATACCAATCCTCATAGAGGGAACAGAAGTGGAGAGAGTGAGCAGTTTCAAGTTCCTGTGTGTCAAGATCTCTGAGAATCTAACCTGGTCCCAACATATCGATGTAGTCATAAAGAAGGCAGGACAGTGGCTATACTTTATTAGGAGTTTGAAGAGATTTGGCAAGTGAACAAATGCACTTTGAAACTTCTATAGTGGTACTGTGGAGAGCATTCTGACAGGCTGCATCACTGTCTGGGCTACTGCATGGGACCGAAAGAAGCTGCAGAAGGTTTTAAATCTAGTCAGCCTACAAAGTACCCAGGACAACTTTAGGGAGCAGTGTCTCAGAAAGGCAGCATCTATTATTAAGGACCTCCAGCACCCAGGGCATGCCCTTTTCTCACTGTTACCATCAGGTAGGAGGTACAGAAGCCTGAAGGCACACACTCAGTGATTCAGGAACAGCTTCTTCCCCTCTGCCATCTGATTCCTAAATGGACATTGAAGCTTTGGACACCACCTCACTTTTTTTTAAATATACAGTATTTCTGTTTTTGCAAGTTTTAAAAAATCTATTCAATATACATAATTGATTTACTTGTTTATTTATTATTTTTTTATTTTATTTTTTTTCTCTGCTAGATTATGTATTGCATTGAACTGCTGCTGCTAAGTTGACAAATTTCACGTCACATGCCTGTGATGATACACCTGATTCTGATCAATAATAAATTTATTATATATACATACCTTGATAATGAGATTACTTTGAAGTTTGAACAAGGTCTCAGAGATAATGTGCACAGATAGACCAGGCCAGGATTGAACTGGGATCTCAGGAGTTTTGGGGCAGCATCACAAACTGCTGCTCCACTGTCACCTTTTATTTCAGCATTTTCTGCTTTCATTTCAGACTTTCAGCATCAGTATTTCTGGTTTTGCTTTTCATCCCTTTTGAATATTGATCTATAATTGGCAAATATTATTCCACAAGAAGACTATCATGTCATGAATGCTAACACAGACATGTTTTGTCTTTCTCTCAAGGCATTTTCCTGATGAGTCAATGAGTGATAGAAGTGAGCACATCCATTTCCTTAAATCCTCAAATTTATTCCCCTTGCTAGCAGTTAACACCATTCCAAATGTCTGACTGGGGTCTGATCACATTTTTCCAAATGCCAGCAATCTGACTAACAATTTAAAAGCAAAGCTTCTGAATCTTGGCTACTTCACAAACCAAGAAATGTGCTCCTTCCTTCAGAGAAATGCACTTGATTTTCCATTATGTAATATTTACAATACACAAAAAGGAGCTTCCACTATTGGAACACAAATGTTTACCATGAATATTTAAAGGTTTATTAATCTATTTTTCAAAAGACTTTGCCTCAATTGATACTTCACTTTTGTAACAATGATCGCAGGATTGAATTCCACTGTTTTCTGGAGGAGCTCCAAAGAACTGCTACCTCGATTGGAGGGTTCAGACTGTTCGGCATTCTGAGCCCATATGAATGTTAATCTCTTTGTTCCATTACTGGACTTTTCATTCCCGTCATCCCTCCCTTAAAAAGAAAAGTCACCACAGTGAAATCAAGAACCCTGAGCTGAGCCAATTACATTTTATCATCATTTGAAAACACTGCTTCACTGAGCAGAAACCTCCTTTTAAAACTGGGCACAACTTTCTTTCTGCAAACTCGCTCTAGTTATCAGGAAATGGCCTTATCTACACAACACAGTTGCTTGGGAACACTAGATGATGGGAAAGTGTGGTTGGAGTGAGATAATTGGACTGCGTGCCAGCTTAAGTCCCGCATTTTGCGTTGACTAGTCTGGTAGATGCATGGAGCCATCACAGTAAGTATTATCACCTGAGGCATAAGCGTATTTTAGAGATTATATTCAATAAACCCTTTACAATTCAGCACCACTGAACAGTCCCTTTCAGTGGATCTGCCAAACTGTTACTTTTGGCAAACTCCTCCAGGCTGTGAGCCAACATTTTTTTTCAGGACAACAGCAAGCAAAATAAATAAGAAAAAGAACATTCTAGCCGATGTTCTTGACACAAAGCCAACGTGACTGCATTTATTTCAGGTATTGGATCCCTTCAGCCGAGGAGGGGAGCCTCAGATGCATTGGTAGCTGGTCAGATGATCAAAGGGGAGTGAATATAGGAAAAACAGATGCTTCTTTGTAACATACGGCAAAGCTATTCAACAAGCCAGGCGAAGGGCATTGGGAGTGGAGATGGCCAAGAGATAGGAGAGGGAGGAGGAATGCTCTTCAAAGAAATTCCAGCATGCCACTGTATAATATCCACAGCACAGAAGTGCTGGAAATCCTTGTGTGATGAAAGGGACACTTCATCAGAACACCAGCTTGTGTTCGTATAACTTTAACTAGAAATCACCACAAGCCACTTCCATTCAAGTAATCATACAAAACCTGACCATCCTGCAGAAGGATCTCGGCCTGAAACGTCGACTGGTTATTCATAGATGCTGCCTGGCCTGCTGAGTTCCCACAGCACCTTGTGTGTGTTGCTTTAGATTTCCATCATCTGCAGATTTTCTCATGTTTAAGAAAGTGTTTGGTCAAGTAAATAAGTTCAAGGAACTTTGAAATAGAGGTAAAAACATGGAAAGATTGAAGGAGAAAATTCTGGAGCTGAAGGTGTCCTCAGCAATGATCATCGAGCCAAACAGCATTCGGCCCAACTGGTCTGTGCCCACCAAGATTCCCATCTAAGCTTGGCATAGGTGCCCGCTTCGGCCCATATCCCTCTCAGCCTGGGGTGGCATGGTAGTGTAACAGTCAGCACAATCACTTTACAGTATCAGTGACCCGGGTTCAATTCCTACCACTGTCTGTAAGGAGCTTGTACGTTCTTCCTGTGACCACATGGCTTTCCTCCGGGTACTCCGATTTCCTCCCACATTCCAAAGATGTACAGTTAAGGTTAGGGTTAATAAGTTGTGGACACTATGTTAGCACTAGTGAGGTAGTGATCTGATGCAAGCACTCTACTCGTCATCTTTTTTTCTCCAGCCTCGCTGAGAGGCCTTGGCCTGAAACATTGACTCTGCTCTCTTCCATGGATGCCATGGATGCCATGGATTGCTCTGTAGATCCGGAACTGGCTTGCCCACACAAGGCAGAGAGTGGTTGTAGACAGGTCATATTCTGCATGGAGGCCGGTGACCAGTGGTGTGCCTCAGGGATCTGTTCTGGGACCCTTACTCTTCATGATTTTTATAAATGACCTGGATGAGGAAGTGGAGGGATGGGTTAGTTAGTTTGCTAATGACACAAAGGTTGGGTGTGTTGTGGATAGTGTGGAGGGCTGTCAGAGGTTACAGCGGGACATTGATAAGATGCAAAACTGGGTTGAGAAGTGGCAGATGGAGTTCAACCCAGATAAGTGTGAAGTGGTTCATTTTGGTAGGTCAAATATGATGGCAGAATATAGTATTAATGGTAAGACTCTTGGCAGTGTGGAGGATCAGAGGGATCTTGTGGTCTGAGTCCATAGGATGCTCAAAGCAGCTGCGCAGGATGACTCTGTGGTTAAGAAGGCGTACGGTGTATTGGCCTTCATCAATTGTGGAATTGAATTTAGAGAGCTGAGAGGTAATGTTGCAGCTATATCGGACCCTGGTCAGACCCCACTTGGAGTACTGTGCTCAGTTCTGGTCGCCTCACTACAGGAAGGATGTGAAAGCCATAGAAAGGGTGCAGAGGAGATTTACAAGGATGTTGCCTGGATTGGGGAGCATGTCTTATGAGAATAGGTTGAGTGAACTTGGCCTTTTCTCCTTGGAGCGGCAGAGGATGAGAGGTGACCTGATAGAGGTGTATAAGATGATGAGAGGCATTGATCATGCGGATAGGCAGAGGCTTTTTCCCAGGGTTGAAATGGTTCCCACAAGAGCACACAGGTTTAAGGTGCTGGGGAGTAAGTACAGAGGAGATGTCAGGGGTAAGGTTTTTACTCAGAGAGTGGTGAGTGTGTGAAATGGGCTGCCGGCAACAGTGGTGGAGGCAGATACGATAGGGTCTTTTAAGAGACATTTAGATAGTTACATGGAGCCCAGTAAAACAGAGGGCTATAGGTAAGCCTAGTAATTTCTAAGGTAGGGACATGTTCAGCATAACTTTGTAGGCTGAGGGGCCTGTATTGTGCTGTAGCTTTTCTATGTTTCTATGCTGCCTGGCCTGCTGAGTTCCTCCAGCATTTTGTGTGTGTTGCTTGCATTTCACTGTATGTCTCAATGGACATGTAACAATTATAGCTCGTCAGCTGTGGTTGCCGCTCGCCTTGGAAAAGGGAAACCCTGATCTCAAATTTCCACTGCCTTACGGTTATACCCACTCGTGGGGAAGTGTTCAGGAGTAAACCCCGAGGAAACATCTGGAGCTGAAGCCCCTAAGGCAGCCTTATGTTAAGTTCAACGCTGACTGACAACTACTGTGATGCTGTTGTATCAGTCTTTGCCATTCCTTTGGATTCATCAGCTGAGCGGAGAGGGGGAGCCTATTACATGGGCAACAGCTTGTTCCCCATATCGTGCCGCCACGCTTGTGTACTGGCTGGTGTGTGATGTAGACAGCTGGACGCCACATCCATGTTGACCCCAACCAACAGGGGGTCTCACACGTGACAAAAAAGCTAATCTTTAATCTTAATCTTTAACATTTCCTATCAATGGCCCTGTCAAATGTTGTTAATGTACCTCCTCAGCCACTTCCTCTGTGGCTCAATCCACATGTCGACCAGTCTCTGGGTGAAAAATTGTCTCTCAGGTTCCTATTAAATCTCTCCCCTCTCACCTTAAACCTAAACCCCATGATTCTTGATTCCCCAATCCTGGGAACAAGTCTGTGCACACGCACCCTATCTATGCCCCTCACAAGCCTGATATGATCACTGCTCATTCTCCTGTCCTCCAATGAAAAATGTATCAACTTGCTCAACCTCTCTCCGTAACTCAGTCCTTCCACAGTGCACAGAGATATTAAGTTCACAGCTTAAGAAGAGATGAGATACAGGCCTGGAGGAGATTGCACAGGTAGACAGAGCTGAAGTCATGGAGAACTAAGAAAATGGTGGCAAAAGGAAGATTTCATGATTGTTTAACGGAGCTGTTAATGGTCAATGAATACAGCCGTGGTGAATGTGGAGAGGTAAGGGCAGAAGATAGTTGGTTTAGCTCGAATTTACTTAGAATAAAATGCAGGAGCTTATTGAAAATTGGCAAAGACTTGATTTAACAGACAGATGGATGAAGCTCCTGCAGGGAAGAACAACAATTTTGGGGAAAGTTACAAGAAGGAGAACAGGTGATCTTAATGCTGGGTGCACTGGGTGCAGATATGAGATCCAAAACTCACCTTATAATTAAAGGTGACATTGAGAACATGAGCAGTTTTCTTCCCCTCCCTGACCTGGGTCCGTCGGACTATCACTCCAACACTTAACTTCTGGAGTCTTCTATTTCCTCCCCAAACTGGTTCCACCTGCCTAACGTCCCTCACCTTCCTAACTGATCAGGTTCAAGCTTCTGGTACTTGCTGTTATTTCCACTAATCACCTTCCAGCTTCTCTCTCAACTTTCAACCCCCTCTCCCTCACCTAGCTGCATCCACCCAATGTTTTCTCTCTCTTTCCTTACCTACCTAACGCCAGCCAATGTCTCCCGACTCCACCACTTCCCCCCCTGCCATCCTGGCTCTATCCGGCTGTCAGTTCCTCCCCCCTCCCCTGGTTACACCTATCACACCTGCCTCATGGCTCCTTCTCACCTACCTATACTGACCATTGTCCTTCTACACCCTCACTCCGAATGCACATTGACCATCGCTCTGCCTCTGAAGACACTGCTTGCCCTGCTGAATTCCTCTTGCAGTTTATTTGTCCAAGGTCATAAACTGTCTGGTTTAATGGACAATAATTGCCAAGGAGCGGGATAGAGCCAATTGTTTAGGAATGGGGTGATTAGTGTGACAGAAGGCAAAGCAATCTTCATTTCCAATTTATGGCAATAGGATCAACACACAAGATACTGGAGGAACTCAACATGCCAGGCAGCACCTCTTTATAGATGTTGAGCCACTGAGACCCTCCAACATTTCGTGTGTCGCTTCTGTTTTCAGCACCTGTACCCGTTGTGTCTCCACATTGCTGGAAAAACAATCTGATAGACTGAAGGTAATGAAAGGATCTGCAGTGGTGAGATGGAGCTGTGTGTTCAGGTGTGACTGCTAATGATACAGAGTAGGCTGAGGTAGAGGGTAGATCAATGAGGCAAGCATGTAGGAGTGTGAAAAGAAGCCACTCGAGAAGAATCTCTGCCTTTGGTTGCCTGATAAGTATCAGCCATTTTTATTTGGCCAGGATAATCCTGAGTTTAGAAGATCCAGAACTAACACACGCCACAAGACACCAGGGTTCCTTTCTTATCTGAACTGTTGCTCATTGTCAGCTCACTGGGTTCACTGCCGACCCCTGGGGGCTATTCACTTACCTGTAGCTACTCTTCCCTTCTCAGTTTGTGTCCAGAGTTGACTCCATGAATTAGGTGGGCTCTCCATAGAGACCAATTCCATCAAGTGGTTGGAGCCAAAATAACGCAACCACCAGCAAGAAATGGAAAAATGGGTGACAACCAGCGAATTGACGAATCCTGGTTTATTCAGAACCGCCATACTCTTCAAACTGTGAATATCTCTGACATTCCCAAAAGGATGAAAGCAAAGTGGAGGCTAAGGGAAAGGGAAAAGTTAGAAGGATCTTAGAGTAGGTTAAAAGCACAATATCATGGACCAAAGAGCCTGTAATGTTCTATGTTCAAAAGCTATCAAAAGCTATTCAAAACCAGTTTATTTGGTGGATATCAAGTGGGGATTGGAATGTTCGGGAGGAGAAAAGGAAAAAAAATCACTGATGACTGGATGATACAGAAGGACTGACCAGGTGGTCTCTCAGTGAAGGCACAATCAATGCTCAGGTTACCAACACTGGAGAATTCAGAAGTTAATTGTATGGACATCGTTATAAGCGACTGATAGAATATTCATAAGAATATAAGAAACAGAAACAGGAGGAGACCAGTTGGCCTCTTATACTTGTTCTGTTATTGAATAAGGCTGATCTTTTACCTCAGTGCCATTTTCTTCTCTAGCCCCATATCCCAAAACACCTGTAATATTTTATCAAAGACATCAATATTTTCACTTTCCTACCTTTTGATCATTTTAATTAATTCTGCAAATATTAGAAGTAAACTCAGATTGTGCTAATCTGGAAAAAGGTGACTGGATGCAGTTAGCCACATAAAGAAATCTCCAGGTATCAGGCCAGCCTCAGGTTGCAACACAGCTTAAGGTACAATGAGCAACAATTCAGATAAGAAAGGAACCCTGGTGTCTTGTGGCGTGTGTTAGTTCTGGATCTTCTAAACTCAGGATTAGAATCTGTATTACTTGGCCTTTTAAATCACTACACAGTGACTTATCCAAGGATTTTTCTCAATAATAATGAAAATGGGAGCCATAAAAGAGGATTTAGATGTCAAGGAAATTAATGCCAGTGTTATTTTTATATGTTTAAAAAGGAGCCAAGAACTGACAATAAATATTTTGCAGTGTTTAATTCATGAAGACTTGGTCTAGTTGGAATTGCACAGACCCCTGTTGGGACGGAGCAGTGTGAATTACAAAGGCCCATTGCACAAATCTCTGCCAAGGCGGAGTTATAGAGATAGGATAAGGGTCTTCACTAGGGAGTGAAGGTTAAGGGAATGCAACAATCGAAGTTGTCACTCCACTGAGTGATCCCCAAATGATGTGCGAACAGATTTAAACTGGTTCAGTCTTAGTTGGAACAATTTCTACAAAAGAAAGCCAAGAATGTTAAAATTCTTATGGCAGAGGAGCTGGTCTTATGGTCTTACGGCCTTATGGATATTTGTCCCATTGATGCTATAATGACCCGAACATCCCATTTTTTCCCCACGACCCTGAAGTTGAGAGTAAATGGGAGTAGGCAGTTTAAATGATTTTGGCATGGACTAGACTGGCTGAGGGGGGTTGTTTCTGTGCTGTACTTATCTATGATTATAAGATATTTTCTTTCAAATAACTATCTTGTTCCCTCCTTAAGCCATCAATTAGGTCTATCTCTGCCACAGTTATAGCTGGTGGTTAGTGGCATCAGCAACAGACTTCGAGGCAAGTGGATTCGAATTCAGATCTGGCCAGTTCCTTACACGCTTTCCATCTGTGCCGGGTTGAGTGTCGAGCTAGCAACTCGGCCTCGTAAAAAAACAACCAAATGCTACGGAAATGGCAAAAAAATGCCACAAGGTGCAAAAAGAAACCACAATTAGCAAAATGAGTTTTCCTCCTTTTGTTGTTAGCCCATGTTTTTTTTGCCTTGTCCTTCAAGCACAAGATCAGCTTACTTGTAATGACCATTTTTAAACAAGTCACAATACCTCTTAAATGCTTCTGTCCACAATTCATTGCAGCTACCACCACCTTGGAATGTCTGAAACTACCCTACTACTAATTCTAATGCTATAATGACCCCAGCATCCCATTCTTTCCCCATGACCCTGAAGATGAGAGTAAATGGGAGTAGGCAGTTTAAATGCACATTGGGTGTTCGATGGTCTTTTTTATGGACTCTTTTGGGTTTCTTTGTTTCTTGCTGGCTGGTTTAGAGACAAAGCTCGAGGTTGTACTTTATACTTTATAGTCGCCAAACAATTGGTACTAGAACGTACAATCATCACAGCGATATTTGATTCTGTGCTTCGCACTCCTTGGATTACAGATATTAAATATTAAAAATATTAACAATAGTTAAAATTAGTAAATATTAAAAATTTAAATTGTAAATCATAAACAGAAAATAGAAAAATGGGAAGTAAGGTAGTGCAAAAAAACCGAGAGGCAGGTCTGGATATTTGGAGGGTACGGCCCAGATCTGGGTCAGGATCTGTTCAGCAGTCTTATACTTTGATAATAATGTACTTTGAACTTTGAACAAATACTTCTGACACTGGAAATCTCAAATAATAGCAGAAAGCACTTAAAACGCCAAGAAAGTCAGGAATATCAGTAGCTAGAGCAAAATTTCTGATGCAAGAAAACTGACCTGAAATATTAACTCTGTTTCTGTTGATACAGATGTTGCCTGGCCTGTTGAGTGTTTCCAACATTTTGTTTTTATTTCAGATTTATGTCGCCTGCAGAATTTTATTGCCTTTTGAGTGCTATGTCTTTCTCTTTCAAAAATGCCAGTCTCAAAGAAACTCTGTGCTTCTTTCCAATGAAAAGTGTTTGTCTTGTTGAGCTTCCATGATTTCTGTTTCCATCTTGCAAAAGTGGAGAGAAATTGCTCATAACTGTAAGAATAATAGGGTTATAGTAGTGGGAGATTTTGATTTCCTCGGTATTGGCTGGGCCATGAAGAGTGTTTAGGGGCTGGACAGGGTAGAATTTCTGAAATGTGTTCCAGGAAAGTTTTTCTGAGTCCTACTCAGGACAGTCTGATACTGGCCCTCCTCCGAGGAAACATCACACTCTCCATCCCGGAGTTATTTCCTTTTTGAGCCCTCTCCTTTTGCCCATCTTTTCTTGGTTGGGGGTGGCTGGGGCTGTGAGGCCTTTACTTACAAGGCCTTGTGGAACTTCGGCATTGCAACCTGGTCCTCTTGAGGTGAGTGCTGGCATTGCATTTGCCTTCCTCGCTGTTAACTCAACCTGCAGGTTGGCCTTTGGGGGATGCTGCACAGGGACTCCCAGGTTCCTCTGCAGGTCAGATTTTTGAATTTTCTTTCCACGTAGAGGGAGGTAGACCTGTTTGTTTCTTCTGTCAGGGTGCAGGGCCGTGCACTTCCCGACACTGTATTTCCATCTGCCATGTAGAAGGATGAGGGGGATCTCATTGAAACCTATCGAATGCTAAAAGCCCTAGAGAGAGTGGATGTGGAGAGGATGTTTTCTATAGTGGGGGAGTCTAGTGCCAGAGGGCACAGCCTCAGAATAGAAAGACACCCATTTGGAAGGGAGATGAGGAGGAATTTCTTTCGCCGAAGGATGGCAAATCTGTGGAATTTGTTGCCACAGGCACCTGTGGAGGCCAAGTCAGTCACTGAGAATATTTAAAGTAGAGATTGATAGGCTCTTGATTAGTCAGGACATGAAAGGTGATGGGAAGAAGGCAAGAGATTGGGGTTGAGAGAGAAAGTGATGAAACAGCGAAGCAGACTCGATGGGCCAAATGGCCTAATTCTGTTCCGATCCCTTTTGGTCTTGTTAAGGAAGGAGGCAGGGCTAGCAACTGAAGTGGTAGTCAGGGAGCATTTTGCTCGAGTGACCATAGTTCTACTGGCTTAAAGAAAGTGGTGGAAAAGGAAAGGGTAGGTCCACAGATTAGGCTCCTAAACTGCAGCAGGGCTAATTTTGGGGGAATTGGACATAATCTTGCAGAGGTCCATTGGGTGACCTTGTCTGAAGGAAAAGGAATGAGTGACAAGTGGGAGGCTTTTAAGAGTATGATATCAACTGTCTAGGAGCAGCACGTTCCTGTTAGGGTGAAGAGTAAACCTGGCAAGCTTAAGGAGTCGTGGCTGACAAGAGATATTGAGACTCTGGTCAGGAAAAAAAAGGAAGCATACTTTGGGTTTAGGAAGCCGGGAAAGAGTGAATCCCTTGATTGCGAAAAAAAATAGAATTGCTCTGAAGAGGGAAATCAGGAGGACAGAGAGTGCCTTTGAGAAGGATCTAGCAGATAAGTTTAAGGAAAATCCCAAAGGATTTTATGGCTATATTAAGAGTAAAAGGATGGATAGGGAGGGTCTGTCCCTTTAGAGATCAGCAGGAGTTCGTATGTCTTGAGGTTCTGGAGATGATTAGGATTTTTAACAAATATTTCTCCTCAGTGTTTTGGACAACATTCATATTACCAGGGGGAAGGTATATGCAACCTTACCGTGCATTGAGGTACATAAATCCCCAGGACCTGACTGAGTGCAGCCGGGATGTTCTTGGAGGCTAGAGAGGAAATTGCAGAGACCCTTGCAAAGGTATTTGCTACATTACTTACCGGTGAAGTTCTCAAGGACCAGAAGGTGGCTAACGTTGTTCTGTTGTTTAAAAAAGAAAGCAGCGAACTGCAGGCCAGTCAGCCTGACATCAGTAGTGGGGAATGGAATTCTCAGGGACAGGGTCTACCTGCACTTGGATAGACAAAGTCTGATTAGGAGTCAAGATGGCCTTGTTCATGGGAAATCATGCCTGACAAACACTGTAGTATTTTTGTTTGATAATACAGGAAAGGTAGATGACGATGGGGCTGTGGATGTTGCGGGTTTAGATCTTAGCAAGTACTTGGACATGATGTTGCTTGATAGGCTCATCTTGAAGGTTAGGTCTCAGGGAGAGCTTGTAAGATGGGCTCAAAATTGCCTCAGAGGTAGAAAACAGAGGGTGGCAGATGAAGGCTGCTTCTCGGAATGGAGGCTGGTGACAAGTGGTGTGTCGCAGGGGACAGTGTTGGGACCCTTTGCTATTCATCATTTGGATAACTGATTTGGATGCAAATGCACAAGGCTTGAATTTGAATTTGAATTTATTTAAATCTTATATCCACCACACAACGTGACAGAGTAATAATCTTTGCATTATGACCCTGTCGCAATGTACAGACATGTGAATTTATAAGTCTAATGGATTGTAGAAAGAAGCTGTCCCGCAGCCTGTTGGTCCTGCTTTAATGCTGCGGTACCGTTTGCCAGACGGAAGCAGCTGAAACAGTTTATGATTGGGGTAACTGGTGGTCTCAATGATCTTCCAGGCCTTCTTTACACACCAGCTGCTGTAAATGTCCTCAGTGGAGGGAAGTTCACATCTACCACTCATGGCCCATTGCCCATACCACTCTCTGCAGTGCCCAGCGATCAGGTTTGGTGCAGTTCCCACACCAGGCAGTGGTACAGCCAGTCAGGATGCTCTCAATGGTGCCCCTGTAGATGATCCTGAGGATCTGGGGTCTCAGGCCGGACTTCTTCAGTCGCCTGAGGTGGAAGAGATCAGTAAATTTGCAGATGACACAAAATTAAGAAGTGGTGTTGATAGTGAAGGAAGAGATTATAAATCACACAGGGATTTGATCAGTTAGAGAAGTGAGCAAGTGGATTTCACTACAGACGAGCATAAAGGAATGCATTTTGTAAAGTCAAACCAGCCTTGGACTTATACTGTGAATGGCAGGACACAGGGAAGTGTGGGATTTAGGTGTACAAGTTCAGAGTTCTCTGAAAATGGCATCACAAGCAGACAGGATGGCGAAAAACACACACACAAGATTCTGGAGGAACTCAGCAAGCCAGGCAACATCTAGGAAACGAGTACAGTCAACGTTTTGGGCCAAAACCTTTTGGCAGGAATGGAGGGAAAAAAAACTGAGGAGGGGAGAGAGAAACACCAGGTAATAGGTGAAACCGGAAAGGGGGGTGGGTTATGAAGTAAAAAGCTGGGAAGTAAATTGGTGAAAGAGACAGAAGGCCATGGAAGAAAGGGGGGGGGGGGTGGTGGGAGCACCAGAGGGAGGCGATGGGCAGGCAAGGAAATAAGGTGAGAGAGGGAAAAGGGGATGGGGAATGGTGAAGGGTGGGGGGTATCACCTAAAGATGTGTTTCACATGCTGGCCTTCATAAGTCAGAGTGCAGGAGTTGGGACTTGGTGTTGCAGTGTAATTATTTATTTATTTAGTGATACCGTGCAGACTAGGCCTTTCCAGCTCTTCAAGCCACATCTCCCCCAACAACCCAGTTTCATCCTAACCTGACCACAGGGCAATTTACAATGACCTTACCATTATCTCTGTGGGAGGAAACCAGAGAACCACTGGTGAGGCAGCACTTGGGAGCACTAAGTTCAGTTTTGGTCACCTTGTTATAGGAAAGATGTGGTTAAACTGGGAAGAGTGCAAAGAATATTTAAGAGGACGTTGCCAAGACTGGCGGGCCTGAATTATAGGGAGAGGTTGACCAGGATTGATTTTCATTTATTAGAATATAGGAGAATATGATGCAGATTTATCTAAAAGTTTGAAATTATGAGATGGAGATAAGATGGATGATAACACCATAGTTCTTTGCTGCCACCTACTGACTGCTGAGAAAGCTCACGAACATAAAGATGACGCAAAGCTGTGATCTGTTTGCTGTCACTATAACAACCAGGGGCACCAATGTTCCAGCAAGGTTTTGCCTTCCGACCTGGACACAGCTGCTGTTAAAACAAGGGAGGAATTTACCATTTCTGCACCAATGAATTCATTATCAAGGTAAGGTCAAGGAGCCTCTGAATCCACATCCAAAAAACATTGGCTGAGAAAAGGGAAAGAAAACTAAGGTGAGAGTTAAAGTGCGCCTGTGTCAGTCATTAGTAAAAGATCATAATCCATATAGTCCTTGGCATCCATGCTGAACCCAGAATGCAACCAGTTTAAGCAGAATTTACTTTTAAATCTCACATGTCCAGGAATAAGTTGAATGAAATGCTGGAGGAACTGAGCAAGTCGGCAAGCCATGGTAGAGAATAAACAGTCAATGTTTTGGGCTGAGATCCTCCAAAACATCGACTGTTTATTCCCCTACAATACTTTGTGTGTGTTGCTCAAGATTTCCAGCATCTGCAGAATCTTTCAAGTGAAATGCCAGTCATGATGTTGTCTCTCAGAAGATCAAACTCAGCAAGTCAAGGCCTGATGAATCCTAGATTTTAATTGCTTGTGGTAGAGGGCCTACTTTCATGGAAACTCTCCATCCCTGTTCTCCGCAATGTGGAAAATGGGGATCTTTCACAACTGGGAAAGAAAACACAAAACAGTAGTGTCTTACCTTAAAGGGCATTTGTTGGCAAGCCACAACACTGGCCAGTAGTTTATGCAGTGAACTCACTGTTAATCCCACATCACTGCTGTCATCAGCACCCATTCCTGCCCTGGGAAGAATGCTGCTTCGTGTCCTGCTAGAGCAATGTCAGAGGGCACTGAAGACCTTAAAGTTCTCCTGTGAATCTGCCTGCTCAGATCAATATCTTTTCTGTATCTATTTACTTACCTTTATCCTACAATCCCCCTCTCCAGCTCTCTCTCCCTCTTCTCTCTCTCACACACAAACACATTCTCTCTCCCTCTCTTTCTTTCTCTCTCACCCCCTCTTGCATCTTCCCCCTCTCTCTTTTCCCCTTCTCTCCCCTTTCTTTCTCTCTCTTTCTCCCCTTTCTCTTTTCTCCCCCCACTCCCTTTCTCTCTCCCTTTCTCTTTTTCTCCCTTTCGCTTCCTCTCTCTCATATACCCACACACATACACTCTCTCACACACTCTCTCTCTTGTCATGTGATTTCAAGTGGGCACCAAAATAACAACCAAGAATAATACCCAGGATATGAACAGATGACAAGGACACCATGTCAATAGTTTCTGAGTTTCTGACCTCAGATTCTGTACTCCCTCACTCAGTGAAAAATCCTCTCCATGTCCACTCCATCCAGGCCTTTCCGTATCCAGTAGGTTTCAATCAGATAGCAAATAAATTGCTTCTGTGATGTCCGCACATTTGACGCACTTCCTAACTCACGCAAAATGCTATTCTCCATGCTCACGGCTCCTGTCCCAGCAGAGATGAAGAAGAATGATTGCTAATCCAATTGAAGTGTTTGAGGTCCTAAGGGGGCATAACATAATAGTTGTCGAGATGTTTCTACTAGTGAGAAAATCTCGGTCAACAGGGAAGTGCAAGGCCACAAGGAAACAAGAATGAACATTTTATAATGGAAGCATTTTATAACAAAGCAGGAGTAGGCCACTTGGCCCCTCAAACCTGGCCCACATCTCAACCCCTCTTGTATGCTGCTTTCCCCATAGCACTTTATTCCCCGATCTTTTAAAATTTTACCTTCCTCTTTGGTAGGGCAAATGCAAGGAGACAAAACCCCCAACTGTGCTGCTGAGCAAAGAGATCTTGGGGTCCAATTTCATAGCCCCTTGAAAGTGGCCACATAGGATGATAGGGTGTTTAAGAAGGATTATGGAATGCTTGCTTTTACTAGTCGAGGCAATGAGTTCAAAAGTCAAGAAGTTATGTTGCAACTTTATAAAACTCTGGTTAGGCCACATCTGGAGTGTTGCCTACATTTCTGCTCACCCTACTATAGGAAGGTTGCAGAAGAGGTTTTCCGGGATGCTGCCTGGTTTAGAGGGCATGTTTTATCACGAGAGGTTGGACAAACTTGGGTTGTGTTCTGTGGAGCACTGGAGGCTGAGGGGAGATCTGATAGAGGTTTATACAATGTCGCATACCAGAGGGCATGAATTGAAGTTGAGGGGGGTAATTTTTTTACTCAGAGAGTCATGGATGCCTGCATTCTTCTGTCTGGTATGGTGTAAAGGCAAATACATCAGAGGCTTTTAAGAGACATTTGAATAGGCACATGAACATGAGGAAGATGGAGGGATAGGGACATGGTGTAGGTAGGAGGGATGAGCTTTGGGAGCTTTTCAGATTGACTTTTTTAAGCTGGTTAAGCACGTTGTTAGCTGAAGGGCCTGTTTCTGTGTGCTGTACCGTTCTATATTCTAATTGTCCTCAGTGATCCGGCCTCACAACATCTGAGGTTAGAGAATTCCAGAGATTTGTCTCGCTCAGTTCCAGTCTTAAATGACTGCCACTTAAAGACAACAGTTTGTTGTAAAGTTTTGTTTTAAAGATTAATTTTATTTGTCACACCGAAATTGAAACATTACAGTGAAATATACTATCTGCATTAAATCAGTGAGGTTGTGCTGGGGACAGTCCCCAAGTGTCACCATGCTTCTGGCACCAACGTAGCACGCCCACGACTCACTAACTCTAACCATACATCTTTGGTATGTGAGAGGAAACCAGAGGACCTGGAGGAAACCCACGGGGTCATGGGGAGAACATGCAAACTCCTTACGGACAGCGGTGGGAATTGAACCCTGAATGCTGACACTGTGAGGTGGGATATTAGCCGCGACACTACATCACCACACTTACCTGTGCAGGTGAAGAGTATTCCATTGTCCAGACTGAACCAAACTGAGCCACAGTTGCAATATCTAATAGCAGAGGGCATGCACCTAAAGTGTAAGGAGAAAAGGTTCAGAGGAGATGCACAGGACGAGTTCTTTTTTTTAACGGAAAGGTGGGTGCCTGGGTTGGTGGTGGAGAGAGATATGATGGAGACTCTCAGATAGACAACTGGCCTCTTGTGCTGGGACTGGAGAAGGTCCAGAGGAAGTTCACGTGAATGATCCTGGGAATTAAAAGTTTAATGTACGATGGGGTTTGGTGCCACTGGCAGGATCTGGCATTGTAAAGTGTTGCACCACTATGCCATCCTTGAAAACTGGCTTAATTCCCAGTAAAGCAATGTTGGGCCATTTGTTGGGTACGTTTGCTTCCTTCACAAACCTCTGTGGGATTCTTATTTGCCCAACACTATTCTGGGCTGGTGGTGTGTAGATATGTCTCCACCAGAGGAGGTGTAAGGCACTCCTTCCTTCTACTAGCCTGCAGGTTACCCTTGGGCAAGGTGTAGCACCTGCTTAGCACCCCCTCCCCCACCCCCTATCAGGGACACGTGAAGCCATGGGAGCAGGTGGTGGACGGTTGTATGAGCTAGGGCATATCACATGTCCTGATTATGCGACCACTGGCGCCAGGTAGAAGATCTTAGTTGAGTATTGACAATGGCTGGGATTACCCATCTTATAGAGACACAGCCCAGAAGAAGGCAATAGCAAACAACTTCTGTAGAAAAATATACCAAGAACAGTCATGGGAAGACCATGATCATTCATGTCATAGGTCACGACACGTAACAAACAGACAAACTATTCCGCAGCATCAGAATTTTCCCCAAGGATACTACTGTACTTTCATTGCAACCAGCAGAGTTGGAGTTTCATGGAAGTTTTAGTGATAGGAAGTCAATAGAAAACCGCCCACTTTCTCTGGACTCCACAGGGCTTCCAGTTTACAGGAGTAAAAGGAAATTCTCAAGAATTAACATTGTAGAAGTTCAAGACTTCAATATCTGTGTGCGACTCTGCAGATGTGGAGTTAAATGATAGCAGTTCTCAAAATTGCTCAACTTTTGCGATGCCTCAGAAAGATGGCGACCATCATTAATCACTCCCATCTCCCAGGACAAGCTCTTTTGTTATTATTACCATCAGAGAGAAGATACAGGAGCCTGAAGACACACGCTCTACATTCTAGAAACAGCTTCTTCCCCTCTGCCATTGAACAGACAATGAACCAACCCATGAACACTACCTCACTATATTTGCTCTCTTTTGCACTACTTATTTAATTTATTATATACTGCATACTTATTATTGTAATTTATAGAATTTTTAATGTATTACTCTGTACTGCTCCTGTAAAACGACGAATTTCATAACATACCTCACAATGACATTATACCTGATTTTAATTCTGGAATATTCAGGTAATTCTGTTGAAGAAATGTTAATTGAAGAATAAATATTGGCCAGGACTTTGGAGCCAACTGTTTTTGTAGTAAAAACAAGGTAGGCTTGTTAACTAAATGGAAGAGTGGACATAACTTGGTGTGTGATTCCAGTTCCATCACAATGAATACACGAGGCCACCTGAAAGGTGAGTAGACAATGAAAAAGTGAAGGATTGTCCCAATCTGAAATTTACACTAATAGAGAGAGGTGACGACTGCTGTAAAGTCAGAAAGAAATCACTGTCTTTTCAGCCTGGTGTAAGCACAGAAATGATTGGATCTGGCCCAACACAATTCCACTTACAATGTTGGAACTTGGCTGGTTTTCCATCCAGAGTTTTATTCATATATAGCTGGTCTTTGTTTGCCTGGATTTCTCACGGTAACATCAGAAATTACTGTCTGTTTTTTGAGATACAGTGCAGAACTTGCCCTTCCGGCCCTTTGAGCCCCCAGCCCATTAACCCACCGATTCATCACAGGACAATTTACAATGACCAATTAATCTCTTCACCAGTATGTCTTTTGACTGCCCTCTTTTAATTTAATGTTTGTTTTGAAAAGGGATGCTCAGGTCAAGATCATGGAAGGAACGGTGGCCAATGCTGAGAAGTACCTTGGCCAGTTTTGCACGCTGCTGGCTTCTTACACCCGGAAGACAGCCAGACTGAGAGACAAAGTTGACCTCCTGATAAGACAGATCATGGACTTTGCAAACACAGAGAACCGAGAGATGCAAATGTGCCTTAAGGGCTTAGGAGAAGAGTTGTCCAAAGTTCAGGACTATCGCCAGGCACAGGTAAAAGTTCCCTTTCAAACAAAATTTATTTGATGATCCACAACTGCAAATTATTTGCGGGGGCAAAGGAATATAGACACAAGAGAATATGAAGATGGTAAAAATCCAGAGCAACTTAAATCACAAAGAAAAGAAAATGTGCAGATGCTGGAAATCCGAGCAACACACACAAAAGGCTGGAGGAACTCAGCAGGCCAGGCAGCATCTACAGAAATGAGTACAGTCAACGTTTCAGGCCGAAATCCTTCGGCAGGACTGGAGAAAAAAAAGCTGAGGAATAGATTTAAAAGGTGGGGGAGGGGAGGGAGAAACACCAGGCATTAGGTGAAACCTGGAGGGGGAGGGATGAAGTAAAGGGCTGGGAAGTTGATTGATGAAAGAGACAGAAGGCCATGGAAGAAAGAAAAGGGTAGAAGGAGCACCAGAGACAGGCAATGGGCGGGCAAGGAGGTAAGGTATGAGAGGGAAAAGGGGATGGGAAATGGAGGGGGCGGGGGGGAACTGGGAATATTAACAGAACTTTGAGAAGTCGATGTTCATGCCATCAGGTTGGAGGCTACCCAAAAGGAATATAAGGTATTGTTGCTCCAACCTGAGTGTGGCCTCATCACAACAGTGGAGGAAGCCGTGGATGGACATATCGGAACAGGAATAGGAAGTGGAATTAAAATGGGTGGCCACTGGGTGGTCCCGCTTGCTCTAGAGAACAGAGCGTAGATGCTCGGCGAAGCGGTCTCCCAATCTACATTGGGTCTCGCCAATATACAGGAGGCCACACCGGGAGCACCGGACACAGTGCATGACCCCAAAGTGTCGCCTCACTTGAAGGGACTGTTTGGGGCCCTAAATGGTAGTGAGGGAGGAGGCATAGGGGCAGGTGTAGCACTTGTTCCACTTGCAAGGATAAGTATCAGGAGGGAAATCAGTGGGGAAGGATGAATAGACAAAGGAGTCACATAGGGAGAGTTCCCTGGAGAAAATAGAAAAGTGGTAGGGAGGGAAAGATGTGTTTGGTGATGAGATCCCGTTGGAGCTGGCAGAAGTTTTGGAAAATTATGTGCTGGACGTGGAGGCTGGTGGGGTGGTAGGCGAGGACAAGAGGAACCCTATCCCTGGTAGGATAGCGGGAGGATGGGCTAAGAGCAGATGTGTGTGAAATGGAACAGGTGCAGTTGAGGGCAGCATCAATGGTGGAAGAAGGGGAAGCTCTTACTCTGAAAAAGGACTACTCCTTCATTCAAGAATGAAAAGCCTCATCTTGAGAGCAGATGTGGTAGAGATGGAAGAATTGAGAAAAGGGCATGGCGTTTTTACAAGTAGCAGGGTGGGACGAGATGTAGTTCCAGGTAGCTGTGAGAGTCTGTGGGCTTGTAATTGACATGGATGGATAATCTGTCTCCAGACATAGAGACAGAGAGATCAAGGAAGGGGAGGGAGGTGTCAGAAATGGAACAGGTAAATTTGAGGGCAGGGTAGAAGCTGGAGGCAAAGTAGATGAAGTTGACGAGTTCAGCATGGATGCAGGAAGCAACACCAAAGCAGTCGTCGATGTAACGTAGGAAAAGTGCGGGACAGTCACGAGTGTAGGCTTGGAACACAGACTGTTCCACGTAGCCAACAAAAAGGCAGGCACAGCTGAGAGCCATGCGAGTGCTCATGGCTACACCTTTTGTTTGAAGGAAGTGGGAGGTGCCAAAAGAGAACCTTATTCACCAATGTCTATTCTCACTGTCTCTGTCTCTGGAGACAGCATATCTACTGATGTCTTTTACCTTGCCGAGGCCCAGTGCCAACTCTCAGACACCTCCTCTTAACCCTCGAACAGGACCCCACTAAGGAACACCAGGCCATTGTCGCCCACACTATCTCCCAACCACCGCCACCAATCTCATAGTTCCCTCACCCGCACTGCCCGTTTCTACCTCCTACCCAAGATTCACAAACCCACCTGTCCAGGTAGACTCATTGTTTCATCTTGTTCCTGCCCCACTGAACTCATATCAGGGTACCTCAACTCTGTTTTATCCCCCCTAGTTCAGTCCCTTCCTACCTACATCTGTGACACTTCACACACTCTTGATCTTTTCAAGGATTTCCAGTTCCCTGGTCCCCATCATCTTATTTTTAGTATTGATGTCCAGTCCCTATACACCTCCATCCCCCACTAGGAAGGTCTCAAAGCTCTCCGTTTCTTTCTGGACACCAGACCTAACCAGTTCCCTTCCACCACCACTTTCCTCCTTGGAGAAACAACACCTTATATTCTATTTGGGTAGTCTCCAACCTGATGGCATGAACATCAATTTCTCAAACTTTCAGTAATGCCCCCTTCTGAATTTTCCATCCCCTTTCCCTCTCTCACCTTATCTCCATGCCTGCCCATCGCCTCCCTCTGGTGCTCCTTCCTCCTTTTGCTTTCTTCCACGGCCTTCTGTCTCTTTCACCAATCAGTTTCCCAGCCCCTTAATTCATCTCTCCCCTTCCAGGTTTCACCTATCACCTGGTGGGTCTATCTCCCCTCCCCCTACCTTTTAAATCTACTCCTCAGCTTTTTTCTCTCCAGTCCTGTCAAAGGGGTTTGGCCCAAAACATCGACTGTACTTTTTTCCATAGATGCTCCAGCATTTTGTGTGTGTCAGTAGCGTGGCTAAAGGTCATCTCAAGAAGGTCACATACCTCTGTGATGTCAGTCTTGTAAACATCGCACATCACCCAATCTGATGCGTCTAAAGATTTCGTGTGCATAATGTCTTCACCAATAGAAATTTAGATACCCATTGCCCTTGCAGTTCTCGACCTTCTCTCAATAGGTTTCTATGCCTTTCTCAAAGCTCCAGTAATACCAGTAATTTTACTACTGAGGAGCCCTACCAATTGCATGAGGAGCTCAGTAGCTAAATGCTGGGACATCAATCCAATCAGTTATAACCAGCATCATAAAATTGGGAAATAACTCCAATAATGCCAACAGTGTTACTACTGAGACACCAGTTGCATGAGGAGCTCAGGAGCTACTGTGGGGTGGCACTGTAGAGTAGTGGTTAGCACAACGCTTTACAATACAGGCGACCCTGGTTCAATTCCCACCACTGCCTGTAATGAGTTTGTACTTTTTCTCCATGACCATGTGGGTTTCTTCCAGGTGCTCTGATTTCCTCCCACAGTCAAAAGACAAACCGGATAGAAGGTTAATTGGTCATTGTAAATTGTCCTGTGATTAGGCTCGGGTAAAATCGGGGTTTGCTGGGCGGCGTGGCTCAGAGGGCCAGAAGGGCCTGTTCTGCATTGTGTACATACAGTGGCATGTAAACGTTTGGGCACCCCGGTCAAAATTTCTGTTACTGTGAATAGCTAAGCGAGTAAAAGATGACCTGATTTCCAAAAGGCATAAAGTTAAAGATGACACATTTCTTTAATATTTTAAGCCAGAAAATATTTCCATCTTTTACAGTTTCAAAATAACAAAAAAGGAAAAGGGCCCAAAGCAAAAGTTTGGGCACCCTGCATGGTCAGTACATAGCAACACCCCCTTTGGCAAGTATCACAGCTTGTTCACACTTTTTGTAGCCAGCTAAGAGTCTTTCAATTCTTGTTTGGGGGATTTTTGCTCATTCTTCCTTGCAAAAGGCATCTGGTTCTGTGAGATTCTTGGGCCGTCTTGCATGCACTGCTCTTTTGAGGTCTATTCACAGATTCTAGATGACGTTTAGGTCAGGGGACTGTGAGGGCCATGGCAAAACCTTCAGCTTGTGCCTCTTGAGGTAGTCCATTGTGGATTTTGAGGTGTGTTTAGGTTCATTATCCTGTTGTAGAAGCCATCCTCTTGTCATCTTCGGCTTTTTTACAGACAGTGTGATGTTTGCTTCCAGAATTTGCTGGTATTTAATTGAATTCATTCTTCCCTCTACCAGTAAATGTTCCCTGTGCCACTGGCTGCAACACAAGCCCAAAGCATGATCGATCCACCCCTGTGCTTAACAGTTGGAGAGGTGTTCTTTTCATGAAATTCTGCACCCTTTTCTCTGCAAACATACCTTTCCTCATTGCAGCCAAAACGTTCTATTTTAACTTCATCAGTCCACAGGACTTGTTTCCAAAATGTATCAGGCTTGTTCAGATGTTCCTTTGAATCTTTTGAATAGAATTTTTTGGCCGCAATGAGGAAAGGTATGTTTGGAGAAAAAAGGGTGCAGAATTTCATGAAAAGAACCCCTCTCCAACTGTTAAGCACAGGGGGTGGATCGATCATGCTTTGGGCTTGTGTTGCAGCCAGTGGCACAGGGAACATTTCACTGGGAGAGGGAAGAATGAATTCAATTAAATACCAGCAAATTCTGGAAGCAAACATCACACTGTCTGTAAAAAAGCTGAAGATGAAAAGAGGATGGCTTCTACAACAGGATAATGATCCTAAACACACCTCAAAATCCACAATGGACTACCTCAAGAGGCACAAGCTGAAGGTTTTGCCATGGCCCTCACAGTCTCCCAATCTAAACATCATCGAGAATCTGTGGATAGACCTCAAAAGAGCAATGCATGCAAGATGGCCCAAGAATCTCACAGAACTAGAAGCCTTTTGCAAGGAAGAATGGGCAAAAATCCCCCAAACAAGAATTGAAAGACTCTTCACTGGCTACAGAAAGCATTGACAAGCTGTGATACTTGTCAAAGGGGGTGTTACTAAGTACTGACCATGCAGGGTGCCCAAACTTTTGCATACCACTGTATATATATACACACACACACACGCACGCACACACAAATAAGTAAGTAAGTAACTAAGTAAATGCTGCAACAGAAAAAAGCTTCCTGTAAGTTATAATACGTGTCACAAACTTTGGAAGTTGTTTGAGCAGTATGCAGCCAATTCAGAGGCTGCCCAGTCAGGTAACCAAATCCCAACACCAGCTCCCTTTAAACTGTAAGAATGCAACTACAGAGTGGTCCTGGTTCATTTCATATTTCTTGTTTAGTAACTTCTCAATTAGGCTTGTTGCAGTAATTTCTCAGCCAGAACGCATTGGTCTAATTGCTTATTTGCCTTCCATACTGAATTATTTTAGGTGGAGAGATTGGATGTTAAAGTTGTCGGACCACTCAAGGCTTATGGTCCACTGACAAAATCCAAACGGGTATGTTATTTCCTGATTTGTATTACTGTACTTTTATCTAAGTAGATGCTGAGTTAAGGAAAATTTTCCCATTCAGACATAAAAGGCCATTCATAAGATGCATTTATATAGCACCTTTACCGCAGTAGAATAGAGTCAGAATCATAAAGTTGTTCAAAATGGAATAGGTCTTTTGGCACAGCATTATCATTGCCGACCAAGATGTCTCTCTGAGCTAGTCCCAATTGCTTGCATTTGGCCCATATCCCTTTCGATCCTTTCCATCCAAAATAATTCCCATATCTTTGAAGTGGATAGCACAGCCGCACAAAGAAGAGAGGAATTAGATTGCCATGCTGACACATTTAGCAGAGGGAAGACAGAATAAAGTCAACTGGCCTATGGACTGAATGGTCTGTTTCTGGGTCATGGAAGGGAGGTTGTGTCAAGCAGGATTGGGGGCAAGGGGTGCCACATGAAGTAAGCAAAATAAAGGGTTGTGTTAATCACTGTTAGAGTGAAAATACCTATTGAAGAATAGAGATCTCTGAAGCTCTGAAGAAGAAAATCAAACCATCAGAGCAGAGCAGAGGTGCAGAAAATGAAGAGGGTCTTTATACCACAAAGGACCCAACAATATGATCCAGGGAAGGAGTGGTCCAGATGAAGGGTTTCAACTCAAAACATCAACTGTCCATTTCCCTCCACGGATGCTGTCTGATCAGTTGAGTTCTTCCAGCATTTTTGCCGTTCATCCAGGGAATCGATGGGTTTCCAATAGATTCCCATGGGCTTCCCAAAATCACAAGGTTTATACAAATTAATGTTCTTAATACAATAAAAGGCTAAATTAACAAATTACAAGCTAGGCAGTTAATGTTTCTACATTTTAATGTGTTGAAGAAGTGCTAACCTCTTCTCTTTTCTTGTTACTTTTTAACCTAAATCAGGCTGATATCAAAAAATTCAACAGTGTCAGAAATCGTGAAATTAAAGAACTAGAGCTTCTGCAAAAGGTGAGACAAAAGAACCCCTCGGACAGGCAAGGAATTGTATCCTTTTGACATTCAAAAAATTATATAATCTTCATTCATTCAGCTGCTGAAATAATGATGAAATTCTTCACTTAATTCTGGGGCAATTTTTGGGCAGGGTCATCTTGGCTGGACCAAATCCCAAGGAAGCCTCACAGCAGTGTACCACCGAACACCAAGGATTCAAAGTACATTTATTATCAAAGTATGCACGTAGTTTCCAACCCTGAGATTTGTCTTCCCACAGATAGCCACGAAACAAAAATCACCATGGAACTCACTTAAAGAGAACATCAAACACCCAACGTGGAAAAGAAAATTAGCACAAATGGCAATATACGAGTGAAAAAGGTACAGAATATAAAACATCGAACCACAGACTCCTTGAAACAGTCTAGGAATGTTCAGTTCAATGATGTCTAAAATCATAGACAGACAGGTGTATAGAATTATGAGGGGCAAAGACAGGGTGAATACAGTCTTTTTCCCCAAGGAAAGGGAACCCAAAAACTAGAGAGCACACTGTATGTTCAAGGGCAGAAGGGAAAGGTAGGACCTGAGGAACAACTTCTTCATGCAAAGATTTATATATGGATCAAGCTGCCAGGGAAAGTAGTTGAAGCAGGTATAATTACATCTAAAATTCATTTGGATCAGTTCAAGAATAAGAGGGGGTTAGAGGAATATGGCCTAAATGCGGCAAATGGTACTAACTTTGGTTGGCATGGATGAATTGGGCTGTAATGCCTATCTCCATTCACTATTACTCTACAAATCTATGACCAGTTGTTTCCTCATTCCCACTGTTCCAAACTCCACCACTTTATAATACTCAGATCTTCTAACTATGGAGATCACCTGATCAACACTTCCTTGATTTATTCTATTACCTTTTCACTCTTTCTCAATCTTTATGCTCACAGATTTCAAACATCACTTGTACATTTTATTGAAAAAAATATTCTAAACTAGCTACTTAAAAGAATGTGAGAGTGGCCACTTTATTTGGTACAACCTACACCTAAATAAGTGGCCACTGAGTGTATGTTCATAGCCCACCAACTCCAAAGTTTGATATGCTGGGCGTTCAGAGATGTCCTTCTACGCACCACTGTTGTAATGCAATTTGTAATGCTACTGTCAGTCTGGCCATTTTCCTCTTACCTTTCTCATTCACAAGGCATTTTTGCCTATGGAGCTACTGCTTACTGGATGTTGTTGCTTTTTTTTCCCCACTCCATTCTCTATAAACTCTCGAGACAGTTGTGCATGAAAAATATATTAGATTCGCAGTTTCCCCATTTGGCACCAACAATTATTCCACGGTCAAAGTCACTTAGATCACATTTCTTCCCCATTCTGATGTTTGGTTTGAACAACATTGAACCTCTTGACCATGTCTGCATGCTTTCATGCACTGAGGGTCTGCCACATGAATGGCTGATTGGATATCTACATTAATGAGCGGGTGTACAGGTGTACCTAATAAAGCGGCCACTGTGTGTTTCAGATACAAGAATCAGAATCAAGTTTATCACCAGCCTGTGACACGAAATTTAACTTAGCAGCAGAAGTTCAATGCAATACATAATATAGAAGAAAAAACATAAAATAATAATAAATAAGTAAAACAATTACCATATACATACTGCATATTGAACAGATTAAAAATCGTGCAAAAAACAGAAATAATATATATTTAAAAAGTGAGGTAGTGTCCAAGGATTCAATGTCCATTGAGGAATCGGATGGCAGAGGGGAAGAAGCTGTTCCTGAATCACTGAGTGTGTGCCTTCAGGCTTCTGTACCTCCTACCTGATGGTAACAGTGAGAAAAGGGCATACCCTGGGTGCTGGAGGTCTTTAATAATGGACGCTGTCTTTCTGAGACACCGCTCCCTGAAGATGTCCTGGGTACTTTTGTAGGTTAGTGCCTAAGATGGAGCCGAATAAATCTGCAGATTCTTTCGGACCCGTGCAGTAGCCCCCCCGCCCCCCCACAGCAGACAGTGATGCAGCCTGTCAGAATGTTTTCCCCTGTACTTCTGTAGAAGGTAAAAGCCATAGATAGAATGGACCAGACGGCACCTTTTTCCCAGGGTAGATATAGCTCATACTGGAGGGCATAATTTTATAGTGATTGGAGGAAGTATAGAGGGGACATCAGAGGTAAGTTTTTTTACATGGAAAGTTGTAAGTGCGTGGAACACACTAGTGGTACATGAGGGACATTAAGAGACCCTTGTGAAGGCATATGGATGAAGAGCTATGAGAGCTATGAGGAAGGGAAGGGTTAGATTGACACGGGAGTAGATTAAAAAGTTGTGGGCCAAAGGCCCTGTATTGAGCTGTACTGTTCCATGATTGACATTCCACATTGGATCTCATTTAATCAGCAGCTCAATTTTAACATTCTCCACCTTCTGAATCAGATTTAATATCACAGGGATATGTTGTGAAATTTGCTACTTTGCTGCAGAGATACATTGTAATACATAATAAAAAAGGTATAAATTACAATTTTATATATAAAGTAGTGCAAAACAAGAAAATAGGGAGATAGTGTACGGGGGTTTAGTGCCCATTCAGAAATCTGATGGTGAAGGGAAAAAAGCTGTTCCCAAAACGTTGAGCGTGTGTCTTCAGGCTCCTGTACCTTCTCCTTCAGAGCTCTTCATTGTCTCATTCCTCCCTGTCACTGAAATCTCCTACAACCTGGCAATGCGCCAAGATTCTATGCTGCTCCAAATACCCAAAGCATCCCTTATTTTAATCCCTTTACCATCAAAAGCTCTGTCTTTTCAACTGCCAAACTCCTTGGACCTGGGCTTCCCTCCCTTACAAATTCTACCTCCTTCTTGTTCTTAAGACTCTCCTTAAATCCCACCTCTTTGGCCATGCTGTGTAAATTATTTGTTAGCACTCCATTTGGGACAATTTCCTTCATTATAAAGTTACTTTATTAATACTAGTTTTCCTCTATCCACTGATTTTACATTAGAAAATAGAACAAATAAATGTGCATTATTCAATGTTGTGGTTATATCCTCATTAATAAGCCTTCAATGGTGACAGCACTATAAATGCATAAAAACAGTGGAGACCAATAACATTTGCTCAAGTACATTTGCAAATATATTGCACCGATCTGTTAAATTCACAGTGAGTACATTTACAGTGACTTTAACAATATAATGAGCAATTTAGTGTGCAAAATTAAGCACTATTTGTCAGATTATGAGCCATTGTGAACATAACAGAAACAGATGGCATTTCTGGGAAAGGAGCCCATTCCTAGTTGAGAAGGTGATAGAAAGTTATTTTTTCCAATAGTTTAATTCGTTTTTACTGACCAGTTGAAAGTTAAATATATTGCCGGTGGGATTGAAGTTACATTAAGGCCAGGCCCATGAGATTAATTTTTGCCAGGACAACTGAATGACTTTTTTATCTATAGCTTCACAATGACTTTTACTCATTCAGAGTTTTTATTTCCATATATTTTAACCAAACAAATTCACATTAAGATTATTGATCCAGGCCTCTGGTCTACTGAATGAATATCATAGGCAGTCCATTACTATATCTATACTAGTCCACAAGTGCTCTCTTTCAAATCCTTTTATTATTCAAAAATAACACGAGTACGTCGAAGTAAACAACACTTACAATGTCTCAAGAAAAAAATCCATTTTAAGGATTGAAACATTTTGGTGATAATAAAAAACCTACTAAGCAGAAAAAGTGGGGAGGGGGGGTCAACTTGGAGTCATGCATCATACAAAACGCTTCTAAAGATAAACATCAAACCGCCAGCAAGAAAAAAAACAAGAATTTACAATCAGATCGTGGAGGAAATCTACCAATTAACTCAAATGATAATAACAAGCAAATGAACCCCATCTTTTCTCAAAATCAAATAAAGATTCAAAGGTTCAACTTCTAATTTTCTCCAAACTAAGACATAGCATCACTTGAGAGAACCATTGTGACAAAGTGGGAGCAGATGTATCCTTCCACTTCAACAAAATGGCCCTCCTAGCTATCAATGTAACAAATGCAATAACATGTTGGTCAGACATAGAGATACCATGGATATTTTGAGGAATTATTCCAAAAAGCACAGTTAATTTGTTAGGTTGTAAATTAATTTTAAGTGTTTTAGAAATTGTCGCAAAAACTGACTTCCAGAACTGTTTTCAGTATAGAACAAGACCAAAACATGTGTCAGTATAGCTGTCTCAGTTTTACATCTATCACGATAACTATCAACATTAGGGAATATTTTAGACAGTCTCTCCTTCGTCAAATGGTAACGATAGTCCACAAGTTCTTTGAAACCCTTGCTTAAAAATTGTATCTGACTCTGTTTTCCAGAGGTTGGCCAGGTTAACAGAGAATCCCAAAGGGAGACATTCCCAAGCATGGCACAGAGCTCAAATATTCTCTCAAGTATTTCCTTTTCAAAATATCACAATTGCACCTCATTGACTACTAACACAGGTCACATGGACGTTTTACCAGTAAAGGGAACATATTCCAATGCAAGAAGTAATAAAAAGCTTCAGTTGATAATGTTTTAAAACCTGTTCAAATGCCCAGCTGCTCCTCTGGTACTTTTCATGGATCTGCATGGATTTCTGTAATTAGCTCCTTGGAGTGGAACTTGAACTCTCATCAGTTTGACTCCAAGATGAGTGTGCTACTGACTGAGTCCCCAAGCTAACACTTGACATGGCAAATAAACTAAAATTAACCCAATGAGTTCCTGAGTCAAATGCACCAGGCTGAATTCCTATCCTGAGCTGAGTCAGCTGAGCTTAACCAGGGTTAAATTAGTACTGATTCGGAAGCTGCAGAGAGGGACATGGAGAGAGTATGCAGTTCTGAATCTAGGGAGGATGTGGTGAAGCTGACTGGGGTTACAGAAAGGACTAAGCCTGCTGTTGGGAGTTCTCTCTCAGGCAAGAGTTGGGTAGAGATGGCAGGAAGCACTGGAGAAGAAAGAGGTAGCGAACGGGAAGTGATATTGGGTAATAGAACTTGTATGGAGGAAGGTTCAATGGCAGGCTTCCGGGAAATGGAAAAATCAGCAGCCATTTGAAGACTGTAGTGGCATATCCAGTGATGAAGGTAGAAGATGCAATTTAAACAAAAGAAGGAAGGAAGAGTTTAAGGTTTTGTTGAGTTTTGAATGTGGTCCTGTTTCTGAAAGCAATCCAATTAGACTAAATAAGGATCTTTAAAAAGCATTAGGAGATATTGTGGGTTTCAAGCCTTAAAGAGATGGGGTAATCTTAGCAGTTTGTAAAGATAGTAAGCAACGTAAGAAAGCTTTGGGGTTAAAAGCTGCAGGAGGAAAGAAAGTAACACCAGGGAATTTTATTGAATGGCAGTGGCTTTGGGGAGTAATCTCTGCAGTGCCTCTAGATGCAGCCATGGACCAAGTTAAAAATAATTCAGTTGGGGAAAAATTGGTGGACACCAAGTGATGGGTTTCGTAATTGAGTTAGAACAGATAGCTTATTGGTGTTGATTAAATTTGATGGAAAAAAATTGCTGCATAGGGTTAATTTAGATGATATGGGTTATATGGTTTGAGTCTATGTGCCACCCCCTCTGAGATGCTTAGAGGGTCAGAAGTTTGGTCGTGTAGCAACTGTGTAAGGGTAAAAAATGGTGTGGTAAATGTGGAGACCATGATTATCACAATTGTGGAAAAGGTATTAGGCCAAATTGTAGCAACTGTGGAGGAGAATATAGCGCTGATTATGCAGGGTGTCCTGTATATAAGAAAGCTATGGAAGTGCAGTGTGTTTATACAGAGGCTCAGCAGAAAGTACAGAAGACAGTGCCAATGAGACATATTAATAACCAGAATACTGATAGTTTAAAGATAGTGCGTAAAGTGCATGACTGTATATCAAAGAATTCGTTAATTGTTCATAAACTAAAGTTTGTCACTTTCATGGCAGATGTGGTAAATTGTACAGCACAAACTAAAAGTAGTTCAGAAAAAATATAAATTTTATTGAAAGCTGCAGAAAAAAACATCCAGAGATAAAAGACTTAACTTGAAAAGTTATTAATGATGTCTTACAAGGAAGAGTAAGTAACGTTCAGACTTCAAAGGAGAGTTGTTAATGTTTTTCTAATCTTACAGTGGAATGCTAGAAGCCTGTTAGCTAATGGTCAAGAGATTAAAAATGTTATTGAAGATTTAACAAATAAACCTGATGTTATAAGTGTATGGAAAACCTGTTTGAAATCTTGTCTAGGTTTTAAGATACAAGGTTATTCTGATGTCAGACGTGATTGGAAAATGGGCAATGGAGGAGGAGAGTTTTTACCTTTGCCAAAAATGGGATAGCACACAGAGTTTTGGGGACTGGGGCTGTTTATGAGTCAATTGTGGTTGAAATTTGGGGAAAGAATATTAAAGTATAGATAATAAATTCATACACCCTTGTGAAAGTTTAACACTTGATATATTGGGGTCAATAACTCTACTGGATGGTTTTTATAGACCACAGAGACATTGAGGAGCAGATAAGTAGACAGATTCTGGAAAGGTGTAATAATAACAGGGTTGTCATGGAGGGAGATTTTAATTTCCCAAATATTAGAAACATAGAAAATCTACAGCACAATACAGGCCCTTCGGCCCACAAAGCTGTGCCGAACATGACCTTACCTTAGAAATTACCTGCGGTTATCCATAGACCTCTATTTTTCTGAGCTCCACATACCTGTCCAGGAGTTTCTTAAAAGACCCTATCATATCTGCTTCCACCACCGTCACTGGCAGCCCATTCCACGCACTCACCACTCTCCTTACACCTGACATCTCCTCTGTACCTACTTCCAAGCACCTTAAAATTGTGCCTTCTCGTGCTAGCCATTTGAACCCTGGGAAAAAGCCTCTGACTATCCACATGATCAATGCCTCTCATCATCTTATACATCTCTATCAGGTCACCTCTCATCCTCTGTCACTATTGATTGGCATCTCCCTACAGCAAGGGGTTTAGATGGGGTGGAGTTTGTTAGGTGTGTTTGGGAAGGTTTCCTGACACAATATGTAATTAATCCTACAAGAGGAGAAGCTGTACTAGATCTGGTATTGGAAAATGAACCTGGTCAGGTGTCAGGTCTCTCAGTGGGAGAGCATTTTGGAGATAGTGATCAAAATTCTATCTCCTTTACCATAGCATTGGAGAGGGATAGGAACAGACAAGTTAGGAAAGTGTTTAATTTGAGTAAGGGGAAATATGAAGCTATCAGGCAGGAACTTGGAAGCATAAATTGGGAACGGATGTTCTCAGGGAAATGTATGGCAGAAGTGTGACAAATCTTCAGGGGATATTTGCATGGCGTTCTGCATAGGTATCTTCCAAAGAGACAGGGAAAGGATGGTAGGGTACAGGAACCATGGTGTACAAAGGCTGTTGAAAATCTAGTCAAGAAGAAAACAAAAGCTTACGAAAGATTCCAAAAACTAGGTAATGATAGAGATCTAGAAGGTTATAAGGCTAGCAGGAAGGAGCTTAAGAATGAAATTAGGAGAGCCAGAAGGGCCATGAGAAGGCCTTGGCAAGCAGGGTTAAGGAAAACCCCAAGGAATCTACAAGAATGTGAAGAGCAAGAAGATAAGATGTGAGAGAATCACCAATCAAGTATGATAATGGACAAGTGTGTATGGAAACAGAGGAGATAGCAGAGGTACTTAATGAATACTTTGCTTCAGTATTCACTATGGAAAAGGATCTTGGTGATTGCAGGGATGGCTTACAGCAGATTAAAAAGCTTGAGCATAAAGACATTAAGGATGAGGATGCGCTGGAGCTTTTGAAAAGCATCAAGTTGGATAAGTCTCTGGGGACCAGACGAGATGTACCCCAGGCTACTGTGGGAGGAGATTGCTGAGCCTCTGGCAATGATCTTTGCATCATCAATGGGGACGGGAGAGGTTCCAGAGGATTGGAGGGTTGCAGATGTTGTTTCCTTATTCAAGAAAGGGAGTAAAGATAGCCCAGGAAATTATAGACCAGTGAGTGGTAAGCTGATGGAGAAAATTCTGAGAGGCAGGATTTATGAACATTTGGAGAGGCATAATATGATTTGTCAAGGGTAGGTTGTGCCTATTAAGACCATAAGACAAAGGAGCAGAAGTCGGCCATTCGGCCCATTGAGTCTGCTCCGCCATTTTATCATGAGCTGATCCATTCTCCTATTTAGTCCCACTCCCCCGCCTTTTCACCATAACCTTTGATGCCCTGGCTACTCAGATATCTATCAATCTATAAGACTGATTGAATTTTTTGAGGATGTGACTAAACACAATGATGAAGGTAGAGCAGTAGCTGTAGGGTATATGGATTTCAGCAAGGCATTTAATAAGGTATCCCATGCATGGCATATTCAGAAAGTAAGGAGGAATAGGATCCAAGGGGACCTTGCTTTGTGGATCCAGAATTGACTTGACCACAGAAGGCAAAGAGTGGTTGTAGATGGGTCATATTCTGCACAGAGGTCAGTGACCAGTGGTGTGCCCTAGGGATCTGTTCTAGGACCCCTTCTCTTCATGATTTTTATAAATGACCTGGATGAGGAAGTGGAGGGATGGGTTAGTATATTTGCAAAACTGGATGCAAAACTGGGCTGAGAAGCGGCAGATGGAGCTCAACCCAGATAAGTGTGAGGTGGTTCATTCTGGTAGGTCAAATATGATGGCAGAATACAGCATTAATGGTAAGACTTGGCAGTGTGGAGGATCAGAGAGATCTTGGGGTCCGAGTCCATTGGACGCTTGAAGCTGCTGCGCAAGTTGACCGTATCGTTAAGAAGGCAGACATTGCATTGGCCTTCCTCGACCATGGGATTGAGTTTAAGAGCTGAGAGGTAATGTTACAGTTATATAGGACCCTGGTCAGACCCCACTTAGCGTACTGCGCTCAGTTCTGGTCACCTCACTACATAAGGTGTGGAAACCACAGAAAGGGTGTAGAGGAGATTTACAAGGATGTTTCCTGGATTGGGGAGCATGCCTTATGAGAGTAGGTTGGGTGAATTTGGCCAGTTTTATCCTTGGAGTGGTGCTGGATGAGAGGTGACCTGATAGAGGTGTATAATGATGAGAGTCATTGATCATGTGGATAGTAAGAGGCTTTTCCCCAGAGCTGAAATGGCTAGCATGAGAGGGCACAGTTTTAAGATGCTTGGAAGCAGGTACAGAGGAGATGTCAGGGGTAAGTCTTTTATGCAGAGAGTGGTGAGTGTGTGGAATGGGCTGTGGCAACAGTGGTGGAGGCAGATACGATAGGGTCTTTTAAGAGACTCCTGGACAGGTACATGGAGCTTAGAAAAATAGAGGGTTATGGGTAACCCTAGGTAATTTCTAAAGTAAGTACATGTTCAGCACAGCATTGTGGGCTGAAGGGCCTGTATTGTGCTGTAGGTTTTCTATGTTTCTATTGGAAAGTGTGGGTAGAAATGGAAAAATAACATATGGTGTAAGGATTCATAGTACTATGTGGGGTTCAGTGACACACGTGAATGGAATGATGGTAGAAGACTTTCTGGAGGAAGTGTGTGATGTGCTTGAATGATGGTAGGCGTACAAGGATAACAACACGGTGTCTGCTGTAGATCTCTCACTGGTATCTACAGTATATGTAACTGGGAAGTGTATGAAGATACAACAGTGAGGGGGGATCACTTCTCTATTATCTGTACATTGCCTATAGATGGGTATCAGAGGAAAGGATCTCATATCCCCAGGTGGATGTTAAAAAGGCAGTTTGAGATATATTCGATGATTTTATGTGAAAGTAGGTTTCCTGACCATTTGGTTCCGGAGGATATTGAGCTCATTAAGTAAGGAATCAATTCCCAGATCATTGAGAATGAAAAAAGGAGCTGTTCCCTGGTGGACAGATGAGTGTAAAAGAGTTATGAAGGAATAAAGCTTTTAGGTAAGTTATGCAGTGTTACTCCTATTCATCTTTCATAAAATATAAAAGAATTGAAGCTATAATTAGTAGTGAGAAGGGTAAAGAAAATATATTGGAGAACATACTGTGATAGCATTGGGAAAGAGATCCAGGTGGGGGAGTTTGCTACAGAAAATTGGGGGAGTTAGGAAACTTGATGCATTACCGGTTTTGTATGGTGGGGAGAAGGTTACAGTAACTGACTCTGAAAAAAGCCAAATTATTAGCAAAATCATAAGTCAGTGTACATAGTTTGGCCACTTTAAGTAAAGAAAAAAAGCTTTATCGAGAAACAGTTTTGGCAAGCAATCCTCAGATTGCTGAGAAGAAAGAATGTTCCAGTTCCTGCTTGGATGTTGAATTTACATTGTCTGAATTTAAAAGGGCTATTAATAGTACTGGTCAGATATCACCTGGGAAAGATGATATTTACATGGTTATCAGAGATGGGACTCTCTCAGGGACACTGTCCACAGCACTGCACTCAAGGCCTTCGGGAAGAAACAGGGCAAGACACAGGACTGGTTTGAAGCGAGCTCAAGTAAGCTCACCGCTGTCATTGAGGTGAAGCGTGTTGCACTACTAGAGCACAAATGCCACCCCACCCAGGCAACACTGCAAGCACTAAGGACAGCAAGAAACAAGGCCCAGGAAACAGCCAGACGCTGTGCAAATGACTACTGGCTACAACTATGCGAAAGCATTCAGTCATCATTTGACACAGGCAACATCCATGGAGTGTACGAGGGGATCATCAAGAAAGCCATCGGGCCAACCCTGAGCAAGACAGCACCATTGAAAACTATAACAGGCGAGACCATCAATGACAAAGGCAACCAGATGGAGAGATGGGTGGAGCATTACTCTGAACTCTTCTCCAGAGAAAAAAGCATCTCGGACAGCACGCTAGACGCCGTGGAATGCCTGCCTGTCATGGAGGAACTGGATGCATTGCTGACTGCCGAAGAGCTGAGTAAAGCCATCGACAGCCTGCCCACTGGGAAGGCACCAGGATTGGATGGTATTCCACCAGAGGCCATCAAATGCGCAAAGGGCGTCCTGCTAAACCACCTGCATGAACTACTGTGCCAGTGCTGGATAGAGGGAGCAGTGCCGCAAGACATGAGAGACTGCAACATTGTCACCATATATAAGAACGAAGGGGACAGAAGCGACTGTAACAGCTACAGGGGAATCTCCTTGCTGAGCATCGTTGGGAAGGTCTTCGCCCGCGTGGTCCTGAACAGACTGCAGAAAATAGCCGAAAGGGTATATCCCAAGTCTCAGTGCGGTTTCAGGTCGGAACGCTCCACAATCAACATGATCTTCTCCCTTCAACAGCTACAAGAGAAATGCAGAGAGCAAAGACAACCACTCTACATCGCTTTCATTGACCTTACGAAGGCCTTCAACAGTGTGAGCAGAGACGGCCTGTTCAAAATCCTCACTAGGATTGGTTGTCCCCTGAGGTTACTGAGGATAGTTCAGTCATTCCACACAGACACGAAGGGCGTCGTTCAGTTTGACGGCTCTTCTCCGGAGGCCTTCAGCATCCACAGCGGTGTGAAGCAGGGCTGTGTGCTTGCCCCCACCCTGTTCGGTATCTTCTTCGCAGTCATGCTGAAGCACGCCTTTGGAACATCAACTAATGGTGTCTACCCCCACACCAGATCGGACGGGAGGCTGTTCAGTCTGTCCCGGCTGAGGGCGAAAACCAAAGTTTGTGAAGTACTCATCAGGGACATGTTGTTTGCTGACAAAGCAGCACTGGCAACACATTCTGAAGAGCAACTGCAACGCCTCAGGGACAGCTTCTCAAGAGCCTGCCAGGACTTCAGCTTGACCATCAGCCTGAAGAAGACCAACGTGTTGGACCAAAGCGTTGAGCACCCCCTGGATGGCAAGCTCCAGGAGTCAGGTATTTCAAGCACCAACCGGGATTTCCTCGAGAGGTGGAAGTGGGATAGTATTGGCGCAGCATGCGAGCCAAAATGCGGGGGTTGCCACTGCGGAAACTGCCAGCCGAGCGGCAAAGGAATAACTCTCGCTGAGGAGCGGGAACTTGAAGTTGTAAGAAGAGGCCTCACCTATGTCATAGGTGACCACCGCAGCAAGGAACCACACTGGCACACCAGATATCCTTGGTTAGAAGAACCAGTTTCTTTGCCAAACAGTAAAAGGACAGTCGAGGCTACATTTCCCAGGACGGAGAGGCAACTAACCAAAGAACCCGAGTGGAAAGCTCCCTACACTGCTCAAGTGCATGACATGGTCGATCAAAAGGCTGCAATGAAATTGTCCAAAGACACAATCATCAACTGGAATGGGCCAGTCTGGTACGTGAGTACCTTATTGCTCCAAACCCGCACTCTGTCACGACCCCAGTGAGACTCTGTGGAACAGCAGCCAAAAGTTCAGAGGCATGAGCTTGAACGACCTGCTAATGAAAGGTCCAGATGCCCTCAACCAGATTCGCACTGTCCTACTCAGATTCAGGGGTAGAGTATACGCTGCTCTGGGTGACATAAAAAAGATGTACAGTTCGGTTTGGTTGGAAGACCGAGAAGTGCATCGATTCCTCTGGCGAGAGTCCGAGGATGAGGAGCTGGTGGAATATGCAATCACAAGAGTGAACATCGGAGATAAACCAGCAGGGTGCGTTGTGCAGCTAGCAATGCGCGAAACTGCTAACCTCCCTCCTTTCACCCACCTCAAAGAGGAGTGGCAGGTGCTCCAACACGACAGCTGTGTTGATGGCATTCTCACATCCCACAACAACCTTGGCCAGCTGAAATCCATCACAGCAAATGTGGAGCAGATCCTGAAGGCCGGAGATTTCGAGCTCAAGCCTTGGATCTTTTCTGGGCAAAATGGGAGGAAAGAGTGTAATTACAAGCTGGAGAAGTCCAAGGCAGAAACCATGGTCTTGCCAAACCAAATGTGCGATGATGACAACAAGGCACTTGGCCTGGGCTACATAGTAGAAGAGGACAAGCCCCCATGTCATGATTGCAATCAATTTCTCGAAGGGAAATAGAAAATGGAGACTTGGTCAAGACCTTCTACAAGAGCAAATCAGAGACCAGACGCCAAACCCCCTGACACAAAGAGAACTGCTCAGCCAAGTATCAGAGCTGCATGACCCAGTTGGCCTGGTAACTCCTGCTAAGCAGAAGGGAGCTATTCTGGTACAAAGGGCATTCCAAGAGGCAAAGGGCGAAAGGTGTCCAGTCAAAGACACATGGGACATAGCACTCTCAGATGCAATTAAGCTCTTTGAGGAGTACGTTCAACTTGGCAAGGTAAAGTTCACCAGGGCACTGACTCCCCCATGCTTCACTGAGGAACCCTGGGCAATCACGTTCTCTGATGGAAGCAAGCAGTGATGTACCTAAGGTGGAACTTGGACCAGGGCTCAGTCGTCAGGTTGGTGAAATCTAAAGCCAAATTAACTCTCTTGGATCACAAAGGTGATGCTGTCAAAGCAGAGGTGTGTGGAGCAGAGTTTGCCTCACGCCTGAGAAAGTACTTTGGGCTGCATAGCTGAATCCAAGTTGGGAGGTGGTACCATTTCGTTGATAGCCAAACAGTCCTTGGTGCAGTACAATGAGGAAGCTATGACTATCAAACATTCTTTGCAAATAGGATCGGAGAGATTCAAAACAGCACAGGGATCCAGGACTGGCGGTGGACTCCTGGTCCACAAAATATTGCTGATGTAATCACCAGAGGAGCCAGTCCTCAAGACCTGGATGAAGACTCAGAGTGGGAAAATGGGCCAAAGTTTTTGAGTTTGCTGATGAAATCAGCCAAAGAAAGCATTAACAAGTTGCAAAAGAAGGCATTTGTTGCTGCCTTGACTAGGGCCAAGACAAAGAAACAGGAACCAGCACAAAAACAGTACCAGGTCAAAACAGAACAATGGAGACCGCCTGCAGTGTTGGCCATCCGAAGCCTTGTGGACACCAAGTGGTTCAGTGTTCTAACTCGACTAGTCAAAACAGTTGCATGGATCTGGAGAGCAGCAAAACAGTTCATTGGACAAAATCAAGCTGTGGACAGTTCAGAGTGGGAGGCAGTTTCTTTGACAGGAATCATCCCAGTAAGGGAACGAGAAGATGCTCGAAGAGACATTTTTCTAGCAGCACAAGAGGGCGCAACCTTCCCAAACACCATTACAGACAGGCTGGTAGTCTACAAAAACCAAGACTCTGGGCTGTTGGTTTGGTGTCCCCATCTTGCCCTTTGATGCCTGGGTGTCCACACTGTTAACGCAGGAGGCCCACAATGAGGCCGGAACCTTGCTCAAGATGAGAAGGGCATGGGTCATAAGGGGAAGGAAAGTTGCCCAAAAAGTTGTCGATGGCTGCATGCTCTGCAGGAAGGCAAATGCAAGGAAGTGTCAACAAGTAATAGGTGACTTGCGGTCAGAAAGAACTGAACCTGCTGCACCGTTCCAGTTCACAACGGTGGACCTCTTCGGACCCTACCAAGTAAAAGATGACGTCAAGAAAAGAGTAACACTGAAAGTCTGGGGAGTGGTCTTTTGCTGCATGGCCAGCAGAGCCATCCACACAGAGTTGGTAAACACCCTATCAACCGAAGGATTCCTGATGGCCTATCAGAGGTTCACAGCAATCAGGGGGCATCCAAGAAAGATCTGGTCAGATCCAGGCACCAATTTCATTGGAGCAAAACCAGTCTTGGAGGAGCTGTACAGATTCTTGGACAGCCTGAGCGAAGCAGCCCTGCAGGAGACCACGGCAAAAAATGGAACAGAGTGGATGTGGAAAATCCATCTGCCTGATTCTCCACACAGGAATGGTGCTGCAGAAGCCGCTGTACACATTGTAAAGACAGCACTCCAGAGTCTTGGGAAGGAGTCTGGACTCAGTTACAGTGAGTTCCAGACAACTCTTCACATAGCAGCCAACCTTGCCAATGAGCACCCAATTAACGCCAGGGTACAGAGCCGGGAAGACTGTATTCAGTATATCACACCCAACACCCTTCTACTCGGTCGAGCATCTCAAAGCGGGGATTTCAAAACCTTTGAATTTTCCAGCTTCCCCTACAAAAGACTCTGAGCAATGCAGTCAGAGGTGACCAAGTTCTGGAGGTGCTGGAGCCAACTTGCTGGTCCTAATTTGTTTGTCAGGAGCAAGTGGCATACTGCACGGAGAAACGTCTCTGTTGGGGACATCGTCTGGTTAAGCGACCAAAATGCACTGAGAGGACATTTCAAGCTTGGCAGAGTCATCAGTACTAATCCAGACAGCAAAGGCATCGTGAGGGACGTCAGCATCAGGATCTTCCCAAGCTACAAAAGCTCTGAAAGTAACAACAAGGCATCCAATCTCTGATGGGAAAAAAGACAGGATCCAAGTCACCATCCCTCACAGGGACGTTAGGCGGCTGGTTGTCTTACCACCTGCTGGGGAACAGATGGAAAGTCAAGTCAACAATATATCGTAAGAACACCGAACTGGGACCACCAAGTTTGCCTTTGAAGCTGGCGATCTCCTCAGTGTTTCCATGGGAAGATCGAGTGGGAGGTGTCAAGTCAAACTAGAGTTTCTAGAAAGTATTGGGACCTAGAGGAAAAAGAAAATAAAATTTAAAAGAAATAGCAAGAATCCACTGATAGACCGGATGGAACCCGCTGCCTGAGTGCGGTTTCTACCCGGAACATCGGGAGGACCAGGCAGCATCACAGCGGCAGTCCGGGAGCAGCATTGGAATCTGCAGTAAGATGCTGAACTTTAAATAACTTGAGAGACTGTTCCATGAAAAAGAGCACTGCTGTCACTGCGTTTTGGGTTAGCGCTAGCTTCACGTCACGGGGATCATCACTCGCAGGCGCTTCTGGGAAATGGGGCGAAGTTTAAGAAGAGCTCGGGAAGCTTCGGGAAGGGTCGCCCGGTTTGAAAACATAATGGTCTATGAGGGAGCGGAGAGGTGCAGGTCAGAATCCGTCTACAAAGTCCGGAGAGGTAGCCAGTTTTTTCACCTAATAACTAATAACTTATGACTAGTGACTAGTGACTAATGACTAATGTCTAATGGTTGATGGAACTATCAAATTGCCGCACTTGCAAAAAATAAAAGGAGGGAAAAGGAAAAGTTGTTTGGTCATTGAGTGGAATCTAGTTAAAAAACCTTCGGGTAGACACGTTCAATCACTTTCAAGTGGGGAAGCTGCACATGTTCAAAGAAGAAAAAGAAATCCAATTTGACAGTAGTAATTTTCTTTGATGTAGAGAAGCTTCTGAAAGGTTAGGGACACAAGGGTTTAAACTAGAAAGGACAGGAATAAGCAATAAATGTTCAATTGGTTTCAAGTTTTTTTATGTGATAGAAAGTTACAAGTTAGGGTGGGAACAACGTTCTCTAAGGAGTACGAGAAGGAGAATGGGATTTGACAGGGGAATGTTATGTAGCCCACTCCTTTTTAATATTTTGATTAATGATACTTCCTTATAAGTTGGCTCAGCCATTTCGATATGGTTATATGCTGCTAATGATGATGACAGTGTGGAAGAGAGGTAGGAATGTAAATTATATCATTAAGAAAATGCAGGCAGCTATTAATGAAGTTGAGGAATGGGGACGTCGGAGGAGGTTTAAATTTTCTGTTGCTAAGGCTCAATTTATTTATTTTTCAAAAAGGAACATTACACCCACAATTGATCTCAAGTGATATGATAAATCTCTTTAACAAGAGTCAGTGGTAAAGCTTCTAAGTATGTTGGTGGACACAAGGCTAACACGGAAGGTGCATGTGAATAAAATTCTAGAGAAGTGTGAAAAGGCCCCTAATGTGCTTAGGTGCTTAATTGGGTGTGATTGGGGTGCGAGTAGGGGGCCAATAAAACAAATGCATATTGCTTCAATAAGATCTGTCTTTGATGTGTTGCTTATGGGTCAGTCTCACAAGTAGTCTTAAAGCCCCCAGATACAGTTCAAGCTCAAACATTGAGGTTATATTGTAGTGCTATTAAATCATCCCCAATTTTGACATTACTGTTAGAAGTGGGTGAAATACCTTTACATCCACGCAGGTTACATACAGTTAGCAAAGGTTCATTGGGTTAATGTAAGAGGACATAAAGCTGATTGTCCAATATTGGCAACAATAGTAGAATGTTGGGAGTGCTGGATTCTTAAGCTCTTCAGTTTTGGGTGGATGGGTAATGAATAGGTACAAGATCTCAGGTTGTCTAATGTGGATTATGGTGCCAGTTTACCCCTTTCTGTCACTCCTCCATGGTTTTTCCCTTTGCCTGAGGTTGATTTGGGTCATCAGGAAAAGATCAAGATGGAGGGTGATTCTTTATCAGCGGCACAGAAAATTCAGCAACGTAAGCAAGGCAGATATTATGGATTCTTGCACATCTACATGATGGTTCAAGAGATCCAGTGACAGGTCGTACAGGTGTTTCTGTTTATGTTCCAAAGTTTTAGGTGACTATTAAGAAAAAATGATCAAGCAAAGTATTGGTATTCATGTCTGAGAAGGTTGCTTTCATTTTAGCCTCAGAATGGGTCAAAGAAGTACGCACTGATTATACACTTCAGTGCTCTGATTGATTCTCAGTCTTGATACCTACAGTATTGAAAGAGGTACCTCAAATTGTAGACCGGACATTCTTCTTGAAATTGGATAACATCTGTTGAAGTTGCAGGGTCTAGGCCTGTGTATACATTTCATATGGGTTCCTGCCCATGTTGGGGTTGAAGAAAATGAGGTGGCAGAAGTTCCTGCCAAGCAATCACTTAAAATTAAGGATAACAGATGTGGTGGTGCCTTTGTACAAAGCGGTGATGAAGCCATAATTAAAACATCTACTCAATCACTGCGGCAACAAAGTAGGGTTAAGGAAAAGAAAGGACGGCACATATCAAATACAGAGGATGGTGCGAACTCAACTGGGAGATGGATATAAAAGGGGAAGAAGTTATACTTACATATCATTCATATAGATCACTTCATTACCATAATGCATTGAAGTAGTATAAACAATAATGGAATGTGGAATAAAGTGTTACTATTACAGAAAAAGTGCAGTGCAGATAGACAATAAGTTGCAAGGTCATAACAAGGTAGGTTTAATCAGAATCAGGTTCATTATCACTGAGATATGTTGTGAAGTTTGTTGCTTTGTGGCAGAAGTACAGCGCAAGAGGTCAAGAGCCCATCTCATCATACTAGGGAATCGTACAGCAGTGTTGTAACCGCAGGGCAGAACCTGTTCTTCAGCCTGGTGGAACATGCTTTAGGCTTTTATTTATCTTCACTACAGTGAGAGGCTGCTCCAGGCTCCATGTACTGAGCTGAGCCTGAGGCTGTGGGCCTGGTCTGGGCTTCGTGCCTGTGGACTCACTTTCATTCTAAATGCTATTTGCTTACTTTTACTGTTTGCACAATTTGTTTTTTTTTTCCTCTCTCTGCACATTGGGTGTTTTTTTAATGGGATCTTTTGGGTTTCTGTAAGGACACCTATCTCAAGGTTGTATAATGTATACATACTTTGATAATAAATATACTTCAAATTTTGAACTCCGGAAGCAAAGCGGGTAGCCTGGGTGGGTGGATTTTGATTATGAAATAGAGACGGAGCCCATAGAGGGGAGACTTGTTTCTGTGATGTGCTGAACTGTGTCCACAATTCTCTGTGGTTTCCTGCAGTCACATACAGAGCAGCTGCCGTACCAAACAGTGATGTATCTGGATAGGATGCTCCCTATGGAACATCGATAAAAATCGGAGAGGTTCAAAGAGGACAAGCCAATTTTCTTTAGCCTCCTGAGGAAGTAGAAGTGCCGGGGAACCTTCTAGGCCGAGTAATGTGGTTGTACTCCGAAAGACTATTGGTGATGTTCACTCCTAGGAACCTGAAACTCTCAACACTCTCCACCTCATCACCATGGCTGAAAACTGGGGCATGTGCACAGCATCCTCCCTCCTCACAGAGTCAGTGAGCAGCTCAATTCTTTGGCTAATGTTGAGGAAATGGCTGTTGTCATCACTCCCTTTCACCAGGCTCTCCGGCCCCACCCTATTCTCTGATTTGTCATTATTTGAGATACGGCCCATTAAGGTGGTTTCATCTGCAAACTTGTAGATTTACCAGTTTACCAATTTTTAACAGATGGTGTGTATTTGGCTGCAGTTGTAGAAAGAAATTAAACATTCCACATTTTGTGTACATGTCACAGTTTTTGAAATTTAAAATGCAACTGAGATAAGATATTGCTATATAATGTTGCTGTTTTCTTCCTTAATCGATGATCCTAGTCATTGGTACGTGTGCTCCTTTCAGATCTGTATAAAGCTTCCAAAAGAGCTTGGAAACTGAAGTTTCCCAAGGATTGACTAATGGCACTAATGATGTAATTTGCCACATTTAAGCTTGAAACTGATTGCTTTGCTAGTTGTGAGTGGTAATTAAGGTATTCAATATTGATCAAAGCCCATTGGGGAGAAATTAATCTCTAATTATTGCACTGAAGTGTAGGGAAGTGCATCTAATCACCACTTGTTATTGCAAAAAACATTGCAACGTTTAGCACTACAGACCAAAGGTCAGTTTTTCTCCATCCTTATCCATCTACTGAATTCCCAGTCAACAGAACTGCTGCCCAAAATGGTGTTGACTGATGCAGGTGACAAAGATTGTTGAAGCTTGGATTGAACAGATGGACCTTGGCACTATTGCATAGGACTCAAAATGACCTTGGGTTAGAAAGTTGCAGCTAGGAATCTCATTGATAATCATTATCCAGTGATAACCTTTTTTAATGACCAAGTGGTCAGTCAATTGAGTGAAAAGCTTAACGAATGAGAGGAGTTTGGGCTGTACTTGATAGAGTTCTGAAGGATGAGGAGGGATCTCATTGAAACTTTTTAAATACTGAAAAGCCTGTATAGCGGGGATGTGGGGGGGATGTTTCCATTAGTGAGAGCCAAAATCCAAGGGCACAGCCTCAGAATTAATTGAAAACTGAGATTGGGAGAAATTTTTCAGCCAGTGGGCGGTGAATCTGTGGAATTATTTGCCACACATAGCTGTGGATCCAAGTCACTGTAATGTATTTAAGTCAAAGGGTGCTAGTTTCTTGACTGACAAGGGGATTATACTCTATACTTTATTGTCGCCAAACAATTGGTACTAGAACGTACAATCATCACAGCGATATTTGATTCTGCGCTTCACGCTCCCTGGATTACAAATATTAAATATTAAAAATATTAAAAATAGTTATAATTAGTAAATATTAAAAATTTAAATTATAATTCATAAATAGGAAATAGAAAAATGGGAAGTAAGGTAGTGCAAAAAAACCGAGAGGCAGGTCTGGATATTTGGAGGGTACAGCCCAGATCCAGGTCAGGATCCGTTCAGCAGTCTTATCACAGTTGGATGAGGGTTGCTGGAAAAGGGGAGGATATTGGGAATGAAAGATTGAATGGCGGAGCAAACACAGCAAAATAATTGGCCTATTTCAGCTCCTTTATCTTCAATTCACTTCAAGTTTAATTGTTAGTGAACTATATATGAATACTCATGAATACAGCCAAATGAGAGAGTGTTACTCTGAGGTCAACGTGCAAAGTGCACATTACCAACAGTCACACACAAGATCACAATCTCTAAGTAAAAGTCCTGAGGCCCCCCTTCCTTCCCCAATCCGTGACACTGCGGCTTGATGCGTACAAATCTGGATTTATATATATATTAGTCCAGACACCCCAGCCCACTAATATCATCTAAAGACCAGCCCTCGATGCTCACTAGGTGACACCATGGCTTTGACCCCCAGTCCTCCCCCTGATGCCCGACTCCTGTTAGGTGAATCCGTGGCTTTGAGGCCCAGTCCGTGCACATATAGAATATTAGTAAGAACACAACCAGACAAACATCTACATATATAGTCCTGACCCCCTCAGTCTGTTTCAAATCTTCATTTGCCACAACTGCACTACACTTCCCCCGGTAGAGCACGATGGCTCGGATGTCTCACCTCCGGCGGCTGAAAAGTTAGCGGCTCCGCAGCTTGAGGCCCGAGTCCGTTCAGTGCCGCTGCAAATCTGTAGTCGGCCATAACAGAGCTTGTCTTTTGCCGAGTGAAACCCTGGGGAGGGGGGGGCAGCTCCAACTCCGTTCTGGACGCCATGCCACACCACCCCCGGTGAAGCACAACAGCTTCGTCTCTCTCACTCGGCGGGGGGGGGGGGGGGCTACAAACAGGGGACACCACAGCTTCAGGGCTACTCCTCACTGCGACCGAGGACTAGGCCTCCACCAACCACCCCTGCTCACATCCAATAAATCAGCAAATCGAACTCACGGTGTACCAGATTAACAATGTCCAATGGGGCCTTGCAAACACAAGAAAAGCAACCACGTTGGCCACTTGCTATTTGACAGTAAGCCTCCAAACACAAGCAGCAGCACATTGTGCAACTCCTTCTTTACCTCCGCCAGCAAGCAACTCGCTGATAGTGTTGGCCTGCAGTCCTTTGAGATCTTAACGTTTAGCAGGATCTTGCGGTCATTAGATACACATTTAAGTACAACAGTTGCACCTTTTGTTGACCCCGTAGAAGCCTCTGCGACCAGTCGCGCCGCCATCTTGCCGGATGATCTTCTGGTCAGGATTGTGCCAGAACAAGATTACCATCAGGCCTGGTCTGACCCACATCCACTGAGACTGGTCACCAAAGTAACACAGCATCTAACCTAGTCCATAGAAAGAGCTGAAGTCAGTGATGGCTAAGAGCACTTTTGGAAACTTAATTCACTGTGGATAGCAAACTACATGCTAATATGAAAGTGCTTCAGGAATACTCCAAGAGCATTGTCAATGTCTGATTGGATGACCACAATAGCAACCAGCCTTGATTTCAAGCAGAAACACTGTACTTTCCACCACTTAATGTTTCTCATCAAATGAAAGCTAGAAACGTTCTGAAATATTTTCCTGGGGTATTCCTTCAATTAGTTGTGAGATCAGTAAATAATACATCGTTTTTCTGATCAATTGCTGTAGCCGGCCTTGGTGAAGGTAAGTGACATCTTCGTGGAGTATGTGGTGTGATGTGACCTGTGCTCGGTCTGGCAGGCCTCCCGTTCTGTTGCCTGGGGTGGGAAAGGGAAGGTGCGGGAAGTAGGTACGTTACTGACAGGAAGTTGCTGAAAAGGTAAGTGGCAGAGAGTAGGGACATTCCTGAGAGGAAGTGTAATCTTTATTTGTTTTTATTTTAATGTTTATTTCATGATACAGCACGGTAACAGGCCCTTCTGGCCCAACGAGCCCAATTACACCATTGACCAATTAGCCTACTGGCCTGCATGTCTTTAGAATGTGGGAGGAAACTGGAGCACCCGCACGGTGGTCACGAGGAGAGCGTACAAATTCTGCACAGGCAGTGGCAGGGGTTGAATCTAGGTTGCCAGCACTATAACAGCATTGCATTCAGTGCTATGCTCTTCTTGCAGGATGCGAAGGAAAGAATTTGCCTCTCTCCTAAGAGGAATCTTAGAATCCTCTAAGATTCTGGGGAGAAGGTCACTCACTCTCAGGGCCAACAACTAACGCCCAAACAGGCTGCCTCTTGAAAGCACAGTTTGGAGTTGCCTTCTTGAGGTGCAAGTAGTACCAGGGTGAATGTTTGCCATTGTACTGAAAACGGGAGGGTCCTGCATAGTAACCCTGCCACACAACCAATAAACAAGAAAAAGTTATTTTGCACCACCCAGCTGGGATCAAACACGGGTGCGAGCTCTAGAATTTAGCACAACACACACATCAAAATGTTGGAGACCTCAGTAGGTCAGATGGCATCTATGGGGTGGAATAAAGAAATAACGTTTCAGGCAGAGACTATTCATCCGGAGTCCTTAGTTCCTCCAGCATTTTGTGTGTGTTCCTGTTGAGTTCCTGCACCTACAGTACCCCTCACTTAACCTGTCTCTCCATTCCTTCATTAATGCTGTTTGCTTGACCACTCCATTTTCACTGAGGCTGCTTGCATTGTGATGGATCATTCAGCATCCACAGCTTGAGTATTATAGTGACAAGAACTTCGAAACGGGGTTCAGCCGTCAAATTAGATTTGTTCAGGATGTCGCTGGTCATGCAGGCATTTACTGGCCATTTCTAATTCCCCTCCAACTGAACAGACAGTTAATCATGGTACTGGGCCTGGACTCACACAGAAGTCAGGTGAAGTAGATGCAGCATATTTCCTTCCCTGCTGGGCATTGGTAAACAGGATGGGTCTTTACAACTCTCTGGTGGTTTCACGGCCACCGTTAGAGAGATTAGTTTTATTTAAATACCCAACTTTACTTGAGTATAAATTCCCCGGCTGCTGCCACAGTAGGGTTTGAACTGACATCTTTGCGTCAGTGTTTCAGTTGGTATTTCAGGTCAAAGACCCTTTGTCTGACCTAGAAACAGGGAGACACCTCTCTGATTCTCATGGGTTCTGCTATCAAATTAGACCCCTTCAGGATGCAATGTTTTCCACAGATGATGCCTCTCCTGCTGAGTGTTTCCAGCATCTACAGTTTCCGTAATGAACATTTCTGTATCAATGGTCCTGATGATTTGCTGCTGCGACACTTTTGAAACCAGGGGAACAAGGATGCACTAAGACGAGAACATCTGCAGATGCCGGAAATCTGAGCAACACACACAAAATGCTGGAGGAACTCTGCAGGCCAGGCAGCATCTATGGAAAACGTCAATCAGCCAAAACGTTCATTGGCCCAAAACGTCAACTATTTACCCTTTTCCGTAGATGCTGTCTGGCCTGCTGAGTTCCTCCAGCATTTTGTGTGTGAACAAGGATGCAGATCATTGTCCAGTCAATCCAGCAATTAAGGACATGAGAAAGGCATATCCTTTGTTAAAGACCCTTCTTCCTGTCTAGATATTTTATTCTATGGTATAATTCACCAGAAATAGTTTCAAAAACTAAATGGAACAAGATATCAGCCCAAATAGAGGAGATACTCTAAAATGCAGATATCAAAAAATGCATGTTTCTTTTTGCTGTTAGGAAATATCAAGGCAAACTGTTTGATCTCAGAGAAATGTGTGCTTCATTCTGCGTGCCATCCTCTTTCCTGCAGCTTGGAGTGCACTGTGTGTTTCAGACAATGGTGAATCTGTACCAGGGTTATGTGTTGCTTCCATATTAATGAGTCTGACTGAACAAGAGTGTTGGCTTTTTTACCCTAGGCTGAAGCCAACGTGCAGAAGGCTTCAGTCGATGTCAACCACACAACACACCAGCTGGAAGAGATCATTTTCAAATTTCAGAAGCAGAAACTCAAGGACCTGAAGGTATGAAGACAGCTATTCATTGTTAAAGATTGGTTTCCTACACTGCTTGAAGACTTTTCTTGCCACACTCTTCCCAGGTTCAGAGGGCTCTGCATATCACTACTCGGTCTCTCTGTACCTTCATTATGCATCAGACTATGATCTTTACATATGAGCAGCACCTGTTTCTCAAGTGACTTACTCTTTTTTTCAGTCTCAGTCCATTCCGTCTTTTATGAGCACCAGCTTGGGCCCGGCTTTCTCTGGAACAAGAAATGCATTTCTCAAACCATCACCAAGACAGGGATCTTGAGCGAGGCCAGAGAAAGGACGATTAACTCCTCCAAGACAGCTTATTGATCACCACATCAGGAACACTTTTGCCGGAGATTAAATCATTGTGTTTTGTTTTTCTCCTCATAGGATATCTTCACCAACTTTGTGACAATTGAGATGATATTCCATGCCAAGGCCCTTGAGGTGTACACAAATGCCTTCCAGTGTTTGAACAACTTGGATGAAGGGAAGGACCTTGAGGTACAGTATGAGTGAGAGTAACTGAGTTCAGTTCCTGTAACAGATCAAGGCCTGAATTTTTCCTTTCCAAAAATGAACTGATGAAATAAAGCACAATACTTTTCAGCATGGCATCATCAAGGCTGACAGACCAGCAGCTGGAGAAGAGACAAAGAATGGCAAAGTGTGGAGCTCTCCATCCTGTCTGACTTCACCTGAGTTTCAGGAATGTTGGAAGAAGTCACATTTATGAAAGTAGCACCATTGTCTGAAACACTAGTCTAACATATTTATAGAAATGCTGCAAGTTTTATAGGCTTTAGAACCTTCAGAGTTGAATACTGCATCAACATATGAATAATGGCAGATTGAAAGAGAGGAAATGAACTCTCCACTTCAACCAATTTGCCATACATAGTTATCACACCTCTGAACATCACAATAAATACCCATTCAAAGTCAATTGCCCAAAAGAAGTAAAGAATGATTTGGGGAAAAAAAATGGGAATTATTTTCTCTAGAATCCCAAGGCAACCAAAATTAGTTCAGAATATCAGGATGGACAGAATTCCTTGTAGTGTCTATCTGCTAAATTAACAAATGATGATTACCTCATTCCAGATCATATCTAGCTTGAAGGAACAGCGGGTTAGTACTGTGGGAAGAACAGTGAGGTGTTCCAGAGGCCCTCTGCTCTTTTGAAAAGAAAACACTTCCTCTCAATATCCAGTTCCAGCAAACTGAAATCGTGAGTTCCTGTCCTAATTCAACTAGAACAAACCGTCAACTGGAACACAATAGTCATCCTTCATAACACTGTTATATGTAAATAGATGATCTCCGAGCCCTCTCAAAAGTGTAAGTAAGATTCCAAGGCCTAAAAACTACTTGGCTGAAAGTAGTTCGACCCAGGATTATCTTGTTTGCTCTTCACCTTTTCCAAAATCAGCTGATCACCCACAATCAGCATTACTGAATCAGTCATAAGCTTCAAAATTCCAACTGCCCACAAGGCTGATTGCATTTTCCAGTGAACAGCTCACCGTCTGGCTATCTGCAAGATGAGCTGAAGTCTGAAAGCGAGGTACGAACAAATGAAAGCCAATGACTGAAAAATTGGATTATTTTTTAATTGATTAATATTCTGAATCAGATTAAATTAAGGCACTAGAGATTTAAAAGGACATCCAAAAAAAATATATTAAAAAGGCCAGATCTGGACATGCTGAGTTCCGACCAGGCTTTGTACAAAGGCAAAATCATTTTCCTTTGCTCACGGTCAACCTAGAAATCATTTCTCAACAATTTTATGCTCTAAGGGCCTCAGATCTCCTTGGGCTCAAACCTGTACATGAGATCCCAATATCAGCTCTGCATTCATGTTCTGACCTTCATGTCTTGTATGCACCCCCACCCCATGCATTCCAGGACACAGGGGAGGCCTCCACTGGCTGTGTTCACTGTGACGCTGGTGGCTCTTGTGCTGTTTGCAGCCTGAAAAACTCTCAGGTCCCTCTGACCAGAGCAATTCCTAATTTTGCCAGGCTTCCTGATTTCTTCCTGAATGTCGAGCAACTGACCTATTTGGGTGCTTGGCACTACAACTTGCTCACTAAGTATTGGTCAGGAGCACACTCCCAGATCACGATCTCTCAAACCATTCACACACCACCCGCAGTCGCAGCATGATATCACCAGCATGGTTGTGGAGCTTTAAGCAGCAGCAGTGTCTCAGCGAGTAGGGTCTTTGCCTCACAAATCTAGTGCTGTCTGTGTGGAGTGTGCACGTTTTCCCTCTGACGATGTGGGCTTCCTCAATGTGCTCTGATGTTCTCCCAAATAGAAAGGTTAAATGCAAGCAGGCTTTTTCCACCGAGGCTGGGTGAGACTAGAACTAAAGGTCAAAGTTTAAGGGCGGAAGGCGAAATATTTAAGGGGAATCTGGTGGGGGGTTCTTCCCTCAGAAGGTGGTGCGAGTGTGGACCGAGTGGTGGATGTGAGTTTGATTGTACCATTAAGAAAATTTTCGTTAAATTACGTGGATGAGAGGGCTGTGGACCATGTGATAATTGATGGGACTAGGCAGGATTACAGTTCAGCATGGACAAAATGGGCCGAAGGCCATGCTTCTGTGCGTAGTGCTCTATGACTCTTCCAAAAATGTTCAAATTGGTAGGTTAATCAGCCACTCCTGGTGGTTCAAAGTACATTTATTGTTGAAGTATGTATAAATTATACAACCTCGAGATTCATCTGCTTACAAGCAGCCACAAAGCAAGAAATCCAAAAGAACCCAGTAAAAAAAGACTAACAAACACTCAATGCACAGAGGAAGAGGGAAAAAAAACACACATCATGCAAGCAATAGAAGCAAGCAACAGCATTCCAAACCAGATTGAGTCCACAGACCCGGAGCCTGGAGCAGCTGGAGTACGCCCACAGCCGAGGTCTCAGTTCATCATAGAGTGAGGCAAGCCGGCATGAAGCTCGCAGACACAAAGCACGTAGCAGTTGGAGCAGTCTCACAGCCTCAGCCTCAGCGCGGAGAGGAGCTGAGTAAAATGTCGCAGAGCAGAACTGACTCGACCCTCGCCTTCGGTCCCAACACCCTGCCTTTTCAGTCCATCTGGCCCAGTGTTTAAATTGTCCAAGCACCTGGACCCTGCCACAGCGATATGCTCAGGGCCTGCTTCTGGCCTGTACTTGGACTTTCCAAATTGGCGTGGTGCTTCAATGGATCAAACCTTGTTCTCGGTTTAGGTGGACGGGCTCCGAAACAACTTTGCTTCAGTTTTTCTCCACTCCACCCGCTCCAACTTTGTCTCCAAAATTTCAACATCTCCACTTCTCTCCGAATTCTCCTGGAACAGGCCTTGACCTCGCTCCCGCACACCTCGACACTCGGATCAGCCCCACTTCCGCTCGCCTCCTCATTGTTTGCGGTGATCGTTTACCACAATTTTCCACACAAAAAGTCTTATTAATAGGGTACTTGGTCGAATTTCTTGCTTTTGAAAACCACCAGTAAGCTGTTGCCCACATTGAGTAGCGCCATCTTAATCCAGGTGTTAGAATTTGGGGGAGGGGGTTGTTGGAATGTGAGGAGAACGCTGTGGGCTTAGTGCTGATGGTCAGTGTGAACTCAATGTTCTGAGGAGCCCTTTTCTATGCTGTACGACTCTATGAAAATATTGCCCCAATAGGCACATCAGATCATAAACAAAGCTTCTCTTGCAATTAGGCCTCTCTGGTAACACCAGTGAAGATAGTGTTCCCCTGTCATCAACTTATCTTGCCTTAAACATTTAGCAAGTATAAAGTAAGCTGCACTCTAATCTTGATGTGGGGTGGAGGGTCAAGCTTCTCTTCCCCATGTACTCTGGGGCCCTGAAGAGCAAATGGGCAGGTGACCAAATGAAATAGCTCAAAAAGGTGGCAGTACAGCTACAAACCCTCAATTTTTTCCCTCTGTTCATTAGAATTCATTTCTCATTGCTACAGAACACCTGTTTCAGAACATTACAACACAGTACATGCCCTTCCACCCATGGTGTGGTGTTGACTTTTTAACCTGCTCTAAAATCAATCTAACCCTTCCTTTCCATATAGCCTTCCATTTTTCTTTTATCCCTCTATCTAAGGGTCTCTAAAAAGTCCCTAATCTACCTGTTCCACCTCTATGCTTGGCTGCACGTTCCACGTGTCTACCACACTCCATGGAAAAACTTAACCTCTGACATCCCCACCCTATATTTTCCTCCAATCACCTTAAAATTATTTCCCTTTGTATTAGACATTTCTGCCCTGGGAAATAGTCTCTGGCTGTCCACTTGATCTCTGCCTCTTATCGTCTTATACACATTTATCAAGTCACCTTTGTTCCATAGAGAAAAGCCCTAGCTTGTTCAACTTTTCTTCATAACACATGCTCTCTTAATCCAAGCAGCTTTCTGGTAAATCTCCTCTGAACCCTCTCCAAAGCTTCCACACATCCTTCCTATAATGAGGCGACCAGAACTCAACACAATACTCTAAGTGTGGACGTGCCTTTTCTCTTCTGCAGGTGTTTAGGTCAAAGATCTCCATTGGTGAACTTGAGAGTGATGCACGTCCACCTCAGGCTCACAGCACCTTGGCTGCTCGGCACTCTGCAGGCCGACAGGTAATGCCGAATATTTCAATTATCGCCTCAACGGACAGTGGGATGTTGCAAACTGGTAGAATGCAAACATAGGGCAGAGAAGATAGATGGGCAGGAGAAGACCATATAGTCCATCAAATTTGCACCACTTCACGATGGACTTTTAAAGATGAGCTTTATTTGTCACATGTACATTGAAACGTGTGTTGTATGTATCAATCACCTGGAGGCGGTCAGCAAGTGCAATGTTGCAATGCTTCTGACACCAATAGAGCATGCCCACAACTTAATAACCTTATCCTGTATGCTTTTGGAAGGTGGGAGGAAACTGGAGTACCCAGGGGAAACCCATACTGTCACAAGGAGAGCTCTTTACAGACAGTGGCAGGAACTGAACACAAGCCTTTGGCACTGAAATAGTGTTACACCACCGCTCTGCATTCAGAGCTGAGTAACACCCAGAGAGATCACTTTTCATAGAGACAAGGAGATTAGTGTGCAAACTTAAAGCACACGGTATTGGGGGTATGGTATTGATGTGGATAGAGAATTGGTTGGCAGACAGGAAGCAAAGAGTGGGAATAAACGGGACCTTTTCAGAATGGCAGGCAGTGACTAGTGGGGTACCGCAAGGCTCAGTGCTGGGACCCCAGTTGTTTACAATATATATTAATGACTTGGATGAGGGAATTAAATGCAGCATCTCCAAGTTTGCGGATGACATGAAGCTGGGCGGCAGTGTTAGCTGTGAGGAGGATGCTAAGAGGATGCAGGGTGACTTGGATAGGTTAGGTGAGTGGGCAAATTCATGGCAGATGCAATTTAATGTGGATAAATGTGAGGTTATCCACTTTGGTGGCAAGAACAGGAAAATAGATTATTATCTGAATGGTGGCTGATTCGGAAAAGGGGAGGTGCAATGAGACCTGGGTGTCATTATACACCAGTCATCGAAAGTGGGCATGCAAGTACAGCAGGCGGTGAAAAAGGCGAATGGTATGCTGGCATTCATAGCAAAACGATTCGAGTACGGGAGCAGGGAGGTACTACTGCAGTTGTACAAGGCCTTGGTGAGACCACACCTGGAGTATTGTGTGCAGTTTTGGTCCCCTAATCTGAAGAAAGACATTCTTGCCATAGAGGGAGTACAAAGAAGGTTCACCAGATTGATTCCTGGGATGGCAGGACTTTCATATGATGAAAGACTGGATTGACTAGGCTTATACTCTCTGGAATTTAGAAGATTGAGGGGGGGATCTTATTGAAACGCATAAAATTCTAAAGGGATTGGACAGGCTAGATGCAGGAAGATTGTTCCCGATGTTGGGGAAGTCCAGAACAAGGGGTCACAGTTTGAGGATAAAAGGGAAGCCTTTTAGGACCGAGATGAGGAAAAACTTCTTCACACAGAGTGGTGAATCTGTGGAATTCTCTGCCACAGGAAACAGTTGAGGCCAGTTCATTGGCTATATTTAAGAGGGAGTTAGATATGGCCCTTGTGGCTAAAGGGATCAGGGGGTATGGAGGGAAGGCTGGTACAGGGTTCTGAGTTGGATGATCAGCCATGATCGTACTGAATGGCGGTGCAGGCTCGAAGGGCCAAATGGCCTACTCCTGCACCTATTTTCCATGTTTCTAGGTAACACATGCACCATTGTTATTCGGCAGTCATACCACCAAATCCATTTAGTATTTTCTTGTTGCATTGAAAAACAATCCCTCACTTTCTCCTTTTCCTAATTCCCTGGAATACTTTTCCCCTTCAGCTGTGGATCTCCTTCCTGTTTAATGACTACTGTTGAACCTGCTCCTGTCACTCCCTCAGGGCTGCGATTTGGGAAGTAACCAATGAGAGTTTCCTGCCAGAAAAGGATCAATTAATCGTGACGTTTGCTGCCACTCACAGCATTTAGATTCACCGTGTGTTATTGACAAATATACTCAGTGGCCACTTTATTAGATACACGTGGTCTCTTGTTTGTAAATATCTAATCAGCCAATCATGTAGCAGCAATTCAATGTATAAAAGCACATAGACATGACCAAGAGGTTCAGTTGTTGTTCAGACCAAACGTGAGAATGGGGAAGAAAAGTGATCTAAGTGACTTTGACTGTGGAATGATTGTTGGAGATGGGGTGGTTTGAGTATCTCAGAAACTGTTGATCTCTTAGGATTTTCATGCACAACAGTGTCAGGAGTTTACAGAGAATGGTGGGAAAAAACAAAAGCTTCAGCGGTTCTGATGTGAAAATGCTTTGTTAATGACAGAGGTCAGAGGAGAATGGCCAGACTGGTTCAAGCTGACAGGAAGACGACAGTAACTCAAATGTCCTCACATTACAACAGTGGCACCAGGCGCATATATATAGCTAGGATGCTTAAGACTTTAGCACAGTACTGTAGTAATTTTATATATTGCACTGTGCTGCTGCCACAAACAAAAATTTATGACATATGTGAGTGATGATAAATTTGATTCTGATATGGGTCTCTATTGTGGACTGAGAGTGGGAATGGGGCAGGGAGAGGGGAATCATGGTTGGAAAAAGGGGAAGGGACGAGGGGAGGGAGTAGAGGGCATCAGAGAGACATTCTGAAATGATCAATTAACCAATTGTTTGGAATCAAATTCCCTTGCCTGGTATCTCAGGGCTGGATGAGTATGCATCCATACCATTGCCCCCCTCTCAGCCCTGGCACTCCTCCTCTGCCCCCTGCCCCACACCCCTTCTGCAGCGCTGCACCCTCGCCATTCCCAACAACCTTTGCTCCCTGCCAGATTTACAAACTCATTCTCCATGTTGAGAAATACAAATACTGTACTGTGCAAAAGTCTTAGGCACATATATAAAGCTAGGGTGCCTAAGACTTTTGCACAGTATGGCAGAGTAGTTGCTTTTAAATCTATTGAGATGTTGCAGAATGCTAGTGGAGGGTGGGTATCAGACAGGAAGGCTGTGACCAAGGTGAACATTCAAGACGTTTTTATAGGGTTGTTACAACCTTTTGACTGAGGCAAGCACTCTATCATTAAAGTAAGTGACCTCCTGTACCACTCCCAGTTGGTGATCAGTTGCATTGAGTCAGGGGACTGCAGCCTCACTCTTTTATATACTTATCCCTTCTTTGCCTCTCCCACATTCCCTGTGAAAACCAGCAAGTGATTCAGCAGAAAAGAGACTCAGGCAGATGGAACAGCAGGTACTGATACCCCCTCTGTGTCCAAAGCGCTGCACACTCACTTTCCACTTTCTGCTGAGATTATGAACGCTGGCTCTGGAACAGAAATTGAAGCAGAGCAATTGATTATATTTCTTTTATCCTGACATTCACAAAGTTTTCCAGAAAAGGGGCAGAGCTAATATTAAGAATGAGAGATGTTAAAATAAGCCTAATATTAAAGCTAAAATAGAAGTCTCACAAAATGGAATGAAGGAAAGATGACAGACCTGGATTCAATTTTAATGCATTCAATTAACAATGCTTTCAAAATAATCACTCCCACAGCACACAGCTGTGAAAAGGCTAATTTCCTCAGCAGGCGGTCAAAATCAGGACTTGAAGTAATTGGTAGAAGGAATGAAAATGAGGAAACATGTGGCATGGGTCTGGATTCTGGAAAACACTTATGAAGGGAAGAAATCTTCTTCACATTTAAATAGTACCCGGACGAGCTCTTGAAGAGCCATGATAAACCCAACAAGATGGGCTGAAAGGCCTCATACTATGTCATAAATTTTCTGAGATTTTGCAGATACGTTTCAAATGAGAATACTTTGACTGATGACTAAAGACTTTATTTTGCCTGGGTAAAGCAATCCTGGTAACGGGTAAAGTAGCGCAGTGACGTAGCGGTTAGCACAACAGTATTACTGCACCACAGGTAGGGGTTCAATATCCACTGCTGCCTGGAAGGAGTTTGAACCTTCTCCCCGTGACAGCACTGTGTTCCTCTGGCTGCTTCCGTTTCCTCCCACATTCTAAAGACGTATAGGTTTGGGCTAGTGAGTTGTTGGCTGGTATCGGAAGCATAGTGACACTTGTGGTCCGCCGGCACAATTCTCGCTGATATGATTTGGCGCAAACAACACATTTTTTCACTATATATTTCTATGTATTGTACATGTGATACATAAAGCTAATTTAATCTTTATTTGCAAGCTCATTCGGAAAGACATTCCTTTACTCTGATTTCTCTATCAGTAAGGTACTTTAGTGACTCCAGTACTTCAGTGAAGTCCAAAGACTCTGGGCTTGAGATTACATTCTGGATAAATTAACATATAAAAGTTAAAAGCTTCTGTGTATTATTATTTTTAGAAGTTTAAAAGAACTGACCTTGTAATTTAAAATGATCCCTTTCAAGTTATATTTATCCGTATTTACAGAATGCTATTTTAAATGGGCAAAGTACAAGCCCATCCTGCCGCAATCATCCCACCATCCCCTAACCCGAATTATAACTCAGTCCCATGCCCAGTCCAAACGGCGCTCCCATATCATAAAGCACAGCCCCAAGCCAAATCACACCCGAATTCTAAATCACACCCATACCCCAAATCAGAAAGTCTTCTCCATCCCAAGTCACCCTCTTCCCACCTAGATTGCACGTCAATAAGAGTATAAGACATAGGAGAAGAATTAGGCCATTTCACCCCTCGAGACTGCTCCACCATTGATCGTGGCTGATTCACTTCCCCCTCACCCCTGCTCTCCTGCCTTCTCCCTATAACTTTTGATGCCCTTATTAATCAAAAACCTATCAACCTCTACTTTAAATATATCCAGCGACTTGGCCACCGCAGCCATCTGTTGCAATGGATTCCACAGATTCACTGCCATCTGGCTAAAGAAATTGCTCCTCATCTCTTTTCTAAAGGGATGTCTTTGTATCCTGAGGAGGTGTCCTCTGGATACCCAACTATTGGAAACATCCTCTCCACATCATTTCTATCTAGGTCTTTCAATCTTCAATGTTTCACTACGAACATCCCCACAACCTTCTAAAGGCCAGTAAATACAAGGCCAGATCCATCAAACGCTCTTCATATGTTAGCCCTTTCATTCCCAGGATCAATCTTGTGAACCTCTTCCAGCCCTAGTTTACCCAAATCACTGATATGGACCATAAGACAAAGGAGCAGAACTCGACCTTTTGGCCCATCAAGTCTGCTCTGCCGTTCAGTCATGGCTGATCATTTTTTAATCTCCCAATGAGATCAGCTGCCAACCCACACCCCACTCCCTATCCCGAGTTATCTCCCAATCAGATCAGCAGCCAACCCAAAATTCCGTTCCTCATCCCAAGTTATCTCCATCCTCCAAATTACTTCACCACCCAGAGGAAATGACTGAAACAGGTACATTAACAATATTTAAAATAAACTTGGGCAGGAGAATGGATAGAAAGTGTTTAGAGCAGGGGTTCCTAACCTTTTTATGCCATGGAACCTGACCATTAACTGAGAGATCCATGGCCCCAGGTTGGGAACCCCTGGTTTAGAGATATAGGAGCCAAATGTGGGCAAATGGGACTAGCGTAAGATGGGAGTGTTGGTCATCATGGACCAGTTGGGCCAAAGGGCCTGTATGACTCTATGGCTCTGTCAGTTACACCAATAGTTACACCCTCTCCTCAAAACACCCCACTCCTGCTCCCTCTCTTCAGGCTGCGCCACCCTCTCTACAACATACTTGCAGCATTAAGCTCTGGATATCTTCAAACTCCCTCAAGCATTCTTCGCATTTATTTTCAGGAAAAGGTTTCTGAAGATGAGCAGGACGAAGAAGAGGATGAGGCGGATGAAGTGGAGGAAGTTGAGGAGTTGCAGGAAATCAGTGATGAAGAATATGATCAACAGACAAAGATTAGAAAATGAGACATTTATCACTGACGGCTCCTCCATTCCCTTCCCAAGAATAGTTGTTTATCCAGAAAAACATTTCTTTACACTGCTCTCACACCAGGTAATTCCAATATTTCAAATTCAAGTTAACTGTCATTCAACCATACATATGTATACAGCAAAACAAAACATCGTTCCCCTGGGGTCAAGGTGAAAAATACAGTAAAGTCACACACAGCACATAGAGTTATGATCCAGTATATACAGTCACAAAATAATATCAGTACAAATCCCTGTGTGGCATGGCCTGAAGCTTGATAGTTTGACATAAATTGTGAGGTGCATGTTGATGTAAAGGCTGATTTATACTGGTGGGTTAAATGTACGCCGTAGGTACGGCGTAGCTGCGAACCCTACGCAGTATCTACGCTGAACCCTACGCCGTAGCCTAACGCGCACCTCTCACAAAATGTAACTACGCGTCGCGGCGTCGCAGACTGCAACAACTGTGATTGGTCCGCTTGGTAGCATCGCATTTCCTCCTACACTGCAATAGCTTGCCATTGGGCGACTGAAGGGCAGGGAAGGAACTCTGGCTGCAATGCTTTCCATAAAGCTTTACAGACCTCCGAAATTATGGAGGACCCTGTGCTTGACGCCAGTTTGTAGCCAGCTGCTACAGCCTGTTGATTTCCACCTGAAGCTAAAACTCGAATGGTGATCGCCAGTCTCTGAGTATGCTGTGTGTACACGGATGCAAAATATTTGGTTGGAGACGATGAACCAAATCATCAAATCTACCTGCCTACATCCTGTCTTCATTTCCTCGTCCATGTCTCTCAGTGGCCGGACAAGTACAGAAAATTCACCCTCCTTCAGTTTCAGTCGCCATTGTATGAAGTTTGAGTTTCTTCGTGTTGAGTTTCAACATGAAGAAACTCAACGCAGTGGCATAGAAACCCCACCGCCAACTAGCGTTTTGGCGGTGAATTGCAGAGCGACGCAGACACACCAACGCACAATTATAAATAATCACAATGGCATAGCCCACTTGCGTAGGCTGTGGCATAAGCTAGTAAGCACAAGTATAAATCAACCTTAAGATAGCATAATGTTACTGGCACTATCATGATGAAACAAGCAGTCCTATAAATATGCAAAACAGCAGCAATAACAGCTTCAGGTTCCATTGAGAATCTGCAAAGCATTTTACATTATTAGTTTGTTTTGTATTGCTAGTTTCCAAATTATTGTTTCTGAGAGTCAGATGAGTAAATTGGATTTTTTACAAACCATTTGGTAAGGTAAAAATCAAAAGAACACCTGCAGATGATGTAAATTTGGAATAAAATCTGAAGATGTTGGAAACACACAACAGACCATTCAGCATCCGTGGAGACCTCTGATGGTTTCCATAGTGTTTCTTTGTTTCATGACTGTCTGCAGGATGAATCGCTGGGTTCTGTACTGCATACATATTTTGATAATAACTGTACTTTGAATTTTTGAAGCTCTGAGAGGAGCAGAATTAAAGAGTTGTTAGAGCTGGTAAAGTAGGAAGACAAGTTTTAAGTTGCAAAGCAAGCGGGAGAGGGATGGAGAGGACAAAGGGAATATCTGCAATAGACCAATGCCAGGATAACTGAGGAGATTTCCATGCTGACAGAACCATCTGGTTCAGAGGTTAATGAAGGAAGATAGAGATAAAAGAAGGACTATGTTAGAGTTGTGAAATGCAGGTCAGAACAGTTGCTGAATCTGAAGCCAATGTGAGAATGTTGGAAATGGCCAGGACATTAACAAGTATCTGTGGAGCAAGAGACCAAGCTCATATTAAGAAAGAAGATACAGGTACTCTACAGAAGAACTGCTACCTGACTAAAGTTATTGAATTTGATATAGAATTCCAATATCTGCAATCTCCCAGATAGAGAATGAAGTACTATTCCCCAGACTTGGTTGTTCTTGTTGACTGGTATTGGAGGTCACGGACAGGTGGATCAGAACAAGAGTTAAGGCAGTTGTAGCCAACTGAAAGTTTAGCGTCTCTCTTGTGGACTAATCAGAAATGTTCTGCAAAGTGGTCACCCAGATGGTATTTGGCTTTCTCTGACATGTTGTAAGTATTAAATGCATTTTTACATTCTTATAATTGTTTAATAAAACTGTTGAATGAGTTCTTAATAAACTATTGAAGAGAAGTAAGTGAATCACTTCTTCACCTGCTAGGACTGCTGGGGTATCTGGATGGTGGGAAGGGATGGGTTAAAAGAGAAGTGTTGTGTGAAGGAGTTTGGTTCATAGAGATGGAAAATCAGACCAGAGAGTCAAAAAGGGAATGGTGCAGTTGAAAGGGGGAAGGGTGGAAGATGTATCCAGTGGTGAAAGATTCTTAAAGGTGACAGGAAGCATAAAGATAATCCATTGAAAATTGAGTCAGGTAGGGTAAAATGACTCCAGCCAGAGAAGAGCTGGAAGTATATCTCATGTACATTTTGGAAACCAAATGGAGATTGGGAGACAGCTTTGTGTAATGCCTTCGTTCAGTCCATAAGAATGGCTGTCACTGTAATTCCCCACCCCAGTTCTATTCTGGTCTCCAACATGATTCCAGCAAAGTCCAGCCTAACCTCAAGAGATATCAGTTCATTTTCCAATTAGACCCGTTACAACTTACAAGACTTTGAGTTCACTAATTGCAGATTATCAATCTTCACAGCTTTATATGTTACATTTCCAACATTCAGTTCCACCACTTTCTTACTTCTTCTGCTGCTAATTATGTATTCATCTCTTCACAGATTGACCTCTTGTTATCTACTCAAGGCCTTTACCAGCCTCTCTCACCACATCTATTATTATTTTCGTAATATCTCCACACCCAGCCAATCAAAAACCTTGCTTTTGTTCACTTCTCTCCTCCCCCTGCCGCTGCACCTAACTCCAACCTTTCCCAGTTCTGGTGAAGGTTCATTAAGCCGAAACACAGCTTCTGTTCCTCTCTCTACAGAGGCTGCCTGATCTGCTGAACATTTCCAACATCTATGAAAAAGAGTAGCCGATGTTTCGAGCCGAAATCCTACAGCAGGATTGTAAGAAAAAGCTGAGGAGTAGATTTAAAAGGTGGGGGAGGGGAGAGAGAAACACAAAGTGATAGGTGAAACCTGGGGGGAGGGGTGAAATGAAGTAGAGAGCTGGGAAGTTGATTGGTGAAAGAGACAGAAGGCCACCAATCTCTTTCGCCAATCAACTTCCCAGCTCCTTATTTCATCCCTCCCCCTCCAGGTTTCACCTATCACCTGGTGGTTCTCTCACCACAAGGGTTTTGGCCCAAAACATTGACTGTACTCTTTTCCATGGATGCTGCCTGTCCAGCATTTTGTGTATGTTGCTCGGATTCCCAGCATCTGCAGATTTTCTCTTGTTGATGATTTCCAAAATTTTCTGTTTTACTTTAGGCATCTGTTGTTATTTGCATTTTCATAGAAAACGATGGAGTATTTTATCACTCTGGCAGTCGTAATATGTTTAATAAAGGTTTAGTTTGGTTCAAGTATTTGCTCGAGTCAAATTCAAGTTGAACTTTAATTATCATTCATCCATACATGAATATAGCTAAACGAAACAGCATTCCTCCAGGGACACAGGGCCACATACATTACCAACAGCACATACCATATAGCACAAATAGCACATATGGTTATGAGTTCAGAAAAACACACAGAGCAAAACACATAAAAATAACAGACCGGAGTGACATGACTGTAGTCCTAGTCCAGCTTGTTCTTCCACTGAGCAAACACTGGAGGGCAGCACCAGTGGGAGGGCCAGGTCCCAACCCAGTACAATTTCCAGCACACCCCACAGAGGCTTTCCTACAGTGCCTCAGTGTCTCCCCTCTTGGGCGACCACAACAGGCAAGCCAGCTGCTCCAGCCTAGTCCTCGTCACAACCGAGGCAACGCAGCTCCCCCGCCATCGGTCCAACCAATGATCCAGTGAATCGGACTCACAATTCATTCCCCATCAATGATTCGTCAGCCTCTCAACATTTTCCAAATTTTTCCCTGTTGTTGGAATGCTCACCCACCCTTCATCTGAAGTTTCTTTGACTAAACAGAGAGGGGATACTGGGTTTGATTCACAGAGAGTCAAAAAAATCAGAGAACAGGGAAAAAATGCCCATTGGCTCATCAGGTCTATGCTGACCATCCAGGACTAATCTTCACATTTCCATCAACTCCCCTCTGGATTCTACCCCCAGGAGACACATTATGGGCAGCAGCCAATTAAACTACCAACCCAAATGCCTTTCGGATGGTGGGGGGCACTGGAGAAACCCCACATAGTCCTTGATTTGTTTTACTGTCATCAAACTGAGAAAGTGTGACAGAATCCTCCGTTTTTTTGTGAACACCCGAAAGAGTTAAGTCAATGTGGTCAACTGTATTGATTATTGACTACCCCATCCCATCTCCTCTGTGGTAAGCAGTCTTGGAGAGCTGCCAGCATTGTATTCTCCATCTGCGGGGCTCCTTGAGCATAGAAAACAAACAGGGAACTGAGGTAGCAGTTAACTGGAGGAAACATGCTGAAGCAAGTCCATCACAGCCACACTACCCATCAGATGCACAGGAGTAGAGTGGCAGATGCTTACTCTGCAACGCCACTCAGAGATTGCAAATATTTAATAGTCGGATGGAGCCGGATCTTTGTGTATTGAGAGAAGGGTAAGTCTCACAAAGCAAGGGCCATTTCTCTCTGTTGCCACAGTAGATGGATGATTCTGTTAAAAGGGTACTGCTATCAATATAAAAAGGTGGAATAACCTTCTGACTTGACTGGTCAGAACAAAGAAGAAATGCCCTATTTACTTGGAGTATTGTGTTTGGTTCTAGCCACCGCATTATAGAAAGGATGTTGAAGCTTTAGAGAGGGCGCAGAGGAGATTTACCAGGATGCTGCCCTGGTTAGAGTACACTTGTGTACTGGATAAGATATTAAACCATGTTGAATCTTGAATGTCATACAAGGAAAGGCTGAGCAAGCTGGGTCTTTCTCTTTGGAGCGAAAGAGGATGAGAAGTGACTTGATAGATGAAAAGAGGCATAGATAGAGTGAGTAGCCAGAGACCTTTTTCCCTAGGGTGGAAATGGCTAATATGAGGGGACATACTTTTAAGTGGGTGGTGGGATGGATATACATCTCTACCAAAAGAAGTGTAACAGGAATTTCCTGTTGGCAGTGGATGGAATAACAGCAATTTACAGCCGCTCCTAGTTTACTTTACTTTTCTTACTTTCCAACCTGATCTGACACTATGACTACGAGAACCGCTAAAGGTAAAAAAGAAGATTCTTCTACATCTTTGGATTCTATTATTGAATTGATGCAAAAGCACAGAAAGGAAGCGTCCGAGGAATTGCAGCGAATCAGGAAAGAATCCTCTGAGGAACTACAGAGATTTAGAAAGGAGTCCTCCGAAGAGTTTCAACAACTTGGCTCCGAAATTAAACAATTAAGTACAAAACTGGATTATATTCAAGAAATCCTAACTGAGCATGATAAACGGATAAAAGAGAATGAAGAAATCCTGCCGATTCTGGATGAGGAAATGGACGACCTGCAAAAGCGTTATGAAAAACAATCCAAGATTAACGACAAACTAAGACAGAAGATTATTGATTGAGAAGACAGAAGTAGAAGGAATAATGTACGAATTCTTGGTCTTGAAGAGTTAACTGAAGGTGATCGTCCTACAGAATTTCTTGCAAACTTTCTGGTTCAGTTATTTCTTGATATTCTAAAATCGACACCAATGATCAACTGAATGCACAGAATACCTGGGAACAGAATGTTTGCAAGCAAACCTCGTTCAGTGGTAATCGCTTTTCATGAGTTTCAAACAAAGGACCGCATAATTTGTAAATCTCATTGGAAAGGTATGATTGATTTTAATGGAAAAAAGATTAGAATCGTTGTAAGATTTCTCAGCAGAGATTATGAGGGAACGTGCCAAAAGTTCAAAAGCGTCACGTCAGAGTTCTACAAAAAAGATTTTAAACCTTCTCTATGGTATCCGGCGAAGCTCAGAATTACACTGCAGGACGGATCGCAAAAATGGTTCCGTTCCAGTCTCCAGGCTCAGGAATATTTAAAGTCAGTAAAGTGATTGCTTATTATTTGTTACATGAATAACTGTTTATTTTACCTTTGCTAAACTTTGTACTTAGCTCTTTCTTTCTGAACTTTTTAAGGATTTATTTTGAGATTAAGGCTTTAATGTGCTATTACTTTGTCTGCTGAGTTTAAAAGTGTCATGTTAGAGCGGCTTAACAAAAACTTACAGGAATAATTGTCCTGACGAAGGGTCTCGGCCTGAAACGTCGACTGCACATCTTCCTACAGATGCTGCTTGGCCTGCTGCGCTCACCAGCAACTTTGATGTGTGTTGCTTGAATTTCCAGCATCTGCAGAATTCCTGTTGTTTAGGAATAATTGTGTATTTTGCCTCTGGTGAATCTTGTAGTCAATTTTCTTTTAGAACCTCAAGGTTTTACTTTGAGATTAAAATTTTAATCAGCCAATATTCTGTGTGTCCATATTATTTTATATTATACTTACTTTTCTAGAGTTTTTTTGATACCCGAATTAACTGTCTCTTTATTATCTGTTGTTTTGACTAGGTTGGAATATTCTAACCTCGTAATTTATTTGGAGGTAAACCAGCAGGATTTTTTGGGGGAGATGTCATTACTAGTTGTAGGCGTCGACTTTCTTTGGTTGACTTTCTCTCTTTGGGGGGGTGGGGGGAAGAGGGTGTTTGGGTTTTTTTTTCCCTTGGAAGCTGTTTGGGATTTTTTAGTCAAACCTGTTGTTTGGTTTTCTTATCTTATAGGTTATTGTTGTTTTATTAATCTTAAGGATTATCCTTTTAATTTCTTTTTTCTTTTCTTTTTCAGTATTTTTATTTATTTTGATTTCTTTATATAGAAGAATACAGAGTTCAAGAGAATACATATTATAAAACAAAAGACAAAATATAATACCAGATACAGTATATTGAATCACATTAATGAACTCCTTACTCTATATTCATATGGATTAGATGAGTTTGTATATTAGAATATAAACAATTTTATTAAGAAAAAAAAAAGATCCACACCCACTACCAAAGCTGAAGCTGTTTGGGAAAAAAAAAGAAAAAAGAAACTTATCAGATAATAAAATATACTATTGACTAACTTCTGTACTTTAACAAGAAGTCAAAGATTCTGAAAATAATTTAAAAACAGCCCCCACAAATTTTGAAAATCTTGGTTAGATTCAGAAATTGAACAATGAATGTTTTCTAAATTTAGGCATGCCATAACATCCCATAACCACTGAGCATGATTAGACGGAACAGCATCCTTCCATTTAAACAAAACGTCCTTCTAGCCATAAGAGAGATAAGAGCCAAAATATGCAGATCAGATATCTTCACTTCCAACAATACCAAACAAAGCAGTCAAAGGATTAGGCTTAAAATTTACTTTAAAGAGTACGGAAAATGTTTGAAATATTTCCTTCCAATATTTTCCAAGACTTGGGGAAGTCCAAAACATATGAATAAGTGAAGCTTCTCCATTGCTACACCTATCACAATAGGTAAATATATCTCTATAAAAACGAGATAATTTATCCTTGGTCATATAAGCCCTATGAACCACTTTAAATTGTAGGAGGGAATGACGAGCACAGAGCAATGAACTGTTAAACAATTTAAAAATCTCATTCCAAGTTTCTTATGAAATTGAGGTCTGTAAATCTTGTTCCCAAAGATTTTTAATCTTCTCTAAAGAATGATTTCTTATTCCCAACAACATATCATAAATATTGGATATTGAACCATTATAGAATAGTTTCATATTAAGAATTTCATCTACTATGTTCTTACCAGGTCTATTAGGAAATGTATATAACTGAGATCGCAGAAAATCTCTAATTTGTAAGTACCGAAAAAAATGGGTTTTTGGTAAACTATATTTAGTTGACAATTGTTCAAACGAAGAAAGACTTTGTCCCACAAACAGATCCCGGAAACATATAATGCCCAATCCTTCCCAAAACTTAAAGACTACATCATTCATAGAAGGCTTAAAAACATAATTTTAAAAAAATGGGACTAGAAGGGGAGACTCTCAATAAGCCAAGGTGTTTTCTAAATTGCATCCAAGTCCTTAAGGTATATTTGACTACCACATTTCCAGTTATCTTACTTGAGGATAAAGGAAGTGAAGATCCCAAAAGGGAGATAATAGAAAATTTATTAACCGAGTTAGCTTCTAAAGAAACCCACCCGGGACAGTCCTCGTGGTTAATATAATATATCCAAAACATGAGATTCCGTATATTAGCTGCCCAGTAATAAAATCTAAAATTTGGTAAGGCTAACCCTCCATTCTTTTTAACTTTCTGGAGATGGACTTTATTCAGTCAAGGACGTTTATTTTTCCATATGTAGGAAGATAAAAGAGAGTCCAGTCAAAAAAGGATTTAGGAATAAAAACGGGTAATGCCTGAAAGAGGTATATAAATTTAGGTAAAACATTCATTTTAATAGAATTAATTTGGCCAATCAATGATAACGAAAAAGGCAACCAATTTGATAATGTTCTTTTTATATAATTTAAATTGTAGGAGGGAAATTTTTCTTTAAATAAGTATTTATAATTCTCAGTAAATGTTACACCCAAATAAGTGAATTGGTTTCTTACAATTTTAAAGGGATGGTTAATATCAGTTAATGGCAAATTATTCAAAGGAAAAAGTTCACTCTTGTGTAGGTTCAGTTTATGTCCAGAAAACTGACTAAAACAAGATAGTAAAGAAAGCACAGAAGGTAATGAAGTTTTGACATTAGAAATGTAAAGCAGTAAATCATCTGCATAAAGTGAAACTTTGTTGATAGTAGCCTTCTGTAAAATACCAGTGATATCGTTAGGTTCTCGAAAAGCAATAGCTAAAGGTTCTAAAGCCAGGTCAAAGAGCAAAGGTTCAAATGGCAACCTTGTCTGGTTCCACATTGAAGTTTGAATGGTTTAGAATTCTGAGAATTAGTAAGAACCCGAGCAAAAGGGGATAAATATAGTAGTTTAATCCATTGAATAAAGTTGGACCAGCAATAGGTCTAACCAGCAATTCAAGTCTCCTGCCATCACCAATGAACACACACACAGATCAGGCAAAAACGGGGGGAAAAAAAATCACTCAAAAATACTGGATCATCTATATTTGGGGCATAAACACTGGCAAATACCAACAATTATTCTCTAGTTTCCCCGATACTATAACAAATCATCCGTTAATATCAGAAACAACCTTGTGTTGAACAAAAGGAATTGTATTTTCTATAAAAATTGAGACACCTCTAGCTTTGGCCTGAAAACCTGAGTGATAGTACAAACCTCTCCATTGGCTAAAAAGGCGTGAATTATCAGAATTATGTACGTGTGTTTCCTTTTCCTTTGAATATTTTGCCATTAACTGATATCAACCTTCCTTTTGAAATTGTAAGAAACCAATTCACTTATTTGGGTGTAACAATTACTATGAATTATAAATACTTATTTCAAGAAAATTTTCTAACTTTATTAAATTATATAAAAAGAACATTATCAAATTGGTCACCCCTTTCGTTATCATTGATTGGTCGAATTAATTTTATTTATATACCTGTTACCTGTTTTTATTCCTAAATTCTTTTTTGACTCTCTGGACTCTATTTTATCCTCCTACATATGGAAAAATAAATGTCCTCGATTGAATAAAGTCCATCTCCAGAAAGTTAAAAAGAACGGAGGTTTAGCTTTACCAAATTGTAGGTTTTATTACCAGGCAGCTAATATACGGAATCTCATGTTTTGGTTATACTGTAGCGATGTGCTACACACAGAGCTAGAAATAATGACACGCAGTCTGTAAGTCGCACTCGAGACTCGTTTATTCAAACTTTGCGGCACTGGCTTTTAAGCAGTTCCCTTCCAGCCCTCTCCGGGCGGAAATGACGTCAGAGGTGCATTACAAAAGTCTCTCCCCGCGTGCGGGCTATTTTGTGAGCCGGTTCAGTTGTGTAGAAAGTGGGTCGCCACAATACTATATTGATCATGAGGACTGTCCTGGGTGGGTTTCTTTGGAAGCTAACTTGGTTAATAAATTTTCTATTATCTCCCTTTTGGGATCTTCACTTCCTTTATCCTTAAGTAAGATAACTGAAAATGTGGTAGTCAAACATACTTTGAGGATGTGGATACAATTTAGAAAACACTTTGGTTTATTGAGATTCTCCCTTTCTAGTCCCATTTTTAAAACTTTTTTTAAGCCTTCTATGACTGATGTAGTTTTTAAACAATGGGAAAGATTGGGCATTACATGTTTCCAGGATCTGTTTGTGGGAGGAAGTCTTTCTTCGTTTGAACAATTGTCAACTAAATATAGTTCACCAAAAACCCCATTTTTTTTCGTACTTACAAATTAGAGATTTTCTGTGATCTCAATTATATACATTTCCTAATAGTCCTGATAAGAACGTATTAGATCAAATTCTTAGTATGAAATCATTCTATAATGGTTCAATATCCAATATTTATGATATGTTGTTTGGAATGAGAAATGATTCTGTAGACAAAATTAAAAATCTTTGGGAACAAGATTTACAGACCTCAATTTCAGAAGAAACTTGGAATAAAATTTTTAAATTGGTTAATACTTCATCGTTATGTGCTCGTCATTCCCTCCTACAATTTAAAGTGGTTCATAGGGCTTATATGACCAAGGATAAGTTATCTCATTTTTATAGGGATATATCTCCCTAATGTGATAGGTGTAACAATGGAGAAGCTTCACTTATTCATATGTTTTGGCCGTGGCCAAGTCTTGGAAAATATTGGAAGGAAATATTTCAAACATTTTCTGTACTCCTTAAAGTAAATTTTAAGCCTAATCCTTTGACTGCCCTATTTGGTATTGTTGGAAGGAAAGATATCATTTTGAAGACATCTGATCTGATCTGCACATTCTGGCTGTTTGTTAATGTGATTCAATATACTGTATCTGGTATTATTATATTTTTTCTTTTGTTTTATAACATGTATTCTCTTGGACTTTATTCTTCTATATAGAATTCAATAAAAATTTTGGAAAAAAAAGAGGTGTAACATGTTTCTTTCACCCCAGCTAGCCTGCAGCTCACCCTTGGGCAAGGTGTAGCACCTGCTTAGCCCGCTGATCAGGGTCACATGAGGCCATAGGAGCAGATGGTGGATGGTCGTATGAGCAGCTGGTGCATAATCACATATCCTGGTCACGTGACCACAGATGGCAGGCAGACAATCTCTGAAGAGTACGGAGAATGGCTGGGGTCACCCATCTTGTAAAGACACCGGTAATGGCAAGCAACTTCTGTAGAAAAGTTTGTCAAGAACAATCATGGTGATGAGAACATGATCACCCACATCATTCAACCCAGCACATAATGCTGATTGTGGTGCTTTTAAGGTGATTGAAGTACAAGGGTGGAGTCAGAGGAGTGAATTTTTTTACAGATAGAGGGTGAAGAGTGCATGGAATGTACTGCTGGTGTCATAAAGGGGGTGGCACTGGGAGCAGACCCAAATGCAGGACACAGACCCTGAAGTACTAGGAACTGGACTAGAGTAGGGATGGGACTGGATGCAGACTTGGGCTAGGACTTGACTAGGAAAGTGGGACCTGGACGAGGAACTAGGAACTTGGAACCTGGACAAGGACTCTGAGCCAGAGACTGGACAAGGACCCAAAACCTGGGTCTTGACTAAGGCTTGGACCCCGGATCTAGGCGAGGACATGATGTGGCTACAAGATTGGATGGGGCTGGGGTGCCTCGAGGCGAGGACAAGACGAGGCTTGGGTTCCTCGAGGCGAGGACAAGACGAGGCTTGGGTTCGGACTCCAAGCCAGAGACTGGACAAGGGCACAGAACCTGGGTCTTGACTCGGAGTCGGACTCCGGAACTAGGCGAAGACATGACATGGTCTTGGGAAACAGGAACCTTGGAACACAAAGCCGGAAGCCTAGCCTTGGTCGAGGGAGAGACAGGAACGCGGAGCCTTGGTCGAGAGAGAGACAGGAACGCAGGGACATGGAACACAGAGCCGGGACCCCTCCTTGGGAACAGGACATAGGGCCAGGACTCATACACAGAATGCTGAACATGACGAGACAGTTCCCAACACTAGGCAGCGGCAAACAGCCGGACCTACCTGACAAAGGCGTGGACACAGAGTCGGTTCCCAACACTAGGTAGCGGCAAATGGCCAAACCTACCTAGCGAAGGCGTGGACACAGAGAGACAGTTCCCAACACTAGGTAGTGGCAAACAGTCGGACCTATGTAGTGAAGGCATGGACACAGAGACAGTTCAAAACAACAATAGACAGTTCCTTATCTTGCTCCGGCTGTTGAACTTGACAGCGGTGCAGGCAAGGGGTGGGGCCAGGCCTGGGGCAGGGCTCCGGGAGGAAGGTGAAGGGAAGGGAAGGGAAGAGTTCAGCAAATGAAGCTCAACCCAGGAGCTATTTATGTAGCAGCCCAAAATCAGAATCATGTGTTTCAATTAAGACACACAACAGGGCAAGGGAAAACCGGAAAACCTGGAATACGGATCGATGGACCGGACCATGAACTGGAATACGGACATCACGGACCGGACCATGACAGCTGGGTTTGGTTGAAGAGGCAGACACATTAGTGACATTTAAGATACTCTTAGAAAAGTGGATGGCCTTGTGGGAGGGAAGGTCAGCACAACATTCTGGGGTGAAGGACTTGCACTGGGCTGTACTGTCCTATAACTTCTCCAGGGAGTATTGGTGAAGGAATGGACATGGAGATTATGGAACTTCCTTCTGTTTAGGAAGACCAGAGATGTCAGGCAATATTTCTTCCCATAAATATCTCACCCAGCCTTGTGGTTCAACACCCCATATATCACAACGGTGCCTGCAGCAAACTCCTGATTAACCACAGGTTGATCTAGTGGCTCATACATTAACCATACAATGATTGATTTACCATCAATGATTCAGAGGTCTCTGCCTTGTTGGTTTAAATAAGTCTGCACACCCTGTCTTTAAATGCACTTCCAGAGAGCATCTAGAGAATGCAAGAATACATCAAATAGATGCACTATATACAATCAATAGTGTATTAGCTACAGTTAAACTCCAGCACAAGTATATTAAAATGTGATTAAACTTTCAAGCTTATTTGTACAGCCATGCTCTGTCATAGAGAGTCAGGTCGTACTGTAAAACGATCTTCAAATCCCTCTAAATAGTAACAGGTGTTTCTGGCCAATGAACAGAAACTTAGCAGTGCTTGAAAATTTGAAATTGGTACCACCATAAACGATCCCCAAGCTGCATACTTTTAAGGAATAATGAAGACAAAGATAATTACTACATTTTGATGTTGCATTATCTGCGTCTTTGCATCGTCTGTGGAAATTATCCCCTCTTGTACTCATGTCAATTCAGTCAATTGTACTTGTTTAAGAACAAAATGAATAGGTTTGTCTATTTTTTGTGCAGCTGCATCACATCAGGGGATTTTACAGGCATGCCAACTGTCTTGTTTATTTACTTACAGAAGCACCAATATTTATTCATTATTAAATACCTTTGATTTTTATTTATGTCATTTTGAGATTCAGCATGCTAACAGGCCCTTCCAACCCATCTAGCCTATGCAGCCCAATTACACCATGTGACAAATTAACCACTGACCTGTACGTCTTTGGACTGTGGGAGGAAACCAGATCACCCGGAGGAAATCCATGCGATCACAGGGAGAGCGTACAAACTCCTTACAGGCAGTGGCGGGAATTGAACCCGGGTTGTTGGCCCTGTGGTAGGGTTACGCTAACTGCTATGCTACCGTGCTGCTCCAGATGTATGTCAGCAGGGGACTTGATTCCTTGTGATAGAATATAAAACACTGTCACACAGTACAGGGACGTCAGCCCACGATGCTCTGGTGACCTTCTAACCCGCTCAAAGATCACTCCAAACCTTCCCCCCAAATATAACCCTCCATTTCTCTGTCATCTAAGAGTTTCTCAAATGCCCCTACCATTGCCTCTGACAGGGTGTTCCATACACCCACTATTCTCTGTGTGAAGAACCTACCTCTGACATCTACTCTATACTTTCCTGCAATCACCTTAAAACTATGGACTCTTGTATTAGCAATTTCTACCCTGGAAAAATTGAAGCTTCTTATCCTCTTATACCCCTCTGTCAAGTCTGTATTCATCCTCCAAAGAGAACAGCTCCACTTCGCTCAACCTTTCCTCATCAGAGATGCTCTCTAATCCTGGCAGCATCCTGGTAAATCTCCTCTGCACCCACCCTAAAGCTTGTGATGTTGAGACAATAATTACTCTGAGTAGTCACAGGTTGACTATACTAAGGAGACATGTCTCTTCTCCTGGAAGGTATTGTACCTTCTTCTGTGAATCAAGGGATTTCCGAAGTTTAATCCATGCTACAGCCATAATTGGGTGGCAAGGTGGAGATATGTCTCCACCAAAGGAGGTGTAAGGCTCTCCTTCCCTCTGCAGCCTGCAGTCACCCTTGGGCGAGGTGTAGCACCTGCCCCCCCCCACCCCGATCAGGGTCACGTGAACCACAGGAGCAGGTGGTGGATGGATGCATATCCCAACCCCTGGTTATGCGACCACTGACACCAAGCAGACAATCTCTGAAGAGTTTTGGTAGTGGCTGGGGTCACCCGTCTTGTAAAGACACTGCCCAGAAGAAGGCACTCCCAAACCCTGTCTGTGGGAAATATTTGTCACGAACAACCATGGTCATGAGACCATGATTGCCTATGTCATTTGACATGGCACATAATGATTTATATTTATTTATTGAGCTACAGCAGGGTTCCCCAAATAGTTTTCCACAAGGGCCACATAATGTCAAGCATGCCAAGCCAAGGGCCAAAATGTCCAGGGTTTTTTTCATTGCACAAGTTCTTTTATGGGCAGATGTTGTTGTTGCTGCTAGTACTATTATTAGTAGTAGTAGCTGTGGTAACTTCTACTTTGAAAAAGGCACACTTGACAACTTCATACCCAAAGAAACAACTTTATCTCAAACGCCAAAACCGTTACGTATAAACAAAGGCTTTTACAACCCGTATGGCATGGCAGGGACACTATATATAGAGCACACCGAAAGAGAAAAGAACGGAAGTAACCCCCCTCCCCCCATTATCCTAATTAGTATTAACTTACTTTTAATAATGCTCACATTACAACACTTCTCCTCCTTTAAAATCCAACATTCCCCAAATGTAAAAAACTAGGAAATAAAATCAGTGGTGTTATTAACTTGCGTATCCCTGAAAACTAATATTTCATCAACAGTTTATCAATACAAAACATCTGGAAAACATGACAGATTCAACATTCAATCTAACAACAAAAAAACTGTCCCGTCAAAGATTCAGTCTGTCAGGAGGTTTACGAATGCGCTGTGATCTGCGCACTACCCCCGGTGACCCTTCAGGCACCAGTGGTGATGGTGTTTTGGGTGTATCTGGTGTTGGGGGCATGAGAGGGGTCTGTGTGTCTACGTGAGAATGTCCATCCTCCTCAGGGGACTCCGACCCCTCTGCCAGCGTCTCACCCTCTGGCAAAGTCACTGGTGGACATGCTTCCACCGTAGTCTGTCTCACAAAGGGAAACTCCATGGAACTGTCTGCCTCTGAGCTGGTATCATGACACAGGCGCACATGGTCCTGATGTCTGTGGAAAACACGCCCATCAGTCAGCTTAACAACATAGGAAACAGGACCACTCTACTTAAGAATAACCCCAGGCAGCCATTGCTGATTGTTTCTCACATAGGCATTGTCATTCGGTTTTAACTGCCTCTCTCGCACATGTTGATCATGTCCCTCCTTCTGCTTTTCCTGCTTTCTCTTCACTTTCCCCTTCATATCCAGGCACAGCTGGTCCAATCTTGACTTGGTCCTACGCCCCATCAGCATCTCTGCTGGAGTGTGGGCAGTCATAGTCTGTGGCGTGAGGCAGTATTTAAACAGGAAACGTGAAAGCCGAACGCTAAGAGAGTCCCCTGTCATCCACTTCAGGCCTTCCTCCACTGTCTGAACAACCTGCTCAGCCAAACCATTGGAGGCTGGTTGGAAAGGGGCCGTCTGAATGTGATGAATGCCATTCTGCTGCATGAACTCACTGGTGAACGTCGGGCCATTATCATTGACCAGAGTGTCAGGCAACCCGTGGACTGCAAACACTTGCCTGAGTTTGCCTATGGTTGAGGAGGCTGTGATGTTGCTCATGATGTGAGCTACAATCTATTTGGAATGCACATCTACCATTACAAGAAACATCTGCCCCATAAAAGGGCCAGCAAAGTCCAAATGTAGCTTGGACCAGGGGTGGTCTGGCCACTCCCATGGGTGCAAAGGAGCTGATGGTGGCATATTCTGATTAGTCTGACATTGCGTGCATGATTTTACCTTGTTCTCCAAATCCTGATCCATTCTTGGTTACCAAATGTAGGATCTCGCAAGGCTTTTCATTCAAGACACTCCTGGGTAAGCCTCATGAATTCCCTTCACAATCTGTGAACGGTCAGGGGGAGGCACGATGACCCTCGTCCCCCAGAAAATGCAGCCATCCTGCAGACTGAGTTCTGACTTGCGTTTGGCCTCAGGCCTCAGTTCCTCTCCTTCCACAACTCTGGGCCAATCTTGTAAAAGAAAAGTCTTGACTTGGGACAGGACTGGGTCCCTCTCTGTCCACTGCCTGATCTGGGTCACCTTTACAGGTGTCTCTGACAGCCTCTCCAATGAAAACACAGTCTCTGGAGGCACATATGTAGTAACAGGCATCTCAGGTAAAGGTAGTCGACTCAGTGAATCAGCATTTGCATTATTCCCACCCGCTCTGTACACTATAGTGTACCGGTAGGCTGACAATGTAAGAGCCCAAAGCTGTATCCTGGCTGAGGCTGGCAGGGGGATGCATCTAGTCTCACTAAACAGTCTCATCAGTGGTTTATGGTCCATATAAATTGTAAATACGCGTCCATAAAGGTACTGATGAAAGCTTTTGACCACAAAAACAATGGCCAGACCTTCTTTGTCTAGCTGTGAATATCCCTTCTCAGCAGCTGTCAGGGTACGTGAAGCAAAACCAATAGGCTTCTCTGAACGGTCCTCCATTACATGTGAGAGAACTGCCCCGACTCCATAAGGCGAGGCATCGCATGCAAGGGTGATCTCCTTGTCTGGGTCATAGTGAACAAGCAGCTTCGCTGAGTGGAGGAGTTCTTTCACTTCCTTGAAAGCTTTCTCCTGCTCGTCACCCCACTGTCACTTAGTGTCATTGTGAAGCAGCTTACACAGTGGGGTCCAAACCCTTGGGAGGTCAGGAAGAAACTTGCCGTAATAATTCACAATCCCAAAAATAATCTGAGTTCCGGGATGGTTTTAGGGCTTGGGGCCTCCTTAATAGCTCTCACTTTGTCTTCCACGGGACAAAGCCCCTCAGCTGTGATCATGTATCCCAGGTAAGTCACATTCGATGCCAGGAACACGCCATTTTCTGCGTTTCAACCGCAGCCCTGCGTCTGAGAGCCTCTTTTGCACCTGTTCTAATAAGCCAGATGCTCCGTCTCTGTAGCACCCGCGATCAAAATATCATCCAGGTACACTGCTACGTGCGGAGTCCCTTTGGAAAATGGCAGGGCTGATCGCCACTCCAAACACCAGGCGATTGTACTTGAATAATCCCTTGTGCGTATTAATTGTAACGTACTCCTTTGAATCCTCGTTGAGCAGCAGCTGTTGGTAGGCATGACTCTTGTCCAGCTTTGTGAACAGCTTACCCCCTGACAGGGTCGCAAACAGGTCATCCACCCGTGGCAATGGGTACTCCTCCAGCCTAGAGACCTGATTCACCGTAAGCTTATAATCCCCATATATCCTCACCGTATTGTCTGCCTTCAAAACTGGAATAATGGGAGCCGCCCACCTTGAAAACTGGACGGGCTCAATAATCCCCAGCCTCTGTAAACGTCCCAGCTCCTCCTCACCTTTGCCTTTCATGGCATAGGGCACCGACCTGGGCTTAAAAAAACGTGGTGTAGCCTCAGGGTCGACATGGAGTTTCACTGTCACACCTTTCAGTGTTCCTGGCTCGTCCCTGAAAACGTCACTGTACCGCTGCAGAATGTCCTCCACTTAATTTCATGTCTGTTTAGCCGGATTTTGCGAAGCCAATCACGACCCAAGAGACTGGGCCCCCTGCTCTTAGCTATCATTAGCCTGGCCTCAGCCTTCTGACCCCCGGCTGAAATGTCCACATATAACACCCCTAAATGAGGTATGGGTTGCCCCATATAGGTCCTAAGTTTGAGCTTTGACGGTCTAATGGGAGGCAGGTTGGACCCCCATGTCCTCCTGTAGGTCTCCTCACTAATGACCGATGCAGTAGCCCCTGAATCAATCTCAAACTTAATGTCCTTTCCCCTGACAGTGACTGTGGCATAATATGGTTCAGGTGGTTCCTCATCTGTTTCCACTCCAAACATGTTGTAGGCACACGCTGCCTCTTCATCTGCTTCTTCTAGATGATCTGTGGCTGCCCGAGCCTGTTGAGCTATCCCCTGCCCAGGCTTAATCTTACCCTTTGAATTTCTGCACATTTTACGTTTGTAGATAAATGTCCCTTTTTGCTACAAGCATGGCAGACAGTGTCTTTAAATTTGCAATCATTTGCATAGTGTGTCCCTCCACACCAGAAACATTCCACCCGCTTTGTCTGTTTACCAGTCTCCCTCCTGTCTTGGTGCACTGCTGCCGACTGCGACCCCCCATGTCCTTTCTGGATATCCTTGACATTATTAGCAGCCATCTCCATGCCTTGGACAATCTCTAAGGCTTTCTTAAAAGTCAACAGTGGGGTTTCCCCTAACAGACGGCGTTGTATGCTGTTATTATTAATGCCACATACCAATCGATCACGGAGCATGTCATCCAACACCGCTCCAAAATCACAATGCTCCGACAGCTGCCGAAGCTCGGCCACGAAATTGGCCACAGACTGACCTGGCTTCCTGAAATGGCTGTGAAACTTACACAGTTGGACTATCACAGATGGTTTTGGATTGTAGTGGTTCCCCACGAGCTTGACCAGTTCGTCATATGGAATTTCCCCCGGTTTCCGCGGTGTGGCTAAATTTCTTATTAGCCTGTAAGTCTTTACCCCACTCACACTCAGGAGAATAGAGCGCTTCTTAGCCTCTTCAGTAATTCCATTAGCACAGAAAGTGTCCCAACCTTTCCTCACACTCTGGCCAGTCCTCCGTTAACTCCACAAATTCAATGATAGTCCCAAACGTAGCCATCTGAATGCAAGGCCCCTTATCGACTGCTCCCGCTTGAAACGTGCCGACACGTCCACAAAACCAGTTCACCTCATCGCCAAAAATATGTGGTAACTTCTACTTTGAAAAAGGCACACTCAGCAACTTCATGCCCAAAGAAACAACTGTATCTCGAACATCAAATCCGTTATGTATATACAGAGGCTTTTACAACCCATACGGCATGGCAGGAACACTATATACAAAGTTCCAAGTTGCATGCCATCTTGGATAATGTCTCCCATCCACTACATAATGTACTGGTTGGGCACAGGAGTACATTCAGCCAGAGACTCATTCCACCAAGATGCAACACAGAGTGTTATAGGAAGTCATTCCTGCCTGTGGCCATCAAACTTTACAACTCCTCCCTTGGAGGGTCAGACACCCTGAGCCAATAGGCTGGTCCTGGACTTATTTCATAATTTACTGGCATAATTTACATATTACTATTTAACTATTTATGGTTTTATTACTATTTTATTTATGGTGCAACTGTAACAAAAACCAATTTCCCCCCGGATCAATAAAGTATGACTATGACTAAAGCACCGGAAGAGAAAAGAATGGAAGTAAAAACCCCCATTATCCTAATTAGTATTAACTTACTTTTAATAATGCTCACATTACAACAGCAGTGGTAGTAGTAATAATTTCGGCCTGGGATTCTCAAAGCCTGTGTTGTGGGTCACACAAGGAAAAAAATGCACTCTTGAAACTAAATAAGTCCAAAACCAACCATTTAGTTATGACTCTAGCTATCACAACGAGAACTCATCTGGGACTTAAAATACACACACACACACACACACACACACTGTAAACATGGTAGTCTTCACCACTTCTCTTCCACACAAAGAGTTTTAGTAGTACTGCTTTTCCACTGTTTCTGTTCTCTCATTTAATCTACTTGTTCGTTTTAATTAAGCTATGTAGCATCTGAAGTATGAAGTGTAGCTATAAATAATATACCACAATAAGATTGACAAATGGACAAAAATAAATTGATTCACTCACCAATCGGTGAGAGACGTGACCGCGACGGGATGGGGCAATCCTTCTGATGTCGGGCCTGTATTCTGTTGTGGCAATCCTGAGGCACTGGCCCAGATGTGCATTGGAGAGTCTGTTTCTGTCCTGGTTCTTGATAGAGTTCATTGAAGAAAACGATGACTCACATTATGTACGTGGAGGGGAAAAGTGTGAGTAGGAGCATTGCAATAGCTCTTGTGTTTTTGAATTGAGCGTGGGGAACCACGTTGATCCATAAGTCACTCTCCCCAACGTCCTTGTGTTGGGCTTTGAGCAAATCAAATGTTCCCATTTCCAAGACCTCCATCTGAAGAGTTGCCTGATCTATGGAAGGCTCCAGCCTTTTGGCCTCTGCAGTCCACTGTCTGTCAGCCGAAATGGAGAACGGCTGTCTCAGGAAGAGGAGGATGTCACCTGAGAGTTTAGGGGGAGCTTTCAAATCGTTCCCTGAAATTTTCTGCCAGACTCGTCACGAAATCCTTCATCACTGGATCCTCCTGCATTTCGTTCTTCTCGCAATGCTCCCACAGACGTGGAAAGTGCAACTTTCTCCCGTGAATGTCTCTCTCAAAAAGGTTCAGCTTTGACCGATCGGAAAGCTTCAATCGCCTCGTACATGTCCGCAACAGTGTGGCTGTCGCCTTGTAATTGCAGATTAAGTTGATTTAGATGAGACATGATATCACACATGTGCCATCACCTTGTCGTCACTTAAGAACCTCTTAAATGCTTGGGCTTTTTGGCTCTGCAGGCTGGATAAAATGACACAAGCTCATCGCGCAGGTCGCACACCCTCTCCAACACACGGCCTTTGCTCAGCCAGCGAACATCATTATGAAGCAAAAGATCTTTGTGTTCCGCTGACATTTCCTCCAGCAATGCTCTGAAAAGGCGATGTTGCGGACTAGAACTCTCACGAACGAAATTTACCAGTCTCGTCACAGTATCCATCGCCTCTTTCAATTCACCACACAGTTTAGCGCACAACACTGATTTGTGAATAATGCAATGAAATGCCAAGAGTGCTGGGTTAACAGCGGCAAACCTGCTTACCAAGCCCATGTATTGTCCCACCGTCGACGGAGCCCCATCGGTGACAACGGACACAATTTTGCTCACATCCAAGCCATTCTTCTCAAAGAACTGTGTCAATTAGTTAAAAATGATTTCCCCAGTTGTGCGCCCAGGCAGAGGAAGCAAACAAAGTAGCTCTTCCCGAAAGGTCTTCCATCAAAAAATCTTGCGACACAGATAGCTCTTCCATATCGGTTCGGTCACAGGACGAGTCTACGGCTAGTGATATGGCCTCTGCTTTCTCCAAATCAGTGAGTAGATTGGAAAAAGACTCCTCCGCTAAAACTTCCACTCGTCTTGTTGCCGTGCCAATGGCACCGTCTTTAATCACTCCACAACCGTTTTCTCATCATGACTTAAAACTTCGCCAACCCTATCAATTGCACACGTTTTAATCAACGCGGCACCGGGGGCGCAGGCCAGCCGTGCGGTGTGGGATGAGGCTGAAATCAATTAGTGCAGCCCACGCGCGCCTTATTTACACGTCATGACAGGTGCGTTCACGTAAGTGCCAAAGGGTCGGTGCTGACCGCGGTCCGGACCGGGCCCGGGCTCGGGCCCGCCTATTGGGGTTGTCTGAGCTGCAGCGTGCAGTAGGCTCTTTCGGCCCGACGAGCATCCGTTAGTCTCATGAGACCATGGATTTGCGCCTTGGAAGGTTTCCAGGGCGCAGGCCTGGGCCAGGTTGTATGGAAGACCAACAGTTGCCCATGCTGCAAGTCTCCCCTCTCCACGACACCAATGTTGTCCAAGGGAAGGGCATTAGGACCCATACAGCTTGGCACCAGTGTTGTTGCTGAGCAATGTGTGGTAAAGTGCCTTGCTCAAGGACACACACGCTGCCTCAGCCAAGGCTCGAACTAGCGACCTTGGAATCACTAGATGAACGCCTTAACCACTTGGCCACACAAATCCCCAATGTAATCCCAGCCTAAACACAGAAAAAAATTACATTGACTAATTAACATACTACCCAGCATGCTTTTGGAACGTGGGAAGAAACCGCAGCACCCAGAGGAAACCCATGCAGTCACGGAAGAACGTACAAACTCCTTACAGACAGTGGCGGGAATTGAACCCCGGTTACTGATACTGTAAAGTGTTTCGCTGACCACTACACTGCTGCGCTGCCCTTGGTGATGATGATGACAGGCATAATAATAAAATATCGAGCTACAATTGGAAAGGAATGAATTTCCAGCTCAGAAAGGCTCTTTAAAGGGATGACAACCCCAGCTGCCCTTGTCCTTGGAAGAGGATTAGTGGTGAGTTTGGAAGGTGCTGTTGAAAAAATCTCAGCAAGTTCCTGTGGTGCATTTCCCTGTGGAAAGTTCAGCAGAGGATGGATATTGACTAACATCATGGGAAGAAACCTGGAAGATATTTCCTCTGAACATATAGATTTGAGTGTTTAAAATCTGGCTGATTTGCTGTGGAGTGACCCAGAATTTGGATTAATGATGTAAGTGCATTCCATGGTCTCTTTAAGGCCACAAAGTGTAAACCCTGTGGCAAAATGCTCCAAGTGAGCACATCTGGAGTCAGTTTAAGGCTTGTTGCTTTACGTTCTGGGAAGTTTCAGTCGAATGGTGGCTGCCTGTCTATCAATGGCTCTGCCCCTGGAAAGAGGCTGACTTTTCAACATCACAGAAACCATCAGGAAATGGCTGGCCATGTTTTCTTAAGATAATGGTAGTTTTTAAAATTTTCTCCTGTATGAAAAGGCGAAGTGACACTAGTGAGGTTGCTTCATAATTTCGTTAACCGAGGGTCAATCCTGACCTGATCTGGTGTCTGGGACAGAATTTGTACATCCTCCCATATCCCAAAGACGTGTGGACTGGTTGGTTTATTGGCTGGTGTAAGTTGCCACCAGTGTGTAGGTGAGCAGCAGAGTGTGTGTGTGTGTGTGTGGTGGGGAGAAGGGGTTAATGAGAGTGTGGGGAAAATACAAATTAGGATTAACGCTAGGGGAAATGGTTGAGGCAGGTACAATAACAATATCTAAAAGATATTTAGATAATTACTTGGACAGGAAAAGTTTAGAGGGATAAGGCCAAATGTGGGCAAATGAGATGGGCAACACACATTAAAGTTGCTGGTGAACGCAGCAGGCCAGGCAGCATCTCTATGAAGAGGTACAGTCAACGTTTCGGGCCGAGACCCTTCGTCAGGACTAACTGAAGGAAGAGCTAGTAAGAGATTTGAAAGTGGAAGGGGGAGGGGGAGATCCAAAATGATAGGAGAAGACAGGAGGGGGAGGGATGGAGCCAAGAGCTGGACAGGTGATTGGCAAAAGGGATATGAGAGGATCATGGGCAGGAGGCCCAGGGAGAAGGAAAAGGGGGCGGGGAACCCAGAGGATGGGCAAGGGGTATAGTCAGAGGGACAGAGGGAGAAAAAGGAGAGAGAGAGAAAGAATGTGTGTATATAAACAAATAACGGATGGGGTACGAGGGGGAGGTGGGGCATTAGCGGAAGTTAGAGAAGTCACTGTTCATGCCATCAGGTTGGAGGCTACCCAGACGGAATATAAGGTGTTGTTCCTCCAACCTGAGTGTGGCTTCATCTTTACAGTAGAGGAGGCTGTGGATAGACATTTCAAAATGGGAATGGGATGTGGAATTAAAATGTGTGGCCACTGGGAGATGGGCATCTTAGTTGGCATTGACTCATTGGACTGAGGGCCTTTTTCCATGCAGTGTGATTATATGAAACTAGTGCAGGATTAGCGCAACTGAGTGGTAAATGATTAATACAGACTTGGCTTGACAACTAAAAGTATGGTACGTGGAGGCCAAGTCATTGGGTATATTTAAAGCAGTCTCTGAAGAGTATTGATAAGGCTGGGGTAACCCGTCTTGTAGACACTGCCCAGAAGAAGGCAATGGCAAAAATTTGCCAAGAACAATCATGGTCATGGATAGGCCTTGATCACCTACGTCATACAATGCAGCACATAATGATGACGACGACAGTCATTCTAGCAGTGACAGAAGATACTGTAGATGCAGGACTTTGCTAATCATCCTGAGAGCAGACCAAGTGATCGCTTTGTGGGGCACCCACACTCAATTCACAAGGGTCACCCTGAGCTTCTGGTGACCAGCCGTTTCTCCGTCCCTCTCCACCTCTGACCCCTTAGGCTGTAGCCTCCAGTACTGTTGTAACGAAGCTCAAGGCACATCTCATTTTGCATCTGGCATAATGCAGCATGTAGGACTACTGAACTTGGCGATTTCAGACAGCTTTCTCCTTCTTTCTGTTGTCATCAGAACTGGCCACGTGTGCTTGCAACTCCTTCCCCCTTTCTCTGCTTTAGATTGTTTATTGTGCTCTTCTTGGTACATCCCAGTAGAACTGTACAGCAACATCCAGATCTCACAACATTCGCAATGCTTTCCATAGTCCAAGGAGCTTAACTGCCCCTTCAGTGGAAGCTTAACTTCACTGGCTACAGGGTTCCCTTCATTGGCCAGCCCAAATTTCTGCGTTCCTTGTTTTCTCTGTTCCGTTCTGCACAAAGACCCGAAACGTTAATGCTGTTAACACAAGCGATTCTGCAGATGCTGGAAATTGTGAGCAGCAGCATGTCAGGCAGCATCTACAGAGGGAAATTAAGTTGATGTTTCAGACTGAGACCCTTCACCAGGTCTCTTAATCCTGTTTTCTTTCCACAGATGCTGCCTGACCCACTAAGTTCCTGCAGTACATTCTTTTTTTTCAGATATCTAGCATCTGCAGCTTTTAAAATATTTTCACTTTTACACTTATAGTCATAAAACTATTAGCTTCGTTTTATTTGCTTACTTTTATCATTTGCACAATTTTTTCTCTCTGTGCACTGGGTGTTAGACATTTTCTTAATGTGTTCTTCAGTGGTTTCTTTGTTTTGTGGCTGCCTGTAAGGAGACGAATCTCAAATTTGTATAATATATACATACTTTGATAATGAATGTACTTTGAACTTTTGAAAACATATTATATATAAAAACGCAAAGCAAGATGTCTACTTCCTTCTTAAAGAAAAGATGTCCAGCCGTTACCTGGTGACATCCGTGTCCTGGAAAATTCATCCTCTTCCTAGACGGAGGGGGCCACAAATTTATGAACAGCCATCAATTGTTGGAAACTCCCTACAGAACAAAGAAATGATCTATCCAAAATAGGCTGACCAAGTCTACAAGAATACACATACAAAATGCCGGAGGAATTCTGCAGGTCAGGCAGCATCTCTGGAACCGAACAAACTGTCAATGATTGGGGCCTGGAAAGGAAAAGGGAAGAAGCTGGTGGGGGGGGGGGGGTGTGAAGAGAGTGGTTCATGGAAGTACAAGCTAGAAGTTGATAGGTAAAATCAAGTGGTTGGGGGAGGGAAATGAAGTGAGAATGTGAGAGGTGATAGGTGGAAAATGTAAAGGGCTGAAAAAGAAATTTGATAGGAGAGGAGAGTAGAACATGGCGAGAAAGGAAGGTCGAGGGGCACATGTCTTACTGTTGCCTTACCAGGGATAGAGTTTCTCTTGTCCTTATCTATCACTCCACGAACCTCTGCATCCAGCACACCATTCTCCGTAATCTCCCCGATTTTCAACAGGATCCTACCATCAAGCACATCTTTATCTATCTACCCCCACTCTTCACTTTCTGCAGGCATTACCTCCCCACTAATATCCCTCCTGGCACTTACCTTTGCAAACAGAAGTACTACACCTGCCTATTCATCTCCTCCCTCACCTCCATTCAGGGCCCCAAACAGCACTTTCAGGTGAGGCATCACCTCACCTGCAGATCTGTTGGGGTCATCTACTGTATCCAGTGTTCCCAATATGGCCTCTACAACACCACCAACCTTTGTGTTGTCTGCAAACTTGCCAACCCACCCTTCTACCCCCCCATTCCAGTAATAAAAATCACAAAAAGTAGAGGTCCCAGAACAGATCCTTGTGGGACACCACTAGTCACAATCCTCCAATCTGAATGTACTCCCTCCACCATGCCTTCGGCAGGCAAGCCAATTCTGAATCCACCTGGCCAAACTTCCCTGGATCCCATTGCTTCTGACTTTCTGAATAAGCCTACCGTGTGGAACCTTGTCAAATGCCTTACTAAAATCCATATAGATCACATCCACTGCACTACCCTCATCTATATGCCTGGTTACCTCCTCAAAGAACTCTATGAGGCTTGTTAGATACAATCTGTCCTTCACAAAGCCATGCTGACTGTCCCTGATCAGACCATGATTCTCTAAATGCCCAGATATCCTATATCTAAGAAACTTTTCCAACAGCTTTCCCACCACAGACGTAAGGCTCACTGGTCTATAATTACCCAGACTGCACCCTACTACCTTTTTTGAATAAGGGGACAACATTCACCTCCCTCCAATCCTGCGGTACCATTCCCGTGGACAACAAGGACATAAAGATCCTAGCCAGAGGCTCAGCAATCTCTTCTCTCGCCTCGTGAAGCAGTTTGGGGAATGCTCCGTCAGGCCCTGGGGACTTATCCATCCTAATGTATTTTAACAACTCCAACACCTTCTCTCCCTTAATATCAACATGCTCCAGAACATCAACCTCACTCATATTGTCCTCACCATCATCAAGTTCCCTCTCGGTGAATACCGAAGAGAAGTATTCATTGAGGGCCTCGCTCACTTCCACAGCCTCCAGGCACATCTTCCCACCTTTATCTCTAATCGGTCCTACCTTCCCTCCTGTCATCCTTTTGTTCTTCGCATTATTGAAGAATGCCTTGGGGTTTTCCTTTACCCTACTCGCCAAGGCCTTCTCATGCCCCCTTCTTGCTCCTCTCAGCCCCTTCTTAAGCTCTTTTTTTGCTTCCTTATATTCCTCAATAGACCCATCTGATCCTTGCTTCCTAATCCTCATGTATGCTGCCTTCTTCCACCTGACTAGATTTTCCACCTCACTTGTCACCCATGGTTCCTTCACCCTACCATTCTTTATCCTCCTCACCGGGACAAATTTATCCCTCACATCCTGCAAGAGATCTCTAAACATCGACCACATGTCCATAGTACATTTCCCTGCAAAAACATCATCCCAATTCACACCCGTAAGTTCTAGCCTTATAGCCTCAAAATTTGCCCTTTCCCCAATTAAAAATTTTCCTGTCCTCTGATTCTATCCTTTTCCATGATAATGCTAAAGGCCAGGGAGCGGTGGTCACTGTCCCCCAGATGCTCACCCACTGAGAGTTCTGTGATCTGACCTGGTTCATTACCTAGTACTAGATCTAGTATGGCATTCCCCCTAGTCAGCCTGTCCACATACTGTGACAGGAATCCGTCCTGGACACACTTAACAAACTCTGCCCCATCTAAACCCTTGGAACTAATCAGGTGCCAATCAATATTAGGGAAGTTAAAGTCACCCATGATAACAACCTTTCCAAAATCTTCCTCCCAATCTGCTCCACTGTATCTCTGCTGCTACCAGGGGGCCTATAGAATACCCCCAACAGAGTAACTGCTCCCTTCCTGTTCCTGATTTCCACCCATACTGACTCAAAAGAGGATCCTGCTACATTACCCACCCTTTCTGTAGCTGTAATAGTATCCCTGACCAGTAATACAAACCCAACAGCAAAACAGATGAGAAGAAGCTCTTCACTCTGATGCTGGGCGTTGAATCTTCAGTTCCAAGCACTGTGGAGGCTCCTTCACTAGGTTCAGTCAAAAGATAGATATTTAGGGAATCAAGGATTATGGGAATAAAGCAGAAAAAGTGGAGCTGAGGTAGAAGCTCAGCTAAATCCTTGGCGAATGGTGTAGCAGGCTTGTAGATTCACATGACCTACTCCATGGCTCTTCCCTATTCTTAAGAATTTATGTTCTTAGCGCTGTGCAAAAAGTTCACCTGTGTGCCCCCAATCATATTTCACCCTTGTGCTGACAATTACCTGCGAACCAATCAACTTGTTTCAAGCACAACCATGAACCAGAGGTTATAGGTCATTCCTGGGATGATCATGATTTAATGCCACGTTACAAGGAAACTCCCTCTTTCTAACCTTGCACAGAACTGAACTCTGCACAACCCCCAATTTACCTCACATCTTAATGTCACTCCTTCCTGATGCCCCTCTCAATTCCCAATCCCAGCTTCTTTTGGCTCGCAGTCACAAAGCAAGCCTTGTCCATTTGTTGCACCACCCTTCCCCCATGGCACCAGCCCCTGCTGATCCTCAATGAGTCCTTTGCCCGTCAAATTCCAGTAATGGACTGGAGTCAGAAGCCACATCACTCAGTCCAACCCTCCCTCCCTTGACCACAATGGCTATGAGATCCACGAGGTCTTCCTGTGCCCCTCTCTGCAGAAACCGCACACCCCTCATTTCCGTCCCTACATTCCCATCACGGACTGCATTCGATAGTCATAGTCATAGTCATAGTCATACTTTATTAATCCCGGGGGAAATTTGTTTTTGTTACAGTTGCTCCATAAATAATAAATAGTAGTAGAACCATAAATAGTTAAATAGTAATATGTAAATTATGCCAGTAAATTATGAAATAAGTCCATGACCAGTCTATTGGCTCAGGATGTCTGACCCTCCAAGGGAGGAGTTGCAAAGTTTCATGGCCACAGGCAGGAATGACTTCCTATGACACTCTGTGGTGCATCTCGGTGGAATGAGTCTCTGGCTGAATGTACTCCTGTGCCCACCCAGTACATTATGTAGTGGATGGGAGACATTGATCAAGATGGCATGCAACTTAGACAGCATCCTCTTTTCAGACACCACCGTGAGAGTCCAGTTCCATCCTCACAACATCACTGGCCTTACGAATGAGTTTGTTGATTCTGTTGGTGTCTGCCACCCTCTGCCCCAGCACACAACAGCAAACATGATCAGTGCGACAGACTCGTAGAACATCCTCAGCATCGTTCGGCCGATGTTAAAGGACCTCAGTCTCCTCAGGAAATAGAGATGGCTCTGACCCTTCTTGTAGACACCCTCAGTGTTCTTTGACCAGTCCAGTTTATTGTCAATGTAGCGGTTAGCCTATCACTTTACAGCGCAGGCAATTGAGATTTAATTCCTGCTGCTGTCTGTTGGTAGTTTATACGTTCTCCTCATCTGGCTGCCTGAGTTTCCTTGCAGCACTCCAGTTTCTTCCCACATTCCAAAAGCATTAGAGTTATTAAGTTGTGAGCATGCTATGTTGGCACCTTGGTCTCCATTGGTCATTGATGCAAACATGCATATCCCTGTATGCTTCGATGTTCATGTGACTAATTTTTAAAAACTAATCTTTAAAACTACAACAGATTTTACAAGGAAATCCTTTTAATTGGATCAGAATGAGTTAATTCCACTGGAAACCTTTCTTGAGAGAAATGTGCTCATTAAGCTCAGAAACGGGACCATGAGATCGCTTGAAAACTATTTACTGAGAAATGTGTGATCTGTTTGTATATAATCAGTATCATATGTGGTAAAATTAATAACAGGCATTATTATCTGTGGCTTAGTTCTCATGTAAAGTATTCTATTTGGCAAAAGGGATTGGCAGTGCGGGATGCAGACACCAATTTGCACACAATCACAACTTATCGATGAATTAACAATGAACGTCTCTGTTCCCTTATACCAAGGGCTATATTTTCCCTCAAGATATCAGAGAAATTATTCACAGGCTCCAGTCTCGTCCTGCTCCTGTTAAATTATGTAATGACAAATAACATTACCAGAAAGAGCAAACATGCATTCCCAGAGCACCACACACAAAATGCTGGAGGAACTCAGCAAGTCAGGCAGCTTCTATGGAGGGGAATTAACAGTCGACGTCTTGGGATGAGAACCTTCAATGGGACTGGAAAGGAAGGGGAAGAAGGCAGAATAAGGTGGCGGGAAAGGGGAATAATGTGGTGGGGAGGGGAAGGAATACAAGCTGGCAAGTGATAGGTGAAACCAGGTGAGGGGGAAGGTGGATGGGAGATAATTAATAAATAAAGGCATCCGTTAGTCTTTCGAGACCATGGATCTGCACCTGGAAAGTCTTCACTCTCCAGGGTGCAGGCCTGGGCAAGGTTGTATGGAAGACCAGCAGTTGCCCAAGCTGCAAGTCTCCCCTCTCCACGACACCAATGTTGTCTAAGGGAAGGGCATTAGGACCCATACAGCTTGGCACCAGTGTCATCACAGAGCAATGTGTGACTAAGTGCCTTGCTCAAGGACACAACACGTTCCCTCGGCTGGGGCTCGAACTCACGACCTTCAGGTCGCTAGTCCAATGCCTTAACCACTTGGCCATGTGCCCACACATGGGATAATTAGCTAGAAGGGATTGGTGGAAGGAGGAGAAATCGGACAGGACAGGACCATGGAAGAATGAGAAGGTGGGGGGGGGGAGGGGGGAACCAGAGGAAAGAGATAGACAGGTAACCAGAATGGGGAATATTTCCTGGCACCTTTCACACCCTCGGGGTCGTGGGCCAGAGCACATTCAAGCCACTTTAGAAGTGTAGCCACTGTTATTTGTAAGAAGCATAGCAGCCTGTAAGATTCCTCAAAAGCAAATTATCAGATGATCTGCTTCCGCTTTCATTACTAACACTGGCTAAAGGATAAATACCAGCTAAAAGACCAGCAAGAACAACTCCTTTCTAAAAATCCTGTGGGATCTTTTGACAAAAGGCAAAGTGGCTTCATTTAATAAGCCAATTGAAGACAAGTCCCCCCTGAGAGACTAAACTCCTACTCAGCAGCTTCGGAGTGCTGGCCTTTGTTTTGTCAAGGGGCCTGACTGTGCCCTGTTGAGCCACACCGGAAATTTAACTCTGAACATGGGCTGTTCTGGCTTATAGACAAACTGGGATCTTGAGAATGACTCGCAGAAAGGTGCAATGTCACCTCTATTGGCAATTCACTGAGAGACTGTGGACCTAAAATAGAAAAGCCCTCTTTGGCTATTTAATCAGATTGGTGTGACCTATATGAAGCCCAAGTTCAAGACCCATGTTACCAGTTCAAGAATGCCTACTTCCCTTCAAATAGTCAGTACCATAAGACCATAACCATCAAACAGAGAAGCAGAATTAGGCCTTTCAGCCAGTCCAGTCTGTTCCACCATTCTATCTTGGATTATTTATTATCCCTTGGACCAATTGCCCAACCCTAATCACTACCTCAGCAAAATCATAACTACTTTGACCATTTTCCACTACAATGGACTTTTATTTTTGTTTTAATTGTCTTCTTTCCTGTATAATTTTGTAGAATATGTTTGTTTATCTTGCAAATATTGTGCCTGTAATGTTACTGCAGGTAAATTTTTCATTGCACCTGTGCCCATGTGCGCCGTGACTCTGAAATACAAATTGTAACTGTGGGATAACACTGTTAAATCCAAAACATTTATTAGAATATAAATACAAAACTGTAAAATATACTAGGTATTTAACTAGCATACAATTTTTCAAAATATGTTATTGAAATACCATGGTTCAAAGATGATAAGTAACTAATACAAAGGGACACACTCAACACAGGATTGGAGATTCAAATGACAAAGGATTTCCAATAATGTCACTTTTCCTAAGATCAGTGGGTGAGGCAGAGGTGGTCCTGGTCTCTGCGACTGCCCATGTGGAGTATGCATGTGCCTTGTGTTTCCTCTGAGTTATCCAGTTATTTCCCACAACCCAAAGATGCTAACTGGCCTCTGTAGGTTGGCCTTACTGTCAGAATCTGGGGAAGTTGATAAAAATGTGGGGAGGTTCTGTGTTATTTATTTATTCTTTATTACTTGCAGTTTGTCTTCTTTTGCACTTTGTTTGTCAGTCTTTGTGTAATGTATATTTTTCATCAAGTGAGACTGCGGTCCACTTTCACTTTTGTCTTGCCACTTCTTAATTCCCCCCTTTCTCACCAGACCCTGGTCCAGGCTGCTTTCAGAGTATCTGTAGGTCTGAAACACCATTAATTTTAATTGCCTTCAGACCTTCACTCACCACAACTCTGAACCAGTTCCCCAACCTGCAGACTTGCATTCAAGGATTCAGCACCACAGGTCCTCGGTATTATTTATTTTTGCTATTTGCACAATTTGCCTTCTTTTGCACATCGGTTGTTTGTCAGTCTTTGTATATCTACAGTTTTCATCAACTCTGTTGCATTTATTTTCCTGTAAATGCCTGCATGGAAAAAGAATCTGAAAGTAGTGTGTGATAACACATATGTCCTTCAATAGTGCATACATTTACTTTGATGGGGGTACTGTAGTGTAAATGGGTGGTTGATGGTTAGTGGTCTGAAGGGTCTGTTTCTATGGCCCACTGCTACTGGACAACTCTTGTTCCATTAAGTATAGAAACTATAATAAGGGTTGCTTATTTTTGGACAGGACATGGGCATTGATGGCATCATACCCTTGAGATGGTGCTGGGGAAGCTTTGCTGCCTTTGACACGCTCCTCGTCTTTTGACACAACCAGCTGAAGCGACTGAGTGGTTTACTGTGCCTGGGGCACATGTGGTGCAGACAGCAGCACATCATGCTCCCTCGCCTAAGGACATGGGTGAAACAGGTGGGCTTCATCACCACTTCTGTTAATGACTTAGTATTCAAATTGATTTAATTAATCAAATCTGACTACAAATACCCCAATGTCTCTGGCAGGATTGAAATTCATGTATATGGATCAATCATACATGAACAAACAGAGGCGTGAGTTAAATTGCAGCATTAACAACCACTGCATTACCTTTCCCTGTGCAGGGAGAGTTTACTTGCCTCTAAGTTATCCCTGGTTGGTTTCACTAAATGCGTTGGTATCAATATGTTATATGCTTCCTCTGAAAGTCAGCTAAAGGAACCTTGGAAGAGGGGTGCAATGCATTAACCCTATAATTTATTCAATGTTGTCAACTAAGTATGAGCATCTAGCAAAGAGTGCATCTATAATTCCACAGATACCCCATAAGGCATCCTTATTGAAGGGAAGGGCCTGCAACATTGATACTATTCCATGCCGCCACAGAGACCTGGGCCTCAAGTCTCCATTTTCCCCAGACTATTAAGAGCATCTTTACCATTCTGAAATTGTAGTGTTAACATCCACCTCCACCCAGCAGTTCCACCTTGTGAGTAACCCCCTCCTTCACCCTCCCCCTCCTTCACCCTCCCCCTCCCTCAATTACTCTTCCCCATCCAACACGGTTAACACTCCAAGACTGCCCAAATCTTGCAGGAACTAAAGAGTAATCTCCAAGGATTGACAGAGTGAGGAAAATTAAAAGAACATTAAATAAATTACATTTTATTTTTACTTAACTTGATAAAAATATTGGGGGAGAAGTGGCCATGTCACTTACTATGGAGGCTAATCCAACCAAGTCGGAAGGAATCTCTTCTCTTTAGAATCTAAATGACACATTAGAGATTATTTGGTCCATTGAAATAATGCTGATCAGGGGTGGCAAACCTTTTTGACAGTGTACACTCAAAAGTTGGCGAATCTCAAAAATTCTCTCACATGCCACAGTGGTAATTTTGAGCAGAGATTATCATTGATTAATGAATTAGTATCAATAATTCTGGATTTATTTTAAATGAAAAGAATGAATCTTGTTGCTTATTTATGTGTATTCATTGATTTACCATTAATAAAAGTATAACAGAGACATAGAAATAAAGCATTTTAGAAAACCTGTTCAAACATTATTAAATTAATATTAATCTTTTAATATTAACATTGTTTTAATATTAATCTTTTAAGAAGAAAATAGGAAAATATCCTCAATTCTAAATAGTATTGTTAATGTAACTATTTATTATTCAAATACTGATTTGTACACCAGGTCTGTGAGGATTTCAAAACATATCATCCAATGCTGCCTGTTCTCCCAACTGTCCAGCTGGTGCCAAGCTGGCATGGACATTTTCCAGGAAAACATCTCACTGCTCTTAGTTCATAAAAATTAATTTGCAGTAAAGATAATTATTATGAATTTTTTATATGGGTGGGATTTAAGGAATCAAGGGTGGCACTGCATAAAGACCACCAACAAATTTTTTTGCGTGCTCCATCTTGGGCACACGTACCATAGGTTTGCCACCCCTGCTCTTGGGCAACTGGTTAATAAGAAGTCTATATCACCAATTGTCAATGGGAAGCCCAGTGTCTATGGGTAATGGATTTACTGACGGGAGTTGCAGGTATGAGGGAGAGGATCATGAGACATAATGTCAAACAATGAGTCCAACTTCAGCTGGTGATTGTCCCCCACCTGCCCCGCACCTCCTCTCATTCTATCCAGAGGCACTAATGCCTCAAATTGTGATTCCATTGTGAAGAACACACAAATAAATGCTCTATGGAAGAAAATAAAACAGTCGACATTTCGGGACAAGACCTTACATCAGGTGACTGCAGTAGATCAACATATCAAAGACTGAGATTCTGCAGATGCTGGAAATATTGAGCAACACACATGAATTGTATTGTGAAACTGTTGGCACCCGATCATCAACAGAGGAGATCATTCAGAGACTTAAACAAAATCCCTGCGTGATGAGAAACCTTTGCAAAGAAGTTGGCCCTCTCGAAGACCACCTTCAACGGACTGTTGGAAATTCTGTGCCGTTTTTAAATCAAGGAAACACAAGCAGATATGAAACACCATTCACCACTTCAATCAGCAATCTGCCTGCTCTTAATTTTCCTTTTTTGCTTGGCTGCATCTCATCCATATCTGTGCTGTTCCCATCTGCGAGGCATCTTTTTTTTCTGCTGTGGCTTCACTATCAACTGTCCTTTGGTAACAAACATTGGACCGGGTACATGAAATAATTACTCTTGTGCGAGAGTGGTAAGAATTGAACTGGTCCCATCCACACAGTGGCTAATGTCTGAGGAATTCTAGATGAGAAACCTTTCATCAACCAGTGTCTTTGTAGCCAAATTCCTCCTTGAAATCGCTTCTCTTACTGTTTCCAGAACCTAATTTTACAAGAAAAAGCACATTTTTTGAATTAAATAGGATAATAATTTCTCAATTGTCCCAATCAGACCGACACTAATTGCAAAAGACTTGGATTCTTGTGGGAGCTTTTATGTCTTTAAGTATGTTACTTCTACTGAAATACTTTTAAATTGTCCTTAACAAAGGATGGTAGGTAGCCAACATGTGTCCAGTGTGTTCTCACAGCCAACACAGAAGAGTACAGTACAGGCACAGGCCATTCGGCCCACAATGTTGTGCTGAACCAATTAAAAAGCAAATCAAAAACACCCAAACACTAATCCCTCCCACCTACACAATGTCCATATCTCTTCACCTTCCTTACATCCATTTGCCTACCAAACGTCTCTTACAGACCTCTAATGTATTTGCCTCTACCACCATGCCAGACAGCATATTCCAAGTATCCACAACTCTCTGAGTAAACAACTTAACCCTCACATCCCCTTTGAACCCACCCCCTCTCACCTTCAATGCATGCCCTCTGATATTACAGACATTTCAACCCTGGGAAACAGATATTCTCTGACCACTCTATCTATGCCTCTCATAGACTTGTAAACCTCTATTTGACCTCCCCTCAGCCTCCAATGCTCCAGTCATAACACAGTAATCACCAGATAACCCATTTTCCTGATCTATTTATTCAAGGGACGAATATTGGCCAAGTCCCTGGTGGGAAATATCCTGCTGTTTCCTGAAGTAGTATCATGGGATAGTGTAACTTTCACATGAAGAATTAGGTAATAAAGATAAAGGTTTATCCAAAAGTAGGCATACGAGACAATGCAGCACTTGTTCTGCACTGGAATGTCAGTCTAAATATTGTTCTTTCTATTTTTTAACATAGTACAACACACTGATTCAACACTATGGGTTGAGGTCAGGCATGTTTGTTCTTGGATGGGATCTTGCTAATAAGTGTTTATATTTCTTAATTGCTTTGCTTAGCCAATGAACTGATATGCGTTGAATGCAAGCCAAAAGACCAAAACACATAGGAGCAGCCAGAATTAGTCATTTGGCCCATCGAGTCTTCTCTGCCATTTCATCATGGCTGATCCATTTTTTCATCTCAGCCTTCTCCTGCTTCCTTTCCATGTCCCTTCATGCCCTGACTAATCAAGAATCTATCAACCTCTGCCTTAAATATACCCAATGACATGGCCTTCACAGCTGCCTGTGGCAATGAATTCCACAGACTCACAGCCAACAAATTCTATGTCAAAACAGAAAATTCTGGAAGAAGTAGGCCAGTCGAGCAGCATCTGGGGATTTAAACTAGTGAAGGTTTCAGGTCAGAACTGGGAGAAAAGTGGAGTGTCTACAGTTTTCAAAGTGAGCTGAAGGGTGGAGTGAGATGCAAGACCAAACACTACCTGGAGATAGGTTATGACAGATCAAGAGATCAGGAGTATGAGTACTGAGTGTTAGAGAATCAGAAATCACTGCTGGCGAACAGTAGGAAAGAGATTGGTGAAAATTCCATCACAGCGAGGAAGAGAACTTCTTCAAGATAGGAATTTAGTTTTGCACAAAATATGAGCACATAGAGGATATTGGAGAGAAGAAAGACAGTCTACTGATATTTGTCTGGCTGTATTTAGCGAACCAAGGAATAGACGTCTGTCAACGGACATGAAAGACCCAAATATGCCTGAAGGACTCCAGCAGCCAGCCGGCCAGTCGAGGCATGGTCTGCTGCAAAGAGAAAGGCCAAAAAGGAATACTTCCTCTGTGAGTCAATGCCAGCCTGGTGTCTGGTACAGTCTGTCCCTGGGTAATGATCGGATTCCATTTTTACAGACATCAGAGAAATCATGCAACATGGTAACAATACCTCCATAGTATTGCAGTGAATGGCTTGAAAAGCTCACAAGACTGATAAGAAAGAACAATTGTGAAAAGTGGAGAGAAGCAAGAAACTAGCTCTGCTGTCCGCAGGAACAAATGTAACTTTTGAACTGAGTAATATTATGGGAACTCATTTGTATGTAAGGGTTTATAAATCAGGTGTTTGTAACCGAGACCTAGACCATTATTGCCATCCCAGCATCATTACAACTGGTACTCCAAATACATATATCAGCCTACAGCAACAGATGGCTATAAAGGACAAGTAAAAAGGTTAGTGAGCATTGGCCTTTAACGGAAAGGGATACAGAGGGGAGCCACTGGTGCTTCTGTTATGCAAAGCTATGGTTAGTTCCTGTCAGAAGTACTGTGTTCCACACTGGCTACCACACTTCAGGAAGGAGAAAGTGGCCTTGGCAGGAGACGCACCGGACTGACACAGGGCATCAAAAGAGCCTAATTAAGAGGGACTGATAAAGAGTGAAAAGTGATCTGTAGCAGTACGAAGAATAATAGAAGGCACAGTCCAGCTAGAGGTGCCGCTATCTCACAGCACCAATGACCTGGGTTCAGCCCCAGTCTCAGGTGCTGTCTGTGCAATGTTTGCACATTCTTACCATAACTGTGTGGGTTTCCTCTGGGCGGCCTGGATTGCTTCCACGACTCAAAGGTACACGGGTTGGTAGGCAAACTGGTAACTCTGCACTGGCCCTAGGAAGAATCTCCGGAGAGAATTCGACAGGAATGTGGGGAGATTGGGACTCACACAGGATGAATGTGATTGGTGCCTGGTGATCAGTACAGACCCACTGGGCCAAAGGGCCAGTTTCCATTCGATGACTCTGTAAGGTTAAGGTCAAGGGGACATTATCTGAATGTCCACCAGGCCAGGAGCAAATCAGAATGTACATTCTCAGGAAACAATTAGACAGGGCTCCAAACTCCTGAGGCCAGCACAGTCACATAGCGGTTAGCATAACGCGATGACAGCACCAGCTGTAAGATCAGGGTTCAATTCCCACCCCTGCCTTAAGGAGTTTGTATGCTCTCCCCGTGACCACGTGGGTTTCCTCTGGGTGCTCCGGGTTTCTCCCACATTGCAAACACGTACAGTTAGTGTTAGTGTTATCGAGTGGTGGACCTGCTGTGCTGGTGCTGGAACTGCGGCGAAACCTAGAACAATACTTGTTGCAAACGCTGCATCTCGCTGGATGTTTCGATGTACCCATGACAAATAAAGCTCATCTTGAACCTTTAGCTCGGGCTGCTTTTTGTCAGGCGCCACTTTACCTTCTGTACGAAGTAAGTGATGATGGCGGCCAGAACAAAGTCCTGGGTCCCCAGATCCACGACGGAGAAGAGCAGAGCATCGAAAAGCAGCAGCACCAACTCGTGGCCATAATAAAGGGCATTGCTGAAGAGCATCCGCTCATCTGAAAACAAAACACAGTGAGAAATCGTTGAATCGCCAAGCTTCACAACATGTGCTGCCTCTCTCTGGGAGCGCTAACGGCTGAAAAACTGAAAAAAACAAAGGCTGACATGACAGCAAGGTGGGTGAGGCACAGCTCGAGCAGAACTTGGACTGCTACATCACACGCAGGGCAGTGTGTCCCCTCGTGCAGATTCCTCTAGGACAGACTCCAATGGCAAATGATGTTGGCCAATGTCAACGTCAGGCAAAGGAATGCCAAAACCAACTCCTAGCACATCCAATGCACCTCCAATGCACCAGAGGTATCATGAGGTACAGTCCTGTGCAAAGGTTTTAGGCACATCTATATATATATATATATATATAGAGCAAGGGTGCTTAAGACTTTTGCACAGTCCTGTATCTGCCCATCTGGAGTGGACAGCAAGTTTGTAAATCTGGCAGGAGCAAAGGGTGTTGGGAATGACGAGGGTGGAGCGCCGCGGAAGGGGTGTGGGACAGGTGACAGAGAAGGTGTGTCAGGGGCGGGGATGGTGCCAGTGCAAACACACCCAGCCCTGAGACACCAGGCAAGGTCATTTAATTCCAAACAATTGGCATATTGATCATTACAGAATGTCTCTCTGGTGCTTCCCGCTCCCCCCACCTCCCACTTCCCCTTTTCCCACTCATGATTCCCTCTTCCCTGCCCCCTTCCCACTCCCTCAATCCACAATAGAGACCCATATCAGAATCAGGTTTATCGTCACTCACATATGTCATGAAATTTTTTTTGTGACAGCAGTACAGTGCAATTCATAAAATTACTATGGTATTGCAAAAAAGTCTTAGGCACCCTAGCTATATATATGTGCCTCAGATTTTGGGACAGTATTGTACAACACAGGAGCATTAGCAAACAAAATTGGTACCAAGCTACAAGAACAGGCGAACAAAAATTCAAGTTTTAGATTTTAAGGAGTGTTTTGAAGGAAGAGGAGAGGTGAATGATAAAATGTAGCAAATAACGTTTGCAAGATGTGCTGGCTCTCCCGTCTAACCTTGCCTTTAAATGCAGTTAGACATCAGTGACAAGAAAGCTCCCCACTGCTTTACAGTGAATCTCATTATTCCATTGAGTCACCGAGTTGTACAGCAAAGAAACAACTCATCCCTGCCAAACTTTTAGTCCGGCTGTACTAATTCCACTTTACCCACATAGGGACCATTTATCTCTACGCTTTGCCTACTAAAATGCAGATACACAGTAACTGTTTCTGACGGAACCACTTCCCTTGGCAGCACATTCCAGAGATCAACCTTTGTCGATGTGATACACTTCAAAGTTCTCAGTAAAATTTATTATCACCATATACAACCCTGAGATTCATTTTCTTGTGGGCATACTCAACACATCTATAGAACCGTAACTATAACAGGAGCAATGAATGATCAAACAGAGTGCAGAAGACAACAAACTGTGCAAATGCAAATATAAATAAATAGCAATAAATAACAAGAACATGAGATAAAGGGTCCTTGAAAGTGAGACCATTGGTTGCAGGAACATTTCAATGACAGGGCAGGTAAAGTTGAGTGTAGTTATGCCCTTTCACTCAAGAGCCTGACGGTTGAGGGATGGTAATTGTTCTTGAACCTGAGACACCGGTACCTTCTACATGAGGGCAGCAGCAAGAAGAGAGCATGGCCTGGGTGGTGGGGATCTCTGACGATGGATCCTATGATAGCGTTCCATGTAGAAGTGCTCAAAGATTGGGCAGGCTTTACTATGACGTACTGGGCTGAATCCACTACCTACAGGATTTTCCATTCAAAGGCATTGGTGTATCCACACTAGGCTGAGGTGCAGCCAGTCAATATACTCTCTACTACACATGGTCAAGAGGTTCAGTTGTAGTTCAGACTAAACTTCAGAATCAGGAATCTAAGTGATTTCGACAGCGGAATGAATGTTGGCACCAGACAGGGTGGTTTGAGAATCTCAGAAACTGCAGATCTCCTGACATTTTCATGCAGAACAGACTCTAGAGTTTACAGATAATGGTGTGGAAAACACAAAACATCATATAAGTGCCAGTTCTGTGGGCGAAAACACTGTTTTTTAATAAGAGAGGTCAAAGGAGAATGGCCTGACTGGTTCAACCTGACAGGAAGGCAACAGTAACTCAAGTAACCACATGTTACAACAGTGGTGTGCAGAGAGGCTTCTTTGAACACACAACATATCGTACCTTGAAGTGGATGGGCTAGAGCAGCAAACAACACAAACATACACTCAGTGGCCATTTGATGAAGTACAAGCCATTCCTAATAAAAGGTCACTGAGTGTACGTCATAAATATTTAAAAATTGCCAAACATCCAGTTTATTAGGAACATTATCAAGCGAAAATGAACCCCCAATGATGTATGTAACTTCTGGGCAGGTCATTAAGTGTTTGCTCCAGTGGTAGGTTGTGAAATAGGAGGGACAGAGAGAGAGATTACTGAGAAAAGAAGGGGAAGGGGAAGCAGTGAGACGATGGAGGGATTTGAAAATGAGGAGGTGAATTTTCAAACAAGACGTGAATAAAGAACAAGATTTAGTACGGATTAAAGCACGGAATCTGGACCTCTCCAGTCCCTTACCAAGCTGGTAAGTCGTAGATAACACAGCATAGAAAAAGGCCCTTCATCCCAACACATCCAGCCAACCAAGGTGATTACTTAAGCTAGTCCCAATTGACACACATCAAAGTTGCTGATGAACGCAGCAGGCCAGGCAGCATCTCCAGGAAGAGGTACAGTCGATGTTTCGGGCCGAGACCCTTCGTCAGGATGAACGAAGGGTCTCGACCCGAAACGTTGACTGTACCTCTTCCTAGAGATGCCGCCTGGCCTGCTGCGTTCACCAGCAACTTCGATGTGTGTTGCTTGAATTTCCAGCATCTACAGAATTCCTCGTGCTAGTCCCAATTGTCTGGGTTTAGCCCATATCCCTTTAAGCCTTTCCTAGACACATACCTGTCCAAATGTCTCCCAATTGCGGAATACCAACCAGTTTCAGACAGACTAAAATGCATCAACTTGATGATCCTGGCTCTCCGCAAGGAATGTGCTACCCAATTGTGCACTCTACTGCCAGTTTACTCTCACCGGCCAATCTTAGGCTCCTTGGGATGGTAACCAATTCACGGTATGGGAAAATAACCAAAGCCTTACAGCATCCAAAAGCTGGGCTGAGCAGATATCCCAGTGTCCACTCGCTGCTACTCTGAAAGCTCACTCCTCAGCGCGAGCAAAGGGCTTTCATTTTCTGCCTAATTTCATATCTCCGCTCCACTTTTCTAGGCCAAACTAAAATTGGCATCAAAATATTTAAATTTGGAAAAAAAAATTAAATTGTATACTTCATACTTTATAAAATTAAGGTGCAAATCTTGAGGTTTTTATTATGCCACACTGTTCATGATTAAGAAACAGCAGTGCCCTTGATGAAATACAGTAGGTTTTGAAGGTACTTGAAAGGTAGATATTAGATTAGATTAGATTATGAGGACACGCAGTCCTCTTTTATTGTCATTTAGTAATGCATGCATTAAGAAATGATACAATGTTTCTCCAGAATGATATCACAGAAACACAAGACAAATCAAGACTAAAAAACTGACAAAAACCACATAATTATAACAACACACATCAAAGTTGCTGGTGAACGCAGCAGGCCAGGCAGCATCTATAGGAAGAGGTGCAGTCGACGTTTCAGGCCGAGACCCTTCGTCAGGACTAACTGAAGGAAGAGTGAGTAAGGGATTTGAAAGCTGGAGGGGGAGGGGGAGATGCAAAATGATAGGAGAAGACAGGAGGGGGAGGGATAGAGCCGAGAGCTGGAGAGGTGATAGGCAAAAGGGGATACGAGAGGATCATGGGACAGGAGGTCTGGGAAGAAAGACGGGGGGGTGACCCAGAGGATGGGCAAGACGTATATTCAGAGGGACAGAGGGAGAAAAAGGAGAGTGAGAGAAAGAATGTGTGCATAAAAATGAGTAACAGCTGGGGTACGAGGGGGAGGTGGGGCCTTTTATAACATATAGTTACAACAGTGCAAAGCAATGCCGTAATTTGATAAGGAACAGACCATGGGCACAGTAAAAAAAAGTCTCAAAGTCTCTCGAAAGTCCCATTATCTTACGCAGACGGTAGAAGGGAGAAACTCTCCAGCGCCACAAACTTGCTGATGCAGCACCCTGGAAGCACCCGACCACAGCCGACTCTTGAGTCTGTCCGAAAACTTCGAGCCTTCAACCAGCCCTCCAACACCGAGCACCATCTCTGCTGAGCACTTCGACCCCGGCCCCGGCAACAGGCAATAGGCAAAGCCGAGGATCTGGGGCCTTCCCCTCTGGAGATTCTTGATCATACAGCAGCAGCGGCAGCGAAGCAGGCATTTCAGAATTTTCTCCAGATGTTCCTCCGTGCTTCTCACATCTGTCTCCATTAAATCAGGATTGTGCACGGTACCTACTTAACGAATATGATATCATTTCAGAGCGGCCGCGCACAATGCGTCGCGCCGCCATCTTCTCCTCCCCTCCTTTATTTTGCGGATGTTTGTAGTCAGGGACATCAAGAACCTTGGGGCATTGCCTCAAGATAAAGAATCAACTAAAATAGTTATGAATCTCTGCAATTTCCAGCTACGGACATAGAACCATTAAAAATATTTAAGATTAAGCAGAACAGAGTTCTGGAGTACAGGGGATTATAGGAATCAGGCAGGTGAATGAGATTGAGGTTAGATTAGCCATCTATTCTATTGAATGGCAAAGTAGTCTCAAGGAGTGGAATGATTAAGTCCTACTCCTTCTCTTGTATAGATCTTATGGCCACTCCCCATATAGGGCGCATGATAGCGTAGTGGTTAGCACAACGCTCTACAGTACAAGCAACCCGGGTTCAATTCCCACCACTGCCTTAAGGAGTTTGTATGTTCTCCCTGTGACGGCCCGGGTTTCCTCTGGGTGCTCCCGGTTTCCTCTCACAGTCTATAGCCGTACCGATTGGTAGGTTAATTGGTCATTGTAAATTGTCCTGTGACTAGGCTAAGGTTAAGTCGGTGGGTTGCTGAGCTGAGCAGCCTGAAGAGCTGCAAGGGCCTATTCTGTGCTGTATTGCGATAAAATAAAAATACCCCCAGGGTAGTGAGCTACATTGGCAGAACTGACTTTCCAATGCCTCCCAGGGGTGAGGTGGAGGGATGCGATAGAGGGGAGTTGGCTCATGTGAAGTCCAGACCCAATTATGATTGCCTGAGAAGAGGGAAGAACTTGCCACTGAACACCTCCTGTCTCTGGATAATGGGCTAAGCCTGACATAGCTCTGGAGACAGCTGATTGAGGTGAGGTGGGAGGTGAAGGCAGGACACATACTGGCTATCCTAGTGTGGGACAGTAGTAATGGACCAGATTCTGCACACCCACATTTGGCATCTGTTTACAGCTGGGGAGGTCAACTGAGGCTGGACATCATTAGGCACAAGTCACGAATGATGTGTGCAGCCTGTGAGGTAAATGAGGAATCTATAGAGGATGTTACTAAACCCGGGTTTATGCAAGTGCTGGGAAAGACAAGGAGAGGGCAGAACATATGGAGACATTGGAGAAGAGGACAAAGAACATTCAGCACAGAGCTGATGAAGGTCAGATGATAACAGTACAGGTCCTTGCTGGTACAGATATACTGAAATCTACGCCCAGCTCTAAATGGGAGAGGCACTTATCTTACACTCTACAAAATGTAAATCTGCATACGTGGGCTTATCCATTTCATTCCATTCCAGAAAAATCAACAGTGAATTCAGCACAACTCTTTACAAAATACTCGTTAACATTTCACACTATGAGGGAAAACTCTTCATGGTTAATTACATTTCAATTTTTTGGCAGGGTCACTGGCGCAGGGAGGAAATCCAACGGTCTTGGAGCATGCTAAACTTGTACAACTGCCCTCGGAACTTTTTCAGCCAAACCCAAAACAATGCCTTCACCAAAGCCAACAAAAATACCCCAACAAGGTTGAGCAAATGGAACAGATTCTGCACATCAATTCTGTTGTCAGTTTGCAACTGGGAACGTCTACTGATGCAGAACATTGTGAGGTAAAGGTTGAAAAGATGAGGAAGCAATGGGGCACGATCGGTTTATTCAAATACTGACTAAGATGAGGGCAGGTAAAATAAAACACAGTATAATGGGAAGTTGAATAAATAACAGGATATATACATAATACAAGAGATTCTGCAGATGCTAGAAATCCAGAGTAACCATACAAAATGCTGGAGGAACTCAGCAGGTCAGGCAGCATCTATGGAGGGGAGTAAACAGCTGAACTATCGGGCTGAAACCCTTCTTCAGGACTAGAAAGGAAGAGGGAAGCAGCCAGAATAACAAAGTTGGAGATGGCCAGCTATGTGAATGATGTAATGCTGTAAGGATATGCCAGGACCACCAGACCGAAAAACAGTTATTTCCCCAATCAGTAAGGCTGATCTACACTCCCACCCACTAACCCACGCATCCACACCCCCAACCACCACTAATTTATCACTTCCTGTCAGTCACCTTATGTACAGACACTCCTATGCCTAATGTCACTTTATGGACATACAATCAATGTATGTATAAAAGTTATCTTGTGTAATAATAATTTTTAAAAAAATTATTGTGATATTTATCTTATTGTGGGTTTTTTGTGCTGCATCAGATCCAGAGTAACAATGATTTTGTTCTCCTTTACACTAATGTACTGGAAATGACATTAAGCAATCTTGAATGTCTTGAATATGGTGTTGGGCTCCAAGATATTGCCAGACCTGTAGGTCTTACCATTATAGAAGAAACTTCTGTCGTCTGATCGCTGAAACTCAAAGTCCAAGATGCGTTCCAGAAAGAGTTTTTCCTTCACAACATAGTCCATGTCTTTGTAAGCCTGTGTAGAGAGTAGTACACAACGTCACACAGGAAAAGGACAAAGAGCTAATGGTTAGCCATGCACTAGATTAGCTTCATTTGTCACACGTACATTGAAACACTGAAATATGCAGTGACATTCATCACTTGTGTCAATGAGCGAGACAGTCTGACGATTATGCTGAGGGCATTCCTTAAATATCCCCATGCTTCTGGAGCCAACTCAAAACTTACTGACCCTAACCGTACATCTTTGGAAACTGGAGCAGATGGAGGAAACACACAGTTACAGGGAGAATGTGCAAACTCTTTATTGACAGTGGTGGGAATTGGACCTTAATCAGTGATCACTGATGCTCTGAAGCACTAACCCCTAAGCTACTGTGCTAATGTTCATTCTGAGTACATCCCCCTCCAGCAAACCTAACTTGGAAATTCTAGGCTGACTTGGCAGTGGGTGTGCTGCACTGTCAGAGGAGCCATCTTTCAAAGGATTTGTCAAACCAGGGCTCCTTCTGAACTCTCAAGTGGAGACAGAATGGAGATCCCATGCACTACTTTCACTGTCAGAAAAACAACACTCAATCAACTACACAGAAAAACACAGATGATCAAATTTCTTTCTCTTGGAGCACAATGTTGCTGTGTTTTCTACTTTTAACAGTGGAAACCTCACCCGCTGTAAAGAATCGGAGTCATTAAGAGATTATGAAATATACTTAAGGAACAGGAGTCTTTTTCTTTTTATTTAGTTCCAAGTGTTCCTAATACTAAAGTATGTCAAAGCTAGAATCTCCTAAAGCAGTTCAAACCTTTCTTTCTTTTTAAATCTTTTTATTGAGTAAGTATACAAAAAAGGTAAGCCATATAAACATTAATACAATGTTAAAGTATAATAAAATTCCAAAAGGTAACAATACCAAAAAGAAAATACTACAAACAATGTAATTTAAGCATAAGAAACCAAGATAACATAATAGTATACTAGATTTTATATATATCAATGGAAAAAAAGAAAAAAAAAACCCCCAAAAAAAACCCACCGTGCAACTAACTAAAAGCAAAGCAAAGCAATGGGCTAACTTGAAACCAAACAGAGTTAAACTTAAAATCACGTCCTCAATCCCGACCTCCATTAAAACAGTGAAAAAAAACAAGAAGGGTAAATATTACATTAAATGAAAATATCGAATAAAAGGTCCCCAAATCTGTTCAAATTTAAATGAAGAATCATAAAGGTTACTTCTAATTTTCTCCAGATTCAAACATAAAATCGTCTGAGAAAACCAAAAAAAGGTAGTTGGAGCATTAAGCTCTTTCCAATGTTGTAAAATACATCTTTTCGCCATTAAAGTAAGAAATGCAATCATTCTACGGGCTGAAGGGGAAAGATTACTAGAAATTTTAGGTAGTCCAAAGATAGCAGTAATAGGGTGAGGAGAGATATCTATATTTAATACCTTAGAAATAATATTGAAAATATCTCTCCAAAAAGTTTCCAAAGTAGGGCAAGACCAAAACATATGAGTTAAAGAGGCTATCTGCCCCGAACATCTATCACAGAAAGGATTAATATGCGAGTAAAAACGCGCTAACTTATCTTTGGACATATGTGCTCTATGCACCACTTTAAATTGAATTAGGGAATGTTTAGCACAAATAGAGGAAGTATTAACTAATTGTAAAATCTGCCCCCAATCATCCACAGAAATGGTAAGCCCCAATTCCTGTTCCCAATCTACCCTAATCTTATCAAATGGAGCTTTCCTGAGTTTCATAATAATATTATAAATCATAGCCGATGCACCTTTCTGACATGGATTAAGGTTAATTATCGAATCTAAAATATATATAGGAGGAAGCATTGGAAAGGAAGGAAGTATAGTACTTAGAAAATTTCTAACTTGTAAATATCTAAAAAAATGTATTCTTGATAGGTTATATTTATTAGATAATTGTTCAAAAGACATAAGGGAACCATCTAAAAATAAATCCAAAAACCGTAAAATACCCTTAGTCTTCCAAGTTTGAAAAGCGCGATCCGTAAAAGAGGGAGGAAAAAATATGTTACCTAAAATAGGAATCGCTAACCCGAATTGATTAAGATCAAAAAATTTTCTGAATTGAAACCAAATACGCAAAGCATATTTAACGATCGGGTTAGAGACCTGCTTAAGGCGTTTCGAATCAAAAGGAAGAGATGAACCTAAAATAGAACCAAGTGTATAACCCTGAACAGATTGTAATTCCAATGCTACCCATTTAGGAATAGATAGTATATCCCGGTCAAGTAACCAAAATTTCATATGTCGAATATTAATAGCCCAATAATAAAATCTAAAGTTAGGTAATGCTAAACCTCCATCTCTCTTAGCTTTCTGTAAATGTATTTTACCCAGTCTCGGATTCTTATTCTGCCAAATAAATGAAGAAATTTTAGAGTCGACTTTATCAAAAAAAGATTTAGGAACGAAAATTGGTAATGCCTGAAACACATATAAAAATTTTGGCAAAAAAAACATCTTAACTGCATTAATACGACCAATCAAAGTTAAATATAAAGGAAACCATTTAGATGAAAGTTGAGTAATATGGTCTATTAATGGTAAAAAGTTAGTCTTAAATAAATCTTTATGTTTACAAGTAATTTTAATCCCAAGATATGAAAGGTAATTATTAATCAATTTAAATGGAAATTTATAATATAAGGGAAGATGTTTATTAATCGGAAAAAGTTCACTCTTACTAAGATTTAATTTATAACCTGAGAAAAGACCAAATTGTGCTAATAACTCTAAAACAGCAGGAATAGATCTCTCAGGATTAGAAATATATAAAAGTAAATCATCAGCATAGAGTGATAATTTATGGGACTTTAATCCCCGAGTTATCCCAGTAATATTTGAAGATTCTCGAATAGCAATTGCAAGAGGTTCTAATGCAATATCAAATAATAGGGGACTAAGAGGACAGCCTTGTCGAGTACCACGAAAGAGAGGAAAAAAAGGTGAGTTTAAAGAGTTAGTACGAACCGAGGCTACAGGGGAGTGATATAACAGTTTAATCCAGGATATAAATTTCAGGCTAAAATTAAACATTTCAAGCACCTTAAATAAATAAGGCCATTCTACTCTATCAAAAGCTTTCTCGGCATCTAAAGAAATAACACACTCAGGAACATTTTGTGAGGGAGTATAAACGATATTTAACAATGTACGAATATTATAAAAAGAGTAACGACCTTTAATAAAACCCGTTTGGTCTTCCGAAATAATAGAAGGAAGTACTTTTTCTAGTCTATTTGCTAATAACTTAGAAAAAACTTTAGAATCAACATTTAATAAAGATATTGGTCTATAAGATGCACATTGAGCAGGGTCTTTATCCTTCTTTAGTATTAAAGAAATTGATGCTCTATTAAAAGATTCCGGAAGTTTACCAAGTTTCAAAGAAGCCTCAAAAACCTTATAGAGCCAAGGAATCAATAAAGAAGCAAAACATTTATAAAATTCAACGGTAAACCCATCAGGGCCAGGAGCTTTCCCCAGATTCATAGAAAAAATAACATTCTTAATCTCATCCATTGTAATGGAAGTATCTAATAAAGAAGACATATCCTGTGAAATCTGAGGAAAGTCTAACTTATCTAAAAAATCATTCATATATTTAGAATCTCGAGGAGACTCCGATTGATATAAAGAAGAATAAAAATCACAAAAGGTTTGATTAATCCCCACATGATCCAATATCAACCGATCATTTTGGTTATAAATCTGATTGATTTGAGATTTAACATAATTAGATTTCAATTGATTAGCCAGCAACTTGCCAATTTTATCACTGTGAACATAAAAATCACTTCTTGTTTTCTTTAATTGGTTTACAATCGAGGACGAGAGTAGTAAACTGTGTTCCATTTGGAGTTCAGTTCTTTGTTTGTATAGCTCCTCAGAAGGAGCCATAACATATTTCTTATCAATTTCTTTAATCTTGTCCACAATTGCCATCTCCTCCTGCTTCTGTTTCTTCCTCAAAGCAACGGAATACGAAATAATCTGACCCCGAATATAGGCTTTAAAAGTGTCCCAAAGAGTGTTAACCGAAATATCTTCTGTATGGTTAATTATAAAAAAAAGCTCAATCTGTTCATTCATAAAATTAACAAAGTCCGAGTCCTGAAGCAACAGCGAATTAAAACGCCATTGTCTATTGTTTGGTATATTGGCCATAATTTTAATAGAAAGCTTAAGTGGAGCATGATCCGAAATGGTTATAGAATCATAATCACATTTAATCACTGAAGGAATGAGACGAGAATCAATAAAAAAATAATCAATTCTTGAATAGGAATGATGAACATGTGAAAAAAAAGAAAAATCTTTTTCCTGAGGATGCAGAAAACGCCAAATATCCGTCGACCCAGAATCAGAAAGGAAAAAATTAATCAAATTTGCAGATTTATTAGGTAAAGTCCGTAAAGGAGCCGAACGGTCCAAAGCTGGAGATAAACAGGTATTAAGATCTCCGCCCCAAATCAATGAAAACTCGTTCAAATTCGGAAACTGATCAAACAATGATTTATAAAATTCCGGACAATCCATATTAGGAGCATAAACATTAACCAAAACTACTTTTTTATTAAATAGTAAACCACTAACCAATAAAAATCTACCATTCGGATCAGAGATAATATCCTGTTGTATAAAAGTAACTGAGGAATCTATAAAAATAGAGACGCCTCGAATCTTAGCATTGGAGTTCGAATGAAATTGTTGGCCCTTCCAGAATTTGAAAAAACGTAGTCTGTCCCCCCTCCGTACATGGGTCTCTTGTAAAAATAAAATTTGTGCTTTAAGTCTCCGGAACACTTTAAAAACTTTTTTTCTTTTAATAGGATGATTAAGACCATTAGTATTCCAGGAGACAAAATTAATAATAGACTCCATAAATCCTAAAGTCAACCCACAACAAGGAGGATTGACAATAGGCGCGACCCACAAACCCGGAGAGGAAACAGAACATACAAAAGATACCGGGGAAAAGGACGCAACCAGTACTTCAATAATGTATATAGCCCAAAGAAAAACAAACTAAAACGTGAAGCCCCTCCCGCCACCCCCCAACCCAAGATCCCAAGGCAAAATCTAAAGCAGACCCGCCAGAAAGAAGCAAGCGCTAAAACTACCCCCATGACTTCCGGTATACGCTCCCTAAAAAAAAGGTATAAATATGAAAAGGATCAGCTAATTGTAAAACAGTAAAAAAATAAGTAAAAAAAAGTTAGCTCAATTAGAATACACACAGAACAGAACAAAAGCCGGAAAATATATATTAAAAAAAACCACAATAAACCTCAAACTCATGAATAGACACAGCAACAAAAAAAATAGGATTATTAACATAAAGTGATTATAAAAAGCAAAACAGAATAAAATTTAAACAAAAACTACAAAATTTAAGGCCGCACAGGAAATACGTAAGATGACAAAAGGGAAGTAACCACCCAGAATCCCCTGGGAAAAGAAAGAAATGACGCAGTTAAAAAGAAAGTTTAGTAGCCATATTAAGAAATCGAAAGTAAACTTTTCTGCCCAAATAGGGCACAGAAAAGTTAAAACCAACCAATTCACAGCCTCCGATCGACGGAGAAAATTAAAAAGAAAGCAATTAAGATGTTGGAGATGAAAGTTGATCCAGATAACTCTGGGCATCCGATGGAGAATCAAAAAAACGAAGGGCTCCATCTGACATGCGAATCCTTAGACGTGCAGGGTACAGCAGCGCTGGTCTTAAATCCCTCTTATAGAATTCCGACATCACGGATCTGTAACGGACCCGTTGGTCCCAGATTGGTTTACTGAAATCTTCCACGAATCGGAACTTAAGATCCGAAAAATCAATGAAACCTTTAGATCGAGCGAATCGAAACAGTCTCTCCTTGTCTTGAAAGTAATGAAAACGTAAGATAACATGCCTAGGTCTATCTGACCTAGACGAGTATGATGGGATTCTGTGAACACGATCCAGTAGCGGTGGTTGGTCAGGAAATACAGTAGGGAATGCATCTTTTAAAAGTTGGGAGAAATATTTCATGGGGTTGTTACCTTCAACGGCTTCCCTCACGCCAATCATTCGTAAATTCTGCCGTCGCATTCTAGATTCCAAGTCAGAGTTTTTAAAAGTCAAAAAGTCAAGTTTCTTCTTCATTACATTAATTGTTTCTTCGATTTTCCCCATCTTAAGCTCACTTTGTTGCGCGAATTTTTGAAGATCAGATATAGCCGACTGATGTTCCGCAATACATGTTTGCATCTTATCAATTAAATCGGCAATTTTCTGGAAATTAGTTGAGATTTCCGTATGAATCAGGTCTTTAACAAAGCCTGCAATTTCCGTACGAATCATCTCCCTAACAGAGGTTGAAATTTCCCTCTGAATTAACTCCGATATCGCTTTCAAAGTCACCGGTGATTCAGTCGGAGGGAGATCCGTAGCTTTCGGTTTAACCGGAGGTTTACCATCCTTGCCGTCTTTCTCGTTCTTAGACATAGCAGATCTAAGTTCCATCCAGTTGTCGGAGAATTCAGTTTAATTCAAAGTATTGTAAGAGTTGATGCCTTAATGGTTAATTAAAGTATAGCTGACCATAGAGAAAAAAAACTCAGAGGTAATGGAGCGAGTCAAGAACGCGACTTCACTCCATGAGCGCTACCGGAAGTCCCCGCAGTTCAAACCTAACAAGAAAGTCCCATGTCCTGTGGGAAACCCCATAACAGTGATGAGGTACGTAACTAACTGATTGGTTTATGGCTGAGGAAAGATTGGACCCAGTCAACAGGAAGATGGGGCTCTTTTCAAGAAACTGCAAGGAAGTCCTTTCACATCTGCTTTACAGACAAGTAAATCTTTGTTTCCCTTCCTGTAATATCACATCTGCACAGGAGGAAATTGACCCGTGCAAACTCAAACAATTATCAAAGTATTGTTCACAAACTCAAACAATTATCAAAGGCTTGGATTTCAGCACGAGCATTTTGAAAGGCGTGGAATTTCAACCTCACTGGTTCCTTACCGAGCTGGTAGGTCATAGAGTAATACAACACAGAAACAGGCCATTGGGCCTAAGTCATCCATGACGACCAAGAAGCCTACTTAAGCTAGTCATCAGCCATGTTACATTAATTTATCTCATATAAAGTATTAAAAAAACAGTGGCTTCCAACAGCCATCTCCTTCTTGTTGTAACCCCTACCTTTTTCATTATCATTCCTTATACAGTTATATTTTGACTATAAACATTTCTAGATCTCTCATTTCACAGAGATGGGAGAACAAAAAAGTGGATCAATGTAGCACTGAGTAAAATGAACAGCATAACTACACTTGGAAAGAATTGATAAGGTGCTCTATAATTAAGTAGAGGACATAGATATCTTTAAGGAGCATGTGGACAGCTAAATGGATGACTAGAGTTTAGAAAGATATGGGCCAAGTTCTGGGAAATGGTATCTGCTTGAACATACACCTTGATTGGCATGGATGCATAAGTGCCAAAGAGCCTTTTCCCATGAGTCCATGACATAGAAGTTCTTTAGTCACGAGTAATGGTGTGTTATGTCAACCTAGGCACATTTTGTAAATCTGGCCATTTATTTAGAATCCTGGTCCCCAAATTCTCGTAAGTGTGACTAAGACAACAGAAAACACACGAGTTCTTGTTGCTGCTCATCACGGTTAATACCAGACAACATCTTGCAAAAATCACGAAGTGCTAAAGTACATTCTGAGGCTAAGAAGGGGGATGACAGCACTGCCTTCACCCAAGTCCTCGCGATAACTTCAAATAACTGGGAGACAGGATACAGAGAACACGAGGAGTTCAGGGAAAGCAATAACTTAAAACTGACAGTGGACATAGACACAAACGTAATGTTAATAAAATGCTATTTAAAAGAATAGCAGTTCTAGCCAACAAGATTGACTGGAAGCAAACGTATACTATAGACTGTTTCCTACAAGCACCGTTCACACTGAAAAGTAAGAGCAGCCAAAAAAAGGAACTTAATGGCCTGAGAAACAGAGACAGTGAGAGAGTGAACGAGGCAACAAGAGTGCGAGTAAGAGCAAGAGGGAATGGAGGGGGTAGGAAGGAGAGAGGGAGATGGAAGAGAGGGAGCAAGTGGGACAGCACGGAAGTGGGAAAACAGGAGTGTCTGTTTGTGCGTGCGTATTTTGTCTGGCCTTATACATTAATCTATGTGCTTGTGTCCCTGTGCACACATACCCGCCCTCCCAGAAACAGTCTACGCACAAATTGCATTGTACTCACACACGTACTGTTTCTGTGTGTACACATGATGTGCACATCTCTGTCTGTGCGCACATGTCCAGATTCAGGAAAAGTCATCACCTCTCAACCATCAGGCTCTTGAACCACAGGGGATAACTTTACTCAACTTCACTTGTCCCATCACTCAACTATTCCCACAGCCTACGGATTCCCTTTCAAAGCTCTTCATCTTATGTTCTCAATATTTATTGCTTATTTATGTGTTATTATTGTTTTGAATTAGCACAGTTTGTTGTCTTTTGCATATGGGTTCTTTGCCCGTCTTGTTGTGTGCATTTTTTCATTGATTCTATGGTGCTTCTTGGTATTTATTCTGAATGCCCACAAGGAAATGAATTGCACAGTAGTATATGGTGAATATATATGTACTTTGATAATAAATTTACTTTGAGCTCTGAGTGTCTCATCTGAACTGCTCTCATCATAAACAAATGTCAGCTGTTAAAAGCAAGCTACAATTTTTTGCTTTCAAAACTCAGCAGCCAGCTTCATCAGGGTCATAGTTGCTGTCATGCAAAATATTGAAAACACATTTCCAATCAATCATCTCACCACTGGTCTCTCTGCTGTAAGTATGTTTCCCTCCCACTGTTTATTGTGGCTATGAAAACAGGACAAAGACAGGCTGGGAGTTAACAGTTCTGAACTGCAGTAAGGCCAGCGTTAGTGGGATAAGATATGAATAGCAACAGAGATTGGAAACAGCTACTTGAAAGCAAATCAGTGCCAGAGCAGTGGAAGACCTTTCAAAGGGAGCATGGTGAAGATTCGGAACAAAACTGTATTAGTTACAAGAAAAGGCTCCCTATCCTCCACTCTCAGCAATGCTGGGAAACATGAAATGAAGGATATGACGAAAGAGGGAAGGTTAAATGTGATTATGGAGAACTCTACATCGCAAACATGCCTGAAGCAGTCTGGGAGGTGCAGGGATGAAAGTATAAAAGGAATCTAGTAACATTAAGAGAGTGCAAGTAAATGTACTGGCAGATAAACTCAAAGAAAGCCTCAGGGTGTTTGAGAAAAATGGGAAGAAGAAAGGATGGGAAAGGAAGGAGTGGGTCCTCTGAGAGACCAAACAGCAGACTGAGTGGAAGAAGACATGTAAAGTGTTGGATTCTTCACATGTGCCTTCAAGGGAGGTATTGATATTATGGAGAAAGAATGCAATGTGTTGGAAGTGATACGTTTACAGTCAGAGGCGACATTAATAGCTTCTTTAAAAGTGGAGAGCTCACCAAGCTGGGATAAAATGTATTGCACATCCTTGAAAGAGACAAGAGAAGGAACTGTAGAATTACAGCAAAGTACATGGAATGGTCACTTTATTAGGTGTACCTGTACACCTGCTCGTTAATACAAATATCTAATCAGCCAATTATGTGACAGCTACTCATTGGGTAAAAGCATGCAGATGTGATCAAGAGGCACAGTTGTTGTTCAGACCAAACGTCAATGTGGAGAAGAAATGGGATCTAAGTGACTTTGACTATGGAAAGGTTGTTAGTGCCAGGCAGGGTGGTTTGAGTACCTCAGAAACTATTGACCTCCTGGATTTTCATGCACAGCAGTCTCCAGAGTTTACAGAGAATAGTGTGAAAAACGAAAAAAAAAAAAACTCGTTAGTGGCAGTTCTCTGGGCGAAAACACTTTGTTAATGAGAGAGCCCAGAGGAGAATAGCCAGACTGGTTCAAGTTGACAGGAAGGTGGCAATAACTCATATAACCACAGGTCTGAATGCACAACATATCAAATTTTGCAGTGGATGGGCTACATTCAGCAGCCCCTTCATTAGGTACAGGAGTGTTTATTCAATGCTAGCCTTGTTGGTCAGAGCATGGAAATATGTTTTATTGCATTCAGGGAAGTTTTAAAATTTACCACATAGACAGTTGTGATAGCTGACAATGGGATAAGAGGGGCAATGAGTTGCCTCTGACTGGAGGCCTGTGACTGGTGGTGTACTGCTGGGTCCATTGTTGTTTGTCATCTATATCAATGATCTGGGTGAAAATGTGATAACTGGATCAGCAGATTTGCAGAAGACACCAGGATTGGGGATGTAGTGTACCGCGAGGAAGACTATCACAGTTGCAGCAGAATGTGGGCCAGCTGGAAAAATGGGCTGAAAAATGGCAGATGGAACTTAATGCTGACAAGTGTGAGGTGTTGCACTTTGGGAGAACAACCCAGCGTACGACTTCCAGGGGAATGATGGAACAGAGGGATCTGGGAATACAGATCCATAATTCTTTGAAAGTGGCATCACAGGTAGGTAGGGTCATTGGCCTTTATTGGTGCCCTGACAGTGGGTTTCTGTCCAAGTTTCACACAACCCACTCAGAAATATCAATTAACCTCTAAAGATCATTTTTAACACTGGCAACCACTACAAGATACGCTATTTAGCAATATCATGCAACAAACGAAGTAGGAAGTGCCAGCTCACATGTTCCAGAAAGGATGAAAGGAACTTGTTCATTGTGAAGTATGCCTTCAGGTTCCGCTGCAGAGTGGGGGAATCCAGAGGCCTGGCATGACTCCTCCTCGCCACCTTTAAGGATAAACAACATGAATGAAGAAGTGATCAAAGGGTTCCACTTCAAGATCAAGTTCAGCCATATGTTTCGAGCCTCTGTCGTTGTATGACAGAGTCCAATGCACAAACAAAAAAAAGTTTGCCCAAAACCCTAACCCAGTCAACTACATTAAACTCCACATATTGTGTAATCACATCTCCTACAAGAGGACCACAACGTCGTCTTACGGTTTGGAGGCTTGTGTGCCTCAATGACCCAGAGAGTTATGTTGGCTGGATTTATGCTTTGCCTCTTGGTAGGGTCACCCACGTCACATAGGTGAAAGGGCAGAGGCCAGACTAAGAATGGTCCACCAGCCCTCTAGATTTGGGGGTTCAGCTCAGGGCTAGCAAGCCCCACTAGTAAAACAAAACTGTTCTGGAAACAGCAATGAAGAATCCTTCTATATCTGAGTGGCCAAGGACAGACAGGTATGGAGGACCTTCACTGCTGCCCTAACGGCAAGCGGTGTAATGGGCAGTAAGCAATAATCACACCTGCAGAATGTCACCACTGAAGATTCAAGATAGTTTATCGCCATTCTTCAGGGCATGAATGTAAAGGAGAACAGAACGATTGCTACTCAGCATCTGATGCAGCAGAAAAATACGGTACACACCCAATAAATATAAATATAAAATCAATCCTATAAAACACAATGTGCAGGTAACTGTTGAGTGTGATCGTGTATACATAGATATATTGTATGTACGTAAGTGGGAGGTAATTGGGAGGAGGAATGTGGGTGCTTTATGTTGGCTCCAGAGTGGAATCAATTCCAGAGGCAGAGGAGAAAGCTTTAACACAAGAATCACGGTGTATGACTGGGAATAATTTACAGTCTGTTATATTTGCTGCATGGAAATTAAGCATAAGAAGAAAATGGAATATAAATAAAAGAAAAAAAAATGCTGGAAAAACTCAGCAGGTCAGCTGCATCTGAGGGTACAGAAATGTTGCCTCCTGGTCCCAGGGGAATGATGTTTTGTTTTGCAGAATACATGTGTATGGTTTGAATGATATTAAACTTGAACTTGAACCATTGATTTTCTGCCAGAACCATACAGTCCAGACGAAATCTGTGATTACCTAGACACCAAATGATTAGTCAGAATTCAAAGTTCAACTGTAATAGCATACAAAACCTTGTTTATCTTTGCACAATCCAAAATTCTTTTCAGTTATTCCCCCATTTCTAAGATTCTTTTCAATCCCTCAGTTCTCCTGCAAAGTTCCCTTTAACCCTCGTTAACAGCACCTTAAGCTGTATAAACTTGTCCTGCTGTCATGACCTGGACTAACCGTTTTGTTAGCACACCCATCTCAACTGCGAAGACTGCAAGAAGCTGACATAAATCCTGCTTTTGTTGTGTCTCCGGCTACCAAAATCATAAATACAAGAGATATTCCAGATGCTGGAAATCCATAGCAATGCACACAAAATGCTGAAGGAACTCAGCAGGTCAGGCAGCAACCATGGAGAGGAATAAACAGTCCCGATGAAGCATCTCAGTTTGAAACCGTACTCTTCTCTGTGGACACTGCCTGGCCTGCTGAGTTCCTCCAGCATTTTGTGTGTGGCACTTTGCTTCAAAGAAGGTTTATTCGGCAAGAACAAGGAAGAGGTTTTAGAGGCTTGGATAAAGGGGTAGGTTTGTAGGTGGATCCAAATGGAGAAGAGGGGGACATGGAAGAGATGAGGGTGGGGGTAGAATTCTAGCACCTACATTGTAAACAGCTAAACAAACGGAGGCTGACTACACATAGAACTAAAAACACTCCCCCAAAAATATCAACAACTTTCTCAGCAAGACTGGAGATTAATAGTTCATTTTTTAAAAATGAAGCAATCTTTACAATAAAATGATAACAGGTCAACAGAAAAGAAAAACAAGTACCTCATTCAATGGTGATAGTATCCTGTCATATTGTTGTCTGACCTTGCTAGAAATTAGGACTTCAAAGGTCTGGATCTCCATGTTGGGCTCAAGGCCTCTCATCGCACAAAGATTATCCTGTTGGAAAAAGGGAAAGGTTAAAGAATGTCAGTAAGTTAATTCAGAGCCCTCATCATCCTGATTTCCATCTGCTGTTGTCCCTTCCCTCACAACGTCATTGTTTCTATCACTTTTACTCCTTGTTTGTGTTCACTGGCATCTCCGATTAGTGTAGATCTTCCTATTTCAGACCCTGCGACAGCCAGTTACGCTTTATACAGCAAACAGAGAAAACTCTGGCTGAAAAGAGCAAATATCTAGAATAAAGCTAGTCCAAATTTTGACCCTTGAATACAAAAAAAATTGTTCATACACAGGTGAGTCAAGGTGTTCATTTTCCTCCATCCTATTGGCCGAACACTCCTGAACCCACTGCCACCAGATGCGGAAGGAACTCAGACAACTTGTGTGTGTTGCTTAGGATGTCCAAAATCTGCAGAATCTCTTGTGTCTTCAGTCAACCACCTCCAGTTAAGAGATCTGCCCCATTTGCCAAGGAAATACCTGCATATCATAGTTACAGGACAAAGACTTCTCCTTATAGGACCAAAATGAGGAGAAATTTCTTTCCTCACAAGTATCGTGCGTCAGGAATTCTGATGCAGTGGGAAGTTGATCACAGAATCGTAGAGAGATGCAGCACTGAACCAGGCACTGTGTCCATGGCAAATGTCCTGTTTCTCTAATCCTATATTAATCTCATTCTCCCGACACTCAACCACGAACCTACACGTTAGAGGCAATTTTCTATAACCAAATAAACTGCTGGCCCACGTGCCCCTGGAGTACGGCAGGAAACCGGAGTATCTGGGAAAAAAACACCAACAGTCTACGCAGAGCACCCTAGGTCAGGCTTGGACCCGGGTCTCTGTACTGTGAGGCAGCGGCTCTACTAGCTGAGCCACTGTGCTGCTGTTCAGCTGTCTGCCTCCACTATCCCAGTTGTACAACAGCTGATAGGAAGGCACTTCAGCAGGTCGTCTCTAGTGTACAGAAGATCATCGGGACACAGCTCCCAGCCCTAGGGGACCCTATAGCTCTTGCTGCCTAAGGAAAGCTACAAGCATCTGTAAGGACAATACACACCCATGCAATCATCTGTCTGAACTTCTTCCATCTGGCAGGCATTATAAGATTTTCTATGCCCGCACTTCCAGACAGAAAAATAGCTTTTCCCCAGAGCTATAATTGCTCCGAACCAATCGATCAAGCATCATCCATAAATTAGTTATATTGTTACTTTAATACTGGTTTTATGGTTGTACTGGCTGGTTATTTGATTTTATTTATTGTTTATTTATTTTCTTTGTTGTTTTATAGCATTGAGTATGGGAGTTGCAAACTCATTTTCGCTGTATTGGTGCATGACAAATTGTACTATGCAATGACAATAAAGATATTTCATTTCATTTGTCCGGGTGGAGAGGCTTGTGAGATCCTGAGATCCCAAGAGCGATGCCACCTGGAGCTTAACTCCTGGTAGGGTCGCCCATGGCGATAAGGTCAAGGGTGAGGTTCCAGACAAAGAGTGATCTGACGCTGGAGCTGGCGGAAGATGATGACACATCACAACAGCAGTGAAGGCGGAGGAAGGCTGCAGCAATGAAAGGTCTCCAATCGTCCTGCATGTCATACCAGGGGACCCCGACCCTGATCTGTCAAAGGCCATGTAGTGGCTGCTTGTGCAACAGCCCCTCTACGTTAAACAAAGTCACAAGCAGGCATTTTCCATTAAGGAAATAACCCCTTAGGAGAAAATCATACTCAACGAATGATCGCACAATTACTGTTCAGTTATCACAAATATTCAAATATGGGATTCGTAGATTACTGAACTAAATCAATCAGGATATAAGGTGAATTCATGGGAAAGTGGACTTCAGACAAAGGAGAAGCTAAAATATTACTGAATGAAAGGTCACACAAAATAATCCTCTTCCAATTTTATTGGTTCTTGGGTGGGGGCAAATTATATTCGCTTTCAAGATAAAGCTACCCCAGACATGAGAAAATGAATCAGCTGAGTACCTCTTCTTTCTTAAGGTTGAGATACATTGTCTCCATATTAATGTCAGCTTGACCGTGCACTGATCGTCCATGGATGTAGAAACCGTAACACCTATGCAGCAAGACCAAAACCGATACCTGTGAGCAATGTAAAAGAACTATGAATACTTTGTAGACAGACAGAAAAAGAAAAAGGTGCTGTTATTTCTATTATCTCTATTTTACAGTGAAACTCGGGGGGAAAAAGGGTCACCAGCTTTTGTGAGGATTACTGCAGTGAGTTAAGGAAGTTTCTATAGGAAAAGAAGATGGCCAGATATTGGAACATTTATTCCCACATTGCTATGGCCACATGAACCAAATCCGTGAAAAGTGAAATAATATGGTTTATGCCTATGTGTTTTACAAACCCTGTGAATCTTCATACTGGGTTCCCCGTGCGTCCCTTGTCCAGGTGGCTTTAGGCATGTACAATGCTTTTCAATGGTGCACGTGCGCACTGCACAATGGTGCAATTTTTCTTTACATCAGTGCATTCATTGCCCACGCTGACTGCAGGCCACCTATGCTGAGGCAGGCTTTCAAAGGTTTAAAGGTCCAATTTAATGTCAGAGAAATGTACACAATATACATCCCGAAATGCTTTTTCTTCGCAAACATCCACGAAAACAGGTGCCCCAAAGAATGAACGACAGTTAAACACGAGAACCCCAAAGTCCCCCCCCAGCTCCCCCCTCCCGTGCGTAAGCAAGGCAACAAACCCCCCCGCAAAAAAAAGCGCACCCACTACCGAGCACAAGTGTTAGCTAGGCGATAGCCAAGACACAGACTTGGAGTTACCCCAAAGACTACCGCATTTCATTCAGCATTCGACAAACCACAGGTTCTCTGTCTCTCCCTAATAAGGGAGAGGGAGGTGTCCCCCATTTTCACAGTGAGCGGGAGACATAACAACAACCTGCTGGTTTACGATGTTAAGAAGTCTGTTTCGTTGCTTTTTACGAGCTCTGCGCCTGAAGATCGCAAAGATCTCGGGTCTTTGGGCCAACAGCGAAAGATTTCTGGCCTCCCCAATGACACACGAGTCTCCTGCTGTGACACTGACCCTCGATCCGCCCGTTTCCAGGGCCCCAAGATCTTAGGCTTCTAAATACGAGCCGGACTCTCAGGCCGAACCCTTGGCGTGCCAAACAACAACAGCCGGTCCTGAAACCCCAAGAACGGGTCCCATTCCCGCAAAGAACTGAAGTCTGCGTGTAACTCCAGGTCAGGGTCTGCAAGATCTCAGTCTGTGTAACTTAAGGGAGAGTTAAGTACTCCCAAGACTATGTGTGGAACCTACTGAATGACACTCCCTTTAAGGTAGGGACTCACAATCTCTCCAAGGGCTGACACAGTGTCCTTGCCCCAGTGTGACACCCAGATCCCCAAGTTTGCTCTTCACATACAGCCCATCATGCTACTGAACAGATCTCTCCTGATAACTGACTTCTCCCATGACAACTACCACCCAACTGCATACCTGGCGTCACAAGCTAATCCTGACCAGCAATTCTCATCTGAATACCCTCCAGACGGGCACAAGCCTCACCACCATCAAGGCCATCTTCAACAGATTGTCCCTCAAGAAGGTAGCATCCATTACTAAGAACCTTCACCATCTGAGCAAGGTGTTCTTCTCATTACTAACATCAAGGAGGGGGTACAAGAGATTGAAGACTCACACTCATTGTTTTAGGATCAGCTTCTTCCTCTCTGCCGTCAGATTTCTGACCGTCCATGAGCACCACCTCACTATTCCTCTTTCACACTATTTATTTATTTATTGATGGTACTTTACAAAAAAATCCTTATGTCTACTGCAAGACAATAAAATCACGGCATACAGTATGTCAGTAATAATAAATGATTCTAATTCTGCCCAGTTGTTGTATCTTTGGACTACCAATCCAACCCCAGTTTGCCAACTTTACTCCTCAGTGCAAAGCCTATTCCGAATACTCAGTCCACTGCCCAACACCAAGCCAACTGCTGTAATGATTTCCAGCCACTGCTCTATATCCCAACCCCTCTTCCCATTGCAACGCACACAAACTGTGGGAGGAACTCAGCAGGTCAGGCAGCACCTATGGAAATGAATGAATAGTCGACGCTTCAGGCCGAGACCCTTCATCAGGACTGGAAAGAAGGGGAAAGACAACAGAATAAGGAGGTGGGGGGAGCGGACGGAGGATAGTTAGTAGGTGATAGGTGAAGACAGGTGTGTGGGAAAGGTCCAGGGCTGGAGAAGAAAGAATCTGATAGGAGAGGAGAGTGTACCAGAGGAGGAACGGAAGGGGGGGGGCCCTGGGGGATGTATTAGGCAGGTGAGAAGAGGTAAAAGGTCTGAGTAGGGAATAGGGGAAGTGGGGGGGTGCGGGAATTTGTTTACCTGAAGCAGAAGTTGATATTAATTTCATCAGGCAGGAGGCTACCCAGATGCAATATAAGGTGTTGCCCGTCCACCCTCATCTTGGCACAAGAGGCCAAGGACCAACACATCGAAATGGGAATGGGAACCAGAGTTAAAATGTTTGGCCAGTGGGAAGTCCCACTTGTGGCGGATGGTGCAGAGGTGCTCAATGAAGCCGTCCCCCAACTTACGACAGGTCTCACCGATGTAGAGGAGGCCGCATCGGGAGCACCTCTTCCCATTGTTTGGATACTGCATTCTGATCCCTAATCTTCCTCTCATTTATGAATGAGAAAGGTTGAATGAATGTCTCTGCTCATCTAATGTCCTTCGGTGCTCACTAAGAACCCCAAGTGTACAAAGCTGATTCAGACAAGTGCATACACTGGGCCTCAAGAATCTCGAGGTGAAGGGTCTATGCCACATGGTAACAAGAGGGGTTCTTCTTTAGTGACTCTCAGTTGCTGCGGCCTGCCCAGTCCAACAAATGGCGCAAATGTTTGTCATTCGTTTTTCTTGTGATCGCTAGACCCTGTTGGATATTAATAATACAATATACAGTAAGCCCAGTTCATTACCAAGGCTGACAGCAGAGGAGTTGCATAGCCATGGGTTGTTGCACAGACCAGCTTCTCCAGGGCCTCATTGTGCAGCGCCACCTGTTACCAAGGGAGGAGGCCCCAGAAGCAGTGTGAGAGAGTGTGCTGAAAACTGTGCTATATTACTGCAGTCTAGCTCTCCTGTCAATACTGCTCTCCAATGTTCGCTCCTTTAAAAACAAACCGGATTACCTTCATCTGCAACTGACTCAGCGCGAAATGAGGAATTACTGCATGCTTTGTCTTACAGAAAACTGGCTTCAGAACAACATCCCTTGCGCTTTCAATCCTCAGGCCATGCCACCCAGGGACTTAGCATCATCGAGTCATAGAGAAGTACAGCACAGAAACAGGCCCTTCAGCCCATCTAGCCCATGCCAAACCACTTAAACTGTCTACTCCCATTGACCTGCACTGGGGCCATAGCCCTCCATACCCCTACCATCGATGTACCTATCCAAACTTCTCTTAAATGTTGAAATCAAGTTCGCATGCACCACTTGCACTGGCAGCTGTTTCCACACTCTCATGACCCTCTGATTGAAGAAGTTTCCCCTCATATTCCCCTTAAACTTTTCACCTTTCACCCTTAACCCATGATATCTAGTTGTAGTCCCACCCAATCTCAGTGGAAAAACCCTGCTTGCATTAACTCGTTCTGTATTGAGTCTTATCATAATTATATATAACCATATAACATATAACCATATAACAATTACAGCACGGAAATAGGCCATCTCGGCCCTTCTAATCCATGCCGAACTCTTACTCTCACCTAGTCCCACCGACCTGCAATATATGTGCTGTGTCTGACTATATGTACTCTGTTTTGCACCTTGGCCCCAGAAGAATAATGTTTTGTTTAGCTGTACAGGTGTGCATGGTTGAATGAAAATAAACTTGAACTTGGTCTGCGTACAGGGTAGCCAGAGAAGCAATACACACAAGTTACTCACATTGCTTAAGGAGCACAAGTCTACGAATTGCCTTATCTTGTCTTCAACAAAGCGTTCATAGATCCCAATGAAGAAGAGTGCCTGTAAGTAGTCAGAACATCTTCAGTTATCACTGAATGAAGTTTACCCAGATCTGAATACATGCAACATTCCCACTGAAAAATCAAACTAAGCAGTAGAATGCCCTTTTCCACTGGTAGAGAGGAAGCAATTATAAGAAGGTTACTATGAGTTCCTCTCTGATGCCTTCTCCTAACTAGCCCCATGATCACATCTCCATTAGCAACAGGAAGTGCAATGTCTCACACTGGGGATGACATAAGTAGATAGCTACGGGACCACCAGCACACGGTGTCATTCATGGATTGGCAACAGGAGAAAGTCACTTGATCCCTCAAACTTGTTCCACCGTTTAATAAGATCTCGGCGGATCGATTATTCAAAGTCCAAGATTCAAGATTGCTTAATGTCATTTCCAGCACACAAGTGTAAAGCAGAATGAAATAATTGTTACTCCAGATCTGATGCAGCCCCCCAAAAAAACACAAAAAACACAATAAAAAAAAGAATAAATATAAATATATAATAATCAGCTCTGCACTTCAGTCTATTGATGATATTCCTTCGCTCAAGAATCAATTTCCCTTGGTCTTAAAATATTCAAATAAGCTGGTCCTGCCACTTCTCTGAAGAAGAGTTCTGAAGGCTCAAAACCTTCTGAAAGAACAGATTTCGATTCTTCTGTTGCAAATGGGCAACCACTCATACTTAAGCAGTTCCTTTTCATTCTAAACTCACAGGGAAACATCTTCTCAATATCCACTTATCCTTAACGTACCACACAGGATCTTACACGTTCCTACTCATTCTTCTAAAATCCAACAGATACAAACCTACCTTATCCAATCTTTCCTTACGAGATAACCCAACGATTCTAAGTATTAAACACAACAAAACAAGATATTCTGCAGATACCGGAAATCTTGAACAGCACAGACACAAAATGCTGGAGGAACTCAGCAGATCAGACAGCATTTATGAAAGGGAATATATAGCCAAGATTTTGGACAGAGACTCTATCAGTTCTGATAATGAATCTTAGCCTGAAACATTAACTGTTTAGTCTCCTCCATAGATGCTGCCCAACTTGCTGAGTTCCTCCAGCATTTTATGTGTTCCAAATATTGGTCTAATAAACTTAAACCTATCTGATCCTGATAAATTACTATCCTTCCTAGAGTAAGGAGACCAATTTTGGACACAATTTTCCCAATGTGATCTCACCAATGCCCTACCTAACCAAAATATACTTTTATATTCATTTACTCCAAACAATAAGCATTAATATTTTGTTTGCTTTTCTAATAACTTGCTATTTCTGTGTATTCTGCATGCAGTCTTGTGCCTTGTGTCACTTTAAGGACATACAACCAAATCTATGTAAATAAGCTATCTTATGTATTTATATTTTTTGTATTTTATTATTATTATGTTTCTTATTATGATTTTTTTTTGTGCTGCATCGGATCCAGAGTAACAATTATTTCATTCTCCTTTACACTTGTGTACTGGAAATTAATTAAACGATCTTGGATCTTGATGTTAGCCTTTTGGGAATCATGTACTTGGAATGGAAACCACTAAGCAAGAAAATCTAGGCAATGTCACAATGGAGCAGACATGAAAGAAGTGTTCAATACTCTGTGTTAAATCAGGCATTCTGTGTGAAATCAGGTTACAATGAACACTGCACATTGGGTTACTGAGGTAACTACAGAATGAAGGAGACTGTTACAGGTGGCTGACTTGGTCTTACTCTAAACAGGGGGTGAAGCAGACTGTTATTAGTGGCTCACTTGGTTCCACTCTCACCAGAGCTCACTATTCAAGTCTCACACAGAAATCCATTCAGATTGTCTGAGGGAGAACTGTTCTGGTAGAGATGCCCATTTCTAATGACATATTACATCAAAACTACATTTTCCTTTCAGCTATACACTAGAGTGTCCACATTGGTATTTTAAGAGCAGGAGGCTCTTCCAGGTATTTTAACTAATATTCAAATCCCAAACAACATCACTCGAACAAATCACCTGTACAATTCAGTTCTTGTAACCTTCTACTCCACTACCCCAGTTTTGAAATAAAACTAGAGAAAAAGAATTTTAACAAAGACAAAGGTCTCACTCTAAGTAAGAACTGGAATTCAATCATAAGCAAGGTGGAAGAGCAGAAACCTGATTGGATGAGGACGAACCAATCAGGAGGGAAGGACTATGGGGGTATAAATATCACCGGACTAGACATGCTCGGGCATCAACTCTGATGAAGATGATGGAGCTTGTCACCAAAACGTCGGTTATAATCAATACCTGGACCTGGCTGGAAGCCTGAGATGAGTGTATCTGTTCTATCCCACTGTTATGAGACTACAAAATAGTTCCCTAGTACAATAAATTGAACTCTGGACCTCAGCCTCTATTTTAATAAGACCTTGCATCTTATTGCTTATCTTCACTGCACTTTCTCCGTGGCTGTTAAACTTTATTCTGCATTGTTACTGTTTTACCTTTGTTGGATTCTGTTGTTTTTGATCCAAGGTTCTTTTGTAAGCCAAGAAAGAGGCATAAAACATGATCGATTTATTAAGCACTAATATCCGATCTGTATGAACAGTATGCAAAACTTTTCACTGTGTCTTAGTGCATTTGGGTAGGAGGTACAGAAGCCTGAAGGCACACACTCAGTGACTCAGGAACAGCTTCTTCCCCTCTGCCATCTGAGTTCTGAATGGACACTGAACCTGTGAACACCACCTCACCATTTGTTACTTGTTTTCATTTTTACACTACAAATTTTAACTTAACTTATTATATATATACTCACTGTGAGTTTGTTCTATATTTATCATGTATTACACTGAACTGCTGCAATAAAGTTAACACACAGTTTCACGTGCCAGTGATATTAAAGCTGATTCTGATTTTGAATTCCTGTTCTTTACATTACAGCAACACTATGGCCACTTTACACCAAAATTGGTTTCTCTTGCTTCTCGTAAAAATAGTGTAAACTGTATGCTTTATTTACATTTTCTGTGAATGCTGCTATGTACATACCTGTAATGCTGCTGTAAGTTCTTCAGTGCACTAGGGCATACACATACTCATGCATACCACACTAAACTCAATTTTGACTTTGGCTTCCAATATTACAAAACGAACCATTTCTCTAATATTCAAGCACATTAGACCTCCTGAAGTCAAGAAAGGTGTTAAAGAAATGTTTTTTCTGTTCTTCCTTCGGAAAGAAAATACTTCCCCTGCTATGCGTGCCACATTGTAAATTTCTAGCTAGCTTTACACCTCTATGTATTGACTTTGAATGGGAATTTCTAACTAATATTAACCATTGGTTAAATACATCTGAAGATTTACTTACTAATCCAACAGAAGTGTCTGTCATCCCTTTGGCAGCACAATGAGATCAGTTTCCATACCTGAGCCAAGCTGACTGTTAGCCACATTGACATTGATATCCCGTATCGGAGAATTGGGCTCCAGGGTGCCAAATCAACATCCGGACCAGGGTGTAGATTCAAATTCAGATCTCTTCTGGCGATGTTCTTTAAGCCAATAACCTGAAATTTTAAAAAAAGCTTCATATAGTGATAATTCTATAAGATTCTCAGAGAAGAAATGACTGGATATTGAATTATAACTACCTTTGATACACTACATTTATTTCTGGAAAAATTACCCTGCTTTTAATGGGAAAAGCTGAGGTAGTTACTGTGACTACCATTCTTTAAAAACACTGTCTAGGTAGGAAATTGATTTTGCACTTTGTGTAATAGACCAATTCAGATGAAGGGTCTCAACAGAAAATGCCAGTTGTCTACTTCTCTCCATTGATGCTGGTGAGCTCCTTCAGCAGCTTTCCTGTTGTTCCACATTGCACATCTGTAACCTCTTTAGTCTCCATTGCACATAGACTGTCTACTCTGAGGCATTTAACCAAACCATTGGTTAATGCAATCATTTAAACTAAATGTGGAAGACAGATACAGACTTTTTTACATTCTTAGATTGTGTGGTACAGAAGCTCAAGACATCAAACCGCAAGACCTTACAGAGGACAGTAAGTACCGCCAAGAGTATCAAAAGGGTCTCAGGCCCCCCACTATTTGTGACATACCCCAGGAGCGTTGCAAACGAAGGGCCCAAGGCATTGTTGAAGATTCCTACCACCCATCCCACAATCTCTTTGACCCACTCCCATTAGGAAGGAGGTACAGAAACATCTGGACTAGGACTGCCAGACTGGGTTACAGCTTCTGTGAGACTAATGAATACCCTGTCAGCACCAAGGTCTCGTCAATAGGACAGTGAGCTGTTTACTGTTTATCTGTGCTACTACATGCATTTTGAATGATATTTTATTAATTTATTTATAGTATAATATTTTGGTTTATGTGCTGTGTGTGATGTATGTTGTTTGGCACACTGTGGTCTAGAAGAACATGTACAGTCAGTTGACAATAAACTTGAACTTATGTTTTATTATTTATGTGGAATGGTTTCCAGAATGTTCCCTCTAATTTTCCTTCCACAAATCTAGCCTGATCTGTTCATTCCAAATATCTGCAGTACTTTGTTTTAGAAATTCATTACATTTACCAAATTTGCAGTCATTGTTAAGACCATTAAACCACAGGAGCAGAATCAGGCCATTCGGCCCATCGAGGCTGCTCCACCATTCCATCATGGCTGATTTATTACTCCTCTCAACACTATTCTCCTGCCTTCTTCCCGTAACCTTTGACACCCTGACTAATCAAGAACCTATCAACCTCCTTAAAGGATAATTTGCAGGCTGAGTCAGTGATAAGAAAGGCAAAGAACTGGAATACAAGAACAAGAAAGTGATGCTGTGGCCTTGTAAGGCATTGGTCAGACTGCATGAATTATTGTGAGCGGTTTTGGGCCCCTTATCTAAGAAAAGCTGGGTAAACCTCCAGCTATGGGTAAAATGCCCCCCGCCTTGTGGGCAGCCTCGGGAGAGATGAAGGCTACGGGAGTAAACCCAGATACAGCAAATCCAGAGTGGAGCCCCTAAGGCAGCTGGACATCATTGAACATCCTTCCAGCAGCTCCTGCAGCCAGCTGGTGTCAAACATATACAGTTGAAGTCAGAAGGTTACATACACCTTAGCCAAATACATTTAAACTCAGTTTTTCACAATTCCTGATGTTTAATCCTAGAAAACATTCCCTGTCTTAGGTCAGTTAGGATCACTACTTTAGTTTAAGAATGTGAAATGTCAGAATAATAGTAGAGAGAATGATTTATTTCAGCTTTTATTTCTTTCATCACTTTCCCAGTGGGTCAGAAGTTTACATACACTTGGTTAGTACACCCTATCCTCGTTATATGCGTCTTCAGACTACGCGGATTCACAGGTATGCGAGGAACCTATTTCTAGCAACGTCTCGTTATATGCGTCCAAAATTCACAGTTATGCGAGGAGCACTGCCTTCCCGCCAATACAAGTCACGTGCGCGCGCTTCACAGTCTCACTGTTGGGGTGAGAAGCACCGGTTTCCCGCCAATACAAGTCAGGTGCGCGCGCCTCACAATCTCTCTCCCGCCACTCTTGCATTGGTTTTGGCAAAGTGTGGATGCATGATTTTAAACTTCTGTTAGTTTTACCTACGGTGCAGTGATTTTGCGCTTGAAATATTTAACTATGCCTCCTAAGCGTCCAATGTCATGTCTTGGGCTGTCAGCTAAGCGGCAGAGAACCGCTTTAACACTTGAAAAAAGTTGGAAATTATAAACAGCTCGGCATCAGCTGAAGGTAACACAGCTCTGGGACGCTACTGCCAGGAACAGAATCTTGCCTTTAAAGTTCTTTTGTTGCTTGACAATGCGCCAGCCCATCCTAAACATTTGGACAACATTCATCCTAACATAACAGTGCGTTTCCCGCCACCAAACACAACATTGCTGATTCAACCACTCGACCAAGGTGTGATCCACATTCGAGGCGTATTCTTTTTTACGGCGAACTATCTCTCAGATGCTGCAAGCAGCAGACGATTTTGAAAATCCCGGGAGTTTACCAACGGTGAGGGAATGGTGGCAGTCGGAACACTTGGCACAAATGGCAATGGACGTGGACCCAAGTTTAGAACGGAGTCAGTATTTCAGTCGTTCCCTGCCGTCAACCCTTCTTCCCTACAAGCAAATTTAAAACAAAATGCTACCAAGCAAACAACCCTCACCATTTTATGCAAATCGCTGTAATCTTCTGCTGCCAGCAGTTCTAAGGGTTCTGTGAGTCTTCCTTCACCCCTTGCTATGCTTGTTATTATCCTGACGACCACAACCATCCACCTTATCCGTGTAAAGCTGCCCGACACCACAACAACCATTCATCTCCCAGAGTGAACACACCTGCCACTGTTGGTGAGTACTGTACACCAGAGGATGTTAACTTTCTATGATTTATTACATTGAATATTACCTTAAATTGATTAAATATAATACAAATGTTGTCTTATAGTACTGCTTTTGTGCCGTTTTGGTATAAAAATGTGAGTAAATTACAGATAAAACATATTTAGGAAGCCTTCTGGAACGCATCCCTATTTTCTCCATTTAAATAATTATTCACATTATGCGATTTCACATTATGCATCAACTTCGAGGAACGTATCCCTCACGTATAACGAGGATAGGGTGTATTTGGTAGCATTGCCTTTAAGTTGTTTAACTTGGGTCAAACATTTTGGATCATCTTCCACAAGCTTCTCACAATAAGTTGCTGGAATTTTGTTCCATTCCTCCAGACAAAACAGGTGTAACAGGAGTCAGGTTTGTAGGCCTCCTTGCTTGCACACGCTTTTTCAGTTCTGCCACAAATTCTCTATTGGACTGAGGTCAGAAAATGATATCAAGTCTGATTCATCCTTGGGAGCAATTTCCAAATGCCTGAAGGTACCACGTTCATCTGTACAAACAATAGTACACAAGTATAAACACCATGGGATCACGCAGCCATCATACTGCTCAGGAAGGAGACGCATTCTGTCTCCTAGAGATGAACGTACTTTGGCGTGAAAAGTGCAAATCAATCCCAGAACAACAGCAAAGGACCTTGTGAAGATGCTGGAGGAAACAGATAGACAAGTATCTATATCCACAGTAAAACGAGTCCTATATCGACATAACCTGAAAGGCTGCTCAGCAAGGAAGAAGCCACTGCTCCAAAACAGCCATTTAAAAAAAGCCAGACTACAGTTTGCAAGTGCACATGGGGATAGAGATCTTACTTTTTGGAGAAATGTCCTCTGGTCTGATGAAACAAAAATTGAACTGTTTGGCCATAATGACCATCATTATGTTTGGAGGAAAAAGGGTGAGGCTTGCAAGCTGAAGAACACCATCCCAACCGTGAAGCATGGGGGTGGCAGCATCATGTTGTGGGGGTGCTTTGCTGCAGGAGGGACTGGTGCACTTCACAAAATAGATGGCGTCACGAGGAAGGAAAATTATGTGGATATATTGAAGCAACATCTCAAGACATTAGCCAGGGAGTTAAAGCTCGGTCGCAAATGGGTCTTCCAAATGGACAAGGGCCCCAAGCATACCTCCAAAGTTGTGACAAAATTGCTTAAGGACAACAAAGTCAAGGTATTGGAGTGGCCATCACAAAGCCTTGACCTCAATCCGATAGAAAATTTGTGGGCTGAACTGAAAAAGCGTGTGCGAGCAAGGAGGCCTACAAACCTGACTCAGTTACACCAGTTCTGTCTGGAGGAATGGAACAGAATTCCAGCAACTTACTGTGAGAAGCTTGTGGAAGGCCATTCAAAATGTTTGACCCAAGTTAAACAATTTAAAGGAATTGCTACCAAATACTAACAAAGTGTATGTAAACTTCTGACCCACTAGGAAAGTAATGAAAGAAATAAAAGCTGAAATAAATCGTTCTCTCTACTAATATTCTGACATTTCACATTCTTAAAGTAGTGATCCTAACTGACCTAAGACAGGAAATGTCTAGGATTAAATGTCAGGAATTGTGAAAAACTGAGTTTAAATGTATTTGGCTAAGGCGTATGTAAACTTCTGATTTCAACTGTAGCTTCATAAGCTTTCCTTTGGACTATACTGGTGAGGCTGAGAGGGGGACCTTGATGACTGGACATCTAGGGATTCCATACCTTCTGCCCAGGCTTGTGACGACAATGATGATGATCACTCATTGTCCTTTGAGACAGATGGATGCCAACCAACCAACCAACTATCTAAGAAAAGATGTGCTGGCATTGGAGAGGATCAAGAAGAGGTTTACAAGAATGATTCCAGGAATGAAAGAGTTAATGTAAGAGGAGTGTTTGATGGCTCTGGGCCTTTGATTGGCCCGTGCTCATTGGAGTTTAGAAGAATGGGGGTGGGTGGGGGGGGGAATCACATTGAAATCTATCGAATAGTGAAAGGCCTACATAGAGTGCACAGGAGAGGATGTTTAAGACAATAACAATTAGGCCACTCAGCCTATCAGTCTGCTCCGCCATTCCATCATGGCTGATTTAATATCCCTCTCAACCCCGTTCTCCTGCCTTCCTCCCGTAATTAATCAATAAACTATCAACCTCCACTTCAAATATACTCAATGACTCTGCCTCCACAGCCATCTATGGTAATAAATTCCACAGTTTCACCTCCCTCTGGCTAAAGAAATTCCTTCAAATCTCTATTCTAAATGGGAAGTCCCTCTATTCTGAGGTCATTTGCTCTGGTCCTAGACTTAGCCACAATAAGAAACATCCTCTCCACATACATCTCCTAGGCCTTTCAATATTCAAAAGATTTCAATGAGATCCCCCCATCATGGGCTGAGAAGGATAATAAATCAGCATGATTGAATGGTGGAGCAAACTCGATGGGCTTTGTGGCCTACTTTTGTATCTTTGTCATATGGTCTTAAAATTGCTTGTAATACTCCAATTGTGGTCTGATTAATCAATCTCTTTTATATTATTGGCTAGCTTACCTTCGTATTTCATCTTTTCTCTCCTTATGGTCTTTCAGTAGTCTTCTGTTTGATTTTAAAAGACTTCCCAGTCCTCTTACTTCCCACTACTTCTTGCTATTTGGCCACAGTGGCCACACATTTTAATTCCACATCCCATTCCGATTCTGACATGTCTATCCACAGCCTCCTCTACTGTGAAGATGAAGCCACACTCAGGTTGGAGGAACAACACCTTATATTCTGTCTGGGTAGCCTCCAACCTGATGGCGTGAACATTGACTACTCCATCTTCCGCTGGTGCCCCGCCTCCCCCTCGTACCCCATCTGTTATATATTTATATACACACATTCTTTCTCTCTCTCTCTCTGTCCCTCTGACTATACCCCTTGCCCATCCTCTGGGTTTTCCCCCCGTCCCCCTTTTCCTTCTCCCTGGACCTCCTGTCCCATGATCCTCTCATATCCCTTTTGCCAATCACCTGCCCAGCTCTTGGCTCCATCCCTCCCCCTCCTGTCTTCTCCTATCATTTCGGATCTCCCCCTCCCACTTTCAAATCTCTTACTAGCTCTTCTTTCAGTTAGTCCTGACGAAGGGTTTCGGCCCAAAACGTCGACTGTACCTCTTCCTAGAGATGCTGCCTGGCCTGCTGCGTTCACCAGCAACTTTGGTGTGTGTTAATAGCACTGTGCTTGCTTCTATCTCTTATACACTGGGTTGTACAGTCATAGAACAACACAGTTCACAATGACAGCGGTTTGTAAATGGAATTCAATAAATCCCACTCACCAGCCCTTTCCCAGGAAACTTCCAAGTGTTTTTTTTTAAGAAGTTACTGAATTCCCCCTTCAACACTCATTCAAGCAAAACATTCCAAATCACGACAGTTCACTGAATTAAGAAATAATAATAATAATCTCATCCTCATCTCCTTCCAGTAACTTCTGCCCACATTAGAACAATAGTAATCCACATCTTTCAGACTATATTTATTTGCACAATTAAGCATGGAGTTGATCCTGTTTGGATTTGCGTAAGCGGCAGAGGGAAGGAGATGCAGGGGAATCCACTGCTCCTACAGAAATTACTTCTCTGAACAAAAAAAATGCATGGACAGAGTGAATTGAATCAATTCTTCAGAGGAGGAATTAAACCATCTCACATTCTTTTTTCTGGCGTGTGCCTGCATGCGTGCGAGTCTGTGCGTGTGCGTGCGTCCGTGATGATGTCTTTTTCGTGGCTTTTTTACAAGGCACAGAGCGAGAGAGGGACTGTGTGGCGAGCCACTCCTCACACAGACACTTTTGCAGTATTTTCCCTTTATTTTACAAGGTTGAGTTGCAATCTCGATGCTCAACCCGGCATGGATGGAAAGCGTACTCAGGAGCGGACCCGACTAGTTTCAAACCCAGGAACCCCCGCTCCCGGGTCCGGCGCCGATGTCGTTGTGCCACCAGCCGGCCCCCACCTCACGTTCTTCGTTCTAAATCTTACTTCAGTGAATGACAATTTAGTAATCTCAATGGGGGTTCTGCAGGGATGCAGTTAATTTAGCCGATGCCTCACAGGCAGGAAGCCTGGGTTCAATCCTGGTCTCGGTTAGTATCTATGTGGAGTTTACATATTTTCCCTGTGACCATGTGGACTTTCTCCTAGTGCTCTGGTTTCTGACCACGACCCCGAGATGTGCAGGTTACATCAGTGCCTAAGAAGAATAATGTGAGCTGCCTTAACAACTACCGCCCGGTAGAACTCACATCAACAGTGATGAAATGCTTTGAGAGGTTGGTCATGACTAGACTGAACTCCTGCCTCAGCAAGGACCTGGACCCATTGCAATTTGCCTATCGCCACAATAGGTCAACGGCAGATGCAATCTCAATGGCTTTTCACACGGCTTTAGACTACCTGGACAATACAAGCACCTACGTCAGGATGTTGTTCATCAACTATAACTCAGCATTTAGTACAATCATTCCCACAATCCTGATTGAGAAGTCGCAAAACCTGGGCCTCTGTACCTCCCTCTGCAATTGGATCCTCGACTTTCTAACCGGAAGACCACAATGTGTGCGGATTGGTGATAATATCTCCTCCTCGCTGACAATCAACACTGACACACCTCAGGGGTGTGTGCTTAGCCCACTGCTCTACACTCTCTATACACATGACTGTGTGGCTAGGCATAGCTCAAATACCATCTATAAATTTGCTGACAATACAACCATTGTTGGTATAATCTCAGATGGAGATGAGGTGGTGTACAGGAGTGAGATATGCCAACTCGTGGAGTGGTGTCACAGTAACACCCTTGCACATCAGTAAGACAAAAGAGCTGATTGTGGACTTCAGGAAGGGTAAGATGGAGGAACACATACCAATCCTCATAGAGGGATCGGAAGTGGAGAGAGTGAGCACTTTCAAGCTCCTGGGTGTCAAGATCTCTGAAGACCTAACCTGGTCCTAACATATCGATGCAGTTATAAAGAAGGCAAGACAGCATCCATACTTAAGGAGTTTGAAGAGATTTGGTATGACAACAAATACACTCAAAAACTTCTATAGATGTACTGTGGAGAACATTCTGACAGGCTGCATCACTGTCTGGTATGGAGGGGCTACTGCATAGGACCAAAAGAAGCTGCAGAGGGTTGTAAATTTAGTCGGCTCCACCTTGTGTACTAGCCTACAAAGTACCCAGGACATCTTCAAGGAGCGGTGTCTCAGAAAGGCAGCTTCCATTACTAAAGACGCCCAGCACCCAGGGCACGCCCTTTTCTCACTGTTACCATCAGGTAGGAGGTACAGAAGCCTGAAGGCACACACTCAGCGATTCAGGAACAGCTTCTTCCCCTCTGCCATCCAATTCCTAAGTGGACATTAAACCCATGAACACTGCCTCACTTATTAAATATATATTATTTCTTCTTTCTGCATGATTTTTAATCTATTCAATAATGTATACTGTAATTAACCGGCTGGTGGTGCAGTGACATCAGCGCCGGACTCCGAAGTGAAGCTTCCAGAGTTCGAACCCAGTCGGGCCACTTTCCATCTGTGCCGGGCTGAGTGTCGAGCTCGCAACTCGGCCTCATTAAAAAAAAAGACTGCACTGTGAGAAGGACGTGGGGGGACCACTCACAGAATCTTTCCTCCAAGACAACCACTTGAAAAGTGGTCGCCGAGGCTCTGGCAGAGTATGGCACACAAAAAAAAATGTTAATTGATTTACTCAAGGCGTTTAATTGATTTACTTATTTATTTATTATTATTATTTCTTCTTCTTCTTCTTCTATATTATGTATCGCATTGAACTGCTGCTGCTAAGTTAACAAATTTCACGACACATGCTGGTGATAATAAACCCAATTCTGATTCTGATTCTGATAGGTCGGCCAACTAGCCACTGTAAGTTGCCCGAAGTGTGGAAGAATGTGGGGAGAACAGAGGTGTTAGCGAAGAATAGGGTTCAAAGTGGGTACTTGATGCAATGGACTGTAGGGCCTGTTTCTATTCCCATGACACTATGAAATAACTCGCACTTCTCCTTGGGCCAAATGCAGGAAATTAGGACTAATTAGGTGGATCACATAAACACAAGAGGTTCTGAAGATGCCGGAAACCTTGGTCAATGTGTACAAAATGCCACAGAAACTTAGCAAGTTAGGCAGCATCTATGGAGGTGAATAGTCAGTCTGAGACCCTTCATCAGGACCAGAAAAGGTGCAGAAGCCAGAATAAGAAAGTGGGGTATGGGGAAGGTACACAGACTGGCAGATGATATACAAGGGGAAGGGGGATGAAGCAGAGTTGATAGGTGGAAGAGGGATACAAGGGGAAGGGGAATGAAGCAGAGATGATACATGGAAGAGGTATAGGGTTGAAGGAAAAGGAACTGAATAGGACATGAACAACCGGAGAAAAGGAAGAAGGAGGGGCACCTGAGGGAGGTGATGGGCAGGTGAGGAGAAGAGGAGGGGTGAGAGGGTAATTAGAATGGCGACTGGAAAGAGTGAAGGAGGGAGGGGAAGAAATTATCGGAAGTTGGAGAAATCAATGTTCATGCCATCAGGTTGGATGCTACACAGATGGAATCTAAGGTGTTAGTCGTCCATCCTGAGTGTGGCCTCATCATGGCAGTAGTGGAGGTCACAGTCAGACATGTCAGAATGGAAATGGGGAGTCAAACTGAAATGGGTAGCCACTGAGAAGGGTGGTGGGGTGGAGGTGCATCTCTACCTGAGGAGATGTAAGGCGCTCCTGCCCTCCGCTATCCTGCAGGTCACCTGCAGGGCAGGTATGGTGTAGCACTTGCTTAGCCCCCTGATCAGGGTCACATGAAGCCATGGGAGCAGGTGGTGGATGGTCATATGAGCGGCTGGTACACATCACAAGTCTGGTTATGCAATCACTGACATCAGCCAGACAATCTCTGAAGAGTTTTAATAATGGCTGGGGTCTCCCGTCTTGTAAAGACACTGCCCAGAAGAAAGCAATCGCAAACTGCTTCTGTAGAAAAATTTACCGAAAACAATCATGGTCACCTTCGCCATATGACACAGCACATAACGAATGAGCAACTGAGAGATCCTGCCTTTTATGGTGGCCAGAGCATAATTACTCAACAAAGCAGCCCCCAATTTGCATTGGGTCTCAACAGTGTAAATGAGGCGTCACTGGGAGCACCGGAAAACATGGCAGACATGGACTCATAGGACGAAAAGCCTGTTTCCGTGCTATATTATTCTATGATTCCACTGATTTTGAGGAGGGTTTCAAATGTCCTTGTACATTAATTCATGCCTATATCTAGGAAGCCCAGTGTTACCATCTACATTAATCCAGGCACTTGAGTAGTTCAAAGCTTCATTCAGTTTACGTTATTACAATTAGTAAAATCAGTCTGAGTTCCTTATATTTTGAAATTTTCTTCATGGATAATTACAATACATAGTTGTATGCTTTAACTCAAATGGAACCCTGTCAGGGCATTATAGTCAAACAAAAGCAGTTTGATTTATTTATAGCACGAAAATTACACCGAAGCGGTGAAATATGGCTGCATGTATAGACACCCATATTCGTGGGCTGAATGGAAATTATTCTATTACTGATGTTGTGCACAGCTGCAAGTAATTTGGAAAGCCTTTAAGCCAATTATTTATATGTAAGTGTCCTCTGCTCAAAGGAGGATACTGGGAAAGTCACAGTCTGCTGTGTCGGAAGGCGATGCTGGATTTCTGTCACACCTCAAGTCAGGAAAGGGAAATTCAGTGTGTTCCAATTCACAAATGGTGTATAACACAGCTTCTTCCAGATGGAAGTGTGCATAGACCTTGACTGGGCAATGGATTCCACTCAATTCTGATTCTACACTGCTTAAACAGTTTGGAGTTTGAAAGTCAGGCCCTTCTGCCCAACTAGTCCATGCTACTTAAGATGTCCACCCAAGCTGGTGGGTGGCACTACAGCAGCTTCACAGAGCCAGCGATCACTGGTTCAATTCTGTACGGAGTCTGTAAGGAGTTTGCACGTTCTCCTTATAACCGCATGGGTTTCCTCCAGGTGCTCCAGTTTCCTCCCACATTCCAAAGACATACAGGTTAGGGTTAGTAAGTCATGGGCATGTTATGTTAGTGCCAGAAGCATGGCAACACTTGCCAGCTGCCCCCAAGCACATCCACGAACTCAGCTGGTTATTGACTCAAAGCTAAGCATTTCACTGTACGTTCCAATGTTTTTATGTAAATTTGACAAATAAAGCTAATGTATTCTTCGATTCTTATCTTCCCATTTGCCCACAGTTCACGCATCCCTTCATGCTCATCTTAACAGAATCCATGCACATTCAGAACAGAAGGTGATTGGAATGTCACCACCTACCCCAATGTACCTGAACCCACAGGAACCTTTGGGACAACCCTGACCCACTACAATTTGCCCACCACTGAAACAGGTCCATGGCAGACGCCATCTCTCTGACCCTACGCTCATCTCCGGAGCAACTGGACAGGAAATTATTCTTTATTGGCGACAGTTCCACCTTCAGTAACTATAGTTCCAAGCAAACTCACCAACCAACTCGATATCTGGTACTCAACGCCTCCAGTTCCAGTCCTTCACTTCCTTACCAAGACACCACAATCAGTAAGGATAGGTGCAGCACTTCTGTCACAATGATCCCCAGCGCTGACAGCCCACAAGGTTGTATCGTCAACCCTATTCCCTGTATACTCAAAATGTATGACCAGATTCTGCTCCTACTCCATCTATAAGTTTGCAGATGACACCACCAAATTGGGCCAACTTTCAAATTATTGTAAATCAGAGAACAGGATGGAGATAGAGAGTCTAGTGACATGATGTCAAGACAACAACCTTTCCCACAAGGTCAGTGCAATAAAAGAGCTAACTTCAGGAAGGAGGCAGTATACACATTCCTGTTCCCATTGAAGTTAAGAGGCTTGAAACTCCAAGTTTGTAGGAGCAAACATCACCAATAGCCTGTCCTCGTCCAGCCACAGACACCACAGCCAACAAGGCCAAAGAAATTTGGCATGGCCCACTTGACCCTCACCAATTTTTATTGAAGCATGGTTGAAAGTGTTCTATCTGGTTGCACCACGGCTTGCTATGGAAACTGCATTGCTGGTGACTGCATGAAAATGCAGAGAGCTGTGGCCACGTAAACTAGCCTCCTCCCCATGGATTCTATCTACACTTCTCACTGCCTCAGTAAAGGAGACAACATAATGTAAAACAATGAAGATGAATACATCAGGGTGCTCTTCATTGTCTACAGTTCGGCTTTTGATACTGTTATCCCCTCAAAGCTAATCAGTAAGCTTCAAGACTTGGGCCTCCATATCTCCTTGTGCAACTGGATTTTCAATTTCCTCACTTGGCGGTCCCAGTCAGTTCGGGTTGGCAACAGCATCTCTTCCACAATCACCATCGGCAGGGGTGCACCATAAGGCTGTGTGCTTAGTCTCCTGCTCTACTCCCCTTATACTTACCACTGTGTGGCTCAGCACAGCTCCAATGCCATATTTCAGTTTGTTTATGACACTACTGTTGGTCGAATCAAAGGTGTTGATGAATCAGCGTGTAGGGGGTTTCTTCTTTTATGTTACCGCTAAGGCTAATAAAATGGCTTCTTTGTTATGTTAAAAATAAAATGGCTTCTCTGTGATGTTAACTGCTGAGACAGTGGTTTTCTCTCTAGCAGCTTGTTTGGGTTATATTACTGATAAAGAGAATTGTATTCATTTGCTAACCAATTGGGATAGATGTCATTCTTTCCTGTGTGTGTGTAAGCTATTGTTTTCGTGGGCTTTGGGGCAGAAGGCGGATGGGGACAGAGAGAGGAGACGCGATGCTGTAAGCTGGGCGACCGAACGGACCCCGAGCGGGAGTCTGAGGCCCAGGGTCTTTGGCGAGGAGAGGAGACGAGGACAGACTCGTGTGGAGTGTCTGGTCAACCACCGTGGTTGGTCCCTGGTGGCGGGTGGAGGGGGTCAGAGGGGATCGAATGGTGGAAAGAGGACCCTGTTAATTGACCTCCAACGGTTGTGCACAAAGTGGTTGAACTTTGATAAGTTTGGCACCTTTTACTTTCCTATTGTATCTCTATTACATAGTTGCAGTAAGATCTATAAAGTGTAATCATTTAATTGCATATAGAGTACTGTCTGTTATTTGGCGTGGCGGGGTACATCACACAGCATCTACGCAAACTCGATCACAGAGTTTGGTGGGTGTGAAGGTTGCTCCCCCTAGACGGAAGTGAGCTGAGCGAGCCTGAGGCTTACCAGCAGGCTACAAGTGTATAGAGGGAGATTGAAAATCTGGCTGAGTGGTGCCACAACAATAACCTCTAACTCAACGTCAGCAAGATCAGGGAGCTGATTACAGGAGGGTGAAACTGGAGGTCCATGAGCCAGTCATCATTGGGCTATCAGAAATAGAGAGAGTCAGGAACTTTAAATTCCTTGGTTTTATAACTTCAGAGAATCTGTCCTGGGTCCAACACGTAAGTGCCATTACAAAGAAGCATGGCAGTGCCTCTACTATCTTAGAAGTTTGCAAAGACTCAGCATGTCATCTTGACAAACTTCTATCAATCTGTGGTGGAGAGTAAAATAAAGGCATCCGTTAGTCTTGTGAGACCATGGATCTACGCCTAAAGTCTTCACTCTCCAGGGTCCAGGCCTGGGCAAGGTTGTATGGAAGACCAGCAGTTGCCCATGCTGCAAGTCTCCCCTCTCCACGACACCAATGTTGTCCAAGGGAAGGGCATTAGGACCCATACAGCTTGGTACCAGTGTCATCGCAGAGCAATATGTGATTAAGTGCCTTGCTCAAGGACACAACACGTTCTCTCGGCTGGGGCTCGAACTCATGACCTTCAGATCGCTAGTCCAATGCCTTAACCACTTGGCCACGTGGCGAGTATACTGACTGGTTGCATCATGGCCTGGTATGGAAACACCAATGCTCTTGAATGGAGAAGCCTACAATAAAAGTAGTGGATACAGCCCAGTCGATCATGGGTATAGCCCTTCCCACCTCTGAGCATATTTCAAAGGAGCACTGTCACAGGAAAGCAGCATCCATCATCAATGACTCCCACCATCCAGACCATGCTCTCTTCTCGTTGATGCCATCATTCTAAGTATGGCCTCACCAGCACCTCGTACATCTGTGTCCTCCAGCCTGTCCACTATCGCTGCTGCAGCTCAACTTGAACAGTGGGTGTTGGACGAGGGTGTTGAGCCGTGTCACCATAGTAATCATTAGACAATAAGGCGATAAGACATAGGAGCAGAATTAGGTCATTCAGCCCATCAAGTATGCTCCATCATTCCATCATGGCTGATTTATTTATTGAGATACAGAGCAGAGTAAGCCCTTCTGACCCTTCGAGCCAGCCACGCCACACAGCAATCCCTGGCTTAACCCTAGCCTAATCACAGGACAGTTTACAATGACCAATTAACCAACTAACCGGCATGTCTTTGGATCGTGGCAGTTATTTCCTCAAAGAATTCCAATAGATTAGTCAGGCAAAATTTCCTCTTAGGAAATCATGCTGACCTTGGCCTACTTTATAGTGTGCTTCCATCTACCGAGACCTCATTCTCCAACATCTTCCCAACCACTGAAGTCAGGCTAACTGGCCCATAATTTCCTGTCTTCTGCCTCCCTCTCTTCTTAAATAATTTTCCAGTCCTGGGGAACCATTTCAGAATCTAGTGATTCTTGCAAGAACATTACTAATGCTTCCACAATCTCAGCCACCTCTTTCAGAACCCTGGGGTGTTGCCCATCTGGTCCGGGTGACTTAACTACCTTCAGAGCTTTCAGCTTCCTAAGCACCTTCTCCTTAGTAATCACAACTACACACACTTCTGCCCCCGATACTCTCAAACTTCTGGCACTGCTAGTGTCTTCCACAGTGAATAATGACGCAAAATACTTATTAAATTCGTCTGCCATTTCTTTGTTCCCCATTACTACTTCTCCAGCATCATTTTCTAGTGATCTGATATCCACTCTAATCTCTCTTTTACTCTTTATATATCTGAGCTCAATGTCAGTAAGACGAGGGAACAGGAACCAATCCTCATAGAGGGAGAGCGATTTCAAGTTCCTGGGTATCAAGATCTCTGAGGATCTAACCTGGTTCCAACATAAAGAAGGCAAAACAGCGGCTATAGTTCATTAGGAGTTTGTAGAGATTTGGTTTGTCAGCTAAAACACTCAAAAACTTTTATAGATGTACCATGGAAAGCATTCTGACAGGCTGTATCACTGTCTGGCATGGGGAGGGTGGAGGGCTACAGCACAGGATTGAAAGAAACTACAGAAATTTGCAGAGTTAGTCAGCTCCATCATGGGCACTGGCCTCCATAATATCCAAGACATCTTCAAGGAGCGGTGCCTTAGGAAGGTGGCATTCATCATCAAGGACCCTCACCACCCAGGACATGCCCTCTTCTCATTGGTACCATCAGGAAGAAGGTACAGAAGCCTGAAAGCACACACTCAGCAATTCAGAAACAGATTCTTCCTCTCTACCATCCGATTCCTAAATGGGCATTGAACCCATGAACACTACCTCACTTTTTAAAACGTACAGGTGTCTCCCACTTTTCGAACGTTTGCTTTACGAAACCTCGCTGTTATGAAAGACCTACATTAGTTACCTGTTTTCTCTAACAGAAGGTGTTTTCACTGTTACAAAAAAAGGCAGCGCGCGCCCCGAGCAGCCAAGCTCCTCCCCCAGAACTGCATTCTAGCCGGCATTGCTTAAGCACGTGCCTGTGAGCAGCCGTTAGCAAGATGAGTTCTAAGGTATCAGAAAAGCCTAAAAGAGCTCGTAAGGGTGTTACACTTAGTGTAAAACTAGACATAAGTGTTTTGATTGTGGTGAACGAAGTAAGGACAAAGTGAGTTTGGCTTGTGGAAGTTGACGGAGATGATGTTGAAGAGGTTTTGGCATCCCATGACCAAGAACTGATAGATGAAGAGCTGATGCAATTGGAAGAGGAAAGGATAACAATCAAAACCAAATGCAGTAGCGAACGGACCGAAAGTGAAGTCGTCCAGGAACTGAACATGAAGCAACTGCATGAGATGATAGAAAAATGCGTGAGGATAAGCAGTTAAGCACACTGTCATTTTTCAAGCCTTCCACATCAGCCACAGCAGACGACAAACCTCGACCTTCGACATCGAGGCAGGAAGACATAGAAGAAGATGACCTGGCTGCCCTGATGTAAACAGACAATGATGAGATGAGACCCCAGTGTCCCACCACCCCAACCCCCGAGCCACAGACCGATACACTGCCACGGAGAATGCAGTGGCAGCTGGGATGCACCCAACACATCTTTAAGAAAAAAGCCGAAATAAACAAGCTAATTAATTAGGTGCCGCCCGGTACGTGAATGTCAGCCCAGATCAGAGGCAATTGCTGATTGCGTCGCCTCTGACCTGGGCCGACATTTACGTGCCGGGTGGCACCTAATTAATTAGCTTGTTTATTTCGGCATTTTTCTTAAAGATGTGCTGGGTGCGTTCCAGCCACTGCATTCTCCACGGATCAGTATCGGTCGGGGGCCCGGAGGGTGGGGGACACTGCACCACCCCAACCTCCGACGACTCAGCCTAACAAACTATGATCAGTGTGCTCGGCGCTGTCTTCCCAATTCCGGTAAGTGATACTACACTGTACATACATTATTTCTACTTTATATAGGCTGTGTATTTTTATGTGTTACTTGGTATGATTTGGCAGCTTCATAGCTTAACAGTTACTGGAGAGAGTGTTTCTGCCAATGGCGCTTCCGCGAGATTTTCGCTACCGAGAACAGTGCAGCAATGATTGTAGAAAAGTATTTCTACTTTATATAGGCTGTGTATTTATCATACCATTCCGGCTTTTACTATATGTTACTGTTATTTTAGGTTTTATGTGCTATTTGGCATGATTTGGTAGGTTATTTTTTGGGTCTGCAAACGCTCACAAATTTTTCTCATATAAATAAATGGTAATTACTTCTTCACTTTACAACATTCTGGCTTACGAACCGTTTCATAGAAACGCTCTACCTTCGGATGGCGGGGGAAATCTGTATATTATTTCTGTTTGCGACTATTTTTAATCTAGCTTTTTAATATACATATACGGTGGCATGTAAAAGTTTGGGCACCCCGGTCAAAATTTCTGTTACTGTGAATAGCTAAGCAAGTCAAAGGTGAACTGATTTCCAAAAGGCATAGAATAAAGATGACACATTTCTTTAATATTTAAAGCAAGAAAACTTATTTATTTCCATCTTTTACAGTTTGAAAATAACAAATAAGGAAAAGGGCCTGAAGCAGAAGTTTAGGCACTCTGCATGTCAGTACTTAGTAACACCCCCTTTGGCAAGTATCACAGCTTGTCAATGCTTTTTGTAGCCAGCTAAGAGTCTATCAATTCTTGTTTGGGAGATTTTCGCCCATTTTTCTTTGCAAAAGGCTTCTAGTTCTGTGAGATTCTTGGGCCCTCTTGTATGCACTGCTCTTTTGAGGTCTATCCACAGATTTTCTATGATGTTTAGGTCAGGGGACTGTGAGGGCCATGGCAAAACCTTCAGCTTGTGCCTCTTGAGGTAGTCCATTGTGGATTTTGAGGTGTGTTTAAGTTCATTATCCCGTTGTAGAAGCCATCCTCTTTTCATCTTCGGCTTTTTTACAGATGGTGTGATGTTTGCTGGTATTTAATTGAATTCATTCTTCCCTCTACCAGTAAATGTTCCCTGTGCCACTGGCTACAACACAAGCCCAAAGGAGTTCTTTTCATGAAATTCTACACCCTTTTTTCTCCAAACATACCTTTGCTCATTGCGGCCAAAAAGTTCTATTTTAACTTCATCAGGCCACAGGACTTGTTTCCAAAATGCATCAGGCTTGTTTAGATGTTCCTTTGAACCTTTTGAATAGAACTTTTTGGCCGCAATGAGCAAAGGTATATTTGGAGAAAAAAGGGTGTAGAATTTCATGAAAAGAACTCCTTTGGGCTTGTGTTGTAGCCAGTGGCACGGAGAACATTTACTGGTAGAGGGAAGAATGAATTCAATTAAATACCAGCAAATTCTGGAAGCAAACATCACACACTCTGTAAAAAGATGAAGATGAAAAGAGGATGGCTTCTACAACAGGATAATGATCCTAAACACACCCCAAAATCCACAATGGACTACCTCAAGAGGCGCAAGCTGAAGGTTTTGCCATGGCCCTCACAGTTCCCTGACCAAAACATCATCGAGAATCTATGGATAGACCTCAAAAGAGCAGTGCATGCAAGACAGCCCAAGAATCTCACAGAACTAGAAGCCTTTTGTAAGGAAGAATGGGCGAAAATCCCCCAAACAAGAATTGAAAGACTTTTAGCTGGCTACAAAAAGCGTTTACAAGCTGTGATACTTGCCAAAGTGGATGTTACTAAGTACTGCCATGCAGGGTGCACAAACTTTTGCTTCGGGCCCTTTTCCTTTTTTGTTATTTTGAAACGGTAAAAGATGGAAATAGAGAAGTTTTCTTGCTTAAAATATTAAAGAAATGTGTCATCTTTAACTTTATACCTTTTGGAAATCAGTTCATCATTTACTTGCTTAGCTATTCACAGCAACAGAAATTTCGACAGGGGTGCCCAAACGTTTGCTTGCCACTGTATATATACTTACAGTAATTGATTTACTTATTTATTTTTATTCTTTCTATACTATCATGTATTGCATTGAACTGCTGCTGCTAAGTTAATAAATTTCACAACACATGCCGGTGATAAACCTGATTCTGATTCTGAAAAACTTTTGGCCTCCTCTTTGATATTTTTGGCAAACCTACCTTCATATTAGAAGAGCTAGGGGGCAAATAAAGGTGTTGTTATGAAGCCAGTAATACCATTATATTTTAACAAACTGAGGAGGCTGGAGAAAAGCCAAACTACTGGGGAACTCTGGAGGAAAAGTGATGTTAGATGTTTTGGGTTGATTTATTAATATATTATTGTCACATATACCAAGATACAGTGAAAAGCTAGTCTTGCACACAGTTTATACAGATTAAATCATTACACAGTGATAGGAAACGGAGGGCTATGTAGGAGAGAAGGATTAAATTGATCTTAGAATAGGCTATAAGATCAGCACAACAGTGTAGGCCAAAGGGCCTGTACTGTGTGGTAATGTTCTATGTCCTACAGTGCACTGAACTAGAATAAAGTAAAACAGTAACAATTGTGTTGTATTACTGAACCAGGACTGAATAGGCTTGTGTGTGTTATTATACATTGTAGTATCAATCAGTTTTACAAGCAGTAAACCCAGATCAAAATGCACTTGGCAAAATAGAAGGACTGGGGTTACATTTAGTCAGCTCTGATATGAAGGAGCATGGGAGATCTAAGACCTGCTACATAACACTGTCATCATGTGGACACTTACTTCCAATCTCAGGTAAACAGCTTTGTGTGTGAAACTTTAATCCTAGTTTAGTCCTCCTGAGGGGCACTGTTGGAGAAGACAAGAATGACCTTCAATCCATTACTCTTCTGGGTCTGAGAGCAGCTCTCAGAGTGTTCCACTTGCCAGAGTTAAGAAATTCTTTTTTCTCTCCCCAAGGAAATATTTTTGGAGCAAAAATAATCTTTTTATTTGCACCCAGAGCAATATATCAGCATCTATTGTTTGATTCTGTGCCCCTCACGTGAGAAGGGTGCAGAGCAACCTACGTGTCAAAGCTGCTTACAGTCATACAGTTATACAGCATGGAAACAGGCTCTTCAGCCCAACCCATTCATGCTGAGCGCACAGTAGCTTGTGGCTGAATAGAACGCCGGAGAGGAGAGATAAGAGTCAACCACAGAGAATGGCCTGGATTCAGACCAGGTATGGAAGGAAAACTCCCTTCCTTGCAGGCAAAAAGGTTTAGTTTAGTTTAGTTTAGTTAGGTATTTAATGCCTAGTTTAATTAAATCGGCACATCATGTTCCTTTGCTATGCTGCTGTATGTTCTATGTGCCTTCCCTGAAGAGCATTGGTGAATCAGAAAGTTTTTTTTTACAAGGATCCCAGATAGTCACGCAGAATCTATGGAGGAGAATAAAAGTTGAAACTTTGGCCCAAAACTCTTCATCAGGGCTAGAAAGGCTGGTTTCTGCCCCTTCCTTTCCAGTCCTGATGAAGTGTCTAGGCATGAAACAACAACTGTTTATTTCCCTCTATAGATACTGCCTGACTTGCTGAGCTTTAACTTATTGAGATACAGCACAGAACGGGCCCTTCGAGCCACACTACCCGGCAACCCCTGATTTAACCCTAGTCAAACCATAGGACAATTTACAATGACCAATTAACCTACCAACCAGTTTGAGGAAACCCACACGGTCACTGGGAAAACGCACCAACTCCTTGCAGGCAGTGGTGGGAATTAGACCCGGGTTGCCTGCACTGTAAAGCGTTGTGCTAACCACTACGCTACCATGCCGCCCCCGTTTCTCCAGCGTTTTCAGTGTGTCGTTCAAGGTCTCTAGCATCTGTAGGATCTCTTGCATTGTACAAGAATCCACCAGTTTCACAACGCCCACTATTGTTACCAGCTTTTCGTTCAGGATTTTATTTAATTAATTGAACTCAAATTGCCACGATTGGATTTGAATTTACGTTCAAGCCTCTGGAGTCCTAATCCAGCAATATAACTGCCCCATTACTGAATAAGAAACATAGGAAATAGGAGCACGAGTAATGTAAAAGATAAAGATTAGCTTTATTGTCACATCTACATAGAAACAGACAGTGAAATGCATCGTTTTGCATCAACATCACAATCCAAATATTGTGCTGAGGCAACCCTCAATTGTCACTATGCTTTCAGCACCAACATAGCACGCCCACAACTCACTAACAGCTAACCCATACTTCTTTGGAATCTGGGAGGAAACCAGAGCACGTGGAGGAAACTCACGCAGTCACAGAGAGAACATACTAACTCCTCACAGACAGTGCAAGGGAACCAAAACCTGATCAGTGATTTGCTGGTGCTGTAAAGCAATGGCTCTAACTGCTACTCTACTGTGCTCCCCCATTTCGAGTGGGCCAGCTGGCCCATCGAGCCTGCTCTGCCATTTAGAATTACCTCTTAGTATAACACCATAAGACACAGGAGCAGAAACAGGCCATTTGGCCCACTGAATATGCGCCACTATTTTATCACATTTGATTTATTATCCCTCTCAATCCTATTCTCCTGCCTTTTCCTTGTAGCTTTTGACATCCTTAATAATCAAGAACCTATTTAAATATAACCAATGACTTGGCCTCCACAGCTGTCTGTGGCAATGAATTCCACAGATTCTCCACCCCCTGGCTAAGGAAATTCCTCCTCACCTCTGATCTAAAGGGACATCCCTGTATTCTGAGGCTGTGCCCTCTGGTCCTAGGCTCTCTCACAAAAGGAAACATCCGCTCCACAACCACTTTATCTATCACAAATATGCCCCATCATTTCAATGTACTCAACTTTCTTTTTAGGTTGACAACACATTGTGTGAAAAACAGCAGCAAAATCAGAGTGAGCAGAAGAATTCCAGGCTTCGCAGAGGCTGCTTAAAGCATTCCAGCACACTGTCCTGGTCCACTCTGGAACAAATGATGCGTTCCTTCCTGCTCATTTGATACAAGACAGAGCATCGGGTTCAGCTACACTGAAAGGAATTTGCTTTGTTCTTTGAAAAATGGCCAGAGGAATTTGGCATCTGCAAGGTCACTAATCCCCCAACTGACTAACTCAAGGGAATTTTGTGATCTCGAGTGTTAATCTTGCCTGTGCCAGACCACAAACTAATTTCACGCTAACCTGAGGGAACAATGGGATATTTTCCCCCTCCTAATTGAAAGCAAAGTATGCTAAGAGAAGCAGATTATGGACAATGTTCTCGCCCACTTTTTCCTCATTTCAAAGTTCAAAGTTATTTTATTATCAAAGTACATATATGTCACCACCTACAAGGCTGACATTCATTTTCCTGTGGGCACGCTCAGCAAATCTGGTTGACCTTTCATCGATCCTGTTATAGTTACTATTCTCTAGGGTGCAGAAGACAACAAACTGTGCAAATACAAATATATATAAGTAGCTATAAATAAACAACATGAGATAATGAGATAAAGAATCTTCGAAAGTGAGATCATTCGTTCGGGAATATTCCAATGATGGGCAAGTGAATTTGAGTACTGTTATATCGGCTTATTCAAGAGCCTGATGGATGTGGGGTAGTAACTGTTCTTGAACCTGCGTCTGAGTCGTGAGGCTCTTGTACCTTCCATGGCATCAGCAAGAAGAGAGCATGACCTGGGTGCTGGGGATCTCTGATGATGGTTGCTGCTTTCCTCGGACAGCTTTTCATATAAATGTGCTCAATGGTTGGGAGGGATTTCCTGTGATGTACTGGGCCAAATCTACTAGCTTTTGTAAGATTTGTCTTTGAAAGGCATCGGTGTTTCCATACCAGGCTGTGATGCAGCCAGTCGATATACTCTCCACCAGGCACGTATAGGAGTTTGCCAAAATTTCAGATGTCATTTCTGACCCACCTTGGTCTATTGTGGAAGTCACCAATTCTGATTTGGGTTTTTTTTGTCACGGTGATAATGAAAAGACAAGGAGGAGATGGAATTTTTGCTTCTGATTTAACTCTGCGGGCCTGGCCAGTACCAGATGAGGGACACACTGTGAAACTAACCACAGATAGGCACTAAGCCACAGAGGAATCTCCAACAGCACAGCGATTATGTAGGGTGTTCCGGCCAAATAATAGAAAAATCTGAGGTCAGAGAAACAAGAAAATGGCTGACAACATTAATGGTCAAAACTAATGTAGGAATACAGTTCCATAGAATTGCCTCCTAAATCAAAAACAAATATAGAAAATATGTTTTTTTTTTAACTTTTATGTTAATGTTTGAGATGTTAAACTGTGTTGCAGTTCAGGCAGTGGAATGCTCCTCCTGTGAAATGTGGCATTTCAGAGGACATGACAGTCTCCCTCATGACTACATCTGCAGGAAGTGCACCCAACATCAGCTCCTGACTGACAAGGTCAAGGACCTGAAGCAAGAGCTGGATGTACTTAGCACCACCCAAAAGGCTGAAAACCTCATAGGTGAGACTTTTACTGAAGTGGTCACCCAGAGTGCAGGCTTCAGATAGGAGATGGGTGACCCCCCCCCCCCCCCCAGGAGAAGTCAGATGAGTAAACAGTCAGTGCAGGTTCCGCTGTGGATGTGCCCCCAGAAGCAAGTGTATCCCTTTGGATACTGCTGGATGGGGTGACCTATACAGGCACAGAAGCAGCGACCAGGCCAGTGGCACTCTGTGGCTGGTATAGGGGCTCAGCAGGGCAGGGTAAAGTCAGGCAGAGCAATAGCGATAGGAGACCCACTAGTCAGGGGGAACGGACAGGAAATTCTGTGGCCATGTAAGAGATGCCACAATGGTGTGCTGTCTCTCAGGTCCTATGGTCCAAGACATCTCAGGTCAAGTCAAGTCACTTTTTATTGTCATTTTGACCATAACTACTGGTACAGTACACAGTAAAAATGAAACAACGTTTTTCAGGACCATGGTGCTACATGAAACAATACAAAAACTACACTAGACTACAGACCTACCCAGGACTGCATAAAGTGCACAAAACAGTGCAGGTATTACAATAAATAATAAACAAGACAATAGGCACAGTAGAGGGCAGTAGGTTGGTGTCAGTCCAGGCTCTGGGTATTGAGGAGTCTGATGGCTTGGGGGAAGAAACTGTTGCATAGTCTGGTCGTGAGAGCCCAAATGCTTCAGTGCCTCACTATCCGCTGCAGGGTCTTGCGATCTGAGACGGTACAATTTCCGAACCAGGCAGTGATGCAGCTGCTCAGGATGCTCTCAGTACAACCTCTGTAGAATGTGGTGAGGATGGGGGGTGGGAGATGGACTTTTCTCAGCCTTCGCAGAAGGTAGAGATGCTGCTGGGCTTTCTTTGCTATGGAGCTGGTGCTGAGGGACCAGGCGAGATTCTCTGCCAGGTGAACACCAAGAAACTTGGTGCTCTTAATGATCTCTAAGGAGGAGTCGTTGATGTTCAGTGGAGAGTGGTCGCTCTGTATCCTCCTGAAGTCAACAACCATCTCTTTTATTTTGTTCACATTCAGAGACAGGTTGTTGACTCTGCACCAGTCCGTTAGCCGCTGCACCTCCTCTCTGTATGCTGACTCATCGTTCTTGCTGATGAGACCCACCACGGTCGTGTCATCGGTGAACTCGATGAGGTGGTTCGAGCTGTGAGTTGCAGCACAGTCGTGGGTCAGCAGAGTGAACAGCAGCGGACTGAGCACACAGCCCTGGGGGGGGGGCCCCGTGCTCAGTGTGATGGTGTAGGAGATGCTGCTTCTGATCCGGACTGACTGAGGTCTTCCAGTCAGGAAGTCTAGGATCCAGTTGCAGAGGGAGGTGTTCAGGCCCAGTAGGCTCAGCTTTCTAATCAGTTTCTGAGGAATGATTGCGTTGAATGCTGAACTGAAGTCTATGAACAGCATTCAAATGTACATGTCAGAGCGGTCGCAGAAGATTCTGAGACAGGAGGGTGACCAGCCAGAGGATGTGGTACACATTGGCGCCAATGGCAGAGTCAGAAAAGGGGCAGAGGTCCCGCGAGGGAAACCAATATCCTTGCGGGCAGGTTTGTCACAGCTGCTGGGGAGGGTTTAAACTAATTGGGCAAGGGATGGATGGGGCAGTTGGTATACAAGTCGATGTATTGTGTAGTGAGACTGTGAGGAAGAACAGGCAGATGATAGGGTAAAACTGCAGTCATTGGAGGAGTTGAAATTTAACATGGGGGCAAAATCAAAAAAGGTGATAAATACCTTTTGAATGCATGCGGAACACGGAATAAGGTAGCAGATCTTGTAGCGCAGTAGCTCAATTAGAGCCTGGCAGGCATGCCGGTGTGTGAATCACTAAGTCATGGCTGAAAGACGATCCATGTTGGGAGCTTAACATCTAAGGATACACATTGTATCCAAAAAGCTAAGTAGAGGCCAAGTCATTGGGTTTATTTAAAGCAGAGGTTGATAGGTTCTTGATTAGTCAGGGTGTCAAAAGGTTGCAGGGAGAAGGCAGGTGAATGGGGATGATGGAATGCCGGAGCAGACTTGATGGGCTGAATGGCCTAATTCTTTACCTATGTCTTATGTTCTTATGGTATTATAGTTATTTCAGCTTCAACCTCTACCTCAATATGGTCTTTTCTTGTTCCCGTTTCTTACGTTCTTATGTCCTAATTTTTATTTTCCTTTCTCTAAAACATATTCAAAGTTTAAAAAAAACATAAAACTGTCATTTCTGAACCGCCAAAATAACGAAGTTTTGCTATCATTGTGTAGGTTTATGTCAAGACAGAAGTTCACATTTATTTCTCATAGGGGGTATGACAAAGCTTCCTGACATCAATAAACACAAGAGATTCTGCAGACGCTGGGAATTTTGAGCAGCACACAGAAAATGCTGGGGGAATTCAGTAAGTCAGGCTGCATCTGGGTCCCAATGAAGGGTTTCGGCCCTAAAGATCGACTGTTATTCACCTCCATAGATGCTGTCTTGACTTGCTGGGCTACTCCAGCAATTTATGTGTGTGTCTCTCACGAGATCAATTCCTGGATTCATGAGTAGTTATGGGCTAGCGTAATTGTTGCAATTGATAAGGTTCTCAGCAGTCACTAGTTGACCTAACACCTCCAGTATACTTATTTCAACAAAGCCGACAATCTTCAGTGGCCGTTACAGAACGTAGTGTACAGAAAGGTGTAATTCACGTCAGTACAGAAATTCTGTGCTGTGTCCCTGAATGCTACAACAGCCCACCTTGTGGTGGAGCTGAGCATTGCGGCCATCTCCAATCTTACTGCACAAATGCTGATAAGGAACATTCAGCCCAGAGTCTGCTCTGCCACTCCATCATGGCTGATTAGTTTCCTTCCCAACTCCATTCCCTTGCCTTCTCCCTGTGACCTCTGACATCCCAACTAATCAAGAACCTATCAACCTCCTCTTTAAATATATCTAATGACTTGCCCTCCACCGCCCTCTGTACACAATGAATTCTAGAGATTCACCACCCTCTGGCAAAAGAAATTCCTCCTCATTTCTGTTCAAAAGGGACATCCTCCTGTTCTAAGGCTGTGCCCTCCCACTCTAACCCCTCCACGTCCAAAAGTTCCTGTCAGTTTCACAGATTATCCTTCAAGTTCTGGGACCCTGTAGAAGTTTAGCAATGACGTTACCGATTGACAGGACAAGCTTGAGCAGTCGTATAATTTATTCCTGCTCCTGTTTCTTTATACATGAACTCCCCAACCCAAAATCAGTGTTAAGGCCAACTGCATTATGTGTGAAAAGAGCACCTACCTCCAGCAGTAGGAGAACAAGAACAAGTTGCAGGATTGGATTAGTTTTCCTCTTCGTCTGAATCTCGTTCCACTCGTTAGCTATGAAGTACGTGCGCCAGATACTGACTGATGAGGGGCTCGGTTTGCTTTCTGTAGAAACGGTAACACCAGTACAGTCAGTTAGGGGGACTGCGGAGAGTAAATCACAAGTTTTGTGGGGAGGAATTCATGTGATCTCATAATGACGATGAGTGAAACTAACATAATTAGAAAAGGGCATGCATTTATTTAACAACAGTGGAGGAACTCAGCAAGACAGGCGGTGTCCATGGAGGGGAATAAACACTCAATGTTTTGGGCTATGAATATTCATCAGGAAGCAGAATCAGAATCAGGTTTATTGACACAAACTATCTTGTGAAATTTTTGTTTTTCGGCAGCAGTACAGAGCAATGCATAAAATATTCTACAATTCCAGTCACGGCACCCGCATTCAAAGCTTCTTTGGTCGACATCTTCTGGATAGATCATGAAGACATCTTTTTCACTTGTTTTACGTCTCTTATATCTGTTTCTAGTCTTGAACACGACTCTGGAACTGTCGGACCCCGTCTTACGCTGCTTGGAGAATGTCTGGGTGTTCCTGCGCTCCACAGTCTCCAAGAGGACCCCAGGAGGCAGAGGCACTATGCACAAACTGATATTTGGCTCCCATTGTTCGCCAATTAAAGCGACGAGGGAGACTGAAGCACCAACGTGAGTGCAGAGGGTCAGCATCGACTGCTGGCCTTTTGATCCGTTGCTCTGTACTGGAGAGGGGAGACTGTGCTGCTGTGGAGCAGTGTTGTCCAGATTGCTTCGCATTTTGGATTTGGACTCTGGTCTATAGCCTCTTTCTTCATAGAAACATAGAAAACCTACAGCACAATGCTGTGCCAAACATGTCCCTACTTTAGAAATTACCTCGGGTTACCCATAGCCCTCTATTTCTATAAGCTCCATGTACCTATCCAGGAGTCCCCTAAAAGACCCTATTGTTTCCGCCTCCACCACCGCCGCTGGCAGCCCATTCCATGCACTCACCACTCTCTGTGTGAGAAACTTACCCCTGACAACTTCCAAGCACCTTAAACCTGTGCCCTCTTGTGTTAGCTACTTCAGCACTGGGAAAAAGCCTCTGACTATCAAGTCTTTCATTCATAGTTTTTATATTCTGTATGTTTTTTGCCTGAGCTTCTCATTTGTTGTTTTGAGTGGGGAGAGGGATTTGGGGGTCATTGTGCCTGATCCGATTTGTTTGTTTTTTTGTGCAAGAGGAACTGGGGGGAGGGGGGGGGTCGATGTACCTGACACAATCTGTTCATTGTTTTTTGAGCAGGAGGAGGGATTTGGGGCATCGATGTGCATGATCCATTTTTGTTTGTTTGTTCTTGCGGGAGGTGTGATTTGGGGATAGATAATTGTGCTGCCTTTCTTTTCAATTTTTGATTTCATGGCTACCTGGAGAATTGGAGAATTTCATAGTTGTATACTTTGTAACAGGTGAACCTTTGAAACTCTGAATTACAATAATAAACACGGTACATACATATATCCATATCAAAAACAGTGAGGTAGTGTGCATGGATTCACTGTCCATTCAGAAATCTGATTGTGGAGGGGAAGAAGCTGCTACTAAAACATTGAGTATGTGTCTTCAGGCTCCTGTACCTCCTCATCGATGGTAGTAATGAGAATAGACCATGTCCTGGGTAGGGGTCCTTAATGTTGAATGCTACGAAAGGGAGCAAATGTCAGAATAAGAAGATGGGGGGGGGGTAGTGGATGTTGAAGTTTAATTGTCATTCAACCATACACGAATACAGCGTTGCTCCACAGTCAAGGTGCAAAACACAGTACCAACAGACACAAGGCACATATAAGCTATCAGTAAAATACAGTACAACAAAAAAAAAGTCCAAAATGCTGTCATGAATGGTGCAGCAGTCTGCTGTCAAGCACAATACAGCTTGTCTTCTACCAAGCGATCACTGGGGGCAGCACTGAGTCCAGCTTGGACACCACGCCACACCATCACTGGTGGAAACATACAAGCTGGCAGTGTGGGGGAGGGGTTTGATGAAGGGTCTCAGTCCAAAACATCAATTGTTCATTCCCCTCCACTGATCTTGCCTGACTTTCTGAGTTTCTCCAGCATTTTGTGTGTGTGCTCAAGATTTCCAGCATCTGCAGAATCTCTTCTGCTTATGCATTTATTCTACACCTTTTGCAAAGAACTTTATGAACCTTGATGTGTTCTACAAGTATAGATACAACTGTTATCTGGACTGCGTAGCAGCTAAAAGCATTTAAGGTGTCTAGACAAGCAACTGAATCATGTAAGCACTGGTATAATATCCTATTGTCACATATATTGAGAAACAATGAAAAGCTTTGTATGCATGCCATCCAGACAGATCATTCGATATCCAAGTACATTGAGGTGGTAAAAGGAAAACAGAATGCAGAATATATGTCAATCTGATAGCATGAATAATAATTTCTCAAACCTTTAGTAATTGGCTCCCCCTTCACCATTCCCCATTCCTGTTTCCCTCTCTCACTTATCTCCTTACCTGCCCATCATCTCCCTCTGGTGTTCCTCCCCCTTCCCTTTCTTCCATTGTCTTCTATCAGATTCCCCCTTCTCCAGCTCTTTATCTCTTTCACCAATCAATTTCCCAGCTCTTTACTTCATGCTCTCCTCTCCGTTTCACCTATCAACTACCACCTTGTATTTCTTCCTTCCCTCCCCCCACCTTCTTACTCTGACTTCTCCTCTTCCTTTATAGTCCTGAGATGTCGACTGTTTACTCTTTTCCATAGTTGTTGCCTGGCCTGCTGAGTTCCTCCTGTATTCTGTGTGTGTTGCAGTTACAGAGAAAATGCAGTGCACGTAGACAAATAAAGTGCCAAGGGCAATGATGAGGTAGACTAGGAGTTGGTGTGTTCATGGGATTAATATGAATGGGTGGCCACTGGTCAGTGTGGATCTTATGGACTGAATGGCCTGTTTCCTTGCTGTATGACTTCATTGCAACTCTCATATAATGATAATGCCCTGGTCATCTAGTTTTGTGATGCTGATTGAAAGAGAAGAAATGGCTAGGACTGTGGCTCACAATCTGGTAATGCTGATGCAGCTTGCGGTACCAGGCAGGAAAGCAATCTTTCTCATCATAGCTTTAAAGAAAAAGATTAAAACAACCAGGTTGTAAAGCCAGCATGGCAGACATATTAGGTGAAAACTGACCTGATGTAATTTTACCTGCAGCTCTGAAGAGGTGAGGACAAAGAGGTGAATTTGAGAAGAATAAACAGTAGACCTTCCAGTCCTGGTGAAGAGTCTCGGCCCAAAATGTCAACTGTTTATTCCTCTTCGTTGATGCTGTCTGACTTGCTGAGTTCCTCCAGCATTTTGTGTGTGTGTTGCTCAAGATTTCCAGTTCCTTCAAAAGCTCTTGTGTTTAGGTCAATTTGAGCATTTGGGCCTGGTGGAGGGGGACTAAGACTTGAGGAAGGAGGTAAGGGACTAGCATAACCAACTGTTACCCTTCAAGTCTTCCTAATGACCCAATAAAATTCTGTTGTTGAGATATAGTCACTGTGGTAAAGCAGGAATCACTATAGCTAATGCGTGCTTTACAAAGTACCAACTGCCTTTAACCATTAATGAGTTAATTAAACCTACCTGCTGATGTAGGCAATTGTCTACCCTTGGGCTTCTCCCAGTCTATCAGGAAGATTGACACAGTCATTTGAATCATGAGGATGTGAATTAGCTGCAGTGCCTGAAAGAAAACCATGTTCCACAAAATTAGGGCAGGGCAACTTTCAATCCCATCCTCTTACAAAACAGTCCTGGGTGAAAACGAGTTTAGTCTAAGCAGTGTTGTATAACACTTGTTGTTTTTGTATTGTGTTGGGTGAGGTGCAGGATCCTAAGTATTTATATCTGCTTTCTCACCATTCCTTCCCATTACACTGGACATCAAAGATTTCACTTCCTGAATACTTTTGGGTGTATCTTATGGATTTTGGGCTCTGATCATGAAAATCACTACTTCCCTTTCGCACACCATTTTAAAAAAAGTCGCCTATATTTCTTATTTCAATTCATAATTCAAGTCAATTAAAACGTTACCCACAATGAAAGCTAAAAACTTTTCTATTTTGTCTGGACAGGCCTAGGCAGGGTGGATGCTGCATGGCAGGACAGGTTTCAGAAAGGCTATAAAATTCCCTGAGATTTTTGATATTTGAGACAGATGTGTCCCAGAATAACTGGTGCCAAGATTAAAGAAGGCATTTTCATTGGTCCACAAATCAAACAGGTCATCAATGACAGACAATTCAAAGAACTTCTAGTGGGACTGCAGAAAATCTCATGGAAGGCTTTTAAGGATGTTGTTGAAAATTTTCTTGGCAACTACAAAGCACCAAACTACATGCCACTGGTTGACGACATGCTTCAAGCATACAAAACCATGAAGTGCAACATGTCACTAAAGATTCATTTTCTGCAGTCCCATTTAGACTTCTTTCCTGCAAATCTTGGCACTGTCAGTGATGAGCATGGTGAAAGGTTTCACCAGGGCATTGCGGTCATAGAGTAACAGTGTAAGGGCAATTGGAATCCATCAATGCTGGCTGAGTATTGTGGGTACTTATGCGAAAAGCCTCAAGACACTGATTACAAATGAAAATCATCAATGAAACAGTTTTTGAATCTCCAGGGAGCTCTCATGGAGTGAAGTCGTCTTTGGCTTTGCTACATTCATGTTATTTTTTTTTAAGTTATGATCTCCCTTACTTAACTAATTTTTACCTACACTAGAAGATTTATTTTATTCTACTGATCTTTTCTTGAACTATAACTATGAAATCTGAAGAAATGAGCAAAGAAATAAGTACAAGATTCAAACAAAAGATGGGAAGGATTCCAACGGGAACAGAGGAAAAAGAAAAGGTGATCCTAAGCAAACGGAGGTATCTTATGAGAATATGATGAAGCTTTTAGATGAAAAATTTGATGTACAACATCAAAGTTTAACTGATAAATTTGAACAACAACGTCAAAGTTTTAAAGAAGACAAAGTCAATCACAGACTCTCTGAAATCGCTGGATTATTAAGTTAAGCAACATCGAAGTAAAATTACTGAACTAGATACTGAATCTCAGAAGAGAGATTTAAAAATCGAGAAATTGGAGCAGAATTTAGCTTTGACCACTAAACAACTGGAACATTTTAAATCCAAAATTTTTCTTCTTTATTAGCTTTTTCTATTGGGCTGATTTAATATTACAAAAATGTCTGCAGTGTTGTGATTTCCAGTTCCACTCTGAATGTTCATTCCTCTTCCGATCTCATGAGTTTATATAATGGTGAACTCTTTATATACCAAAGGGTTAACATTACGTTATGGCTCACATTATTAATTTTGTCTCTTGGAATACAAATGGTTTAAACCATCCAATAAAACAGAAAAAGATTTTTAAAGTATTCCAAAGACTGAATGCTCATATTATTTTTGCACATGAAACTAATGTGAGGAAACAGGGTAATCAATGTTTCTTTAAGTTTTGGAAAGAATAACAGTACCACTCGAATTCCCAAGCCAAAGTCAAAGGAGTTTCAATTTTTATAGATCCCTCAATTATATTTACTCATCAAGACGTTATCTCAGACCTAGTGGTAGATTTTTGTTAATTACTGGGTTACTTTTTAATAAAAAAGTTGCTATGGTTAATGTTTATGCTCCAAATGTGGATTACCCTGAATTTTTTAAGCACTTATTCACTTCCTTTCCTAACTTAAACTAGTATATGTTGATAAGGGGTGGTGATTTTAACTTATGTTTAAATGCCATGATGGATAGATCCATAATCTAGTCCGGCTTTACCGAACAAGTCGGCTACTCTTATAAACTCTTTTATGATTGACCCTGGACTTTCAGAAATTTGGAGATTTCTACACCCTAAGGATAGAGTTCTCATTCTTCTCACATGTTTATCATTCTTATTCTCGAATTGACTATTTTTTTATTGACTCTCGTTTAATTCCATCTGTAATTGATTGCAATTATGACATTATCGCCATTTCGGATCCCGCTCCAATGAAAATTTCTGTCAAGTTAATGGACATTTCTTCTACTAATAGACAATGGCGATTTAATTCTAGTTTGCTTCAAGACCCGGACTTTGTTAAGTTTATGAAGGAACAGATTGATTTCTTCTTTTCAACTAATATTACTGAAGAAATTTCCAACGGGACAGTATTGGATGCTTTTAAAGCTTATATTTGTGGACAGATTATTTCCTATCCTGTTGGTTTGAAAAAACGTATTAAGAATACTTTTGTTGGTTGATAAAATTAAAGAAATTGATAAGAAATATTCTATTGTTCCTAGTAAGGAGCTTTATAAACAGACAGTCAAACTTCAAATGGAACACAGTTTATTATTAACATCCTCGATTGAAAATCAATTAATAAAAACTAGAAGTGAGTTTTATATTCATAGTGTTAGATCAGGTGAATTATTAGCTAATCAATTGAAAATTACTTCGGTTAAATGTCAAATTATCAAGATCCGTAAACATGATGATACTTTGACGGTTGATCATGACGAGATAAACAAAACTTTTCAAGAATTTTATACCTCTTTATACCATTCTGATTTTCCTCATGATTCTAATATCATGCACGACTTTTTAAGGAAATTGAACTTTCTGAAATTATCACCCGAAGATTGTTTAATATTAGAAACTCCTATTACAGAGGAAGAAATAACAGATGTTATTTCCTCAATGAATTCCGGCAAAGCACCTGGTCCTGATGGTTTTACAGTGGAATTTTTTAAGTCTTTTTCCTCTATTCTCTCTCCTTGCTTGTCTAGAATATTCAAAGAAGCAATCAGATTAGGTAAATTACTACAATTGTTTTATGGAGCTTCTACTTTTTTAATTCTTAAAAAGAATGAAGATCCTTCTGATTGTGCTTCATATAGAGCGCTATCTCTTTTGAACGTAGATTCAAAAATTTTTTCCAAAATATTAGCAACTAGGTTAGAGAAGGTACTACCTCAAATTATCTCTGTGGACTAAACAGGATTTATTAAAAACCGTTAGTCATCTTTCAATATCAGGAGGTTAATGAATATTGTTTATACTCCTTCACTTAACACTCTGGAATGTATTATTTCATTAGACGCTGAGAAAGCTTTCGATAGAGTTGAATGGCCTTATTTATTTCATGTGTTCGAGAAATTTAATTTTAGTCCGCTATTTATATCTTGGATTAAATTGATATATCATAACGCTGCTGCTTCGGTTTGTACTAATAATCAAAGATCTCCCTTTTTTTCGTTTATCTCGGGGTACTAGGCAGGGATGCCCTCTTAGTCCATTATTATTTGATATTGCCCTTGAACCTTTAGCAATTTCCATCTGAGACTCGCTTAACATTTTTGGTATTACGCATGGAAATGAAATACATAAATTATCATTATATGCAGATGATCTGTTATTATATATCTCTAATCCTGGGAAATCGATTCCCGTTATTTTATCTTTGTTGGCTCAATTTAGTAACTTTTCTGGTTATAAATTGAACCATAACAAGAGTGAACTACTTCCCCTAAATAAGCAGGTTCCTACTTACGGATGTTCACCATTTAAATTGGTTACTGATTCTTTTACATATTTAGGGGTTAAAATCACGAAAAAGTATAAAGATTTATTTAAAGCTAATTTCTTATCTTTAATTGATCAGATTAAACTGTTGTTTACTAAATGGTCACCAATGTCTCTGTCATTGATCGGTTGGATCAATGCTATCAAGATGATTATTTTGCCTCAATTTTTATATGTATTTCAAACGGTACCAATTTTTATTCTAAAATCCTTTTTTTGATAATGTTGATTCCAAAATTTCCTCACATATATGGCAGAACAAAAATCCTAGGTTAGGTAAAAGACATTTACAGAAATCTAAAAAGGGGCGGGGGTTAGTTCTTCCTAATTTTAGATTTTACTACTGGGCAACTAACATTCGATATTTAAAATTCTGGTTATGGGACTTGGACGTAACCTCAAGTCCACATTGGGTAAATCTGGAATGTAATTCTTTACAAGGGTTTTCATTGGGTTCTATTTTAGGGACTTTGCTTCCCTTTACTCTTTCTAAATTGTATAAACAAATGGATAACCCAATAGTTAAATATACTTTACGTATATGGTTTCAATTTCAAAAATTTTTTGGGTTGAATTAATTTATCTTAGCAAGTCCTATTATATCTAATTTCTTTTTTCAACCCTCCACTATGAATCAAGCATATTTGGATTGGAAAATCAAAGGTATAGTACAATTTTGTGATTTATTTTCGGATAATGTTTTTATGTCCTTTGAACAATTATCTAATAAATTTAATCTGCCTAGATCTCACTTTTTTAGATATTTACAGGTTAGAAATTTTTTAAATACTGTTTCTTCTAATTGTCCGAATTTATATTCAATGGATATTTTGGAAAAAAATTTAGATTTAAATCCTTTTCAGAAAGGTGTTATAGCAATTATTTATAATACAATTATGAATATATGTCCTAATGTATCTAATAAAATTAAAGCCGATTGGGAAAGAGAACTTAAGATCATTGTACCGATTGAAAAATGGGAAAAAATTCTTCAATTAGATAATTCATCCTCTATATGTGCTAAACATGCGTTGATACAGTTGAAAGTAGTGCACAGGGATCATATGTCTAAAGATAAATTATCTCGTTATTACTTTTATATAAATCCTGTATGTGATAGATGTCACTCCGAGATAGCTTCTTTAACTCATATGTTTTGGTCATGTCCTTTGTTGAAAAAATATTGGAAAGATATTTTTGATATTATCTCAAACAACAGGAATTCTGCAGATGCTGGAAATTCAAGCAACACACATCAAATTTGCTGGTGAACGCAGCAGGCCAGGCAGCATCTGTAGGAAGAGGTGCAGTCGACGTTTCAGGCCGAGACCCTTCGTCAGGACATTATCTCAACTGTTTTGAATTTTGACTTACAACCTCACTCAATTACTGCCATTTTTGGGTTACCAATGATAGAATCAAGTCATTTAACTTCTTCAGCTCATCAGATGATTGCATTTCTTACATTAATGGCTAGAAGATCCATTTTGCTGAATTGGAAAGAGATTAATCCTCCTACCACATTTCATTGTTTCTCTCAAACTATGTTGTGTTTAAATTTGGAAAAAATTTGAAGTGTTGTTTATGATCCTTCTATTAAATTCGAAAAGACCTGGAGGCCATTTATTCAACATTTTCATATGATGTAATTTGACGTTTTCCAAACTTATTCTATTTCTTTGTAATATTTGTTGAGAGGAATGGAGTCATCGACACTGATGCTTTTTTTTAATGATGTTACATAACAGCCCATGTCTTTTTTTTAGTTTAGTTGATTAATACTGTCTAGGTTAGTTTTTTTTGGGGGGGGGTTATAGTTTTATTTTTTTTCCTTTTTCATGATTTTTTAAAGATATTTTTCTTTATTTTATATTGTTCATCTGTATCCTGCATGATTGGGAGTTTTAACATTTAAGTGTTAACTGGGTTTATATTTAACTATGTCAATTATAACAATGTATTCCCAATAACTTTGTATCATTATTATGTTATGTTTATTATTATGAAACTAATAAAAAGATTGAAAAAGAAAGAAAAGAAAGAAACAGTTTTTGCTTAGTTGAACTATTGTAAAGTGTCGGTACCGTTATACAACTAAACACATTATATTCAAAAAAAGTTAGTTTCTTGTTTCTCCAAATTCCATATAACAAGTAGTCTGAAATTATATTTTTCTTCAGCTTCAAGCGGTCTATCATAAACATAAAAAATTCTGAGGAAGCAAAAGTTTCAAAAAAATTTGTTGTCCAGTATTATCAGACATTTCAACATGTGTTCTGCCTCTGTGCACCCTTTGAATTTGAACAGCTCCGAGGATAAACACCCAAAAATTGGTTTCTCACTCTATTTTCTGAGTACCCTTTGAATGTTAGATGGTTGCAAATTCTGCTTTACTTACCACAAATTCATAAAAAGGGTGAGTAGATAAAAGGGTGAGTAGATAAAGGGTGAGTAGATAGTAAATCAATCCCCAAGCAAAATTAATATCTCCCAAATTTTATAGTTGTGGATGCCATTTCAAAATATGATTGGAAAGGACATACAAATGCCACATCAAACATGATGCATTGGACGTTGACCTGAAGTAAACACTGCAAAAGGCTTTGCAGAGCTTCATGACCTTAACACCCACCTTCAGTGCAAAAGCACAGGACACATAGATGATGAAGCCAGTTTCAATCTCACTACCAGCAGATGGCAGTGTAACCTCAACTGTGGTCTGCTGGCCCTGGGAAAACAAATGGAAGAATTATTGACAAACCATGAAGCGTCCTCCCACCCTCTTCCACAAAACTGTCTCCTCATTGAAGAACTAGAATAGATATATTGCTCTATTAAACATCAGAATCTGATTAAAATCCTGATCAATATGGCAATTTGAATGGACTCAGCCCAGTACATCACAGACACATCCCTTCCCACCATCAGTACTATCTACATGAGGAGCCATCTCAGGAAGCCAACATCCATCATCAAAGATCCCCACCATCCAGGCAACGGCATCTTCTCACAACTACCATTGGGCAGGAGGTACAAATTCCTGAAGTCCCTACATACCCCTCATACAAACTCTTCTCCCTCCTACCATCTGGCAAAGTATTCGGGCTCTCACGACCAGACTATGTAACAGTTTCTTCCCCCAAGCCATCAGACTCCTCAATACCCAGAGCCTGGACTGACACCAACCTACTGCCCTCTACTGTGCCTATTGTCTTGTTTATTATTTATTGTAATGCCTGCACTGTTTTGTGCACTTTATGCAGTCCTGGGTAGGTCTGTAGTCTAGTGTAGTTTTTGTGTTGTTTTACGTAGTTCAGTGTAGTTTTTGTATTGATCATGTAGCACCATGGTCCTGAAAAACGTTGTCTCATTTTTACTGTGTACTGTACCAGCAGTTATGGTCGAAATGACAATAAAAAGTGATTTGACTTGACACTAGGTTCAAGAACTTTGTCATCCATTCAGATTTTAAACCAACCTACAGAACTTCAGTATGTCACAACTTAATCACTACCTCAGTATATCAACATTATGACCACTGTGAACTAAAATGAATTTATTTTGTTCCAAATTTTGGCTAATCTTGTATTATTTTGTTTTTCTTGCTAACATTGTGTATTCAATGCAATGTGTCTGTGACACTGCTGCAAGTAAGGTTTTCATTGTACCTGTCCATACATGTACACGTACAGACCAGAATAAACCCAAATTTGACTAAGTCTCTTATCTTCTCCAATTCATTTGTATCTGTTCATACATCTATTATGGGCATCATGGTAGAATCAGGCTTATTATCACCGGCATGTGACGTGAAATTTGTTAACTTAGCAGCAGCAATACATAATCTAGCAGAGAGAGAAAAATAACACTAATAATTATAAATAAAACTTAATAATAAATAAACAAGTAAATCAATTATGTATATTGAATAGATTTTAAAAATTGTGCAAAAACAGGAATACTGTATATTAAAAAAAGTAAGATAGTGTCCAAAGCATCAATGTCCATTTAGGAATCGGATGGCAGAGGGGAAGAAGTTGTTCCTGAATCACTGAGTGTGTGCCTTCAGGCTTCTGTACCTCCTACCTGATGGTAACAGTGAGAAAAGGACATGCCCTGGGTGCTGGAGGTCCTTAATAATGGATGCTGCCTTTCTGAGACACCGCTCCCTAAAGATGTCCTGGGTACTTTGTAGGCTAGTGCCCAAGATGGAGCTGACTAGATTTACAACCCTCTGCAGCTTCTTTTGGTCCTGTGCAGTAGCTCCTCCATACCAGACAGTGATGCAGCCTGTCAGAATGCCGTCCACAGTACAACTATTTTTAGTTTTTGAGCGCATTTGTTGACATGCCAAATTCCTTCAGGCTCCTAATATAGAGTATAGCCGCTGTCTTGCTTTCTTTAATATGTTGGGACCAGGTTAGATCCTCAGAGATCTTGACACCCGGGAACTTGAAGCTGCTCACTCTCTCCACTTTTGATCCCTCTATGAGGATTAGTATGTTTTCCTTTGTCTTACCCTTCATGAAGTCCACAATCAGCCCTTTTGTCTTACTAACGTTGAGTGCCAGGTTGTTGCTGTGGCACCATTCCACTAGCTGGCATATCTCACTCCTGTACGCCCTCTCATCACTACCTGAGATTCTATCAACAATGGTTGTATTGTCAGCAAATTTGTAGATGGTATTTGAGCTATGCCTAGCCACACAGTCATGTGCATAGAGAGTAGAGCAGTGGGCTAAGCAGACACCCGAGGTGTGCCAGTGTTGATTGTCAGTGAGGAGGATATGTTATCACCAGTCCGCACAGACTGCGGTCTTTCGGTTAGGAAGTCGAGGATCCAATTGCAGAGCGAGGTACAGAGGCCCAGGTTCTGCAATCACCGATCGGGGTTTGACTCTGCAGCTGTCTGTAAGGAGTTCGTACGTTCTCCCCGTGGCCACATGGATTTGCCCGGACGCTCCGGTTTCCTCCCGCGTTCAAAGAACATATGTTTAGGCAACACACACCAAATTCCGGAGGAACTCAGCAGGCCAGGCAGCATCTATGGAAAAGAATAAGCAGTCAACATTTCGGGCCAAGACCCGTCATCAGGACTGGAGAAAAAGATGGGAAGTCAGCACAAGAAGTTGGGGGGAGGGGAGGAAGAAGTGCAAGGTGGTAGGTGATGGATAAAACCGGGACAGGTAAGGGTTAGGGTTAGTAAGTTGTGGAATTCTATCTTTGCACTGGAAGCATGGTGACACTTGCAGGCAGCCCCCAGCACAACCCTCCCTTATTTGATTTGACGTAAATGTGACAAATAAAGCTAATCTTTAAAATGTTAAATTTCTTTGGATTCAATCTTTGTGAATGGTCAAAATGTAACGTGAAGGACGTTTGGAGCTGTGTCTGATGTCCCTTCAGTCTCTTGTCTTCCTTCCATTCTAACTACTTGCACATTCACCTCTTCACAAACTCTGCCCTACATTCTGGAAACCCATCTCTAAATTTTTCTGCCTTCTCTGGATTCCCAGAAGTCTGAATTCAAACTCAATACCAACTATCAGAACCGGGATATTCTAAGTTCAATTAGCTAAGCAAAAATGGAATGGAAAACCAGTTTCAGTTTTACTGAAGGACTGTTACAGTCTTTACCCAAATCTGGAAAACTTTTGAATCTAAGGCTGTCATAAAGCAGATGGCTCATGATATCCTTTTAAAATGTCTCAGCGAGAGTCATTTAAAAATGGAGCAATCAATATTGAACCTACCCATGATCGACGATACTCACTCAAACTATGATGAACATATGACTCTGTGCCAAATTTTGGTCGACAGGACTTCTGTGAAAGACTTTGACACTTATTACAACACAAAAGAGGCCACTTCTTAATCAATCTCATTGGTAAGACATAAGGTGATAAAGTCTTCAGGAGGAACTAGCATTAAAAGGAGGAGGGAAGGGGAAGTTGGAGATGAAGAGCCACCAAGGAGTGGTGAAGAGTTTTTCATTGTGCCCTTCTTACAAGCAAGCCTACAGCCACAATTTTTAGATTCTACAGATTTGTGTTCTCTGTATTATTTATTTTAAATTTGCACAATTTGACTTCCTTTGCCGATTGGTTGTTTGTCAGTCAGTCAGTCTTTGTTAATGTAAAGTTCCTCCCCATGCCTCATTTGGCACATCAGACGGCAACCTTGCAGTTTCTTTAGTGTTTGTCTGTTTTATGAGGCCAAGTTGCAAATTTGACGCTTAACCCAGCACGGGTGGAACTCGTGTAAGAAGCCGGCCAGATTTGAGCCTGGGACCTCTTGCTCGGAAGTGCAGATGTTGATGCCAATACACCACTGGCACAGACTTGTTTCTGTATAGTTTTTCGTGAATTCTATTGCATTTTTTAATTTTCCTGAAAATGCCTGCAAGAAAATAAATCTTGGTATATGGTGACATACAGTATCTGTACTTTGATAATAACTCTACTTTGACTTCAACTTTTGACTTTCACTTAACCTCCCTTCCTTAACTTCACTGAATCGCAGTAAGGTCCACACAAACGTTGATGTCACATTTGGCTCAGCTGGCTAAATCTTTCACCTCTGAGCCACAAAACTGGGCACAAGACTCATTCCAAACAAAACCTCTTTGTTGACACCCCAGGCTGGCACACAGAAAGAGGCAGATCCAAGAACCAAGCAAGTTTCTACAGGTGTACAATGGAGAGCGTTCTGACTGGTTGCATCACTATCTGACTGGTTGAATTCCCAGTCTAGCTCACAGCGACCTTTAGTTGTCTATCTGCATTGCATTTTTTCTTTAACTACAACATAATAATTCTGCTTTCTGATTTCCTTTTCACTATCTCTATGCACTCCTTTACACTTAACGTCAGCAAGACCAAGGAATTTATTGTGCAATTCAGGAAGGGAAAAAAGGGATTTTTCATCAAGGTGTCAGCAGTGGAAAAGGTGAACAGTTTCAATTTCTTGGGTGTAGATACCTCTAACAATCTTTCCTGGGTCCAACACATTCAGGCAATTAAAAAGAAGACATGCCAGCAACTATATTTTGTTAGGAGTTTCAGGCGATCTGGTATGTCACCAAGATGCTGAGGAAGCTTGCACTCATTCACGGGCAGTAGCCTCCCCAGAATCCAGGACATTTTCAAGGAGAGATGCCTTGAAAAAAAAGCATCCGTCACTAAGAACCCTATCACCCAAGTGATGCCTTGTTTACACTGCTACCAACAGGAAGGAGCTATAGCAGCCAACTATTCAGGAACAGTTCATTCTCTCTGTTATCAGATTTCTGAATGGACATTAAACCCATGAACACAACCTCACTACTTTTTTTCCCTTTTACACTATTTATTTAACTACGTATGTACACATCTTCCAGTAATTTACAGATTTTATTATGTATTGCAATGTACTGCTGCATAACAACAAGTTTCATGACATGTGCCAGAGATATTAAACCTGATACTGATTCTGATTTTCAGGGTTTAACGAAGTTCTTCAGATGTACCACGGTGAGCTTTCCAACTGGCTGCATCGCCGTCTGGTGTGGAGGCTCCAAAGTGCAGATGGTTGTACACTCTGCTAGCTCCATCACAGTCACAGCCCTCCGCACCATCAAGGGCATCTGCAAAAACACTGCCTTAAGGAGGTGGCATCCACCAATACAAACCTCACCATTTTGAACATGCTCTCTTCTCAATATTACCATGGGGGGTGCCGGTGGGGGGGGGGGGGAAATGCTGGCCCACATTCAATGATTTAGGAACAGCTTCCTCCCCTACATCAGATTTTTGGACAGTCCATGAACTGTTCCTCCCCACTATTCCTCTTTTGCACTATTCATTTATTTTTGTAAGATACCAGCAATTTTTATAGAGTGCACTATACTGCTGGCACAATACAACAAAATTCACAATGAATGTCAAGTGAGAACAAACCTTATTCTGATCTGAAGAAAGATGTTAAACAGGGGACCTGTTCACTCTGGCAGGAGGAGGTAACAACTCTGTACAGAGAAGAATACAGCTCTGGAAACAGGCACAGCTTTACTAGATATAATAATCCCTGAACCTCGTAATTATCCCTAACTAAAAATTGCTATTTGTGAGATCCTGCCGTGTGCAAATTGACCTGCACTTCCCACGTCAGAACTGTGATGATGCTTCCCATGTATGTATCTATTTATCTAACTATCTATTTACTTATTTATTTACAGACACAACCTAGAAAAGGCATTTCTGGCCCAAGGAATCATGCCACCAACCCACCTATTCAATCCTAGCATAATCACGGGACAATTTACAATGACCAATTAATTGACAAACTTTGGACTGTGGGAGAAAAGCAGAGCACAGGAAGAAACCCACACGTTCACGGGGAAGAACATACAAACCCTTTACAAGATGACGTCGGAACTGAACTCCAAATTCCGATGCCGAGTTGTAATGTGTCGCGCTAACACTAAGCTACTGTGAAGTGTTTTGGGATACTTTGAAGTTATGAAATGCTCTATATGAATGTAGAAACTTCTTTCTTCATTACTAGAACAAAATAAAGCAGGAATCCTTACCTTGTACACAATAAGCCAGTAGACACCTGTACCATAGGTGACAAGGAAGAAGGTGTTCGACAGGGCTCCAGCAAAGTAGGCAAAATACTTCACAATAGTCTGCATAAAATGAGAGAGGCAGTGAGGGCCGTACACTGACCAAGGCCAACTTAACTGGGATGTTCAAAGAACGGTTGATAAATTATTTGAAAATCGATCAGAGAGTCATGGAGCACCTCAGTACAGAAACAGGCCCTTCGGCCGAACTGTTGTTCTGCCTAGTTCCTTCTGCCAGTAGCCAGACCATGGCCCTCCATAGCTCTCTCATCCATGTAACCTACGCAAACTTCTCTTCAATGTTACAATTGGATCACATCTACCACCTCCACTGGCAGCTTGTTCTACACTCGTACCACTCTCTGAGTGAAGTCCCCCACACTCGATTCCTCTTCAATATTTCACCTTTCACCCTAATATGATCCCTAGTTCTAGTGTCACCCAACTTGAGGGGAGATAGCTTGCACCCTGTCTACACTATTCATTATTTTGTATACAATACTTCCCTCTGTAAGATTGCTCCTCATTCTCCTACACTCCAAGGAATAAAGCCCTAACGTATTCAACCTTTCCCAATAACTCATGGCCTCAAGTCCTGTTAACATCAGTGTAAAGTTTCTCTGCAATCTCATGGTGTTTGCAAATGCAAACAAAGAGTATCCACAATGGCTGGATAGTAACTGGGCCCTGTCTCAGTCCTGGACACATTTAGCTGGATGACTGAGTTCGTCAAGCACTGCTTGTCAACTGGTCAGAACCCTTGGCTGCTGGGCTGATTTTACATCCTGCCTCACTGGTCTCCAGTCCCCTGCTACAATCCCAAGCATTTACAGCCTCTGAGTCAGACTGTCAAATTAACATCAAACTTTATCACCATTCTATCCTGAGAGCTGTTCCCAGAGACAACACTCATGTTTAAGGGTGGGAACAAGCTGCTGGAGCTGGACAAGTATAAATGTGACTGCTGTTGGAGACAGTTTCCTCTTGAAAGGATTAAAGCAAAGTAGAACCAAGGCATCTGTTGAAATCATGACCAGTCAGCAATGGGGTTGGAGAATGTCGTTAATAAGACCATAAGTTGTAGGAACAGAATTAGGCTATTTGGCCCATCGAGTCTGCTGTTTGATCATGGATGATTTGTTTTTCCTCTCAACCTTGTTCTCCTGTCTTCACCCCATAACCTTTGACACCCTTACTAATCAAGAACCTATCAATCTCCGCCTTAAGCATACCCAATGACTTGGCCTCCATATCTATCTGTAGCAATGAATTCCAGATTCACCACCCTCCGGCTAAATAAATTCCTCCTCATCTCTGTTCTAAAGGGACGTCCTTGTTTTCTGAGGCTGTGCCCTCTGGTTTCAGAATCTCCCATTATTGGAAACATCTGCTGCACATTCTCTCTCCTTTTATAGCGGAACATGAAATGTTGGATTGAAGACATACTAGACACACAGGTGGTCATTGCTGACAGCTGCAGAAGAGGGCAACAAGTGTGTAAACCTTGGGGGCCACATCTAAAGTTCTGGTCATTTGAATGAATGGATATTAAAGGATCTGGGACTTCTTCACTTACACTTACTCCTTTGTGCCACGGGAAGTACAGTGTGTCCACAAGGGGTTGGAGCATCTGTGGAAGGAAGGGGGGATGCAGTGCCTGCATAGAGGGGTTGGCTGGTGGTCCGCAGAGGGTACACTGTCTCTGCTCCAGGGTACAGAGTATCACCAAGAATGGACGTGGAATAAAGTTCCAGTGTTGAGTTGCAGGTAAGCAAATTGTTTGTTTGCCTCTGCCTTCATCCAACAGACAGTGATTGGACTGTCCTTACCACAACGTCAATGAACTCCAGTCCACTCCTCCGCCTCCAGCTGCTCGTCTCCAGCATGGCAGTGAAAACAGCCAAAGAACCTAGCACGCCCAGAGCGATCTGCACAGAGAAACCACAGCGAGTGGGACAAAGAATGAGTGAAATACTCCAGAGAAGTTTGTGAAACATCATTGCCAATAAACCCGTATTTAGTTTGAATATTAATCATCTCAATGCATCAGTATTATTCAAAGAGTTAATGAGCACTGGAAATAATGCTTGGCAATTTCCCAAAATGTCTCCGGCCGCTTACTCACATCAGTAAAATGCCTGTGGCCGGTTCCTAACTATTCACTGCTCTTTGGAAGGGGCCAATTTTTTTCTTGTGTAGAATTTTAAATTTGGTTTTCAGATATAGGGATCACCGACGAACCAAGTTTTTATAAATCATCTTTTATTACCTCTTCAGATTCAGATTCATTTATTTATTACTTGTATTTTGAAACATAGTGAGACGCACTGTTTGTATTAACAACCAACACAACTCAAAGATGCGCTGGGGGCTGCCCGCGAGTGTCACCACGCATTCTGGCACCAACATGGCATGCCCACAGTGCTCAACAGAACAACGCAAGCAGCAACATGATAAAACGAAAACAGCAAAATGAGCCCTGTCCCTCACTCCCAACCATACACACACCCATACACATAGAGCGTCCACTGCCCCAGGTCATGCAACCTCGGGACCTCCACTCCGCAGTCGACCCAAGGACCTGCAACTCCAATCTTCAGACCCACCGACCTAGGGGGTTAACAGTTCCTGGGATGTCACCAGCCTTCATCCACATCAGTTCAGGAGCCTGATGGTTGAAGGGTATGACTGTTCCTGAACCTGGTGGTGTGGAACCAAAGGCTCCTCTCCCTCCTGCTCAGTGGTAGCTGGGAGAAGGGAGTATGGTGAGGTCTTTGATGATGGATGCTGCTTTCTTACAGAACGTACAAACTCCTTACGGACAGCAACAGGAATCGAACCACAATCTTACAGCCGGCACTGTAATAGAGTTAAACTAACTGCTATGTGACCAGGCCGCTCTGATTTGGGTGTCTCAGAGCACATACAGATGACACTTCTACAGGGCCTGTTGAGGCCTATGCCAAGATGCTAAGGGAAGCAAAGGAGCAAATAGCAAGTATCTTGACGAGAATTTTGCATGTTTGGCAGGGAAGGGGCCCCAAGGAGGTGGAAAAGCATCAGGAATACACCAGATAAATGCAGACCAGTGAGCCTTATGTCAGTGGTAGGAAATTCTAAAGGGTAGGATTTATACAAAGGCTGGCAGTTGAGGGTCAGCTAACCAACTACAAGGCAGGGTAAAGCCAGATCCAGGAGGATTTAGGCATGAAGATGGAGCAAGTAGAGGAAATGTTGTTAAAAGTCACAGAAAGTTCAGAAAAGTTCGAGACTAACTTTTGGGCAGCTTATGCCTACCATGCACCCAAGGTGGGAAGCAGACCTGGCTTCCAAAGTTAGCAGTGGTTTAAAACTCCATGGTCAGACAATGGAAGTAATAGATCTTCACATAAAGGGTCGTGTGTATTTGGAATGAGCTGCCAGAAATAGTGCTTGAGACATGCACATTAGCACCACTTAAAAGCCTTCTAGATATATACATGGATAGGAGGGGCTTAGAGGACTATGGGCCAAACAGATGCAGATGGGATTGGCTTGCTGGGCACAGAGCCAGCATGGATGAGTTGGGCTGAAGGGCCTGTTTCTGTGCTGTGTGACTCTCACTCTATAAAGTCATGATATTCAGAGTGACTGAAACAGACCTTTCAGCCCATTAGGTCCATACTAACCATCAATATTGATCCCACATGAATCCCCTCCTTTTTTTAAATTCTCCCTGCATTCCTATGAACTTCCCCCAAGATTCTATCACTCGCCTACACATCAGGAACAATTTACAGTGCCCAATTAACCTACCTTTTGAAATGTCTTTGGAGTGGAGGGAGCACCCATTGAAAAAATGCCGTCACAGGGAGAGTGGGCGAACTGCACATAGACAACAACCAAGGTCACGATTGAACCTAGGTCTTTCGTGCTGAGAGACAGTGATTCTACCAACTGTACCACTATGCCACTGACAAATGACCATCTCATCTAGTTGGAAAACCCTGTAGTTTGCATCGGGAATGGTGTGGGATTCAAGCTCCTTTCATTGTCCAAATTTAGTTAATATCGAGTCCATTAAAGACAAACCTTCTTCCCTTTCATTGACACAGAGTATCAGAGGAACCAAAATGTATAATGATACTTGTTTGCAAGAACAACAAAGGGAGAGGCAAAATATCAAACAGATAACTTTTGGACACATATTCAGCAAACACTCAAGGTTACATTATCTTCTAGCTTCACTGTCTGTTTACTGACATTGCCCAAACACTCACCTGGCATTTTATAGTCTTGGGCATTATTTACTCTACAAGTTAATCGACAACATTTTGTTGAATTGTTCACGTACTGGATAGCTTCCAGCATAGTCACTTGGATGACAGTTTTGAACCAAAATCGTCCCTAAAGACCTTTTTGCAAAGCAGTATGATCTTTAGTCAGATTGCAGCCAGAAACGTTGCAAATGAAAAAGCTATTAAATAGACGCAATCCAACAGGTAACACATGTCAACACACACAGAAAATGCTGAAGGAACTCAGCAGCTCCGACAGCATCTATGGAAATAAATAAATGGTTGACGTTTCAGGCCGAGATCCTTTACAAACCACATACTGAAATCCATAAATTTATATCATATCTGTCACTAGAGCAACTGGTGAAATCATTTTAATTACCTGATTGCAGACTTGACTTATTGGTTGTCTATCCTTGGATGGTAGGGTGGAGATATGTCAAAGCACATGTGTTAGGGCATTTTTGGAGTTAGGACATATAGTGAATGTTGACTTCAGCAACCAACCTTCAGATCTGAATATGCACTGAAGATTAAATCTAAAATGCAACTCTGAACAATGGGTTCCTAAGAACTGTGAACCAAGTTAGTTGGAAGACACCACAGTTAATTGGGAGACCAGACAATGCTGACTTAACTTCACACTACTTGTGTGTATTTGGGTGTCTGTAGTATGGGTACCAAGGAGGGAGTATGAAGGTGGTATGTAGTACAAAGGAAGCACTGTAAATATGGAATTGTATGTACAAATGTTTGTAATTCAGTGATGGGGCAAGTGAAGTTATCCCCACTGGTTTAACAGCCCATTGAAGAGAAGATGGCGGCGCGACACAGCGCGCAGCAGCCACTCCAGTGATGAATATCTGTTATTTGTTAAGTAGGATGCCGTGCACAATCCTGATTTGATGGAGACGGATGTGAAAAGCACAGAGGAACACCTGGTGAAACTTCTGAAATGCCTGTTTCGCTGCCGCTGCTACTGTGCGATTCAGAATCTCCGGAGGGGAAGGCCCGAATCTTCGGGTTTGCCTGTTGCTTGGCAGCTGGGGCTGGGGTCGAAGCGCTCGGCAGAGATGGTGCTCGGAGGGCTGGTCGGAGGCTCAAAGTTCTCGGATGGACTCAGAGTCAGCTGTGGTCGGGTGCTTCCAGGGTGCTGCATTGGCAACTTTGCAGCGCTGGAGGTTCATGGCAGGGAGAGTTTCTCTTCCTTCTACTGTCTGCGTGAGATGATGGGACTTCCGAGAGACTTTGAGACTTTTTTTTTACCGTGCCCATGGTCTGTTCTTTATCAAATTACGGTATTGCTTTGCACTGTTGTAACCATATGTTATAATTATATGGTTTTAGTCTTGATCTGTCTTGTGTTTCTGTGATATCATACTGGAGGAACATTGTATCATTTCTTAATGCATGCATTACTAAATGACAATAAACGAGGACTGAGTGTCCTCATAATCTAATCTAATCTAATTCAAAGGAAGCATTGTAAATATGGATTTGTAGTGTCTAATTCAAATGAAGCATTGTAAATATGGAATTGTAGTGTGTAGTTCAAAGAACACATCATAGATATGGAATTCTACTGAATTTTCTTTGATCTTTAGCACATAAAATGTCATGTCATGTTGGGTCAAGCAGATCGTTTCCTCTGAAAGAGGTTTCAACCTGATGCCTGCTAGATCCATTTTGTTGAATAAAGAGACTATTTCATAACTACCAGTACTTCTCTCAAGTGACAAGTGATTTCATTCATGAAACAACAAGGTGCAAGGCGCTCCTTCCCTTCGCTAGCATGCAGGTCACCCTTGGACAAGGTGTAGCACCTGCTTAGTGACCCCTAATCAGGGTCATGTGAAGCCATGGGAGCAGGTGGTGGATGGTCGTATGAGCAGCTGATGCGTATCACAAGTCCTGGTATGCGCCCACTGACGTCAGGAAGACAATCTCGGAAGAGTATTGATAATGGCTGGGGTCACCCATCTTGTAAAGACGCTGCCCAGGAGAAGGCAAAGACAAACCACTTCTGTAGAAAAATCTGCCAAGGACAATCACGGTCATGAGACGATGATCGCCCACACCATACAACACAGCACATAATGATGATGATGTCAGTCCTTAATTGCCTGAACTTATAAGGCAGTTGACAATCATCAGGGAACACACACAAAATGGCAGATTTCAGTCCCTACAGGACATTAGTGAACCTTAGACTTTCTTGAAAATCCAGTAGTTTCATGGTCACCTTTACTAAGGCACTATTTTTAATTGCAATTTTTCTTAATTATTTATATTTAATTTCCCTAGCTGCTGTAGTGGGAATTGAACTCATACCACTGAATTAGTGGTTGTGACTTTTGACTGATGGTCAAGTTGTTAATCAGCACACCATCATGCCCCCTTGATCAGTACTGTCCGGCAAGATGGTGACCACTGGAGACTAGATCAAGTAGGTTGTTTCAAGAACAGAACGGTTAGTAGGGAAGTGGCTTTTCTTGAACCCGGTGGGGTGGGATTTCAGACTCCTGGCTGATCAAGTTGGCACCAGAAGCCAAGAGCATTAGAAATTCTCCAGTCCAACTGGTGTAGCTAATGACATGAATGTATTAGTCAATGAAACAGAGCTGGCTGTTTAGCACAAAGCAAGGTCTGTTTATTCTGCACAGTCTGTTTAAACAGCAAACAGCCTATGGACTCAAAAATATCAACTTCAGCAAAGAGATATAATCAGGATGATTTAACCCTGTTCCTGGCTACCTGACCCATGGCTGATGAGACACAAATGTGTGCTTCTGCTAAAGTATTTTCGCTTGAGTCAGGCTGTGCTGTGCAGAACTTGCTCAGTACTTTATCAAGATTTATGAGGAGGAATTTCTTTAGCCAGAGGGTGGTGAATCTATGGAATTCATTGTGATGGAACTCAAGGCCGAGCCACTGGGTATATTTAAAGCGAAAGTTGATAGGTTCTTGGTTAGTAAAAGTGTCAAAAGTTATGGGGAGAAGGAGAATGGGGTTCAGATGGATAATAAATCAGCCACGATGGACTGGCAGAACAGACTCAATGGGCCTAATGGCCTACTGCTACTCCTATGTCTTAAGGTCTTATCTAGGCCAGAATGATCTGTTTAGTATTACTGAATTTGTCCTCTGTTCTCGACCAAGAACAATGTACAGTCAGCCCTCTGTATCCGCGGGTTCCGCATCCGCGGATTCACCCAACTGCAGATCGTGAATACTGTATTCAAAAAAAAAATTCCAGGAAGTTCTCTCTCCAGCACTCGTTGTTTGAGCATTGTTCGCCTCACGTCTCGTTCGGTCGCTACTTGTGTTTTGTGCACCCTTTGTTTCTGTGAAAAAATGGCTCCTAAAAAGCAATTAAGTGGTCAAAGCAATTCCTCAAAGGCTAAGAGGGATTGTAAAGTGCTATCTCTCGCTGAGAAAATAAAAATCTTAGATCTTTTGAAAAGTTGCATGTCGCTTGCCACTTCAACATTGTATTAGGTATTATACTTTAAATCATCTATACAGGAGGATGTGCGTAGGTTATATGCAAATACTACGCCGTTTTATATAAGGGACTTGAGCATCCACGGATTTTGATATCCGTGGGGGGTCCCGGAACCAATTCCCCGCGGATACGGAGGGCCGACTGTACACGTAACATAACAAACCATCGATTCCCACTTTTCTTCAAGTGCCTCATAGTCAGGATAGAGCAAATATTCAAATTTGGGTTAGATCCAATTGACAATGGTCATGTTTGGTATAAATATTATATTTAAACAGACCTCAGATTTACCCAGCAGAAAGCATTAAGTGGAGGATGGTTATAGAGAAATTATGTGCATAAAATCAGCCCCACGTTACAGTCCCTGGAGGCGAAGCTGTCCCTTGGAGCAACACTGTATGTTTGCGTTAACAAGTTCTAAGCGTCATGAAACCCCAAAACTTGTGTGTGCACATATCATAGGGATTTGTTTAATGGCTTAAGTTGCTCTTTTCGATGGTGCTTTCAGTTTGGCCTATCAGGATTTAAGCTATGAGGAACACATCCAAAATTGTGGAGGAACTCAGGAAGTCAGGCAGCAGCTATGGAGAGGAATAAACAGCTGACATTTCCAGCTGAGACCCTTCAACAGTCTTGCTCTCAGCCTGAAATGTCAGCTCTTTATTCCTCTCCAAGAAGCTGCCCGACTAGCTGAGTTCCTCCAGAACTTAGTGCGTGTTCCTCAAGATTTCCAGCATCTGCAGAATCTCCTCCGTGTAAGGTTTAAACTGCGCAAAGTCAGAATCCAGAGCTTTTGGGCTCATAGACCAGAGATGTCCTCAAGTCCCTATCATCAGTGAGAGAATTTAAACTTAATTCATAGTTCTACACTAAAAAGCCGTTGTGAAAGATAACATGAAAGTGAGATTGGAAAGGTGGGCACCAAACTGCAGGAATGTTGGAAAAGCCCATCTGGTTTACTGATGTCTTTCAGGAAAGGCAAGCTGCTGTCTTTATGCGCTCTGGCCTAGCTGGTAGTGCTGGCCTGTAGTACTGCGATTCATTGCCCAATAAAACAAATCCATCACTCATTCAAGGTCATCAAATGACAAATGATAAATATTAGCCTTGCCAGTGAAGCACAAATCCCCTGAACGAAAAAGAAATCACAATAATGTCACTGCTGCTTTGTGTCATGTAAGTTCTGCTAATTAAAAGAGACACCAAAACTAATCATGACGAAACGAGTTTCAAAATAAATTTTCAAATGATTTATACCACTAATATGAACAACTGATGCAACTGATGAGAAATGGAGTAATTTTATAGGCTGGAAGATATTCCAATTATTTTTCAATATTGTTAACAGACAGAACAAGGTTGTAAAATGTTTTGCTCTCTCTACTTACATCTGTGTCTCTCTTGTGTGCAGCCTGGTTCATTTCATACTGAACAGCAAACGTCAGCTGAGAGGAGAGGAAAAGCAATAAATAATCAGTGAGGGCTCTTCTCAGTTCTAATTATGTTACCAAGGCAATGTCCATTCCAGAGGCAATTCTTTCCAAACACCAATTGTCAAGGATGGCTCCTTTGCTAAAGAGATACTTTGCCTCAGGAATTCTCTGTCAGCACATTTGAATTATTGAAAGTCGATTCAGATGCGTTTGAATCAGATTATTTATTTATTTATTTCTATTTTGTTTCACAATAACAGCGCTTCCCGCCCTTCGAACCACGCCACCCTGGTTAACCCTAGACTAATCACGGGACAGTTTACAATGGTCAATTCACCTACCCGATACACCTTTGGACTATGGGTGGAGTTTGGAGCACCCGGAGAAAACCCACACGTTCCACAGGGACTACAGAGACTCCTCGTTGACGGCGCTGGAATTGAACACTAAACGCTGATGACCAGCGCAGTAACAGAGTCGCACTAACTGCTACGCTACCGTGGTGCCTAGTTTATCTCACTGACAGGTGAAGATATGACTTGGATGAGTTAAGACCCCACTGGAAAGGCAGCTCAACCTTCATCCCCACTTCTCTCCACTGCATTAGAGGGTGGAACAGAGTGATCGAGGGGGCCTAATGTACTCAAGAGGGCTTCCCTGAGGATCGCCATCTTGTTGAGGTGGAGAGGCTTGTGACTTCCTGGATGTCATCTACGGCTCAGCTACTGGTAGATTCACCCATAGCAATAAGATTAAGGGGGAAGGTTCCAGACAAAAAGCAATCCAACCAAGGCCGCAACGGCGGAGCTGGTGTAAGCTGATGACACATCCCAACTTCAGTGAAGGCAGAGGAAGGCCACCAGTTGTCTTGCATTGTACCCTGACCCCGATCGGTCAAGGACTATGTGATGGCTGACCACACACTATCCTCCCCACTTTAAAGAAAGTCACACACAACCACTCTCTATTAAGGGAATAACCCCCTCTTAGGAGAACATCATACTCAACTTGAGTGATCACACTACTACTACTCTTCTCCATGGATTGTCACCTTGTCGCGGTGGAGAAGCTTGTGTGGTCCTGTGATCCAGAGAGCAATGCCCTCTGGAGCTATGCTCCTGGTAGGGTCACCCATGGTGGTAAGGTCGAGGGTGAGGTCCCTGACAAAGGACAATCCAACCAAGACCTCAACGATGGAACAGGCAGACGAAGTTACTTCGAACTCAACAGCTGTGAAGGTGGATGAAGGCTGCAACAAATCCATCAGCTTCAATCGTCGTGGTTTCCATGCCATCGGAATCAGTTGGTTGATTTGTGAAGTATTGTGTGCTTCTTGGAGCACAACATCAAGTACACGTTAAACAAATACGTGCACAGGTGTGTTCGCTCTGTGGGCCACTTCTTCAGAACGAAGACCATCATCCTCGACCTCGAGGGATAGCCACGATGATGACTACTACTACTACTATTACTATTATTACTACTGCTACTATTATTACTATTATTATTACTACTACTACTACTACTATTACTACTTAAGAAGAAGCTAGATAAACTTAGGAGAGACAGACAAGCAACTGGGTTGTAAAATCCCTGAGGATACTACAACAATATAAGGATTACGCAGAGAACTACGTATCTGGCATCTGGTGGGATAAGCCTCATTGTCATATTTTCTTATGTTATATGGAAGAATGGAGAAGGGTTAAAAATGCACCTTTATAAGAAGGACTGCAGAGACAAGCCAGGGAACTGGGTGCCAAGTGAGCCTAACATCTGTGTGGGGGAGGGTGGTGGGAAGATTACCAGTGGGTATTCCAAGAGACAGGATCTACCTGCAGTTGGAAAGGTAAGGAATGACTAGGGATAGCCAGCATGGGAAATCTTGACTCATGAATGTGATTCAGCTTTCAGAAAAGATGGCCAGGAGGATTAATTAAGGTGGAACAGTAGATATCATTTACATGGATCCACAAGGTGATTCACAAGTTTCACATGGTAGGCTGGGCCAGAAGATTAAAACATAATTAATGCAGGGTAGTCAGCCAATTTGATATAAAAATGGCTTAGTAGTGGTGAAGGGATGACTGTGGTGGAGGTTTTTCAGATTTGTGGCCTGCTGTGTGCCTCAGGGCTCCTTGCTGGATCCCCCGTTGTTTGTCATATTTATCAACAATTTGGATGCGAATGTAGCTGGAATGGTCAGTAAGGCTACAGATGACACCAAAATTAGTGTTGCAAAACAGAGCAAAAGATTATCTAAAATTAAAACAGGATCTAGACCAGAGAGAAAATGGGCCAAGAAATGGCAGATAGAAATAAATTAGGCAAGTGTGGTGATGCATTTTGGGGCAAGGTCCCACAGGGAGACCCCGCTTCTTCTGGCGTTGGGAGCGTAGGTGCTCAGCGAAACAGTCTCCCAATCTACATCAGGTCTCGCCAATATACAGGAGGCCACAACAGAAACACCGGGCACCCCAACAGACTCACAGGTGAAATGTCACCTCACCTGGGGCCCTGAATGGTAGTGAGGGAGGGGGTGTAGTGGCAGGTGTAGCACTTGTTCCGCTTGCAAGGATAAGTGTCAGGAGGGAGATCAGTGGGGAGAGACAAATGGACCAGGGGGTCATGCAGGGAGTGTTCCCTGCAGAAAGCAGGAATTGGGAGGGGGGGGAAGAGAAAAACGTGCTTTGTGGTGGGATCCTGTTGGAGGTGGCAGAAGTGGAGAATTATGTGCAGGACGCGGAGGTTGATGGGGTGGTAGGTGATGACAAGAGGAACCCTATCCCCGGTAGGGTGGCAGGAGGAATTGGTAAGAGCAGACGTGCGTGAAGTGAAAGAGATGCAGTTGTGGGCAGCGTTGATGGTGGAGAAAGGGAAGTCCCCTTCTTTGAAAAAGGAAGACATCTCCTTCACAACACGCATAAAATGCTGGAGGAATGCACCAGGTCAGGCAGCATCGATGGAAGAGAGCACAGTTGACGTTTCAGGCCGAGACCCTTCAGCAGGACGGTCTTTATTCCATAAATGCTGCCTGGCCTACTGGCGTTTTCCCCCTTCCTCAGCCCCGTATCTCTTTCACCGATCAACTTCCCAGCTCTTTACTTCATCCCTCCCACTCCTGGTTTCACCTATCACCTTGTGTTTCTCTCTCCCCTTCCCCACCTTTTAAATGTACTCCTCATCTTTTATTGTCCAGTCCTGCCGAAGGGCCTTGGTTCAAAATGTTGGCTGTACTTTTCTCCCCCACAAATGCTGCCTGGCCTGCTGAGTTCCTCCAGCATTTTGTGTGTGTTGCTTGGGTTTCCAGCATCTGCAGATTTTCTATTACTACACAGGTGTCCCCCGCTTTTCGAACGTTCGCTTTTCGAAACATCGCTGTTACAAAAGACCTACATTAGTTACCTGTTTGCGCTAACAGAAGGTGTTTTCACTGTTACGAAAAAAGCAGCGCGCGTCCCAAGCAGCCAAGCTCCTCCCCCGGAAATGTATTCTAGCCGGCATTGCTTTAACACGTGCCTGTGAGCAGCCGTTAGCAAGATGAGTTCTAAGGTATCGGAAAAGCCTGAAAGAGCTCGTAAGGGTGTTACACTTAGTGTAAAACTAGACATAATTAAGCGTTTCGATCGTGGTGAACGAAGTAAGGAAAAAGTGATTTTGGCTTGTGGAAGTTGACGAAGATTATGTTGAAGAGGTTATGGCATCCCATGACCAAGAACTGATAGATGAAGAGCTGATGCAATTGGAAGAGGAAAGAATAACAATTGAAACTGAATGCAGTAGCAAACGGACCGAAAGTGAAGTCCTCCAGGAACTGAACGTGAAGCAACTGCATGAGATTGTTGCTGCAATGATTGCAGAAAAGCACAACTTTAATTTTGAAAGGGTATGTAGGTTTAGGGCATATTTGCAAGATTGTTTGAGTGCTTACAAAGAACTGTATGATAGAAAAATGCGCGAGGCTAAGCAGTCAAGCATACTGTCATCTTATCAAGCCTTGCACATCAGCTGACGAACCTCTACCTTCGACATCGAGGCACGCAGACATAGAAGATGACCTGCCTGCCCTGATGGAAACAGATGACTATGAGATGACATCCCAGTGTCCCACCACCCCAACCCCGGGCCGCGTTCTGATACATTGCCATGGAAAATGCAGTGGTAGCCAGGATGCACCCAGCATATCTTTAAGAAAAAAACTGAAATAAACAAGCTAATTAATTAGGTGCTGCCTGGCACATAAATGTTAGCCCAGAACAGAGGCGATTGCTGATTACTAGGAAAGTTGACGAGGGTAAAGCAGTGGATGTTGTCTATATGGACTTCAGTAAGGCCTTTGACAAGGTCCCACACGGAAGGTTGGTTAGGAAGGTTCAATTAATATTGAAGTAGTAAAATGGATTCAGCAGTGGCTGGATGGGAGGCGCCAGAGAGTGGTGGTGGATATCTGTTTGTCAGATTGGAGGCCGGTGACTAGTGGTGTGCCTCAGGGATCTGTACTGGGTCCAATGTTATTTGTTATATACATTAATGATCTGGATGATGGGGTGGTAAATTGGATGAGTAAGTATGCAGATGATACTAAGATAGGTGGAGTTGTGGATAATGAAGTAGGTTTTCAAAGCTTGCAGAGAGACTTAGGCCAGTTAGAAGAGTGGGCTGAAAGATGGCAGATGAAGTTTAATGCTGATAAATGTGAGGTGCTACATTTTGGTAGGACTAATCAAAATGGGACATACATAGTAAATGGTAGGGCATTGAAGAATGCAGTAGAACAGAGGGATCTAAAAATAATGGTGCATAGTTCCCTGAAGGTGGAATCTCATGTGGATAGGGTGGTGAAGAAAGCTTTTGGTATGCTGGCCTTTATAAATCAGAGCATTGAGTATAGGAGTTGGGATGTAATGTTGAAATTGTACAAGGCATTGGTGAGGCCAAATTTGGAGTATTGTGTACAGTTTTGGTCACCAAATTATAGGAAAGAAATCAACAAAATAGAGAGAGTACAGAGAAGATTTACTAGAACGTTACCTGGGTTTCATCACCTAAGTTACAGAGAAAGGTTGAACAAGTTGGGTCTTTATTCTTTGGAACACAGAAGGTTGTGGGGGGATTTGATAGAGGTATTTAAAATTATGAGGGGGATAGATAGAGTTGACATGGATAGGCTTTTTGCATTGAAGGTGGGGGAGATTCAAACAAGAGGACATGAGTTGAGAGTTAAAGGGCAAAAGTTTAGGGGTAACATGATGGGGAACGTCTTTACTCAGAGAGTGGTAGCTGTGTGGAACGAGCTTTCAGCAGAAGTGGTTGAGGCAGGTTCAATGTTGTTGTTTAAAGTTAAATTGGACAGCTATATGGACAGGAAAGGAATGGAGGGTTATGGGCTGAGTGCAGGTTGGTGGGACTAGGTGAGAGTAAGAGTTCGGCATGGACTAGAAGGGCTGAGATGGCCTGTTTCCATGCTGTAATTGTTATATGGTTATATGGTTTACATAGGCTGTGTATTTTAAAGTGTTATTTGGTATGATTTGGCAGCTTCATAGCTTAAAGGTTACTGGAGAGAGTGTTTCTGCCTAGAGCGCTTGCGTGAGATTTTCACTACGGAGAACAGTGCGGCAATGATTGTAGAAAAGTATTTCTACTTTATATAGGCTGTGTATTTATCATATCATTCCTGCTTTTACTATATGTTACTGTTACTTTAGGTTTTATGTGTTATTTGGCATGATTTGGTAGGTTACTTTTTGGGTCTGTGAACACTCACAAGTTTTTCCCATATAAATAAATGATAATTGTTTCTTCACTTTACGACATTCCGGCTTACAAACCATTTCATAGGAATGCTCTACCTTCGGATGGCAGGGGAAACTTGTAAAGCAAATATCTAATCAGCCAATCATGCATTAAAGCATGCAGACATGGTCAAGAGATTCAGTTGTTGCTCAGACCAAACATCAGAAAGGGGAAGAAATGTGATCTAAGTCGCTTTGACAGTGCAATGATTGTTGGTGTCAGGCAGGGTAGCTTGATTATCTTAGAAACTGTTGATCTCCTGGGATTTTCACATACAACAGTCCCTAGAATTTACAGAGAATGATGCAAGAAATAAAAGGCATCCAGTGAGTGGTAGTTCTGAGGTTGAAAATGCCCTGTTAATGAGAGAGGTCAAAGGAGAATGGCCAGATCCTTCGCCACAAGTCTGCATTGATCATTAACCACTCAATTACACCCTTTACATTCCACAGTCGGCTCTCCTTATCCACAAGGGATTGGTTCCAGGACCCCTCGCAGATACCAAAAAATGTGGATGCTCAAGTCCCTTATTCAACCTATCTAAATGTGGTGGACCTTGGGACCCAGCGGAACCCTGGACCTTATTTAACCTGTCTCAATGCAGTGGACGTTAGGACCCGGCAGCGGAGCTCTGAATCCACAGTGTCTCTGTTCACGAAAATAATCACGATCACGATTTAAAATAAAGTGGAAATAATAAAGCGATCGGAAAGAGGTGAAACGCCATCGGTCATTGGAAAAGCATTAGGCTACAGTCGGTCAACGATTGGAACAATTTTAAAGGATAAAGTGAGAAAGGCCCTGCCCCGATTAAAGCAACAATTATTACTAAGCAACGCAGTGGTTTAATTATTGGGTTTTGGGGTTTTGGGTTTTTGATCCTGCACATCAACCCAGCACGGATGGGGAGTGTGCTCAGGAGTGGTCTGTCACTGGATCGAACTCGGAAATTTCCGTTCCCAAGCCCAGCGCTGAAACATATGTTTCTTAAGTGTTTTATATGCATAGAAAGGTAAAATATATACTATATACTAAGACAAACATTTGACTAACTGACACAAAATAATACCGGATGTATCCGTTACGACTTACTTAGTAAGAGAACTTCCGTTTTTTTTCCGATCCCGATCCACGATAACCTACGCACATCCTCCCGTATACTTTAAATCATCTCTAGGTTCCTTATAATACCTAATACGATGTAAATGCTATGTAGAATAGTTGTTATACTGCATTGTTTAGGGAATAATGACAAGAAAAGGAAGTCTGTACATGTTCGAACAACAAGTGCTGGAAGAGCACCTCCGGGTTTTCTCCATTCGCAGTTGGTTGAATTCGCACATGCGGAACTTGCGGATAAGGAGAGACGATTGTACTTCCATTCCCCTGGATTCCTCTCCCCCCTCCGATTCTACCACTCATCTGCACAATAGGGGCAGCCTACAGTGGCCAATTAGCTTACTGATCCGCACATCTTTGGGATGTGGAGTGAAATCAAAGTACCTGGAGGAAACACACACTATTATAGGGGGAACATGCTAACTCCACGCAGACAGCAGGAAGGAGAATTTAATATTCTTTAATATTTTTGTCTGCTGTCTTACAAATTCTACACAGCTAATACACACACACTGCTGGAGGAACTCAGCAGGCCAGGCTGCATCTATGGAAGGCAATGAACCCAATCATCAGGACTGGAAAGGAAGGGGGAAGGAGTCAGAATGAGAAGGTGGGTGGGGGAGGGGAAGGAGTACAAGTTGGCAAGTGATTGATGAAATCAGGGAAGGGGGATGGTGGGGGAGGGGGCATGAAGTAAGATGCTGGGAATTAATAGATGGAAGGGGTGAAGGGCTAAAGAAGAAGAAATCTGATCGGAGAGGACAGTGGACCATGAAAGAAAGGGAAGGAGGAGCGGCACCTGAGGGATGTGATAGGCAGGCGAAGAGATGAGGTGAGAGGGGAACTAGAATGGGGAATGGAAAAAGAGGGGATTTGGGGGAGAGAAATTACTGGAAGTTTGAAAAATCAGTGTTCTACAGGGTTAAACTTGGACATTCTCCATTGAAAGGAGGAGCTCAGGAGGAGACAATAGTGACTCCTTTGCTTGCGTCTTCGGAAACAGCTCTATTTCCAACTTTAATATCCCTATTTTTCCCTTTCAGGGTTCTTTTGAAGACCCTGACCTGGAATTACACGCAGGCTTCGGTTCTTTGTGGGAATGGGACCCGTTCTCGGTGTTCCACGACTGGCCGCTATTCCACATGCCAAGGGTTTGGCCTGATAATCTCGATCGTGTTCGGAAGCCTAAGATCTCGGGGCTCTGGAGACAGGTGCATTGAGCACTGGTTTCACGGCAGGAGACCCGCGTGTCGTCGGGGAGGCCGGAAAATCTTTCGCTGTGGGCCCAAAGACCCAAGGTCTTTGCAATCTTCGGACACAGGGCTCGAAAAAAGCAATAAAATGGACTTTTAAGATCATAAACCAGCGGGTTGTTGTTATGTCTCCCGCTCGCTGTGAAAATGGGGGACACCTCCCTCTCCCTTGCCAGAGAGAGAGAGAACCTGTGAGTTGTCGAACTTCGGATGAAATGCAAAGCTTTTAGGGTATCTTTGGTCTGTGTCTTTGCTATTGCTTAGCACACGGTTGGGCACAGTGATGGTACCGATGCCTGCTTTTTTTTTGCTGGTGGGGGGAGGGGGAGTTGTTGCTCGCTGCCGCTTACACGTGGGGGGGGAGCTGGGGGGGACTTTGGGGTTCTCACGTTTAACTGTCGTTCATTTTTTGGGGCACTTCTCTGTTTTCATGGATGTTTGTGAAGAAAAAGCATTTCAGGATGTCTATTATACATTTCTCTGACATTAAATTTGACCTTTGAACAACTGTCCGATCAGAGATCCTTCCCCTTATAACAGAAAAGGAGATCCTACCTGTGTCTGTGCTTGAAGATCTTGTGTTTGAGCATATCGTACAGTCAGTAAAAATGGCGGCTCACTGGTTGGGTTGTTAATCGGCAGGTAGGTCCTGGATTGAGAAAAAGGATTGCATTTCACCACAGGAACCTGGCAGATTCTTACAGTACTGTGCAAAGTCATATATATATAGAGCTAGGGTACCTAAGACATTTGCACAGTACTATACATGTCAATGTGGAGCAGAGAGTGAATTTGCAAACTGATGGGAGAAAAGGATGTTGGGAATGGTGAAGGTGAAGCACTGTGGCAGGGGTGTGGAACATGTAGCAGAGAATGTCAGGCAGTAGGAAATCAAGGCAACTGGACTTGCTGTGTTGTCCTAAAGACGTTTCGTCACTTATCTGAGAGGCTTCTTCAGTGGCGAAACATCTTGACAACATAGGAAGTCCAGTAGCTTTGATTCACTACTGCTTGATATATAATGACCTGGATGACTGAGAACTTTCATACACATATGTGGCAAACAAGGAGTACCAGGGGCAGGGAGTGGCGCAGATGCAGACACTCCCAGCATTGAGACATCAGGCAACATCATTTGATTCTGAACAATTGGTTTATTGATCATTACAGAATTACTCTCTGGTGCTTCCTGCTCCCTCCCTTCTCCCTTTTTCTTTTCCCAACCATGATTACCCTCTCCCTGCCCCCTTTCCAGGAGTTGCGACAGTGTGTATACTACCTGCAAGATGCACTGCAACAACACACCAAAGTTCCTAAGGCAGCACCTTCCAGACCCACGACCACTACCATCTAGAAGGACGAGAACAGCAGATACCGGGAACACCACCGCTTGGAAATCCCCCTCCAAGTCACTCACCATCCTAACTTGCAAAGAGATCGCTGTTCCTTCATTGTCGCTGGATGAAAATCATGGAATTCCCTCTCTAACAGCACTGTGGGTGTACCTACACCTCAGGGACTGCAGCGATTCAAGAAGGCAGCTCATCACCACCTTTTGAGGGGTAACTAGAGATGGGCAATAAATACTAGCTTAGCTGTCGACGCCACATCCCATAAATGAAGAAAAAAAAATTAAAACTCTCAGTCCTCAACAGAAACCAAATAAGAATCAGGTTTATCATCACTCACACGCGTCATGAAATCTATTTTTTTTTTGTGGCAGCAGTACAGTGCAATACATAAAATTACTACAGTACTGAGCAACAGTCCAAGGCACCACAGCTGTATACGTGTGCCTAAGACTTTTGCATAGGACTGTAGTTTGTCAGACCCTGGTCCCAGTTCAACAAACATATATGGGGCAACAATAAAGCTTCCAATTTATCACTGACCAGAACAATGAAAATTGTTCCTCAATTTTCCACTCAGTAGTAATAATGCAGAGGGATTGGGAAGGGAACAAGATCGCATTACTAAATGAAGCAACTCTTCGGAATGATGACTATCTCCGAACACGTCACCAAATACAAGCCTGATTCGTATTTTCTTTCATGCATTCACAGGAAAATAAAGAAATTCAAAAACAGAAGGGAATACATGATTGCTGGAAGAAGGTACAAATTAGTCAAAGACAGCAGCCAAGGTTAGGATGACCCCTGGTTGCTGGAACTAGTAGCTCTACAGCTGCACCATTGTGTGTTCCAGGAATCCACCCTGCAATTCCATTGGTTCACTGTGTAGGTCCAGGCCAGCCGGTGGCGGAGTGGCCCCCGCACCAGACTTCAAGGCGAGTAGCGCCAGGTTTGAGTCCAGCTGGCCCCTTGCACGCTTCCCATTTGTGCGGGGTTGTGCATCGAGCTAGCCACTCGGCCTCGTAAAAACAGACAAAATACTAATGAAATGCCAAGGTTGCCACCCAAAGCGCCACAAGACGCGGAAAGGAACAACAACTGTGTTGGTCCAGTAATCCCATCCAATGGCAGGACAGAAAAGCAAAGTGTTGTACTTGAGCGAGTACAATTTGGGAATAAACAAACTTCAAAGTTGCTGGTGAACGCAGCAGGCCAGGCAGCATCTCTACACCTTATATTCCGTCTGGGTAGCCTCCAACCTGATGGCATGAACATCGACTTCTCTAACTTCCACTAATGCCCCACCTCCCCCTCGTACCCCATCCGTTATTTATTTTTATACACACATTTTCTCTCACTCTCCTTTTTCTCCCTCTGTCCCTCTAACTATACCCCTTGCCCATCCTCTGGTTCCCCCCCCCTTGTCTTTCTCCCCAGACCTCCTGTCCCATGATCCTCTCATATCCCCTTTGCCAATCACCTGTCCAGCTCTTGGCTCCATCCCTCCCCCTCCTGTCTTCTCCTATCATTTTGGATCTCTCCCTCCCCCTCCCACTTTCAAATCTCTTACTAACTCTTCCTTCAGTTAGTCCTGACGAAGGGTCTCGGCCTGAAACGTCGACTGTACCTCTTCCTAGAAATGCTGCCTGGCCTGCTGCGTTCACCAGCAACTTTGATGTGTGTTGCTTGAATTTCCAGCATCTACAGAATTCCTGCTGTTTGCGTTTTTAAAATAAACAAACTCTTGGGTTTCTGACTGAATAGGAGAAGCGTAGTTTGTGGCAAAGTGTGCATTCCAATATTGAAGGGTCCTTTACAGGTATCTTAAAAAGTCATCCTCTCACCTTAGAACGAGGTCTTCAGCATAGGTGACTGAGCTCGGTGGGTTACTGAGACTACCCCTTCTCCCTGTCAGCCCATCAACCAAAAAGAACCTCCTTACTGCTCCAGCTCCTGCGAACAGAAAGCATTGTATTTAGCAAACTCCACCTCAAAACTCTTATATACAGTACTTTGCAAAGATCTTAGACATATATACTGCTAGGGAGCCTGAGACTTTTGCACAGTACTGTAGTAATTTTATGCATTACACTGCGCTACTGGGAAAAAAGCACAAAATTCATGACTTATGTGAGTGATGTAAACCTGATTCTATTGTGGACTGAGAGAGGGAAGGGGGCAGGGAGAGGGGAATCATGGTTGGGTAAAGGGGAAGGGAGAGGGGAGGAAGCAGGGAGCACCAGAGAGACATTCTATAATGATCAATAAACTAATTCTTCGGAACCAACTGACCTTGCCTGGTGTCTCAGGGCTGGCTGTGTCTATTTCCGTGTCACCTCCCCCCCGGTACTTCCTCTCTGCCACCTTTCCCACACCCCTTCCACGGCACTCCACCACTGTCATTCCCAACATCCTTCGCTCCCGCCAAATTTACAAACTCATTCTCCACTCCACGCTGACAAATACAGTACTGTACAAAATTCCTATGCACTTGAGCTAGATATATGTGCCTAAGACTTTTTCAAAGCACTGTACTCTTACAGCCAAGTTATTGGGTATATTTAAAGGGGAGGTTGATAGGTTTTTGTTTAGCAAAGGCGTCAAAGATTATAAGGGAAAGACAGGAGAAGTGTTGAGAAAACACTTAATAAATCAGCCATAATCGAATGGCGGAATAGACACAATGGGCCGGATTCTGCTCCTATGTCTTATGGTCCTAGACCAACAACTCTGAAAGCCAATGCAACACTTCTTCAATCCCCTTTGCAGAAAATCTGCAGCCAGTTGCACACAGCATGCTCCCACAAAGCACTCTGATATAGTGATGTGGATTCAGGGAATTATCTTTGCCTAGTCATGCAGATCACATCTCTTCCAAGTGCTCCTGCTGTGACGAGGGAATCCTCCCACCTTCACGCTGGTGCTATGCAAATAACCTTTTCCTCAGTGTCAACACAATAAAGGAGATGGTTACTGTCTTCAGAGAACTCACACCTCTCACACCCTTCTTTACATCGGGGGTACAGCCGTGGCAACTGCTAACAATCTCAAACTCCTTGGGGTGCACATTTTGCACAATGTCTCACGGTCCCAGGACACATTCTGCACAATCAGGAAGGCTCACCAACACCTCTACTTTTGAGGAGGCTGAGAAGAGCTAGACTATGCACATTCACACTCACGTCATTCTACAGATGTGCTGTACCCAGCACCCTAACAGAACTGCATTGCAGCAGACTAGAAGGCTCTACGATGGGTGATCAAAACTGACCAGTGCATTACTGGTATCAGCCTACCCACTATACAAGGCTGTTCAACATCTCCACTCACTAGCCCCCCAATCCACACCCCCAACCACCGCTACTTTATCATTTTCTGTAAGTCACCTTATGTACAAACACTCCAGTGTCTTGTGTCACTTTATGGACATAAAATCGATCTATGCATGTAAGCTATCTTATGTATATTTCTTGTGTTTTTTTTGATATTACGTCCTTTTTCTTACTGCGTTTTTTTGTGCTGCTTTGGACCTGGAGTAACAATTATAATGTGCTCCCTTAAATTTGTGTCCTGGACATGACATTAAACAATCCTGAATCACCAGACAGTGATATCCTGACTCCAACAACTTCCGGGTAAAACTAAACTTCCTCTTTGCCCTATCTAATACTTGTAGCAACTACTTTAAATTTATTCCCCTTGTTGACTGCCCCCCCCCCCATAACTTTATATACCTCAATTAAGTCCTTCCTCAATGTTCTCCATTCTCAAGAAAACAATAAGGGAATAGAAGAGGGTTATCAGGATTCTGGCTTCTTTCCCTTTCCTTTCCAGTCCCGATGAGGCATTTCAGTCCAAAACATCGACTGTTTATTCCTGTCTATAGATGCTGCCTGACCTGCTGAGTTCATCTACTATTTTGAGTGTGTTGCTCTGGATTTCCAGCATCTGCAGAACCTCTTCTGCTTATTGTGTTTATAAGAGGGTATGTGCTTTAAGGAGAAGATGGAAAAACTTGGGTTGTTTTCTCTGCAGTGGCATAGGTGGAAGGAAGACCAGGTAGAAGTTTATAAGATTACGAGAGGCACGATTAGAGTAGAAAGATAGGCAAAACACATCAAAGTTGCTGGTGAACGCAGCAGGCCAGGCAGCATCTCTAGGAAGAGGTACAGTCGACGTTTCAGGCCGAGACCCTTCGTCAGGACTAACTGGAGGAAGAGTTAATAAGAGATTTGAAAGTGGGAGGGGGAGGGGAAGATCCAAAATGATAGGAGAAGACAGGAGGGGGAGGGATGGAGCCAAGAGCTGGACAGGTGATAGGCAAAAGGGATATGAGAGGATCATGGGACAGAAGGTCCGGGAAGAAAGACAAGGGGGGGGGACCCAGAGGATGGGCAAGGGGTACATTCAGAGGGAGAAAAAGGAGAGAGAGAGAAAGAATGTGTGTATAAAAATAAGTAACAGATGGGGTATGAGGGGGAGGTGAGGCATTAGCGGAAGTTAGAGAAGTCGATGTTCATGCCATCAGGTTGGAGGCTACCAGTATCTTTTTTCCCAGGGTCCAAATGCCAAATATTTATCAACAAAGGGCATACATTTAAGGTGAGAGGAGGGAAGCTCAAACAAGATGTGGGGGGCAAGATTTTTTTTTACGCAGGGAGTGGTGGGTGCCTGGAGTGTGCTGTCAGAGGTGCTGGTGGAGGCAGACACAACAGAGACCTTTAAAATGCCCTTAAACACATGAAAGGCAAAGAGTAGAGGGATATGGAACTTGTGGTATTGATGTGAATTACTATTTTATTTATTTCAGCACAACTTTGTTCTATGCACTAAAGAAGACTTACCCCACATAGCGACAATTTTCCAATTACATCAATTCCCTCTGTGCACTCTCCACTGCAGTTACATCCACCCAGTAATGTGGTGACCAGAGCAGTGTGCACAAGCTGTGGTCTGTTCAATGTAATACACAGTTCTCTTATAATCAGTGCTCTGTCTAGTAAAGGAAGTTGTGCTCAGCGGGAGAATTGTGAGTGAACTATCGAGGAGGCTTTCAGAGTGAAAATGTTTCAGCTACAGTTGAGCTGTGTTCCCATGTGGGAGAAAGGTCAGGAGGTTAAATTAATTTTTATAGATGCACCGTGGAAAACATTCTTCTAGGGTGCATCACAACCTGGTATGGAAGTTGTCCTGTCCAAGACCGGAAGAAGCTGCAGAAGATCGTAAACACGGTGCAGCACATCACACAAACCAATCTTCCGTCCTTGGACTCACTTTACACCGCATGCTGTCGGAGCAGTGCTGCCAGGATAATCAAGGACACGACCCACCCAGCCAACACACTTTTCATCCCTCTTCCCTCCGGGTGAAGGCTCAGGAGCTTGAAGACTCATACGGCCAGATTTGGGAACAGCTTCTTTCCAACTGTGATAAGACTGCTGAACGGATCCTGACCCAGATCTGGGCCGTACCCTCTAAATATCCGGACCTGCCTCTCAGTTTTTTTGCACTACCTTACTTTCCATTTTTCTATTTTCTATTTATGATTTATAATTTAAATTATTAATATTTACTATCGATTTGTAATCCAGGGAGCGGGAAGCAGAGAATCAAATATCGCTGTGATGATTGCACGCTCTAGTATCAATTGTCCGGTAACAATAAAGTATTAAGTATAAAGTGGATAATCGAGTAGAGAGAGTAACTACCTTCTATTAGTCTTCCCACTACATTCCAAAACCCCTTTGTTCCTCCAAACAGTTCAATCCACCAGTGTTTATTTACTCTTTGTTCCCTTGTCTTCCCAAATTCACTCTCTCACACTTCTACAGATTGAATTATATCACCACTTCTCTGCCCAAATGCCCCTTCTGGGCTTGTGTCAATGAGCTCTGGGTGAGAATCAATTAATCGATAGGCCAAGGGGCCTGTCTGACTCTGTGATGGAACTTCTCTCCAAACCTTACCTTCCTCACTGTCACCCACATGGACAATATTTGTACCATCTGCAAATCTTTTTCCTGTGCCCCCTACATTTAAGATGGCATTATTAATATTTCATATTGATGCAGTTGCAAAGAGGGCATGACAATGGCTATATTTCATTAGGAGTTTGAGGAGATTTTTTATGTCACCAAAGACACTCTCAAATTTCTACAGATGTACCGTGGAGAGCATTCTAACTGGCTGTATCACCGTCTGGTATGGGTGGGATAAACTGCAGAAAGTTGTGAACTCAGTCAGCTCCATCATGGGCACCAGCCTCCCCAGCATCTAGGACGTCTTCAACGAGCGATGCCTCAAAAAAGAGGCATTCACCATTAAGGACCCCAAACACCCAGGACATATCCTCTTCTCATAGCTACCAACAGGAGCCTGAAGGCACACAGTCAACGATTCAGGAACAGCTTCTTCCCCTCTGCCATCTAATTTCTAAATGGACAGTGAACCCATGAACACTACCTCACTACTTTTTTTCTCTCTTTTTGCACTATTTATTTAATTTTACAGGAAATAGTCCACAATAAGCCAATATAGATTCAGATAGCCGATGCAACCATTCTCTGCGCAACCAGTCTGTGTTTCTGATCAGTGTTATGTTCTGTAACTTCAAAACGTTAAACTAATTTAAACTAATTCAAAGGAAAAAAGAGCTGAGAGATAGAAGTCTTAGATCGAGTTTACATTAAACAAGGCACACACTTATCACATGGTAGTGTCATGACATGTGCAACTCACTTATCTTTACATGTAATTGGTTATTTAAATCAACAAGAATGCTCAACCAAATATACTTACAGGATTATTCGAATACTAAATACAAAGCAGTCACCTCACCATCACTACCTCTGCAGGGTTGATGAAACCAGTGACTTACCCAAACCATTCCTGTCCAGATTCAGACTGCGCACTGGGATGGGCCAGACTTTTGGCTGCTCTTGGTTATCGGCGTAGTGGAGAAAGAGTTCATAAAGCACTGGCTCCGGGAATCGGCGCAGAAGGTCCGAGATTCGTATTGTACACTGAAATAAAGCAGTGAGCGTCACTTGCTAATGAACACCTGGTCTCCAAACCTGGATCCAGTTCTTCAACAGGCCGTGTCAGCAATTAGAAACGAGGTCAATTTGGGGGCAAACACAAAGTCCTGTGATAACTCATGGTGTTCACTGTTTTTCCTTCCACCGAGATGAAACAGTTATAAAAGGTACCAGTGGCACTCCACTAAGACACACACAACATGCTGGAGGAACACAGCAGGTTAGACAGCATCTGTGGAAAGGAATAAAGAGTTGATATTTTAGGCCTGCATCAGTACTGAAAAGGGGAAGAAGCAAGAATAAGAAGGTGGGGAGAGCGGGAGCAGGAAGGAGTATAAAGTAGATGGTGGTAGGTGAAGCTAGGTGATGGGCAGGTAGGTGGGTGGGATTAATTGAGAAGCTGGGAGGTGATCGGTAGAAAAAGTAAGGGGCTGAAGAAGGAGGAGTCTGATAGGAGAGGATAATGGACCATGGGAGAATGGGAAGGAGGGTGGGCACCAGAGCGAGAGCTGATATGCATGCGAGGAGAAGAGAAGGGGTAAGAGGGGAGGGGAAAAGCAGAAACATCACCTTCCGGTTTGTACTCGTTCTCCTCGCCCTTCCTTCTCCTTCTGGCTTCTTTCTCCTTCCTCTCCAGACCTGATGAAGGATCTCAACCCGAAATTTCAACTCTTTATTCATTTCCATAGATGTTGCCTGACCTGCGTTCCTCCAGTACTTTGTGTGTGTTACCCTGGACCTCCAGCATCTCCAGAATCTCTTGAATTTATAACGTCTCATTATCCAGTTGGCCTGCTAAAGAGCTACCAACTGATGATCTGCCCACATGAAGGCAGAAGAGTATTCAGCCTGGCCCTGTTGTCCCTCATCTCCACAACTCTGCACAGCTACCACAGAAAGTGCTGCTCAACTAATCTGACCCTCACAGGCAGCCCTGGCATCTACGAAGCACCAGTTATCTTCTAAACCTTTTCATTCAGAGAAAAACACAGTCATGGTTTCTGAAAATGAGAATGTCCCAACTGAGTGATCATTTTTGGTGTGAACTGATGTGACATCAGAGAAAGATATAGTTCACACTCAGATCACCAGAAATGGGTGTAATCCTGCAGATGCTCAAAATCCAGAGGAACAAACACAAGAAGCAGGAGGAACTCAGCAGGTCAGGCAGCATCAATGTTAAGGAATGAACAGTGACATTTCAGGCCAAGACCCTTCATCAAGATCTTTCAGTATTCCTGATGAAGGATCTCAGCACAAAGCATCAAATGTTCATTGCCCTCCATAGATGCAGCCTGACCTGCTGAGTTCCTCCAGCATTTTGTGTCTGTTTCAAGGCTTTCACAACCTGCAACAAAGATTAAGTCTCCAATGGTATCTTCAGATTTAAGGTAAACACACATAATCCAAGATGATCTAAGGAAATGCAAGTAGCTACAGATGTGGGAATCTGAACAACAAACAATCTGCTGGAGGAACCCTACAGGTTCAGCAGGATCTGTGTGAGGAAAGCAATCGTCAAAAGCCTGAATCAGACGGAGAATTTGTTACCCAACAACCCCATCTGCACCAAAACCTGCTTGACCACCCCCCCCAAATTCCTCCAGTAAACTGTCTGTTGTTCCAAAAAGTTCTGCACCCTCTTTCAACAGGACTCACCGACTGGACGAAGAAAGACCCAAATTTGTATGCTGCATCCAACAATGTCTGTGTGTTGGGGCATAGCTGTTAAAAAAAAAACATAAAGGTGTGCTGACAAGGTGAACCAATTACAGTGTGGTCCATGAGGAAAATCGTAATTTAGTCAGGTCAAAACAGGACCAGCGGTCCATTCTACAGGAAATGTCATGGCTGTCATTTTGGAGAACCTGTCCATGTTTGGTATCACTACTTTGTGATGTGACAACAACTCTGGAATAAGAACTTATGCAGCTAAGTCCGTGAGGCTGAGTCAATGATTTTTCCTCAATGTGGACAACTGTTAGAAATTTAGCCCTTAACTTGGAATGAGTGAAATAATACAAACAGAAAACCTACAGCACAATACAGGCCCTTCGGCGCACAAAGCTGTGCCCAACATGTCCTTCCCTGAGAAATTACCTAGGGTTACTCATTGCCCTCTATTTTTCTGAGCTACACATACCTGTCCAGGAGTCTCATAAAAGACCCTATTGTATCCGCTTCCACCACCGTCACTGGCAGCCCATTCCACACACTCACCACTCTCTGCATAAAAAATTTACCCCTGACATCTCTGTACCTACTTCCAAGCACTTTAAAACTGTGCCCTCTCGTTTTTCCGCCTTGGGAAAAAGCCTCTGACTATCCATATGATCAATGCCTCTCATCATCTTATTATCATCATCATCATCAGGTGCCGTGCCCAGTTTGAGCTTTGACTGCCATGGCCCACACACTCCTGTTTCGGTTCAAGTGAATCAATTCATTGGTATTCATTTCCAGTTCTCTGGCTGCTGTCTCCATCATCACTTGTCTTTGTCTTCCCCTTGTTTTCTTCCCTCAGTCTTTCCCATAATTACCATGCATTCTAACTCCTCTTTCCTAATCACGCCCAATGAAGTTACATTGCCTTTTCATGATCTCATACATTATTTCTCTTTTTGTGTTTTCTCTGTTCATGACATCCTCATTAGATATTCATTTCGTCCATATTCTTTGCATACTCCTCAAAAACCACATCTCTGCTGCTTCAATTCATTTCCTCATGTTACTAGATATTGTCCAACACTCTGAGCCATTATAACATAACTGGATAAACATAACATTTCAGTACTCTGAGGCGGGTTGTCATGCCTAGCTTAGTATTGGTCAGTATACTCTTCATTCTCCTAAAGGTGTCTTTTGCCATCCCTATTCTTCTTTTGATGTCCAAGTCGCACCTGCCATCTGATGTCACCCAGCTTCCTAAGTAGCAAAGGTTCTGAACTTGTCTTATGTCTTCCCCGTTTATTCTCAGCCTGCAGATAGGATTCTCCTTCTTTTTGGATATCACCATACATTCAGTCTTCTTGCAATTGATAGATAAACCCATTATATCAATTAAGTTTTGTAGTACTTCCTCGGTACTTGCAATTAACACAGTGTCATCTGCATATCTGAAATTATTGATGTTTTCACCGCCAACTTATACACCATCATCTTATACACATATTATAATATTGACAATATCCTGAAAAGGGAGAGAGAGCAGTCAGAAGTCATAGTACATATTGGTACCAATGACATAAGTAGAAAAAGGGAGGAGGTCCTGAAAGCAGAGTTAGGAAGGAAGAAGCAGGACCTCAAGTGTAGTACTCTTGGGATTACTGCCTGTGCCACGCGACAATGAGGATAGGAATAGAATGAGGTGGCGGATAAATGTGCGGCTGAAGAATTGGAGTGGGGGCAGGGATTCAGATTTCTGAATCATTGGGATCTCTTCTGGGGCAGGTGTGACTTCTACAAAAGGGATGGTTTGCACTTGAATCTGAGGGAGACCAATATCAAGAGACCAATTACAAGAGATTCTGTGAGTGGCTTAATCTAATATGGCAGGGGATTGGAACCAGTATGATAGAGCTGAGAATAAGCCAGAAGGTTTACAAGTGGATGACGGGTGTAATATGAACATAAGTAAGAACAAGCCAATGATTGGGTACAACTACAAACAGAGCAAAGAGTTAAGTTGTACCACCGAGGCAAAATTCATAAGGGTGAAGAATGCAGGATTGAAGGTACTGTATTTAAATGCACATAGCATTCAGAAGAAGGTGGACAAACTCATGGTGCAGAGACTAGTTGGTATGATGTTGTGGGCATCATTGAGTTGTAGCTGAAAGAAGGCCATAACTGGGAGCTTAACCTCAAAGGATATACTTTGTATAGAAAGAACAGGCAGGAAGGCATAGGCAGTGGTGTGCCTCTATTGGTATAAGATGGAATTACTGTACATCTTTAGAAAGAGGTCAGAGAATGTCAAATCTTTGTGGATGGAGTTAAGAAACTGCAAGGGGGAAAAAACATTATGGGAATCATATATAGGCCAAATAGTAACCACAATGAGGGGTTAAGATTGCAAGGGGAGCTGGAAAAGGTATGTAATCAGGGTAATGACATAATGGTAATGGGGGACTTCAATATGCAAGGCAATTGGGGAAAATCAGGCCGGAGTCAGATCGCAACAGAAGGAATTTGTTGAATGCCTATGAGATGGCTTTTTAGAGCAGCTTGTGGTTGAGCCTACCAGGGGAAAGGCTATCTTAGACTGGATGATATGTAATAACCCCAATTTTATTAGTCAGCTTAATGTAAAGGAACCTTTAGGACAGCGGTCCCCAACCACCGGGCCGCAAAGCATGTGCTACCGGGCCGCGAGAAACGATATGATTTGGCGATAGGAGTCAGCTGCACCTTTCCTCATTCCCTGTCACGCCCACTGTTGAGCTTGAACACACACGAGGTCATGACCTGCGCGTCATCCATGTCAGCGCGGGAAGGAGATCAACTCCTCGAGCTTGCAAATGACGGCGGGCTAAAAAGTACGTTTGACATAACATCTCTGCCGGCATTCTGGATCAAAGTCAAGGCTGACTATCCTGAGATAGTCACAAAAGCACAGCAAACGTTGCTTCCATTTCCAGCATATCTCTGCAATGAATGCAATGAAAGTTAATTGCGGAATAGACTGGACATAAGGAACCCCCTTCGAGTATCGCTGTCTCCCATCACCCCTCGATAGGACCATGTTGTTGTAGGAAAACAAGCCCAGGGCTCCCACTGATTCAGCAATATTGGTGTGTTGCAATGATTTTATATGTTCATACGGGGAAAATATGTGATGTGTGTTTAATAGCCAAACATTACTTAAAATGTTATGATGCTATTGACTTATATAACCATATAACCATAACAGCACAGAAACAGGCCATCTCTGCCCTTCTAATCCGTGCCGAACGCTACTCTCACCTAGTCCCATCGACCTGCACTCAGCCCATAACCCTCCATTCTTTTCCTGTCCATATAGCTATCCAATTTTTCATTAAATGATAATATCGAACCTGCCTCTATCACTTCTACTGGAAGTTCGTTTAACACTTACTTCAAACTCCCCTGTCCTCCCCTGATAATTGACTTATCGCTATATTCATGCGAGAAAAAAAATATGTGCTATGTGTTTAATATTAAATTCGTTAGATAAACCCTTTGAGAAATGAAATTGAGTGTATTAGCCACTTGTCACCTATATTGCGGTCGTGATTAACAGCCGCCCCCCCACGAACAGAATTGCCAAAAACAATAAGTAGAAAAAAATCGGCACTTGCACACTGGTGCCCGTGCAAGGCTTCATGGTGATTGTAGTCTTTCACAGGGTAAACACAACGTTTTGACTGCTACTCTTGTCTGTTGGTAACCCTACCCTACTCCCCACCCCCGCCCCCGCCGGTCGGCCGGTCCGCAAGAACATTGTCAATATGAAACCGGTCTGCAGTGCAAAATAGGTTGGGGACCCCTGCTTTAGGAGACAGTAATCATAACATGATTGAATTCATACTGCAATTTGAGAGGGAGAAGCGTAAGTCACATGTATCAGTACCATGGAATGAGGCATGAGAGAGGAACCTGCCCAAGTGGATTGGAGGAGGGTACTGGCAGGGATGACAGCAGAGCAGAGGTGGCTGAAGTTTCTTGGAATAGTTCACAAGGTGCAGGATAGATAATGTCCCACAGAAGTTTTTATTAAATGGGCAACCTTGGCTGACAAAGGAAGTTAAGGACTGCATAAAAGCCAAGAAAAGGGCATATAAGGTTGCAAAAGTGAGTGGGAAGTTGGATGACTAGAAAACTTTTAAAATCCAACAAAAGGCAACTAAAATAGCTATGAGAAGGGGAAAGATGAAATATGAGCAAACTAGCCAATATAATAAAGCAGAATACCAAAAGATTTTCAGTCATATAAAGAATAAAAGGGAGGTGAGAGTTGATACTGGACCACTGGAAAATGATGCTGGTGAGGTAGTAATGGCGGACAAAGAAATGGCAGATGGGTACTTTGTATCTGTCTTCACTGTGGAAGATACCAGCAGTGTGCCAGAGGTCAGTGAGTGTCAGGGAGCAGGAGTGAGTGCCATTGCTATTGCAAAGAAAAAAGTGAGAAGCAAACTCAAAGGTCTTAAGGTGGATGGTGAAAGGCTTTGATAGGGTGGATGTGGAGAGAATGTTTCCTGTGGTGGGGGAGTCTAAGACCAGAGGACTCGGCATCAGAATAGAAGAGTGAATTTTTAAAAAGGAGATGAGAAGGCATTTCTTCAGCCAGAAAGTGGTGAATCTGTGGAATTGTTTGTTACAGACAGCTGTGGAGGCCAAGTCTTTACATATGCTTAAGGCAGAGATTGACAGATTCTCGATCGGTCAGGACATGACGTGATATGAGGACAAGGGAGGAAATTGGAGCTGAGAGGAAAATTGGATCAACCATGATGAACTGATGGAGCAGACTCAATGGGCCAAATGGCCTAATTCTGCTCCTATACCTTATGGTCTTATGGTCCCATGAAGTTAAGATAATAAAAACTAAATACTGCCAATAACACACTGAGTTTGATATCTGCAATATTCCAGTTTTAGTTGTGCATGCGGCAGCAACTCCAAAAGTGATACCAAGCAATTTCTCACCTGTAAAGTGCCTCCTCTGACATCTTCCCAACCAAGAAAATGTCCATGAGCATCATATTTCACAATTTTTAAGGTGATCTATTGGCAAATAAAAAGGATAAAACTGAAACACACACCAAGCTGGACATATCAGTTCAGGAAAGATCCTTCCAGTTTCCCATTCCCAGTAACAAAAAAATGTAATTTTACCTGAATGGAAAATAAAAACCAGTGAACAATGCACAGCAACTAAAATAATGATAATACTCTAATACTTGAGCATCTTTGTTCCATCCGCAACAAGCAGGATTTTCCAGGGGCCAACATACATCAAAGTTGCTGGTGAATGCAGCAGGCCAGGCAGCAACTTTGATGTGTGTTGCCTGAATTTCCAGCATCTGCAGAATTCCTCGTGTTTGCGTTTTCCAGGGGCCAACCATTTTAATTCCAATCCCCATTCCTATTCTGACTTGTCCTCTACTACCACAATGAGGCTGCTCTGACACTGGAGGAGCAACACCTCATATTCTGTCTGGACAGCCTCCAACCTGATGGCATGAACATTAATTTCTCAAACATCCATGAATTCCACCCCCTCACCATGCCCATTCTGGCTCCCCGCTTACTCTCCTTCGCCCATTATCTCCCTCTGGTTCCCCTCCTCCTTCCTTTTCCAATCTCCTCACTTTCATCTTCAGCCCTTTACCTTTTCCACCTATCACCTTCTCACTTCATCTTCCCACCCACCATCCAATTCACCTGTCATCCATCAGCTTGTACTCCTTCCCCTTCTTAGTCCGGCTTTTTCTCCCTTCCTTGAAGGGTCTCAGCCTGAAAAGTTAACTCTTTATTCTTTTCTATAAATGCTCCTGATCTGCTGAGATCCTCCAATATTTTGTGGGTGTTACTCTGGATTTACAGCATCTGCAGAATATCTTCCTACAGATGCTGCCTGGCTGGCTGTGTTCCACCAGCATTTTGTGTGTGTCATCAGCACTTTATCTAGTTCCAAACTTCTTCCGTCTTTCAGTGTTTTTCTTATGCACGTTTCTTTGAGCCACTATCAGCAAAAAAATGTAGCAGTTTTTCTTTCTGCTTCTTTATATCGTACATTGTGGAAGAGCCAATATTGTAAAACTCACACAAGCTTTTCACCGATACATCACTGTCCAGTTTTTTCAAGAGTTCAAACTTATCTTTAATGGATAATGCGCGGTATTTTCACGAGGTGCATTTTCTTTACTCACTGGGGCCATATTTGGGGCTAAAAAAGAGCCAATGATATTAATAAATGCAGGAAAACAAGCAGGAATCACCTGTCTGTGCTTACAAGAGCGCACCAACACGTGAACAGATCTGGCGCAACCAAAACAATGCGCAGGTGGCCCGGGAAATTTGAAATTACAGTTGTGTGGAAAATTTGAAATCAGTGCCGGATTATCGAAGGATCCGGTTTACAGGTAGTCGGATTAGTGAAGGTCGACTATACATCTGTTGAGTTTGCCCACGAGAAAGTGAATCTCAGGGTTGCATATGGTGACATACGGTGTATGTACTTTGATCATAAATTTACTTTGGACTTCGCACTTTGAAAATAAGATGGGCGAGTGTAGTTATGAGTAAGGACAATATTAAAAGTGGTAGAGAAATCACATAAGCAAGGATCTATCCCACTTAAGTCATACCCTCTCCTCGTCTGTCCCATCAGCAGAAGGTACAAAAATCTTGAGGACATATACCACCAGCCTATGGAAAGCTATGGTCCGAGTGCAGGTCAATGGGAGTAGGCAGTCTAAATGGTTTTGTCATGGGCTAGATGGGCCAAAGGGCCTATTTCTGTGCTGTAGCTCTCGATGACTCTACGACCACCTGTATCCTGATGTTATAAGACACCCGCATGGTCCTCTTATGAGACAGTAATGAATTTTTGATCTCTCAGTCTACCTCATCGTTGCCCTTGAACTTTGCCTACTTGTACTGTTTTCTCTGTAAATGTAATGAAACACCATATTCTGCATTCTGACAATAATAAACCAATCGCTCAATTAATTAACCAATTACTTGGAGTACAATCAAGGCCGAGATAACAAAACAAAGAGGATTATTGTTAGTGTGCAGCAAAGGAACGTGCCCTTCAGCCCACAATGTTGTACTGAACTAATTAAACTCAGAGTTAGATATCAAACTAAAACAACCCTTTCTCCTTACATTATTCCTGCATTCTCTGCACATTCACGCACTGATTGTGTTTTCAGTGTACGTGGGTCAGTGCAGACAGTGTGGGCTGAAGGGACTGTTTCTAAGCCACATCACTAGCAGCGCTGATGTGTTGCCCTTCTGGGTAGAGATGAAGAAGAAAAGTCAGAAGGCCAGAGACAGGGCAACTATCCGGTGCTTCTACAGTGATTCTACAGTTGCCTCCTGGTGTCAGGTGATTTTGCAGCGGCTGTGTACAGGACACCAGCGTTGAAAAGGAAAAAGAGCCATGGCGCAAACAGGACTGAGAGCGATAAACAACCCATAACATGATCAGATAGGACAGATGGACGGCACAACGATTTACAGTACCAGCAACCGGCGTTCAATTCTCGCTGCTGCTTGTAAGGAGTCTGTACGTTCTCCCTGTGACCGCGTGGGTTTCCTCACACAGTCCAAAGACATACCGGCTGATAGGTTAATTGGTCACTGTAAATCGTCCCATGATTAGGCTAGGATTAAATCTGGGGATTGCTAAGTGGCGTGCCTTAAAGGGCTGGGAGGGCCTACGCGTGATGCATCTCAATAAATAAATAAATACATGTTTACAAATGCACACTTTAAATCCCAAATGCATACTAAGATTAGGTTGTTGGGCTACAAGTGCAATTCTTGCAATGCTACTGCACTGCTGGGACCATTCCACAGGCTGCCAACCAGTGGGAAGGACACAAGTGGTGAAACATTGTTTGGGGTGGGGGGGATGATTTGGAAAATGTACAGAAGTCAAAAGGTAGTGCTAATGGGAGTATGCATCTATTCAAATGCATTCTGTGGTAGAAATAACACAAGGGTCAGAGTGGAGGAAAAGTTTTAAGGTGGGTTAAGAAGAACCTTCTTGATTTCTACATTTCTGATGAACTCGGTTCAAGGGAATTGAGCAGATCCAGTGCAGCAAGTAATAATGGGGGGAACCTCCAAATAACAAGTGTAATATCTTAAGGCTCAGAATAACTATGGAAGGGGATATAAACTATTGCAACATAAAAGCAATCAATTGGAGAAGAGCAGATTTCAAAAGGAGAATGACTGGTCTGGGGAAAAGTTAATCAAAGACTGGTAGGGGATATTATAATTAAACCGAGGGAGACCTTTAGAGAGAAAGTGTTTCTGATGCATTCCCGTGGAGTGGAGAAAAGCTGGGAAATTAACTGTGGAGCTCTGTGAATGACTAACTAGAGACAGTGAAATAGAGTGGGGAAAGGAGCAGATTGCTAACATAAGTCACAGAAAACTCAAGGAGAAAGTAAGTAGGAAGAAAAGCCAGAGCATGTAAAAAGATTGGCAGTGTATGTAAAAGTAAACACAAACATTTTCCCACACTCATTCAAGGACAAAAGAGTCGTTACAAAGGTGGGGCCCGTAAGTGACACTCAGTAAGGTAGGGTGCATTACTGAGACAGTACATGAGTACTTCAACACCAAGATGCTGCTGGAGTCTCAAATGTTGAGATTCAGGATGAGTTAAGATGATAAAGGAGGCTGACTACATAGGAAACGGATAAATCCTCTGGTTCAGATGGGATTTGTCTGAGGTTGCTGAGGAACAGAATGGGAGAAGTTATAGAGACTCCGACTGTAACCTTTGAAATGCTTATAGATTTAGATGGGTGGTGCGGGGGAAATACATCTCTACCAAAGGAGGTGTAAGGCACTCCTTTCCTCCACTAGCCTGCAGGTCACCTTGGGCAAGCTGTAGCACCTGCTCAGCCCCCGATCAGGGTCACATGAAGCCAAGGGAGCAGGTGGCGGATGGTCATATGAGCAGTTGGTGCAGATCACACGTCCTCGCTATGCAACCACTGACACCAGGCAGACAGTCTTGCAAGAGTATTGATAATGGCTGGAGTCACCCTTCTTCTAAGGACACTGCCCAGAAGAAGGCAATGGCAAACTACTTCTGTAGAAAAATTTGCCATAAATTTGCCATGGTCAGGGATAGGAAAGCCATGATTGCCCACATCATACAATACGGTACAAAATGATGATGATGAAAGATTCAGGGAAGGTGCCTGAAGAATGGAAATTGCAAAGATGCGATGGGAGAGGAGAATGGGGATAACCGCAGTAACTACAAATCAAGGTGATTAACCTTGATGGTAGAGAAAGTTGTAATAACAATAACTAAAGGTAGGATTAGCAGCAACTTGACTGAATTACTTGCATGGGTTTGGGGAAAGGTGAGGGAATGGATCGAATAGATTGATCTATAAAGATTCAGTATCAACTCAAAGCTAAAATAAACTCCTCCTCACCACAATTATACTGTTCTGGTTGTGAAAGATTTCATGAACAGTTGAAAGTGATCATAGACTCAGAGGGTAGCAGAACCTGTGAGACTTAAGTCTGTGGGAGCTCTCCAATGGTTATCTAAACCTTGTAGTTGATTTACCCTCTTGAAATCACTCCAGAACATCTGCTTTTAACACAATTCATTTTAGGACCTAGCCTTAGCCTATCAAGTACGTGTCTGCAGGTAGGCAGCAGCTGTCACCACAGCGTGCAGAGTGAATGTGTCCTTCTAGCACTGATTCATACTGAGATACTGCTCCTTAGGATGTTATTTAATACAATGACTTTGAAAAGTAATTTTCAATTAACTAATGAGGAATTCCACTATTGGTAATTGGTGATTGACCACTCGTGATTCAGTCATTTGATTGACTTTGATATTATTAAGAATGTAAGGCAACCTTACAACCTCACTCAATTACTGCCATTTTTGGGTTACCAATGATAGAATCAAGTCATTTAACTTCTTCAGCTCGTCGGATGATTGCATTTCTTACATTAATGCTAGAAGATCCATTTTGCTGAATTGGAAACAGATTAATCCTCCTACCACATTTCATTGGTTCTCACAAACTATACTGTGCTTAAATTTGGAAAAAATTAGAAGTGTTGTTTATGATCCCTCTATTAAATTCGAAAAGACTTGGAGGCCATTTATTCAACATTTTCATATGATGTAATTTGACTTTTTCCAAACTTATTCTATTTCTTTGTAATATTTGTTGAGAGGAATGGAGTTGTCGACACTAATAGTTCCTTTTTTTTATGATGTTACATAACAGCCCATGTCTTTTTTTTAGTTTAGTTGATTAACACTGTTTAGGTTAGTTTTTTTTGGGGGGGGGGGTTATATTTTTATATCTTTTTTCCTTTTTCATGATTTTTTTTGGTTTTATATTGTTCATCTGTATCCTGTATGATTGGGAGTTTTAACATTTAAGTGTCAACTGGGCTTATACTTAACTATGTCAATTACAACAATGTATTCCCAATAACTTCGTATCAATACTACGCCATGTTTACTATTATGAAACTAATAAAAAGATTGAAAAAGAAAAAGGAAGAATGTAAGGCAACCCTCACGATCTTAAGATATCCAAGAGAGTTTTACAGTGACTTCACTGAGTTTACAGAGGTAGGAAGCATTAACATCTCAATCAAAGTATATTTATTATCAAAGTATGTATGCAGTATACAACTCTGAGATTCATCTTCTCCAGACAGCCACAAAACAAAAAAAAAGGAACCGATTCAAAGATAAACATCAAACCCCCTCCCCCCACCGGCACAAAAACACAAAATCAGAAGAGTCCAATTGAACTACAGTCTAATCCACAAACTGAAGACCCTGATCTTTGCTACCATCCTCCAACAGCTTTGAGGGAGAGAGAAATTTGTTCACACCAATTAAATAAACAGTCAGACCTCTGCCAAGAAAGTCAACTGCATGACACTTCTTAAAGGATTACGTATTAAATTCAAAGGCACTTTGACAGGGTGGATAGCAAGCTGATGCTTCCAGTCACTGGTGTATCTAGAATCTGTGTTAAAATAAAGGACCACCCAAGAGTTGCAGAAGATGGGACACAACTATAAAATAAGGGGCAGGTCACTTAATTCCGAAAGCAGAACTTCCATCTTTCAAGGGGTAATGAATCTGTGGAATTCACTGGCCTGGTGAGTGGTGCACACCAAATCACTAGAGATGTAGGTAGATAGATAATTGAAAAATCAAGGAAAGGGGCAAACTGGCAGAGAAGGGGAGCTGAGGCTAGCAACCATGTTCATAGTGAATGGAGGGACCAGCTTGCGGGGCTGACAGGCCAACTCCTGCTGCTATTTTCTGGCGTACTTATGAGAAGAACTCGATAGATTTTTGGATGTTAAAGGAATGAAGTGACATGAGGCTGGTGCAGAAAGGCGATGCTGAGGTAAATGATTAGCAAAGATCTCATTGAGCTGCGGAGCTGGAAGGAAGGGATGAACAGCCTATTGCTGCTTCTACTTCAGTTTTCAGTAACCCTCCAATTTTATCGAGTAGTTTAATCCTTGAACCAAAATGTGCTGAAACATTACTGCACACTCACCTGGGAATCTTTCTGGAAAGAGAGCCCTTTGGGGGCTGTTTGACCCAGGGGTGCGGCTATATTTGAGTCCACATAGAAGAGTTTCGGGAGATAGCTAGTCCTTTTGCAAAAAAACAGGAAAATAAAGAGCACAAGTTAAGCCAATGAAAACAAGATAAAACTAACCATTAAAAGAAATGTGGGCAGCTGTCTCAAGACAGGAAATAACTTTTGCCAAACTTCCATCATGGCCAAGCACTAACAGCTGAGGGAACATACAATCAAAGTCTACTTTATTTGGTATCTCCTGTACCTAATAAAGTGATTACTGCGTGTATGTCCGTGCTTTTCTGCTGCTGTAGCCCATCCACTTCAAGGTTCAACATGTTGTGAGTTCAGAGATACTCTGCTGCACACCACTCTTGTAACACCTGGTTATTTGAGTTTCTGTTGCCTTCCTGTCAGCTTGAACCAGTCTGGCCATTCTCCTCTGACCTCTCTCATTAACAAGGTGTTTTCACCAACAGAACTGCTGCTCACCACTCTCTGTAAACTCTAGAAACTGCTGTGTGTGAAAATGCCAGGAGATTAGCAGATTCTGAGATAATCAAACCACCCTGTCTGGCACCAACAATTATTCCACATTCAAAGTCGTTTAAATCAAATTTCTTCCCCATTCTGATATTTGGCCTAAATAACAACAGAACCTCTTGACCATGTCTGCATTGTTTTTTGCATTGCGTTCCTGCCACATGATTGGCCGATTACATATTTGCATTAACCATATATAACAATTACAGCACGGAAACAGGCCATCTCGGCCCTTCTAGTCCGTGCTGAACTCTTACTCTCACCTAGTCCCACCAAACTGCACTCAACCCATAACCCTCCATTCCTTTCCTGTTAACAAATAGGAGTACAGGTGAATCTCGTATCATTGCAAATAATAGACAGGTTTCTCACCAGGAAATTTGTGGAAAAATACATGAAGCTAATTCTTATATCTAGGAAATTGAAGTCCTTAGGTGCTACCTCTGGATAGGCACTGGGCGATACAGAGTTAAAACACTGCTCTGGAATCATCCAATTTATTGTTAAATTTTACCTCTGAAGCAGGTGCTGCCAGAAATTCTGGAATAGCTGACATTGGCAAAGGGAAAGACCATGACACAGAGATCACCAGATCTTGTGAGCATTGCTAAGACCTCAACGGTGGAGCTGGGGGAAGATGATGACACATCACAACGGCAGTGAAGGTAGAGGGAAGCTACAACAGTGAGGGTCCCTCGTCCTCTTGCAAGTCTTACCACTGGATCCTGACTCCGATCTGTCAGGAACTGTGTGTTGTCTGCCCATGCATCAACCTCAGTCAAAGAACACTGAGGCTGTCTACAAGAAGGGTCAGAGCCGTCTCTATTTCCTGAGGAGACTGAGGTCCTTTAACATCTGCTGGACGATGCTGAGGATGTTCTACGAGTCTGTGGCGATCATGTTTGCTGTTCTGTGCTGGGGCAGCAGGCTGAGGGTAGCAGACACCAACAGAATCAACAAACTTATTCATAAGGCCAGTGATGTTGTGGGGTTGGAACTGGACTCTCTGACGGTGGTGTCTGAAAAGAGGATGCTGTCCAAGTTGCATGCCATCTTGGGCAATGTCTTCCATCCACTACAAAATGGACTGGTTGGGCACAGGAGTATATTCAGCCAGAGACTCATTCCACCGAGATGCAACACCGAGCGTCATAGGAAGTCATTCCTGCCTGTGGCCATCAAACTTTACAACTCCTCCCTTGGAGGGTCAGACACCCTGAGCCAATAGGCTGGTCCTGGACTTTTCTTGGCATAATTTACATATTACTATTAATTATTTATGGTTTTATTACTATTTAATTACTTATGGTGCAACTGTAATGAAAACCAATTTCCCCCGGGATCAATGAAGTATGACTATGACTATGATAAACAAATCACGCACAGGCGTTCCCCATTAGGGGAGAGCATCATATTCGCCTCAAGTGGACATCATTCATCAGGATGACACATGGTAAAAACAGATTACCACTTCCGTGTATTATTACTCTCAGGATTTTACATGAAGAATATTATTTAAAAGATTCCAAAGGCATCTGTGTTGTTCTGCAATAAAATTTTCTGTAAAGTCTGCATTCTAAAATAACTACAGGATTCAGCAGCAAACATATGCATTTATTTGATGCCTTTGTGTTCTTCTGGGCAGTGTCTTTACAAGATGGGTGACCTCATCCATTATCAAGAGATTGTCTGCCTGGCATCAGTGGTCACATGACCTGCACTTGTGATATGCTGCAACTGTTCATACAACCATCCACCACCTGCTCCCATGGCTACACGTGACCCTGACTGGGGGCGCTAAACAAGTCCTACACCTTGCCCAAGTGCCACCCGCAGGCTAGCAGAGGGAAGGATGCCTTCCACCTCATTTGGTAGAGACGTACCTCCACCCCGCCACCCTTTCAATGCACTAATGCATCTTAAATCAAACTGACATTTTACGAACATATTTAAGTGACTCATTTTCAACCCACTGAATTTTAAAATACATACTACAGAATAATGAACCAAACAAAATTTAGATTTTGGAATCAGAGCTGATTGAAGACAATGCTAATGATTTAGTAAACCGGTAAAAGCTCGGTACCTCTTGACACAGAAATGCAGAACATTTTTAGACTTAGAAACACGCACAAAATGCTGGAGAAACTCAGCAGATCAGGCAACATCTATGGAAAGGAACAGTCAGTCGATTTTAGGGCCAAGACCCTTCACCAGGACTGGAAAGGAAGGGGCAAGAAACCAGAATATGGTGGTGGGGTGGAGGGAGGGAGTGAAGGCAGTACAAGTTGGAAGGTGATAGGTGAAACCAGATGAAGTGGAAGGTAGGGGAAGGGGGCAGGGAGGAGGGATGAAGTGAGAGATGATAGGTGGAAAATATAAAGGCTGAAGAAGAAGGAATCTGATTGGAGATTAGAGTGGAACATAGGAGAAAGGGAAGGAGGAAGGGCACCAGAGGGAGGTGATAGGCAAGTGAACGTGTATGAGGGGAAAGAGGATGGGGAACGGAAAAGGAGCAACTAGGGAGGAAGAATAGTGCTGGAATTTGGAGAAATTGATACTCATGCTAGCAGATTGGAGGCTACCCAAACGGAATATGAAGTATTACTCCTCCAATTTGACTTTATTGGACTTTTTTTCTCAGCAAAACACTTTGTAAGCACTTCTGTTCTCATCTGCTCTTTGATTTATTAAGGATAAAGAGGACACTGTTTTAAGGTGCTTGGAAGTAGGTACAGAGATGTCAGAGGTAATTGTTTGACACAAAGAGTGGTGAGTACGTGGATTGGGTTGCCGGTGACGGTGACGGTGATGGAGGTGGATACGATAGGGTCTTTTAAGAGACTCCTGGACAAGTACATGGAGCTCAGAAAAATACAGGGCTATAGATAACCCTGGGTAGTTTCTAAGGTAAGGACATGTTCCGCACAGCATTGTGGGCTGAAGGGCCTGTATTGTGCTTTAGGTTTTCTATGTTCCTATGATACTTTTGTGGAGGGTGCAAAACGTTGCTTGCTGTTTAAGAAAGGGGATCATTAGATATACTTAAAAGTGGAGGTTGGTAGATTATTGATTAGTAAGAGCATCAAAGGTTCTGGAGGGAAGGCAGAAGAATGGGTTTGAGAGGCATAATGAATTAGCCATTATGGTGGAGCAGACTCAATGAGCCGAACGGCCTACTTCTGCTCCTATGTCTTATAGTCTAACCGGAGGCAATTTCCAGATTTTTAGATTTAAGCTGCTGTCACTTGGTGGTGTAAAAATGGCAAAGATTGACAATTCTTCAGTTATTATAATCACACTATAGGCACCTTCTAGGTAAGACATGTTTACAGTTTCAGCCTGGGTCAGCCACTGTGTGTGAGGTTGATTGTACAGCAGTCATTCACCTTTCAAGCTGACAGTGCAAGTGCACCAACTCTTCCTGGGCACCCAGCTCCAGCTGTGTTGCTATAGAGAAATGCACATTTTAAAGCACTTTTCAAAGGGGAGAACTCGGTTTTGAACTCTGGTCAGTTGGTGATAACCAACCTTATCTAGTGCAACATGGCTCTCTGTCCTGATCACTATCTCATGATTCACCCCAGCTTTCAGCTGCTACAATGCCACCCTCTGCAGAATGAAAGGAAGTCTAGCTCACAACAGCATGGTGCCTTGTCAAGAGACCCAACAAGACTATTTATCTTGTAATGTAATCAGACTAGCCCAGATTGCAATAGCTGCTGGATGAAAACTCTTAACATGTTTAAACAGCTTCCTCAAGAACATGCATTGTTCGTTCCTCAATCAGCATTTAAACCTATAATTGTGGGGGGGAGGGGGGGGAAATTCCACCCTCCAAGTCTGTGCACTTGCATTGGTGACAAGTTCTCTCACTGGCAATTTTTCTTCAATGACTCTGGGTTGCCAATACAAACTACCTGGGGTAATCTTGACCACATCAGGCAATTGTGTATAGCCAGCAATAACTTGTCATCTAACAGTGAAACAACCTTTCTTTGACCAGGACAGATAGACAATACTGTGCAAAAGTCTTAAGCACGTACTGTATATACAGTTGGGGTGCACAGTATTTCTTTTTTTTTAGCAGTTGGATACATATGAAAGTCTTGCTTGGCCATTTCAGAGGACATTTAAGAGTCAACCACACTGCTGTGGGTCTGGAGTCACATATAGGCCAGACCAGGTAAGGACAGCAGGATTCCTCCCTTAAAGACCGTCGTAATTTTATGTATTGCACTGTAATGCTGCTGCTGCTGCAAAAAATTCATGACGTACATGAGTGATGATTACGCAGCGAGTGTGAGTGCATAGAATGGGCTGCTGGCGACGGTGGTAGAAGCAGATACGATAAGAGACTCCTGGAGAGTTATATGGATCTCAGAAGAATAGAGGGCTATGGGTAACCCCAGGTAATTTCTAAGGTAAGGATATGTTCAGCACAGCTTTGTGGGCTGAAAGGCCTGTATTGTGTTGTAAGTTTTCTATATTTCTGTGATAAATCTGATTCTGATATGGGTCTCTATTGTGGACTGAGAGTGGGAAGGGGGTAAGGAGAGGGGAATCATGGCTGGGAAAAAGGGAAAGGAGGGGAGGGAGTGGGAAGCAACAGAGAGACATTCTGTAATGATCAATAAACCAACTGTTTGGAAGCAAATGACCTTGTCTGGTGCCTCAGGGCTGGGTGTGTCTGCACCTGCGCCACCCTCTGTCCTTCTCTGCCACCTGTCCCACACCCCTCCCACAGCAACTCACCCTTGCCACTCCCAACATCATTTGCACCTGCCAGACTTACAAACTTGCTCTCTGCTCCACGTATACAAATAAAATACTGTTCAAAAGCCTTAGGCACCCTTGCTATATAGTTGTACCTTGTCCTTGTCATTGTACCTCAAGGATGCACTTTGATAAAACCAAAGAGTTGTGTCAGTTAACTTATCTGTAAAAGTATGTGGGTTCACAAGACTCCAACACCAGATGATTCATCCCCGGGAAATGCCAGATTATAGTCATATTTACAGGACAAGCCCCATTGCAGACATATCATTTAATTATCAACCTTCTGATCACCAGATGAGTATTTGCCATAGGAATCTGATTCAACAGGGTGGGAAAAAAAATCATCTTTCGGCTAAACACAAGTGAATGAACAGTTTGTCTCCAGTATTTAACCACAGAAAGAGAGGAGCCAGTAATGGTCTGGGCTCAAAGCCAAATATCTGTCAGTGGTATTAATGAGCAGAACGAGCGCAGCAGAAGTGGTGGATACAGGTCTGAAATTTCAAAAGCAATTTCTCATTGCTACTGTCAAGGAGGAGTTACAGAGGTCTGAAAGCGCGCACTCAATGATTCAGGAACAGCTTCTACCCCTCTGCCATCTGATTTCTGAATGGACATTGAACCCATGAACACTACCTCACTACTTTTTATTTCTATTTTTGCACCACTTATTGTAATTCACATTTTTCTCTATTATTATGTATTGTATTGTATTGCTGCTACAAAGATGACAAATTTCAGGACATATGCTGGAGATATTAAACTTGATTCTAAGATACATGGTTTAGGAGGGCTACGGTCTGGGTGCCGGTCAATTGGACTCGGACTAGGGGTTCCTAGCCTGGGTCCGTGGCCCCCACAGTTAAGGCTAGGGGTCCATGGCTTAAAAAGAATTGGGAAGCCCTGGACTAGGCAGATTAATAGTTTGGCATTGACTAGATGGGCTGAAGGGTCTGCTTCTGTGCTATAGTACTTTATATATAATGGATATATATATAATGTGTGTGTGTATATATATATAATGGATGAGGATTTTCAGTTGAAGACAAGGTAAGGCTTTACAGTCGATACAGAGAATTCTAACATATTAGCAGAACGCTACTGTAGCCCGGGGCTTCAAGTGTTCGGAGTTTGATTCCGACGGCATCTGTAAGGAGACTGTATAGCCTTCCCGTAGAATGCATGGGTTTTCTCCGGGTGCTCTGGTTTTCTCCCACAGTCCAAAGTCGCACCGGTCGGTAGATTAATTGGTCTTTGTAAATTGTCCCATGCTTGGGCTAGGGCTAAATCAGGGATTGCTCATAGACTTGGAAGGGCTTATTCTGTGCTGTTTCTCTAAATAAACAAACATTCCATCCTTTGAGTAAAGAAATTCCTCCTCACAACTGTCCTAAATGGCCAACCCTTAAATGGAGACTAATCTCCCTTGCTGTAGACTCACTGGTCAAAGGAAACAGCCACTTTGTATCTATATTGATAAACCCTCTCAAAATCTTTCATGTGGCTGGGAAGTCATGTTCTCAGTATTATTTATTTATTTACTTACATTCATTACTACTATTATTTGCTTTTTTGCATTTGCACAGTTTGGCTCCTGCACATTGCTTGCTTGTCACTCTTCGCTAATGTGTTGTTTCTCACCCATTCTGTTGAATTTCTTTGTTCTTCTGTGAACGCGTGCAGGGAAATGAATCTTGGGATGGTACATGTTGACATAGAGGGTAACTGGTTAAGAATTTACTTTGAAGAACGCATCTCGTTCTTCGCCGCCCCTTTATTAGACAACCCTAATCAATTGCTCCTCATAGGTATTACACTCACGTGGCAGGTATGCTTCGGTACAGAACGAGGGCCTCACCACTGACCAAGCCAGTCACATCAAGCACCACCAGGTTAGTGAGAAGCTGGCATGCTGTCTGGTTACTGTATCGCACATTCTGGAAACAAAAGATAAGTCTTTTAAAGTTGTTTCCTTGCCCTGCTGAGGGAGAGCATTTGGCCTTCTTTGGATGCGGAGGGTACACTCAAAACCAAACCAGTACTGAGCCCCGAGTGTGACAGACATCCTGACACCAGCTCAAATCTTCACTCAGCATCAGCTTATAGTAATCAGACCCTGTTGTTTCTAAATGAGTAAAAGAGAAGTTATGATTTAAAAATAAATTCTGACAACAATCCAGAAACATCAGTTGTTCAATACTGCAGACTGAATAAATGTTAACCACTCACAGGAAGTGCTGTGGGTTGAGTTCAAAGGTCATTCATCGGACAGTGCTGAGCTCATCTCAGTTTGCAACTTTGCATGATTACATTTTCTGAATTAGGGCTCGGCATTCTGGGGCAGCAATTGAAATTATTCTTTTAAAACTAAAATGAGCTAAATTGATATCTTCTTTCTCCCTCAGCCCTGAACTTTGACTGACAATTCAATATGCAATCTCCTCATCCAGATAAAATGTTCCTGACCATTAGGATTTTCTGAATCTGGGCCAGCTAACATTACACAAGCTTAGTAAACAGTAAATGTTTGCACCAGACAGGCTTGTCATGATAGCAAGGCGTTCAGACAGGTAAAGAGTACCTCAACTCTGTGGCCCAAGAAAGGTTTGGGCTGGAGTCATATGCAGTGTTGTGCAATGATTGCACTCCCTCAATTTGAAGGAAAACACCCACCTCTTCCTTTCTCCTAGTTCCTCAACCAACCCCCAATTAAAGATGCCAACAGCCTGTCTGTTAGGTCAATGCAACACAGTTACACTGACATTGAGAACAGAGGACACTGCAGCAAGGAGTAGATCTTTGGCTCAAATGTCAGTGCTGGCCATAATGCTGATCCAAACTAATCCCATCTGCATGCACATGATCTATGTCGCTCCATTTCCTGCTTGCTCATATCTGCCTAACTGCTTGTGAAACGTCGTTACCGTATCTGGTTCTATCACTTCCCCGGCAGTACATTCCAGATACTTACCACGCCTTGTGTATACCTCATAGACCTTTAAACTTTCCCCCTCTCATCTTAAAGCCACATCCTCGAGTATTTGACATTTCCACCATGGAAAAAAGCTTCTATTATGACTCTCATAATTTTATCAGTTCTCATACATTGCTGCATTATTGCTATTTGTCTGACTGAAGTTCCTCCATCCGCTGCCGGCAGCCATTTTACATATTTAGATTCTCCATGACCTGATTAATTCTGTTACCTTTTTATTTCAACTACTCTTTCTGTCAAGCCAGATTGCTCTTGCTCTACGGACAAGCACAACAGCAAGGGTTTTATTGCAGAAAATTTGACTAAGCAGTTTTACACAAAATTCACAGAAATTTTTTGACCACTAGAGAGTAAAGTCATGGGAAGTATTTCAGATTCAAGTTCTCTCAATTGTTTTAAAAAACCTCAGTGGTCTGGAGTACATCACAGAATCACTTTCATTTTATTGATTGATTGATTGATCTATTGGGGTAAGGCCAGAATAGGTCCTTCCAACCTTTTAAGCTGTACTGACCAGCAACTGCTGATTTAACCAAACCTAATCATGGGACAATTTACAATGATCAGTTAACTGACCACTATGTCTTTGGACTGAGGGAGGAAACCAGAGCACCCGGAGGAAACTCACATGGTCACGGGGAGAGTTTACAAACTCCTGACAGACAGCGGCAGGAAATGAACCGGAGTCGCTGGTGCTGTAAAGACAACGTGCTGCCCAAATAATTTTATAATCCTTTCTAGAGTTCTCAGGTCTCTGAAATTTAAATAATCTCCCTCAAAAGCTAATGGACAAGTCAGCATTTTTGAACTATACTCCTAAACTGTGGAATTTAATACCTAAAACTATGAGGGATGCAGACTTAGTTGACACTTTTAAATGCCAGCTCAAAACCTGTTTATTTAACCCTGCTTTTAATTGACATTATTGTGTCTTTTGTTTTCATGTTTACATTTTATCTTATTATAAAACACTTTGAATTACATCTGAAGGGTCTCGGCCCAAAATGTCGACTATCTATTCATTTCCATGATGCTGCCTGGCTTGCTGAGTTTCTCCAGCATCTTGTGTGCGCCGCTTTGGATTTCCAGCATCTGTAGAATTTCTTGTGCTTGTGATTTGAACTACATTGTTGGAAAGAAAAGTGCTCTCTAAATAAGTTATTATTGCAATTAAGTGACACTGCATTTCTAGAACAATGTCATGGGCTCTTTCTCACAGTTGCCTTACGTTTGAAGTCCACTGATACACTGCACATGACTCAGTGACAATGAACATAATAATAAACCTGTATCTCCATGCAACCTATTTCTGTGATAAGGCATCGAGATTCTATGACTGCACTGATACTTGGCTATCGGAGTCAATATCAAAGGGCATCTGGATAGTTTAAAATCATGCAAAACCCATGGAAATCTTCAAATATCCCGGACACTGGCGAAAGAAAAAAATTGTGTTGGGATTTACAACTGAATCCCAGTTTTGACCAGTAATCAAAGAGCAAAACCCCGCAGATGCCTCAAACTTGAAATAAAAAGAGATTTATTTACGTTTAGATAGGCAAGGACCAATTAGTGGGGGGGAGGGGGTGGGGTAGTCATGAATTATTTGGGACCAGAAAAGAGTTAATGTGGTGAGGACACCCAAAGTGTCACAGGTATAAGTGGGAAGGAACTTTAATGATTATAGAACACTGATGTGTCCTGAAATAGTGAAAGATATCAGGGCAAAGCTTTTTTTAAATTTTTATGTTATTCATATATATAAAAACAGATTTATATATTATATAGAATAATTTTTTTTATATATGATGGGATTTGGGATGTTTTCAGCTGATATCAAGGGCACTTACATACCAACTTCAGAAAGAAACCTCAGTCAGGGATAATAAATTTTAAGCCAGGGCTTATAAAGAAAAGAGGGGAAGGTCCATCCGTCTTTATTACAGCAGGATTTGAGTACAAGAACAAAAACATATTAGTGTAATTATAAAAGACTTTGGCGAGACTTCAGTTGGAGTATTACATACAATTTTCATCTCCCTTAATCTTTCCCCACAGAGAGCACAGCAAAAGTTCTCCTGACTATTTTGCGAAGGGAAGCAGCCAGTTGGCAGAGAAATGCAAGATGGAGTTTAATCCAGACAACTGTGAGCTGTTACACATCAGAAGTGTTCAGGGAAAGTACACAGTTAGTGGCAGAACCTTTAACAATGTTGGTGTACAAAGGGTCTTGGGGGTCCCAGTGCCAGTTCCTGAAGGTTGCTGCACACACTGATAGGGTGGTAAAGATGTACAGCATGATGGCCTTTATTAATTGAGGCACCGAGTTCAAGAGCCAGGAGTTTATTTCACAGCTTTATAATGCTCTGGTTAGGCCACATCTGGATGTGGAGGCTTTGGAGAGGGTATAGAAGAGGTTTACCAGGATGCTGCCTAGATAAAGGGCATATGCTATTATGAAACTACGCTCGATTTCTCTGGAGTGACGGAGGCTGAGGAGAGTCCTGATAGAAGTTTATGAAAGTAGGAGAGGCAAAGAGAGACTAGACAGCTGGTACCTTTTTACCCTGAGGCTTGGATTTAAGGTGAGAGAGATGTGTGAGGCAAGTTCCTTCTTACAGAGAGGGGTGAGTGCCAAGAATGCCTTGCCAGGGGTGGTTATGGAGGCATGTATGATACAGGCGATCAACAGCCTCTTAGACACACGAACGTGCAGAGAATGGAGAGATAGGATCATGGTCAGGCAGAAGGTATAATTTATTTAGGTATCATGAGCTTAATTAGATCGACGTAACATCACGGGACAAAGGGCCTGTTCCTGTGCTTTACCATTTTTATGTTTCGTAAGAGAGAACAGATTTGGCCTCCGTTCCTTCGTATGAAGAAGAATTAACAGATGATAATCCTGTGGAGATGTTTCCCTTGGCTATGGTTCACAGTCATTAAATATGGTGTGGGCCATTGAAGTGAGATGAGGTGAAATTTCTTCAAAAACCGACAGTCAAGAAATATCTATAGATGCTGGAAGTCTGAAATAAACCAGAAATTGCTGAAAACAGTCAACAGTCAGTGTGTATGGAAAGAGAAACAAGAGTTAACCCACTCATTAACTGAGGGAGATCTGTACGTGTTTTAAGGATCAGAAACTGTCTTATAGCAGTGACCCCTGGACTTGTTTTCAAATTCCAGTTGTAATATCTACTGTAATTCAAGGGTCAAACCTCTCAGTCGCCAGAGAACCCCAAGAAATAAAACCAGTGTTAGAGGTCACCTATGTAATTAGCACTGGGTTACACTGAAGATAGCCTCGCTCCCACAAAATGGGCATCACAGTAGCATGGTGGTGAGCTAAAAACTATAGCACCAGCACTTGGCTTCAATTCCGCTGTTGACTGGAAGATGCTTATACGTTCTCTCCGTGACTGTGTGAATTTCCTCCAGGCGCTCTGCTTTCATCCCACGTTCCAAAGATGAACACTGAAATGTGGGAGGATCAATTAATCTACTAACCTACAGGTTAGACCATAAACCCACAAGACATACGAGCAGAATTAGGCCATTTGGTCCATCGAGACGGCTCCGCCATTCAATCATGGCTGAATCTCTTTTCCCCCTCCTCAGCCCGACCCCTTGGCTTTCTCCTCATAACCTTTGATGCAATGGCCAATTGAGACCATATCAATCTCTGCCTTAAATACACCACCCAACACCCTGGCCTCCACAGCAGCTGGTGGTAACAAATACTACCAATTTACCATGCTCTGGCTGAAGAAATTTCTCTGCATCTCTGATGCCCTCTATCCTGAGGCTGTGCCCTCTTGTCCTAGACTCTCCCACCATGGGAAACATCCTTACCACATCTACTCTGTCTAAGCCTTTCAACATCAGAAAGGTTTCAATGAGATCAACCTCTCATCCTTCTAAATTCCAATGAGTACAGGCCCACAGCCATCAAACGTTCCTCATAAGATAATCCTTTCATTCCCGGGATAATCCTTGTGAAACTCTTCTGAACCCACACCAATGGCAGGACATCTTTTCTTAGATAAGAAGCCCAAAACTGTTCACAATATTCAAGGTGAGGCCTCACCAGTGACTTATAAAGCCTCAGCATCACATCCTTGGTCTTATTTTCCAGACCTCGAAATGAATGCTAACATTGGACTTGTCTTCCTCACCATTGACTCAACCTGCAAGGTAACCTTTAGGGTGTTCTGCACAAGGTCTCCCAATTCCCTTTGCATCTCAGGTTTTTTGGATTTTCTCCATGTTTAGAAAATAGACTGCATGTTCATTTCTACTGCCAAAGTGCATAACCATGCATTTTCCAACATTGTATTTCACTGGCCACTTTCTTGCCCATTCTCCTAATCTGTCTGTCCTTCTGCAGCCTACCTATTTGCTCAACACTACCTGCCCCTCCACCAATCTTTGTATCATCTGAAAACTTGGCAACAAAGCCATCTATTCCATCATATAAATCATTGATAGGTTAGCTGGTTAATCCATCACATATGTGTAATTAGGAGATGTTGGCTCATTGCACTGAAAGGGCCTGTTACTGTGCTTATCTCTGAATGAAAACCAAGTTTGGAAGCTACAACTTACTGCACATGCCAGGTAGCTTGCTTGAAGGTGCATTTCATACCAAATGGAATCTGGAAATGGTGCAGAAGTGGCCTGAAAGACAGTATGATGAAACTCAAGATTGCTTCATAAATAATGCACAGTGTACAATGTAATTCCACCCCAACCCCATTTCCCTGGTCATGTTTAGTGCTATTGTATGGCAGTTCCTGAACTGTCTTGTCTTCTGTTACGTCCAAGAAACCATGTTCCATGCATATGTGAGCGGGGGAGAGAGAACGAACAGTGCAGGCTGTCCAATTAAAGTTGGGGAGCTTCTCATAAGATTCAGCCCATCCAGTCTGCTCTGCCATTCAATCATGACTGACCCGTTTTCCTGCCTTCTCGCCATAACCTTTCACCTAATCAAGAATCTATCGATCTCTGCCTTAAATACACCCAATAACTTGGCCTCCACTGCCCTCTGTGGTGACAAATTCCACAGATTTACCATGTTTTAGACGAAGAAATTCCTCCTCACCTCAGCTTTATTATGAGGCTGTGCCCTCAGATCCTAGGCTCTCCTACTAATGTAAATATCCTCTCCACATCCACTCTGTCCAGGGCTTTCAGTATCGGATAAGTTTCAATGAGATTCCCCTTCCCCTTCCAACCTTCTGAATTCTATCAGGTACAGGCCTACAGCCATCGAACACTCTTCAAATGCTAACCTTTTCAATCCAAAGATCAGAACATAAGACATAGAATCAGAATTTAGCCATTCAGCCCATCAAGTCTGTTCCACAATTTGATCATGCCTGAATTATTATCCCTCTCAACCCCATTCTCCTGCCTTCTCCTCATAACCTTCAATACTCTTACTAACAAGAACCTATCAACCTCGACTTTAAATATGGTTAATTGGGCTATCAATTTATAAGGACGGCTACTTATTTGGGACAACTCTTAAAGAACAAAAACAAATTAAGAGATTCCCTTTGTTTATTTGGGACACTATCCTGCTTAACTGGGACAGGAGACTGTTGCCGAACAGTTTCTAACTAGTATCAGTCACATGTAGTTGTGTGGCCATTAGCGTGCTTAGAGTAAACAGTTTTTAAATGTCATCAGTTGCATAGGGTTGTATTCAAAAAGCAGTGATTTTTGTCACTGATAGTTGGTGAGAAATAAGCAGTAAGACAATTCAGAACTGTTTGGCCCACTGCAGTTTCAAGCATTCAGGCTTGGAGATGCGAGAACAGTTGGGGGTGAAGATCAATCAATTTCACTGCTTCAACAACTACTTCGTATGATCTACAAAGAATTTGAAAGTATCGACAGTCATCTTGAATGTTACAATGAAACTGAAGATTTGGAGGATGCAACTGTTGAAAGCATTGTTTGAAGGCAGTGTGTTGGTCAGGGCGTGACACACAAGAACAGCATTCAACAGTTATAAAGATTAAATTATATAAAAATAAATTTAGAGGTTAAGGATATGGAAAAAATGTGCATAAACACACAAATACCAACATGTCTTTACAAAATAGTTTTTAAAATAGTTTAAGGTGGTTGCAATGCAGTGACAGGAGTAATAGAAGGGATGGGGTTGGCCTTACTAGAATGGTTGATCAGATTAGCTGCCTGAGGGAAGAATCTTTTTAAATGGTGTGAAGATAGTGACAGGGGAGGTACCAGAGGATTGGAGGATGGGCAATGCAGTTCTGCTGCTCTCAACATAAACTAGGAAATTATAGGCTGGTGAGCCTGACATCAGTTGTGGGAAAGTTATTGGAAGATATTCTAAGGGACCGGATTTATAAGTATTTGGATAGACATGGACTGATTAAGGATAGTCAACATAGCTTCATGCATGGGGTAGGTCATATCTAACCAATCTTATAGATTTTTTCAAGGAAGTTACCAGGAAAGTGAATGAAGGCAAGGCAGTGGATGTTGTCTACATGGAAGGCATTTGACGAAGTCCTGTATGGGAGGCTGGTAAAGAAGATTCAGTTGCTAGGCATTCAGGATGAGGTAGTAAATTGGATTAGATATTGGCTTTGTGGGAGAAGCCAGGGAGTGGAAGTAGGTGGTTGATTCTCTGACTAGAGGCCTGTGACAGTGGTGTGCCTTAGGGATCAGTGCTGGGTCCTTTGTTGTTTGGATAATAATGAGGTTAACAGAATCAGCAAATTTGCAGCTGACACTGAGATTGGGGGTATAGTGGACAGTGAGGGAGGTTACCACGGCTTGCAGAGGGATCTGCACCAGCTGGAAAATTGGCAGATGGAATTCAATGCAGACAAGTGCAAGGTGTTGCACTTCAGTAGGACCAGCCAGGGTAGGTCTCACACAGTGAACGTAAAGGCACTGAGGAGTCTGGTAGGACAAGGGGATCTGGGAATACAGATACATAATTTGTTGAAAGTGGCGTCACAGGTAGACAGAGTCGTAAAGAAAGCTTTTGGCACATTGGCCTTCATAAGTCAAGGTAATGAGGACAGGAGACGGGAAGTAATGTTGAAGTTGTATAAGATGTTGGTGAGGCCAAATTTGGAGTATTGTGCACAGTTTTGGTCACCCACCTACAGGAAAGATGTCAACAAATTTGACAGAGTATAGAGAAAATTTGCAAGGATGTTGCCGTGTCTGAAGAACCTGAGTTAAAAGGAAAGATTGAATAGGTTCAGACTGCATTCTTTAGAACACAGAAGATTGAGAGGAGATTTGGTAGAGGCATACAGAATTATGCAGCCTTTCTCCACTGAGGTTGGGTGGGACTACAAGTAGTGGTCATGGGTTAAGGGTGAACGGTGAGGTTTAAGGAGAACATGAGGGGAAACTTCTTCACTCAGAGTGTTGTGAAAGTGTGCAATGAGTAGCCAGCACATGGTGTGGAGTTCAATTTTAACATTTAAGAGAAATTTGGATAGATACATGGATAGCGGGGGTATGGAGGGCTATGATCCCAGTGCAGGTCGATGGAAGTAGGCAGTTTAAATGGTTTTGGTATGGACTAGATGGGGTGAAGGGCCTATTTCTGTGCTGTACTTCTCTATGACTCTAAGTGTTTATTTTAATAGCCCTATATTGCTTTACAGAAGGGAGATTTTAGAAAAGAGTGGTAGTATCTACAATGATTTTTCCTGCCCGCTTCTTTGTCCTGGACAAATAAAAGTCCTGCAATAACGGTAGACTGCAGCCAATTAACTTTTCTGCTGACTTGACAATTTGCTGTAGTTCTCATATGCTGTGAGAGGATGCTGCACTAAATCAGACAGTAATGGCTGATGTAAAGATGCTCTCTATGATAGTAGTATAGAATTGCACCAGTATGTTCCAGGGGAGATGGAATTTGACCAACTGCTGCAAGAAATACAACTGCCCCAGCCTATCGTCATGGTTAATTACAATGTTGTTGTCCTCCTCCTCCTATCCAAAATTGAGCTTCACTCCAGTGCAAGCAACCTGTAACCCATGAACGTCCTCAAAACTGAAGCAGCACAGCTCAGCAGGATCTGAATGGGCTCCTTCCTCTTGGATTGGATGGTACAGTTTTACACTGAGCATGTACATGACTGCAGTGTACCAGAATCCCAACCCCTAGTGTTCAAACCCAGCCGTGGCATAAAGCCCCAACGGCCATTTCAAAGAGTTTGGATCTCCACTGCAACAACTCCTCTCCACAGCAACAGGGCAGCCCGGTAATACATTCCTCTGGGAAGAGCAGAGGCAGGCAGGCTCAATGAATTCAAACCATCACTAGTTGATATTAGCACAGCACTCCCCCAGTTGTCAAGAAAACGGCTGCAGTGGAGGGGACATGACTACAAAAGCCACTAGGGTCTGTAGGAACTAGAAGATGAAATGATTCTTCCAATATTAGAAATGGATGTAACTCAAATTTCAACTGAGTCGATAAAGGAATAGGAACAGGACCCGCAATTCTGCTCATGCCTTTAATACAAGGGTAGAGCATCTACAAACGTATATAAAATGCCAGGAGTTCCTCGAACTCTGAGTCCTCATCCTTAAATCCTTTAATCCCCAGAGTGACCAAAAATTAATTTGCGTTACCCTTGAACAAACTGAGTGACTGAGCTTACACAGTTTACCGTGGATTACAGGTGACAAATCGGCAAAGTAATGTGAACAATATGGACATGTTTAGAAGTTGCCTTGTCCCCAGTGAGACAGAATAAAAGCTTACCGGCATTCTTGTGTTTTCAAAGCAAAGTCCTCCTCTCTGAAATGAGAATCACAGAATACTGCAACGTTATAAACTCGTAAGAGATTATTCCAACTGTTCAGCAGCAGCTTATCCTATGCGCAAAGACACAGATTATCTGGAATGTTCTCACCCAGCTTTTAGACTCTCACCACTCCCACCCAGAACCTGTAGGCCCAAAAGAAGGTGAAGGGAAATTAAAAATGTTCCCAGCCGGTGCCTCAGATTTAAGTGAAAATCAGAAGAAAACTGCAGATGCTGAAATTCTGAAACAAAATGCTGGAAATACTCATCAGGACAGGCACATCTCTGGGAAAAGAAATAAGGCTTCAGATAGAAGATCCTTTGTCATTCACCAGAAAGCCTTGCCCCATGACCCTCATCTTAACAAGCTGTCTCCTTCCCAATTCTGACAAAGAAATGTTAACTCTTGTTTCTCTCCCATCAGATGTTCCCTCACCTGCCAAGTATTGAAATTAAACTGGTAATTCATTTTTGTCATATATACCAGGGTACCATGAAAAACTTCCATGCCATCCCTACAGATCATCTCATCATGTCAGTCCATTAGCAAAAGACAGAGAGATCAGGAAAGGGGAGGAAGGTGTTGGAAATGGACCAGGTAAATTTGAGGGTAGGGTGGAAGTTGGAGGCAAAGTTGAGGAGTTCACCATGGATGAGAGAAGCAGCACCAATGCAGTTATCAGTGTAGCATAGGATCTGTTTCTATCTCTGGAGACAGTTTATCCACTGATACCTTTTATAAACCCACTCATTCTCACTGCTACCTGGACTATACCTCTTCCCACCTTGTCACTTGTAAAAATGACACCCCCTTCTCTACCACGTATGCTATCAGGATGAGGCTTTTCATTCCACAACTAATGAGATCTCCTCCCTCTTCAAAGAAAGGGGCTTTCCCTCCTCCACCATCAACACTGCCCTTACCCGCTTCTCTTCTATTTTGCGTTTGTCTGCCCTCACCGCATCCTCCCGCCACCCCACCATCTTCCACATCCAGCACATAATTCTCCGTAACTTCCGCCATCTCCAGTGGAATCCCACCACCAAGCACATCTTCCCCTCCCCTCAACTTTCTGCTTTCCACAGAGATCGTTCCCTACACGACTCCCTGTTAGGGTCATCTACTGTATCTGGTGCTCCCAGTGTGGCTTCCTGTATATCAGTAAGACCCAACATAGATTGGGAGATTGCTTCGTCAAGTCAGAAAAAGCAGGGTTTCCTGGTCACCACCCATTTCAATTCTACTTTCCATTCTCAATCTGACATGTCAGTCCATGGCCTCCTCCACTGTTGTGATGAGACCATGCTCAGGTTAGAGGAGCAACACCTTATTTTCCATCTGGGTAGCACTCCAACCTGATAGCATGAACATCAAATACTTGAACTTCTAGTAATTGCCCCCCCCCACCCACCATTCCCAGTCCTGTTTCCATCTCTCACCTTACCTGCTTACCTTCCCATCACCTCCCTCTGGTGCTCCTCCCCTTCCCTTTCTTCCATGGTCTTCCACCCTCTCCTATCAGATTCTCCCTTCTCCAAGCCTTTATCTCTTTCACCAATCAACTTCCCAGCTCAGCCACCACCGCCCCCCTCCGGGTTTCACCAATCACTAACCACCTGGCACTTCTTCCTCTCCTCCCCCCCACTTTCTTTGAATTCTCAACTTTCTTTCTAGTTCTGACAAAGGGTCTCGGCCTGAAATATCAACTGTTTACTCTTTTCCATTGATGTTCCCCGGCCTGCTGAGTTCCTCTGGCGTTTTGTACGTGTTGCTTTGGATTTCCAGCATCTGCAGATTTTCTTGTGTTCATAATCAGGTAGATTGTGAGCTCAACTTTATCTTATCTTAGTGAGGTATAGTTCAATAGTTTTATAAAAATGAGATTGTCAGCCTTTTCTATATTTATCTCATGATTCAGTATCTTTTTTATTCATCCACGAGAGGCTTACCGCCTATCTCTTTTGGTCCTCAAGGACATTCTGGGTCTCTATGGTTTGTGTACTGAAGGTCTTCCCATTACCAGTGGAGAAGTAGCTTCAGGATTTACAGCCAGTAGTGAGAAGGGAAAATAATGTATTTCTTAGTCAAAATGGTGCATGGAATGCAGGATAAAATAGAACACTGTATAGGCCCTTTGGCCCGCGATCTTGTGCTGCCCCAAATAAACCTGTATCATGATCAAACCTAACCCTTTCCTCCTAAACTGTTCATAGCTTGCCATTTTCTTACATCCATGATCCTATTTGAGCAGTTCTTAAAAGCCCCTAACACATCGACCTCTATCACCACTCCCAGCAGTGCAAAACAGGACCTACCACCCTCTGTGTAAAAACCCTCTCTCAAACATCCCCCTACATTCCCCCCACTCACCTTATATGGATGCGTCCTCTGGTATTGGCCATTGCTGTACTAGGAAAAATTACTGGCTGTCCACTCTATCTATACCTCTCATAATTGTATACACCTCCATCAAGTCACTTCTCCTCCATTCCTCCAAAGAGAAAAGCCATAACTTAACCAGGCTGCATCCTGCACCCTGCACCCTCTCTAAGGCTTCCACATCTTTCCTATAACAGACATCCCACCTCTCCCGAAAGTTCCGGGAGTCTCCCGCATATTAATAGTGGCTCCCTGACGCCCGCAAGTTATATAAAATGTCCCGGAAATCAATTTTTTTGAGAGAGAAAGCAAGCAAGCGCAAGAGTGAGAGAGAGAGAGAGAGAAAGCAAGTGAGAACAAGTGCGATAGACAGAACAAGAGAGACGAGAGAGACCATGAGAGAGAGAGCGCGAGAGCAACCACGAGAGAGAGTGACCGCAAGAGAGAGAGAGAGCGAGTGACCACGAGAGAGAGCGAGTGACCACGAGACAGAGAGCGCAAGCGCGCCATGGGAGAGTGTTCCAAAAAAAGAAAATATAAAACGTACATCACTCCAGACTACCCTAAAGTGTACCCCTGCCTAATAGGGATCAAAAATAATGACAGTGTTGCTCGCTGCACTGTTTGCAAAAGTGACTTTTCTATCGCCCATGGTGAGTTAAGACTGTAAGAGACATGTTGAGGTGAGTTTAACAGGTGTCATTCGTTCATTAGCATAGCTAACATTATTTAAACTAGCTGGCTAGCTGCTAAGGAGCTACTCTACTGCAGACATCCCACCTCTCCCGGAAGTTCCGGGACTCTCCCGGAAACTGATGGTGCGACCTCCCTGAAATGAGTTTTTGCAGGGTGGGATGTCTGCTATAATGAGGTGAGCAGAACAGAACACGATACTTCAAGTACCTTCCCAATCTGCTCCCACCTGTCTTGCACCATCCTCTCTTACAACTTTAAACACAGATGATGATGCAGGTTTAGAGCAAAGAACTCAGTTTTCAAGGTTAAAAGCAGAAAATACTGCAAACACTCATCAAGTCAGGCAGCATCTGTGGAGAGAGAAACAGAGTCAAGCTCTCAGGTCGAAAACATCTTGATATTTCACTGGAGACGCTCTCATCTAAACAACATGAACAGATCTGCCTGATGACCTGGTATGTAAAGACCTGTTGTTTTTCCACAGATGTTACCTGACCTGAGTATTTCTATTTTCATTCTCATTTCCAGCATCTACAGATTTATTTTTTGTTTCAAGTTGTAATTCCTGAGAGGTTTCAAGCACTCAGCAGAGTTCACCTGGGCCTGGGGATGTAACACTATCTACCTGAGCTCCTCCGGTGCACACCAGAACAGTGAATTGCTCACCAAGTTGTTAGGCGGACAAGTGCAGCTCTTGGTAGTCAAAATGAAAGTTTCCTGGCAGGGGACACACCTGGCAGAGAAAAAGGAAATATATTGATAACCAGGACTGATCCAAGGCATCTAGCAAACAACACAGGTAGACAAAGCAGATTAATTCACACAATATCCCCAAAACAGAACCAAGAGAAAAGTGTCAGATCCCACAGTTACCCTTGCACTTTTACTTCATGTTTACTTCATAAAGGGAAGAAGGGGTGGTTTAGAAATCCCTCAGTGGGTGACAGCCACATCGAGACCATTTTACTAACACACACAAAGTACCAAAGGAACTGAGCAGGTCAGGCAGCATCTATGGAAATAAACAAACAATTGATGTTTCCAAAAGAGGTAGGAGCAGAATTAGGCCATTCAGCCCATCGAGTCTGCACCACCATTTCATCATGGCTGATCCCGGATACCAATCAACCTGCCCTCTCACCATATCCCTTGATGTCCTGACCAATCAGGAATCCATCAACTTCCACTTTGAATATACCTACGGCTTGGCCTCCACCGCAGTCTGTGGCAGAGCATTCCACAGATTCACCACTCTTTGGCTAAAAAAAGTTCTCCTTATTTCTGTTCTAAAAGGTCGCCCCTCAGTTTTGAGGCTGTGCCTTCTAGTTCTGGATACCACCACCAGAGGAAACATCCCCTCCACATCCACCTTATCTGGTCCTTTCAACATTCAATAGGTTTCAAAAAGATCCCCCAGCATTCTTCTAAATTCCAGAATACAGATCTGGCAAACTGCCAAATGCTCCTCATATGTTAACTCCTTCATTCCTGGAATAATCCTTGTGAACCTCTTTTGAACTCTCTCCAATGACAACACATCCTTTCCGAGATAAGGGGCCCAAAACTGTTGACAATACTCCAAGTGCGGACTGACTAGGGTCTTATAAAGCTTCAGCATTGTCTCCTTGTTTTTATATTCTATTCCCCTTGAAATAAATGCCAACACTGCATTTTCCTTCTTTACCACAGACTCAACTTGTGAATTAACCTTTTAGGAGTCTTGTATGAGGACTCCTAAGTCTCTCTGCACCTCTGATGTTTTTCCTCCCCATTTAGATAATACTCTGAACTATCGTTCCTTTTACCAACATGCAACACAATTCCATCTGCCACTTTTTTGTCCATTCTACCAATTTATTTATGTCCTGCTGTAATCCTCAGCATTACCATCCTCTCTACTATCTTCAAGATTGCCACAAAGCCATCAAGTCCACTATCTAAATCACTGACAAGCAATATGAAAAGTAGTGGTCCCAATACTGACCCCTGAGGAACACCACTAGTCACAGGCAGCCAACCAGAAAAGGCCCCTTTATTCCCACTCACTGCCTCCTGCCTGTCAGCCATTGCTTTATCCATGCCAGTATCTTTCCTGTAACCCCGTAGGATTTTATCTTGTTAAGCAGTTTCATGTGAGGCACCTTATCAAATGCCTTCCATCTAAATGACTTCCACTGCCTCTCTTTTGTCCACCCTGCCTGTTACTTCCTCAAAGAATTCTAACAGATTTGTCAGACAAGATTTCCCTTCACAGAAACCATGCTAATTCTGACTTATTTTATCGTTAGTCTTCGAATACTCCGAAACCTCGTCCTTAATAATAGACTCCAACACTTCCCCAACCACTGAGGTTAGGCTAACTGGCCTATAATTTCCTCTCTTTTGTCTTCCTCCCTTCTTAAAGAGTGGAGTGACATTTGCAATCTTCCAGTCCTTCAGGATCATGCCAGAATCAAGTGATTCTTGAAAGATCACGACCAATGCATCTGTTATCTCTTCAGAAACCTCCTTCAGGACTCTGGGATGTAGTCCATCTGGTCCAGGTGACTTATCCACCTTAAGACCTTTGTAATAGCAATGGCACTCACTCCTGCTCCCTTACACTCACAGACCTCTGGCACACAGCTAGTGTCTTCCACAGTAAAGACTGAAGCAAAGTACTTATTAAGTTCACCTGCCACTTCTTTGTTCCCCCATTACTAACTCACCAGTACCATTTTCCAGTGGTCCACTGTCAACTCCCACCTCCCATTTATTCTTTATACAACTATAAAAAAACTTCTGATATCCTACTTTATATTATTGGCTTGTCTGCCCTCATATTTCATCTTTTTTCTTCTGAAAACTTTTTTAGTTGCCTTTTATTGGATTTTAAAAGCTTCCCAATCATCCAACTTCCCAATCACTTTTGCTACCTTATTTGCCCTTCCCTTGCTTTTATACAGTCCTTAACTTCCCTTGTCAGCCACAGTTGCCTAGCCCTGCCATCTGAGAACAACTTCTTCTGTGTGACATATCTATCCTGCGCCTTGTGAACCATTCCCAGAAACTTCAGACACCTCTGTTCTGCTGTCATCCCCAATGTATCCCCCTCCAATCCACCTAGGCAAGCTCCTCTCTCATACCTTTGCAATTCCCTTTATTCCATTGTGAAACTGATACATCTGACTTGTGCTTCTCCCTCTCAAACTGCAGTATGAACTCAATCATATTATGATCACTGCCTCCTAAGGGCTCCTTTACATTAAGCTGACTAATAAAATCTGGGTTATACACAACACCCAACCTAAGATAGCCTTTCCCCTAGTATGCGCAAGCACAAGCTGTTCAAAAAAGCCATCTCATAGGCATTCAACAAATTCCCTCTCTTGCGATCTGACACCAACCTGATTTTCCCAATTCCCTTGCATATTGAAGTCCCCCACTACAATTGTGACATTACTCTTTAATTACATGCCCTTTCCAGCTCCCTTTGCAACCTCAACCCCACATCTTGACTATTATTTGGAGGCCTATATATGATTCCCATAATGGTTTTTTTCACTTGCAATTTCTTAACTCTACCAACAAAGATTCAACATTCTCTGACCCTATGTCACCTCTTTCTAAAGATTTAATTCCATCTCTTACCAACGGAGCCACACCACCACCTATGCCTTCCTGCCTGTCCTTTTGATACCAAAGTATATCCCTTGGTGTTAAACTCCCAACTATGACCTTTTTTCAGCCACGACTCAGTGATGCCAACAACATCATACCAACCAATCTCTAATTGTGCCCCAAGTTCACCCAACTTATTCTGAATGCTACATGCATTTAAATACAGCACCTTCAGTCCTGCATTCTTCACCCTTCTGTGCTACAACTTAACTCTTTGCTTAGTCTGCAGTTGTACCCAATCACTGGTGTGTCCTCCTAACATTCATGATACACCCATCGTCTACTTGTAAACCTGCTGGCTCATCCTCAGCTCTATCATACTGATTCCCACCCCCTGCCACATTAACATAGAACATAGAATACTACAGCACAGTACAGGCCCTTCGGCCCACAATGTTATGCCGACCCTCAAACCCTGCCTCCCATATAAGCCCTCAACTTAAATTCCTTCATATACCTGTCCAGTAGTCTCTTAAACTTCACTAGTGTATCTGCCTCCACCACTGACTCAGGCAGAGCATTCCAAGCACCAACCACTCTCTGAGTAAAAAACCTTCCTCTAATATCCCCCTTGAACTTCCCACCCCTTACCTTAAAGCTATGTCCTCTTGTATTGAGCAGTGGTGCCCTGGGGAAAAGGTGCTGGCTATCCACTCTATCTATTCCTCTTATTATCTTGTACACCTCTATCATGTCTCCTCTCATCCTCCTTCTCTCCAAAGAGTAAAGCCCTAGCTCCCTTAATCTCTAATCATAATACATACTCTCTACACCAGGCAGCATCCTGGTAAATCTCCTCTGTACCCTTTCCAACACTTCCACATCCTTCCTATAGTGAGGCGACCAGAACTGGACACAGTACTCCAAGTTTAAACCACTCCCAAAAGCTCTAGTAAACCTGCCCGCAGGAATATTGGTCCCCCTTTGATTTCGGGCTGAGACCTTTCTCCAAGACTGGAAGGAGGAAGATACCAAAATAAAAACATGGGAGAAGGGGAGGAAGGACTAGCTTGAAGGTGATAGGTGAAGCCAGGTGGGTGGGAAAGGTCAAGGGCTGGAGAGAAGTAACCTGATAGGAGACGAGAGAGGACCATAGGAGAATGGGAAGGAGGGGCACCAGGCAGAAAAGATAGCAGGTGAGGAGAAGAGTTAAATGGGGAATAGAAGAAAAAGGGAGTTAAATTTTTTGCCAGAATGAGAAAACGATGTTCATGCCATCAGGTTGGAGGCTAGCCAGACGGAATATGAAGTGTTGCTCCTCTACCCTGAGAGTGGCCCCATCGTGGCAAAAGAGGAGGCTGTGGACTAACATACTGGAATGGGAACGGGGATAGGAATTAAAATGGTTAGCCAATCTGAAATTCCGCTCTCGATGGATGGACTGGAGGTGCTCGACAAAGTTGTCCCCCAATTTATGTGGGGTTTCACCACGGTAGACGAGACCGCATCGGGAGCATTGGATACACTAGACAACCCCAATGGATCCACAGGTGAAATGTTGCCTCACCTGGATGGACTTTTTGGGGCCTTGAACTGAGGTAAGGGAGGAGGTAAATGGGCAAGTATAGCTTTCAGGGAAGGGTAAGTGCGAGATGGGAGATTAGTGGGGAGGGACGAATGGATGAGGGAATCACAGAGATCCCTGCAGGAAGAGGATAGTCGGGGAGGAGGTAAAGATATGTTTAGTGGCTCATGGGGTGGTAGGTAAGAACAAAAGGAGTTCTATCCCTGTTAAGGCAGCAGGAAGGTGGGATGAGCGCTGATGTCCAGGAAATGGGAGACATGGATGTAGATGGTGGAGGAAGGAAAACCCTGTTCTTTAAAGAAAGAGGACACCTCTGATGTCTTGGAAAGGAAAGCTTCATCCTGGGAACAGATGTGACACAGATGAAGGGGCTGAGAAAAGGAAATAGCATCTCTACAAGAGACAGGGTGAGAAGAGGTATAGTCAAGATAGTCGTGGGAATCGGCAGGTTTATAAAAAATGTCAGTAGACAAATTGTTTCCAGAGATGGGGACAGACAGATCGAGAAAGGGGAGGGAGGTGTCAGAAATGGACAAGTGAATCTAAGATCAAGGTGGAAGTTGGAAGCAAAGTTGATGAAATTGATGAGCTCAGCATGGGTGCATGAAGCAGCACTGATAGATTCATCAATATAGCACAGGAAGAGTTGGGGAGCATTGCCAGGGAAGGCTTGGACATGGACTGTCTGCACAGCCGATGAAAAGGCAGGCATAGTTGGGGACTATGCAGGTGTCCATGGCTACACCTTGAGTCTGGAGAAGGTGGGAGGAGTCAAAGGAGAAATTGCTGAGGGTGGGGACTAGTTCTGGCAGGCAGAGGAGGGTGGTGGTTGAGTCTTTTGCTGAAGCAAGGAGCTTTAAGGCCTTCTTGATGGGGGATAGAGGTGTATAAGGACTGGACAACCATGATGAAAATGAGGCAGTCATGGCCAGGAAAGTGAAAGTTGTTGAGAAGATCAAGGGCATGTGAAGGATCACAGATGTAGGTGGGATGGGACTGAAGCAAAGGAGGAAAGAATGGAATTGAGATATGAGGACATGAGTTCAGTGGGCAGGAGCCAGCAGAGACAATAGGCCTTAGCCGGTTTGTGGATCTTGAATAGGAGGTAAGAGCAAACAGTGCAGGCTAAGGTGGCAGTGGATGAAACACAGAAACATAGAAAATAGGTGCAGGAGTAGGCCATTCGGCCCTTCGAGCCTGCACCGCCATTTATTATGATCATGGCTGATCATCCAACTCAGAACCCTGCCCCAGCCTTCCCTCCATACCCCCTGACCCCCGTAGCCACAAGGGCCATATCTAACTCCCTCTTAAATATAGCCAATGAACTGGCCTCAACAGTTTCCTGTGGCAGAGAATTCCACAGATTCACCACTCTCTGTGTGAAGAAGTTTTTCCTAATCTCGGTCCTAAAAGGCTTCCCCTCTATCCTCAAACTGTGACCCCTCGTTCTGGACTTCCCCAACATCGGGAACAATCTTCCTGCATCTAGCCTGTCCAATCCCTTTAGGATCTTATACGTTTCAATCAGATCCCCCCCTCAATCTTCTAAATTCCAACGAGTACAAGCCCAATTCATCCAGTCTTTCTTCATATGAAAGTCCTGCCATCCCAGGAATCAATCTGGTGAACCTTCTTTGTACTCCCTCTATGGCAAGGATGTCTTTCCTCAGATTAGGGGACCAAAACTGCACACAATACTCCAGGTGTAGTCTCACCAAGGCCTTGTACAACTGCAGTAGTACGTCCCTGCTCCTGTACTCGAATCCTCTCGCTATAAATGCCAGCATACCATTCGCCTTTTTCACCGCCTGCTGTACCTGCATGCCCACTTTCAATGACTGGTGTATAATGACACCCAGGTCTCGTTGCACCTCCCCTTTTCCTAATCGGCCACCATTCAGATAATAATCTGTTTTCCTATTTTTGCCACCAAAGTGGATAACTTCACATTTATCCACATTAAATTGCATCTGCCATGAGTTTGCCCACTCACCCAACCTATCCAAGTCACCCTGCATCCTCTTAGCATCCTCCTCACTGCTAACAGTGCCGCCCAGCTTCGTGTCATCCGCAAACTTGGAGATGCTGCATTTAATTCCCTCATCCAAGTCATTAATATATATTGTAAACAACTGGGGTCCCAGCACTGAGCCTTGCGGTACCCCACTAGTCACCGCCTGCCATTCTGAAAAGGTCCCGTTTATTCCCACTCTTTGCTTCCTGTCTGCTAACCAATTCTCCACCCACACCAATACCTTACCCCCAATACCGTGTGCTTTAAGTTTGCACACTAATCTCCTATGTGGGACCTTGTCAAAAGCCTTTTGAAAATCCAAATATACCACATCCACTGGTTCTCCCCTATCCACTCTACTAGTTACATCCTCAAAAAATTCTATGAGATTCGTCAGACATGATTTTCCTTTCACAAATCCATGCTGACTTTGTCCGATCATTTCTCCGCTTTCCAAATGTGCTGTTATCACAGATGAGGTTAGTAATGGTGTCAAAGACAGTTCTCTGATGGTACAGAGTGCGGTCCTTTTCAGGGGGTAGATAAGAGGGGTAGTCTGAGAGTTGCCACCTGGTCTTAGTAAGGTAGAGGTCAGTTGACCACACTACAACAGCACCCACTTTGTCTGGGGGTTTGATGGTAAGGTTGGGATTGGTGCAGATAGAGTGGAGGGCAGTGCATTCAGAGGGGGTAAGGTTTGAGGAGAAGAGAGGAGTGTTGAAGTTGAGCCAGTTTATGTCTCATAAAGCAGGCAGTAGAGTAGAGCATCCAAGAAGAGGAGGGTGGTTGGAGATGGGAGAAGGGATCTTCAGTATGGGGTGGGGAACTTGTACCAAAGAAGTGGGCTTGAAGTGCGCCATAGAAGTGGGAAGAGCTTGGCATCATGGCAGGCATGGAACTCACTGAGGTGCGAGTGAATGGAGACAAACATAAGGCCCTTGCTGAGGACAGAATTTTCCACCTCAGAGAGGGGAAGGTCGGAAAGAATGGCGAAGATGCAATAGTGATTAAAGCTGGAATCAGAGGAGAGGAGAGTTGGTGGTGTCAGAGGAGAGGGGAGGGTTGGCGTGTTCAGGGAAGGTAGGGTGGACGGAAGATGGAGTCTCTGTGGACCCAAGTGACAGGGAGCCTGGGGCTGTGTAATTCATGGTCTGAAAATATCCAAGGTCATTAGCACCGAAGTTGGCGGTGGTGGAATCCTGGACTTCATTAATTTTGTTGCCTAATGGCACCAACATGTTGCTTGCATAAAATCATCCTTCCAAGACAAACCGATCAGGGTCAGAATCGGAATCTGGTTTATTGTCTCTGACATCAGCTGTGAAATCTGTTATTTTGTGGCAGCAGTAGAAGGCAGGCATAACAAATCACCATAAGGTATAACAAAATAAAACTAAATAAATAATGCAACAGAAGAAAAGCAAAGCAGCATTCATAAATCTGATGGAAGACGGGAAGAAGCTGCTCCTGAAACGTTGAATGTGGGTTTTCAGGCTCCTGTAACTCCTCCCTGATGATAGTAACTAGAAGAGGGCCTGTCCCCAATGGTGAGGGTCCTTAACGGTGGATGTCACTTTCCTGAGGGATCACCTTTTCAAGATGTTCTTAAAAGTGGGGAGGGTTAAGCCCATGATGGAGCTGTCTGGGTTTACAACGCTTTGCACCCTCTTTTGATTCTGTGCATTGGAGCCGCCACACCAGGCGGTGATGCAACCAGTCAGAATGCCCTCCCCGGTACATCTGTAGAAATTCACCAGAGCCTTTGGTGACAAAACAAGTCTTCTCGAACTCCTGATGAGGTATAGCCACGGGCGTGTCTCCTTCATGACTGCATCAGCTTGACACCCAGGAACTTGAAGCAGCTCATCCTTTCCAACTCTGACCCTTCGAAGTATGTTCTCCCAATTTCCCCTTCCTAAAGATCACCATCAGGGTTTGGTCTTGTTGGTGTAGAATGCATGGTTGTTGTGACACTACCAGACATGCTTATCTTTTTCACACCTATACATCTCCACACCATCTTCTGAGATTCTGCCAACAACAGTGGTGTCAATGACACCATTCTTACTACAGATCCTTATCGCATTCTTGCAGCTGCCTTCAACCTTCACCCTCCCCTCCCATCTCTTCAGCTCTATCTTCCTCTTTATTTATCTGTCTATATCTATCACCCACCTAATTCTGTCTCACAGCTCCCACCCTTGCCCCCCCCCCCATCTGGCTTGATCTGCCTAACGTATCTCAGTTCATCTCCAGCCTGTCTTCCCACCCGTCTACTTTTCACACCAGCTCTCTCCCCCTCTCCATTCTCAGACCTGATGCTAGTTTTCAACCCGAAACGTCGACAGTTCCTCCACCCCTCGTCCCCCAACATATGCCCCTTGACCTGCTGAGTTCCTCCAGCAGGTTAATTGTTGAAACAGATACTGGCATTCTCCGGTTTGAGTTCCCTTGGCAAGAACACCAGTGACATCTGATAGAAAGTGCCGAGAAGCCATTTCAGACTCACACTTTAATCTTAGTAAAGCAGGCCTTGTATAAACATGCCTACATTCATTAAATGACTGAACACAATCCAAGCAACGCTCTTACACTCTCACCACTTTACCAACAAATTCACACAATAAATACAATTCCTGACCAAGTAATTGTTCAGCCATTTAAAAAAAAATAAGTCCAGCACTCCCTTGGGGACCTGCAGAGGGTTTGAAAAAAAACCTCCACCAATAACACTCAAATGATGCACACCTCCTCCATTTGATCTCTGCTGCAGATAGTTGGGTGTAGGAGCGAGGCTGAGGGAGGACTGAGGTAACCGGAGAGGGTTGGATCCGGACAATGGAAGGCATCAGTCAGGAAGAGGCCATTCAGGAATGGGGAGCTGGGAGTGATCTGGTGGTGGACATTGGCAACACGATCAGGGAGCTAAGGGGGGATAAATAAGGTGGTATCAGGAACAAGCTCCAAGATTCTTAGAGAAATGACTGCCCCAAAGGCAAGCCTTGGACCTCTCTGGTAATCTGGTCCCCATTAATGCAGGAGTCTGCTTCAACTCCCCGAGGCCTATTTGTTCAGGGACATCACAACATGGGCTGCAGTTCCATTGGTGGGGTCTACGGACAAGGGGCTGGGTTTGCTCTCAGTAAATAGGGCTTTAAATTAGCTCCCTTCACAAAGCACGTAGAATCATTACAACGCATGAACGAACTTTTAGCACCACATCTAAATACCGCGTGAGCATCCCTATTGAGATGACAGACCCCCAACCAGTGCATTTCTTTTAAATGATTATACTGATTACAGATAATTGGATTCCAAACTGGCTTCACGTGACTAAAACACTCAACACCAATGGACCTGTGGAAAACCATCCAAAAAATCCCAGGTATGAATCCCACACTGAGTGAATGAGGAAGAACAGTTCAGAAGTAGTAACTTCAGTTCAACAACTCGGTTCCTGAACCAGCCAGCAAGACCCTGATCACTGCAGTTTAGCCACACCAGTGTCACCTGAATAAATTTGCACTAACATCGACTTTCTTTAGACAGACAGCAACAAAGATCATGGTGGGGTATACAGTGAGAGAGGATCTCACTGAACTCCTGTCAGCAGAGATTGCTGAGTCGCGGAGGTGGAGCAGGGAGAGAGGGCCTCGGTGAACTCCTGTCCAACAGAGATCACAGAGGTGAGTGGGAGAGAGGGTCTCACTAACAGAGATCACAGAGGTGGGTGGGAGAGAGGGTCTCACTAACAGAGATCACAGAAGGGGAGCAGTAAGAGAGAGTGTCTCACTAACAGAGATCACAGAGGGGAAGTGGGAGAGAGGGTCTCACTAACAGAGATCACAGAGTTGGAGCAGGGAGAGAGGGTCTCACTAACAGAGATCACAGAGTTGGAGCAGGGAGAGAGGGTCTCACTAACAGAGATCACAGAGTTGGAGCAGGGAGAGAGGGTCTCACTAACAGAGATCACAGAGGTGACTGGGAGAAAGGGTCTCTCTAACAGGGATCACAGAGGTGAGTGGGAGAGAGGGTCTCACTAACAGAGATCACAGAGTTGGAGCAGGGAGAGAGGGTCTCACTAACAGAGATCACAGAGTTGGAGCAGGGAGAGAGGGTCTCACTAACAGAGATCACAGAGGTGACTGGGAGAAAGGGTCTCTCTAACAGGGATCACAGAGGTGAGTGGGAGAGAGGGTCTCACTAACAGAGATCACAGAGTTGGAGCAGGGAGAGAGGGTCTCACTAACAGAGATCACAGAGTTGGAGCAGGGAGAGAGGGTCTCACTAACAGAGATCACAGAGGTGAGTGGGAGAGAGGGTCTCACTAACAGAGATCAGAGGTGAGTGGGAGAGAGGGTCTCACTAACAGAGATCACAGAGTTAGAGCAGGGAGAGAGGGTCTCACTAACAGAGATCACAGAGTTGGAGCAGGGAGAGAGGGTCTCACTAACAGAGATCACAGAGGTGAGTGGGAGAGAGGGTCTCACTAACAGAGATCAGAGGTGAGTGGGAGAGAGGGTCTCACGAACAGGGATCACAGAGGTGAGTGGGAGAAAGGGTCTCATTACCAGAGATCACAGACTTGGAGCAGGGAGAGAGGGTCTCACTAACAGAGATCACAGAGGTGAGTGGGAGAAAGGGTCTCACTAACAGAGATCACAGAGGTGAGTGGGAGAGAGGGTCTCACTAACAGAGATCAGAGGTGAGTGGGAGAGAGGGTCTCACTAACAGAGACCACAGAGGGGGAGCAGGGAGAGAGGGTCTCACTAACAGAGATCACAGAGGTCAGTGGGAGAGAAGGTCTCACTAACAGAGACCACAAAGGGGAAGTGGGAGAGAGGGTCTCACTAAACTCCTGTCCAGCAGAGATCACAGAGGTGAGTGGGAGAGAGGGTCTCACTAACAGAGATCACAGAGGTGAGTGGGAGAGAGGGTCTCACTAACAGAGATCACAGAGGGGGAGCATGGAGAGAGGGTCTCACTAACAGAGATCACACAGGTGAATGGGAGAGAGGGTCTCACTAACAGAGGTCACAGAGGTGAGTGGGAGAGAGGGTCTCACTAACAGATCACAGAGGGGGAGCATGGAGAGAGGGTCTCACTAACAGAGATCACAGAGGGGGAGCAGAGAGAGAGGGTCTCACTAACAGAGATCACAGTGGTGAGTGGGAGAGAGGGTCTCACTAACAGAGATCACAGAGGTGAGTGGGAGAGAGGGTCTCACAGAGATCACAGAAGTGAGTAGGAGAGAGGGTCTCATTAACAGAGATAATAGAGGGGAAGTGGGAGAGAGGGTCTCACTAACAGAGATCACAGAGGTGAGTGGGAGAGAGGGTCTCACTAACAGAGATCACAGAGGTGAGTGGGAGAGAGGGTCTCACTAACAGAGATCACAGAGGGGGAGCATGGAGAGAGGGTCTCACTAACAGAGATCACACAGGTGAATGGGAGAGAGGGTCTCACTAACAGAGGTCACAGAGGTGAGTGGGAGAGAGGGTCTCACTAACAGATCACAGAGGGGGAGCATGGAGAGAGGGTCTCACTAACAGAGATCACAGAGGGGGAGCAGAGAGAGAGGGTCTCACTAACAGAGATCACAGTGGTGAGTGGGAGAGAGGGTCTCACTAACAGAGATCACAGAGGTGAGTGGGAGAGAGGGTCTCACAGAGATCACAGAAGTGAGTAGGAGAGAGGGTCTCATTAACAGAGATAATAGAGGGGAAGTGGGAGAGAGGGTCTCACTAACAGAGATCACAGAGGGGAAGTGGGAGAGAGGGTCTCACTAAACTCCTCACCAGCAGAGATCAAAGAGGTGAGTGGGAGAGAGGGTCTCACTAACAGAGATCACAGAGGTGAGTGGGAGAGAGGGTCTCACTAACAGAGATCACACAGGTGAGTGGGAGAGAGGGTCTCACCAACAGAGATCATAGAGGTGGGTGGGAGAGAGGGTCTCACTAACAGAGATCACAGAGGGGGAGCATGGCCTTGAATGGAAAATCGTACATAAAGAAGTGGATACAGCCAATGTTCCCTCTAATTTGTAACAGAACATAGAACATAGAATAGTACAGTACAGTACTGGCCCTTCAGCCCACAATGTTGTGCCGACCCTGTTGTAATCTTTTCACAATGCACAAAAATCCTGTGCCGTGCAATTTTCTACCCAATGACAACAACAGGTGCGCACTGAATTTTTAAGTGGAAGTAAACCTGAAGCTATTCTAAGGATAATGAACCACCAAGTCCAGTTTGTTGTTCATTGTTTAAAAAGAAATAAAATAATACACATCAATGAGTCATTATTTCTCATAAACTATATGCCAGCATGGAATAATATCAATCTTTTCACATGTTATTAAAGTTGTTTGAAATAGTCATTTAGCCATTCTGCGTTAAATGAACTAGCAGTTCTTTTATGCTTCACGTCCTTTGCTTCTCTGGAATTTGACAAAGAATTCAACACAAGAAAACAGTACAAATGGACCAGTTCCAAAATCTGCAGAGAAATCATCACAAACTCCAAGTTGTCAACACCGTCCACATCAGAAACCGGAAAAGGAAATGTGATTATGTACGATCGTGAAATCTACTTAACATGCCAACGAGGTCGATGGTGAAAACCTTTTGTGAGCAGGTTAAATTCCTTTGTGCACTAGTAGCAAAAAATGCATGCACGCTCACATGCACACATCTTCGAGGGAAATTGGATACCACCCAGTCCATCAAGGGCAAAGCCCTCCTCACCATTGAGCTCTCCTTCATGTAACGCTGTTGCAGGAAAGCAGCATCCATCATCAGGAACCCCCACCACCCAGCTCGTGCTCTCTTAGAAACATAGAAAATGGGTGCAGGAGTAGGCCATTCGGCCCTTCGAGCCTGCACCGCCATTCAGTATGATAATGGCTGATCATCCAACTCAGAACCCTGTACCAGCCTTCCCTCCATACCCTCTGATCCCTTTAGCCACAAGGGCCATATCTAACTCCCTCTTAAATATAGCCAATGAACTGGCCTCAACTGTTTCCTGTGGCAGAGAATTCCACAGATTCACCACCCTCTGTGTGAAGAAGTTTTTCCTAATCTCGGTCCTAAAAGGCTTCCCCTTTATCCTCAAACTGTGACCCCTCATTCTGGACTTCCCCAACATCGGGAACAATCTTCCTGCATCTAGCCTGTCCAATCCCTTTAGGATTTTATACGTTTCAATCAGATCCCCCCTCAATCTTCTAAATTCCAACGAGTACAAGCCTAGTTCATCCAGTCTTTCATCATATGAAAGTCCTGCCATCCCAGGAATCAATCTGGTGAACCTTCTTTGTACTCCCTCTATGGCAAGGATGTCTTTCCTCAGATTAGGGGACCAAAACTGCACACAATACTCCAGGTGTGGTCTCACCAAGGCCTTGTACAACTGCAGTAGTACCTCCCTGCTCCTGTACTCGAATCCTCTTGCTATAAATGCCAGCATACCATTCGCCTTTTTCACCGCCTGCTGTACCTGCATGCCCACTTTCAATGACTGGTGTATAATGACACCCAGGTCTCGTTGCACCTCCCCTTTTCCTAATCGGCCACCATTCAGATAATAATCTGTTTTCCTGTTTTTGCCACCAAAGTGGATAACTTCACACTTATCCACATTAAATTGCATCTGCCATGAATTTGCCCACTCACCTAACCTATCCAAGTCACCCTGCATCCTCTTAGCATACTCCTCACAGCTAACACCGCCGCCCAGCTTCGTGTCATCTGCAAACTTGGAGATGCTGCATTTAATTCCCTCATCCAAGTCATTAATATATATTGTAAACAACTGGGGTCCCAGCACTGAGCCTTGCGGTACCCCACTAGTCACTGCCTGCCATTCTGAAAAGGTCCCGTTTATTTCCACTCTTTGCTTCCTGTCTGCCAACCAATTCTCTATCCACATCAATACCTTACCCCCAATACCGTGTGCTTTAAGTTTGCACACTAATCTCCTGTGTGGGACCTTGTCAAAAGCCTTTTGAAAATCCGAATATACCACATCCACTGGTTCTCCCCTATCCACTCTACTAGTTACATCCTCAAAAAATTCTACGAGATTCGTCAGACATGATTTTCCTTTCACAAATCCATGCTGACTTTGTCCGATGATTTCACCGCTTTCCAAATGTGCTGTTATCACATCTTTGATAACTGACTCTAGCAGTTTCCCCACCACCGACGTTAGGCTGACTGGTCTATAATTCCCTGGTTTCTCTCTCCCTCCTTTTTTAAAAAGTGGGGTTACATTAGCCACCCTCCAATCCTCAGGAACTAGTCCAGAATCCAAAGAGTTTTGAAAAATTATCACTAATGCATCCACTATTTCTTGGGCTACTTCCTTAAGCACTCTGGGATGCAGACCATCTGGCCCTGGAGATTTATCTGCCTTTAATCCCTTCAATTTACCTAACACCACTTCCTTACTAACATGTATTTCCCTCAGTTCCTCCATCTCACTGGACCCTCTGTCCCCTACTATTTCCGGAAGATTATTTATGTCCTCCTTAGTGAAGACAGAACCAAAGTAACTATTCAATTGGTCTGCCATGTCCTTGTTTCCAATAATCAATTCACCTGTTCCTGCCTGTAGGGGACCTACATTTGTCTTAACCAATCTTTTTCTTTTCACATATCTATAAAAGCTTTTACAGTCAGTTTTTATGTTCCCTGCCAGTTTTCTCTCATAATCTTTTTTCCCCTTCCTAATTAAGCCCTTTGTCCTCCTCTACTGAACTCTGAATTTCTCCCAGTCCTCAGGTGAGCCCCTTTTTCTGGCTAATTTGTATGCTTCTTCTTTGGAATCTCTTCTCACAGCTGCCATCAGGAAAGCAGCATCCATCATCAGGGACCCCCACCACCCGGCTCATGCTCTCTTCTCACTGCTGCCATCAGGAAAGCAGGCACAGGAGCCTCAGTATTCACACCACCAGATTCAAGAACAGTTATTACCCCTCAACCATCTGGCTCTTGAACCTAGGGGAGTAACTTCATTCAACTTCACTTGCCTCATCATTGAAATCTTATTGATATTATTATTACTTTATATATGATAATTATTATTCTTTCTTTCTTTTTGTATTTGCATTTTGTTGTTTTTTGCATGCTGGTTAAATGCCCAAACTGGTGCAGTTATTCATTGATTCTATTATGGTTATTACTCTATTTTGGATTTATTGAGTGTGCCCACAAGAAAATAATCTTAGAGTTGTATATGGTGACATGTATGTACTTTGATAATAAATTTACTTTGAACTTTTGAACCTTAAAAAGAACTGCCTCCATGCCTGAGTAGCATGTGAACATTATTAATGACCTACCAAACCTTCCAACCACACAGATCAACAGATATCAACAGATCGGCTTCAATAAGAACGTCCAAATTCGGATCCATTTTCTCCTGTAAAGTCCCAGGATGTGGACAAGAGGATCCGATCTGGCCATGGTTTCTTACAACCACTCATTGTCTGAACCATGAAGGAAGGTTCCATGGTGAATCACAACGCGGCAGCCAAAGCCTGTAGAGCTGTATTCCCAGGAGACGCAGGAAGATAAAACTGTTTTATAATGAATAATTCCTTCAATTAAAAATCTGAGAAATAAACCGTGAAAAGGAACTAACTAGATTGGTTGGACAATAAAAATCTGGCATGTATTTGATGGGCCAATGGACGCCTCCTGCACTGGAAATGGTTCGACGGGCTTGGTCAAGAACAGCGACAAACAACCTGATTATTCAACGACTGTGAAGGACTTACATGTTACCCGAAGCATTTGGTACAGTCTGGTTGGTACAGGTTTGACACTTTGTTGTCCTCAAAGCCAAATTCTCTGCTGCAAAAAGAAAAGATTGTGAATCCCTTCTGAATGCATTAAGTACAGAATTAGTTACATTCAGTCTATTGAACCTCCTCAGAAACAGTAAGACACTTGCAGAAAAAGGCCACATAGAATCTGACGCAAAAGTTGGGAGCAAGCTAGAAGAATGTGAGATCACTCACCTTAAGTCATTTCACCTTATCCATGAGAACTCTTGGAAGTTACAAAAGATTTCAATAAACTGCCATTAAAAAAGTTTTCACAGATGGGGAAGTAGGAAAACAAAGGACCAAAAGTAGGTCCTTTTGAATTTGCAGCAACATCAAATAGTTACAACAAATTCAAAAGGAACACTTTTCCTGAGAGTTACACCTCCCCATCTTTTCTTCAATGTGACCCTACTTAAACATTCTTAAAATAATGTATCTAAATACTATAAATATTTATTTCACATATCTTTGCGAACCAATGTCACATGCTTTCTAGCCATGCATCTAACAAATGGTGAGCATGTGGAACTCATGTCCAAGTGGGGGAAGAGGTTGAGGTAAACTTGCAGGATACGGTTAATACGCTGGAGGAGATAGAATGAAAACTGGCTTGAATACAGGAGTGAGAATAGGTGATTGTGCTGACAGATATGGGCAAAGCAGGAGTTTCCAACCTTTTTTATGCCATGGACCTCTACCATTAACCGAGGGGTCTGTGGAGCCCAGGTTGGTAACCCCTGGGGCAAAAACAGAGTATGGAACGGTTGGGCTAAATTACCTGCTTCCGTGACATACATTCTGCCTAGTTTAATGAAGTGTTTGTCTTTTCCATCCAGAATGTAGACTCATGAATTTAAAATAAAATAAAATTTCCAATGCAGCTCCACCCCAGAATTGATAAATGGGCCCTTTTGATTAGAGCCACTGACAGCAGGGTATTGTAGCAGTGCTTAATGTAATTGCACCTGTATACAGATGTTTGGATTGCTGATCGAGTACACAGTGAAATCCTGTCAAGGTAATTCAGGAATTAAATCCAGGTAATTAAATAATACAGAAATTGCTACAAACAGTTAAGAGCGTTCTCAGAATGAGAATCAGGTTTATTATCACCCATGTACAATACTATGCAAAAGTCATAGGCACATATATGTAACAAAAGATTTTGACAAAGTACTGTAGCAATTTTCTGTATTGCACTACTCAGCTCCTGCAAAACAAAATCAGATTCCAAGACCAGTGAGTGATGATTACATCTGATTCTGATATGGGTCTCTGTTTTGGACTGAGAGAGGGGAATCGTGGTTGGGAAAAGGGAAAGGGAGCGGGAAGCATCAGACAGACATTCTGCAATGACCAACAAGCCAATTGTTTGGAATCAATTGCCTGATGTCTCAGGATTGAGTATATTTGCACCCACGCCGCTCCCCCCTGGCCTGGCACTCCTTCTCAGTTGCCTGACTCAAACCCCCGGCATTCCCATCGTCCTTTGTGCCCGCCAGAATTACAAACTCACTCTCCACTCCATGTTGACAAATACAGTACTGCAAAAGTTCTAGGCACCCTCATTATATACTGTACTGTATATGTGCCTAAGAATTTTGCACAATACTGTATGTCATGAAATTTATTGTTTGTTGAAATCATCTAGCTACTCCGTAATATGAAATCAGAGGATAGGAACAGGAGTGGGCCTCTCTGGCATTGAATGTTATTCCTGCCCCTTGATACCGATTGAAGCTGTGAATATATTGCCAACATACTCTTCCACATACCCAATGAAGATCGAAGCTGATGCATCTCCTTCTTTAGAAATAGCCAGCACTTAAGTTCAGAGATAATTAGACTAGCAATAAATATTGACCTTGGCAGAGATGCTCACATCTTGTAAGTACTCCCTCTAGCCACTGTGAAGTGGAAACATATGAGGAACCTGGGGCCTCAAGCTCCCTGATCTATGGACAACTTCAGGTCACAACCCCTTCTCCAGGAGTTGCGGGGTCTTGCAGAAGTAGCCAATCCACGACCGTGGATGATGAGTATTGAACTGCTATGTATTCGAGCCAGGCCCTACAACTAGGAAATCCTACCTTGGACCTGTGAGTCTCCACATTGCTTACAGTCTGTGCACGTCAAACAGAACCTCCTGTCCGCCGACACAACTTGATTCTACGCAGTGGACAAAATTAACACTGTTAGTGACTTGCAATCCATAACGTAGAAAGGAGTAACACAAAAGAGTTGATGATCACAAGTTCAATCTTCCTAATGTTTTCTACTCGGACATTCAGAATAAGATTTATTATCACTGACAAACGTTGTGAAATTTTTTGTTTTGTGGCAGCAGAACAGTACAACACATTTCAAAATTATTATAAGTTACAATAAAAAGTAAATAAATTAATAGCATGAAAGAGAAATCTATTTATTTTTATTGTAACTTATGGTAATTTTTAAGGTCTTGCACAGTGCTAAAATTGAAGATGAAGGATGGACAAGCCATCAAGTTGACTGCTATAGCTGAGTGCTTGTTCAAATATTTACTCTGGAGTGATGATATTCCAATAAGTGAGGATCACGACAAAGCACTTGGCCATTAAACTCAAAGAATTAGATATTTGCAGCAAGGAAGGAGTCTGTTTTGGGTCACTGTGTGCACCCCAGCCAGAAACGGACACTTCTGGGCTTTAGGTCCATAGGCCTCTGATTAACATCGTCTCAGGACCTGATCCAGGCATTTACTTTTTGAAGTGAGGTTTTGCCTCCACTTTTTAAGGCAGTGATGTCCTGGGGGCTTACTCTGTGCACCAAATTTCCCATGCAGTCTAAAACCCACTAAGCCCAGCAAGTTGAATGGTGAGGACTGAGTGACTCATTTTCCTTCCGTTACTTACATCTTGGCTGCATGGAATGCACTGTGCTAAAGGTGATCCAGTGTTGATCATGGCATAACCATCCTTACAGATACAGCGGAGTCCTGGAGTAGAAACAAACAGAATTATTGGTAAGCTAAACCTGCCTGTGAGCCATCTTTATTTCCAGCAGAAGAGGGCCAACTCAGTGCACTTGATCAGCTATTCTTCTTTCTATCAACCCCTCTACCCATTCTCTTCTGGGCCCACTAAGACCACATCACTCTATCACAGGAACTGATCTTATCACCATTTGCAAGGAGAGAACTTATTCCTATTCAATGTATTCATATTCAGGAGCAGAAATAGGCCATTTGGCCTGCTGAATTTGCAGGAGGATGGAAAGTGACTTGCTAGAGGCATAGAAGTTGATACGAGGCATTGATGGAGTGGACGGACAGTGATTTTCCCAGGGAGGCAATGGCCAACGCGAAAGGACATACTTTAAGGCGATTGGGGGGATGTCAAAGGTAGGTCTTTTTTTTAAACACAGAGAGTGGTAGGTGCATGAAACACACTGCCAGGGGTGGTGATAATGGCAGATACATTACAGACATTTAAGTGAACCTTAGATAGGCACAAGGATGAAAGGAAAATAGAGAGCTATGTGGAAGGAAGGGTTGGATTGATCTTGGAATAGGTTAAAAGGTTGGCACAACATTGTAGGCTAAATAGCCTGCACAGGGTTGTACTGTTCTATGTTAATGTCCTCATCTATCTAGTTTAAACTAGTTTCCGATATGAAGCTCAACTATGAGTCAAGGTTTTTTTACTCAGAGATTTGTTTTCTTTTCCCTCCTTACCTGCAATAGGGGGAGTTGGTTACAGTTACAGTTAATTCCCTGCTGCAAAGTTTTAATGCTATTTAATTGCCATGAACAGCTAACAAAACAGCTAACAAAAAAAGCTAACAAAAAGCCACAAGATTTGCGGCTCTCTCTTGATTTTCAAAGAACTTTCTAGACAGTACCATCTGCAGATCCAACAAAGGAGACTTCAGGGCTACAAGACCAGGAAAGGTATTCCCTCCACCAGCATTTCAGCCCACCGATATCCTTGTAATCTGAAAGGGCAGACACCCCCAGGCTTCCAGTCTCAAGCTCACCTTCTTACGCAGGCCTGTGCAGAAGACCTCTCTGAAACTGTCCAAGAAAGGTGGAGCTGGGCTATCTGGAATGAACGGTCAGCACTTTTGCTTCTGAGTTCAAAAGCTGTGGGTTCAAGTCCCACTTAGAGCAATACTTAAACAGTGTTCCTCATTTGTGGGTCAAAGACTCATCTTTTGCAGCTTTTCTGCCCTGGGCACATACCTGATCCACTGCTTTCCCACTGTTCTCATTTACAGAATTGCAGGGATAAGAGACAACAAGGGGCAAGAGAAATCTATGCTCATGCCTTTCTACCCTCCCCCACCTGAATTCACGCATCACCCACCAGATCCTGTTGCTTCCTCTATTCTTCTATTCTAGCTTCTTCTCCCCCTTCCTTTCCAGTCCTGATGAAGGGTCTCCACCTGAAACATCGACAGTTTAATTCCTCCCTATAGTGCTGCCTGACACGCTGAGTTCCTCCAGCATTTTGTGTGCGGTAATCCAAATTTCCATCATCCGCAGAATCTCTTTTATCGCCATTTCCTCTGGTCCCTGACTGCACGTGCCATCTTCAGGCACCAGATTAACATGTCCTTGCAGAACCTTTACAATGTCATCACACAAGATCCCACCTGGGGCTCATGATGCCAGCAGACAGACCCACCAATTTTTCAAGTGTCTCAGGTCCTATCACCAGCAACGTCACCATTTTATCACCAAGTTGACATTTACTAAAATGATTGATGATTGGCTGTAGATTAATCTTCTCTAAGAGAAACTAATCAAATGTACAATGTTAATAAACACAAGAGAAAAAATACTTGATCATTTTCCTTCCACAGCAGAGACTACTTAACTGAATTGCTTCAATATGAGTAATTGCTGGAGGCTGAATGCACAAAGTTAATAATGCAGGTTAATAAATGTTTAAGTAGCAAAGAAATATTTAGCAGCAAAATCTAATATGTAATATATAAATCTCATATGTACCTACTCTTCCTGCTTCCTCATTCTCGCTCTTTTCACTTCCCCCATTTCCATTCTCAGAATTCAGCAACTCAAGGTCATTAACTTAAAAGACTGAATTGCGAAGGCAATTTGATAAAATTGATCATTTGAGTTCCTCAGTCTCTCTCTTCACAGCTTAATGATCTAGGTGCACCATCCATTCATATTACTCTCACTGTATTAATGGAAATCCAGTTTCTGTGAATTGCAGGCGGTCTATTTGACCTTCACAAGTCCTCCCTACCTGGGACACAAATGATATATAAGCATTACAGTGAACTTTCTGAGATTTAGATATTCCGACCAAATGCAATGAGGTAAGTTTTAATAGCAACATCCATTGCCATCCAGTTACCATTGGATGCAACCTACTTGGCACTTCAATGCCAAGAACCAAGAGAACGCTAAACTCGAAAACTTCCACAGATGTACCATGGAGAGCATCCTGACAGGCTGCATCGCTGTCTGGTATGGGGGAGGGGCAGCTACTGTACAGGATCGAAAGAATCTGCAGGAAGTTGTAAAATTAGTCAGCTCCATCATGGGTACTAGCCTCTGTAGTATCTTCAAGGAGAGGAGCCTCAGAAGGGTGGCATCCAATATCAAGGTCCCCATCCCTGGGACATTGTTGCCATCAGGAAGGAGGTACAGAAGCCTGAAAGCACACATTCAACAATTCAGGAACAGCTTCTTCCCCTCTGCCTTCTGATTTCTAAATGGACATTGAACCCATGAACACAACCTCATCTTTTTTATTTCTGGTTTTGCACTATTTTTAATTGTACTATTGAATATACATATATATATTGTTCCAGTAACTGATTTTTTTCTACATTTACCACATATTGCATTGAACTGCTGCCGCCAAGTTAACAAATTTCATGACATGTGCTGGTGATATTAAACCTGATTCTGATAGGATGTTACGTTTTGAATGAGATTATAATATAATTAGGTCTTGATTTGTTTTTCTCTGTCATTTTTAATTTTGCTCCCTGTCAGGGGTCATTTTTCCTTCCTTGGCAATTTTTTTGTTTAAAGGCAGGACTTCAGGGAAATGGATGAACTTTCTGTTTCCAAAATGATGTCTATAAGCACTATTCAAATAGATTTCAAAACAAACATTCAAAATCTTCCACTGCCATGTTTTTTTAAACTTATGCCAACACCCTTCACTCACCATCCAAGTTACCCTGATATGGTATCTGGCTGTTAACCATGGTTAAGACCGGTCAGAGATCTGGTCCCACAAATATTTTCATCATCAGCTTTTTCTCTGAGGATCGTCACCTTGTTGTGGTGGAGAGGCTTGTGAGTTCTGGAGATCTCAAGAGCAATGCCATCCAGAGCTTAGCTCCTAGTAGGGTCACCCACGGCGGTAAAGTCAAGGGGGAGGATCTAGACAAAAATTGATCCAACCAAGACATCAACGCTGGAGCTGGCGGAAGATGATGACACATCACAACGGCAGCGAAGGTGGAGGAAGGCTGTAGCAGTGAGGGTCCCCAGTCGTCCTGCACTGCATAGCTAATGTGTCAAGGACTCTGTGGTGGCTGCCCGTGAATCAGCCTCCCCCCACCATTAAACAAACTCACGCACATACATTCTCCATTAGGGGAAAAACCTGTCAACAGAACATCATATCGTCTCCAGTGATCACACTACTACTAATGATAAAAGAATAAACTCATCAGGAAACAAGCATGCTGCTTCCATCATCAATACCTCACTCCTCTGTAACCCTAACCCCCTTCACCGATCCCTCACTCCGTAACCCTAACCTCCTTCATCAACCCCTCATTCCGTACCCCTAACCCCGTTCATCAAGCCCTCACTCTCTAAACCTAACCCCCTTCATCAATCTCTCACTCCATAACCCTAACCCCCTTCATCAATCCCTCACTCAGTAACCCCCTCATTCATCAATCCTTCACTCCGTAATCCTAACCCCCTTCATCCCTCACTCCATAACCCTAACCCCCTTCATCAATCCCTCACTTCGTAACCCTAACCCCGTTCATCAATCCCTCACTTCGTAACCCTAACCTCCTTCATCAATCCCTCACACCATAATCCTAACCCCCTTCATCAATCCCTCACTCCGTAACCCTAACCCCCTTCATCAATCCCTCACTCCATAATCCTAACCCCCTTCATCCCTCACTCCGTAACCCTAACCCCCTTCATCAATCCCTCACTTCGTAACCCTAACCCCCTTCATCAATCCCTCACTTCGTAACCCTAACCCCGTTCATCAATCCCTCACTTCGTAACCCTAACCTCCTTCATCAATCCCTCACACCATAATCCTAACCCCCTTCATCAATCCCTCACTCCGTAACCCTAACCCCCTTCATCAATCCCTCACTCCATAATCCTAACCCCCTTCATCCCTCACTCCGTAACCCTAACCCCCTTCATCAATCCCTCACTTCGTAACCCTAACCCCCTTCATCAATCCCTCACTCCGTAACCCTAACCCCCTTCATCAATCCCTCACTCCATAATCCTAACCCCCTTCATCCCTCACTCCGTAACCCTAACCCCCTTCATCAATCCCTCACTCCGTAACCCTAACCCCCTTCATCAATCCCTCACTCCGTAACCCTAACCTCCTTCATCAATCCCTCACACCATAATCCTAACCCCCTTCATCAATCCCTCACTCCGTAACTCTAACCCCCTTCATCAATCCCTCACTCCGTAACTCTAACCCCCTTCATCAATCCCTCACTTTGTAACCCTAACCCCCTTCATCAATCCCTCACTCCGTAACCCTAACCCCCTTCATCAATCCCTCACTCTGTAACCCTAACCCCCTTCATCAATCCCTCACTCCATAATCCTAACCCCCTTCATCCCTCACTCCGTAACCCTAACCCCCTTCATCAATCCCTCACTCCGTAACTCTAACCCCCTTCATCAATCCCTCACTCCGTAACCCCCATTCATCAATCTCTCACTGCATAACCCCCCTTCATCAATCTCTCACTCTGTAACATCCCCTTCATCAATCTCTCACTCCATAACCCCCCTTTATCAATCTGTCACTCCATAACCCCCCTTTATCAATCCCTCACTCCGTAACCCCCCTTTATCAATCTCTCACTCCATAACCATCCCCTTCACATCATCCCCACATTTTCCCGCTCTCCACAACCCATTCCCACAGATGAGCACATTATAGAAACCAACCTCCGCTCCATAGACTCTGTCTACACTTCTCACTGCTTCAGTAAAGCAGCCACCATTATCAAAGACCCTTCTGACCCCAGACATTCTCCCTTCTCCCATCAGGCAGAAGATACAAAAGCCTCAAAGCACGTATCACCAGGTTAATGGACGGTTTCTATCTGTTGATATTGAATATTGATATCCTGGTAGGATAAAATAGATGCTTGATCTCACAATCTACTTCATTATGATCTTACACCTTGTGGTCTACCTGCACTGCACTTTCTCTGTAGCTGTTACACTTTATTCTGCATTGTTATTGTTTTACCTTGTTCCACCTCAATGTACTGTATAACAATTTGATTTGTATGAACAATATGCAAGACAAGCTTTTCACTTTAACTTGGTACATGTGACAATAATAGACCAATTCCACTCCTCCCCTCCTCACCCACAACAATTTTGCTCCAAGGCAGGAGGCATACAACTCCACCATGGATGGTCCCAAGATCAGCTGTGAAAAAGAGGGTTGGGCACAGGGATAGCAACTCCAACACATAAAAAGACAGCGCTACAGAAACGCCAACAGATGCTCCAAGTCCTCATTCCTGGGAGAGCAAGGATCCTCAAAGATGTGCTGCACCTAAAGGCAACTCAAAAGACTAGCTTGGGTCTGAGGACTCCAGCGAGCTACTGTCGGTGGCCTGTGCTCAGCAGGGGTGATGAAGTAAGAAATTAAGCAGATGATATACATGACACTCCATTACTGTGCCTGCTATTCAGTAACTAGAGGGACATGAGGGAGCTGTCAGAAGGACCATGTAGGCCTTTTCAGCAAAGCACTTGTTTCCCTGAGGAACCCATTCCATCCACAATGTAAAATACATTGGCTTCCTCACAGAAACAATGTCGAGCTGCTAAAAGCCTTACTCTTGGTACCAGTGAGGTATTGGTGTTGGTTCAAAGAAATCAGATACTTTGCAAAGGTAAAGAAGTCCAAGTTAAAAACTGCACAGAAATGGAGCAGATTAAATGATCATAAATTTCTAGCTCAGTGGAATGCTGCATAAAGATAATATGTAAGATTCAAATGCCAATCACTTTCTACATGGGAAAAAATTAAATGTACTTAAGATGTCAGTCAGTAACGTTGATGTAATACTTTCAAAAAGAAAGCAAATAATCCAGATAAAGAATGAGACTGGTAACTTTAAAGTTTATACTGTAGAGGATTAGACATTGACAGCAGCACAAACAGCATGAACTAATAACAGGATATTTATGGCTGTGGTTTATTTGGATACAAAATCCAGAGTAGGGGCAGGCCATTTGGCTCTCCTCTCCATTCAATATGGTTTCAGAGTCATATTTCCACTCCCGGTGGCCCCTGATATGCCTTTTCTATCTCGTCATGTTTTCAGCATCTCCAAATATAATCAGTCAGCTAGTACACTGCATTCTATTACACCAAATGAAAATACTCATGCCTAACTTCTACATTATTTATCACAGAAAAATAAAGTTTCATCGTTTATATTCTGTCAGGTTAGAAAGCTTCCGAGTGTAACCTTTCACTTCAAGTGCACATTTATCTGAGTCTGACATCCAACTTAGTGCCAGGATGGTGCCCGGTTTCGAGGCCATGTGCTATCACAAGAGGCTGGATAAACTTGGGCTGTATTCTTTGCAGTGCCAGAGGCTGAGGGGAGATTGGATAGAGGTTTACAAGATTATGAGAGGCACAGGTAGAGTGAACAGAAAGTACCTGTTTCCCGTAGTTAGGGTCTCTCATACCTGAGGGCATGCATTGAAGGTGAGAAGGGGTAAGTCAAAGGGGTTGTGAGGGTAAGTATTTTTCTCAGAGTCCACAGTGGATGCCTGAGTGCGCTGCCTGGTATGGTGGTACAGACAAATACATTAGAGGCTTTTAGGAGGCGTCTGGATAGGCACATGGACGTAAGTAAGGTGGAGGGATATGGACATTGTGTAGGTGGGAGGGATTAGTGTTTGGGTGTTTTTGATTTGCTTTTTAGCTGGTTTGGCACAACCCTGTGGGCCGAATGGCCTCTTCCTGTGCTATATCATTCTGTGTACGCAGTAATTGAATTCTGCTGTTCAAGTTCAATTATATTGTCACCTGACTGTAGATACAGTACTATGCAAAATTTTTAGGCACATATATATAGCTAGGGAGCCTAAGACTTTGCACAGTGCCGTAATAATTTCATATATTGCACTGTACTGCTGCCACAAAAAAAAATTCATGACATATGTGAGTGATGATAAACCTGACTATGATATGGGTCTCTACTGTGGATTGAGGGAGTGGGAAGGGGGGCAGGGAGAGGGGAATCGTGGTTGGGAAAGGGAGAAGGGAGAGGGGAGGAAGTGGGAAGCAGCAGACAGATATTCTGTAATGATCAATAAACCAATTGTTTGGAATCAAATGATCTTGTCTGGTATCTCAGGGCTGGGTGTGTCTGCACTCGCACCACCCCACCCGCGCCTACCCTGGCCCTGGCACTCCTTCTCTGTCACCTGTTCCACACCCATCTCACAATGCTCCACCCTTGCCATTCTTAACATCCTCTACTCCCGTCAGATCTGCAAACTCACTCTCTGCTCCACATCGACAAATATAGCACTGAGCAAAATTCTTAGGTAGCTTAGCTATATATATATATATGCTCCAGACTTTGCACAGTACAGGATATACAACCAGATGAAACAACATGCCTCCCAGTTACAGTGCACCCACAAAACATATATCACAGATAGCACAAAGAACTAAATGTTACCATAAATAAGTTAACAAAATACAAATCAAAAGGCATGCACTGCATAGCACAGGTAAACATTCCACAGTATCACACACAACCGCAAACAGAGAGATTCTGCAGATGCTGCAAATCCAGAGCAACAAACACAAAATGCTGGTGGAACTCAGCAGGTCAGGCAGCATCTATAGAAATGAATAAACAGTCAATGTTCCAGGCTGAGACACATCATTAGGACTACCTGTGAACAGCTCGCTGCCCTAGTGACAAGATCTTGGTGGTAGCAGGGTATTCTTTAGTCTCAGAGCTCAGGGGAAAAAGCTGTTTCCCTTTCTGACAGTCCTAGTCCAGATGCTCCTGTACCTCTGATGATACTAGGTTAAAGGGGTTGTGGGATGGGTGACAGAGATCCTCAGCTATGCATTGGACCCTTCATCTGCAACGCTCCTGGTAAATGTCACAGAAAAGACCCCAGTGATCCTATCAGTGGTTTTTACCGTCCTCTGTAGGGTCCAGCATTCCGATGCCTTGCAGCTCCCGTACCACACGATGACGCAGCCAGACAGGACACCCTTGAGAATGCGCTGGCAGGAAGTTCTAGAATGGGCGTAGGAAGCCTTAAACACCTCAAACTGCTCAGGAAGTGTAGATTGTGCTGTGTCTTCTCCACTAGTGAGGAGGTGTTGTGGGTCCAGGTTCGATTGTCCATTAAGCGCACACCAAGGAACTTCGTGCTCTTCCCACACTCAATAAAACCAATCATGTGCAATGGAGAGTTGTCAACTTGTGCCTTCCTGAAGTCCAAGATCACCTCTTTTGTCTTGTCCACGTTGAGACTCAAGTTGCTGTTCTCTTGCCATTTGAAAAACTTCTCTACCTGCTCTCTGTATGCCCACTCATCATTGTTGCTGATGAGGCCGACCACTGTAGTATCATCAGCTAACTGGACGATGTGGTTTGAGCTGAATCTGACAGCACAATTGTGAGTCAGCAGTGCACTGACCACACAGCCCTGGGGGACACCAGCGTGATAAGAGCTTGAGATGTTGATGCCAACTCTGACTGACTGGGGTCTTTCCATCAAGAAGTCCAAAATCCAGTTACGGAGAGGAGTGCTGAGTCCCAACGAGGCCAGTTTACCCACCAGCCTCTGAGGGGCGGTCATGTTAAATGCTGAGCTGAAGTTGATGAACAACATCCTGGCACATGAGGCATCGTTTTTCTAGGTGGGACAGGATGGAGTGGAGGGCTGAGGCTATGGCATTATCAGCGGACCGGTTTGTGTGGTTGGCGAACTAGAAAGAGTCCAACATAACTGGAAGGTGGAGTTACCAACAATCCATCACCAACTGCTTAAAGCATATTTGCCGAAGTCAGTGATACTGTGCAGTAATTGTTTGGGTCAATTACCATCGCTGTCTTGGGCACTGGAGTGACGGTGGCTGCCATGAAGCCTGGAGGGTTAGTGGACTGTTTCAATGAGACATTAAAGAAGCAGTTTATATGCCAGAATTCAAAACATTTGTCTGTTTCAGAATTTCTAAAAAATCACATAATTAAACAAGGGTCAAATTTTGAAAATCAAAACCTGCAGAAGCTGGAAATCAAAAATAAAAACAGGAAAATTTGCAAATGAGGCAGAATCTGTGGGTTGAGCACTGACTAATTTCTGGAAGGATCACAACTCCTGGAATTTTGAACAAGATGAACTAAGAGAAAGTTTGAGGGAGGTATATTAAACAGTGCTACTTGGATCATACTAGAAGTGATGCTTCTCAAACTAGAAGTGCCAATCTTGCATGGACGACAACAGCATCAAACTACATTTTTATAAGCACCTTTGCTGTTGCCAAAATGTCCCCAGTCTATTTAACTAGACTCACTGAAAGATATTAAAAGACCAGCGGTTTGGTCAATGTGCTCCGCATAGCACATACATTCACATTTTGGCTTCTCAAGAACATGGACACCTTGCGCAACTTCAAACTTTTTACCAGTAGGAGGAACAAATAAAGATGCCATAAACACCTACAAGGTTTATTTGTAACTTCAAACCTAAAAATACAAAAGAATAACTTAGCAGGCCAGGTAGCATCTCTAGGAAGAGGTACAGTTGATGTTTCGGGCCGAGACCCTTCATCAGGACTAACTGAAAGAAGAGCTAGTAAGCTCTTCTTACCAGCTCTTCTTTCAGTTAGTCCTGACGACGGTCTCAGCCCAAAACATTGACTGTACCTCTTCCTAGAGATGCTGCCTGGCCTTCTGCGTTCACCAGCAACTTTGATGTATGTTGCTTGAATTTCCAGCATCTGCAGATTTCTTCGTGTTTGAAAGAAAAACTTAAACATCTTCACATCAGGAATGTTAACCCATTTTAACCAGTGTAGGGGCTTGGTGTCATATTCATATCACTGTGTCTCAAGAGGCTTTTTGAGATCCCATTGCACAGCTTGGCTTCCAATCTCTTACTAACCAGTTCAAAAATTTTTTTAATCTATATCTCAGGGTTAAATTTTTAATTAACCTTGCATTTGAGGAAAAATACTGGAATCACTCAGCATGTCAGGCAGCATCTATGCAGAGAGAAACAGAGTTAAGTTTCATGTCTGAGATACTTCCATTTCAGACCTGAAACAATAACTTTTTCCTTTTCCACAGGTATTGCCTGACATACTGGGTATTTCCAGCATATCTTATCCTTACTTCGTATTTCCAAAATCTACAGTTCTTTTAGACCATAAGAAAAGAGCAGAATTACGTCTGTCAGCCCTTTGAGTCTGTTCCATTATTCAACTGTAGCTGATTTATATTCCCTCTCAACCCCATTTGCTTGCCTTCCCCCCACAGCCTTTGACTCCATTATCAGTCAAGAACCAACCAACCTCCTCTTTAAATATACCCAATGACTTGATCTCCACAGACATCTTTGGCAATAAATTCCACAGATTCACTGCCCTCTGGCTAAAGAAATTCCTCCTCACCTCTGTTCCAGAGGGATGTCCTTGTTCTCTGAGGCTATGCCCTCTGGTCCTAGACTCTCCTAATACAGATTGAGTACCCCTTATTGGAAATTCCAAATTCCGAGAAGCACCGAAATTTGAATTTTTTTGGAGCGCTGACATTATGTCGCAAATGGAGAATTCAACAAGATGCTGGAAAGGTTCCCAGGCGATGCGCAGGCACCACAGACAGTTCTGAGAAGTTGCCTCACATATGTAATGAACAGAAAGTTAACAAAAATAAAAAAACACTGCATAAAGTGAAAGATGAAGATCTCGATCGTGTATCATCAGCTTTGGAGTGAACATATGCCACTTAACATTATGCTGATCATGAAACAAGCAAAAATCTATCACGGCGAACTAAAAATTGAAGGCAATTGTGAATATTCAGCTGGCTGGTTACATAAATTTAGGAAAAGGCACAACATTAAATTTTTAAAGCATCTGTTGTTCATGAAAATCTAGCCCCAGAACAAGTCTACGATGCTGATTGTTTCTATACCTAGTATAATAGCATTAAACTTCTACAGCATCGCTGATGAAAATCCTACACCAGAACAAGACTTTTCAGGCATCAGTTAGTCTTGCGAGACCATGGATCTGCGCCTGGAAAGTCTTCATTCTCCTTCAGGTCGCTAGTCCAATGCCTTAACCACTTGGCCACGTGCCCACCGGAACAAGTCTATAATGATGATTATTTTTATACCTTATATAAAACCTACAAAAAGGTAAAACACATACACAATGTGCTGTAACCTTTTAATCAAACACAGCATCAGAGGTTGAGACTGATAGCCTGCCATTGTTTATTGTTGTTCAACAGATCATTCTGGTCTTCTCCCGATACTGCTGTGCTGCTTTTGTTACCCCGCACACATTAGATTTTCATTATACTAATGGTATGGCATAATTTTTACTGTTAAGTACATATGTGTGATGAACAAGTGTAAGACATCGACTGCTTACTGGTAGCACATAAATTCAGAGTCGGAAATGATGGCGATCACAAGCTATCTCATTTTATATTCCAAAATCCTAAAAAATCCACAATCCAAAACATTTCTGGCCCCAAGCATTTCGGATAAGGGGTACACAACCTGCATTGGAAATATCCTCTCCATGTCCACTCTGTACAGGCCTTTCAATATTCAATAGGATTCAAGGAGATCCACCCTCATTCTTCCAAACTGCAGCGAGTACAGTTCCTTTTGATTAGCTTTATTTTGGTGGGGGGGGGAGGAGAAAATGCTTCAGATTCCCACATTCCTTAAACAATTTAACACTTGTCATTGCCATAACCCTGGCACTAACTTTACTGACATGCCCTTCTGTTTTGGACTCCCCACCAAGCAGGTACCTTCATTCATACACACAGAACAATACAGCACAAGAACAGACCCTCTGAGCAAAGCATGATGCCAATCCAAATTACTCCAATCTGTCTGCCCATGGTCTATACCCCTCCACCCCTTACTGGTTCACATCTTTGTCTAAGTGTCTCTTAAACATTGCTATCTTGTCTACTACAGGCTGAGTACCCCCTATCCAAATTTCCAAAACCCCCAAAATTCAACTTTTTTTTTGAGCACTGACATGACGTCACAAATGGAAAATTCCACAATCCGCTGGGAAGTTTCCCTGACGATGCACAAGGCACCACAGGCAGTTCTGAGAAGTGACCTCACATATGTAATGAACAGAATTTAATGAAAAATAGAAAAACACTGTGTAAGGGGTTTCTTCTTTTACTGCGTAGACTAATTAAAATGGCTTCTTTGTTATGTTAAATGCTGAGAAAGTTCTCTCGTTAGCAGCTTGTTTGGGTTATATTATTGATAAGAGAACAAACGAACCAATTGGGATAGATGTTATGCTTTCTTGTGTGTCTGTAAGCTATTGTGATGCACTGGTCTCTGGGGAGAAGGCGCGATGTTGACAGAGAGAGCGGACAGGATGCTGTGAGCGGGCCGACGGGGCAGACCCGAGCCGGAGTCCGAGGTCCAGGGTCTTCGGCGAGGAGAGGAGACGAAGACAAGACTCATGTGGAGCGTCTGGTCGACCACCGTGGTTGGTCCCAGGTGGCGGGTCGAGGTGGTCAGAGGGGATCGAATGGTGAAGAAAGGATCGTTACTAGAGCTCCAGCTGTTTGTGCATGAAGAGATTGAACTTTGGTAAGTTTGGAGCCTTTTATTTTCCTTTTCTATTTTATCTATATTAATTATATAGTTCCAGTAATATCTATAAATTGTAATCAATTAATCGTATATGTTGTTTTGTCTGTTATTTGGCGGGGTGGGGTACAATCACACAGTATCCACACAAACTTTATTACCCAGTTTGGCGGGGCCGAGGGCTGCTTTCCCTAGACAGCGAGTTGAGCGAGCCTGAGGCACCCCAGGGGGGCTACAACTGCATAAAGTGAAAAATGAAGATACTGATTGTATATTGAAAGAGTGGACTTGAACATATACCGATTAATAGTATGCCGGCCATGAAGCAACCAAAGATCTATCATGTTGAACTGAAAGTTGAAGATAATTATTCAGCAGGCTGGTTGTAGAAACTAAAGAAAAGGCACGGCATTAACTTTTTAAAGATTTATGGTGATAAAGTGTCTGCTGATCACAAGGCAGCAGCGAAATTCATTGATGAGCTTTCCAAGATCGCTGTTAATGAAAATCTAACATGCTGAATGGCTGCATCAGTACAAACGTGTGATGAACAAATGTAAGACAAGGACTGCTTCCCGGAAGTATATAAACTCGGAGTCAGAAATGATGGCAATCCCAAGCCATCTTTTTAAATATCATCAGGCTGTCTTTCAGGAGGGTGAACCCTCAAAAGGTGGCAGGCCCTGATGGAGTACCTGGTAAGGCTCTGAAAACTTGTGCCAACTGGGGGGTATTCAAAGGCATTTTCAATCTCTCATTGCTACAGTCGGAAGTTCCCACCTGCTTCAAAAGGGCAACAATTATACCAGTGCCCAAGAAAAGCAGCCTTAATGACTGCCATTCAGTAGCACTCCTGTCTACAGTGACAAAATGTTTTGAGAAGTTGGTCATGGCTAGGAACAACTCATGTCTCAGGAAGGACATGGACTCTCTGCAATTTGCCTACTGTCACAACAGGTTTATGGCAGACACGATCTCAATGGCTCTCAAAGTGACCTTGGATCACTTGGACAATACAAATACCTATGTCAGAATGCTGTCTATTAACTATAGCTCAGCATCATCATTCCCACAGTCCTGATCAAAAATCTACAGAACCTGGGCCTCTGTACCTTCCTCTGCAACTGGATCCCAGACTTCCCAACCAGACAACCACAATCTATGCAGACTGGTAATAGCAACTCCATCTCACTGACAATCAACACTGGCGCACCACAGGAATATGTGCTTATCCCACTGCTCTACTCTCTCTATACCCATGACTGTGTGGCTAGGCATAACTAAAATGCCATCTATAAATTTGCTGATGATACAACAATTGTTGGCAGAATCTCAGGTAGTACAAGATGGCATACAGGAGTGAAATATAGCAAAGAACTGATTGTGCACTTCAGAAAGGGTAAGATAAGAGAATACAAACCAATCCTCACAGAGGGATCAGAAGTGAGGAGTTTCAAGTTCCTGGGTGTCAAGATCTCTGAGGACCCAACCTGGTCACAACATACTGATGCAGCTGTAAAGAAGGCAAGACAGCGGCTATGTTTCATTCAGAGTTTGAGGAGTTTTGGTTTGTCACCTAAAACACTCATAAACCTCTACAGATGTACTGTGGAGAGCATTCTGACTGGCTGCACCACTGTCTGGGATTGGGGGGGGGGGCTACTGCAAAGGATGGAAGTAGGTTGCAGACAGTTGTAAAATTAGTCAGCCCCATCCTCCGTAGTGTCCAAGACATCTTCAAGGAGTGGAGCCACAAAAAGGCGGTGTACATTATTACGGACCCCCATCACTCAGGACATGCCCTCTTTACATTGTTACCATCAGGAAGGAGGTACAGAAGCCTGAAGGCACACACTCACAAATTCAGGAACAGCTTCTTCCCTTTTGCCATCTGATTTCTAAATGAGCTTTGATACCATGAACAGTACCTCACCACTTCTTTAAAATTTATTTCTGTTCTGGCATTATTTATTTTAACTTAACTATTATATATATTTTTTTACTGCAATTCATTTTTTTCTATATTAATCGTATTGCATTGCACTGCTGCTGCAAAGTTAAAGTTAACACATTTCACGACATATGCCAGTGATATTAAACCTGATTCTGATTTTGATATTCCAAAATCCAAAAGCTGAAACATTTCGGGCCTCAAGCATTTTGGATAAGGGGTACTCAACTTGTACCAACACCCCCCCTGCGACACGTTCAAGGTGCCTACCACTTTGAGTAATAAAGAACCTGCCTCACAAATCTCCAACACACACAAAATGCTGTAGGAACTTAGCAGGGCAATTTCCTTCACCATTCCCCATCCCCTTTTCCCTCTCTCAGTTTATCTCCCTGCCCACCCATCACCTCCCTCTGGTGCTCCTCCCCACTTTTCCTCCTTCCATGGCCTTCAATCCTCTTCTATCAGACTCTCCCTTCTCCAGCCCTGTATCTCTTTCACCGATCAAATTCCCAGGTCCTTACTTCATCCTTCCCCGTTCAGGTTTCACCTGTCACGTTGTGTTTCTCTCTCCCCTCCACCCAGCTTTTAAATCTACTCCTCAGCTTTTTTTTCCCCCTCCAGTCCTGCCTTCTGCCCAAAACTTGTACAGTTTACTGTTTTCCATAGATGCTGCCTGGCCTGCTGAGTTCCTCCAGCATTTTGTGTGTGTGTGTGTGTGTTGCTTTGCAGCATCTGCAGATTTTCTTGTTTGCCATAAATCTCTAATAAACTCCCAGCCTCTCACCCTAAAGCTATGCCTCTAGAATTTAATATTTCCACCCCAGGGGAAAAAGCTCTGTGTATTCTATCCATGCCTCCTGGAATTTTTTTTTCTGTCAGATCATCACTCTAGCCAAACAAACTAAATCTATCAGGTTGCACATTGTAGGCAGCACTCTCTAATCCAGTTAACAATCCTGGTGAACCTCTTCTGCAACTCAAAATCAGATTTATTACCATCGACATATGTCGTGAAATTTGTTGTTCTGCAGTAGCAGTACAGTGTAATACATAAACTATACTACAAATTACAATCTGTGTGTGTGTCTGGGTGTTGGTAGAAATATGTAGTGCAAAAAAAGAGCAAAAATAGTGAGGTCGTGTTCACACCATGCGTTCATGGACCGCTCAGAAATCTGATTGCGGAGGGGAAGAAGCTGTTCCCAAAACGTTGGGTGTGCGTCCTCGGACTCCTGCACCTCCCCTCTGTTGGTAGTAAAGAGAATAAGGCCAAGGAAAACTGCAGATGCTGGAAATCCAAAACAACACACTCAAAATGCTGGAGGAACTCAGCAGGCCAGGCAGCATCTATGGAAGAGAGTAAACAGTCGACATTATGGGCCGAGACCCTTCTTCAGTCCTGAGATGCTGCCTGGCCTGCTGAGTTCCTCCAGCATTTTGTGTGAATTGGAAAAGACCCCCGGGTGGTGGGGGGCCTTAGGATTCTTCAAAATCTCCGCCTCCTGCCTGTAATGCGGAGAGCACAAACAGCATGAAATACTCTAAAGATGGCCTAAATAAAGTTATATTGTTCTCCAAGCATCTTTACAAATCGTTTAATCATGTTTCAACACTTCACGTCGGTTAGGCCTCTTAGACAAAATGGATTGCAAACTAAATCAGTGCAATCAGGTGGACTAGTAACCGGGTTGCTCTGTGAAATACTGGCCGTTCAAAGCCGTATGAATTGCTTCAGAGCAGGAGATGGGCAGCCGCATCAGAGGAAAAGCAGAAACCAGGCCGGCGTCTTACCATCAGCGCTTCGCCGGAGAGACGCTCCGCACGGCGAACACCGCAAGGCTGAGACGTCGTAGAAGTGGGAGCTGGCGCAGGACTGGGGCTGGACAAAGGGCAGGGAATTGTCCGCGTTCAGACCCGGACACATCTCGGCCAGCACCACATACAGCACGGGCACGGCCACGGCCAGCATTCTGCAATGGAGGAAGCGAGGAGAAAGCGCACTCCTCCGCTCCCCGTTCTGTGTACAGAGCGTGGCTATGGTTTCCAGCCGCGGTGTCAGATTACATCTCCTGCTAATCCCCAGCCCAACCGCTTCCTCGGGGACGCGTCTGCGTCTTTCCGAGGCTAAACCCCTTTACGTGACTTCTTGCTCGACACATTTTTGGGCTCCAGTCTCATATTTACTCCATAAAACAATAAAACTTTGAGGCGGGAAAAAAGAGATCCTGCAGATGCAAGAAATCCTGAGCAACGCGCACCAAATGCTGAAGGAACTCAGATTGCTGCCTGACTTGCTATGAAGAGAAATAAACGGAGACCCCTCATCAGGACGGAAACTCTTTATTTCCCTTCATAGATGATGTCCTGATTTTCTGAATTCCCCCAATAATGTGTGTTGCTCAAATCTTTGCTGACCTTGCGCTGAATTTGGAGACGCAAGCAAAGGCAAAATGCGGGACAATGGAGCGACACACACACAAAATGCTGGAGGATCTCGGCAGCTCAGGCTGCGCCTATGTAAGTGAATGGATAGTCAATATTTCGGGTGAAGCCAGGTAGATCGGGGAGGGGGAGTGCTGGGAGATGATAGATGGAAATCGCTTTCTGTTTTGTTCTGTTAAACGAGTCCTGACGAAGGGCTTCGACCCGAAACGTCGACTGTTTATTCTTTTCCATAGATGTTGCCTGACCTGCTGAGTTCCTCCAGCATTTTGTGTGTGTTGCTTTGGATTTCCAGCATCCGCAGATGTTCTTGCGTTTGTGAACCCTTTCTGTTTACCCACACTGTTTCCCACGAGGGAAAGAGGTTGTAAAATATAAAAAATACACAGACAGCAGGCAGGACTCAGAGGCTCCAGCAGCCTCAGAAAAGTGAAATGGATGGTGCACATTTTGGGTAAACCCTCCACTTCCCTCCACAGAAGCTGCCTGAACCGTGGAGTTCTTCCTGCAGTTTTTGATTTTTTTTCTCTTATTTTACAGCCTCTCTTTTTTCCCTTGGGAGAACAGTGTGGGTAAACAGAAAGGGCTCCAATTAGTGGAGGCAGGAGACAGCAGGTACTGGAAGATGAAGAAACTCAGAAGACTGATGGAGGAAGGTAGATGGGACAGTTGGACCCACACTGGAAATCCTGAATTTGATGAGAGTCAGATCAGAGGCTTTCAAGCCTGGAGATCAAGAATACTACAGGAGGTGCAGGTATGATCTCCAGAAAGCCATTTCCAGGGCAAAATGGAAATTCCAGACGAGACTGGAATCAACGACGGATGCTCAACAGCTGTGGCAGGGTTTGAATGCCATAACCTCCTACAGAGTTAAACCTTGCGACTTGGGAGACAGTAGAGCTTTGCTGCCACATGAGCTCACTTTGACGACCAGGACAGGAGAAACCATCCTGCTCCCCCATGTCTCCTGATGATCCTTTGGTCTCAGTATCCGAAGATGATGTGTGGGCTGCCTTCAGGAGAGTGAATCCAAGGAAAGCATCTGGTCCGGACGGAGTACCTGGCCGAGTACTGAAGACCTGTGCTGACCAGCTGGCTGGTATGTTCACAGATATCTTCAACCTCTCGCTCCAGCAGTGTGTGGTACCCACCTGCTTCAAGCAGGCTTCAACCGTGCCAGTGCCCAAGCAGAGTGTGGTAACCTGCCTCAAAGACTGTCACCCAGTGGCATTTACGTCCACTGCGATGTAAAGAGCCTGGTGTTGAAGCATATCAGCTCCTGAGTGGTGACTTGAATCCCATCCAGTCTGCCTACTGAAGCAACAGGTCTGCAGCAGATGTCATCTCATTTGCTCTTCACACAAACCTGGGAAACCTGGACAGCAAAGATGCATGCATCAGGATGCTCTTTATCAATTACAGCTCAACATTTAATGCCATCATCCCTTAAAAACTAATCAATAAACTCCAGGACCTGGGCCTCAATACCCCCTTGTGCAATTGAATCCTGGATTTCCTCAATTGCAGGCCCCAGTCAGTTCGGATTGACAAAATCATCTTCTCCCCAATCCTCATCAGCACTGGAGCACCACAGGGATGTGTGCTTAGCCCCCTGCTCCTCTGGCTTTATACCTATGACAGTGGCTAAGTACAGCTCCAAGACCATATACAGTTTTGCTGATGACACCACAGTTGTGGGTTGTATCAAAGGTGGTGATGAATCAGCATTCAGGAGGGAGACTGAAAGTTTGGCTGAGTGGTGTAATAACAACAACCTCTCACTCAATGTCAACAAGACCAAATACCTGGGGGTCACTATCTCAGAGGACCTGTCCTGGACCCATCATATAAATATAATTGCAAAGAAAGCACGGCAGCACCTCTTCTTCCTCAGGAGTCTGAGGAGATTCGGCATGTCATCTTGTCAAATTCTTGTCAAACTTCTCTAAATGTGTGGTGGAAAATTATGCTGACTGGCTGCATCATGTCCTGGTAAGGGAACACCAATGCTTTTGAGTGGGAAATCATACAAAAGGTAGTGGATTCAGCCCAGTACATCATGGGTAAAGGTCTCCCAGCCACGGAGCACATCGACGTGGAATGTTGCCATAGGAAAGCAGCATCCATCATCAAAGATCCTCACCACCCAGGCCATGCTCTTTTCTCGCTGCTGCCATCAGATAGGTGCCTCAGGACTCGCATCACCAGGTTCAAGAACAGTTACTACCCCTCAACCATCAGGCTCTTGAACAAAAGGGGATAACTAAACTCTTTCTATTTCTGGTGTTCCCACAACCGATGGCCTCACTTTAACGACTCTATCTTAATATTTCATACTCATTATTTATTGCTATTTATTTATATTTGTATTTGCACAGTTCGTTGCTCATTGATCCTGTTTACAGTTACTGTTCTATAGATTTGCTAAGTATGCCCACAGGAAAAGAATCTTTGGGTTCTGTGTGGTGATAATAAATTTTACTTTGAACCCTGTATCAGCAGTGAAGTTTCTGTGATCACGGGTTCTGGTGCAGGTCTCCACTGAATGCCAACCATCCCTTTGCTTCCACAAATGCTGTGAGATTGCTGGCAGTTCTTTTTTGCTTCATTTAGAGGGGTACGTTTAGAGAGAGAAGGAGAAAGGTAAGTGCACCACTTCACACTTGTGCAGGTTAAATTTCATCTACCATCTCCTTGCCCACTTTCCAGTAAATCCTGTTGTAACCTTAAACAATCTTCTTTAGGTCCACTACACCTTCAATTTTGGTTTTACCTGCAAACTTACTAAACATGCCCCCTACACGTGTTGGTCCCAATTGAACAGTGGCAGGCATCCAAATTTCGGTGCTCCAATTCCCTGGAGTATGGTTAGCTGCCACTGCCCCTTTAAGACTTACACTGCCAATTTGTTGCCTGCCACATTCCTTCATGGAAAGTCTGTACTTAAAAGGCTCATGCTGAGCACTCAGTGCTCAATCGTAAGAGTTCAATTTCTAGTACTACTCTTCCTGATTTTGCCTTTGGATTTCACGTGTGTCATCTTTTTTTATTTCAAGTCTGAGTTAATTCTAGATCTTCACCACCATCGAACTTTCATTACGCTACATTCCTATCTAAATCTTGATAGAATTTGAAATCTTGATAACTTATTTTTTTTAAAAAAAGGAAACATACAGTTATTTCTAACCAAAATACTTGTGAGGGAATTGGAATCCACATACATTATAGTGATTATTTTATAAACAGGGAAAGCACTGCATTGTAATTATGACTAACACCCATCAGACCTCACTGCAACAAAGGATAATATTTTCAGGGGGCTTCGCAGAAACAACACACTTTAAACAAATGAAGCTTTCATTATCAATTCAGTTAATTTCACTCAATAACAAAACTCAAAGTAAATTTATTATTGAAATATGTATATCTCACTACATGCTACCCTGAGATTCATTTTTTTATAGGCACAGTAGAACAAAGAAATACAACAGAATCACTGAAAAACTACACACAAATACCAACAAACAACCAATATGCAAAAGGAGATAAAACTGTGCAAATACAAATAAGACAAATAGACAATTAATTAATAGATAAAGAAATAATACTGAGAATATGAGTTGCAGAGTGCTTGAAAGTGAGTCCATAAGTTGTGGAATCATTTCGGAGTTGAGGTGAGTGAAGCGATCCACACTGGTTCAGGAGCCTGGTGGTTGAAGAGTAATAATTGTTCCTGAACATGGAAGAAGTCTGTAAAACAGAATGGCCTGTGGAGGAGTACTGAACGCTTGAGATTTCCGTGATAAACTACACCTCCAGATGTTGTCTTCAGTTCCATTGGTAACGAAAGACAATGCTGACTGCTTAGGCATCATTCCAACAGGACACTGGCTGCTGTCCCAGATTAAATCATCAAAGGGCTGGATCATGCTGGTTCTGCCAGCGTAGTTCATCATAAATAAACAGTGTAGTTCTTCATAAAGAATGCAGTTATTTATAAATGATAACTTCCAGTTTGAGGAGCTCTGCCCATACCATAAGGAGGCACGGTGGCATGGCAATCAGCGAAGAGCTTCAAACTGCCGGCTGTAAATTGGGGTTCAATTCTTGCTGCTGCCATTAGGTAGAAGGTACAAGAGATCAGGACTCGCACCAGCAGGTTCAAGAACAGTTTCTACCCCTCAACCACCAGGCTCTTGAATAAACAGGGATAACTACACTCTACTTCACTTGCCCCATCATTGAAATGGTCCCACAACTGATAATCTCACTGTCAAGGACTCCTTATCTCATGTTCTCATTATTTATTGCTATTTATTTACATTTGCATTTGCACAGTTTGTTGCCTTCTGCACTCTGGTTGATCTTTCATTGATCCCTGTTAAATGGATTTCCTGATTATGTCCACATGAAGGTGAATGGTGATGTATATGTACTTTGGTAATAACATTTACCTTGGACTTTGAATTCCTGCTGCTGTCTAAAGGAGTTTTTTCATTCTCCCTGTGACCGCTTGGGTTTCCTCCAGGTGCTCCAGTTTCCACCCACGTTCCAAAGATGTACAGGTTAGGGTTAGTAAGGTTGTGGCATGTGAGGCAACCTGGCAGGATGCCTCCAGCACTTCATCGGACTGTGTTAGTCGATGATGCAAAACAACTTATTTTTCTGTTTATTTTGATGTACATGTGACAAATAAAGCTAAACTTTAAACTTGATGCCTGTTATCATAATCTGCATTATCACACAGGAGATTATGCAGATGCCGGAAATCCAAACTGACACACACTAAATGCTGGAGGAACTCAGCAGAATCAGGCAGCATCTACGGGAAGGAATAAACATAGAACATAGAACATAGAAATCTACAGCACATTACAGTTCCTTCAGCCCACAGTGTAGTGCTGACCATGTAACCTACTCTAGAAACTGCCTAGACTTTCCCTAGTGCATTGCCCTCTATTGTTGTAAGCTCCATGTACCTATCTAAGAGGCTCTTATAAGACCCTATCGTATCCGCCTCTACCACCTTCGCTGGCAGTGCATTCCACGCACCTACCACTCTCTGTGTGAAAAACTTACCTCTACCATGCCCCTCGTACCTACTTCCAAGCACCTTAAAACTACGCCCCCTCGTGTTAGCTATTTCACCCCTGGGAAAAAGCCTCCGGCTACCTGCATGATCAATGCCTTTCACACCGACACCCTTCACCAGTCCTGATGAACGGCTTCCGCTCAAAATTTTGACAGTTTACTCCTTTCCATAGATGCCGCCTGACCTGTTGAGTTCCTCCAGCGTTATCACCCTCTTTATCGCTGCGCTCTGCTTGCTCACCAATCGATCAAAGATCAGAGAAAGCACACCACAGAAAGGTGTCAATCAGTGCAATGATCTAAGCAGGGACTGTGTTCCACGGGAGCATTCCCCAGATGAACGTGGAAACTGGCTGGACTTAACCCAAAGTCTCCAGCCAATCACGTAATTTACTGGAGCTCCGGGGACATTACAGTGAATTTTCAGCCCCATTCCCAGGGTTTGGGCATTCAGGACGACGATGGGAGGGAATCTCCACACCCATTCTCAACCCTAGAGGATATGGGAAACTCAGTCACTGAGAATATAAAGATGGAGCAACTTGCAAAATGCTGGAGGGTCACATTGGGTCAAGCAGCGACTATGGAGGAAAATGGATTGTGAACGTTTCAGATTGAGGCCCTTCAGTCCTTCTCCCAAATAAACAAAATAAATGCCTTTTTTCAAAGAAGAGATTCTGCAGATGCTGGAAATCTTGAGCAACGCCCACAAAATGCTGGAGGAACTCAGCAGGTCACCTATGGAGCAGAATAATCAGTTGAGATTTTGGGCCGAGACTGATCACTGGGTCTTGGTCAGACCTACCGCGGGCCAGCTCGTACTCCTTCCCCTCCCCTCACTTTGGCACATGGGTGAATGGAAACTGAAGGGCTATTTGGGAGGGAAGGGTTAGATTGATCTTAGAGTAGGTTAAAAGGATGGCACAACAGTGTGGGCCGAAGGGCCTGTACTGTACTGTTCGATATAATGCGTTCTTATTCTGGCTTATTCTCGGCCTGAAACATTGACTGTTTATTCCCCTCCATAGGAGCTGCCTGACCTGCTGGCAGAGTTGCTTATTTCAGGACATTTTGTTCTCCTGATGTAAGGAACTCCTGGGCCGTTTACCCAACCTGAGTACCCATGGCTTGTTGCTGTCACTGTTATGTCATGCACACACCACGACCCTTCAGATTTGCAGGTGGGGATCACACCACCCTCCTTCATTCATCCACGGAGAACTTCACCCTCACTGTCACCAGTACTCACTTCATATCAGACAATGGTGAGCTGATGTGTTTCATCGGGCGAATTACATTTCTTTTCTATATTAAATACATTAAAAATTGATCCCTTCCTTTCTTTTCAGCTGGTGCTCAATTCTCTTCAGTATTCAGGATGTGCCAGTCTCTACAGGCTGAATATGAATCTCATGCCTTTCTGAATCATATTCAGCATCTGTATTCTAGCATTTTAGAGACTACTGATACTCTGCTTAATGACCACAAACCATAACACAACCTGCAGTGTATTCATATTCCCAAAACTTAACATCATTCCTTTAATGAGGCTGGCAGACATCATTCAGGTCACATTGTGGTTGGCAGGCAGCTAATATAATGTGAATGTCTGTGAGAGAGAGTGAGGGGAGAGAGGGGGAGGGGGGAGGAGAAGAGAGGGGGGAGGAGAAGAGAGGAGGGAGGGAGGGGAGGGAGCGAGAGAAAGAAAATGAGAATACGGTACAGAACAATCCCTTAATAGTAAATTGCTTTGGTGCGAATCATCCCATCAGGCCAATATAGAGCAGCTGAATTGAACATTTACCAAGATTTCCCAAGGAAGTTTAATGCTGTGAATCTTTTTTATCTCAGGCATTCAACTTAAATTAGAAATATAAACGTTGGAAAGAATACTGATCAAAATAAGCATTTTTTTATTGATCCAAGTTAAAGGCAAGAGCACTGGGTTAGTAGGTTTGCAGGTGACATGAAGGTTGGTGTTGTGGATGGTATTGAAGGTTGTCATAAGTTCAATGGAACGTTGTTAGGATGCAGAGCTGGGCTGAGAAGTGGCAGATGAAGTTCAATCCAGAAAATTGTGGAGTGATTCCCTATGGAAGATTGAAATTGAAGGCAGAATACATTAATGGCAGGATTCTTAACAGTGTGGCGAACAGAGGGATCGTGGGTTCACGTCCGTAGATCCTTCAGAGATGCAGCACAAATTGATAGGGTGGTTCTGAAGGTTCTGTTAGCCTTCATTAGGTAGGGGATTGAGTTAAAAATCCATGAATAATGTTGCTGCTCTTTAAAACACCAGTTAAACCACACTTGGAGTATTGTGTTCAGTTCTGGTTGTCTCATTATAGGAAGGATGTGGAACATTTAGAGAGGGTGGAGAGGAAGTTTACCAGGATGCTACCTGGATTCGTGAGCATGCTTTTAGAGGAGAGGTTGAGCAAAGTAGGGCTTTTCTCTTTGGAGCAAAGGAAGATGAGAGATGACATTATAGATATATGTAAGATGATAAGAGGCATAGATTTGAGGATAGTCAGAGACTTTTTCCCAGAAGTGGATAATATAAGGGGGCATAACTTAAGCTGTTTGGAGAAAAGTATAGGGGGGATATCAGAGGTAAGTTTTTAACACAGAGAGTAGTGGGTGAATAGAACACCCTGCCAGATGGAGGTAGAGGCAGATACATTAGGGACATTTAAGAGACTCTTAGATAAGCACATAGCTAAAAGAAAAATGGATGGTTGTGCAGGAGGGAAGCATTAGATTGAGCTTAGAGTATGTTAAAGGCCTGTACTGTACTGATCTATGTCTAAAGTAATGCCAAATAGAACATCTCAGAAAACGCTTCACTCAGAGCTCCATTTATCTCAATGATCTCTGAAATCAAAAGTCATAGGATTATTAAGGCAGAAAAAGCCAGTCAGCCCATTGGTTAGGTCCTCAGTGAGCAATCCTGTTGGCCCCATTTCCCCATGGCCCTGTAAATCACTTTCGCTCAAATGCTTTTCGAATTCACCACTCTTCGCATTGGTTTAGTACTATTGTTATCACAAGTTCCAGATTATAACTACCCTTCATCAAAGACATCTTCAAAAAGGTATACCTCAAAAAAATGCCATTCATCAGTAAGGACATGCTGTCTTCTCATTACGACCACAGGGAGTATACACTTAGTGTTTTAGGAACAGATCCTTCCCCTCTGCCATCAGATTTCTGAATGGATAATGAGACCATTAACATTTCATCACTATTCTTGCTCTCTTTTTGCTTGACTCATTTTTTGAACCCCGATTTACAGCTGGCAGTTAAATATATACCATGTTTCTTATTATAATTTATAGTATTTTTATGTATTGCACTGTACTGCTGCCTGAAGCAACAAATTTCACAACATACATATGTTAGTAAATAATAAAACTGATTCTGATCTATTTCTTGTATAAAAAGGATTTCTGCACATCCCTCGAGTATCATTTTAAATCTTTCTCCTTTCACTTTAAACCTGTCCCCTCTAATTTTGGATTCCCCTCCCCTATAGATAATATGTCTGTAACCATTCACTCTATCTATATCCCTCATGATATTATAGACTTCTAAATGGTCACCCCTCAACTTCCCATGCTCCAGGGGAAAAAGTGCTAGCAACACTCACAACACGCTGGAGGAACTCAGCAGGTTGGGCAGCATCCGTGGAAACGATCAGTCAACGTTTCGGGCCGGAACCCTTCATCAGGACTGTAGAGGGAAGGGGCAGAGGCCCTATAAAGAAGGTGGGGGAGGGTGGGAAGGAGAAGGCTGGTAGGTTCCAGGTGAAAAACCAGTAAGGGGAAAGATAAAGGGGTGGGGGAGGGGAGGCAGGGAGGTGATAGGCAGGAAAGGTGAAGAAAGAATAGGGGAAAACACAATGGGTAGTAGAAGGAGGCGGAACCATGAGGGAGGTGATAGGCAGCTAGGGGAGGGGGCAGAGTGAAATAGGGATAGGGGAAGGGAGGGGGAGGGAATTACTGGAAGTTGGAGAATTCTATGTTCATTCCAAGGGGCTGGAGACTACCTAGACAGTATATGAGGTGCTCGACGAATTCTCTCCACCCCTCTCTGCTTTCCGCAAGGATCGGTCCCTCCCCACGGATCTCCCACCCGGCACTTATCCCTGTAAGCGTAAGTGCTACACCTGTCCCTACACCTCCTCTCTTGCCGCCATTCAGGGCCCCAAACAGTCCTTCCAGGTGAGGCAACACTTCATTTGTGAGTCTGTTGGGGTCATCTATTGCATCCGGTGCTCCTGGTGTGGCCTTCTCTACATCGGTGAAACCCGACGCAGATTGGGGGACCGCTTCGTTGAGCACCTCTGCTCCACCCAGCACAACAGACAGGATCTCCCGGTTGCCACCCACTTCAACTCTGCTTCCCACTCCCATTGGGATATGTCCATACATGGCCTCCTCTACTGCCATGATGAGGCTAAACTCAGGTTGGAGGAGCAACACCTCACATACTGCCTAGGTAGTCTCCAGCCCCTTGGTATGAACACTGAATTCTCCAACTTCCAGTAATTCCCTCCCCCTCCCTTCCCCTATCCCCATTTCACTTTGCCCCTCCCCCAACTGCCTATCACCTCCCTCATGGTTCCGCCTCCTTCTACTACCCATTGTGTTTTCCCCTATTCCTTCTTCACCTTTCCTGCCTATCACCTCCCTGCCTCCCTTCCCCCACCCCTTTATCTTTCCCCTTACTGGTTTTTTACCTGGAACTTTCCAGCCTTCTCCTTCCCACCCTCCCCCCACCTTCTTTATAGGGCCTCTGCCCCTTCCCCCTACAGTCCTGACGAAGGGTTCCTGCCCGAAACGTTGACAGATCGTTTCCACGGATGCTGCCCAACCTGCTGAGTTCCTCCAGCGTATAGTGAGTGTTGCTTTGACCCCAGCATCTGCAGAGTATTTTGTGAAAAAGTGCTAGCCTTCAGCCCACAACTTTGTACCAAACAAAACTAGTAATATATTACATATCTCCTCCATAATTCACAGTTTTTTATTATTATGTATTGCCTTGTACTACTACTGCAAAAGCAACAAATCTCACGACATATGCCAGTGACATTAAACCTGATTCTGAAATTCTAAATAAGTGCTTAACTACACTGATTCCTTCTGTCGACATGATGTCGATATCCCTCCATTCTCTGCACACTCGTGTGCCTTCTAAGAATCAGAATCAGGTTTAATATTACCGGCATTTATTGTGAAATTAGTTAACTTTGTGGCAGCAGCACAAAGCAATTTATGATAAATATAGAAAAAAACTGAAATACAGTAAGAATATATATGTATACTAAATAATTCAATTAAGATAAGTAATGCAAAAACAGATCTTTTAAAAAAAAGTCGTGAGGTGGTGTTCATGGGTTCAATGTCCATTTAGAAATTGGATGGCAGAGGGGAAGAAGCTGTTCCTGCCTGAATCATTGAGTGTGTGTCTTCAGGCTTCTGTACCTCCTTCCTGATGATAACAATGAGAAGAGGGCATGTCCTGGGTGATGGAGATTCTTGATGACGGAAACTATTTTTCTGAGGCTCCACTCCTTAAAGATGTCTTGGATACTATGGCGGCTAGTTCCCATGATGGAGCTGACTAATTTTACAACTTTGAACACCTCTAGTTGCCTCTAGTACCTCCACAAGGAGCGCAATCAATGCACCCACAATTCTCTGTTTAAAAAAACTTGCCCCACACATCTATTTGAACTTATACCCTCTCCCTTAAATGAATGCTCTCTGGTATTAGACATTTCAACCCTGGATAAGAGATATTGGCTGTCTATTTTATCTACTCCTTTTATAATCTTATAAAACTCCATCAGGTCTCCCTTCAGTCTTTGCTGCTTCAGAGGAAACAACCAAGTTTGTCCAGCCTCTTGTGATAGCACATGTCCTCACATGCAGGCAGCATCATGGTAAGCCTCTTCTGCACACTCTCCAAAGCCTCCGCATCCTTCCTATAATATGGTGACCAGAATAGAATGCTACACTCCAGATGTGGCCCGACTAGAGTTTTATAAAGCTGAAACTAGTCCTGATGCGATGCATCCCCGTGTACCAAAAAACATGGCAGAAGTTATAGTTGATGTGTCTGTCATAGTTTACCAAAATTCTCTGGACTCTGGTCAGGCCTTGGCAGATTGGAAGACAGCAAAGGTCATGCCACTGTTTAAAAAAGGATGTAAACTAAAGGAGGGTTTTCAAAATCTTTGATTTCTTGTAAAGTACAGAGGTTAGCTAATAACATATTTCACTATATGATAAGGATTTTTTTCCTTCTTTCTTTCTTTACCAAGCAGCTTCGATCTTGGCAGTGCGTTTAGATTTTTTTTCTATCTAATTTGTTGCCACGGGCAGCAGTGGAGGCCAAGTCATTGGACGTATTGAAGGCGGAGATTGATAGGTTTCTGAGTAGCCAGGGCATCAAAGGTTATGGCGAGAAGGCGGGGGAGTGGGACTAAATGGGAGAATGGATCAGCTCATGATAAAATGGCCAACTTCTGCTCCTTTGTCTTATGGTCTTATAACAATAAAATTTAAAAAAAGGAGGGCAACTATATGCCTAGTTTCACTTTATGGAGATATAATCAACCCATGTATATAAACTATTTTATACAATGTTTTTATATGGTGTTCTTTATTTTTGTGGGGTTTTTGTGCTGCATTGGATCCAAGGTATAATTATTTTGTCCTTCTTTACACTTGAGTACAGGAAATGACATGAAACAATCTTGAATCTTTAATCTAGAAGTGGTTCTATCAGGCAGACACAGTATGAATTTATGAAGGGCAGGTACGATTTGACAAACTTTACTGGAGTTCTTTGAGAATATAATGATCACAATGCATAGAGGGGAACAAGTGAATGTTGTATACTTAGATTTCCAGAAGGTGTTTGATAAGGTGCCACATGAAAGTCTTATCCATAAGGATGCATGGAATTGAGGGTAATGTATTAGCACGGATAGAGGATTAGTTAATCAATTGAAGGCAGAGAGTTGGGGCAAATTAATGTTTCTCTGGTTGGCAGTCAGTATTGTGTGGAGTGCCGCAGGTATCCATTCTGGAACCACAACTCTTCATGATATACATTGACGATTTGGAAGAAGGGACCGAGTGTAGTACATCTAATTTGCTGAAAACTTGAGTAAAGAAGCAAATTGTACTGAGGATACAGAGAGCATCCAGAGAGATATAGATAGGGTAAGGGGGTAGGGCCTCAATACTTGGGGAGAAATTTTAAGACAGACATGAAGAGAAGCTGCCTTTCCCAGATAATGGTGAATCTGTGAAATTGTCTGCCCAGAGAAGCAGTGAAGGCTACATCATTAAATATATTTATTACAGTTATATAGATGTTTGCACAGCAGGGGAAATTACGTGTTATAGGAAAAGGCGGGTAGGTGGAGCTGAATCCTGCTCCTGTTTCTTATGTTCTAATGTAACATAACTTCCCAACTCTTGAACTCAACACCTCAACTAATACAGAGTCCAGGGAATTATCATTGAACTTAGTTTTTTTGTGGAATAAACTCAATTTACAGCTTCATCTGTGAAGGCCTCAGAAACGGGCTGGAATAGTGTACAATCTTTGACACGCTTCACATAAGTTTCAACCAAATCTGCAGAAAGCCCAAAATAATCGGCATTCATATAACTTCTAAAGGTAGTAAAAAAAAATCCCAAGATGTTTCACAGATCCAGAGAAATAGATCAGCTAATGAGCACTAAGCCAGAGAACTTAATCCCCAAAACAACCAAACCTGCCCTCAGCAGCTTCCCACTGCAGCCTTCTTTTTGGCTGCCTGCACTGAAGGTGAGCAGCCAGTAAGGTCGTGTTAATGGTCGACCACGTGACATCTGGAGGAATCAGGTTCCAAGGGTTATGTTAGTGTAGAAGGTTATCATCACAAAAATATCTATTTTGGTTTTAGCCATTCTAGGTCACGGGCAAATTTTGCAATGATTGTTAGTGTGCTGATCACACACTCCACTTTTATTGGTGTATTTAATAAAATCAGTTGGCATTCTATCCCCATCTTCCAAAGGTGTTTACATCCATTATTAAAAATTAGAAGAGTTCAAAGTGTTCAATCGGTTTGATACATTTTTTTTGTTAAAAACAATGCATTGTAATTTATCATTTGAGGGCATTGGTTCTTACAAAAAAGCTATGTACAATATCATTATATGTTGGACAGTTAAAGATACAATCTGTCACTCAGGAGTTGTGAGTGGTTCGTGATGCGACCAATAATTTATATTTACAAAGCCTTTAGTGGTGTATGGGGTGTCCAGGGAGGGGAGCATCTCTGGTGAAGGGGCTTGTTGTGTCCATTCTGGGGCAGCTAACTCAACTTTTGTTCTCACCGGACAGTCAGCTTTCACCTGTGGCTCCAAGTAGCTGTTTTCACGCGACGATGGCCATACTGTGGTACTCTGCCTCAACAGCCAGGTTGGCCAGAAACTTTGACCCCAGAGAGATGGGGACACGCCTGTCCTAACAGGCAAAGTCAGCTCTGGGGACTGAGCAGATGAGATCCAACAGCTAGGAAGGCAGTACTGCAATGCTCCGTGGAGAGCGAAGGTGTGACAAGGCATATAAGATGTCATGGCTATCCGCTACAACCAAGGAAAACCCCAGTTTGTGACATTTGTTCATACCACTGGATCTGGATTTCTGAGGTTGAGAAACTGGAACTGACACAGTGCAACGACTTTTCCACTTCAAAAACTCTCCCGCACAAGTTTCCTGTCATCGTTGGACATGATGGACAACCACCATACGGAACCTTTAGCACCGAACAACCACTCAGGCTTTATTCATGGGGATGGGGGCATGGGTTTAACTAAATCTGAAATGGAATCACGTAAGGAACTACTTAAGCAATTGAGATCTTAAACAAGCAGGGAGGCATTAGCATCTCAGAAAGCTTTAGAAAGGGAATTTAAGCATTAATGTCCAAGCAGTTGAAAGCAGGGTTACCAGTGGCAGAACAATTAAAGTTGAGGGCTCTGCAAGGTGCCAGAATTAGGGGAGAGCATAACTCTCAGGGGGCAGTGAGGGTTATAGAAAAGTCTGTGCAATGCCTTTACAGTGCCAGTGATCGCCGATAGAGTTTCAATTCACACCACTCTCTTTAAGGAGTTCATACATTCACTTTGTGAATGTGGGTTTCCTCTGGGTTCCACATTTCAACGATTTATCAGTTAGGGATAGGGTTAGTAAGTTGTGGGCATGTTATGTTGGCACCCAAAGTGTGGTGACACCTGCAGGCTGCCTAGCACGATCCTTGGACTGTGTTGGTTGTTGATGCAACTGAGGTACTTCACTGCATGTTTTGATGTACAGGTGACAAAGCTCATCTTATTTTATAGAAGGAAGAATGCTAATTATGAAAGAATATTTTGTCCAACCAAGAACTAAAATAGGTCAATAGTGGTAGATGGGTGAACAGATTCCCAAGAAATATCTTCTGCAAAGCCATCAAAATGAATTGGCATCTTTAATTTAAAATTTAACATAAAATATTGTATCTCGGATAATGCATCCATGTACCTTCCATGCAAATCTTAGGACTCAATAATATATCATTCTGTACTAGAATTAATTCTTGAAATGGAGCAAGGAAAGATATCATTTTCAAGCTGAAAACACATTGTGTTTGGCACCTTTTAGTATCTAACTCAGACAGTCTCCAAGCCTTCTGTCACGTTCATGGGAGTTATTTAGCTGACACACATCCAAAAGTACAAAGGAAATTTTTTAATTGGCCATCAAGCGATTTGTTATGTAATCCAGTAAGAATCTAGGCATTATCACCTAAAGATGTAGCACAAATCATTGTTGGATAATGTCTGAGTCTGCATTTGAACTTATCACATAAAAAATCAAGGCAATACTGAATGTAAAGATAGAAAAAATTCAATTTTAAGTAAGACAGGGTTTCAGATGGGGAAAGGGTCACAATGTATTTAAACACATGAGAAAAAGGAAGAAGTACAACTGAGCACAAAAATAATTTATTTTTTATTTATTGCGATGCAGTGTAGATTAGCCCATTCTGGCCCTTCGAACCACACTGCCCAGCAATCCCCTGACTGAACCCTAGCCTCATCATGAGACAATTTCCAATGACCAACTAACTTACCAGCTGATACATCTTTGGAATATGGGAGGAAACCGGAGCACCCGGAGGAAACCCACACGGTCACAGGAGAGGCTGCGGTGTGAATTAAACCCAGGTTGCTGGTACTGTAGAGCGCACACATGGAATGAGCTGCCAGAGGAAATGGTTGAGGCAGACACAATAATAACATTTTAAAAACTGTTGGGCAGGTTTGGTTATGCACTAAACACTTGCAAATGGGACGAGTTTGGACAGAGCACCTTGGTTGACATAGACCCAGCTGGACTGAAGAGCTTGTTCCTGTGCTGTATCTCTCTCTATGACACTAGGTTCAACAACAGCTTCTTCCCCACTACCATCAGTTTGTTGAACTGACCTGCAAAATCCCAATGGGACTTCAGGCGATATTTGTTTTTCTCTTTCATAACTTGCACTGCTATTATATTTATTCTGTCATGTACAGTAAGCTTTGTATAATTTATGTTAACTTGTGTTTTTTGTGTTTGTAATGTTACTGCAAAGAGTTAATTTTCTTGGCATTTATACACTGTGTATAACCATGACAACACTGGACAGGCTATGATGTTGTGCAGATATTGATGCCAGTTTATACTAAGTGCCCTCCTGTTTAGCATCCATATCATTCCATTCCCTTCATATCCACGTGTCTATCTAAAATCTCTTGAACTCCATCAAAATGGCTGCTTCCACTACTACCCAGATAACTATTCCAGGCACCTGCCATTTGCTCCTCGCATCATTGCTAATCTCCTACCCCACCCCGCCCCACTTTGACATTAAAATCATGTTCTCTGGGTGATTCATGTTTCTACCTCAGAGGAAAGCTTCTGAATGTCTATCCCATCTGCTGTGCTTTGTAACTTCAAAACATTAAACTAATTCAAAGGAAGATATGGGATTCTGAAATATGAGTAAACTTCCTGTTTAAGTGAGGCACATACATATTGCGTGGTAGCATGATGACGTATGCAATTCACAAATTTTTACATATAACCATAATGAATTATATAAACAACAAAGAATGCTTGACCAAACTATATACTCACAAGATTACTCAAGTATTAATGAAATATTTAATACATATGCTTCTCATAATTTTAAATACGTCCGTACGGTCTCATCTCAACCTTTGATGCTCTGGGCAGAACAACTGAAGTTTGGCCAACTCTTTCTTCTACTTCATCCACTGAAGAATTGACAGGATTTCTGCAGACAAAATACGATCAGAAAGTGAAGTAGCTGAGGCGATAGCATCTGTACTTCTAAAGAGGAAGGAAGATGTTAAGGTGCAATGATGAGATCATGTGGAGCATTAAAAAAATTCATTTGAGTTACACGGCCTGTTTCTGTTCTGGCACTATACTTCCTATCTGGTAATCATCCAGAAAATAGTTCCTCTTATTATTTTCAACCAACATTTTCTGATTTAATTATCTGGTTACTTTTTAATGATTTACCATTTCTATCAAGCAGTATGTCCATGTGTACTGAGAGAATAAATATCTTGAAATGGGAATTTCTGAATGGTGCAGCAGAGAACCAATGCCCAGGAACAGAGAAGACTATAAAAAGTGGTGGATACAGCCCAGGCCAACACAGGCAAAGCTCTCCTCATCACGGAGCACATCTACTAGCAGCACTGCCACAAGAAAGCAGCATCCATCAAAGACCCCATCATCCAGGCCATCTCTTCCCACTCCTTCTATCGGAAAGAAGCCTTTGGCCTCATTACTACTAGGTTCAGAAACAGTTATTACCCTCCAACTATCAGGCATCTGAAGCAGCGCAGATAATTTCGCTCACCTGAACTCTGCACTGATTCTACAATCTATTGACTCACTTTCAAGATCTTACAATTCAGTATTATTTAGTCATTTTTTATTTTATTATTTGCACTTTGGATGTTTGTCAGTCTTTGTTAGTACAGTTTTTCATAAATTCTATCGTATTTCTTTATTTTCCTGTAAATACCTGCAAGAAAATTAATCCCACGGCAGAATATGGTGACATATATGTACTTTGAGAATATTTTTACTTTAAACTTTGAGGAGCTGGGCGCTTGACCAACACATGATTGGTTTGCATCATGATCAGAAGTCCAGCCAATCTCAACATTTAGATCAACAGCGTGAAACAAGAGAGCAGGTATACAAGGGCAAGGTGAACCCTAGACCATGGAATTAATCCCCTGTAGTTACTTCAGCATTCAGACCTTAACAACCTCTTACTACCATGTAGCCCTGAGTCCCTTTAAATAAGGATTGAAGAATTTGTCTTGTTTAAGTGAAGCAGGCTTAATACCAAAACCAAATCTTGTTTAACTGAGGATGCTGCCAGAGTAAACATCAACTCTTCAGCAACACTCTGGGGACTCTTAGGAATCTTTGAAATCATAAAGAGCCTAACATCACTTTATGGACATACGATCAATATATACAGCTATCTCATGTGTTTACTGTATATTCACTGTGTTTTATACATTATTATCAGTGTTCTTTATTTTATAGTGTTTTGTAGTGCTGCATCAGAGCCAGAATTACAATTATTTCATTCTCTTTACAATTGTGTCCTGGAAAAGACAGTAACCAACCTTGAGTCTTAACTTTTATCTGTTAGGATATCGCTTTGTGGAAAGTTAACAACTTCCTCAGAAATGTCCATGCACTGAAATAACCTTTTGACAGAGGTCCCAGTAAATACTTGCCCTGGGAGTTGTGATGACTTTGTTAATGTTTTTCATTTAAAATCTGGCTCAGTGCAAACGCAGGCTCATGTGTTGCAAGTTCAACCTCCCAACTATGGAGAAGGCCAAGGGATAGAAGAGAGAAGGCAGATAGTGATGACACCCCACATTGGAACCCAGAGAGTGTACCACAGTCCTTCACTGCAGATACTTAAGGAGGCTGTTTAGTATTGTTACTCATGTCATTCAACAAAACAATATCATCCATCCAGCCTTTTGTATCTGCTGTGCCATTACTTCACCACTTTCTTGCACTAATCCCTCATCTCACAATTCTATTAATATCTGAATTTTTTTGTCCCGAATATACTCAGCATTCACAACCATTCCGGGCAAAAAATTCCAATGGTTTACACACCTCTGGTCCTAAATTGCTAACCCTGAACGTTGAGTATGAGAACTCCGATCTTAGACATGATATCCAAAGTAAACACTAATTTTTCAGCTACTCTGTAACTATCCTGAGGAATTCCTGAAGATTCCAATGAAATCATATTTAATTATCTTAAACACAAGAGAATACAGATCCATTTTGGTTAATCTCTTCTCATACAACAAAACCCACCATCCCAGTAATCAATGCAGTGGATCGTTGCTACAGTTGCTTCTTTGCAAGCATGTCCTTCTTTAGGGAGGGAGATCAAACTTGTACAATATATTTTGTCTCACTATGACACTCACTATTTCCATCAGACATAGTAATAGATATAGGCTATTTGGCACATGGCTAATCCTTTTTTCCCCTCCTCAGCAGCACCCCCCCCCCCGGCCTTCTCCCCATAACCTTCGATGCTGTGCCCAATCAAGAACCTATCAAGCTCTGCCTTAAATACACCCAATGACCTGGTCTCCACAGCTGTCTGTGGTAACAAATTCACCACCCTCTGGCTAAAGAAATTTCTCCACATCTCCACAGACCCAGAGCTATCAAACAAGGTCCCACACAGGAGATTAGTGTGCAAACTTAAAGGACACGGTATTGGGGGTAAGGTATTGGTGTGGGTGGAGAATTGGTTAGCAGACAGGAAGCAAAGAGTGGGAATAAACGGGACCTTTTCAGAATGGCAGGCGGTGACTAGTGGGGTACCGCGAGGCTCAGTGCTGGGATCCCAGTTGTTTACAATATATATTAATGACTTGGATGAGGGAATTAAATGCAGCATCTCCAAGTTTGCGGATGACACGAAGCTGGGCGGCAGTGTTAGCAGTGAGGAGGATGCTAAGAGGATGCAGGGTGACTTGGATAGGTTGGGTGAGTGGGCAAACTCATGGCAGATGCAATTTAATGTGGATAAATGTGAAGTTATCCACTTTGGTGGCAAAAATAGGAAAACAGATTATTATCTGAATGGTGGCCGATTAGGAAAAGGGGAGGTGCAACGAGACCTGGGTGTCATTATACACCAGTCATTGAAAGTGGGCATGCAGGTACAGCAGGCGGTGAAAAAGGCGAATGGTATGCTGGCATTTATAGCGAGAGGATTCGAGTACAGGAGCAGGGAGGTATTACTGCAGTTGTACAAGGCCTTGGTGAGACCACACCTGGAGTACTGTGTGCAGTTTTGGTCCCCTAATCTGAGGAAAGACATCTTTGCCATAGAGGGAGTACAAAGAAGGTTCACCAGATTGATTCCTGGGATGGCGGGACTTTCATATGAAGAAAGACTGGATGAACTGGGCTTGTACTCGTTGGAATTTAGAAGATTGAGGGAGGATCTGATTGAAACGTATAAGATCCTAAAGGGATTGGACAGGCTAGATGCAGGAAGATTGTTCCCGATGTTGGGGAAGTCCAGAACGAGGGGTCACAGTTTGAGGATAGAGGGGAAGCCTTTTAGGACCGAGATTAGGAAAAACTTCTTCACACAGAGAGTGGTGAATCTGTGGAATTCTCTGCCACAGGAAACTGTTGAGGCCAGTTCATTGGCTATGTTTAAGAGGGAGTTAGATATGGCCCTTGTGGCTACAGGGGTCAGGGGGTATGGAGAGAAGGCTGGGGTGGGGTTCTGAGTTGGATGATCAGCCATGATCATAATAAATGGCGGTGCAGGCTCGAAGGGCCGAATGGCCTACTCCTGCACCTATTTTCTATGTTTCTATGTTTTTATGTTTCTATTCCTCATATGATCTCATATGATCTCATTTGATAACTGTTTCATTCCCGGGATCATCCTTGTGAACCTCCTCTGAACCCTCTCCAGTGTCAGCACATCTTTACTTTGATGAGGAGCCCAAAATTATTCACAATACTCAGGGTGAGGCCTCAGCAGTGTCTTATGGAGCCTCAGCAACACATCCTTGCTCTTGTATTCTAGATCTCTTGAAATGAATGCAAACATTGCATTTGCCTTCCTCACCACCAACTCAACCTGCAAATTAACCTTTAGGGTGTTCTGCATAGGGGCTCCCAAGTCCCTTTGCATCTCAGATTTTTGGATTTTCTCCCCATTAAGAAAACAGTCTGCACATTTATTTCTACTACCAAAGTGCGTGACCATGCATTTTCCAACATTGTATTTCATTTGCCACTCTCTTGCCCATTCTCCTAATCTGTCCAAGTCCTTCTGCAGCCTTCCTGGTTCCTCAACACTACCTGCCCCTCCACCAATCTTTGTATCATCTGCAAATGTGGCAACAAAACCATCTATTCCATCATCTAAAACATTGATACACAGCATAAAATGAAGTGATCCCAATACCAATAGTTACTGGCAGCCAACCAGAAAAGGTTACTTTTATTCCCACTGATTGCCTCCTACCAAACAGCCAATGATCTAACCATGCCAGTAACTTTCCTGTAATACCATGGGCTCTTAATTTGGTAAGCAGCCTCATGTGTGACACCTTGACAAAGGCCTTCTGAAAGTCCAAATATACAACATCCACTGCATCCCCTTTATCGTATGTGTAATCTCCTCAAAGAATTCCAACAGGTTCATCAGGCAAGATATTCCCTTAAAGAAACCATGCTGACTTTGTCCTATCTTGTCCTGTGTCACCAAGACTCCATAGCCTCATCCTTAACAATGGACTCTGACATCTTCCCAACCACGGAGGTCAGGCTAACTGGTCTATAATTTTCTTTTTGCTGCCTTTTTTCCTTTCTTAAAGAGTGGAGTGACACCTGCAATTTTCCAGTTCTCTGGCACCATGCCAGAGTCCAGTGATTTTTGAAAGATCATTACTAATGCCTCCACAAACTCCACCACTACCTCTTTCCAAACCCTAGGATGCAGTTCATCTGGTCCGGGTGACTTATGTACCCTAAGGTTTTACAGTTTTTTGAGCACCTTCTCCCTTGTAATAGAAACTACACTCACTTCTCCTCGTTCACACCCTTCAATATCTGGTAAATTGCTAGTGTCTTCCCTGGTGAAGACTGATGTAAAATACTCATTTAGGTCATCTGCCATCCCCTTGCCCCCTTTATTTCTCTGGCCTCATTTTCTAGTGGTCCTATATCCACCCTCATCTCTTCTTATTTTACATACTTGAAAAAGCTTTTACTATGCACTTTGATATTTTGTTTGCTAGCTTGCTTTCATATTTCACCTTTTCCCTCCTAAAGATTCTTTCAGTTGCTCCCTGTAGGGTTTTAAAAGCTTCCCAATCCTCTATCTTCCTATTAATTTTTGTTTTGTTCTATACCCTCTCTTTCACTTTTACATTATTTTTAACTTCCCTTATCAGCCATGGTTGTAGTATTTTGCCTTTTGAGTATTTCTTCGTTTTTGTAATACATATATCCTGCACCTTCTTCATTTTTCCCAGAAACTCACACCATTACTGCTCTGCTGTCATCCATGCCAGCATCTTCTTCCAAGTTACTTTGGCCAACTCCTCCCTCAAACCACTGTAATTTCCTTTACTCCACTGAAATACTGCCACATCAGACTTTACTTTCTCCCTATCAAATTTCAAGTTGAACTGAATCATATTGTGATCACTGCCTCCTAAGAGTTCTCTTACCTAGGCTCCATAATCACCTCCAGTTCATTACATTACACACAATGCAGTACAACTGATCCCCTTGTAGGGTCAACAAAATACTGCTCTAAAAAGCCATTTTGAGAGGACGAGAATATAAAAACAATGATGTAATGCGAATACATTATAAGGCATTGGTCAGCCCGCAGCTGGAGTAATGTGAGAAGTATTGTGCTCCCTATCTAAGAAAAGATATGCAGCTGAGAAGATGCTTCTACTCTTGCATTCATATAAAAGGAAACTTGCAATGAACCACAATTGATTAGAGAGTGTAAGGCAAAAGAAGCCTTGGGGAAAGTGATTGTAATATGATCAAATTCACCCTGAAATCTGAGTCAGGTGTATCAGAATTACAATAGAGTAAAGGGAATTACAGAGGCATGAGAAAGGAGCTAGCCAAAATTGATTGGAAAAGAACATTAGTGGGGATGATGGCAGAGCAGCAATAGCCTGAATTTCTGGAAGCAATTCGGAAGATAATATCTTATATATATATATATCCCAAAGCAGAAGTATTATTCTAAAGGAAAGATGACACAGCCATGGCTGACAAGAGAAGTCGAAGCCAACATAAAAGCCAAACAGAGGGTATGTAGTAGAACAGAAATTAGTGGGAAGTTAGAGGATTGGGAAGCTTTCAAAAACCAACAGTAGGCAACTAAAAAGTCATTAAGGTAAAGATGGAATACACAAGTAAGCTAGCCAATAATACTAAAGAGGATACCAAAACTTTCTTCAGATACATAAAGGGTAAAAGAGAGGTAAGAGTGGATATCAGACCACCAGAAAATGATGCTGGAGAGGTAGTAAAGGGTGACAGTGAAATGGTGGACAAATTGAATTAGTATTTTGCATCAGTCTTTATGGTGGAAGACACTAGCAGTATGGTGAAAGTTCCAGGCATCAAGTGTCATGAAGTGTGTGAAGTTCCCATTACTAGAGAGAAAGTTCTTGGGAAACTGAAAGGTCTGAAGGCAGATAAGTCACCCGGACCAGATGGTGTTTTACTCTAGTGTTCTGAAAGAAGTGTCTGAAGAGATTGTGGAGGCATTAGTAATGATCTTTCAAGAATCACTAGATTTTGTAATGGTTCCGGAAGACTGGAAATTTGCAAATGTAACTCCACTCTTCAAGAAGGGAGAGAGGCAGAAGAAAATAAAATATAGGCCATTTAGTCTGATATTAGTGGTTGGGAAGATGTTGGAGTTGATTATTAAGGATGAGGTCGCAGGGTATTTGGAATCACATGACAAAATAGGCCGTAGTCAGCATGGCTTCCTCAAGGAAAAATCTTGCCTGACAAATCTGTTGAAATTCTTTGAAGGAATAACAAGCAGGATAGACAAAGGAGAATCTGTTGATGTTGTGTACTTGGATTTTCAAAAAGCCTTTGACAAAGTGCCACATGAGGCCGCTTAAAAAGCAATGAGCCCATGGTATTACAGGAATAATTCCAGCAGTGTCTGATTGGCAGGAGGCAAAGAATGGGAATAAAGGGAGCCTTTTCTGGTTGGCTACTGGTGTCGTGCCACAGGAGTCTGTGTTGGGAATGATTCTTTTTACGTTATGTCAGTGATTTGGATAATAGAATTGATGGCTTTATTGCAACGTTTGCAGTCGATACGAAGATAGATGGTGGGCAGGTAGTTTTGAGGAAGTAGAGAGGCTACAGAGGACTTAGACAGATTAGGAGAATAGGCAAAGAAATGGCGGATGGAATACAGTGTCGGTAAGTGTACGGTCATGCACTTTGGTAGAAGAAATGAAAGGGTTGACTATTTCCTAAATGGAAAGAAAATACTGAAACTGAGGTGTAAAGGGATTTGGGAGTCCTTGTGCAGGACTCCTTAAGGTTAATTTGCGGTCTTGCAGTCTTAAAAATAGTCCATTTTTCTACTTTTCCACTTTATATTCTTCTGCCGTGGTCTTTGTCCATCCACTTAAGATGCCCATATTTCTGCTGAAGTTTCTCTGCAATCTACAACGGGCCAACCTGTACCACGCAAGCGCTTGACCTCAGGAATGGTGGACCTTCACACCAAGTATATCACTCCCAATATCATACTGTCTAATTTTACTTAGTAATCTCAGATATAGAACCTTACCAGGCTCAAGGACAGCTTCTAGCCCACTGTTATGAGACTCTTGGAAGGGCCTCTTCTGCATAAAAGATGAACTCTTGACCTCACAATCCACCTCACCACGGCTCTTGTCTGCCGAGGCTGTGCTTTCTCTGTATCTGCAACACTTTATTCTGCACTTTGTTATGCTCTTCCCTTGTACTACTTTAATGTATTCATGTTTTGAAATGGTCTGTATGGATGGTATGCAAATCTAAGTTTTATTTTATCTTTATTCATTTTATTTAAAGATATGGCGCAGAATGGGACCTTCAGCCCATGCAGATAAGCAACCTCCGATTTAACCCTAACCTAATCACGGGATAGTTTACAATTACCAATTAATCTACTAACCGGTACCTCGTTGGACTGTAGAAGGAAACCTGAGTACCCAAAGAAAACACACGCATTCCACAGGAAGGCTGTACAAACTCGTCAGAGGACTGGATTGAACTCCAACTTCGACACATCGAGATGTAATATGGTGCCCACTGTATCTCAATACATGTGACAATTATAAACCAATTCCAATAACTCAAGGCTTTCTGAAAGTTCACTGCATCACATCAGCTGCTTTTCTTTTATCTATACAGCTTGAAAAAACTAACAGATGTGTCAGGAACAATTTTCTTTACATTGGAAAATGGCAGTAGGAATGGTCAGTTAAACAGTCTATTACCTTAATAATAGATTCTAACATTTTCCCAGCTTCTTTATTCTGGCTAACTGGTCTGTAGATTCCAGCTTTTTGCTCTCCATCCTTTCTTAAGTACTGCGGTTACATTTGCTACCTTCCAATCTGAGGGAACCATTCTCAAGTGTGAAAATTTGGAGACGGCAATGAGTGCATTATCTCCATTGCCACCATTAAACCCCTAGTCATAAAGCCCTTAGGATTTAGCAGCTTTCAGTTCCATTAGTTCTTCTCATAACAATTTTCTTTTTACTAACTCTAATTTCTCATTGAGTTCATCATTCACTCTATGCCTATAGCGTCTCATTGTTCCTGCAAGCTGTTCAGTGTCTAAGTGGTTAGTGTGGTTAAGTATTTTGGTTGTTCAGTCCCTCCTTTCACAATCTATCATAGTAAAAATATGCCTTTGTAGTTTGCTTTATTCAAACTTGGCATCCTTGCTTTGGATTGAATTAAATCAGTTTCATCTTTTATGTGAATTATGTATACCACTCCCTAAAGTGCTTGCAACAGGTAACATTTTTGCATTGCACAACATTTGCTATAAAATAATCACTTCCTGTTGGGGGTGGAGGATGGTTAATCACAACTTGTGTGCCTGGAAGAGATGTAGATAAAAAGAGATGAACAAAGACATAGGAGAACAAGATAAAATCCAAAATGGGAAACTGGAGATAGTACCAGATGTAGGCATGTCTCGTTTTAGTCATCTGCTTCCTAACCTGATGAACATTACAACATCCTTTGATTGTAGAGCAAGATAACACTCTGGATTTTTTTCCAAGTAATCCTGAAGGTATTTTGACACTGTTACATACTTTATGGATATCTTGTGATTGTCTTATGAAGATGATGTAATGGTCTTGCGGAGGTCACATGATGTAATTTTCCCGCTGATGTGAGGTCACGTGATGACCTGTTCTCACCAGGTATATAAGTGTAGACCCCTGGTGACGCAGTTGGTTTTCAGTTAGATCGTCAGTTAGATACTCCGCTACGCTGCTTTTTAATCTCGTGACGCAGTTTAATTTTAAAACAGAGTTTTACTGTCTATTGTAAGGTACAGAAGTGTTGGGCCGGCAGTTTCATCAATAGCTGCCAGATTTGTTGATGTATCTTTTCAGTAATATTGAAGATCGAAGACGGGAACCTGAAGGAGTCGTTTGGTGGTTTTGGAGAGAATCGACCATTATTGAATTCGTTCAAGTAAGAGTGATCTGCATGAGATAACCTCTGCTAAAACTAGCAGAAAGGTTGTGGACTATCTAGTCTACGTCTACAGAGGAAAAAGGTCAGTGCCTTTAAACTGTTTTATTTCCGTCGTCATGAATCCTGCGGACAAGGCAAGTTCCAGCTGGAACCGGCAGTAATGTCGTGTCTTCGAGAAATTCTTTACTTCAGGAAAGTCTCTCCTAATTGACTGTATAAATCTCTTGGACTTTTAAATTTACCATTCAAAGAACTGTGTTTGAATTTACTACTTTAAGACTGTTTTCGCATTTATCGCTTTAAGAACTAGTACTGAGTTTAGCAGTTTGTTAAATGGCCACATAACAGTTTACTTCCGGTTAAGGTTTTCATTTGTTTATCTTTTTACTAATTTTGAGCTGAGTTTAATAAGTGTTTATTTGTTTATAAAACCTAACTCAATTCTATATTCATTGTTGCCAGTCACGTGACATAATTTGGGGGCTCGTCCGGGATTGTTCCAATTTTGAGCTTAAGTGCTTGTTTAAGTATCAACCCGATCGGAAAAGGGAAAAACCCATTCTTTTGTTTGATCGGTGTGTGGGTGGTATTCGGCAGCAATGAATATTGATGATTTCATGGATTTGCCTGACCCGGAGTTTTTAGTGAGAGCGAGAAAAACTGTTGTAGCAGAGATTGCTAGGAGGTTGGATATTAAAGGAATTACGAAGGTTACAACAAAGCCCGTAATTCAGAGAAAAATCACGGAGTATTATATAAGTTTGGGAAAGTTTGATGAGGAGGTGTTAGGGAGGTTTCCAATGAGTACACTGGAAATGCAGTTACATCTTGAACAGATAAAATTTGAACGATTTAAAGCAGAAATGGCTGAAAGAGAGGCAAATAAGAAGAGGGAATTTGAGCTAGAGATGGAGAAATTAAGGATGGAAAATCAGTCCTCTGGTTCTAGGAAGCAGTTTATTGCTAGTCGTGAGGTTACTTTGGCTCCTCCATTTAATGAAGCAGAAGTGGACAAATAATTCCAGTATTTTGAAATTGTTGCTCTGAATTTAGAGTGGCCGAAAGAGTGATGGCCAGTGATGTTACAAAGTGTAATTAGAAGCAAGGCACAACAAGTTTATACAGCTTTAAATGCTGATCAAGCACTGGAATATGATATTGTAAAACAGCATATATTGAAGGCGTATGAGTTGGTTCCGGAAGCTTATAGAGAAAGATTCAGAAATTTGAAGAAATCTGTGTGTTTTGAGAGATGGGTTTCCTCTAAAAATGTGAATGGGGAGTATAATAAATTAAAAGAGCTGATTTTACTGGAGGGATTTAAAAGGAGTATTCCTGTTGAAGTGAGGACATACTTAAATGAAAGGGATACTGTTACATTGTAGGAGACTGTTAAATTAGCGGATGAGTGTGCTTTAATTCATAAAAATAAATTTTCTCCAGGTAGGACTTTTAAAAGGAAAAATAGCACAGAGAGTCAAGGTAAACCAGAAATTAAATCTGAAGTTAGTGGGAAAAGTAAGGATGAAGGGAGACGTGTGAAGGAAAGACATTTTGGTCTTATTTGTAATTATTGTAAGAAACCTGGTCATGTAATAGCTAACTGCTTTCGATTGACAAAGGAAGAGAAGGAAGCAGTCCCAGATGCCTGTGTGCAGCACATTGAAACACCAGTAAATCCACAGAGTTTGATAAATACCAATGAAGTTTTGTCAGAGTCTGACCATTAAGAGGGGATATGAACATTTTATAACTGAAGGATTTGTATCCTTGAAAGAGGGATCCAATCCTGTACCAATAAAAATCCTTAGAGATACTGGAGCTTCTCAATCACTAATGTTAGACAGTGTTCTAAAGTTTAGTGATGAGTCTGACATTGGTGAGGTAAACTATATAAGAGGAGTTGTGAGTGCCCTTATGCCAGTACATTTACATAGAGTAAATTTAAGGTCAGGGTTAGTTACAGGGCTTGTTAAAGTAGGACAACAACCCAGTTTACCCATGAATGATTTTCTCTTTTGTTGGGGAATAACTTAGCAGGTGAACAAGTTTTTCCTGAAGTGCATTTGACAATAAAGCCTAATTCTGAGAAACCACAGAGGGATTCTAACACAGATTCTTCCTGGGTTGTAACCCGAGCTATGACTAAAAAGACTGATGTACAGGATGAAGTTGTTACCCATGACTGTTCAACTCGGGATGCGAATTTTGAGGATGTGTCGGAAACTTTCTTACCTTCATTATTTGATCAGGATTTTAGTAGTAAGTCTGACCATGAAGATTTATCTTTATCTTGGAACGAGCTGATAGCAGAGCAGGGTAGAGATCCTGAGATAGTTAAATTTAAAGGAATAAGCTCTTCCAGATAGTGAAATTGCGAAGGTGCCAGTAGGATATTATTTTGAAAAGGGAGTATTAATGAGAAAGTGGAGATCACCTACAATTCCTGCAAGTGAGGAATGGGAAGTTAATCACCAGGTAGTAGTTCCTAAAGTTTATCGAAATGAGATTTTAACAATGGCTTATAGTATGCCTTTGGGTGGTCATCTAGGTGTAAAGAAAACTATGAACAAAGTATTAAAACATTTTTACTGGCCTAGTTTAAAAGATGTGGGACATTTTGCAGGATGTGTCATACGTGTCAAATTGTGGGTAAACCTAATCAAGTTACTCCAGTGGCCCCACTGCAACCGATTTCAGCATTTGGTGAGCCATTTTCCAAAATTATTATAGATTGTGTAGGCCCATTGTCAAAAACTAAAACTGGCCATCAGTATTTGCTGACCATTATGTGCACAGTGTCCAGGTTTCCAGAGGCAATACCTCTTAGGAATATAACAGCCAAAACTGTGACAGAGGCTCTTATAAAATTCTTCACTTATTTTGGGTTGCCTAAGGAAATACAATCCGATCAAGATAGTAATTTTATGTCTGGATTGTTTCAGCAGATAGTTTATAAACTGGGAGCAAAACAGCTTACCTCATCTGCATACCATCCAGAGTTGCAAGGAGCCTTGGAGAGATTCCATTCTACCCTCAAAACTATGATTAGGACGTATTATGTGGAAAATGAAAAAGACTGGGATGAAGGCGTACATTTACTACTTTTTGCAGTACAGGAGGCAGTGCAGGAATCATTAGGTTTTAGTCCTTTTGAACTCGTGTTTGGGCATAGAGTTCGAGGACCTTTGGCCTTGTTGAAAGAACAGTGGATTAATATAGAGGTACACACTAATTTGCTGGATTATGTTTTAAAATTCAAGGAAAGATTACATAAAGCTTGTAGCTTGGCCAAGGAAAATTTAAAATTGGCTCAGGAGAAGATGAAAACTTGGTATGATAAGGAAGCTAGAATGAGGTCATTTAAGCCCGGAGATAAGGTGTTGGTTCTTTCCCCGGTGCAAACAAACCCATTACAAGCTAAATTTCATGGTCCTAATGAGATTAAATCTAAAGTAAATGATGTGGATTACACGATAAAGACCCCAAATTGAAGAAAGCCAACACAGCTGTGTCATATAAATATGATAAAACCTTATTATGAGAAAGAGGCTGCTACTATGATTGTTATGGTCAATAATGACTCTGATCTTCATAAAAACTTAATGGATGATTTGTCTGAAACTCATTTTAAACCCAACATTATTTCAGCTAGGTTACCAAATTCAACAATTCTGGAAAATATTGATGAGAAATTAGCTCATTTACAGCCAGAACAGAGAGAGCAGATGAAACAGTTAGTTTTTAAATATAGGGATTTATTTCCAGATGTTCCTGGAAGAACTACTGTAGCCTCACATGATGTAAATGTTGGAGATGCAAAACCCATAAAACAACATCCGTATTGGATAAACAGGGAAAAATGTGAACTTGCTGAACAAGAAATTAAGTGTATGTTAGAGAATAATATTATTAGACCTAATTTGAATTGGAGTTATGGTGCCTGAACCAGAGAATAGTATTAGATTTTGTACAGATTACAGGAAGGTGAATGCTGTGACAAAAACCGATGCATATCCAATCCCTAAGGTAGATGATTGTGTGGATAAAGTTGGACAAGCAAGGTTCCTTACAAAGATTGATTTATTAAAAGGTTATTGGTGCATTCCATTGACGGATAGAGGTAGAGAGATTTCTGCATTTGTAACTTGATCTGGGTTATATGAATATAATGTTCTTCCATATGGGATGAAGAATGCACCAGGTACTTTCCAGAGAATGATTAATAGTGTTGATTCATGGGTTAAAAGATACAGATGCCTATATTGATGATTTAGTTACAGGAAATAATACTTGGAAAGCACATGTTACTGCGATGGAGATACTATTTGAAAGACTTTCAAAAGCTAACTTAACTATTAACCTAGCTAAAAGTGAATTTGGCTATGCCACGGTGACTTACCTTGGTTATGTTGTAGGTCCGGGCTCAGTTAAAGAAAATGATTAAGGAAATAAATCAAACTCCAATTTAGCAACAAAGTTTGATGTTACAGGAGTATAATATTTTGATAACTCATTAAAAGGTAAAGATAATGTAATCACTGATTGTCTATCTTGATGTTAAATGGACAATGTAATTTTTTATGGAGTGATATTTTAACCTTTGTAACACTCCTACTGTATATTAGTTTGTAAACGGCTGTATGATGATACTGTGTATGTTGTAAATTTTATACATTTGTATTTTTTTTAAATAGTTAATTGTTAAAATTTTGCTCCTAAAAGACCGAATTTTTTTTGGAGGGAGGTGTTACATACTTCATGGATATCTTGTGATTGACTTATGAGGACGATGTAATGGTCTTGCAGAGGTCACATGATGTAATTTTCTCACCAATGTGAGGTCACGTGATGACCTGTTCTCACCAAGTATATAAGTGTAGACCCCTGGTGATGCAGTTGGTTTTCAGTTAGATCGTCAATCAGATACTCCGCTACGCTGCTTATTAATCTCATGACGCAGTTTAATTTTAAAACAGAGTTTTACTGTCTATTGTAAGGTGCAGAAGTGTTGGCCGGCAGTTTCACCAATAGCTGCCAGATTTGTTGATGAACCTTTTCAGTAATATTGGAGATTGAAGACAGGAACCTGAAGGCGTCGTTTGGCAGTTTTGGAGAGAATCGACCATTATTGAATTCGTTCAAGAGTGATCTGCATGAGATAACCTCTGCTAAAAGGTAGCAGAAAGGTTGTACAGTATCTAGTCTACAGAGGAAAAAGGTCAATGCCTTTAAACCGTTTTATTTCCGTCGTCGTGAATCCTGTGGCCAAGGCAGGTTCCGGCTGGGATTGGCATTAACGTCGTGTCTTTGAGGAATTCTTTACTTCAGGAAAGTCTCTCCTAATTGACTGTATAAGTCTCTTGGACTTTCAAATTTACCATTGAAAGATTTGTGTTTGAATTTACCACTTTAAGACTGTTTTCGCATTTATTGCTTTAAGAACTAGTACTGAGTTCAGCAGTTTGTTAAATGGCCGCATAGCAGTTTACTTCCAGTTAAGGTTTTCATTTGTTTATCTTTTTACTAATTTTGAACTGAGTTTAATAAATGTTTATTTGTTTATAAAACCTGGCTCAATTCTATATTCATTGTTGCTGGTCACGTGACAACACATACTCAAATAAGCAGTTAAGAGTCAGACATTAGAGAAATAGGCCATTTAGACCACCACACCCACACTAGTCACTGGACTCCCATCTATACAAGGCCCATAATCTTCTATAAACAGGCAATTCAGGGACTTGTCTGAACACTTGTTAACGTTGTTAGTGCCTCTGCTTCCAGCACTCCGTTGGATAGTATTCTTCACGTAGTCACCACTCTCTAAGTGAGGATAGTCCCTCTCAACTTTCTTCTAAATCCCTTACTATAACCTCTTATACCTCATCCTTTCTACCTTCATCCAGCTCCTTCTATCCATATCTCCAGGAGACAGATCAGCAGTGAATAAGAAGCCTTCACTCGTCTCTCATTCTGGCACCAGCACAACTTGTCTCATCTAGCCTCTCCTAGTCCTCACCCTATCATTCCCTTAACACTCTCCAATCCTCCCTCTCCTCTGCAACCTAAAATGTGTTTGATTTCTAACTTTTCCTACTTCTGATTAAAGGTCACAGAGCTGAAATACAAGCTTTCTCCAGCATTGGTTTCATGACCTGCTTTTCTCTGCGTGTTCTGTTTATTTTAGATATCCAGTGTTTGCAGGGTTTTAGAATACAAGAATAGTACAGGACAGCATAGGCCCTCTGGCCCACGATATTGTGCAGCCTTTTAACCTACTCTGAAGATCAACATAATACTTCCTTTCTGCCTCCTTTCATCCCTGTACCTATCAGAATCTCTTAAATGTCTCTAATGTATCTGCCTCAACTACCACCCGTGGCAACAGTTCCAAGCATCTACCAATCTTGTGTAAAAAAAAACACCTATTTTTGATATCCTTCCTATATTCCCTCCAATCACCTTAAAATCAAGCCCTATCATATTAGCCATTTCCACCTTGGGAAAGTCTCTGACTGTCCACTCTATCAACGCCTCCCTATGAAGTCACCTCTCACTCTCTTTCACTACAAAGAAAAAAAAGACCTTGCTCACTCAATCTCTCCTCATAAGACATGCTCTCTAATCCAGACAGCATCCTGACATTCTCCTTTTTTGTTTCAGTTTAATGTACCATATGACAAAAACATCTTCAACAATGCAGCACTCCCTTAATGTACAGGAGTTAACACCTGGAGATATTTATGCTCATCTAGAATGAAACTTCAGACTGACTCAGTACAACCCACAGAGCTGTAGATCCCTCTACAAATATTATATTGTACATAATATACATTTTGTACAAATTTCATGAATGTTGAGTTAATTTACAGGAAGTGGTGGGTGCTTATTTCTCCCACATTAAATTTCCCCTTTCCTGCACTAAAACTGAGGAACCTTATCAGAAAGCAGTTTATGATCACATGTTCCTCATCAATAAGTCAGTCAAGAGGACATTGGAAGGACAGTTATTACCACAGATCCATGGTGTGGTCTAATGGGAAAGGGTGGCATCAAAGCAAACATTGATATTGTTCCGTTAAGGTGTTCAAACCGATCAACAAGAGTTGGCAAAGACAACAGTTGCCCTTCCATGGTATTTCTCACCAGCACCTTGGAAGAGATAATGGATTTCCTCAGGAATTTCTGAAAAAGTTGTTGGAATGGATTAACCAGCTTTGGAAGCACTTCAAGTGGAAATTAACTGAGCACATTCCTACACCTCAAAGCAATAACAGATTGAATTTAGTTCCTTTAACATTAAAGATTTCTTCATCTTTACTTAAAGGCAATATTCAGTATTAAAGAAAATACTCATAAGTAGAAGTGCAACACAGAAGTTTATTGACATCATCGTACAAAAATATAAACCAATGTTTCCACACTACAAGGTTCACAAATAGAAAATACAATAGTACTATTTTGTATATAGGCAACTTGTCCTAGATTAGTCAATGGACAAGTTTGGTTTCTGTAATCAAACTATATTGATCATAACAAAATGCAATTGTTCACCAAGATTTACTGCTTTAAGTACAGGCAACAAACTGAACATTGCAGACACCAAAATCAATACAGAAATCACTCCCCTCAAATTGACAAGACATAAAACATTTGATATAATTTTAAATCTTATTTTGATAACAAGTTTTCACTCCATAAAATGAAACAACATGCAGACACAGGGACAAACAAATAGTAGCCACCTGAATTGTACAAAGATCAAATATGTACTACACCAAATGAAGACATTGTCTAAAAACAACAGGAATTTGATATATATCCATCTAAAATACTTTGGCAGATCTAATAACCAATTGAGATTAAATATTGCATAGTTCACAGATATGCTATTGCACAAGTGACAGTATCTCAAAGCTGAAAAACTTAATACACCTTCCAAGTGAAGACACATTGAAGTTACCAAAAAATAAATTGAATTCAGCAAATCAGAGAGAGTGTACAAGTTTACTAGCAGTCTGAATGGGCATGTTTATAATGCTGGTGCATTCAAAATAACTTGTGAAAATAGATCAAGGAGGAAATAATACACGTCGGTAGAACAGTTTTCTGGAAACCCTCTGATAAATCTCCCTGAAGATCCTAATGCTCTATATCAAATAAATCTAGTCTGTGCAAAATAACTCATTAACATTTCCTTGGCATTGATAATTCACCATTTTCCAAACAAAAAACTCCATTAATTTCAGATATTCTGTCAGAATAAAATAAAAACAGATAAGAATTAGTAACTGCACCAAGGGATGCTGATACAGGTAAACTTTAGGTCCATGTTAACAATAAGTCCTATAGCTTGTTCGGTCAGAATCTGGAAATGAAAGCCAACTCTGCCATTACATAATGGGAAAAATACAAACTGTAGTTGGGTAAACAGTGACTTAAATTTTAAAATAATGAGTCAAAAAGAATGCATTTTCAAAACACACACATAGTAATGAATTCTGAATGTTTCAGTCTGACAGAAATTGTGCATTCAATACAACATATGCTGATGTTTAATTTTTTTAAAAATAGATTCAATTCTTTATATCCATGTAAAAAATACAATCATTTATCACAGTAAAACATTTACACAGTCACATTTTAAATACCCAGCATGAGAAATAATTGTCTAAATGAGTGGTTAAGATCATGTATATTCTCTCATCTTACTTTCCACTGATTTCCTTATCTGTTGTCTGTGTTTATTTTAGCCTGTCCCTGCTGCCACTTCATCTACAGATACTGGAGGGAGCTCTGTGGTTCTCAAGTACCATCCCACATGTACTGGCCCAAAAATATCTTTCAGAATAGGAGTTGCCCCTTGGTTGCCCTCTCTTATCATCTTTTTGCTCTACAAAAGCCCAGGAGCTGGTGTCTTATCTGAAAGCAACTCCAAAATGACAATAGTGAATAGTTTTCTTCCATGGTAGCATACTTCAAAATCATGAATGTATGAAAGTCGTTCCACCATTGCATGTCAACAGCACTCCCATAATTATGGATGTACAATTTTCTGTAGTCTACTACTTGAACAATCAGGAGAAACACTTTAATGTACATGTTTGAAAAGTAAAGAAGGTGTGGAAGAAAAATCTTACTGAATACTTAAGATTTTATAGTAAACATCTTCCCATTATCAGTTAGACAAGGAGAGGGTAAATATGTAAAGAATGGGCAAAAGACAGGGGAATTTAGGAAAATAATTTCCTTTCAACACAGGAATTGGTTAGGCTTCAGAACTCACTTAAGTTAGGATGATAGAATAGAGTTAGAGGTTTCAAAAGAAAAATGGATAGGCACTTGAAGAAAATAATTTGCAGGACCATGGGGAAGGAGGTGGGCAGTGAGACAAAGAGGACTACATGACAGGAGCTGGTGTAGACATAACTGCTCCAATGATCACCTTCTATGATGTTATGATTCCATAATTCTCTATAATATCTTGGTACCTTTCACAGAAGCATGACATATAGATAACTTGGGTGTAGGTTGTTATTCAACTAAATGAGGTTGAAGTACATAAATTATGTATCATTATGCTGAATTAATCAGTTAAATAGTACCAGACCTACTCAGAATAAGTGGTGTTCACTGCCAAAATCATATGCAAATTTATGACACTAATGTGCAAAAGATTTACAAGATTTTTATATTACAGCATGGAAATTTAAGTAAAGAGTTTTTCTTTTTAATTATAGAATCCAGGTTAGTTTCTCCAATTTCCCTGCTCCATCAATGTATTGACTAAAGTTGGGCTGCAGTTTCATAAGGAAATAAGATTGCGTGCTGGTATTCCCTAAATCGGATAGCAGGGAATTAAACTATTTAACTATGAAAGGCATAGGTCTTATTCGATATATCCCAGAAACACATCACCTCCAACACATTTTAGCACAAACCAGAGATATCAAATCTGGGATCTTTCTGATCTATGTGGTTTAGCTATCCACTGGTTAAACTAAACAAGAAGTTAATGGTACAGAAGTAACTCAGTCATTTATTTAACCAAAAGATATAGTAGATTTAAAATGTGGTTACAGTGTAATAAAGTTGCATCACAATCATCAGCCTTTTTTACAGTTGCTGTGATAATCAAGGTAGATTCTTCTATTATGCAAAATAACAGCCATCTGCTATTGATGGAAAAGAATAGCAGAGGTAAAATGGCAATGTTTTGATACATGAGAAAGATGGACTACAGTTCCCCTTAAACCAGGAAGGGAGATACACTCAGTGGCCACTTAATATGGTACACTAGCTTGTTAATGCAAATATCTAATCAGTCAATTATGTGCCATCAACTCAATGCGTTAAAAAGCATGCAGACATGGTCAAGAAATTCAGATATTGTTCAGACCAACCATTAGTATGGGGAAGAAATGTGATCTAAGTGACTTTGATCGTGGAATGACTGTGGATGCCAGAAAGGGTAGCTTGAGTTCTCTGAAACTGCTGATCTCCTGGGATTTTCATGCACACGTCTCTAGAGTTTACAGAGAATGGTGCAAAAAAACCCCAAGAAATCCAGTAAGCAGCAGTTCTGTGGGTGAAAATGACTTGTTGAGGACAGAGATCAGAGGAGGCTGGACGGACTGGTTCAAGCTGGCAGGAAGGTGACTGTAACTCAAGTAATCACACGTTGCAACAGTGGTGTACAGAAGAGTAGCTCTGAGTGCACAACACAAACCTTGAAGGATGGACTACAGCAGCTGAAGACCACAAACATACCATCAATGGCCACTTTATTAGGTACTCCCTGTACTTAATAAAGTGACCACAGGGCTTATACTGAGAATGGGCAATTCAGTAGTTTTAGAAATTATAAACATTTCCATTCAGTCACTGTAACATTACTAAGTAACTAAAACCATATCACTTGATTGCTACAAAAAAAAATTGGTTAGGACTAGTTTAAACTCTGAATAGAGCTCAGCCACCCAAAGTCCCCCATCTATACAAGTTGGATGTGGGTCAGGTTGAATGGTTATTCTGGAAAAAAAAACTGCTGAAGCTGGGTTGAGTCTTGCCACACCAAATTGCTTAGTACTTTATTCAGTTCAGGAAGATTTGCTTAGTCAATTCCCTTGACCCATATTTAGTGTTTAGTTCAGAACCAGATCAAGAGCACATTTGAAATGTTATACTTACAGCCATGCTTAATAGGGCTTTAACTGTGTGGAGCAGACCTCTAACTGGGTGGATGCTAAGAGGTACTTTTTTTCTCGTTAGGAGTCCAAAATTGAGGGCGTTACCTCAGGATAAAGGGTTTAGGACTGAAAGAGTGTAGAATGTGGTAAATCTCATTCTCAGATGCCCAGGCATTCATTTTTAAGGCTGCTTGTTAAATACTCGGACAGTAAAAGGTTTAGTGCACATGGCGATGAAGTAGGAAAATGGATTGGAGATTCACTGAATCAAAAGCAATCAACAAATGGCAGGGCAGGTTTTAGTGTGGGGAGGAGGTGCAAGTGAACAGTTCCTGCATCCACGCCTACAATGAGATTAATAAAACTTCTAAGGCCCCTGTTTGTGTCCTTTAAAAAAAACAGTAGATACTAGATATGGCACACGCATTGGATTGTCTTCCATTTTCAAGCTTTGCAACCATTGTCAAAAACTTTAGTGTCTACTTCTAAACATTGGCAACGTTTATCTCCCTTCTATGTGAAACTTTAAATCTCAAACTGATTGCTACAGGACATCCAAAGGCACTTAGGTTATTTATCAGTAAGCACCGAGACCAGACTTTAAAGAATGATCAATCTACACTAAATCCTGTACCCTGGAGATGTTGAGCAGTGGGGAAGTGGAAATCACAGGAAAAGGGAGTACAAGATTAGGGTACAGGCTAAGTGTGGCCCAATACTGCAGGTTTCCTCATACACTGGAAATAATGTTAAAGAAATTGGCATTTCCCTTAAATTCACCTGCTTTCAAAATAATTTATGGGAACTTTACTCAGCAGAACAATACCACAAAATTGGCACACCAGTAAATTCAGTTTACTTTGAACAGACAATAAAAGGGAGTCCCTTCTAACCTTCAAAACTGCTCAGGCTTCAAACAATCTGAACACTTTACATTTCACGGCACAAATAAAGCTACCACTAATCTGCAGCAGCACAGCAATAGGAGCTATCCCCAAATAATACTAATGCATGAACCGAGTTACTAGTATTCCAGTCTAATCAAATATAACTTACATGTTTTTCCTTGGTTGGTTAATGAAATAAAGGATTTTTGTTTTAGGAAGCCATTTAAAAAAAACACATTAAGTGAAGCAACTCTGTGGAAATAGTCCATGCTGACACAATCCTTAAAATCAATTGCAGTTAAAATTACAGATGTCATATAAATTAAGCCATACAAATGACAGATGTCATTTGGCTCATCCTGTCTGTGATGACTATGGAATTGGTCCCACTTAATTATTCTTCCCAAAACCTCTTTTCTCATCCAATCCCACCCCCCAAAGTTGCCTTTGAGTGTGCCTTCGGCCTGTGCACTCCAAATATGATAATTTATTGTACATTCTTTAGCTATTTACCCTGGCCTGCCTGTCAGTGGAAGCAGTTTCGCCTGACACCTCCCTCAGAAATTTAAATTCTTTGTTACCTTTCAGCTTTCTCGGTTGCAAGATCAACAATGTGGGTTTCTCCAGTCTTCCTCCAGCTCATGCTAAAATGAATGTAACATTGCACTTTTTAAAAATGATCTAAATGTTAGGTACAGTGTAAAAGCAATTAAAAGTAAAAAAAAACTATTCGTAAGTGTAGCAGTGAACATACTTATCTACTCAAATTGATACAGGAGCCTTCTTGGGATTAAAGCTCAATATCTTCATATCTGACAGGTCTACACTCTGCTAACTTCTGTTTTATTTGAAACTTCAGAGCTCGATTTTTATAAAGTCTAATCATCATGTGGACAGCTAATACTTTGCCCCCCCACTGAAAGTTCTAGATAATGCATTAAAATTCCATATCATATGCATGCTTCTCAAAAGTTGAAGAGTGGCCAGAAAGTACTAATGACTTTAGAGGATGAAGAATTTCTGTTATTGGGTTAAACTGGAGAAGGTGGACTTGTTCTGTTTAAGGCAAAGACAACTTGAGATTTATCAAAGGGGTAGCAGATTGCAGTTTAGATAGAAAGAAGCAGATTTAACAGCTGGTGGCAAAGATTTTTTTGATGGAAGATTCAAGGAAAACGATGAAGCATGTAGACAATAATGATCTGGAACTCTGCCTGTATTGAGGTGGAAATAGAATCAATCAGCACCTTCAAATGGGAAATGAGCATTCACTTGAGAGAAACGCACACTGCTGGAGGAACTTGGTAGGTTAGTCAGTTTCTCTGCAGACTCCTCGACTAAAACATCGGCTCTTTATTCCTCTCCATACATGCTGCCTGACTTGTTGAGTCCCTCTAGCATTTTGTGTTTGTTCGTTTGGATTTCCAAAATCTGCAGAATCTCATGTTTATGATTTTCATGAGAGAATAATTTGGCAGTGCTAAAGGGAAAGAGCGAGGGAAAAGGGAAACATATAATTGCTCTACCAGGAACCATTGGCCTATTGAATTCCATATATTTTGGCTTGTAAATAAATGGGAAATGGAATTTGGTCATATCCACCATGGTCTACATCAAGCAAAACTTCTTATCCTCTTGCTGGCCAACTAAGACCACTCTCAAAATGCTGGAGTTTCTCCAGCAATTTGTGTGCGTTGCTATGGATTGCCAGCATCTGCAGATTTTCTTGCATTTAAGAGCAACACTGATGCCAAACTGGAAGAAAGCTTATAGACCTTATATCTCAATTGCAAAGAAACTGCTTTCATTTTAAAGGTATATTTCATTCACAAAAATGCCAGAGAATATTTAACTGGACACACTAATCATATTGCCAAGCAGACTGTACACATAGTAAACAGTGAAAATAAAATAGCTGAGCCATTCTCCACAAACCTAACAATTTGCTGCACCTTCAATGTACACCAACATGATTCAGCAGCAATACAATTTCATGACCAAACTTAAAATCTACAACATGAGATGTTACTAATGCTGATGCAATTGTCCACCTTTACCTTATGGTTTAAGCAAGGGCTTCGGAAGATTTATATTCTAAAGAACCAATGAATGAAATCTAAAGATATCTATCTTTTGGCCAAAGGGCACAGTGTTTTTTTTTGTCTTCCCCACCACACATACACCTTCACAAACTCTAAAACTTGTCCATATATATTTAATTATTACAGAAATCTTTAAACATACTATTTTATATCTTTTGCAGACCATTTTTATATGGTTCAGAAATCAGATCCTTTGGCTTTATCCTTAACAGATTTCTGAGTGTATAATACTCAGGATGATACTTACACAATTTAATTACTTACACTTCAACACCACTCCCTGGGAGCTTACCATGTTCAATCACACTTGGTCCAGAGAGAAATTATTTGTGTCTGACTCCCTTTGCAGGAAGCTCCCAGAGACCATAATAAGCAATTCACCCTCTGCCATCAGCACCCTTGTCAGTTCTGAAAGGTTATCCAGGTTTCCTCCTTGGAGAACTGCCAGATAGTGCAACTTTCCTTTGGAATGGGTAGGAGTCAAAGGACGACTGCATTCATTTGTTGCAAGTGGCATGTAGGGTTATGAAATGTTTGCAAAGGTGATGAAAAGATTGTCCAGACATCATTTTCTAAAGATAGTACAAGTCTTCAAAATTAGTTATATTATTCGCTGATTAAGCATTCAAGTAAAAGTGCCATTTTGGAAACGCAAAGTGCACCTTATAAAATTAAAAAAACATTTCTTAAAAAAAGGATTTTTTATATAAAGGGCTCAAGTTTGGAAGTCTGCTGAAACTTAGTCACCTCTCCCTGTAGCTGGTTAAGAAGTCTCGTGCTGTTAATCTCACAGGTTACCCTTACACCCGTTACTGCTCAAGCTTATTAAAACACGAAATGCTGGACGTAATTAGCAGGCAGCCTCCGTGGAGACGGAAAACAAAAATTAACGTGGTAAGTTGGTGATTCCTATTCGTGTATACCTGATCATAAAAACACTGACCCTCCCACCTCACAACGGAAACTGAACTCAACTTATTGCTTATAATGACTGACAACTTTCCCTGCCACAACACTGAATGGAAGCAGTTAAGGAGAATTTCCAGTTTTCAGTGGTCCCCACGACTTAATACCTTCAAACAGAAACCGAAACCTTGCAGGAGACAAGATGGACCGGATGCGACTTCTCAAACACCACCATGCAGACGCGGTAAAGAAAGTTTCCTCTTTTCCGTTCAAATGAAGTGAATCCAGCCATTTTCCCAGTCCTTGGGAGGGGAGACTTTAACCTTGTGACTTACAACCTGGTAGTTGAGACCTTTATTATTGTCCCAGAACTCCTGTTCTGCCACCAAGTAGCGGATGGCGAACTGCATAGTTCCACCTATGTCCAGAAAGAGCGGGGTGATCAATTTAAAGAAGAAAGTGTCAGTCTGGCCGTCCGCAGAGTGCGAGCTGTGGCTGGCTACGATGTCCACGAAAGAGGTCCACTGGTTGAGGGTATACCTGACCACCACCTGCTTCTCGAAGGCGATATTGGAGACCCTGATGAGCCCAAGGATACTGAACTGGTCAGTGGAGAAGGACTCCAGACACACCTTATCCGTCCTGACCCTCTCCAGGAAGCCGGGACAGCTGACGGGGTTGCTGAACGTGGGCTCCAGGGTGTGGGCTGGGTTGTCCAATAGTATGTCCATCATGTTGGTGGGCAGCAGACAATCGGGTCGCTCGTTCCTCAGCCTAGCCATAACTCGGTGCGGGATCTGGGGCACGTCAGCATCGCAGAAGTGCTTGATGGTGGTCAACTCCAACCCCAATGAGTCTGCAAAGCGGACACTCTTCCTCCTGGCCCGGCAGGCAGAGGCTTTCTCCAGAGAGGCGGCTCCTCGATCGGCCGGGGCTGGCAGCGACTTGGCCCTCCTGCGTTGACCGGGGCTGGGATGACCACCGCAGTTGCTGGACCCTTCTCGGCTCCTCTCCTGCTGGTGACATTTGGGGTGACAGTCGAGCTCTCCTTCCGCTCCACAGCCGGCATATTCCTCGGCCAAGCTGCCGTTAAGACCGGCTATGCAACTGAAGTTCCGAGGTATGCACAGGCTCGAATGAACCTCCGGCTTCTCCATGAGGGACAGACGAGTGAGGCTGGGGTAGGTTTGCAAGAGGTGGGCCGGACCTCCGTGCTAAAACCACATTTTGTTGATTTGCCGAACGCCTGGATAGCTCGGTGTCTGCGGTAGAACTGCAGAACGTGTTCCTATATAAAGGAGGGGAAATACATTTAACAGTCTACGGAGGGAACTGGGCTGAAAGTGCAATGACGTGGATGACAATCAAGCCTTCGTAACACCCTATCGAGTCCCAGGCGTGTAACAGGAGGAAGGGGGCGGGTGCGCTTTAAAATCTAAAGTACCAAACGTAGTGACGAATAAATCAAACAGAAGCCCCGTTGGGATCACAACTTATCGGTAGCATTAATCATAAATATAAAGGGACTTGGTGCGGAAACCAAGAGCGCTTAGCAACATGATAATTTCAACCCGGACACTAGAAGCGAATTCAAATCGAGTTCAGTGCAGAGCGGGAGAGAGATGGGGTTAATCCTCGTTGAGTTGGGTGGAGTAGAGGCGGATTGGAAATGGTTGGTGGACGCGGACTGAATCTTGTTTGAATTCAGGGCTCTCGAAAGGGGTGAAAATAGATACATTATTGATCCCAAAGGAAATTACAGTGTCACAGTAGCATTACAAGTGCACAAATATACAAATATTAAAAGGGAGGTAAGAAAGAATATAAAAAAACAAGTCACCTCAAACAAGCTAACAGGAGGGGTTCATCACTTCCCCGGCAATAGGTTGACCCATGATAGAGCGTAATGGCCGAGTTTGAGAATGACTTCATATAGCGCTCTTGGGCGTTTTGTCTTAGTGACAGTCTATTACTGAAAGTGCTCCTCTGTTCAGCCAAAGTAGCATACAGGGTGTGAGAAATATTGTCCAGAATTGCCAGGATTTTCCGTAGGGTCCTGTGTTCCACCACAGCCTCCAGTGTGTCCAGTTTGACACACTTGAGGAAGAGCTAGGTTAGAAATGAAAGGGCATCTGTAGTACTTTATTTAAGGAAAGACGTTGTCAATGTGATGTGTTGGAAGCAGTTCCCGGAAGGGTTACCAACCAAAGCAACCTGGGATGGATGAACAGGCTGGGCTGTATCCACTGGAGAAGGGTCTTAATTGAAATTCTGAAGGCAGTTATGGATAAAATGCTTCTTCTGGCGGGAGAATTTAAATTTAAAGGGCTCCGGCTTAAAAGTAAGGGGTTATCCATTTAAGGTAGAGGGAAATTAGTTTCCCCCCCCCCCCCAGAAGATCAGGGGTCTTTGGAATTCTTCTACAAAGCTGGAACCAATTTTTTTTTGAGATAATTTGGATAAACAAGGGTAAAAGGAATGCAGAGTTGAGGATAAAAATCAGAATAACTAAGATCTCATTAAATATGAACCGATTAAGCCAAGTGGTCATTAGTGCTACTAATTTGCATTTTGCAAGCACCTTAAGCCTCAATCTTGCTCTGCATTCCACCTTGAACACTATTCCAGGGCAAGGAACAATATCTCACCTGTAGACCCGTAACGATATACATTTCCAGACCCAATGATAAATAGGAAAAAGCAGACCTCATCTAAAAACCAACCTCTTACAGTCAATACTGCATCAGTCTCGATCTTCATGCCAATATCTTCAACGTGGGACTTGAACCCACGATTTGCTGACTGGAAGGAAGTATTACTCACCGAACCACACCAACTGAGGAGCATATCACATTGCTCATCTGTGAGCTGGTTAGCTGAACTTGGCAACTTCATTGTCAAAGCCATTCCAGTCTTGCACCTTATATTTCCAATGTTCATTTTCTTTAATCCCTGCTATTTCAGGTGTAATAAATAACTGATCCAAACCTATCGTTTAATCACCAAGGTTTATGTTCACCACATTCTTTCAACAGTACTACCGCTGTGTGTTACTCATTATCTCTTCGGCTGCATCCTATTACCTGTCTCCGTCCACAGAGGAAGTTTTAAATTGCAGAGTAAGGGATCATCTCCAACTTTTCTCAGTTCACATAAGATGCTGTCTACCCGTACGAGCATGTTACACTTTTAATTGCTTTTGATTTTTAGACACTGCACCACTGCTCAATTCGAGTAACCGCAGTACTATTTGCCTTCAAAGTCTCCTCTACAGATACTTACACGCGTAATATATCAATGTTTAGGTTTTAATTATTCATGGATACTGCGATAGCTGGAGAGCCACATTTCTGGAGTTAGTAATTAAAAGACGAGTTGGGATCAACTCGCTCCAAGATAGATACAATTTCTGATGTGCGATATCCAGATTAAAGTCCCGTTTTTCTTTCATTTGCGCCTTGACTTGTACATAGCCGGTACTTTTTCTTTAAAACTTAGCCAATTGTGGAGATGGCATTTATATGATCTTTTAGCACAGGGTTTATTTCTGATCTAGCCGCGCCACAGTTTTTGATTTGTATTAACACGCAGCAGGAACTGCGCCGCCCGGTGAGATCGTGCGTGAAGTCACGTTCACGGTCAATGTGAAGCAGAGGGAAGAAGGACTGTTACATGCGCGCACACAAACACGATGTCTCAATCTTTGCTTACCTCTCGACATTTCCTGACGTGGCCAATTTGAGAAGAATCAATGAGCAATGAACGCACTGCGGATATATTCACGACTTGCACGTGCGGCTATAGTAGCACCTGACTCACTGCAACGACGAATTGTAATGGATGAAAATGAATTTGTATTTTAAATACCCTGCCATTTAGATGTCCAAAATATCACTGGCTGTGTTGCGATGAGAAAATAAATATTTTAGTTCCCAACAAGATAGCAACACGACTCAGACCTGCTGTTATTATTAAATCGTAGCATGAAATAGATTTCAAATTTTGTCAGTTACAAATATTTTCCCTCTTAACAATTAATTTGCAAACAGATGGAAATGTAATTTCGGTCGAATTTTATAATACAGGTAACCTTTTTAAAACGCCTGTGGAGGTTTCAGTCGATTTGTTCTAATTTCAGAGTGCTTGATATCCCGGTACTTACGTCAGTTTGTGCCCGCAAGTGCAAATGGCAGTGTGCTACTTTCATTGTAAGAGAGACTTCCACAAAACTCTTTCCTTGCCAATCCAGCTACATTACAACGGTGGTGACACTTGGTTCTTTTTTAAATAATGTAAAGGAGGCAGGCAGTTTATGTATAAGCAACACCTCAAAGCAGGGAGATCATGACAGGCGGAGTCAGCTGTTTCTGTAGTGCTGATTGAGGCACGCTGTTGAAAACACCGGGAAAAGGCTCCTGCTCTTCTCCAAGCTAGCATGCAATGTTTAAAAATATCAACCTGAGAGAACAGGTGGAACCCAGCTTAACATCTCAGCAAGGTAAACCTCTGACACTGCAGTTCCACCTTCATGCCCCTCTATGGTATTGGACTGAAATCCACAACCTTCGGCCCGGAGGAAAGCGTGTTACTCACCGACCCTAAGTAATAAAGGAGCATGTCACTTTGCGGACCTGAGAACTGGTTAGATCAAATTCACTGATAAACGTCATTTGAAAATTAATGGCGTGTTTTGTCTTATCACTGTTGGCCATCAGTGCCTAGAACTGAAATAATATTTAGCTCATGACCATAATGGTTCAACATATCAGTTTTTGTTCATCTATTAATACACAAAAATAAAATGATATTCAAATTAAAATTTATTGGGATTGAGCTCCTCTTTAAAAATTGCCATTTCTGTGAAAAACAATTGTTAATGAAATTAAAAACGCTAACAACAGGAATTCTGCAGATGCTGGAAATTCAAGCAACACACATAAAAGTTGCTGGTGACAACACCTTATATTCCGCCTGGGAAGCCTCCAACCTGATAGCATGAACATCGACTTCTCTAACTTCCGCTAATGCCCCACCTCCCCCTCGTACCCATCTGTTACTTATTTTTATACACACATTCTTTCTCTCACTCTCCTTTTTCTCCCTCTGAATATACCCCTTGCCATTCCTCTGGGTTCCCCCCCCCGCCCCCTTGTCTTTCTTCCCGGACCTCCTGTCCCATGATCCTCTCGTATCCCTTTTGCCTATCACCTGTCCAGCTCTTGGCTCCATCCCTCCCCCTCCTGTCTTCTCCTATCATTTCGGATCTCCCCCTCCACCTCCCACTTTCAAATCTCTTACTAGCTCTTCCTTCAGTTAGTCCTGACGAAGGGTCTCGGCCCGAAACGTCGACTGCACCTCTTCCTAGAGATGCTGCCTGGCCTGCTGCGTTCACCAGCAACTTTGATGTGTGTTGTTAATGAAATTACTGTCTTATCTAAGCTGGCCTACTAAAATTTGTGTTTTGTTGTGAGGAGAGGTGGTGAAGTGGGGGCAATGGAATAGATTTTGCTATCAAATGTACTGGGATATAGTGAAAAGTTTGTCTTGCATAACTACATATACATCAGATTATTACACAGTGCAATGAGGTAGAACAAGGTAAAAACAGTAACAGACTGCAGAACAAAGTATAATAGCTACCAAGAAAATGCATGCAGATAAACAAATATTGTGCAGGATCATAAGGTAGATTGTGAGAGAAATAATCCATCTTATCCTACTATTGAATGGTTCACTAGTCTTATAACAGTGGGGTAAAGGTGTCCTGTACCCTGAGTATATGTTTTCAGGCTTTTGAATCTTCTGCCCCATGGGGGGGGGGGGGTTAGAGAAAGAGAATACCCAGCTGGGTGGGGTCTTTGATAATACCGGCAATTTTACTAAGGTAGCAACACAGCGGCTGGTTTTCATAATGTGCTGAGCTGCGCCCACAATCCTTTAGTTTCTTGCTGTCATGGGCAAAGCAGTTGCAATACCAAGCTGTTATGCAGCCAGATAGATGCTTTCTATGATACATAGGCTATGAGGCTAAATTTCCTTAGTCTCCTTGAGGAGCTAGAGATGCTGGTGAACTTTCTTGGCCGTATCTTCACCACAGTTGTGCCAGGACAGCTGTTGGAAATGTTCATTTCTAGGAATTTGAAGCTCTCAAATGAACACCACTACACAAGAGTACGTGCACTGCTCTCCTTCCTGAAGTCAATGACCAGCTCTTTTGCTTACATTGAGAATACTAAAACTTTCTATGTTGAAATCCCTGTTTAATTTAAGGTTTTGTACTTTCATTTCTCCCAGGGAGCTATACTACAGCTGTTGGAAGTGATTTAAACTAATATTGTGGGGGATGGGAACCAGGATGATAGAACTGAGGATGAGCCAGCCAGTTTACAAGTAGATGATGGGTGTAACATGAATGCAAGGAAGGACAAGCTAATGATTGGGTACCAATGCAGACAGAGCAAAGAGTTAAATTGTACCACAGAGGCAAAATTCAAAAGGGCAAACAATGCAGGACTGAAGGTGCTGTATTTAAATGCAAGTAGCATTCAGAATAAGCTGGACAAACTCATGGCACAATTAAAGATTGGTCAGTATGACATTGTGGGCATCACCGAGTCTTGGCTGAAAGAAGGCTATAGGAGCTTAACATCAAAGGATATACTTTCTATCCATAGGACAGACAGGAAGGCGTAGGCAGCAGTGTGGTTGTTGGTAAGAGATGGAATTACCTCTTTAGAAAGAGGTGACATAAGGTCAGAATGTTGAATCTCTGAGGGGAGTTAAGAAACTACAAGGGTAAAAAAAAACATTATGGGAATCATATATAGGCCTCCAAATAGTAGCCGAGCTCTGAGGATAAAATTGCAAAGGAAACTGGAAAAGGCATGTAATAAGGGCAATGACACAATTGTAATGGGGGACTTCAAAATGCAAGGGGATTGGTAAAATCAGATTGGTGTCGATCACAAGAGATGAATTTTGTTGAATGCCTATGATATGGCTTTTTAGAGCAGCTTGTGCTTGAGTCTACTCAGGGAGAGGTTTAGATTGAGCGTTGTGTAATAACCCAGATCTTATTAGGGAACTTAAAGTAAAGGAACCCTCAGAAGGTAGTGATCATAATATGATTGAAATTGTACAGCAATTTGAGGGGGAGAAACACAACATGTATCAGTAGTGCAATGGAATAAAGGGAATTACAGAGGCATGACAGAGCAGATGGCTGAAGTTTCTGGGAATAGTTCAGAAGGTGCAAGATAGATATGTCCCACCGAAGAAGTAGTTCTCAAATGGCAGGGGAAGGCAACTGTGACTGATGAAGGAAGTTAAGGACTGCATAAAAACCAAGGAAAGGGCACACAAGGTAGCAAAAGTGAGTGGGAAGTTGGATGATTGGGAAGCTTTAAAAATCTAACAAAAGGCAACTAAAAAAGCTGCAAGAAGGAAAAAAAGATTAAAAATGAGGGCAGACTAGCTAATAATATAAATTTGGATACCAAAAGTTTTTTTTCCAGATATATAAAGAATAAAAGGAAGTTGCTATTGGTCCACTGGAAAATGATGCTGGTGAGGTAGTAATGGGACAAAGAAATGGCAGATGAACTTAATGGGTACTTTCCATCTGTCTTCACTGTGGAAGACACTAGCAGTGTGCCAGTGGTCCGTGAGTGTCAGGGAGCAGGAGTGAGTGCCATCGCTATCACAAAGGGAAAAGTGATAGGCAAACTCAAAGGTCTTAAGGTGGACAAGTCACCTGGACCAGATGGACTACATCCCAGAGTCATGAGAGAGGATGCTGAAGAGATAAGAGATGCATTGGTCATGATCTTTCAAGAATCATTTGATTCTGGCATGATCCCGGAGGACTGGAAGATTGCAAATGTCACTCCACTCTTTAAGAAGGAAGGAAGGCAAAGGAAAGGAAAGGCCAGTTAGCCTAACCTCAGTGGTTGAGAAAGCATTGGAGTCTATTAAGGCTGAGGTTTTGAGGTACTTGGAGACGAATAATAAAGTAAGTCAAAGTCAGCATGGTTTCGGTAAAGGGAAATCTTGCCTGACAAATCTGTTAGAACTCTTCAAGGAAGTAACAAGCAGGGTGGGTGGACAAAGGAGAGGCAGAGAATATCATTTACTTGGATTTTCAGGTGTTTGATAAGGTGCCACACGAAGCTGCTTAACGTGATCAAATCCTGTGGTGTTACGGGAAAGATACTGGCATGGATAGCAGAATGGCTAACAGGCAGGAGGCAGTGAGTGGGAATAAAAGAGGCCTTTTCTGGTTGGCTGCCAGTGACTAGAGGTGTTCCTCAGGGGTCAGTATTGGGACTGCTGCTTTTCACATTGTTTGTCAGTGATTTAGGTAATGGATTTGAAGGCTTTGTAGCAAAGTTTTCAAATGATACGAAGATAGGTGGAGGGGTAGGTAGTGCTAAGGAAGCAATGTGATTGCAGCAGGACTTGAACAAATTGAAGGAATGTGCAAAAAGGTGGCAGATAGAATACAGTGTTGGGAAATGTATGATAATGTATTTTTGTAAAAGGAACAATAGTGCGGATTATCTAAATGGGGAGAAGGTTCAAACATCAAAAGGTGCAGAGGGACTTAGGGTTCCTCATGCAAGAATCCCAGAAGGTTAATTTACAGGTCGAGTCTGTGGTAAAGAAGGCAAATGCAATGTTGGCATATATTTCAAGGGGAATAGAACATAAAAGCAAGGAGACAATGCTAAGCCTTTATAAGGCAACAGTCAGGCAGTATTTGGAGTATTATCAACAGTTCTGGGCCCCATATCACAGAAAGGACGCATTGTCATTGATGAGTCGAGAGGAGGTTCACGAGGATGATTCTGGGAACGAAGGGGTTAACATACGAGGCGTGTATGGCAGCTTTGGGCCTGTACTCACTGGAATTTAGAAGAATGTAGGGGGATCTCATTGAAACCTACTGAATGTTGAAAGGACTAAATAAGGTGGATGTGGAGAGGATGTTTGCTATGGTGGGGTATCCAGAACTGGAGGGCACAGCCTCAAAATTGAAGGCAACCCTTTCGAACAGAGATAAGGAGGAATTTTTTAGCCAGAGAGTAGTAAATCTGTGGAATGCTCTGCCTCAAAGACTGTGGACACCAAGTCCACCTGTATAGTTAAGGTGGAAGTTGATCGTTTCTTGATCGGTCAAGAGCATCAAAGGATATGGCGAGAAGGCAGGTGATGCCATTAGAGATGTAGAAAACCCTGCTGGAAAATACCTGGAATCAGTCAGAGAAACAGCGCATTCTATTTTGCATCACTGAGAGTCTCTCTGTTCGTGCACATGTACTTGGCAGAAAAAAAAAGCAATGGATGGAATCAGCAGGCGTCATGATATCTGGTAGTTCCACAAAAACCTGAACTTGTGCCCAATTGGCACAGAAGTGTGACTGATTTCCCTAAACATGCTTGTGCAGTATCTACCAAAGAATCTCTAAAGGAAGTGTATGAGTATAATATGCCACTGAATTCAAACTGTTACACTGTACTAAAACTTTAAATACATACATTATAAAATACTTGGGTATCAGGTAAGAAGAAAGAAAAATAACCCCCCTGTATTTTCAGGTTATCCTTTTACTTAAATTATTTTAAAAACCTTAATTCCTATGCAAATTAGGCAATGATGCATCTCAAGGACAGTGAAATCAGTTAAGCAATATCCATCAAGTTGGAAATTGCAACAGCAACTCATGAAGTTCCTGTAAACAATCTACAATGAAATACCACCAGAAATGTTCTTTTTATCTTCTCCACCATTAAACTCTTGTGTTCTACATGAAAACCAAAAAATAGCTCAGAAAAACTCAGGTAGGCTGAATCTGCTTACTTTCCTTTCTTCATGTTCACATCTGGTATCTAATGGCTGGATGTCCAAGAATTTCCCTGTAGAAGTGGGATGCAGGGGACTCATTGCTACATCTACGACCAGTCTATTGAAGAAGATGGGGGTGAGGGGTCACTCCCTCCAACAAGCAATCAAGTCCTTGTCAAATGTAGAAGAAAGCAGCAATTGGATTTGGATTAAAAGGAAAGACAACAACTGGGCTGCAAGATGAAGACAGGAGGGTATGGAACTGGGGGCAGGGGGTGTATCTGGGACGCCAGGTAGCCCTCTGGAGACGCCGTGGGCTTATTAACGAAATGTCAAAGGAGGCTGCCCATCTGATGACTCCAATGACATACCTATCCTCCTTGTCACCACTCCAAGTCCACTGCCAACATAGACAGTGCCGACTTACCATAGGGATTGAAACATCAAGTCCTGAGGACCGCCCCTGTCTGCCAATGGAGGAGCATTATATTTCTGCTGCTCTTACTTTTCTTTCCTTCCCCCTAGTTCAAGCTATGAATTTAAAATTTTTACTTGTTGATTCTTGAGGGTGATCAGTATGTCTATGTCTACAAGAAGTGGGAAGAATTTACCTGAACCTAGTGATAAAAGTAATGGGAAAGGAAAGGTGCAAAAGGAAAGATCTGATGAAATGCCATCGTGGGCTGAAGATATCGTTCGGACACTGAATTCAATTAAGGATCAGAATGAATCAATTAAAGACCAACTGGAAAAGAATAGTAATGAAATGAAACATCAAGTCCTAGTAGCTCTACTACTCTAAATGTTATGGTGCAAGTATTTTTTGTACTGTTCATGCACCTCTTTAAAATGTTCCTTGGTAGGAACTAAACAAAATGTAACAAACTACCTGCTACAGAAACAAATGCACCATGCCACCAGGTTCTTAATTTCATCTCTGTACTCAAACTCATCATTACCCAAGCTACGGCCTACAATTGCAGTGTCATTAGCAAACATATATTGAGTTCGATGGAAACTTGGCTACACAATCATGGGTGTACAGTACAGCAGGGCGCTGAGTACACAACCTTGTGGGGCACCGGTGCTCTGAGTGATTGTAGAGGAGAGCTTGTCCCCTATTTTTACAGCCTTGGTCCTGTCTGTGAGGAAGTTGAAGATCCAGCTGCAGATCTGAGTGCTAAGGCCCAAGTTCTGGAGCTTAGGAGTCTTAGGTTTTTTTGCACTACCTTACTTTCCCTTTTCTATTTATGATTTATAATTTAAATTTTTACTATTTACTATTGATTTGTACTCCAGGAAGAGCAAAGCGCAGAATCACATATCGCTGTGATGATTGTACGCTCTAGTATCAATAGTTTGGCGACAATAAAGTGAAGTAAATGCCAACATTCCATTTACCTGTTGCAACTACAAACTGATTCATGCACAAGCACTCCAAAATCCTTCTGCATAACAGCGTGCTTCAATCTTGCATCGTTTAAATAATCTAGGTGTTCCTTCCAAAATGGACGACCTCACATTTACCAATGTTGTACTCCATCTGTCAGTCCTGTGCCTACTATACCTCACAGCACATTCTCCACACCCTCAGCAGAATGTCTTTTTTTTAAAAGCCAATTTAGTGTCATCAGCAAACTTACAAACATTACATTGTCCCCTCTTCCAGACTGTTAATGTACATCATAAAGTTGAATCTAAACCAGTCAGAAACATATGCCCCTGGAGTCTGGATGAGGATCAATCCCTGGCCTTCTTCTCTCCTTCCCCCCAACCATGTTCTTAGGAAAGTTTGGCTGTATATCAAATGATAAAAATCTTGCTGCTTGTTGAAGCAGCTGATTGAAACATATTACCCATTTAGTCAGGTTCTGCCTTCAAACTGTATTTAAGGTGTAATTATTTCTGAAACATGCACCATGTCTTGCATTGTCTGAAAGGTTGATATTGTGTATGAAAATTAACATCCCTCAGAACCAGGAAACTCATCATAACCACCATTAGATAACCTGTCCCTCTTCACAAGCCAACCCCTTAACGTGAATGATGTACCAAGCCAAAAATCCACGTACAAGCCAAATTTTGCAGATGTAAAGTACAAATGATAAGCTGGGGTTAAATCAGGGTTGTGGGCGACGCAGCTTGAAGGTCTGGAAGGGCCTATTCCGTGCTGTATCGTAATAAATACAGTAAATATTTTCTTTTGCTTTCAATCGACTATTTGACACAGATTCACTTAGGCTGTCTGTGTGCCACATTATTCTACGATTTACTTTAAGCAAATGCAACAAAAACAGGATAAATAAATTTCAGGGGAATGAAAATCAGGTCAGAAGAGAAAGTACAGAAAGTGCTGAACTTTTGAAATGGGTTGCCCAGAGAAGTCATCCATACCAACTGCACCAGTACTTTTAAAAGAGCCAAATCAACAGTCTTTTTTGTTTTGGCTGGGGATTTGTTGGGGGGGGGGGGGTGGACAGAGGAGTGCGAGGAGTCAATTACATCATGAACTGACTGTTCTGTTTTTCAACATTTTGGCATATGCACTTCCATGACTTGTGCCTATCTATAAACAAAAGACAAATATTTTACAGAATAGGTTAATATTTCAACTACATGTCAGTGACCAGGAGCAGGAAATATGAACCTAGACCCATTTCATGTTGTACACATTAACAAAATAAAAACAGTCTAGTATCACCTAATACTACTTGATTTTTATGGTATACTAACAGTACAAATCAGTTCAGGTGATCCTAGCTCAGCTTGACAATGGCCAGTGAGATATATGGATTACTGTCTGTGTTGCATTTAAAAAATACATGTTTTGGTTTATTTCATTAATCAGCATAGAACAAAACAATATTGTTGTTGTATAGAACAAGCCACCCTCAATTATTTAGTTAGGCAAACACTCACCTTGGAATCTAGACATGAAGCATCCACATGGTGAATACAATATTTATACACAGTAAGTGAGTTCATCACATTAAAGATCACTTAATGTTAGAATTTACTTTCAGCAAACAAGACCAACAAAACAAAATGGGATACATTTCGGAACAGAGAAAATCAAAAAGTGTAGAAAGTGCTGCCCAGAGAAGTCATCCACACCAACTGATTCAGTATTTTAAAAGAGCCGATTCAACACATACAACAATCCTGAAGTTGGTCTCAAGAGAAACTCATCAATGTGGTAATTTGCATCTTTTTGGCCATGCCATATTAGTTTAATGCCTATATCGTTAAATTCAAAAAGTACAAGATGCTTCCAATTAGTTTCAAATAACAGAACAAACTCTACATTTACCACATTGCACCTGCGTATAATGTAAGACTTTAATAATGTATTAAAAGATTATAATTACAAACTTTGGAATGAGAAGTAAACAGTTTTGTGAAATGTATATCAAGTTTGTAAATTTTTAATGACTGTTGTGTCAAACTTTCTGATATGCAAAAGAAATATTCTACTTTAACCTCCAGCAATCCCAAAATAATCAGATACTGAGAAACAATCATGGTTCGTACTTCAGGGCCAATTTGCCAAGATGTTATGCACACCATTTTCATATGACCTTGACAGTACACCAAAATTACTTTAACATACAAGAGGAAGAGATTCAAGTGCAACAGAACAGTATTTTATTTCTGTTTTGATACCAAACTGTAGAAATTTGGTTTACAGATTGGGTGGAAGTCATCACACTATGTCAGAAGGGCTGAGTGAAACCCCTAGATTATCATCCTTGTTCATAACAAATGGAACAGCTCACTGGGGACCTGGCATACACAATTAATTTGTTGAACTTAAAACTGGCATGGGATGATTCATGAAGTAGTATTTCATCTTCCAGCACTTAAATTTTCAGAAATCTTCCAAGACATGTAGAAAAATTAAATGCCCAAAAAGATTCATGTGCTTATCATCCTTTCAGCTTAGGTTTGAATCTAGCAGATATTGTAAACCAAATTAACCTTTAGGCCAGTGAGGCTCCCTTACAATTGCAATGCAGTTTATGACACAAATTGGGATAATTAACAATGCCTGGTAACTTTGTTACAAAGAAACAAATTTTGATATACATGTGCCATTCAGCTCATGAAAATGAACAAATGTCATTAGAAAGACAGTGTGCTAATACCACTTAATCTCCCCAGGAAACATTACTTTTAACCACCTATATTACAAGATACAGACTTTGATGTGAAAGGATGAAAGGGGCAAGGACACTATTAAATAATAAACCCCAGAGGACCTCATGCGGAACTTTGCACCAGATGTAGAAGAAAATCTCCTTGAAAAATTATTTCAGTGGGTGGATAAGGAGTGAAAAGTAGGATCAAAGTAGGATAAGTGTTACATTTATGACTGCTTCTTACTCTCTGCTTTAATTTTTCCAATGTAAGGTTTACACTTCAATGATTCTCCAAAAGTTCAGTCTCAGATGTGCAATAAACACTAGTTAGTTCCCCATAGAACAGAAGTTGTGCAGAATGTCTGTGTGGAGAGCAAAACCATGAAAATTTCAATGGGCACTTCTTCTACGACATACCATTCACCTCTATTGGGGCCTTTATTACAGCAAGATCAAAATACATATCTCCTTCTATGCTTAAGATAAAAATGACCTTTAAGAGAACTGATATGACAACTGGATCAAAAGTTTTTCATCACTTCAACTATTACTTCCTTTCAAGCACTACACAAATCATTGTTAAAAATAATTGCAATTTACTGAACATGCAGTTATTATAAAAACAGCTCACTGTCACTGATTTCTTGACATGTAAAAACAAAGGAGCACCATGAAGAAACGTTACAGAACACAACCGAGTCATAATGCTGACAAATGAAATAAAGCAAAAGGCAGCTGAAGGGAAGAATGAATGGGATTAGAATAACAATAATCATAGGTATATGGGATTCTGGTAACGGTGCCACGGGAAACTGAATTAAAGTCAAGGCTTCTTGAAGTAATAAAAGTAACTTCAGGAAACCAAATAATTAATGGTGACTGTGGCTGGAGAGGAACAAACTTAGCTACCTGGCAAAACTCGTAATACATTAACAATGAATTATACTTATTAATGACACACTTGACACCCAGCGTATGCTGTTCGTGACCAAAAACAGGGTACTAAACTTCAGCATATTCTGGATGCAACCCCACTCATGAAGGGGATTACAAATGAAATGAAGTACAGTTCCCATGTAGGAAGGTGAATGAAAATCATTTGTCACAAGTGCTTAATATACCTCACCATCCATTATCAGAATACTGAAGGATTGGCAGCCATCTCATACTGATGAAGGCCTAGACAATGTAGTCCTGATGACAGATAACAAACCTCTCTGACCCAGCAAAACCAGCTCAGTGGGATGTGGGAGGAAATCAGAGCAACAGAAGGCAAGATCTGCACAGACCTGCACCACTGTCAGCCACCTAACCTCTGCTATGCTCCATCCCCAACAAACATTTGCTGGGAAAGCAATCCACAGCACAGCATCATGCACCCAGGATCTGCAATGATGTAATAAACTCCATTTAAGCCTCATGTGAAAAGTACTTTTTATTTAAAAGATCATCAGCACAAAGACAAATGAATAATTTCACAAAATGCTACACCAAGTAAGCTGGAGAAAATCAAGAACAAAACTACAGATGCTGGAAATTTAAAATAAAAACAAAATGCTACAAACATTCATGAGATTAGACAGCATCCGTGGAGAGAGAAACTGTTTATGTTGCAAGTCAGAGATTTTTTCAAAACTGGTGAAAATATTTCCATGCCCAAGATTTATAATATTACTGATTTAAAGGTGATGGGTGCTATCCCAAAAGCTGAATGAACCTCAGGGTATGAGGCAAAGAGCATGGACAGACTGCTGCTGGGGTTGGAGGGAAGAAAAACTAGGAGAACCCAAAGGAAATAATGATTAGTGGGGATTTTAACAGTTTAGATGGAAAAGTAGGGAGGTGCCTTGGGGAGCATAAATGTTGTGACTGATCAGTGGGGCACAATGAACTTGTTCTGTGATACACAAGGAAGTACAACTTCAAACTTTGTCAACAATTTCAGATGAATTATGCAGTCCTAACAAAACTTCTACTGCTTTCTAGGTTGTAAAGGTTTTAAAAGAGGATTTTGTCTTGTAAGGTGTTCAGATTTATTTAAAATGTACATCAATTGCACCTTCATCACAGCAGTATGATAGAAACAGTCTTCATGACAGCATTAAACTTTGACCAAACCACCTACGCAATTCCTTGACATAAATCTATTTCATGCATGAGGATTAAAATTAAGTTCTCTTTCATCAAAAGATGGGCTTAGGTTTGAAGATGTTGTTCAACATAACCATAAATGATTATAAATTAATTGCAATTTTATGATCCACCACAGTGAGATCAGGTTTATGGCTTTGGATTAGTAATCCACTATGAAAATCACTATTTTACTGAGTATCAGAAAAAATACTCACCTTATTGAAGATGTCTTGAGTTAGATTTGGTATCTATAATACTGGCAATGAACAAGTTCAGTAATTAAGGCCACATGAATAAAGCAAGAGGAATAACTACTTTTACGTAGATCCAAACAAAACTACGAGCAAGGAACTTCAAGTCATTTCTTAGAAGTGGTGTTCAAATGTTTTTTAAACAAATCAAAGAATAAGTTAAATAACATAGCTTAAGTATGTACATGCTAACTATAGCCAATGTTGCTTTGAAAAAGTTCCAAAACCTGAACACAAACTGCAAAGTACATGCTAACATCAGAAGAAAAAATAATTGAGGAATTCCAGGTCTGAATCAACAGAGATAAATATATATTCTGAATACCACATCAATCCAGGAAAACCTTATGGCAAAAGAAAAAAAAAAGGACAATCAACTCTCTCAGAGCCAAACTTGTCATGCCTTAGCTATGGTACCACTGTGGTTAGCTCAACACTGTTATAGCTCGGGAAGTTCTGGAGTTGGATGTTCAATTCCAGTGCCCTTCTGTAAGGATTCTCTGACTGCCCTCCCCCTGGAATGTGTGGGCATTATCCAGGTTGTCTAGCTTCCTCCCACGATCCAAAGATGTACCAGGTAAGTTAACTGGTCATTGTAAATTGTCCTGAGATTAGGTTAGGGTTAATTGGGTTTGCTGGAATGATGTGGCTCAAAGAGCTGGAAGGGCCCACTCTGCACTGGAATGCCCCAAATGATGCTATGATAATTTAAATGCTGAAATTCAATAAAACAGTCTCAACCTGATAAGGGAGTGGTTATAATTCTTGACAAATGAAATGAAAGATTTCATATCACAAGAGACAGCTTTCTATTGATAGGGAAATACTGAATAACATCTATGGGTACATAGTGATACAACACTTGAATTTTTTTTTACAATTTGTGTATCAAATTGAAAACATTCAAATACCTGATATCATGTGACTAAATTCTTTGATAAGATACTGGTAGTGTATTTCTGTGGATGTGAAGATGGCCATTCGGTGTTAAAAAATTTCACAAGAAAATCTTTAGTATAAATAGTATTTCCATTTCAGTGGAAAATCACCTGGAATTCGAGGGAAGTTTAAATATTGGTGATTTATGCTCTCTTTAACGACCTGTGCTTGAGACACATTCAATTATCTTGTGCCTGAATTAAATACACATTAACAGAAAGTTAAGCCTTTATATTCATTACTTCAATATCCTTACTGGATTTTCCTTGTCATTTAACAAGTATAATTTTCTTGGATTTTCACCCTACTCACTTGAAAACAGAACAATTTAAAAGAAAAAATACCAACTTAAATATTCAAGTGCACTTGCCAAAAATATTTCCAAAAATTATGAAGCCTTGCCACCATTCACTCATCATGCAGAATAAGTATATGCAAAAAATAAGCATATTTTCAATTGAGAATTGAGCTGAGAGACTTTTTAGATGTATTACGTAGCTGTTAAATGGTAATAGGTCCCAAACGATAATGGGGATAAAAGTCAGCTTCATGCACGTAACCTCAAACACATTTAGTCAGACTGAGGCTACGTCCACACTATGCCAGATAATTTTGAAAACACCGGTTTCGAGTAAAAACAACAGGCGTCCACACTAAGCCACAAAATATCTCCGTCCACATTAGGCGGATATTTGGGCGAATCTCCTCATACTGGGCATGCGCAGGACACACAGAAAACAAGCGAAGAGGAAACGATATACTTCGAGCGCGTTTGTCCAGTTACAGAGTAGAAAAACTTTAAAGGAATTGCTCTTGGCTCTCGCACAGGAGGACTTAAAACTTAAAAAAAACAAATACTGGAGCGTATGGAGGCAACCGACAGGGAGTTCACGGACAGTATGACACAGCTGACAACGAACATTGAAAAACTAACTCTGTTACATTAATAAAACACCTTGTTAAATGTATAAAACGTCTGCATCAGCGTTATCTTGTATTTCCATACAATCAACAGGAATTCTGCAGATGCTGGAAATTCAAGCAACACACATCAAAGTTGCTGGTTTCCATACAATGTTACATTAGGCTGTTACACATCTATTATCAGAGAAGTACTTGCATAAATAGGTAAACCACCTTCATACAAGCAAGGACAGAAAACAGGGCGAAATGAGTATACTTAATTATTCAGTAAGCTATGGGTCAACTGGCTTCAGTCTCGTCCGTCTGTTCTGAAATTGTTAGGTGGTGGCGTTCAAGAAAACAACGAACATCTGTTCCAGCACGTCATGACAGCGTTTTTAAATTGTCAAAAAAACTCACTTTACAATTTAACTCTCACGCTGTTCACACCGACTGCGCGTTATAACAGCTTGCGCAGTACCAAGCAGAAGCAGAAAAAAGCATTGTTGTTGTGGTGTTGTCATGACAGCGTTTTAAAATCTCTCCAGTTACCCCATATACACTACGCCTGATATTACGCGTTTTCAGATTTATTCACTCTGGAGAGTGTTTTCGAAAATCTCCGTTTTCGGGGGCTGAAAACGCCGGCTTAGTGTGGACGGGAGGGCAAAACCAAGAGAAAAAGCTTCGTTTTCAAAATTATCCGGTGTAGTGCGGACGTACCCTGAGTTGTATCTGGTCATGAGTCCATTAGGGTGCTTTCGTCATGAAACTGCAAAAAGTGTAATTGCTTCCAATCTAAGATGTAAAGTGGGTGCAAACTTGGCTCAGTTTGCAGTCTGATATAGATTTCTATTTATATCTAAACAGATGGCGGATTATAAGTGCAGAAGAATGAATTTAATTACTTTATGTACCTTCCTCTTAGCCATTCATGTACAATGAAGGTGGCAATTGTTTACTCAGTCTCCAGTTTACAAAGAGCACCAACATCTGATATAAAGTTCATTACTGTCACAATCCTTTTTGAAAGTGATTAAAACACAATCCCACCTGTTGCCTTATTTCTCCAAGTATGAAAACAAAAGCATTTGAAATATAAAACAACTCTCAATCCCCACATTAATCACTTTCTGCATTCTTCCCCACCCCACTCCCACACAAACACTCTTTAATAGAAAGACATAGGAATACTTTTAGGTGACAAAACCAATCAGGGTTCTGTCATAAAAACTGAAAATTACTACATCAATTTCACTTTTTGAACTACTTATTCTCCATTTATTCTAAGCACTCTCAGTTCTTTTGCTTACTGAGTCATTATGTTCTCACAGAGTGCCATTTTAAAATTTACTGAAGACTAACCTGCATTTTAAAAGATAAAAATGTAGGAGACAATTTAAAAGGTCAAAGTTCTTCAGAAATCACCAAGAAACTATCTGAACAATATTGCTTCTGATGGGTCGTTCAGACAGAAACATTTAACATATGGAGTCAATTGTTAGGGATATGGTTTCAGAGATACTTGGAGGCACATGATAAAATAGGCCAGTCAGCATGGTTTCCTCAAGGGAAAATCATGCCTGACAAATCCATTGAAGTTCTTTGAAGAAATAACAAGATAGACAAAGGAGAATTGGTTGATGTGTATCTGGATTTTCAGAAGATCTTTGGCAGGGCGCCACATGAGGCTGCTGAACAAACTACGAGCCCATGGTATTACAGGGAATATTCTAGCATGGATAAAAGTAGTTGATTGGCAAGAGGCAAAGAGGGAATAAAGGAGCCTTTACTGGTTGGTTGTCAGTGACTAGTGGTGTTCCACAGGGTCTGTGTTGCGACTGATTGTTTTTTCATTATATGTTAATGATTTGAATGATGGTTCTTTGTTGCAAAGTTTGCAGATATGAAAATAGAGGGAGGGGCAGGAAGTAGAGAGGCTACAGAAGGACTTAGATTAGGAGAATGGGCAAAGAAACGGCAGATGGAATAGTGTCGATAAGTGTATGATCATGCACTTTGGTAGAAGAAATGAAAGTGTTGACTATTTTCTAAATGGAGAGAAACTACAAAAACTGAGGTGCAAAGGGACTTTGGGAGTCCTTGTGCAGGACTTCCTAAAGGTTAATTTGCAGTCTATGGCGAAGAAGGCAAAAGCAATGATAGCATTCATTTCAAGAGGACGAGAACATAAAAGCAAGGATGTAATGTTAAGACTTTATAAAGCACTGGTGAGGCCTCACTTGGAGTATTGTGAGCATTTTTGGCCCCTTATCGTAGAAAGGATGTGCTTAACTGGAGAAGGTTCACCCAAATGATTCCAGGTTTGAACAGCTTGTCATATGAAGAGCATTTGATGGCTCTGGGCTTATATTCACTGGAATTCAGAAGAATGAGGGGTGACCTCATTGAAAATAATCGAGTGGTGAAAAGCCCTGATAGAGCGGATGTGGAGAGGATCTTTCCTATGATGAGACAGACTAAGACCCGAGGACACAACTTAAGAAGAGAAGGGTGTTCTTTTAGAATGGATGTGAGGAATTTCTTTAGGCAGAGGGTGGTGTCTATGTGGAATTCTGCCACAGGCAGCTGTGGAAGCCAAGTCTTTGTGTATATTTAAGGCAAAGGTTGATAGCTTCTTGATTGGTCAGGGCATGAAGGGATACGGGGAGAAGGCAGGAAGGAGATTGGGGCTGAGGGGAAAAATGGATCAGCCATGATGAAATGGTAGAGCAGACTTGATGGGCCAAATGGTCTAATTCTGTTCCTATATCTTATGCCTCATCGCTGCAACTGCAAGACCAGTCAATTTGCTGTCATTAAGTATTTGATTTAGTCTGAATTGACCTTTTCAGGTTATAAGCCAGAACTTTGGATTTGTTCACTTATAGTGACTTGTCAGACTAACTAATGGATTACACATATCCAATTCCTCTGTTCCTAGTAGTTTATCTGTACATTCCAAATGGTTGACTGTTTCATTTGAAAAACAATGAAAAGGAACTGATGAAGCCTAACAGGAAATGCAAATATATTCTTCCATAGGGCCCTTACAGCAACCCAAAAGGAGTTTCCTTATATTCTTCCAAAAGGCCAGTTTTAACACTACTGGAGTACGATAAGACAGGAAACATACAGTAGATATAGTTTTTTTTAATAGTACTAAAAGATTCCTGGAGTTAAACAAAAGGGATGTGCTGTTTGACAAGGATAAGAACATATTAGAAAGCACTAATGCACAGTATTTTGATCCTGTAAAGCTAAAACCTAAACAATATTAAAAAGCAGACTTAAATGTTTCTGTCAACTAAAATACAACAGATGTTGTGACATTGACAAGGTCTGCATGTATATGAAGCAAATATACATTGCCCACCCATCTCATAACCCCCTCCCCACCAAAAACATGAAGACTTTTGACAGTGTCCATCAGGCAAAGTATGACAAAACAAAAAAGTTCACCCAATTCAATGTATAGGAACAATAAATATATTGAATACATTTCCTCCCTTCAAACAACACTTCACCACAATCGTCTTTTCCAAAACTAATAAAACCTCTAATGGATTTGATAGAGCCTGCTATTTTCGAAGTTGAATGAGCAGTTCCCTAATTTCAACTGTTGCCTTTGTACAAATCAAACTCAGCTGGAAGTTGGGGTAATAGTTGGTATGAGGAAAGAAGAAAGTGGGAAGTCACTGTGTCAATGCCACCATTCAAAGACTTCCATCAAGAAGTGCTTTAGTACATTACAAATGTACACATCTTTGTGGTTCACCATGATGAACTTGCCAAATATTCCAGCAAACCTCACTATGTATACATCGGGTTTTATTGGCTTCCAGTACCAGTGGAAGGGTGGCACTTCAAAAGATAGATAACACTTTTATTTCTTCCTAGCCATTAACTGCCTGCAAACAGAATTAGTGTGCTCACCTGTCCATAATCAAGGCATAAAGAGCACCATTTCTATGTTCCCTATGCTTAAAAAAAGTAAATTTTATGATAAATTACAAGCCACAATTAGAGTCAAAAGAAATATTTCTCCTTACACTAATAAAATTCTTCCCCAGTTTCACTGTTACAAACGCAGTCCAGGTCAATTATTTTACAGGTAGGTGATTGAAAGTCTAGCTCAATTCTTATCTACAATTTCTAGGGAGAAAAAAAACCTAAAAACACAACAAAATCCTGAAGATACCAACACACACCTTTACTGCACACATGCCCCAGATACACCAACTCAATTAAATCATACATAAATCATTTTTCTTTCTTCTGTTTTACATACAATTAGAAATATGGATTTACAAAAATTAAACATTGAAGCTTTTACCTTTAATCTAAAAAAGTTGACAAAAGTTTTAAAAATGACCATTTCAGTGGCTTACAGTAAAAAAATTAGATGACACTCCCTAACCCGCTCATTAATGCATAGAGGTGGAAAAACCTGCAAAACAATTAGTCACTGTCCACTGGCTGGTGATTAATTTAGATAGTTAGGAGCAGGCACTTTTCCTATTCTGCAGCGGTTGCACTCTCCCAGATAACATCCAAAGAGCTCCCATGTGTTGCAAAGGAAAGAAAAATCGGTGTGGTTAAAAAAATAGGTCTCGTTAAAAAAGTCAATCTGCCAAAAAAAAAGTAATCAATTTTGTTTTTTAAAAAATGTTTGGTCTCTGGAGAGAAGTGACAGTGGGAACCAGAGAAAGTTCTTGTTCACTGGGTGTGAGACAGCACTGTGGAGGTCAGTTTTAGCTATCTTACCCAGAGTGCAGATGGAAGGAAGAGGTCGAATCTGCTCTCTGCCCGGATGCGATGTTGCTTGGAGAAGCTGTTAGCTAAAGTACCTGCCTCTTTTAGTGGAGCTGACGGACTGCGGGGTCCTGTACTGCAGGTTGATATCAGAGGCGGAGACCGGTTCCAGGTCAGCCCACGGGTCCTGCAGCATGGACGGTTTGTAATATTGCTCCACGGGCGCCGGTGACTTCCTCTCCAGGATGCAGCCGCCTCCTCCGAAAGGTGTGGATGTCCTCGGCGAGCCCTGGTAGCGGCGGTGCGCCGAGCCGGGCGAGGGCTGTTGAGACGCGGTCTGGCTGGGAGAATGAGGGTGGTAAGACGGCGAGGAGTAGCGACCGCGGGCCCGTGGGCTGTGCCGGGACGTGAAGCTCTGCGGCGTCGGCTGTTGGGGGCCGGGGGACGGGCTCTTGTACCGGTGCTGCTGCTGGTGGAAGGGCGACAGGCCCGGGCTCAGCTGCTGTTGTTGCTGCTGCTGAGGAGATTTGGTGAAAGCCCGGTGCCGCACTCCGTAAGGAGGGGTGCCCACGTTGCCTGGGAGCCCCCAAGAGAAGGTGCCGCCTGCCCCACCTCCAACCGGTCCCGCGCCGGGGAACGGGCCCGGACTTGGGCCTACAGGCGGCGGGCTCCGGAAGCCCTGCCTCATGGGGCGGAACATCCCTCACCTCACGTTACCACGCTGATCCACTGCCCCGTCTCCTCCTGATTCACCTCGGCTCTTCCAGGCGGACCACCACCGGCTTAGATTTTTTGTATTGTTGTCAAAATCCTAGGCCCACACTGTACACGTCGAAGCTTCTCGAATTGTGCGCCACCCGTTAAGCCATCCCCCGCTCTTCCGGTCGGTGCGGCTCGTCATTTCCGTCTGTGGTGCCTCCCAGGAGAGGCCTCGCAGCGGCGGCACCCACGCGTCGCCACGGCAACCGTTTGGTTGGTTCCCAAATTTTTCTGCGAAGGAAACAAACGCGAACTGACCTTTGCCCAAGAATTTGCGTTAAAAACCTTGTTCAAAGTAAACATTTTACTTTTATGTGTGGAGATAAATGAACAGGCAAGTAAAAGTCTTATTATGGGGACAAGTTTATTTTTGTGTCACCAATTTTCATATGAAATTCCTCCAACAATGAAAGTAAGCAGGCGGTGGATTTCTTTGTCACTCTGTTTGAGACTATCTATTCAGTTGTCAGTGTTGTGCAACTCCTGAACTGATTCATCAGATAAAAAAAACAAACTTTTCCTTGTCCCAATTCAAAACCTTTTTTTTCTTGGCCATTCACAATTACCACCATGGACACCATCCAAAGCATTACTTTTATCATAAATATCTAACATTGAAAGTAAACTCTCAATTGAGACAAGAACACGACTAGACAGATTGTTGTTGTTTGATAGTCTTGTGACTCATCCTCAGTCTCTGAGATTTTGCACGACCTCCAAACTTGTTTTTCTCTCCAAATTCCTTGCATCTCGTCCTGAGTTGCCAGTACATGTTTGAACCCTATGTTTTTGATTCTGCTCTTGGAGGCTGACTCTGCATGTAACCAACTTTCCATGTATTCAAACTGTTACGTACCCCGTAACTGGGTTGCCAAACCAGCAGAAGTGGATCACTCAGTTGGAGTCTGGATTACTAGAACTAAGAAAATTTTATTAAAGAAACAAGCAACACAGTACTCTAATCAAAAGGATAATAAATGCAACAGTTCAGCAATGATAAACACACATGTACACAGAATTAGGATAACAGGATCAATCAAGCTCTATCGTCGACTAGGGATAAATGACCAGTTTCAAAGTGACGCAAAGTTCAGTTCAATTGAATTCAGTTCAGTTCGCAGTAATGACTGCCGTGGGAGATGGACAGTGGGGGGGAAGGAGAGAGAGAGCAAAACGAATGAATATTCAAACAGCTTCCACACAGACCTTCGATATTCTTCGCAGTCAGCTTTCGGGCGAGCCCTTTGTGATGTCTTCTCCAGATACGATCGTTTCTCTGCGTTGAACCTGGCACCCAGGCAAGGGCCGACACACACCAGGTTCCCGCCGATCGTGCCTTTCCACCCTGTGCGTCTATGGCTTGGTCCCTCAACCAGCCCACCAAAATCTCCCACCGACTTGTGGGAGACGCACCGCTTCCAGGGTCTCGTTACCTCGGGGTGTCGTGTGTGTCTTGCCTTAGCGAACCTGTCCCTTTTTATCCCCCTGCTGGGGTATCGCCTGTCCATCACTTCAAACAGTTCAGGGCTCAAAGGGGGAGCCGATCTTGACAGCTCTCCTTCCGTTAAACTCTCCCGTCCCTTCGTTAACATCTCCAAATGCTGCTCCGTTGTTTTCCTTATCTCTCTTTCTCCTGAAGACAGGTGGCAGACCAATTGCTGATCCCACTGGTGCCAGCACAGGACAGCTAATATCTTAATCTATGTATATTCTCGTCACAAAACACAGGTTCCTTGTTCAATACTCTTTTGCACTTTGAAGCAGCGTAGGACAACTATTCACAATTTTATCCACAGCTACTCAGAGTGAGCTAGATGTCCACTGATCTTAAATATATTAATATAGATTCTGTGGCATTGCTTATGATAAATCAGCCTATGTACTGTTTTTACACAAATAACACTATTGACTATAATATAGTTGGTTGGGCCAGTGGAAGAGCTGCCTCACAGCTGCAGGCCGCAGTCCATGTGAAGTTTGGATGTTTTCCCTGTGACCTGATGAAGGGTATCAACTTGAAACACTGAATCTTTATTCCTCTCCGTAGATGCTGTCTGACCGGCTCCAGCATTTTATGTGGTTCCCTGTGGTCTTGTTATTTCTCCTTGCATCCCAAAGGCCAGCGGGTGGGCAGTTGCTAGCTGCTCCTATAGGTGAGTGGTCTAATCTGAGGAAATTGACAGAATACAGGGAAAATGGATTTACTGTAGAATCTGTGGTTAATGGCTAGTGTGGATTTGGGCTGAAGAGCCTGTTTCAGTGCTGTATTGCCCTAAAGCTTTGATTAGAATACATAACGTATTTTTTTGGTGATGGCAAAACTCAAAAAGATTATCTGTATATCATGAAGTCATAGTCATACTTTATTGATCCTGGGGGAAATTGGTTTTAGTTACAGTTGCACCATAAATAATAAATAGTAATAGAACCATAAATAGTTAAATAGTATTATGTAAATTATGCCAATAAATTATGAAATAAGTCCAGGACCAGCCTATCGGCTCAGGGTGTCTGACCCTCCAAGGGAGGAGTTGTAAAGTTTGATGGCCACAGGCAGGAATGACTTCCTATGACGCTCTGTGCTGCATCTTGGAGGAATGAGTCTCTGGCTGAATGTACTCCTGTGCCCACCCAGTACATTATGTAGTGGATGGGAGACATTGACCAAGATGGCATGCAACTTGAACAGCATCCTCTTTTCAGACACCACCGTGAGAGAGTCCAGTTCTATCCACGACATCACTGACCTTACGAATAAGTTTGTTGATTCTGTTGGTGCCTGCTACCCTCAGCCTGCTACCCCAGCACACAACAGCAAACATGATAGCACTGGCCACCACAGACTCGTAGAACATCCTCAGCATCGTCCAGCAGATGTTAAAGGACCTCAGTCTCTTCAGAAAATAGAGACGGCTCTGACCCTTCTTGTAGACAGCCTCAGTGTTCTTTGACCAGTCCAGTTTATTGTCAATACGTATCCCCAGGTATTTGTAATCCTCCACCATGTCCACACTGACCCCCTGGATGAAAACAGGGTCACCAGTACCTTAGCTCTCCTCAGGTCTACCACCAGCTCCTTAGTCTTTTTCACATTAAGCTGCAGATAATTCTGCTCGCACCATGTGACAAAGTTTCATACAGTAGCCCTGTACTCGACCTCATCTCCCTTGCTGATGCATCCAACTATGGCAGAGTCATCCGAAAACTTCTGAAGATGACAAGACTCTGTGCAGTAGTTGAAGTCCGAGGTGTAAATGGCGAAGAGAAAGGGAGACAAGACAGTCCCCTGTGGAGCCCCAGTGCTGCTGATCACTCTGTCGGACACACAGTGTTGCAAGCACATGTACTGTGGTCTGCCAGTCAGGTAATCAAGAATCCATGACACCAGGGGAGATGCATCGCTGTCAGCTTCTCCCCCAGCAGAGCAGGGCGGATGGTGTTGAACGCACTGGAGAAGTCAAAAAACGTGACCCTCACAGTGCTCGCTGGCTTGTCCAGGTGGGCGTAGACACAGTTCAGCAGGTAGACGATGGCATCCTCAACTCCTAGTCGGGGCTGGTAGGTGAACTGGAGGGGATCTAAGTGTGGCCTGACCATAGGCCGGAGCAGCTCCAGAACAAGTCTCTCCAGGGTCTTCATGACGTGGGAGGTCAGTGCCACCGGTCTGTAGTCATCGAGGCTGCTGGGGCGCAGCGTCTTCAGCACAGGGACGAGGCAGGACGTTTTCCAAAGTACAGGAACCCTCTGGAGCCTCAGGCTCAGGTTGAATACATGGTGAAGTACTCCACATAGCTGAGGGGCACAGGCTTTGAGCACCCTGGTACTGACACCATCCGGTACTGCAGCCTTGCTTGGGTTGAGACGTTTCAGCTGTCTTCTCACCTGTTCAGCCATGAAGCCCGCCGTGGTGGTTTTGTGTGGGGGAGGGGTGTAGTCATGAAAGTAGGGTGGGGGACTGTTAAGAGGGGTAGGAGGGGAGAGTGGAACATGTGTTGATTGGGGGCCGACAACAGATGGCTCGTGGGGGATGGGCAGAGGTCACAATGTCAAATCTGTTAAAGAACAGGTTAAGTTCATTGGCCCTGTCCACACTGCCCTCAGCTCCTCTGTTGCTAGTTTGCCAGAACGCAGTGATGGTCCTCACCCCCTCCAGACCTCTCTCATGTTGTTCTGCTGGAGTTTCCACTCAAGCTTCCTCCTGTACCTGTCTTTAGTCTCCCTGATCCTGGCTTTCAGGTCCCTCTGTATTGCCCTCAGCTCCTCCCTATTTCCATCTCTAAACGCCCTCTTTTCAGCGTTCAGGATGTCCTTAATGTCCTTTGTCACCCATGGCTTGTTATTTGAATAACAAAGGACAGTTAAATACTAAATTAACATACGCAAAATACTGAAGGAACACTGCAGCTCAAACATTATCAATGGAAAAGAATAAAGAGTGGATGTTTCGCGTGGAGACCCTCCATCAGGACTGGAAAGGAAGACAGAATAAGAAGGTTGGGGAAGGGGAAGGAGTACATTCCGGAAATCCAGAGCTACACACCTTAACTCCTGGAGGAACTCAGCAGCTCAGGTGGCATTTATGAAAAGGTATAACAGACACTGTTTCCTGCTAAAAATTTCTGAAATGTATTACAGGTAGTAGTGATTCTGTAGCTCCTGATGAAGGGTCTCAGGTCAAAACGTCAGCTGTTTATTTCTCCAATATTTTGTTTGTGTTATCTGTATATGTTTGGTTTTGAAGGTATTAAAATTTACACCAGGAAGAGTGAAGGTGTGAGATGTATGATTCAACTATCCTTATTTTGTATAACTACATCAAAAACCTGCCACTTTTTTTGGAAGGCGATGAAGCAACTGATCTGACAGTAACTGTATGTGAAGCAATGTCATCAAATATTAACTGTGATGCCTTATTTAATATTTAATGATGCCTCTTTAACTTGAATTTAGTGAGGCATTAACTTCACGCTTCTATTCTTTTGCCAGATAAATAGTTGAAGCTTGCCTGCTAAAAAGTGTAAATGGAAAATGGAATTTCAGGAGAAAGGTGTGGTTGGAAGTAGAGCTAGTTTAGTTTTTGAATCTCCTGGCAGTAACAGTAATGTGGTGATAAGCCCCACCCATTTTCTACATTCATGGGAATCTGAAAGAAAACTCGTTGATGTTCTAATCACACTCAGTGAAGAAGCCGAAGAAGATGAAAAGCCAATGGATCAGTCTATCCTTTGTGGTGGATGGGATGATGCAGTAAGTAGTTTAACCCTCTCACCATTGAATTTTCTGTTAAACTTGTAATACAGAAATAGATGGATTAGCTTTAATTGTCACAGGTACATCGAAACATACAGTGTTGTTTACAATCAAATCAGCGAAGATTTTGTTTATCAGGCCACAAGTGTGACCACAGTTCCGGTGCCAACATAACATGCTCATAACTTATAAACCCTAATTGTATGTCTTTGGAATGTGGGAGGAAACCGGAACACCCGGAGGAAACCCACACCATCATACAACATCCATACAGACAGTGGAGGGAACTGAACCCTGATCATACAGTTTGGGCTGTAAAGCGTTGTACTAACTAGTAAGCTACTCTGCTGCCCACAGCACAGATTAAGCTGATATTAACAAGATCATTTTTTTTTCTGTGTATTTCTAAGCAACACACACAAAATTCTGGAGGAACTCAGGAGTCAGGCAGTGTCAATGGAAAAAAGTAAACAGGTGACGTTTTGGGCCGAGACCCTTCTTCAGGACTGGAAAGGAAGGGGGAAAATGCCTGAATAAAAAGATGGGAGGGGAAAGCACCCATCACCGACTTTATCTGCTCAGGGGATCTCCCATCCACTGCTACCAACCTTATAGTTCCCACACCCCGCACTTCCTGTTTCTACCTCCTACCCAAGATCCACAAACCTGCCTGTCCTGGCAGACCTATTGTCTCAGCTTGCTCCTGCCCCACCAAACTCATTTCTGCATACCTCGACACTGTTTTATCCCCCCTTGTTCAATCCCTTCCTACCTATGTCGTGACACTTCTTACGCTCTTAAACTTTTTGATGATTTTTAAGTTCCCTGACCCCCACCGCTTTATTTTCACCATAGATCTCCAGTCCCTATATACTTTCATCCCCCATCAGGAAGGTCTCAAAGCTCTCCGCTTCTTTTTGGATTCCAGACCTAATCAGTTCCCCTCTACCACCACTCTGCTCCGTCTAGCGGAATTAGTCCTTACTCTTAATAATTTCTCCTTTGGCTTCTCCCACTTCCTCCAAACTGAAGGGCGTAGCTATGGGCACCCGTATAGGTCCTAGCTGTGCCTGCCTTTTTGTTGGCTTTGTGGAACAATCTATGTTCCAAACCTATTCTGGTATCTGGCCTCCACTTTTCCTTCGCTACATCGACGACTGCTCACGCATGCTGAGCTCGTTGACTTCATTAACTTTGCCTCCAACTTTCACCCTGCCCTCAAGTTTACCTGGTCCATTTCTGACACCTCCCTCCCCTTTCTAGATCTTTCTGTCTCTGTCGACGGCTTATCTACTGATGTCTACTATAAGCCTACTGACTCTCACAGCTATCTGGACTATTCCTCTTCTCATCCTGTCTCTTGCAAAAATGCCATCCCCTTCTCGCAATTCCTCCGTCTCCGCCACATCTGCTCTCAGGATGAGGCTTTTCATTCTAGGACGAGGGAGATGTCCTTTTTTAAAGAAAGGGGCTTCCCTTCCCCCACCATCAACTCTGCTCTCAAACACATCTTCCCCATTTCTTGCACATCTGCTCTCACTCCATCCTCCCGCCACCCTACGAGGAATAGGGTTCCCCTTGTCCTCACCTACCACCCCACCAGCCTCCGGGTTCAACATATAATTCGTCGTAACTTCCACCACCTCCAACGGGATCCCACCACTAAGCACGTCTTCCGCTTTCTGCAGGGATCGCTCCCTATGCGACTCCCTTGTCCATTCGTACCCCCCCCCCCCACCCATCTCCCTCCTGGCACTTATCCTTGTAAGCGGAACAAGTGCTACACATGCCCTGACACTTCCTCCCTTACCACCATTCAGGGCCCCAGACAGTCCTTCCAGGTGAGGCGACACTTCACCTGTGAGTCAGCTGGGGTGATATACTGTGTCCGGTACTCCCGATGTGGCCTTCTATATATTGGCAAGACCCGACACAGACTGGGAGATCGTTTCGCTGAACACCTACGCTCTGTCCGCCAGAGAAAGCAGGATCTCCCAGTGGCCACACATTTTAATTCCACGTCCCATTCCCATTCTGATATGTCTATCCATGGCCTCCTCTACTGTAAAGATGAAGCCACGCTCAGGTTGGAGGAACAACACCTTGTATTCCGTCTGGGTAGCCTCCAACCTGATGGCATGAAGATTGACTTCTCTAGCTTCCGCTAATGCCCCACCTCCCCCTCGTACCCCATCCGTTATTTATTTATATACACACATTCTTTCTCTCACTCTCCTTTTTTCTCCCTCTGTCCCTCTGACTATACCCCTTGCCCATCCTCTGGGTTCCCCCCCCTTTTCTTTCTCGCTGAGCCTCCTGTCCCATCATATCCCTTTTGCCAATCACCTGTCCAGCTCTTGGCTCCATCCCTCCCCCTCCTGTCTTCTCCTATCATTTTGGATCTCTCCCTCCCCCTCCCGCTTTCAAATCTCTTACTAGCTCTTCTTTCAGTTCGTCCTGATGAAGGGTCTCGGCCCAGAACGTTGACTGTACCTCTTCCTAGAGATGCTGCCTGGCCTGCTGTGTTCACCAGCAACTTTGATGTGTGTTGCTTGGAGGGGAAAGACGCTAGCTGGAAGGTGCAGGTGCAGCCAGGTAAGAGCAGGAGAAGAAAGAATCTGACTGGAGAGAAAAGTGGACAGTAGGAGAAAGGGAAGGAGGAGGGGACCCAGAGGGAAGTAATAGGCTGGTGAAAATAAGTGAAACTTTCCTCTTCTATTGGATTCTTTCTTCTCCTGCTCTTCACCTTTCCCACCCATCTAGCTTCACCTGTCACCTTCCAGCTGGCCTCTTTCCCCTCCCTCCCCCACCTTTTTATTCAGGCATCTTCACCCTTCCTTTCCAGTCTTGAAGAAGGATCTCAGCCTGAAAAGTCAGCTGTTTACTGCTTGTCCTGCTGAATTCCTCTAGCATCTTGTGTGAGTTGCCCTGGATTACCAGCATCTGCAGACTTCCTCATGTTTGTATTCTAATTTGACAACAATAAACTAAATAAAAATAGAAGACAATGAAATAGTCCTACATTTTTTGGAGATTGAAAGAGTGAGAAATGAACTCATGGAAAAATAACATTTCTGGAGAGCCCTGCTAGGTACATGCAAAAGATTGTTCGTGGTAAAAGCAAACAAAAAAAAATTCTACCTGGCAAATAAAACAATTTCCTTGAGGCTTACTGAGATATTACAATGAAGTCGGGTTGCACTTTCGCTACCTTGGGATGTCCCAAAGAGCTTTACACCAAATTAACTACTTTTGAATAGTAATCAGTATTGTAAGAGCAAAACACAAAATGCTAGAGAAACTCTGTAGGTCTCACAGCATCTACGAAGGGAAGTAAACAGTCATTGGATCATGCCAAGACCTTTCATTGCAACTACATCACTAATGTAATGTACATAGGAAGAAAGCAAATCTCCATTCAAGAAGTTCCCATCAGATTATGATCAGATCATCTGCTTTTATCAATGTAGAAATATAGACCAGGATACTCTGTTTTTCTCTGAAATAATATCATACATATCTTATGTTTATTCAGAAGAACAGATGATACTTTCTTTTAAATGTTTTACCTGAATGGCCGCGCTAGTAACAGTGCAGTACAACTGTGGTGTTGTACTTGTATGGCCTCAATTGTTTTTTTATATATATCCGAGTCTCGGGAGTGAGACATTGTGATGCAGAGGCAACATTGTTAGCCAATGAACCACAGCAACCAATTTTCCATCCACATTTTTTTAACTTTAGACATCAACTGGAATCCATCCAGCACTAAAGCCACTCTAATTCCATCTGGGAAAATCAGCAGTCTATTCAGCCCCAAACCCCCCCCCCCCCAGTTGTGCTCCATTTCCTTTGGTAGACTGCTTAACAAGTATCCTCAATCTCCATACTGAAGGTTTAAATTCACCGAGCAGTCATTTTCAGGTGACAGAATTGGAATATCTTTCTGATTATACCTTTCAATGTTGGAACCACTAATTCTATTATACTGCCTTTTGTACCTCCTTTTTCTCTGCCTATCCCACGGCAACCTATTATTTTAAAAACAGAACTAAATTAGTCTTCAACCTTCTTTAAAAAAAATTAAAAATAATTTATGTTTATGCACCTGTCCTCAATGCAGGTGCTGGCATCAGTTAAACTGCACATTGCTGTCTTTCAAGCAAATAATTTCCCCAAGTCTCTGTCCAAAACTTTCCACAGATTTGACTAATGCCTTGACCAATTCCCTCACATGTACTGCAACCCCGCTCATCAGTTTGAACATGTGTTTTTGAGTTTGTAGTGGGATCTATGAATATGAGCAACCACATTAGGAATGAATTAAAAAAATTAGGATGAGAAGTAGTTTAAAAAAAATGACTGAATTATTGACACAATTTGTGTAAAATGCTAAAGTATTTAAAGATATGAATTGTATTAGTCAATTGAGGCTGAGTTCACTCAGTTGTAGAAAGTATGCTAATCCAGTTAGAAAATCCCTTTGAGAACAAATAACCTGTTAAGTTTGACAAAGTGCGGTCTGTACAGAAAGGAAATCTGCTGTGTGCCTTTCACACTGAATCAGATGATACATATCACTAGCATTTTTCCTCAGTAACGAACTATATGTTGCTGATGCAAGCTGGCAGGTGATAAGTGAAGCCTATCATCTCCCTCAAGTGCCCCTCTGCCTTTCCTTTCTCCCATGGTCCGTTCTCCTCTCTTATCAGATTCCTCCTTTTTTAGTCCTCTTATACCTATCACCTTCCAGATTTTCAGTTCATCCCCAACCATCTACCTTCCCCTTCACCTGACTTTAGACCGTTTCCAACTCTCTCCTTCCAGCTTCTCACTTCATCCCCTCACACCCACCCACCTATCTTCCCCTTTACCTGGCTTCACCCATCACCTTCCATCTTGCATTCCCTCCCTGCTCTCAGCCCCACCATCTTATTATGAAATTTTTTTGATCAATGGTCTCAGCCCAAAATGTCAACTGTAAATTCCTCTCCTTAGACGATACCTGACCTGCTGAGTTCCTCCAGCATTGTGTGTGTGTTATTCTGGATTTCCAGCATCTGCAGAATCTGTTGTGTTTCAAATTATTCAGAGTAGCTTGCTCAGTGAAGTTTGGAGATTCAAGTACACTGCTGACCAACTTATGGCTTGTAACAAAGCATTTTGAAATTGTTTTCCTTCTGTAGAGAGTGTAATATCTGCCAGTGCAATATTATTGTTTCTGATACAAAGGTATTTTCAGGAGAGGATCTGATCCTTGTGAGTACCCTATTAGGCAACATAGCAAGCATCTGTAAAACTAAGGCTAATTTTGTTGACCAATCATAACCTTAACTGCTTCACTGCTATTAGCTGCTGCTTGATGCATGTTCCGTCTTTGCTGTTGTTAACAGTAATGTTATAAAAAGACACTGTCGCACTTGATAAATTGCCCGTCCTTTGACTGGACAGTGAAATGGACAGACTCATATGAGAAACAGAAATGCCAAACTGCAGTGATTTGTTCCCAGCCCCCCAACCCGAGCTACATCCTTTGTTGCTAACTCATTTAATTGGTGGCTTAGAGGAATTTAGGAAATGAGAAGGCAATTTTGCTGTTTTAAGCAATTTTGCCATCCAAAGTAATTATGGTTGATTTCTATCGCAGATTCATGTACTGACTGTGGCGCCACACCCTTTTCTTTTATATGCTTGCCTAGAAAAGTCCTATCAAAAATAAATGATAGACAATATTTTTCTGTAACATACACCCAGTGGCCAATTTATTTGGTACTCCTGTACCTATTAAAGTGGCCACTGATTGTATGTTCAGGGCCATTTGCAGCTGTAGCCCATCTACTTCAAGGTTCATTATGATGTGCGTTCAGAAATGCTCGTCAAAGTGGTTCTTTTTTTTTTACAAATTTCTTTATAGAAAGAATTTATTGCATTTTAGAAATCTGTAGTTTATGTTGTTGACTGAGTTGTAGGTTAACATAGGACTGAAAAGAACATAAGACCATTAGATGTAGGAACAGAATTAGGCCAATTGGCTGATTGAGTCTGCTCCGCCATTTCACCATGGCTGATCCATTTCCCTCTCAGCCCTAAACTCCTGCCTTCTTCCTATATGTCTTCATGCCCTGTCCAAGCAAGAATCTATTAACCTTTGCTTTAAATATGTATATGTAAAGCCTTGGCCTCCACACCCGCCTGTGGCAACAAATTCCACAGGTTCACCACTCTGGCTAAAGAAGTTCTTCCTCATCTCTGTTCTAAAAGGACACCTCTCTATTCTAAGGCTGTGTCCTCTCATGCTGGGCTCTCCCACCACAGGAAGCATCCTCTCCATATCCAGTCTATCAAGGCCTTTCACCACTCGATAGATTTCAACGAGGTCACCCCTCATTCTTCTGAATTCCAGTGAATACAAACTCAGAGCCATCAAATACTTTTCATGTGACAAGCCGTTCAACCCTCCAATCGTTTTTGTGAATCTCCTTTGAACCCTCTTCAGTGTCAGCGCATCCTTTCTAAGATAAGGGGCCCAAAACTACTCACAATACTCCAAGTTAGGCCTCACCACTCACTTATAAAGCCTTAACATTATGTCCTTGCTTTTATATTCTAGTCCTCTCAAAATGAATGCTAACATCGCATTTGCCTTCCTCACCACTTACTCAACCTGCAAATTAACCTTTAGGCAACCCTGCACAAGGACTCCCAAGTCCCTTTGTGCCTCAAAGTTTTGAATTTTCTCTCCATCTGGAAAATAGTCTTCCCTTTTATTTCTTCTACCAAAGTGCATGACCGTACACTTCTTGACACTGTATTCTATTTGCCACTTTTTCGCCCATTCTCCTCATCTATCTATCCTTTTGTAGCCTTTCTACTTCCTCAAAACTAACTGCCCCTCCACCTACATTCATATTGTCTGCAAACTTTGCCACAAAGCCATCAATTCCATCATCCAAGTCATTGACATGTGACGTAAAAAGAAGCGGTCCCAACACAGACCCCTGTGGAACCCCACTAGTCACTGGCAGCCAACCAGAAAAGGCTCCCTTTATTCCCACTCTTTGTCTCCTGCCAGTCAGCCACTGCTTTATCCTTGCTAGAAACCTTCCTGTAATACCATGGGCTCTTAACTTGTTAAGCAGCCTCATGTGTGGCATTTTGTCAAAGGCCTTCTGACAATCCAGGTACGCTCCATCAACCGATTCTCCTTTGTCTATCCTGCTTGTTATTTCTTCAAAAAATTCCAACAGGTTTGTCAGGCAAGATTTTCCTTTGAGAAAACAATGCTGACTGCAGCCTCTTTTTTCATGTGCCTCCAAGTCCTTAACAATGACTCCAACATCTTCCCAACCACTGAGGTCAGACAAACTGGCTTATAAATTCCTTTCTTCTGCCTCTATCCCTTCTTGAAGAGTGGAGTGACATTTGTAAGTTTCCAGACTTCTGTAACAAATCCAGAATCTAGTGATTCTTGAAAGATCATTTCTAATATCTCTACAGTCTCTTCACCCACTTTTTTTGGAAGTCTGGGGTGTATGCCATCTGGTCCAGGTGACTTATCTACCTTCAGATATTTCAGTTGCCTAAGAACCTTCTCCAGAGTAATGGTGACTTCACACACTTCTGACCCCTGACATTCTCAAACTATCAGCATACTGCTAGTGTCTTCTACAGGTGTAAAATACTTATTCAGTTGTTTGGCTATTTCCTTGTCCCCCATTACTATCTCTCCAGCATCGTTCTCCAGAGGTCCAATATCCACACTTAGTTCTCTTTTACACTTTATGTATCTTGAAGAAACTTCTGGTATCCTCTTTAATCTTACTGGCTAGCTTACTTTCATATTCCAGCTTTACCTTCTTAATGGCTTTTTTTTTTATTTGTCTTCTGTTGGTTTTTAAAAGCTTCCCAATCCTCTAACTTCCTACTAATTTTTGCTCTATTATATGCCTTTTATGACTTTTATGTTGGCTTTGACTTCTCTTGTCAACCACAGTCATGTCATCTTTCCTTTTGAATAATTTCTCTTTGGGATGTATATATCCTGTGCCTTCCAAATTGTTTGGAGAAATTCCAACCATTGCTACTCTGCCATCATCCCTGCCAGTGTTCTTTTCCAATCAATTTTGGCAAGCTCCTCTCTCATTCCTCTGTAATTCCCTTTACTCCACTGTAATACTGATACATCCTTTTCCTTCTCAAATTTCAGGGCAAATTCAATTATATTATGATCTTGTCCCCAAGGGTTCTTTTACCTTAAGTTCTCTAATCTTTTCCAGTTGATTGCACAACACCCAATCCAGAATAGCTGATTCCCTGAGTGGGCTCAACTACGAGCTGCTCTAAAAGCCATCTTGCAGGCATTCTAGAAACTTATCCTCTTGGGATCCAGCACCCAACCTGTTTTTCCCAATCTACCTGTATCTTGGAATCCCACATGACTATTGAAACACGTCCTTTTGGCATGCATTTTCCATCTCCCATTGTAATTTGTGGACCATATCCTTACTACTATTTAAGGGACTGTAGATAACTTCCATTCGGGTCTTTGCAGTTCCTTAGCCCTACCCACAATGATTCTACACCTTCTGACCCTATGTCACCTCTTTCTAATGATTTGATTTAATTTTTGCCAACAGAGAAACGCCACCCCCTCTGCCTTCCTGCCTATCCTTTCAATACAATGTATATCCTTGGACATTAACTCCCAGCTATAATCTTTCAGCCATGATTCAGTGATGATTCCGTGCCAATCTGTAACTGTGCTACAAGTTCATCTACTTTACTCCATATACTGCGTGCATTCAAATATAACACCTTCAGTCCTATATTCACCCTTTTTGATTTTTGTCCACCCTTTACATTGCATCTCATTCTGTTGACTGAAATTTTTCCCTATCATCAGCCTCTCCCCTTCTTGGAGCCACACTACACACTGCCTCTGTTTGTAAACCAACTACCTATCCTCAGCACTATCACGCCAGTTCCCATCCCCCGCCAAATTAGTTTAAACCCTCCCAAACAACTCCGGCAAACCTGCCTGCAAGAATATTGGTCCTGATTGGGTTCAGGTATAATCTGTCTTTTGTGTAGCTTGTACCTTCTCCAGAAGAGATCCCAATGATCCATAAATCTGAACCCCTGCCCCTTGCGCTAGTTCCTCAGCCACACATTCACCTGCCAAATCATCCTATTCTTACCCTCACTGGAAGTGTATCACAAGTAGCAATCCAGAGATTACTACACTGGAGGTCCTGTTTTACCTAGCTCCCCAAAATCTCTCTTCAGTACCTCCTCACCTTGTCAACCTATGTCATTGGTGCCAATATGCACCAAGACTTCTGGCTGCTCACTCTCCCAGTTGAGAACGCTATAGACCCAATCTGAGAACCCCTGACCCTGGCATCGGTGATGCAATATACCATCCGAGTGCCTCCATCGTGCCCACAGAATCTTGTCTCTGTTCCTCTGACTATGGAATCTCCTATCACCACTGCTGTCCTCTTCACCTCCCTGCTCTTCTGAGCCACAGCACCAGACTCCGTGCCAGAGATCCAGTCACTGTGGCTCCTCACTGGTAGGTCATCCCCTCAACAGTACCTAAGGTGGTATATTTATTTTTGAAGGGAATGGCCATAGGTGTATTCTGCACTGACTGTGCATTTCCCTTCTTTTTGTTGACAGTAAACCAGTTACCTGTAACCGGTAAACCAGTAAACCTAGGGGTGACTACCACCATCAGTACAGGTTTTGGTTTTTTTTTGAAGGTTATAAGATTTTAGGATTAAATTCAACTAATGTATCTAATCTCTGCTTCACTGTACCATTTTTATCATTGATGCAAAGTCTCTTCCAATACCTGTGCAAGTTAAAATTATACTACCTCCCAAGTTCCCTAAACTTGAATGAAATAAGATCAATACATGTTCTAATATGGTACTGTGCAAAAGTCTTTGATTGGACAGTGGCACAGACACAGTAGAAGTGTTCCCATGCAGGTTGAGAGCAGAGCTTGAAAAAGCAGCCAGTTTTCAGCGGGAATCTTTGATTGGACAGTGGTGCAGACACAGTAGAAGCGTTCCTGCGCAGGTCCAGAGCTGACCTTGAAAAACACAGTCTCCCTAAGAGTACTGTCTAGTGGAGCCGTCATCAGAGAGGTCTGAGTCAGAGTGGTAAGGTTTTGGCTCAACAGGCTTCAGCAAGAACAGGCGGAGGCGAGGTAAGTAGGTAAGTTTATTTCTTTTTCTTATTAATTCTTGAAAGAATAGGGAGTATGTCTGCAGGGTCAGTGTTCTGTTCTGGGTGTCAGAGTTGGAATTTCCAGGAGTCTTCCAGCCTCCCTGAAGGCCACATCTGCAATAGGTGCATTGAGACGCAGCTCCTTAGAGACTGTGTTAGGGAACTGGAGCTGCAGCTCAATGACCTCCAGCTGGTTTGGGGTGAGGAGATGATAGACAGGAGCTAAAGAAGGTAGTCACCCTAAGGCTAAAGGAGACAGATAAATGGGTGACTGTCATGAGAAGGAAGGGAGAATGTCAGATAGTGGAGAGCACTCTTGTGGCCATCCCCCTCAACAATAAGTACTCCATTTTGAGTGCTGCTAGGGGTGGGGGGCAGGGGTGGTGCAGTGACCTACTGGAGCGAAGCGACAGCAGCCATGCCTCTGGCACTGAGTCTGGCCCTGTGGCTCTGAAGGGTAGGGAACTGGAGAAGATGGCAGCAGTAATTAGGGAGACAGATAGGTGATTTTGTGGACACAAAAAAGAAACACAGATGGTAGTTTGCTTCTCAGGTGCCAGGTCCACAACGTTTCTGAATGCATCCACAATATTCTGAAAAGGGAGGGTAAACAGCCAGAAGTCATGGTACATATGGGTACCAACGACACAGTTAGAAAAAGGGAGGAGGTCCTGTAAACAGAATACGGGGAGTTAGGAAGGAAGTTGAGAAGCAAGATCTCAAGGGTAGGAAACAACAGGAATTCTGCAGATGCTGGAAATTCAAGCAACACACATAAAAGTTGCTGGTGAACGCAGCAGGCCAGACAGCATCTCCAGGAAGAGGTGCAGTCGACGTTTCAGGCCGAGACCCTTTGTCAGGACTAACTGAAGGAAGAGTGAGTAAGGGATTTGAAAGTTGGAGGGGAAGGGGGAGATCCAAAATGATAGGAGAAGACAGGAGGGGGAGGGATGGAGCCCAGAGCTGGACAGGTGATAGGCAAAAGGGATACGAGAGGATCATGGGACAGGAGGTCCAGGAAGAAAGACAAGTTAGAGAAGTCGATGTTCATGCCATCAGGTTGGAGGCTACCCAGACGGAATATAAGGTGTTGTTCCTCTAACCTGAGTGTGGCTTCATCTTTACAGTAGAGGAGGCCGTGGATAGACATGTCAGAATGGGAATGGGATGTGGAATTAAAATGTGTGGCTACTGGGAGATTCTGCTTTCTCTGGCGGACAGAGCGTAGGTGTTCAGCAAAGCGGTCTCCCAGTCTGCGTTACAGTAGAGGAGGCCATGGATAGACATGTCAGAATGGGAATGGGACGCAGACTGGGAGACCGCTTTGCTGAACACCTACGCTCTGTCTGCCAGAGAAAGCAGGATCTCCCAGTGGCCACACATTTTAATTCCACATCCCATTCCCATTGTGATATGTCTATCCACGGCCTCCTCTACTGTAAAGATGAAGCCACACTCAGGTTAGAGGAACAACACCTTATATTCCGTCTGGGTAGCCTCCAACCTGATGGCATGAACATCGACTTCTCTAACTTCCGCTAATGCCCCAGCTCCCCCTCGTACCCCATCTGTTACTTATTTTTATACACACATTCTTTCTCTCACTCTCCTTTTTCTCCCTCTGTCCCTCTGAATATACCCCTTGCCCACTCTCTGGGTTCCCCCCCCTTGTCTTTCTTCCCGGACCTCCTGTCCCATGATCCTCTCGTATCTCTTTTGCCTATCACCTGTCCAGCTCTTGGCTCCATCCCTCCCCCTCCTGTCTTCTCCTATCATTTTGGATCTCCCCCTCCCCCTCCAACTTTCAAATCCCTTACTCACTCTTCCTTCAGTTAGTCCTGACGAAGGGTCTCGGCCTGAAACGTCATCTGCACCTCTTCCTAGAGATGCTGCCTGGCCTGCTGCGTTCACCAGCAACTTTTATGTGTGTTTCTCAAGGGTAGGATCTTGGGACTGCTGCTTGTGCCATGTAGCAGAGGCTAGGAATAGAATGAGCTGGCAGATAAATGCATGGCTGAAGTATTGGAGCAGGGGGCAGGGATTCAAATTTCTGGATCATTGGAACCTCTTCTGGGGCAGGTGTGACCTGTACAAAAGAGATCAGTTGCACTTGAATCTGAGGGGGCCAATATTCTTGTGGACAGTCTTGCTAAAGCTGTTACGAGTAATTTAAACTAATATGGCAGGGGGATGGGAACCAGTATGATAGAGCTGAGGATGAGCCAGCAAGTTTACAAGTGGATGGGCGTAATATGAATTTAAGGAAGACAAGCCAGTGATTGGGTATAAATGCAGACAGAGCAAAGAGTTCAATTATACCACAGAGCCAAAATTCAAAAGGGTGAAGAATGCAGGACAGAAGGTGACAGAATTTAAATGTACGTAGTATTCAGAAAGTTTTAAAAATCCAACAAAAGGCAACTAAAACAGCCATAAGAAGGGAAAAGATAAAATATGTGGCAGATTAGCCAATAATATAAAGTTGGATCCTAAAAGTTTTTTTTCAGTTATATAAAAAGTAAAAGGGTGGTGAGAGTTGATATTGGACCACTGGAAAATGATGCTGGTGAGGTAGTAATGGGGGGGAGGGGATGACAAAGAATTGGCAGATGAACTTAATGGGTTCTTTGCATCAATCTTCAATGTGAAAGACACCAGCAGTGTGCCAGATGTCCCTGAGTTCAGTACCAGGAGTGAGTGCCATTGCTATTACAAAGGAAAAGGTCTTGAGAGGGATAGGTCACCTGGACCAAATGGACTACATCTCAGAGTACTGAAAGAGGTTGTTGAAAAGATAGCAGACGCATTGGTTATGATCTTTCAAAAATCACTTGATTCTGGCTTGGTTCTGGAGGACTGGAAAAATGCAATTGCCATTGCACTCTTAAAGAAGGGAGGAAGGCAAAAGAATGGAAATTATAGGCCAGTTAGCCGAACCTCAGTTGTTGGGAAAGTGTTGGAGTCTATTATTAAGGATGAGGTCAAAGTAAAATAAGTTAAAGCAGCATGGTTTCTGTAAAGGGAAATCTTGCCTAACAAACCTGTTAGAGTTCTTCGAGGAAGTAACAAGCAGGGTGGACATATACTTAGATTTTCAGAAGGCATTTGATTAGGTGCCACACATGAGGCTGCTTAACAAGTTAAAATCCCATGGCATCACAGGAAAGATACTGGCATGGATAGAGGAATGGCTGATAGGCAGCAAGCAGTGAGTGGGAATAAAGGGGGCTTTTCTGGTTGGGTGCCAGTGACTGGTGTTACTCGGGGCACTATTGGGACCACTACTTTTCACATTGTTTGTCAGTGATTTAGATAATGGAATTGATGGCTTTGTGGCAACGTTTGCAGATGATACGAAGATAGGTGAATTAGGTAGTGCTGAGCAAGCAATGCGATTGCAGCAGTACTTAGACAAATTGGAAGAATGGGAAAACAAGTTGCAGATGAAATACAATGTTGGTAAATGTATACTAATGTATTTTGGTAAAAGGAACTAAAGTGCAGGTTATTATCTCAATGGGGAGAAAATTCAAACATCAGAGCTGCAGAGGGACTTAGGAGCCCTCGTGTAAAACTCCTAGAAGGTTAATTTATAAGTTGAGTCTGTGTTAAAGAAGGCTAATGCAATGTTGGTTTTCATTTCAAGGGGAATAGAACATAAAAGCAAGGAGATAATCCTGAGGCTTTATAAGACACTTGTCAGGCCGCACTTGGAGTATTGTCAACAGTTTTGCCCCGTACCTCAGAAAGGATGTGCTGTCATTGGAGATAGTCCAGAGGATATTCACGAGGATGATTCCGGGAATGAAGTGGTTAACATATGAGGAGCGTTCAGCGGCTTTGGGCTTGTACTCACCGGAAATTAAAAGAATGCAGGGGGATCTCTGAAACCTACCAAATATTGAAAGGATTAAATATGTTTTTTTTTACATACAATGTTTCCAATGGTGGGCATATCCCGAACTAGAGGGTACAGCCTCAAAATTGAGGGGTGATGCTTTAGTACAGAGGTAAGGAGGAATTTTTTAGCCAGGGAGTAGTGAATCTGTGGAATTCTCTGCCACAGACAGCTGCGGAGGCTAAGATTGCTGGTATATTTAAAGCGAAAATTGATAGTTTCCTGATTGGTCAGGGCATCAAAGGTTATGGCGAGAAGGCAGGTGTATGGGGTTGAGTGGGATCTGGGATCAGTCATGATGGAATGGCAGAGCAGACTTGATGGGCTGAGTTGCCTAATTCTGCTCCTATGTCTTATGCTCTTAGGCACGTATATATAGCTAGAGTGCCTAAGACTTTTGCATACTGCAGTAATTTTATGTATTGCACTGTACTGCTGCCACAAAATAAAAACAAATCTCATGCCCTGTGATTGATGATAAAGCTAATTCTGGTTTGGGTCTCTATTGTGGACTGAGAGTGTGAAGGGAGCAGGGAGAGGGGAATTGTGTTTAGGAAAAGGGGGAGGCAGACGCGAGCGAGCGGGAAGCACCAAAGAGACATTCTGGAATGATCAATAAGCCAATTGTTTGGAATTAAATAACCTTGCCTGGTGTCCCAGGGCTAGGTGGGTCTGCACCAGCGCCATCCACGGCGCTCTGCCCTCACCATTCCCAACAATCTTTGCTCCCCCCAGATTTGAAAACTTGCTCTCCACTCCACATTAACAAATACAGAACAGAACACTGCAAAAGTCTTAGGCTATATATATCTGTAAGACTTTTGCACAGTACACTGTATATTTGAATTTCATGAAGAAGAAGTTTTAACTGACACAGGACAAATTCAAACTTCAAAATGGTTTAAATTTAATAATTTGTAGTTCTGTATATATCTACAAAACATGAAGGGTAGGTGGTGAACCTTCTGTGTATTGGATGTGTATTGCATCTATAGATATGGGTCTAACTCCAGCCTTATGCTGTTATCTCATCTACAGGTCTTATAAAAAAGAATCTGCAGATGGAGGAATTCTGAAATAAAACTAGAAGTGTTGGAAAACTCCATTTAGCTACTGTGAAAGTAGAACAGTTGATGTTTTATATCTAGGACCTTTCATTAGAACAGGGAAAGGGGACTTGGAAAGCAAAACCACTTGTACTTTCATAGACGAAGTGAATTTTCATTAATGATATGAATGGTACAGTGATGGAGGTGCTCCCTTTCAGAGTTCTGAAGAATGGTCTCAGACTGAAACATTAACTGCTTCTTTTTCCGCAGATACTGCTTGAACTGCTGAATGTTTTTATTACAGATATTATAAAGTTAACCACTTAATAAGTATGTATGCTGAAAATTGCTGTGTTGACTTAACATTATTGTAGAATTATAACAGTAGGACATTATGTATTTACTGCTTATAAATTTCTGTTTATAAAATAGTTTTTTAAGGCATAAGCCTAATCAGGAACCTATTGACCTCAGAATCAGGTTTATTATCACAGGCATGTGACGTGAAATTCGTTAACTTAGCAGCAGCAGTTCAATGCAATATATAATCTAGCAGAGAGAAAAAAAATAATAAAATAAAATAATATAATAAACAAACAAGTAAATCAATTACATATGTTGAATAGATTTTAAAAAGTGCAGAAACAGAAATACCGTATATTTTTTTAGAAATGTGAGGTAGTGTCCAAAGGTTCAATGTCCATTTAGGAATTGGATAGCAGAGGGGAAGAAGCTGTTCCTGAATCGCTGAGTGTGTGCCTTCAGGCTTCTGTACCTCCCACCTGATGGTAACAGTGAGAAAAGGGCATGGCCTGGGTGCTGTAGGTCCTTAATAATGGACGCTGCCTTTCTGAGACACTGCTCCCTAAAGATGTATTGGGTACTTTGTAGGCTAGTACCCTACAAAGATGGAACTGACTAGATTTCCAACCTTCTGAGGCTTCTTTTGGTCCTGTGCAGTAGCCCCTCCCTACCAGACAGTGATGCAGCCTGTCAGAATGCTCTCCATGATACAACTATAGAAGTTTTTGAATGTATTTGTTGACATGCCAAATCTCTTCAAACTCCTAATAAAATACAGCCGTTGTCTTGCCTTCTTTATAACTACATTAATATGTTGGGACCTGGTTGGATCCTCAGAGATCTTGGCACCCAGGAACCTGAAGCTGCTCACTGTCTCCACTTCTGATCCCTCTTTGAGGATTGGTATGTGTTCCTTCGTCTTACCCTTCCTGAAGTCCACAATCAGTTCTTTCGTCTTACTGACGTTGAGTGCCAGGTTGTTACTACGGCACCATTCCACTAGTTGGCATATCTCACTCCTGTACGCCCTCTCGTCACCACCTGAGATTCTACCACCAATGGTTGTATCATCAGCAAATATTCTCAATGACTTGACCTCTGCAGCCACCTGTAGCAATAAATTTCACATTCATCACCTTCTGCTAAAGAAATTCCTCCTTATCTCTATTCTAAAGGGACGCTCCTGTATTCTGAGCTTGTACCCTCTGGTCCTAGACCCCCCATTATTGGAAACGTCCTCTCCATGTCCACTCTGTCTTGGACTTTCAATAATGAGGGATAAGACTTGTTGCTAAGTTAGGATTGTTTTTTAAAATGAGGAAAATATAGTTACTAAGTAAAATTCTAATTATTTTAATGTCCAAGAGCTTCTTTGAATAGATTTTTTTGTTGCATCTTTATTCAGCCTATCCATCAAAATTTTTGCTTTTGCTCGTTTAAGGTATTTGGCTAACAAATCAGAGGAGAGATGGAGGCATTTAAAATAGTGTATCATTTCTGGGGTCTGGTATGCTATGGCTGAAAGGCTGGTTGATCCAAATTAATAAGAAAAATAGAATAGTTGGCAGAAGCCTGATGGGCCAAATAACTTTCCATACAATATCTACACCTTGCTATCTACAGTTATTGGGCAGTTGGGAATAAAGTTGAAAAACTATATTTTAAGTTACACAGTAGGGTAATCATATTTTTTTAAAATCTGCAATTTTCACCAACAGGGCTCTGATTACAAATAGAAACAGTTCAGTTTAACTTATTATAGTGCCAATTGATTACTGCTTTGTGTCATCAGGTAAACCTAGGTTCACTAGCTCCACATGTGCCTGGAGATAGAGAACTGTGTTGAAGGTAAATGTTTGAAGAAGTAAGGTCAGGTAGCTGATACATTCCAAAAACATAATTGCAGTATAAAATCTTCATGATTATCAACTTTAAACCTACCTCATACTTTATTCTTTTTAAAATTGTTTGTTGACTTTATAGTTGTGAGCAGTGATGGCAAACCTTTTTGAGAGGATGTGGCTAAATATGCAATAACCATTTTAAAAACTTCTGTTGTGTACCATAGTAATTTTGAACATAAATTATCTTTATAATTATGGATTTTAAAGAAAAAGGATGAGTCCTGTTACTTATTTATGTGTATTTATCAGTTTACCGTTAATAAAATGATAAGAGACATTGAAATAAATATAACATTTCAGTAAATCTGTTCAAAAATTGGTATTGCAACCCTCTCACCTGGGCTCGTACATCAACTTGGCTCGTTAGCTAACTCTGCTGTCAGCCAGGTGACTCAGCGGTGAGAAGGCCACCTTTCATAAACAATATACGTCTATGGTCGGTATGATTTGGGGTTCTACCAAACAGGAAAGTCAGGATGTTTCAGTTAAGGAGCATAGATTGTAGCGAATGCTGTGTAAATACTATTCATACACTGTTTTTGGTAACCCAGAAATTACAAATCATACACCAGCATAAAATTATAAAGAAAGTATATTTACCAAATTTTAAACTTTTAACAAACAGTTACAGAAAAATAAAAGGGCCCATTACAGTTAAACCAGTCCAATGTGCACATAAACGTTGGAGCTCATTCTGGAGTAGTCAGGGCTGTATCTCTCTACTCACACACTGGACCCATGGTTTGCATGAAAGCTCCCGACACATTCTGAACTTCCCTTAAGGACCATCTCAAATGAACTGGCTCTCACTCAGGAGCATTCTTCCTCCTTGGAAGCATTCATCTGCACAAAGCACTTCTTGCAATGGGGACTCTCCTTTCAACAGCATTCTGTGGCATCTTATGCTCCACTCTGCAGCTCCTGCCAAAAGACCCCAAACCAGACAACCGTCCTTATAGAAAACTTTTCCACTCAGCTCTCTAGAGAACAACATGACTCCTTATCTTTAGCCGAAGCCAAAACACACTTTCCAGCAGGACACACTGCTTTTACAGAAAACTGCTAAAATAAAATAGCTCACAGCATAGCAGTAGAAACCTTAACTAGGGCATTACATTCTCCCCCCACCAAAAATAGTCATGTCCTCATGATTGTGGAACTTAATAAACCATGATTAATAACAGTATTCAGTGGATCTTGTGATCTCAGGACCCCAAATCCATTTGAAAATGGAAGTATCATATCTCACCTTGGGAATTGACATAACACTGTTGCCCAGGTGCACCCTCTGCCAGCCTAGCCAGGAGTTTCCTGACACTCTGAGACCTCCTTATCTCATCTTTACCTTCTCCAGCTTCAGCCACTCCTTGCCACCTTCCTTGTCTATCAGAGGATGCCTCCCTCTGTCTATCACTTGTACCTTCCAGTGGCTCAGGTCCCGGACTACTCTATGTTTGAACTCAGCATTCTTCAATTTAAGCAGGTGCTGCCAAACATCTTCCACTGGTGCTAACCTGTGAGACCTCTCTCGGAAATGGGCGTCCTCTGTCACTCGAGTTACTCCTCCAGGATGTAACGTGATGGGTTTAGACTGGGTGTACCACACAGTTCCTTGTTTGTGCTCATCATTCTGCTTAGGAAAAACTTGTAGCTTCTCAAAAGCAACTCTGAATACCAGGTGAATGGACAAGGTTTTCAAAAAACTCCCTCCATTTCTCTCCTTTCATGCTGCTATGAGCCTTTTCACAATGGGAGTATTTGTTTCCACAAGAATGGAAGCTTCACCTTTTTCAACTGGATCCGGCCAGACCAACATTGGTGTGTCGGAAGAATCTCAGATACTCCAACATCTGCTTCTGAAAACTCCGTTTTCAATGACAAGTAACCATTGTACGCGTACTCATCAGTACTAAGCCCCCAAATCTCAAGGCGCTGAGTGGCATCAATGGTAAATGCAAAAAATACTGGTTCTAAAAGGATCTCTAAAGCAAAGCAACTCGAGAACCTGTGTCAAGTATGGCCCTAGCATAAACACCTTCAACCCATATGGATTCATCAGAGCTTGGTCACACTAAACCTTCAGGAATGGTGTTTTGCACTTTAGTATTTGCCTTTATACACTGATTGGAACGTATGCTCTCTGAGATGCCAGCCCGTTCCTTCACAGGGTCCCTCCGTAGTTTTGCTTCTTCTCTATTTGATTAACTGATCTATTTTTTGAAGATTTTCCTGTCCCTCAAAGTCTCACTTGAAATGGCCATCTTCTCCACAGTTGTAACAGAAAGTATCAGTCACTTCCCTAGTCAGGAGACCCTCACCAGCAGCATTCTACTGCATTGTAAGGCCTGCAGGTAGGTTGGGTTTCCCCATGGACGTGTCACACTTAGCTGAAACATTAGCAGACATTCATCAACTCAGCTCAGCTTGAAAGCTTTTCTCATTCCTCAAAAGCTCTATTTCTGTGGAATCATGGGTCACTTTAGCAGCAGAGGCTATCACTGAAGACGTTACTCAGCTTTTGGAAATGTTCTGATTCACAATCATGTTTTACTCCTCTAACTTCTCTGAGTAACTCGGTAAAAGATGGAGGGTGCATCTTGTGGGTCATTTGGAAATGTAGAGCAATCTTGTCATGTGATAGTGTGCCCTTCACAATTTGCTCCATCCTCAAGCAATTTCTCTCAGACAGTTGAATGCCCCCTGTGTGGCACAAACAGTGCAGCAGTTTATCCAACCTGAAAGGGAGGCAGACAGCTTCTCTCCTTTCTCCAGAATGTGTGCCTAAATTTCATCATAAGATTGGCTGAACTTTTGGTACTGCCAAAAGCATCTTCCAGAGCTTGAAAGTAATTAGCTTGCATGGCTAATGGCTTTTCTGCCTCTAGGAACCTCACTATATCAGCCATCAGACCCTTTAAACTCTCCACCAGTCTCTGTGTTCTCATATTATCTGAGCACTGCTATTCAACCAGTAACTGAGATGTTTGCTCAGCCCAAGCCTCATATTCCTTTTCTCTGTTGGGTGTGGGCTTCACTCCAGAGAATGTTCCTAGCCTATGATAACTTTGGCTCTTCACAGGTACGCTTTGGCATTTATCAGCCAGTAATGTCATAGCCAAAACCAGCTCAGAATTTAAATCAGCCACTGAAGGACACATTACACCTTTCCCTTACTTTGAAGAAATGAGAACAACTTGTCTTTAAAGTCTTCACCGTCAGCTACATTCCCTATTTCTCAAAAAATATGAACTGCACATGGCCCTGAACCTCCAGGTGCCTCTATCTTAACAGGCAGCATGACTTCAGTAACGTCACTGGTAGCCTGGACTAACATGACATCCTTACCTGTTGAATAATCAAAGTGTCAGTCAATCAGTGTAACTTTCCCCAATACTTTTACAGAACTCAGCACTCCGAGTAGCAGTTCATCTGGAATTCTAACATCCACCCTGCTCAGAACACAAGCATGGATAACTGCTTTGAATTGCACCAAACCTTAATCCCCACCAAATCCATAATAAAGTACCTTAATTGCAACGCACCTCACTTTCCCCAAACACTGCTTAAACACAAATAAAACACACAATAAACTGCTTAATCAACCTTTAAACAGCATTCACACAGCATCCAAAATCCAGGACGGAGCTCCCACAAGCAAAACCCTCTCAACGGGACTCATACACCAACTTGGCTCGTTAGCTAACCCTGCTAACAGCCACATGACTCAACAGTGAGAAAGGTCAGTATGATTTGGGGTTCGACCATACAGGGAAGTCAGGACGTTCCAATTAAGTAACATAGGTTGTAGCAATTGCTGTGTAAATACTGCCCATACACTGTTATCAGAAGCCCAGAAATGACAGATCATACACCAGCATAAAATTATAAGGTAAGTATGTTTACCAAATTCTCAACTTTAACCAACAGTTACAGAAAAAGAAAAGAAAAATAAAAGGGCCCATTACAGTTAAACCAGTCCAATGTGCACATAAACGTTGGAGCTCATTCTGGAGTAGTTAGGAATGTATCTCTTTACTCACAGTTTGTGTGAAAGTACCCAGCACATTCTGAACTTCCCTCAAAGTCAGTCAGTCAGTCTCTCTCTCTCTCTCTCTACCCCCCTCTCCTTTTCCTCCTTGGAGCCATTCATCTACATAAAGCACTTCTTACAACGGGGACTCTCTCCTTCCAATGGCATTCTGCGGACCATAAAACATAGAAGCAGAATTATGTCATTCAGCCCATCAAGTCTGCTCTGCCATTCAATAATGGCCGATCCCAGATCACACTCAACCCCATACACCTGCCTTGTCGCCATATCCTTTGATGCCCTGACCAATCAGAAAGCTATTAACTTTCACCTTAAATATACCCACAAACTTGGCCCCCACCGCAGTCTGTGGCATCACATTCCACAGACTCACCACTCTCTGGCTAAAAAAAAATTCCTCCTTACCTCTGTTCTAAAAGGTTGCCCTCAATTCTGAGGTTCTGCCCTCTAGTTCTGGATATGCCCACCATAGGAAATATCCTCTCCACATTTACCCTATCTAATCCTTTCAACATTCAATAGGCTTCAGTAAGATCCCCCCGCATTCTTCTAAATTCCAGTGAATACAGCCTAAAGCCTTCATTCTCAGAATCATCCCTGTGAGCGTCCTCTGGACTCTCTCCAATGACAACACATCCTGAGATATGGGGCCCAAAGCTGTTGACAGTACTTCAAATGCGGCCTGAGAAGTGTCTTATAAAGCCTCAGCATTATCTCCTTGTTTTGATAATTCTTTTCCCCTTGAAATGTCTTGCACGAGGACTCCCAAGTTCCTCTGCATCTTTGATGTTTGAAATTTCTCCCCATTTAGATAGTAATCTATACTTTTGTTCCTTTTACCAAAATGCATTATCATACATTCCCCAACATTGTATTCCATCTGCCACTTTTTTGCCCATTCCTCCAATTTGTCCAAGTCCTGCTGAATCACATTGCATACTCCTCCACCTATCTTTGTATCATCTGCAAACTTTGCCACAAAGCCATCCATTCCACTATCTCAATCATTGACAAACAATGTAAAAAGTACAGTCCCAATACTGACCCCTGAGGAATACCTATAGTCACTGGCAGCCAACCAGAAAAGCCCCTTTTTATTCCCACTCACTGCCTTCTGCCTGTCAGCGTTTCCTCTATCCATGCCAGTGTCTTTCCTGCAACACCATAAGAATTACCTTGTTAGGCACCTTATCTGATGCCATCTGAAAATCTAAGTAAATGACATCCACTGCCTCTCTTTTGTCCAACCTACTTGTTTCTTCCTCAAAGAACTCTAACAGATTTGTCAGGCAAGCTCTCCCTTTTCCGAAACCATGCTGTCTTTGACTTATTTTGTCATTAGTCTCCAAGTACCCCGAAACATCATCCTTAACAATAGAACTCCAACACTTCCCCAACAACTGAGGTTAGGCTAACTGGCCTATAATTTCCTTTCTTTTGTGCCTTCCTCCCTTCTTGAAGAGTGGGGTGACATTTGCAATCTTCCAGTCCTCCAGGACCATGCCAGAATCAAGAGATTCTTGAAAGATCATGATCAACGCATTTGTTGTCTCTTCAGCATCCTCTCTCAGGACTCTGAGATGTAGTCCATCTGGTCCAGATGACTTAATCCACCTTAAGATCTTTGAGTTTGCCTAGTACCTTTTCCTTTTGTAATAGCAATAGCACTTGCTCCTGCTCTGTGATGCTCATGCACTTCTGGTACACTGCTAGTGGCTTCCACAGTTAAGACTGATGCAAAGTACCCATTATGTTCATCTGCCATTTCTTTGTCCCCCATTACTACCTCACCAGCATAATTTCCAGTGGTCCAATATTAATTCTCATCTCCCTTTTACTCTTCATATAACTGAAAAAACTAATAGTATCCTGCTTTATATTATTGACTTGTTTACCCCTATATTACATCTTTTCCCTTCTTGTAGCTTTTTTAATTGCCTTTTGTTGGATTTTAAAAACTTCCCAATCATCCATCTTCCTACTCAATTTTGCTACCTTATATGCCTTCTCCTTGGCTTTTATGCAGTCCTTAACTTCCCTTGTCAGCCACAGTTGCCTAGCCCTGCCATTTGAGAACAACTTCTTCTGTGGGGCATATCTATCCTGTGCCTTGTGAACTATTCCCAGAAACTTCAGCCATCTTTACTCTGCCGTCATCCCCACCAGTATTCTCCAGCAATCCACCTGGGCAAGCTCCTCTCTCATGCCTCTGAAGTGCCCTTTATTCTATTGCAATACCAATACATTTTCTCTCTCAAATTGCAGTGTGAATTCAATCATATTATGATCACTGACTCCTAATGGTTCCTTTACATTAAGCTCTGTAATAAGATCTGGGTTATTACACAACATCCAATCTAAGATAGCCTTCCCCCGAGTAGGCTCAAGCACAAGCTGCTCTAAAAAGCCATCTCATGGGCATTCAACAAATTCCCTCTCTTGCAATCTGACACCAGCCTGATTTTCCCAATCCCCTTGCATATTGAAGATCCCCCATTACAATTGTGACATTACCTTATTATACGTTTTTGCTAGCTCCCTTTGCAATCTCAACTCCATGTCTTGGCTACTACTTGGAGGCCTATGTATGATTCCCATAATTTTTTTTACACTTGCAGTTTAACTCCACCCACAAAGATTCAACATTCTCTGACCCTATGTCACCTCTTTCTGAAGATGTAATTCCATCTCTTCAAGAATCCCGGATGGTCTGTTGCCTCCCTGGTGCCATGGTCCACGATATCTCGGATCGAGTTCTCGGTATTCTCAGGAGGGAGGGTGAGCAGCCGGATGTCGTGGTCCATGTAGGGACCAATGACGTGGATAGGAAGGAGGAGGAGGTCCTGCAAAGAGTTTAGGGAGTTAGGTGCGAAGTTGAAGAACAGCACCTCCAGGGTTGCAGTCTCAGGGTTGCTACCCGTGCCACGTGCTAGCGAGGCTAGAAACAGGAAGATAATGCAGCTAAATACGTGGCTAAGGAGTTGGTGCAGGAGGGAGGGCTTCATGTTTCTGGACAATTGGGCTTTGTTTCAGGGAAGGTGGGACCTGTTCTGACGGGATGGTCTGCACCTGAACTGGAGGGGAACTAACATCCTTGTGGGTAGGTTTGCTAGTGCTGCTCCAGGGGGTTTAAACTAGATTTGCAGGGGGAGGGGAACCAGAGTGTTAGAGCAGATAGTGAGGTGGTGAGGGATAAAGGTCAAGCGAGGACTGCATGTATAGACAGAAATCAAAGGTTTGTACCTGATAGAAATGTTCTCAGGTGCATCTATTTCAATGCAAGGAGTATTGTAGGTAAGGCAGATGAGCTTTGGGCGTGGATTGGCACGTGGGATTAAGTCATTATTGCTATTACTGAGACTTGGTTGCAGAAGGGGCAGGACTGGCAGCTTAATGTTCCGGAGTTCCGTTGTTTCAGACGTGACAGAGGGGGAGGGATGAAAGGGGGAGGAGTGGCATTACTAGTCAGGGAAAATATCACAGCTGTGCATAGGCAGGACAGCCCGGAGGGCTTGTCTGCAGAGGCCATATGGGTGGAGCTGACGAACGGGAAAGGTGTGACCACACTAATAGAGTTGTATTATAGACCGCCCAATAGTCAGAGAGAATTAGAGGAGCAAATCTGTAGAGAGATAGCAGACCGATAGTAGAGTAAGAAACAGTAAGTTGTAATAGTAGGGGATTTTAACTTTCCACATATTGACTGGGACTCCCACACTGTGAAAGGGCTAGATGGCTTGGAGTTTGTCAAATGTGTTCAGGAAAGTTTTTAAAATCAATATATAGAGGTACCAACGAGAGAGGATGCAATACTTGATCTCCTATTAGGGAACCAGACAGGTCAAGTGACAGAAGTATGTGTAGGCAAACATTTTGGGTCCATAATGTCATTAGTTTCAAGTTAATTATGGATAAGGATAGGTCTGGTCCTCGAGTTGAGGTTCTAAATTGGAGAAGGGCCAATTTTGTGGAAATGAGAAAGGGTCAAGGAAGAGTGGATTGAGATAAGTTGTTTTCTGGCAAGGATGTGTTCATTCAGTGGAAGGCCTTCAAAGGGGAAATTTTGAGAGTGCAGAGTTTACATGTTCCTGCCAGGATTAAAGGCAAAGTCAACAGGCTTAGGGAACCTTGGTTTTCAAGGGATATTAACGATCTGGTTCAGAAAAGTGGAGAAGTGTATAGTAGGTAGAGGCAACAAGGAACAAATGAGGTACTTGTAGAGTATAGAAAATGTAAGAAAATACTAAAGGAGGAAATCAGGAAGGCAAAAAGAAGACATGAGGTTGCTTTGGCAGATAATGTGAAGGTAAACCCGAAGGGTTTCTACAGGTATATTATGAGTAAAAGGATAGTAAGGGACAAAATTGATCCCCTAGAAGATCAGGGTGGTCGTCTATGTGTGGGGCCTCACGAGATGGGGGAGATCTTAAGCAGTTTTTTTGCATCAGTATTTACTCAGGAAACTGGCATAGAATATATGGAAGGAAGGGAAAGAAGCTGTAGTGTCATGGAACATATAGAGATTAAAGAGGAGGAGGTGCTTTCTACCTTACAGCGAATAAACGTAGCTAATGCCCCTGGGCCTGGCATGATATTTCTTCGGACCTTGAGAGAGACTACTGTTGAAATTGCAGGGGCCCTGGCAGAAATATTTAAAATGTTCTTAGCCACGGGTGCAGTGCTGGAGGATTGGAGGGTAGCTCATTTTTTTTCATTGTTTAAAAAAGGCTCCAAAAGTAAACCAGGTAATTACAGGCCAGTGAGCCTGACATCAGTAGTAGGTAAATTATTGGAAGGTGTTCTGAGAGATTGGATATACAAGTATTTGGACAGCCAAGGGCTGATTAAGGATAGTCAGCATGGCTTTGTGCGTGGTAGATTGTGTTTAACGAATCTTATAGAGTGGTTCGAGGAGGTTACCAAGAAAGTAGATGAAGGAAAGGTTGTGGATGTTGCCTACTTGGACTTTAGTAAGGCCTTTGACAAGGTCCCACATGGGAGGTTATTTCAGAAAGTTCAGACACTAGGTATCCATGGAGAGGTTGTAAACTGGATTTGAAATTGGCTGTGTGGGAGAAGACAGAGAGTGGTAGTGGATGATTGCTTCTCAGACTGGAGGCCTGTAACTAGTGGTGTGCCTCAGGGATCTGTGCTGGGACCATTGTTGTTTGTTGTCTATATCAGTGATCTAGATAATGTGGTATATTGGATCAGCAAGTTTGCTGACGTCACTAAGATTGGAGGTGTTATGGACAGTGAGGAAGGCTTTCAAAGCTTGTGGAGGGATCTGGATTCTGCATTAAGGTGTGAGGTGTTGCATATTGGAAGGACAAATCAAGGTAGGATATACACAGTAAATGGTAGGGCACTGAGGAATGCGGAGGAACAAAGGGATCTGGGAGTTCAGTTACATAATTCCCTTAAAGTGGCGTCACAGGTAGACAGGGTTGTAAAGAAGGCTTTTGGCATCCTAACATTCATAAATCAAAGTATTGAGTATAGGAGTTGGGATGTTATAGAAACATAGAAAATAGGTGCAGGAGTAGGCCATTCGGCCCTTCGAGCCTGCACTGCCATTTATTATGATCATGGCTGATCCTCCAACTCAGAACCCCGCCCCAGCCTTCCCTCCATACCCCCTGACCCCCGTAGCCACAAGGGCCATATCTAACTCCCTCTTAAATATAGCCAATGAACTGGCCTCAACTGTTTCCTGTGGCAGAGAATTCCACAGATTCACCACTCTCTGTGTGAAGAAGTTTTTCCTAATCTCGGTCCTAAAAGGCTTCCCCTCTATCCTCAAACTGTGGCCCCTCGTTCTGGACTTCCCCAACATCGGGAAGAATCTTCCTGCATCTAGCCTGTCCAATCCCTTTAGGATCTTATACGTTTCAATCAGATCCCCCCTCAATCTTCTAAATTCCAACGAGTACAAGCCCAGTTCATCCAGTCTTTCTTCATATGAAAGTCCTGCCATCCCAGGAATCAATCTGGAGAACCTTCTTTGTACTCCCTCTATGGCAAGGATGTCTTTCCTCAGATTAGGGGACCAAAACTGCACACAATACTCCAGGTGTGGTCTCACCAAGGCCTTGTACAACTGCAGTAGTACCTCCCTGCTCCTGTACTCGAATCCTCTCGCTATAAATGCCAGCATACCATTCGCCTTTTTCACCGCCTGCTGTACCTGCATGCCCACTTTCAATGACTGGTGTATAATGACACCCAGGTCTCGTTGCACCTCCCCTTTTCCTAATCGGCCACCATTCAGATAATAATCTGTTTTCCTATTTTTGCCACCAAAGTGGATAACTTCACATTTATCCACATTAAATTGCATCTGCCATGAATTTGCCCACTCACCCAACCTATCCAAGTCACCCTGCATCCTCTTAGCATCCTCCTCACAGCTAACACTGCCACCCAGCTTCGTGTCATCCGCAAACTTGGAGATGCTGCATTTAATTCCCTCATCCAAGTCATTAATATATATTGTAAACAACTAGGGTCCCAGCACTGAGCCTTGCGGTACCCCACTAGTCACCGCCTGCCATTCTGAAAAGGTCCCGTTTATTCCCACTCTTTGCTTCCTGTCTGCTAACCAATTCTCCACCCACACCAATACCTTACCCCCAATACTGTGTGCTTTAAGTTTGCACACTAATCTCCTGTGTGGGACCTTGTCAAAAGCCTTTTGAAAATCCAAACATACCACATCCACTGGTTCTCCCATATCCACTCTACTAGTTACATCCTCAAAAAATTCTATGAGATTCGTCAGACATGATTTTCCTTTCAAAATCCATGCTGACTTTGTCCGATCATTTCACCGCTTTCCAAATGTGCTGTTATCACATCCTTGATAACTGACTCCAGCAGTTTCCCCACCATCGATGTTAGGCTAACCGGTCTATAATTCCCCGGTTTCTCTCTCCCTCCTTTTTTAAAAAGTGGAGTTACATTAGCCACCCTCCAATCCTCAGGAACTAGTCCAGAATCTAACGAGTTTTGAAAAATTATCACTAATGCATCCACTATTTCTTGGGCTACTTCCTTAAGCACTCTAGGATGCAGACCATGCATGTTATGGTGAGGTTGTATAAGGCATTGGTGAGGCCAAATTTGGAGTATTGTGTGCAGTTCTGGTCACCCAGGATATCAGTAAGATTGAAAGAGTGCAGAGAAGATTTACTAGGTTGTTGCCGGGTCTTCAGGAGTTGAGTTACAGGGAAAGATTGAACAGGTTAGGACTTTATTCCTTGGAGTGTAGAAGAATGAGGGGAGATTTGATAGAGGTTTACAAAATTATGAGGGGTATAGACAGAGTAAATGCGAGTAGGCTCTTTCCACTTAGATTAGGAGAGATAAATACGAGAGGAGGACATGGCTGTAGGGTGAAAGGGGAAAGGTTTAGGGGGAACATTAGGTGGAACTTTTTCACTCAGAGAATGGTGGGAGTGTGGAATGAGCTGCCATCTGACGTGGTAAATGTGGGCTCACTCTTAAGTTTAAAGAATAAATTGGATAGATACATGGATGGGAGAGGTCTGGAGGGTTATGGACTGGGTGCAGGTCAATGGGACTAGCAGAATAAAGTTTCAGCACAGACTAGAAGGGCCGAATAACCTGTTTTTGTGTTGTAGTGTTCTATGGTTCTCTTATGAACAGAGCTACAGCACCGCCTATGCCTTCCTGTCTGCCCATTTTGATACAAAGTATATCCTTTGATGTTAAGCTCCCAACTATGGCCTTCTTTCAGCTACGACTCAGTGATGCCCACAACATCATACCGACCAATCTCTAATAGCGCTATGAGTTTGTCCACCTTATTCTGAATGCTACATGCATTTAAATACAGCACCTTCAATCTTTGTGCCCCACTCTGCAGCTCCTGCCAAAAGACCCCAAACCAGAGTACTGTCGTTCAGAACACTCTTCCCCACAGCTCTCACATCAAACAATCCTGATTAGTTGACACACATTCCTAAGTTGGACAACATGGCTCCTTAAACAAAGAAGTACTCAAATGGCAAAGTAGTACGACCGTGGATTACAAGGGAAGTGAAAGCTAAGGAGAGGGCATGCAACAAAGCAAAAAGTAGTGGGAAGATAAGGATTGGGATGCTTTTAAAAACCTATAGAAAGCAACTAAAAGAATCATTAGAAGGGAAAAGATGAAAGATGACAGCAAGCTAGCAAACAATATCAAGGTGGATAGAGAGAATGGAATGGATATAGGGCCTCTAGAAAATAAGACCGGGGGAATAATAGCAGATGGTAGGTGAACTAAATGAGTATTTTCCATTAGTCCTCACTGTGGAAGACACTAGCAAAGTGCCAGGTGTTGAAGGGTATAGAGATTGTGAAGGCATTAGTACTGATCTTTCAAGAATCATTGGACTCGGGCATGGTTCCAGAGGACTGGAAAATTGCAAATGTCACTCCACTCTTCAAGAAAGGAGAGAGGCTTTAGAAAGGAAATGATAGACCAGTAAGCCTGACCTCAGTGGTTGGGAAGATGTTGGAGTCATTTGTTGAGGTTATGGAGTACTTGGTGACACAGAACTAGATAGGACAAAGTCAGCATGGTTTCCTCGAGGGAAAATTTTGTCTGACAAACCTGTTGGAATTCTTTGAGGAGATTGCAAGTAGGATAGATAAAAGGGATGCAATGGATGTTGTATACTTGGATTTTCAGAAGGCCTTTAACAAGGTGCCACACATGAGGCTGCTGACCAAGTTAAGAGCCCATGGTATTACAGGAAAGTTACTGGCATGGTTAGAGTATTGGCTGATTGGTAGGAGGCAGCTACTGGGAATAAAAGGATCCTTTTCTGGTTGGCTGACAGTGACTAGTGGTGTTCCGCAGGGGTCAGTGTGTACTTCTTTTTATGCTATATATCAGTGATTTAGATGATGGAATAAATGGCTTCATCGCCAAGTTTGCAGATGATACGAAGATAGTTGGAGGGGCAGGTAGTGTTTAGGAAACAAGAAGGCTGCAGAAGGACTTGGACAGTTTTGGGGAATGGGCAAGAAAGTGGTAAATGAACTACAATGTTGGAAAATGCATGGTCATGCACTTTGGTAGAAGAAATAAATATGCAGACCATTACTAACTCGGTGTTGAAAGTAGAAGGTTAAAAAAAAAGTGGATACATGGCAGCCACTGCAAGCAAGCTAAAGTGGTACCAGACAAACGGGGAGAAAATTCAAAAATCTGAGATGCAAAGGGACTTGGGAGTCCTTGGGCAGAACTCGCTAAAGGTTAACTTGCAGGTTGAGTTGGTGGTGAGGAAGGCAAATGCAATGTTAGCATTCATTTCAGGAGATCTGAAATATAAGAGCAAGGATGTGATGCTGAGGCTTTATAAGGCACTGGTGAGGCCGCACCTTGAGTATTGGGAGCAGTTTTGGGCTCCTTATCTAAGAAAAGATGCGCTGGCATTGGAGATGGTTCAGAACATGTTCAGAAGGAAGATTTCACCTTTTACCCTTAACCAATGACCTCTAGTTCTAGCTCACTCAACCTCAGTGGAAAACACCTGCTTGCATTAACCCTATCTATGTCTGTGATGTTAAAGTGGAAAGATTAGGATTCCATGGCTGAGCAGAAATAAGACTTAGCTTACTTTGAAACAAAGCACATTGGAGCAATAGTTAAATTCATCCTGACACGAATGAAAATGGAGATGTTTCAACTGAAGTATTGGATCTGAGCTTCTTGATTACTCATGCAACATAACAAAGAAATGACTATATTGTAGTTCATTAGGCTGCAATAACTAACAGTTGTGAGAAACAGCTAACGTAATTTAAAGGTTTCATTTTCCAGGTGCATGGCTGGAGAACAAATAACCTCCGTTCGTCCATTCCTACTTTGAAAACAACAAAGAGACCAAGGAAAGAGGAGAGAAATGGCAACCACTGTGTTGTCTGCGCAGAGATGGTGCCCATCTTAGAAAGGAAGATGGGCCAGGATATTGAACATTCCAAAAGATCCAGTAGCACAACGGCGTATAATTTCATAGGGGAGAATTCCAAATCAGCTCCAAAGAGAACAACTCCAGCTTTTTCACAAACCAGGGTACCTGCATATAGCTCTACAATTTCACAGGCACAAGTAAATGAGGCAAGCAAAAAAATTTATATCCAAGATGAGACAGAGACTGAAATTGATCAACACAAAGAAAAAGAGGGTGAAGTTATCCTCAGCACCAATCAACAGGGGCCATTAAAAAAACATTCCCCGCTATTCCCTCCTGTAAAAATGGCCAATGGCAGTGAAAAGTTTGCATCGGGAATCAAACCAGTGGCAACATTTAGTTTGGGTACTCTAAATGGAAATGAAAACCAGAAAATTGAGAGTGAAACATTGGAGAAGAGTCACAACAGTGCCAACTGCTGCCTTAGGACCCATTGTTACAATATGGCCATGTTACAGATCAGTGAGTTAGAAAAGACCGCAATTTCTGCTCCAGTGGGAATAACAAGAATAATGAATCATTCGTGCTGGCAATATTCTTTAATGCAAGATAAGCTGGCCGTCAGTCGTGCCCCAGCCTCCAAACTAATGGAATGTCACAGCATAAGATTACAGCCTTCAAGGATTATGAAGCATCACACAAAGAACATAAAGCAAGATAGCACTGGGAAATCAGCTTTCAGTCACAATGACTCAACTCATAAAATTGCGAGTAGAATAGGACAAAAAGACACATGCCACAATATTCTCCCTATGCTCTCACAGCCAGACCCATCACCACTTTCAGGACCTGGAATAGCAATCTCCATATTGCCACAGAGACTTCTATAGTGTTAAGTTCACTTCTCTATGTCCTTCTACCTCAGCTCCATGGTTGTCACAACCCATTGTAGTACCCCTCATTTTCCCTGAGCCTGAGTATAGAACATTAATCAACCCCAATGCATGATGTAGACTTTATGGTCAGTTGTGGTGCCACAATAAATCCTATGGCTCTGGCAAGGTGAAATTATCAACCCAATAATATTGACAGAATATGATTTGAGTGATGTTTTACTGGGGAGCAGCAAGGTAAATCTTTCTCCTCTCACAGCAATATAAATGTTCCTGTAAGCCATTCTGTAAAGACAAATCCAGTTATTTTCAGTCGTAAATGATGTTTTACCATAATTGTAATGCTTAATTCATATCAATTTTAAAAAATCTTAACTCATGATCTTGATAATACAAATGGTTGTGTCACAATTTTATTTCAGCTTAATTGGTACAGAGAAAATCTTTAAACATTCACAATTTTAGACCCTGTGACCCTGATACAAATTCTTCTCATCTTTCTTTAGACTCAATTTCCTCTTCCACAGACACTCTGTTCTCCAAAACAAACCACTCTTCTGTCTCGAGAGAGCTGGAAGAATGCATGAGGTGCTGGTTCCCAAAGTAACAAATGCAAGGCAGATTCTCCAGATGATATTGGTCTAAAAGGGTTAAATTAGGAGGACTGCAAGGACTAAAGGCCGAGCTAACTGGGGCGATTAAAAGGATTGATGGGGTTGAGAGAGAAATTGTGTTGTCCTGGGAAATGTTAGTAGTCTTTTCACAAATGCTAACTCAGAAACATTTCTTCATAGTCTTAAACTCGCCCGAAAAGTTGCTCGTGCTACAACAATTGAGAATTACAGAGATTCATGCAAGAACTAAAGGAATTTAATGCTTCAAAAAGGCAGCAGAATTAAGATATGAGTCAGCTATAACCTAATTAACAGTGGAATAAGCTGCTGCTTTTATGTTCCTATCTGAGCTGCAGCAGAGAGACTGCAGGTGAAGAGTAGCATGGGAAGGAATGTCTGGATGATGGTAAATGAGAACCCAAAAAATATAAAGCAATCGTGACTCAGGGGCCTTGATTGGAATCAATAATGGCTTGAATTTTGTGGTCAATAATGAATGCATGATGCACAGTAAATTAAAAATAAAAAAAATGTTGGAAAACAGACAAAGATGGAAAATTCTAGAAATATTTAGCAAGTCTAATCAGAATATATGGAAGGAGAACCAATAACAGATGCTACCTGATTTGCTGACTGTTTCAAGCATTTTCTGTTTTTATTCCATGGTGCACATAGTGCTTGCTTGTTGACCAAAAATAAGAAAAAAAACAATAATGATTGCATCATCTATGTGATGGACTTCCATTTATCCAATTTTCAAATTGATATTTGGTATTGAAAAGCCATTCTTTCCGCAGTGGCTCAGCAGTAAAATCTCTTCACAGAGTTCACGTGGGGGTGGGGGGGGGTGGAATTAGCCAGGAAGAATATAATAGAATTTTTCTTTTTAAAGACAGAGTTTGAAATAAACATAAGAACGTAAGAAAAAGGAGCAGGAATAGGCCATCTGCCCTGTCAAGCCTGCTCTTCCATTCAATGGACTCATCTCCACCTACCTACCTTTTCCCCATTATCCTTAATTTCCCTACTATTCAAAAGTCTATCCAACCTTGTTTTAAGTATATTTACCGAGGTAGCTTCCGCTGTTTCATTGGGCAGAGAATTCCACAGACTCACCACTCTCTGGGAAAAGCAGTTCTTCCTCATCTCCGTCCTAAATCTACTCCCCTGAATCTTGAGGCTATGTCCCTTAGTTCACATTTCACCTATCAGTAGAAACACTTTCCTGCCTCTATCTTATCTATTCCTTAATCATGTTATATGTTTCTGTAAGATCTCCTCTCATTCTTCTGAATTCCAGCGAGTACAGTTCCAGGCAACTCAACCTCTTCTTGTAGTCTAACCCCCTCATCTCTGGAATCAACCTGGTGAACCTCCTTTGCACTGCCTCCAAAGCCAGTATATCCTTCCTCAAGTAAGGAGACCAGAACTGCACGCAGTACTCCAGGTGCGGCCTCACCAGTACCCTATACAGTTGCAGCATAACCTCCCTGCTCTTAAGTTCAATCCCTCTAGCAATGAAGCCCAACATTCTATTTGCTTTTTTGATAGCCCACTGCACCTACAAATCAACTTTTTGTGATTCATGCACAAGCACTCCCAAGTTCTACTGCACAGCAGCATGCTGAAATCTTTTAAATAATAATCCGATCTTTCATTTTTCCTTCCAAAGTGAATGACCTTGCATTTACCAGCATTCTACTCCATCTGCCAGACCCTTGCCCACTCACTTAACTATCTGTACTTCTCTCCAGACTCTCTGTATCATCTGCACAATTTGCTTTTCCATTCAATTTGGTGTCATCAGCAAACTTAAGATACATTACATTCGGTCCCCTCTTCCAGATCATTAATGCATATTGTGAACAGTTGCGGGCCCAGCACCAACCTCTGCGGTACACCGCTCACCACTGATCGCCAGCCAGAGAAACACCCATGTATCCCAACTCTATGCTTTCTATTGGTTAACCAATTCTCTAACCATGCTAATACATCACACCCAACTCTATGCATCCTTACCTTATGGATAAGTCTTTTATGTGGCACCTTATCAAGCACCTTCTGGAAATCCAAGTAAATAATATCCACCTGTTTCCCTCTATCCACTGCATCTGTTATATCCTCAATCCTCAAAGAATTCCAGTAAGTTTGTCAAACAGAACCTGCCTTTGCTGAATCCATGCTGTGTCTGTCTACTGCATCCATTTCTTTCCAGATGCCTCACTATTTCTTCTGTATTGATAGCTTCAAGCATTTTCCCAACTACAGATGTTGAATTAACTAGCCTATAGTTGCCTGACTTTTGCCTACATCCTTTTTTGAACAGTGGCGTGAAATTCACCTTCTTCCAATCCACTGGGATCTGCCCAGAGTCCAGAGAATTTTAGTAAAATATCACCAAAGCCTCTACTATAACTTCTTTCTTTCAGTACCCCGGGATACATTCCATCAGGACCAGGGACTATCTATCTTCAAGCCCACAAGTTTGCTCAGCACTACCTCTTTAGTGATAGCTATTGTATCGAGGTCCTCACCTCTCATCGCATCCATATCATCTCTCTTCGGCATGTTAGACTTGTCCTCCACCATGAAAACGGACACAAAATAGTCATTCAAAGCCTCGGCCATTTCCTCGTTATCTAATATCAATTCCCCCTTCTTGTCTTCCAAGGGAGCTATGTTCACTTTGGCCTCCCTTTCCTGCTTTATATAATTATAAAAAACTTCTACTGGCTTTTTTTATATTTTGAGCTAGTTTATTTTCATAATCTATCTTCCCTTTCTTTATTGCTCGCTTAGGGGTTCTTTGTCGCGTTTTAAAGTTTTCACATTCTTCCAGTTTCCCACTACACTTGGTGACTTGGTACGCACAAGCTTTTAGTTTGATCCTTCCTTTATTTCCTTTGTTATCCATGGCTGGTTCTCCCCACCCTTACTGTACTTGATTTTATCTGGAATATACTTTTGTTGAGCACCATGAAAAATCTCTTTGAAAGTCTTCCACTGTTCCTCAACTGTCCCACCATATAGCCTATGTGGCCAGACTACCCTATCCAACTCCTTCCTCATCCCGTAGTAGTCTCCCTTGTTTAGGTATAATACACCGGTTTTAGATTGAACTATTGCATCCTCCATTTGCCCAAAACAAAGTTGAAACTTACAAGATCATCATTTTAAATTTATTGTTTTGGATTGAATGGAATTTACAATCCAAACACCCAAAATTAATTATTTCATTTTGACATGAAGTATAGATATTCTAACTATTAAAACTCGACTTTGGCCTTAAAAATATTAAGTATAAAATTTGCAATCTATTCTTGCAGCAGGACAAGTCTGTAAATAACTTAATTTTGCATTAATCAACACTCTTCCTTGCTTGTGTGATCTGTGGAGTAGGATTCAAAGGTGATACATTTAGGATTGTCATCTTAAACTACACGTGCAGAAATACCAAGGCTGCCAACAGTTTCAGTCTAATCCATAAGTCCTAAAATCTGGGCCTGGTGTATTATATTTACAGGACATGCCATTTCCTATGATTACCATGCACTTAACTGAGAGTATAGTACTTACAAGCCATGTCTGTAGCGATATTCCCTTAACACTAGGTGGAGCCTAGTGCCTCCAGACTTACTATTGGGCTGGTGTCCTTTGTTCAATGCTCCATAAAAATAATCCACTATTCACTATGCGTTAACTTGCACCATCCAGCTCAATCACTGTGCTATTCCTCTGATCTAACATCATTCTTTGGTTGAATTTACAGATTATAAAATCCTTCTTATTCTCAATTAGTTTATGGCCCTTTGATATCTCTCTGACCTCTCCAGCACCATGACCCTGGAGGATATCCATTTTTTTTTTGCATACTGATCTCTAACTATTCAAAAACAAAATTACTTCTCGAAGAATTACGTATAGATGTAAATGAAAGTGTCACATACCCCGTGACGGGTTAAAGAACCAGCAGAAATGGAAAACACTTTGGAGTCTGGTATTGCTATTAACTAATGGTATTTGTTAGTAACTACGCAATACAGTAATATAAAACCAGATAAATCAAACAGGTTAGCAATGATTTTACACACACACACACATATATATATATATATATATATATATATATATATATATATATATACACACACATACATATATACACATACATATATACACACACACACACATATATACACACACACACATATATATACACACATACATATATATACATACATACATATATATACATACATACATATATACACACATACATATATACATACACATATATACATCACATATACATACATTACATATACATACATTACATATACATACATATACATACATGCATATACATATATATACATACATGCATATACATATATATACATACATACACACACACACACACACACACACACACATATATATATTAGTGTGGAAATATAAAAACCAAGCTTCTTCAAGCCTAGGGGTAAGTGGATACAGTCTTATGATGATGAGTAAAGTTCAGTTCAGTTCCTGGTATTGAGTTGAGCAGTGATGGGGAGAGAGAGAGGTGTCTAGTTCTTCAGGTGAGCTGATGCCGTCGATCTTCCTGTTGTCCTCTGAAACTTCCAAGTTAGCCAGACTTGACCAACTTAAGAGCACCATCCTCAAGTGATAGTCTGCCAACCCAGGCAGAGGTTAGACACACAGGTAGACTCCACAGGGTCACTCTTTCACGGACTAATAATCACAGATCGATACCTCATAATCAATCAACAGTCCCACGCTCGTGGGCACCTAAACAGGATAGTGCGTCTGCGTGTCCTGTGAAACAAGCAATTACGCTGGTTTAAATACTGTTGTGCTGAACACCAAGCTGTCCATCAAGTAGCTCCTTCCTTCTCTCTCTGTAGGAACTCAGAAGCTGGCAGTGTCCTTGCAAAAGTGTAAACACGCTGCAGAGAATCCATAACACCATCTCCAAGCAAACTGTGAGCAGTCTTCGCCTCTCTGTCTCTCTTAATAACAAGGTGTGTGTGTTGTACAGCTCTCTCTCTCTTTTTTTAAAGGCACAGTTCATAAGGGATAATTCAGGATCCGTCACACCTCCCTCCTTTTAGGAAAAATTTTGATGGATCAAAATTTTTAGTTTAACTGTAAATTACAAAGTTTGAAACAATACATGTATAATTATCAGATAACAGAGCAAAACAGGTACAATTTCTAATTTAACATCTGTATAAACAATCAGCTATAATGTTGTCAGTACCTTTCACATGTTTGATTTTTAGGTCATACTCTTGCAAGATCAGACTCCAGTTTAATAACCTTTTATTCTTATCCTTCATTTTCATTAGAAACACCAATGGATTGTGATCCGTGTAAACCACATGTGGTTTCTGGGCAGGACAAACATAGACTTCAAAATGTTGTAAAGCCAGAATAAGTGATAGCAACTCCTTTTCAACAGTGGAATAATTCTTCTGGTGCAGATTAAAATTCTTTGAGAAATAAGCTACTGGATGTTCAATGTCATCCTCACCCTCCTGTGACAGTACTGCCCCGGCAGCCTCATCACTAGCGTCTGTCGCTATAGAGAATAGTTTTGAAAAATCAAGTGCTTTGAGCACCGGATGATAACACAGGATGGTTTTCGGGTGTTCAAATGCCTCCTGGCAAAGGTCACTCCATACAAATCTTTCACTCTTCCCCAGGAGTTTCATTAGGGGGAGAGCAATATCCGCAAAGTTCTTACAAAACTTACGATAATACTCAACCATTCCCAAAAACCTTCTTAAAGCTTTCTTGCCCATCGGAACTGAAACCTCAGCAATAGCTTGAAGCTTGTCCTGTACAGCAGCCAGTTGGCCCTGGCCTACGCCATAGCCAAGATAAGTAACAATGGTGTGCCCAAATTCACTTTTATTGAGGTTCACAGTAAGATTGGCCTTGGAAAGTCTGTCAAATAGTTTTTCTACTGCTGCAATATGCTCTCCCCATGTGTCATTCCAGACCACTAAATCATCAATATAAGCCCCTGTATTTTCTAAACCCTGAATTACTGAAGTCATCCTCCTCTGAAAGGTCCCTGGAGCATTTTTCATCCCAAAGGGTAAAACATTGTACTCATACAGTCCAAATGGTGTCACAAATGTAGATATTTCTCTAGCCCTCTCTGTTAAAGGAATACCCTAGTATTCTTTTAACAGGTCAATCTTTGTCAATATTTCCCACTTTATCAATATAGTCATCCACTCTCTTTCCTTGTTCTTTCTTGTTTCCAATTTCTTGTTCAACCATTTTACTTTTTCCAGAGTTCATTCTGTAAGCATGCTGTTTGATCGGCTTGGTTGAGCTTACAATGACGTCATGCACTACAGCTGTGCACTGTCTTGGAATGTCAGGGAATTAATCTTTATACCTGCTAATTAAGCCTTTCAATTGTTTTTTTCAGTGCAGGCTCCAACTGATGGACATTGTCAGTATTGTTTTTCAAAATAAAGAATTCACAAGTCTTGTTGATACTATATTCAGCTTGTTAAAATGATCTTGTACCTCATTACCAGATTCCACAACCCCATTTGTTTTCATAACAGTACTCACAGGTGCTATCCTATCAAACCAATGTTCCATTTTAATTTGAGTGTTCTGCAAATTCTGCTTTGCCTTGTTAAGCCTTTCTCAAAATTTCAAAACATAATCCAGCATACTGACACATATTTTTGGATCAGACTACTGTTCTCTGAGTAAGGTCAAAGGTCCTCTGGACCTGTGACTGAAAAGAAGCTCAAACAGATTAAACCCCAATGTATCTTGAATCGAACCCCTAACAGCAAATAAGAGTAGGGGAACCCCCTCATCCCAGTTTTTTTCCATTTTCCACACAGTGTGTTTTAATCATGGTCTTAAGAGTGGAGTTGAACCGTTCCAAGGCTCCCTTGGACTCTGGGTGATGTGCTGATGACACAATATGCTTAACCTCCAATTCTCCAACTATCCCCTGGAATGTTCTCGAAGTAAGCTACTACCCTGGTCAGATTGAACTTCTTTTGGCAGACCTACCAATGTGAAACACTTGCTGAGTGCTTTTACCACTGTCTTGGCCTGGATATTCCTGAGAGGCACTGCTTCAGGGAACCTAGATGCAGCACACATAATGGTTTACCAGTACTGATGACCAGCTGCAGTCTTTGGCAATGGGCCAACACAATCCACTATGACCCTAGAAAAAGGTTCACCAAAAATAGGTATCAATTTAAGTGGTGCTACTTGAATAACCTGATTAGGTTTCCCCACACCCTGGCAAGTATGGCCAGTCCTGCAAAAAATCACAATATCCTTTCTTAAATTAGGCCAGTAAAATTCCTTCATAATCCTGTTCACTGTCTTTCTCACTCCAAAATGTCCACCTGTAGGCATACTATGAGCCATGTTTAAAATCTCAGCCCTGTAAACTTTTGGAACCACAACTTGATGTTCAATGGCCCAGTCCTCACTTGCAGGCACAGTAGTTGGTCTCCAGTTCCTCATTAACACCCCATCTTTAAGGTAATATCCCACTGACTTATTCTGAATTTCATCCTCAGAGAGAGCTGTCTCTCTTAAAGCCACAATTTCAGGATCTTTATTTTGTTCCTCTATAAATTCTTTCCTCGATAAGGACAAGTCTCTCTCTTCAGCCTTACTACCCTCCAAATCCTGTTGGTATAGGGACGGTGGGAAAGTCTGATAAATCATCATGAGCATCAACAGACTTTTTCGACATTGTTCGGGTCACTGCGCATGCAGGATACACATCAGCATCTATGGGCGGGTCCTCAGCAGCAGCAGGCTTACTCGTTAGCTGAATTGCTGGATAAACTCCCCCACCTGCAAGGTCATTACCGAGCAATACATCAACATTGTCTACCGGTAGTTCAGATCGTACCCATATCATGACTGGTCTGGATACCAAGTCGCACTTCAAAACTATCTTATGCAAAGGCACAGCCTCAGTCCCCTTTCCAATACCTTCGATAATATTCACTTCACCAGTCTCCGTCTCAGCACCAAATTGCAAAACACTTTTTAATATTAGTGACTGAAAAGCCCCAGTATCTCTCCAGATTCTCACTGGAACCGGGGTTGACCCCTCCTTCACAGACACAAACCCATTTGAAATAAATCTCTCGAGTCCCTCTTGAACTCGGTCAGAACCCTCCCTCTGCAGCGGTGTTTTAACCGTCTGAATGCAGGCATTTGGGGTTTTTCTCCTTCTCTTTTCCTTTTTCCCTTTTCATAGCAAAACAATTGGACGCCACATGACCAGGCTTCCCACAAAAGTAACACTTGAAACTGGGAAGTTTTCCTTTTGACTGCTTCCCTTCCTCCTTACTTTTATCACTAGTCCCTGGTTTACTCTCTGGTTTAGCCAGTGGGTTATCTCTATTACCCTTTTGGTAATTCCAAGTGGGGGAAAAAACCTAACCTTATGAGTTAAGGCATAATCATCTGCTAACCTAGCAGACTGTCAGGGTTGCCACCTCTTTCTCATCAAAGTACGTCCTTATTTCAGCCGAGACGCAGCTTTTAAACACTTCAATTAACATCAACTCTTTCAACTTGTCAATATCCTCATCCGCCTCTCTTGAAGCACACCAACGATCAAAGTACACACGTTTCTCATGGGCAAACTCCACATATATTTGGTTCCAAGGCTTCCTCAAATCTCAAAACCTTTGTCTGTACGCCTCCAGAACCAACTCGTAGACCTTAAGCACAGCATCTTTCACTGTGTCATAATCATTTGCATCTACAACAGACAAAGCAGAATACGCTTGTTGAGCCTTCCCCTTAATCACACTTTGCAACAAAACAGCCCACTGATTCCTTGGCCAGTTCCGATTATGGGCCACTTTCTCGAAATGTAGGAAGTACCTATCGACTACTGCTTCCTCAAATGGAGGTACCAACCTATTTTCTCGATTGCCACTAAACCTCTCACCAAGGTCTGCCAAGTGATCTTCATGTTGCCATTTCTCCCTCTCAAACACGCTGTTTGTCGGCCTCCTCTCTCTGCTTTGCTGCCTCAGCGGCCTCGAGCTGTTTCAGTTGCAATTCATGCTGTCTTTTCCTCTCCTCAGCCTCCAGCCTGAATTGCTCTACCTGAAGCTGAACCTCAGCCTCAGTAAGTTTACCGATAGCAAATAACTCCAACACCTCCTCTTCAAACTTTCCCTTAGCTCTATAATGCTGGGCTATTACCAACTGCTTCTGAGCTTCCCTCATTTTAGTGGTCACCTTAACTTTTAATTTTTGAGCGATTGCCAACAGCACATCCCTCGTAGCATCCTCCAACGCTTCAGGGGTTGGTTCCAACAGAAACCTCTCAACACTAACGTCCATTTCTGCTGTTTTTCCACACAAACAAAAGGGATTTTCCCCAATCAATTCAAACAAGCCCCCACACAATTTGTTCAAATCCCAGACACAGGCCCCAATTTTGTCACGTACCCTGTGACGGGTTAAAAACCAGCAGAAATGGAAAACACCTTGGAGTCTGGTACTGCTATTAACTAATGGTATTTATTAGTAACTACACAATACAGTAATATAAAATCAGGTAAATCAAACAGGTTAGCAATGATTTTACATATATTATATAGTGTGGAAATATAAAAACCAAGCTTCTTTAAGCCTAGGGGTAAGTGGATACAGTTTTACGATGATGAGTAAAGTTCAGTTCAGTTCATAGTATTGAGTTGAGCAGTGATGGGGAGAGAGAGAGAGGTGTCTAGTTCTTCAGGTGAGCTGATGCCGTCTATCTTCCCGTTGTCCTCTGAAACTTCCAAGTTAGCCAAACTTGACCAACTTAGGAGCACCATCTTCAAGTGATAGTCTGCCAACCCAGGCAGGGGTTAGACACACAGGTAGACTCCACAGGGTTGCTCTTTCACACACTAATAATCACAGATCGATACCTCGTAATCGATCTACAGTCCCACGCTCGTGGGCACCTAAACAGGATAGTGCATCTGCGTGTCCTGTGAAACAAGCAATTACGCTGGTTTAAATACTGTTGTGCTGAACACCAAGCTGTCCATCAAGTAGCTCCTTCCTTCTCTCTCTGTAGGAACTCAGAAGCTGGCAGTGTCCTTGCAAAAATGTAAACACGCTGCAGAGAAACCATAACACCATCTCCAAGCAAACTGTGAGCAGTCTTTGCCTCTCTCTCTCTTAATAACAAGGTGTGTGTGTTGTACAGGTCCCTCTCTCATTTTTTAAAGGCACAGTTCATAAGGGATAATTCAGGATCCCGTCACAAAAGCTATTGTTGCAAATCTCTGACTCCCACCCAGTGTCTCCCTAACGTATTCAGAGTGACATCACATTGGGCATGCTTACTATAAAACATAGAAACATAGAAAACCTACAGCACAATACAGGCCCTTTGGCCCAAAAAGCTGTGCCAAACATGCCCCTACCTTAGAACTACCTAGGCTTTACCCATTGCCCTCTATTTTTCTAAGCTCCATGTACCCATCCAGGAGTCTCTTAAAAGACCCTATCATTTCTGCCTCCACCACCACCGCCGGCAGTCCGTTCCACACACTCACCACTCTCTGCGTAAAACACTTACCCCTGACATCTCCTCTGTACCTACTTCCAAGCACCTTAAAACTACACCCTCTCGTGCTAGCCATTTCAGCCCTGGGGAAAAGCCTCTGACTGTCCACGTGATCAATGCCTCTCATTATTTTGTACACCTCTACCAGGTTACCTCTCATCCTCCATCGCTCCAAGGAAAAAAAAGCCAAGTTCACTCAACGTATTCTCATAAGGCATGCTCCCCAGCTCAGGCAACATCCTTGTAAATCTCCTCTGCACCCTTTCTATGGTTTCCACGTCCTTCCTATAGTGAGGCAGCCAGAACTGAGCACAGTACTCCAAGTGAGATCTGACCAGGTCCTAATATAGCTGCAACATTACCTCTCGGCCCTTAAACTCAATTCCACGATTGATGAAGGCCAATGCACCATATGCCTTCTTAACAACAAAAGTAACATCAATTAGTTTGAGACTTGTAAGTGTAGCAAAAGAAATATAGGCATTGACAATACGTCTTAAGAAATGTTTCCTTTCAAACCATGAGGAATTGTAACATATTTATCAAAAGGGTTTATATTTTTTCATGGAGACAAAAGGACAGTTTTGTGCAGACTTAATGGACATAGTGTGAATACCACAAATGATTTACCACAGATTAAAAGGCACCTGGACAGCCACAAGGATAGGAAAGGTTTGGATAATGGCCAAACACAGATAAATGGGACAGCTTAATTGGGATTCTTGGTCACCACTGACGTGTTGTATCAAAAGACTTGTTTCCATGCTGTATGCTATAAATACAGTAAATAATATTGTACAGTGATCTCCAAGCAAACAGAAATAAATTAGCATTTCCATGTAGTAGAGACGTAGATGCTGGGTCTAGGATTGACTTCATTTGCAAATGGTTTCTGCAATGGAATAGCCTGGTAAAGTTTTTGATGTTTAAAACAAGAATGATGATTAAGGCCTGAAATATTTACATTTTCTGTCTCTCCACGGATAATGCCTGACCTACTGAGTATTTCCAGTTCCTGTTTTTATTTTAGTGTTAGGTTTCTTGTGAATGATTGCCTTGCCAGTGCAAATACTGCCTAATGCAACCATATTTTAAAGGCAATTTTCACCTCAAGAATATTGGCAAGAGGGAGAGAACACTTCACATAGAAATCTATTGGCTGACTTCGCATAAAAATTTTCATAAACTATAGATCAGAAGGAGCAGAATTAGGCCAGTTGTCCCATCGAGTCTGCTTCACAATTCCATCATGGTTGATTTATTATCCCACTCATTCCCATTCTCTTGTCTTCTCCCCGTAACCTCTGACGCCCTGACTATTCAAGAATCTATCAACCTCCGTTTTAAATATACCCAATGACTTGGTCTCCACAGCCATCTGTGCCAAAGAATTCCACAGATTCGCCACCTTTTGGCTAAAGAAATTCCTCATCTCTGTTATGAAGGAACATCCTTCTGTTCGGAGATTGTGCCCTCTGGTCCTAGACTCCCCTCATTATAGGAAACATCCTGTTCACATCCTCTCTATTAAGGCATTCAACATTCAATAGGTTTCAATGAGATCACTCTTCATATGTTAATCATTTCACTCCTGGGATCATTCTCATGAACCTCCTCTGGCCAGTCCGTCCTTTCTTAGATAAAAGGCCCCAAAATTGCTCACAATACTCCAAATTATGTTTGGCCAATGCCTTACAAATCCTCAATACTATATCTTTGTTTTTATATTCTAATCCTCTCGAAATGAACATGGACATTGCATTTTCCTTCCTTATCACTGACTCAACCTGAAAGTTAACCTTTAGGGAATCCTGCACAAGGACTCCCAAATCCCTTTGCACCTTTGATTTATGAATTTGCTCTCTGTTTATGCCTTTATTCCTTCTCCCAAAGTGCATGGCCATCCACTTCCCTGGACTACATTGCATCTGCCATTCACTTAATCTGTCTAAGTCTTCTGCAGACTCCCTATTACCTCAACACTACTTACACCTCCATCTACCTTTTTACTGTCTGAAAACTTTTGCCACAAAGCCACCAATTTCATCATCCATAGCATTAACGTCCAATTGCAAGGAAAAGTTTGTAAACCCTTTGCAATTTCCTGGTTTTCTGCATTAATCACTCATAAAATGTGGCCTGATCTTCATCTAAGTCACAATAATAGACAAACACAATCTGCCTAAACTAATAACATACACACACAATTGTACTTTTCATCTCTGCATTGAACACATTGTTTAATGTGTCCAGGCTGGGCTAAGCTAGGAAAAAGTATGTGAACTCTTGTATTTAATAACTGGTAGAACCTCCTTTAGTAGCAATAACCTCCATCAAATGTTTCCTGTAACCGCTTGGCAGACTCGCACAATAGTGAGGAGGAATTTTAGACTGTTCCTCCATACAAACTATTTCAGTTCATCGATATTTCTGGGGTACATTGCATGACAGCCCTCTTCAGTTTAAGCCACAACATCTCAATTGGATTAAGGTCTGGACTCTAACTTGGCTATTCCAAAACAGAAATTCTCTTCTTTGTAAACAATTCCGTTGTTAATTTACTCGTGTTTTGGATCATTGTCTTGTTGCATCATCCAACTTCTATTAAGCTTCAAGTGATGAACCGTTACCCTGACATTCTCCCATAAAGTGTCTTTATACAATTTTGAATTCATTGTTCCCTGGACGATGGCAAGCTATCCAGACCCTGAGGCAGCAAAGCAGCTCCAAACCATAATGCTCCTTCCACCATGCTTCACAGTTGGGATGAGGTTTTGGTGTTGGTGTGCAGTGCCTTTTTTCCTCAAAACACAGCGCTGTGCATTTCTGCCCTCAAAAAGTTCAACTTTTGCTTGATCTGTCCACAGAACATTGTCCCAGAAGGGTTATGGAACATCCAGGTGTTATGTTTACAAACTTGAGACATACAATATTTTTATTTGGAGAGCAGTGGTTTCCTCTGTGGTGTCCTTCCATGAACACCATTCTTGTTCAGTGTTTTTCTTATAATGAACAGAGACTTTAGCAAGCTCTAGAAATTTCTGCAGGTCTTTTGCTGTTACCCTTGGTTCTTTTTCCACCTCCTTCAGCATTGCATGTTGTGCCCTTGGTGTGATCTTTGCAGGATGCCCACTCCTAGGGAGAGTAGTAACAGTATTGAATTTCCTCCATTTGTAGACAACTTCTCTTATTGTGGATTGATGAACACTTAGGTCTTTAGAAATGCTTTTGTAGCCACTTCCAGCTTCATGCATCTCTACAATTCTTCTTCAAATGTCCTCTGAAAGTTGTTATGATTGAGGCATGGTACACATAAACAGATTTTCTTGAGAAGAGCAAGTACTGACAGTAACCTGACTTAGTGTGTCTTTTTAAAAATATATATAGCGCAGGGAACCTCTACAACCCACACCTCCAATCTCACCTCATTGATTGGAAAACCTGATAACAAATAGCGTTTGTAGTGAAGTGGCATTTTTCATAGTTTTACTTCATTAACATACCTAATGTATCCACAAGATCAAATGTCAAAAATGTATTCAAGACCAAAGGAAAATAAAAAGAATCAGAATTTAAAGAAAAACAGCTGAATGCCTCAGAACAAAATAGATTTGGGTGCTTCCAATCAGTCAATTATGCAGCACAGAAACAGGCCCTTCAGCCCATCACATGCATGCTAACCATTTTGCCTATTTATACCAACTCCACTTACCTATACCCTTCTATGTCTTACCTACGTACATGCATGTCCAAATGCTATTTAAGCATGGTAATTATGACTGTTACAACTAAGTCAACATAAAAAGCAAATCAGTATAATTGGACATCACACAACAATCTGGCAAAAAATACTAACTGGCAGATAACAAAGTAAATTAAGACACCGTTCATATTGAATAAACTGATCTTTATTTGGTGCAACTTTGCAGAGTTCTAACCAGCAAATGTTTGACACAAAATATCCACTAACATTATACACCAGCAAATAATTTATGTGCAAAATTTTGGCTAACTGAAGTACAATAAATCTTGTGACATGTTAACATACTCTAGCATTAACTTAAAAGAAATTCTTACCCATATTGACCAAAAGGGAAACACACGTCTTCACTATTTTACATGCATTTATACAAATTTCATTGGTTATACACAAGATAACAATTCTTTAGGTGTTTTCAAAGAAACTCATGTAACCAAAATGTTTAAGTTAATGCTGCATGCAGCAGTTGTTTATCAATAAAATATCTCAGACTCATAAACTATTGTGTAGTATTCTTTGACGGGTAACTCAGACAGAATTTATGAACCATGAATTCTCTCCCATCACACCCCCGCCCATGGCGTGTTAAAGACATAAAAATAACCTTTAATAATAACTTGGTGACTCTTTTTTTGTGCCAATTTTACTCCTTCCCTTCCAGAGGATCCCAGTTCATTTTCCACAGATGCCAGTAGGCTTTCACAACCTCAACTATGTACAAGCCTTAGCATCTGAAGGTTCCCCAAACCCAATCCTATTTTTATTTAACATTGCCAGACTGGGCTGCATCAGCATCCAAAGAATGCTAGAATTATAATGCAACTTCATTTCAGACTAACTGAATATCAAACAAATGACTGGCCTGACTTTACAATGTACCACAATTATCACTATTCCCCAAAGGCATCTGGAGAACAGTAAAATGTCTCCATGTTCCGTCTCAAGTTGAAAGACTCAATGAATAAGGCTGATACAGAAGCTGTTACAAGTTGACATAATCTTTAACGGTTTGTTGCCATTAATAAGTTAAAAGGTAAATTTCAAGCAGCATGCTACTCGTCAACCTGAAATAAATATCACAGTGACAGTCAACGTCAATAGGATAGCTCACTTTGGAGATGTCCATTTACAAAAGAAAAGGAGCCTTCAAGCAAGCATCCTGATACATTCTAACTACAGAAATAGCAGGGCACTTAATATGTGCAGAATGCACAAAGTAGAATCAACTGTGTTATTAAATCGTTACACATTCAAGACAATGTTACTATTCACTCATCCAGCATGAAAAGTGTCTTTTGCAAGAATATGCAAAAATATGAAACCAAAACAAACAAGCCACAATCTCTCATCTCCTCCATTCATTAAACTTAACATATGAATTATATTTCAATAATGGGTGAACATTATTGAAGACATTAGCCAAGGCTATAAAGCCACATTGTAGTCCATGAGTTGCTCATCAAATTAAATAATGCAAAGGTCCTAATAAAGTGAAATGTTGCAATAGATCATATGCAACGGTCAAAATATTAACATATTAAAGTACATTATACAAAAATAATACTGGTGGTTATAGGTTTAACACTGACACTAATAGTGACTAAATTAAGGCAATGAGTCATTAGGGTCATAGAAACAGTGCATTAACACATTAGAAGTGCATGAACAGATTATTCATTTCAAATCAGTGTTAATAGGTCCGATGACGGCAGCACAACCCTACATTAAAGAGCAGATGAAAACAGTGGCCTTGAAAATTTGACCTGGGTATTTAACTTATAAATCTGACCACGACTTTGTGATGGAAACATTTTAAATCAGCAATCTCAATCAGACAAAGTTACATCTAACATGAATATACGTCGCAATATAGCACAAGTGCATGGGTTTTTGGTCTAAATATAAATACTCTGCAAGCGAAACAAATGGCATGCAGATCACCCAGGTACAGCTTAAGGAAGCTAGTAAAACACAATATTCAGAAAGGGAAAAATAACAGGATATACAGTATGAATATAGAAATCCAGCAATCACAGGTGAACTATGAGTGAAGCTTCCAAAATTAAGCTGACATTTGAATTATAAATTTCGACGGTAATCCAAAACACTAACCCAGCCACTGCTTTTGATTCTTCTACCAGGTAAGATAAATGCCCTATTCTATCACAGCATTGTGAAAGGGCTTTTCACAGCATACCTAGCCTCTGCCATACTCCCCCAGCACTAAGTTCTCTTTACACCCCAATCCTGCCATAAGTATAGCTTCAAAATGGCCCTACGATAGGTTTCCTATGCCTCCTGGTTTAAGAGCTTTCAAAGTCCAGCTGCATGATAACCAAATACATACAACTATAGCTCTACACTGTCAAATGGATCCCTGACTTCGTAACATTCAAAAAGTTTGTCAACTCTTGTCAATATACACCAGTTCTGATTTGGACCAGGTCAGAGCAACATCATGTTTTAACTACCAATTCAAACAGGTTAGTTTCCATAAGACATGGCACATACGAACGAACGAATGAGTTTCCACAGGTTATACTCAAGCTCCACATTTATTGAAAACTAATCCTTTCAGGTACAACCAAAGGATTATAAATGGATAAAGAGCATCCAGTCAAGAGTGCAGAATCACACAAGTCAAACTGGAAGATTAAACACTTTATTCTGGGATTCCGGTAAAACAAGAGAGCTAAGTACCAAAAATATTTCCCACAGAATTCATTTAACTTTATATTTCAAAAAGGGATCAGAAATATTCAGTGACACAGTACACACACAGTGGTATATATATTATTTGATCGAGGTCTTAAAGGACCTCATGATATTTAAGGAGGATCCAAATACATTGCAAGCTGAGAGATTGACATGGCCCAAGCTTACAACACTACCCGATCTCCATACTCCCCACAAACACCCACGTACTTGGGTAGCATTAACCTGGAAGTAGCCCTGGACCTGTACTCGATAGAAGTAATTCTCTAATTAATCATGGATAATTAAACATACCAAATATAATCATATTTCAGTGTTGTGCTTTACACTGAGATTGAGAGTGAAAGACATGAACTAGAAATTAATTATAGTCAATTTTAATATATCAGAATAACATTAACTTGATGGTACTATGTGGATTAATTCTGCTGCAATTGTGGATTCTCAGTTGAGGATTTCTTAGAAGTCAGGAAAGACTGGTCACACATATTTCAGTAATATTCCTACTGTTTCATGTCCATCTCTTGCATCAGACAAGAAAATCACATGCACTTTATCCTATTAAAGATAGAAACAAATATTACAAATGAGCAGAAAATAACTTCACATTGTCATGTGAAATGGTGAAGTGGCTTCTAAACATCTAGGCTATGAAACCCAAGAGTTTTGACATTCCATTAGCTACAGGACTTGAAATCATCCTGTTAATGAAAGAGTCAAAGCTGCTGTGTGCAATTAAGCAGCTAGTCACAGAATCAGCACACCTTCAGAAGGAATAGGAGGATCAAGTTCCAATGTCAAGTGTCCTGAAAGGGCTGCAATTCCACTTTTATATAAAGTGATGATCTGTTGTAGTTAAGCAGAATATCAGCCTAATGGCATTGAGTGCATTAATTCTGCTGCAACTGCGGACATGCACTTCTGTTCAAATGAAAATAAGAAAACTGTAAACCCTGGAAATCTTAAGTAAAAACAGGAAACAACCAGTTTGGCAGACAGCCTCTACAAACAGAAACAGATTTAACTTTTCAAGCTTAAGACCTTTAATAGAACTTAATTTGTTATCAAGGCAGGGAAAAGATGAATAGAACAAAGGGAATATCCCTGAGAGGGTAAGACCACGTGACAGTTCAGAACAGATTAAGCTTCTAAACATAACCTGCTTTTAACTTACTCCCTTTGTTCTAGCCAGCTCTCTTCACCTATTTTTTCATCTGTCACAGCTCTAATATGGCTTTACATCATAATGTTTACTGTTTCTGCTTCCACAGATGCTGCCAGACTTGCAGACAGCATTTTCTCTTTTCACTTCTCTTCAAGGTTTTCTTCCAATGTACTACAAATATTCAGCTGCCTGACATTTATTTTAAAACCAAGTGCCTGAATCATACTGACAAAGTCAAAATGCAGTGATAAATTTAAACTTCTAAATGGGACAGTGGCTGGGGTACTGACACTACATTAAGAACTTCCAAAAAAAAACAATTCAAAATGGAGACAAATTGGGCTCCCGTCATCCAGGATTTTCCTGGAATCCGCAAGAATTAGAAACATTACGTCAATTTTAATGGCTTAATATTACATTTATGGACATAGTGTTGCTAGGCTGGACAGAATGCTCAAACCAAAACCTTGGCTGCAAATGTTACATTGTGCACCCTCTTTCTCAAAAGCCTGTTCTTGCACGCTTGGAAGGGTCACCATACCCTTAAGACAAAAATCCCAGATATTCATGAAACTCAATGTCAGCCAGTAGTCAGTACATAGACAATAGAGAAAGAAATGGCGTCATACATAATATTGTACCAAGTTGAAATACACTAGAATAGAATCAGTTAGGATACTTCCTATTTGATCGTTCAATAGCCACATGGAATATTCAGTCTAATTGTGTGCCTTGTGAAAACATAGAGACGAAAGCAAACAGGCAAATGGGCAGGAAAGATGGAAGTAATGAATGCTGAATCAAGGTTTGGTTTAATCAGAAGCCCAAATAGTATAGAACTTGGCTTTTTGTCATTCATGAGAAACTATGGAAAGTCCCCAAGGGAAAAGAAGATCCCAATACCTACGTCAATTTAAATATCTGGGATATTTCTGTTTTCCAGTTCTAATGAAAATTAACATGCACAGCACGCTGGAGGGGAACTTGGTCTCAGCCCAAAATGTTGACTGTTCGTTTCCACGGAAGCTGCCCGACCTGCTGAGTTCCTCCAGCGTGTTGTGCATGTTGCTTTGACCCCAGCATCTGCAGAGTATTTTGAGTTTACTAATGAAAATATCCCCAAAAAGCTGCTTCAAAACAAGGTGCACAGTAACACAGCATTAACTTTGGTACTTCCACATCCCAAAGCTGAAGTCCACGTTCCCTGTCGTCTTTACACCTCAACTGGTGCTTTTATCAGCACTCTCAAATAAGGGAACAAGTTCATCACATGTCTGCGTCTCGACTGAACTGAAATGACACTCCATAGTGTTCCACGCCATATCAGCCAAGAGAAAGTCATCCATTACAGTCTGTGTTTCATTGCTAGTGAAAAAGAGACTGCCAAGGTTTTCAAAGGAACTGCTGGTTGTCTGTGTTTCAGCACAATTTAGCCGAACATGGCTTTCGGTGGTACTAGTGAAATTATTTCTACCATGCAAGTTCTCCGTTTGAGTTTCAGTCCCAGAAGATTCTGCATTTATGGAGAAATTAGACTGTTTCAAAATGCTATCAAGAGGTAGATGTGGACCACTGTCCAATAAGAAAGTGAAGTCTGTTTGAGTCTGTGTGTCAAACATTTCTAGTCCTAAATAGCTGGACTGTCCCCTACCATTGTATACCTGGGTAGGGTGGTCTGAAAACAAAAAGTCAGTTTGAGTTTCAATATCCAGAGATTCCAATGCAGATTCTGTCTGTAAAGTACCAAACTCATTTTCCTCTGTCTGGGTTTGTATGTTGCTTGCAGATAAAAATTCTTCAATGTCGAAGTCAATACCCGCATTCTGTGACTGGCTGCCTGTCATATTCTCACCAGAAGCATTGCTGGCATCAGATAAAAGACCCCGGTGTTCTAATGAATGATCTGCTATGCTTTCAGATAGAATATTTTCCAAATCATTAAAAAGGTTAATCGTCTGAGTTTGATTGTCCGTCATTGAATTGTGTTGAAGTAAAGTGGACTGAATGTGAAAGTCAACAGATTTATTAGTGTTCTGTAAAAGAGCATTATTGTTAGATGCATGGGGGGGTCTTTGGTCCTTGCCCATTGCTTCCAGGGCAAAAGTAGTTTGAGTTTGCCTACATACACTGCAAGAGGGAACTAAAGAATGATCAAAAATCTCCTCATGATTATTTCCATTAATAAGTGCTTGAAATGTTGGGTCTCTTTCTTGACTAGAATTTGCCAAAGTCTGTGTTTTCCTGGAAACATTACACAATGGAAAACAGGGCTGACTGAAAGAATCTGTCTGAGCACTTATTGACGTAGTGACTTTGGTGTCAGGTTCAAATGTTTGCGTTTGGACACTTACAGGTAGCAACACTTGGGCACCAAAGCTCAGATCAGTTTGTGCACAAGCTGATACAGTGCTCTCGGTAGCACAATACATCGTTAGAGACTCTGGTGCTGTGCTCTGTGCAAGGTAAGATATGTCTGTTTGAACATTCATAGAAATATATTTGTTTTTTTGACCCAGGTCTCCAAGCGATTGTAATCCATGATTGCTGGCAAAACCTGAATCCATGTTGACTTGTACTGCAGTATTGACAGGTTCAACCATCATTATGTTGGGCAATTTGGAGGTGGGAAGGTCACCTTTAAGATTCAAAGCTTTTGTTTCCAAAGTTGGTATCAGAGTTCCCACTGGTGTAGGCAAAACCTGCACTGTGTTCACAACAGATCCTTGATTGTCAACAGCAACAACAATGGACTTGACAGAATTATCCATGGACATGCCTGAAGATAAAAGAACTGGTAAAGGTGTTAGGTGCATAACAGGAAGTTTGACAAGTGCAGCTTTGGGCTTTGGTAACAGCAATTTCTGAATTTGTTTCACAGGTGCCGGAGCCTGGTTATTGCTGATATCTTCACGTAAGTGTTCAGTGTTGGTTCCCTTGTTCATCTCCTTCATCTCTTGGGCCAATTCGGTTTCTTGCTTTTTTTCACTGTTGTTCAAATGGTTCTGACTTAACCACTCACTCTTCCTCTTCTTGCGCGGTGGCTCCCTAGACAATAGATAGAAAGTTAACTTGTTAGTACCTAATGATTAAAACATGAGCGATCACTGGCAGAACATCTGTAATCTTTTATTTTTGGAAAAAGTAAATTTTAAATCAAGGACTACATTTACAATTATTTCCTTGAAAGCATACACCTGTCCCTTGAGGGCCAATCATCGATCTAGCAGAGAAAGTAAGTGTTATAACATGCACTGCATCATAAGGGTTTTCATAGGCACAACATTCACACCCAAATACTTTAACTGTGAAGTAACTAGGATAGAACAGTACATAAATATCTATATCCAATGGCAATGAAGTTAATTACAGTGTCTGTCAAAGTCTGAGAAAGAAATATTACACTGTTTTGTTCTTTCCTTTCTCTTACCTCTAGCCACCTATTTATCTCTGGCATTGATTTTTTTTTTAACTGGGCAGCTGGAATCAATACTAAACTGATAAAGGCAGGGTTGTTAGATTATTTTTTCATTCTTTTATATGAATACTACAACACATTCAAAAATCATTTCAACTGGTGTTAAGATTTCAAAAAAAGGTTAATAAAAGGCAGTGGAAAGTGAAATGGAATTAGAATAAAATTCCGAGGAGGAACAAGCACAAAGCCACAGTTTAGGCACAGCTTGTATAGGACTTATAAACACAAGAGATTCTGCAGATGTTGGAAATCTGGAATAACATACATAAATCTCCGGAGGACTCAGTAGGTCAGGCAGCATCTGTGGAAATGAATAAATGGTCGATTTTTCAAGCCAAAAAAACTTTCCCCAGGACTGGAAAACACCTTTCCCACCCATCTGGCTTCACCTATCACCTTCTACCTATTCCTCCCCCCATCTTTTTATCCTAGCAGGGACTTCAATTGTATCTGGTGCTCCCAGTGAGGCCTCCCCAATATCAGTGAGACCCGACGCAGTTTGGCAGACTGCTTTGTTAAAACAAAAGGCGGGATATCCCGGTGACTGCCTATTTCAATTCCCATTCTGATGTGTCTGTCCAGGCCTCTTCTACTACCATGATGAGGCTAAACTCAGACTGGAGCAGCAACTCCTTATATTCCAACTAGGCAGTCTCCTGATGACAGAAACATCAATTTCTCAAATTTCCAGTAATTTCTCTCTCCTCCCTCCTTCTCTCTTTTTCCATTCCCCATTCTGGTTCCCTTCTCACCCTTTCTCTTCTCATCGTCTCCCTCCAGTTTCCCCTCCTCCACCTTTTCCTTTCTTCCACTGTCCCTTCTGATTAGATCCCTTCTTCTTCAGCCCTTTTTACTTCTTCCATCTATCCCCTCCCAGCTTCTTACTTCATCCTCCCTCACCCACTCACTCACTCACCTTCCCCCTCACTGGCTCTTGCCTATCACCTGCAGCATGTACTCCTTCCTGTCCCAAGTTCTTATTCTGGTTTTTACCCCCTTCGTTTCCAACCCTGAAAGAAACACAGAAACCCAACAGCACAATACAGGCCCTTTGGCCCACAAAGCTGTGCCGAACATGTCCTTACCTTAGAAATTACCTAGGGTTACCCATAGCCCTCTATTGTTCTGAGCTCCATATACCTGTCCAGGAGTCTTTTAAAAGACCATATCGTATCCACCTCCACCACCATCACCGGCAGCCCATTCCACGCACTTACCACTCTCTGCGTAAAAAAAACATACCCCTGATATCTCCTCTGTACCTACTGCCAAGCACCTTAAAACTGCGCCCTCTCATGCTAGCCATTTCAGCCCTGGGAAAAAGCCTCTGACTATCCACATGATCAATGCCTCTCATCATCTTATACACCTCTATCAGGTCATCTCTCATCCTCCCTCACTCCAAGGAGAAAAGGCCCAGTTCACTCAACCTATTCTCATAAAGCATGCTCCCCAATCCAGGAAACATCCTTGTAAGTCTCCTCTGCACCCTTTCTATGGTTTCCACATCCTTCCTGTAGTGAGGCGACCAGAACTGAGCACAGTACTCTAAGTAGGGTCTGACCAGGGTCCTATATAGCTGCAACATTACCTCCTGGCTCCTAAACTTAATCTCATAATTGATAAAGGCCAATGCACTGTATTCTTTCTTAACCACAGAGTCAACCTGCGCAGCAGCTTTGAGTGTCCTAAGGATGAATTTTCCTATATAAATAAAATGGTAATTGCTTCTTTGCTTTACGACATTCCGGCTTACGAACCGTTTCATAGGAACGCTCTACCTTCGGATGGCGGGGGAAACCTGTATGTATGTGCCTAAGACTTGCATAGTACTCTCCATTGATCAATGCAAGGAGATTAGGATGCCTGATAAAAATCGCAATCCCTTCTAACATCTCCATAATCCCCATACAGATAATGCTTGAATAAACCTAAAGCAAAATGCTATAAGAACTATAAAACGTTTAAATTAAAATACAGATTTAATGTGGGCAAGAAATACTAAATGTCTAAATGTTGCAAATGCTAAAATCTGATTGAGGGCCTATTCACAGTTTGTACTCACAACTCAGGAAGCGAGTATCGCTGTCTCCCATCACCCCATTAAACACACAGCGCATACTTTTCTTGTATGAACATATAAAATCATTGCAACACACCAATATCGCTGAATCAGTGGGAGCCCTGGGCTTGTTTTCCTGCAACAAGATGGTCCTATCGAGGGATGATGGGAGACAGCGATACTCGAAGGGGGTTCCTTATGTCCAGTCTATTCCGCAATTTAGTTTTCGTTGCATTCATTGCAGAAAACCCCGCTTCGCAGAGATATGTTGGAAATGGCAACAATGGAGAAAATTTTTGAGCGTTCCCAGACCCAAAAAATAACCTACCAAATCATACCAAATAATACATAAAACCTAAAATAACACTAACATATAGTAAAAGCAGGAATGGTATGATAAATACACAGCCTATGAAGTAGAGATAACGTATGTACAGTGTAGATTCACTGAACAGAATCGCCAAAACTGAAAAAAATCGGCACGTACACGCATGCGCACACAGGTGCCCGTGCAAGGCTTCATTGTCATGGTAGTCTTTTTGGGGTAAACACAATGAGAAAGTTGTCAACCTCCCCCACCCCCCCCCCTCCACCCAGTCGGCCGGTCCGCAGTGCAAAAATGGTTGGGGACCCCTGATCTTGACTGTACCTCTTCCCATAAAAATGCTATTTCCTTTTCTCAGTCCCTTCATCTCTGTCACATCTGTTCCCAGGTTAAGGCTCTCCTTTCCAGGACATCAGATATGTTCTCTTTCTACTAAAGTGATTCGGAGATGGTGTGAAATATGGCTCTTCAAGATGTCCAAAGTGATTAAGTAGGTTTCCACATATGTCAACTTTTGCATTGGGGCAATGTTGAAATCTACTACTTTGCAGCCAGCTGCCAACTCAACACAGCTCTATCTTCAGAACATAAGGAACAGCAGCCAGCTAAGTATGTAGGCTTTCAAGGTTATTCTGCCATTGTATAAGATTGCAGCCAATGTTTCATCCTGTTCACAATCCTGGACAAACCGAGAATTCTACAAATCCTTTACTGCCCAAAGATCCAAATCAATCACCGCCTTGAATTGAGTCAATAACTGAGCATTCACAAGTTGTTCTAGTTAAGGATTTTGTAGTGGGTAAAGAAATCGCATTTCATTGTTATATAACCAATCTTATTCAACCTGCAGATTATCTAGTTCTAGATTCAGGTTCAAATTCATTTATTTAACACATATACATAGAAACTTACAGTGAAATGTTTCATTTGCATTAACAACCAGCACAACCTAAGGACATATTCCAGCAACACATTCTAGACTCTCAAGATGGATGAATCATGTAAATAACCTTGCAAAGTCTGGCATCAAAGTTATCCTCAGACAAATCTTATTTTCAAACTTCAAAGTAAATTTATAATCAAAGTGCATATTGTCAGCATATACAATTCTGAGATTCATTTTCTTACATGCATTCATAGTAAAAGGAAACACAATGGAATCAGTAAAAAAAATCTCGCACAACAGATGGACAACCACTTCTCAAGAACCATTTCTCAAGAGTAAAATGTACTCTGATCAAGAATGCTCAGCATCTAGTATTAGTATAATTGGAAATCGATCACTCAATTCAGAAACTTTAACACACATCCAGGCTTCACTTCTTTCAATATATGGCTAAACAGTCAATTTGAATTATGTCTCAGCTGCATTACCCCATACTCAAATGATTGGAAAAGATCAATGCATGCGTGGTGATGAAGACTCTCTAGTTTTAATAAGGAAGAGGGTAGTGGATGAGGAGTGAATGAGGTCTGGGGTAACATAGGGAAGTAGGAAGCAAACTTTAAATTTTTAAATAGATCAGGGAAATACAATACGTACTGGTTTACGCTAGTTTTCATTATTGTGAATAGGAATGGTGGCATGTAGTTAGTTCACAGGCTTTAAGTCTGCATGTCTCTTTTTTTGTGGATGGGAATCAAGCTTCACACCCAGTGGGAATTCTGATATTATTTCTGCACAGTAGTTGTGCATCATGTAAGAATAAACCAGCTTCCTTGTCAGTGGGGTTTCTTGGTTTGTGTGTATAGGTGCACAGATTTATAAAACTTTGACACACTCTATAATATGCAACTGATGTTAGTTCTAAATGTTAAGATATCACTCCTCCAATCGCCTTGCACAACAGATCGTCTCCTGGTACCTTAGATGGAGCAGAAGACATATTAGTCTACTTTGCTCACCACATTTCTTAGAAAAGTGGCATTAGTACCAGTCTTCTCAAAACTGGAGGAGACACCATCAACAATGTTTTACCAACTTAGAACAGTATCGACCTTTCGGCCCACGATGTTGTGCTGACCTTTTAACTGCTCTAAGATCAATCTCACCCTTCCCTCGCACATACAGTGCCTATAAAAAGTATTCACCCCCCACCGAAACTTTTTATGTTTTATTGCTTTACAAGTTACAAAGAAAGGTTGAACAAGTTGGGTCTTTATTCTTTGGAGCGTAGAAGGTTGAGGGGGGACTTGATAGAGGTATTTAAAATTATGACGGGGATAGATAAGAGTTGACGTGGATAGGCTTTTTCCATTGAGAGTGGGGGAGATTCAAACAAGAGGACATGAGTTGAGAGTTAAAGGGCAAAAGTTTAGGGGTAACATGAGGGGGAACTTCTTTACTCAGAGAGTGGTAGCTGTGTGGAACGAGCTTCCAGCAGAAGTGGTTGAGGCAGGTTCGATATTATCATTTAAAGTTAAATTGGATAGCTATATGGACAGGAAAGGAATGGAGGGTTATGGGCTGAGTGCAGGTCGGTGGGACTAGGTGAGAGTAAGAGTTCGGCACGGACTAGAAGGGCCGAGATGGCCTGTTTCCGTGCTGTAATTGTTATACGGTTAACATTAGATCACAGTACATTTAATTTTGCTTTTTTTTGACACTGATCAACAGAAAAAGACTCTTTTGTGTCAAAGTGAAAACAGATCTCTACAAAGTGATCTAAATTAATTGCAAATATAAAACAAAAAATCATTGATTGCGTAAGTATTCATCCACACCCCACCTTTAATATGACACCGAATCATTCCTGGTGCAGACAATTGGTTTTGAAGTCACATAATTAGTTAAATGGAGATCTGTTTTTGGAGACCTGTTGGTGAATTAGTATCCTGGCAAAAAAAAAAACGACACCATGAAGACAAAAGAATACTCCAAGCAATTCGGCAAAATGGTTATTGAAAAGCACAAGTCAGGAGATGGATACAAGAACATTTCCAAGTCACTGAATATCCCTTGGAGTACAGTTAAGTCAATCATCAAAAAATGGAAAGAATATGGCACAGCTGGAAATCTGCCTGGAGCAGGCTGTCCTCAAAAACTGAGTGACCGTGCAAGAAGGGGACTAGAGAATGAGGCCACCAGGAGACCTATGACAACTCTGGAGGAGTTACAAGCTTCAGTGGCTGAGATGGGAGAGATCACGCATACAACAGCTGTTACCCGGGTGCTTCACCAGTCGCAGCTTTATGGGAGAGTGGCAAAGAGAAAGACACAGGGAAAAAAAACACACATGAAATCTTGGCTAGAGTTTGCCAGAAGGCATGTGGGAGACTCTGAAGTCAGCTGGAAGGTTCTATGGTCTGGTGAAACCAAAACTGAGATTTTTGGTCATTAGATGAAACGCAATGTTTGGCATAAGCCAAACACCGCACATGTTCAAAAACACACCACCCCTACTGTGAAGCATGGTGACGGTTGCATCATGCTGTGGGGATACTTCACTGCAGCAGGCCCTGGAAGGCTTGTCCAGACTTCAATCCAATTGAGAATTTATGGCTGGATTTGAAAAGGGCTTTTCATTCATGATTCCCATGCAATCTGATAGAACTTGAGCAGTTTTGTGAAGAACATGGGGAAAAACTGCAGTGTCCAGATGTGCAAAGCTGATAGAGACCTATCAACACAGACCAAAGCTGTAATTGCTGCCAAAGGTGCATGTACTGAATACTGACTCGAAGAGGATGAGCAATTATGCAATTAATTATTTCACTTAATAGTTGTAATAAAATTAGACCAATTTGTATAATTTTTTTTCACTTTGACACAAAAGAGTCTTCTCTGTTGATCAGTGTCAAAAAAGCCAAATTAAATCCACTATAATTCAAGGCTGTAAAAGAATAAAACATGAAAACTTCCATGGGGGGGGGGGGAATACTTTTATAGGCACTGTGGCCCTCTATTTTTCTATCATCCATGTGCCTATCTAAGAGTCTCTTGTATGTCCGTAATTTATCTGACTTTGCCACCACCCTTGGCAGTGTCTTCCATGCACCGACCACGCTGTATGCAAAAACAATCCCTGACATCCTCCTATACTTTCCTCCGATCACTTTAAAATTATGCCCTGGGAAAAAGTCTCCAGCTGTCCACTCTATTTATGTCTCTTATCATCTTGTATACTTCTATGAAGTCACCTCTCATCCTCCTTTGCTCCAAAGAGAATAACTCTAACTTGCTCAATCTATCCTCATAAGACATGCTCTCTGACCCAGAGGTAAATCTCCTCTGCACCCTGTCGAAAACTTCCACATCCTTTCCATAATGAAGTGACCAGAATTGAACATAATACTCCAAGTGTGATCTAACCAAAGTGTTAAAGAGCTGAAGTATTATCTCAACACTGTTTCTGCAGGTAATTTTTTGCATATGGTAGATTGAGCAAACATATTATTGACCTGCATGTAGACTGAGAGCCAGCACATCAGCAGCAATAAACCCACAGTTTTGTCTCCAGCTGTTTTTCAGAAAGTCATCTCATTACAAGCTTCACACTGCCTCCAAATGACGGTGCAACAATGGCATGGGCTTTGCAGTCAGTAAAGACTGCACAGATTAAATTGGCTCTGTGGCATATATTTCTCATTTTCCAGTGTGATCTCTAATCTAGCATCTCTGAGAGGGAGTCTGTGACACCCAATGACAGAAATGTCATCAAGTGGATTATACAGCTGAACATTCATGGCAGCTGATCAAGAAATGTTCTGATTTTATCTTCAAGAAACATACAGAAAGACTCCTCACACCTCTGCAGTTATTTTTTCATTGTATTGTGAAATGTGTGAAAAGCTGAAATTATGATTGTTGGTTATATATATAAAAATTGTTACAAACCACAATTTCAACAACTTTGGGTTTCTCTATTTTGTTGGACCAGATGATGCTGTCACTGTTAGAATAACAGACTATATGGCCATCAATAAAATTTGCTTAGTCTCAGCCAAAACAAACAAGCTACAAAAACATTGGTTGTTTACCAGCAATGAAATAACTCATCATTAGATCTGTACGGTTTTAATGATAATTAAACATTGTCTAAGAGAAAAAGCTTGTTTAAACATGCAGTTTTAATGCACGATACAGTAGAACAGATGAGCTGGCACACAGTAAGCTCTGTGTGAACGTTTTGATCTGCCTGGAGACTATGCACTTACCGATGTTCTGCAGGGATTTCATGTCCAGTTCTGTAAATATGAGACAACAGTGCTGGTCTGCTGGCATAAGGACAACCACAAGTGCACTTGAAAATCCGCCCACAGTCCTCTGCATGTCGCTTCAGGTCCCATTCTGTACCGTATGAGTTACTACATTTGTCACACTTATGCTTCTTCTCAGCATGAATTTTCATAAAGTGCTGGAGAAAAAGCAGAAAACAATGAACAGGATCTTCAATGACAGCAACTAAAAATAGATAAGCAAGCTTTACTGAGTAATACCTTCATCCATCTCCCTGGATTTAATGTTTCTCAGTCTCCTTGTTCATTCCCATCTTTCATCTTTCACCATTCAGTCACTTCCAGCACTGCTGGTTGGAACCTGACCTTCCAGTACTTTAGAATCGTCAGCCTTGTGCTCCATAACATTCATTGTCTTCCGACCCAGCAATGCTTCAAGCTAAAATTACCCTCCCTTTGTTCATAACATTCCATGGCCTCACCCCAGCTATCTCTGGAAACACGTTAGTAAACCCTATGGTTCTATAATCTTTGAAGGAACCGTAGATTTCAAAGAAAATAGGATCAACTTCTTTGCACCAATTATTATTGAGATACAGCATTGAATAAGCTCTTCTGGCCCTTCAAGCCATATGGCACAGCAATCTCCCAATTTAACCCTAGCTTAATTACAGGACAATTTACAATGATCAATTAACCTACTAACTGATTTGTCTTTGGATTGTGGGAGGATAAGATGGTGGTGACTTCGGACTCAGCAGCCTTTTGGGGGCCAACCAAAAGTATTCTTTTCTTTGATACATGTGTTTTTTACGATCAGAAGATGGTGCTGGGCTCCAAGAGCTTCGGGTGTGGTGGGTCTGCCCCATCAGGAGCTCCTCGTTGATTGGAGAAGCCGGCTGATGTGTTCAGGGTGTCGGAGCCGACCAGGATGTCGGCGGAGCTGGCCTGGGTTCAGAGGAGCAGGCCTGGGTGCACACTGTGTTGCTGCCTGCTACTCGAAGGCATTGGAGTTGGTGCATGAAGGCAGCATGCAGTGAAACCATGGGAGATTGTCTTGGATGTTTCTTTCACAATCGCAAAAACCTGTTATTGATAATGTAAGATGCAGCAGGCCTGTTTCCCTTGTTTGGTGGCGGGGCCGATGGCGTGGAAGCTGCATTGCCTCTGTTGTAGCGAGGACTAGGCCTCAAGCTGCGGGCATGCTTGCTGCTGCAGTCCAGGAGAGAGGTGGTGCAGTTTGGCATCCGTGCTTGGTTGGCGCTGGCCTCTGTCAGCGCTGCCCCCCAGTGTTTGATTGGTGGAATAACAGATTGTATAGCTTCCCAGCAATCCAATCAAGGTCTTTGACTATCTTTAAAAACGTAAACACGAGGAATTCTGCAGATGCTGTAAATTCAAGCAACACACATCAAAGTTGCTGGAGAATGCAGCAGGCCAGGTAGCATCTCTAGGAAGAGGTACAGTTGACGTTTCGGGCCGAGACCCTTCGTCAGGACACCCAAAGACTTGGCCTCTACAGCCACTCGTGGTAACAAATTCCACAGATTCACCCCCCTCTGATTAAAGTAATTTCTCTACATCTCAGTTCTAAAAGGACGTCCTTAAATCCTGAAGTTGTGCCCTCTTGTGCTAGCATCCCCTCCCATGGGAAATAACTTTGCCATATATAATCTGTTCAGGCCTTTTACCATTTGAAATGTTTCTATGAGATCCCCCCTCATTCTCCTGAACTCCAGGGAGAATCATACAGTAACTATTTCCTTCCTGGAATCATTCTCTGAACCCTCTCCAATGTCAGTATATCCTTTCTAAACTTAGGAGCCCAAAACTGCACACAATACTCCAAGCGCGGTCTCACGAGTGTCTTATAAAGCCTCAACATCACATCCCTGCTCTTATATTCTATACTTCTAGAAATGAATGCCAACATTGCATTCGCCTTCTTCACAACCGACTTAACTTGCAGGTTAACCCTTAGAGTATCTTGCACAAGAACTCCCAAGTCCCTTTGCATCTCTGCATTTTGAATTCTCTCCCCATCTAAATAATAGTCTGCCCCTTTATTTCTTCCACCGATGTGAATGACCATACATTTTCCAACATTGTATTTCATTTGCCACTTCTTTACCCATTCTCCTAAACTATCTAAGTCTCTCTGCAGGCTCTCTGTTTCCTCAACACTACCCGCTCCTCCACCTCTTTGTATCATCAGCAAATTTAGCCACAAATCCATTAATACCATAGTCCAAATCATTAACATACGTCGTAAAAAGCAGTGGTGCCAACACCGAGCCCTGTGGAACTCCACTGGTAACCGGCAGCCAGCCAGAATAGGATCCCTTTATTCCCTGTTTTCTGCTGACCAGCCAATAGTCCACCCATTCTATATATGCTAAAATGCATAACAAAAATATTTTAAAATTCATTCCTTGTTCTTTTCTGATTCAGCAGCAAGAGGCATTGGTAAACAAAGGAGACACTGTACACGTGTTAAAGGTTTAAGGTTTTAGGTTTTGGTAGAAATGTCAGAGTCTCTTCAGAAACAAGGATTTTGTTGCTTGTTCAAAATCTACAGATAGCCAAGATACACCTGAAGCTTACCTTTTAGGAAAATTTTCCCATTCGTTACCTGTCTCGTGAGCATGATGTAATTGTCTCGTGATAGGGGGATGATGTAATTGTCTCGTGATAGGGGGATGATGTAATTGTCTCGTGATAGGGGGATGATGTAATTGTCTCATGATAGTGGGATGATGTAATGGTCGTGATAGTGTGATGATGTGATATCACATGATGGCATGTTCCAATTGGTATAAAAAGGGAGACTGCAATTTGTTGCATAGTTGTCGTTTTGTTGGGGAGTCACAATTGGTGTTACATAATCAAGGAAGGAGAGAGAGCGAGAGTGAAGAATTTGCCAGCTTCGTACAAACCCAAGAAATCAACGGCGTTCTGTGTGCCTTGAATGTGACTCACATTTGGTATGGTCAATACGGGTATTGTAACACACACTTTTGGTTAACCTCTGTATGGTCTCGGGTGTTGTGTCTTGACCTCCTCCTGCGAAAGGTCAGCTACTGTGAGAAATCTTATTCTTCGTGATTTCTTCGGGCAAGGCATTTCTTGGCTGGGATCTGTGTCAGCAGTTTCATCCTTTCTTCATCGCTGGTTCGGGAAGTCTCTCCTTTCATTTATTTCCTAAATCACTTGGATTCTTTGAACTACCACCTTAAGACTGTGTTTGTGTAAGACCTGTTAAGAATTGTCTTTTCAGTTCGACTGTTTGATAACTATAGACGCATAACACTGTTAACTTCCGTTTCAGTTAGTCGCTTGTTTACTTTTCTCTGCTTTTGAGTAGAGGTTAATAAATTTCCTTGTTTATTTATAAAAACCCGACTCAATTTCATATCTATTGGTGCTGATGCGTAACACATTTCATATACAAACATAAAATTTCCACCTTCCCCCTCTATCTTCACTCTCACCAACACCACTGTATGAAAAGCAATGCAGACAAAAATAAACAAGAGAAAATCTGTAGATGCTGAAAATCTGAACCGCACACACAAAATGCTGGAGGAGCTCAAAAGGCCAGGCAGCATCTAGGAAAAGAGCACAGTTGATATTTTGGGCCAAACCCTTTCGATAGACAAAAATAATTAATTAAAAAGGTTAAAATCTATAGTTTATTAATAAGATTAAGTGTTCTTTTGAATAAAAAGGTGGCTTAATCTTTTTTGAGGGGGTACAGGTATACTGCTGACATGGATCTTAAAATCCATGGTCAAAAGTTGCATTACCCTGTCCGAAACGTTGACTGTACTTTTTTCCATTGATGCTGCCTGGCCTACTGAGTTCTTCCAGTATTTTGTGTGTATTGGTCAATACACTGTCCCAATTTACCCATTACAAACTGATAACTTAAAATAATCATTCATTTGTAAGGCCATTAAAAACACTGAGTGGTATCCAAAATCCAATGGAAATTATACCACAAGTTGGTGCTACAAGGACTTACTGAAATAGCAAAGTATCCACAGGACAGTTTTCTGCTATGGCCTCAGTGGTGTGGAAAGCATTCCAACAAAACTACAAACAGCAGCGTCTGTTTATACCCAAGCACTATACAGAAAGTGCACGTGGCCAAGTGGTTAAGGCATACGACTAGCGACATGAAGGTTGTGAGTCAAGCCCCAGCTGAGGCAGTGTGTTGTGTCCTTGAGCAAGGCACTTAACTACACAGTGCTCTGCGACAACACTGGTGCCAAGCTGCATCGGCCCTTGCCCTTCTCTTGGACAACATCGATGTCATGGAGAGGGGAGACTTGCAGCATGGGCAACTGCCGAGCTTCCATACAACCTTGCCCAGGCCTGCGCCCTGGAGAGTGAAGACTTTCCAGGCGCAGATCCATGGTCTCGCAAGACTAACGGATGCCTTATATATACAGAAAGAGTATACATGGAGGTTGAAGAGACTCTGATAATAGCCATTTTTTGTTTTCTCTTCCCCCTCCCTCCCCCAGTCCTCCTCCTCTTTTTTAAATTCCAATTCTGGTTACCTTCATACCATTTCTCTTCTCACCTGCCCATCACCTCTCCCTGGTACCCTTCTTCCTTCAATTTCTCCCAGGGTCCACTGTCCGCTCCTATCAGATTCTTTCTTCTTCAGCCCTTTACGTCTTCCACCTATCATCTCCCAGCTTCTTATTTCATCCCTCTCCTCCACCCACCCATCTTACCCCTCATCTGGTCTCGCCTATCATCTGCCAGCTTGAATTCCCTCCACCTTCTTATATTGGCTTCCTTTACAGTCTCGAGGAAGAGTTTCGACCCGAAAAGTCAACTTGTTTATTTAACTCTGTAGATCCTGTCTGACTTGCTGAATCCTCCAGTATTTTGTGTGAGTTATCCTTCATTAAGTGTTTGCCATAAACCCAATGCTGTAAAGAAAATGTTCTACTTGTCACACACATTTGTTACACCGAAGGGTTATCTATTTTAAAGAATTTACTCTAGTGAGAAAAGGTCCTGTAAAATCAATTCTACCTCCTTGTTGTCAGAAACCAAACAGTGGCAAATTGAATAATGAATGAAGCACTTTTTGGAAGCAAAGCCGCAGTTACAATGTGGGAAATATAGTAGGAAAACTGTAAGCAGCAACATGATAACTGATAGAGATATACAATATTATGAAGGGTACAGATGCAAGCAGGCTTTTTCCACAGAGGTTGGCTGCGACGAGAACTAGAGGTCATGGGTTAAGGGTGAAAGGTGAAATGTTTAAGGGGAACATGAGTGGAAACTTTTTCACTCAGAGGGTGACGAGAGTGTGGAACGAGCTACCAGTGGAAGCGATGGATGCGGGTTCCATTTCCAACATTTAAGGGAAATTTGGATTGGTACTTGGATGGGAGGGGTGTGGAGAGTTATGATCCAGATGCAGGTTTATGGGTCTAGGCAGATTAACAGTTCAGCAGGAACGAGATGGTCAAAGGGCTCATTTCTGTGTTGTAGTGTCCTATAACTCTATAACTATATTTTGCACGCTGGTTAAGACACAAAGACAAAATTGCTCATCTACACCTCCAACCTAGAAAGCTTAGTTCATTATTAAATGTCTGAGTGTAATTGCTGCATGATTCAATTAACAGACAAGTAAAATTCTAGCTTGCTTACCTGCTTAACAAGGGCAAACTGAGAAAATGGTCTGTTTGGTCCTCTTGGGCAACCTTCAATGGGACAGCAGTACAACTTCTGAACAGAAGATTTCAAGTCCTTCCTAACAGTTGGATTAATGCTGCAATCCTGGAAGAGTATAATAAAAAATAAAATCAACAGACTTCAGAACTACAAAAACAGAATAGCATGAGTGATAGAACTTTAAAACAGCATACACTGACCAGGTCGCACTTGTAGACTGGGAAATGACCTTTCATTACATCGGAATAAACTGGAGAAAGTGAAGGAGTCTGAAGATGTAACTAAAGGAGGAGGACAGGTATGAAGGAGAAACAAGGATATTATGTGATATGGTAGAAGGCAAGACAATTAAATCACACAGGAAATCCAACATCTTCATTTAATTATTGAGCTACAGCACGGAAAAGGCCCTTCCGGCCCTTCGAGCCGCACCACCCAGTGACTCCCCCCCTCCCCCCCCGAATCACAGGACAATTTACAATGACCAATTAGTCTACCAACTGTTACGTCTTTGGACTGTGCTCGGAGGAAACCCACGTAATCACAGGGAGAAAGTACAAACTCCTTATAGGCAATGGCAGGAATTGAACCTGGGTCACTATGCTACTGAATCTATCTGGGGAAATTGGACATGGTCTTCCCCACGCAACTTCAAGTTCAGGAAGTCGCACCAATCAACACAAATGGCCTTCTTGGATTTCACAAATTCCTTTGGCTCTGTCAACTTAGAGGGACTGTGGATTATATTAAAATTTTGCTGCTCTCAAACATTCTTTAAAATGTTCTACCGTTGCCATATGATGACATGCAAGTCATGATCTTAACCAATAGTTTAGAACAAATCCAAACTCAGTGCAGACTATCAGATAACACCATCATCCTAACACTTTACCCAGTCTTGCTTATCATACCTCCTGATATAATGAAGCTCATTTGCCGAATAAATGGCAGAGCTTTCATCCTATACTATAGGCCCTCCAAAACCAAGGTCACTCCAACTGCACTTCAGAAGACAAAAGCTGTTTATATATTGTCATGTTCAGAGACCAACCTGGAGTTTATTTATTTTATTCAGAGATACAGAGCAGAGCAGGCACTTCTGGCTCAGTGAACTACACTGTCTGGCAACCCACTTATTTAACACTAGCTAATCAAAGAACGATTTACAATGACCAATTAGTCTACTAGCTGGCATTTCTTTGGACTGTGGGAGGAAACCAGAGCACTGGGAGGAAATCCATGTGCTCATGGGAAGGACATACAGAATTCTTATAAACCATGTCAGAATTGAACTCTGAAGCTCCAAGCTGTAATAGCGTTGCTAACCACTATGCTAATGTGCAGCCCCAAAATTACTGATTAATTCAGCAAGATCTTCAGCTATATGGGCCTTAGGTTAAATGCCTGCACAGTGGAGGTCCTCTATAGAACAGTCTTGACTGCACAACACCACACTGCATCAATAAAACTCTGAAAAAAACCCTGGAAAATATGGATCACTTTCCAAATCTCAGGAATTCTCTACTCAACAAAGGTAGGCAGCAACAATGAAGTTCATCACTTCTGGTGCTGTAATATAGCTGCGGTCTTCCAATAAACAATTCCAATCACTGGTCTTTACCCTGAAACAACAATTCCATTTTAAGGCTAACGTTAACATCTTGACACTTTACATAACCTTCTGAAGACTATTGTCTTCAAGATTATGCTTTTAATCCAAGCTTCTTTCAGAAGTCAGGAAAGAGGCACAAAACTTATTGTTTCACAATTGTTTTGTTAAGTGTTAATAGAACAAAGATAGTTGAAAAGACAGGGATAGAGGTCTCCATAGTGAAGGGAGATAGAAGCAAAATGACCAGCATGGCACCCCCTCGAGGTCAACTCCTTTATACCTCATAGATAAGAAAATTTCCACTCAAGTTCATCCAATCAAAAACTTCCTATTTAAATAAAGTAGCAACAGAGAAGCTTCCAGAGCTTTCCAGAATCATACAAATATATCCACTAGGGGACACACATGAACAGCTGCATATACATACTGTGACCATTGGGTAATATACTAAACAATTAAACCATCAGATCCAACAGTTTTTTTAAAACATTTCCTGTTTTTGTGTCTAAGATCAAGACATTAAACCTGACACAAAGTTCATGCACTACTGAGACGTGACAGTATTTGGCTGCCTGTATGGTTCTGAAATATCGTCCAAATGGCCAGCTGAATGTAGTGATAGCTACCAGATCACTAATGAGAAAGTACCAATTTAGTAACTCATTTGAATGATATACAAATCATGTACACAAGGAGAGCTATTAAAGATTGAATCATTAAAATCTGAGGCAACAACGCAAGATTATTTTCCATCTTTTCCAGAAACCACAATTATTTGCAATTCTGGTGCAAAAATTGCTTCAATCAGAAAACTTCTAGAGAATACCAAATCTCTTAAGAATGTGAAATATGTCAGATTGTTGAATTTCTGCTGGCTATTCATATAAAATATTTATTTGGAGAGATTAAAAAGTAATCATGACATTTTAAAATGGTAAAATGGGTAAGTATAATCACATGCTAATCAAAGCTATTCTTTTAAATTATGGAATCAATTTCCTGTCAAGTCAGAACCATGTCCTTTCTTTGTCCCAGTTAAAATGCAAAGATAAACATATTGTCAAAGACCCCTCCCATCCTTCCCACAATACATTTGACCACCTGCCATCAGGCAGAAGGTACTGCAGCATAAGAATCAGAACTATCAGGCTGGTTAACAGTTTTTACTCCTAGGCTGTTCAACTTCTTTCACACCCGGCTGCCACCTTACACACATCCATGCCCTGTCTGAATACCCTGCCCTCTCCCACACTCCCTAACTCACCGACAGTCTCATCCTGACTGGTCACTTTTCATCTAGATGTATGTACACAGCTGCTTCACACATTCATGCTACTGCTTGTGTTACTATAATAGTGCCAGTAACATTATGCTGTCTTACATAAACATACACCTTGCATTTGGTGTCAACCTGACAATTTTCAGGCTATGTCACTCAGGGATGTGCTAATATTGTTCTGTGATTGTACGTGCTGGGATCGTAACAATATATGCTATGTGTGCCTACATATACAGTGAAATCTGGTTAATTGAGCAATTGGTTAATCGAAGCAAATACCTTTTTGGGACAACTCTTAAAGAACAAAAACTAATTGGAAAAAATTGCCAGAATTCCCTTTGTTTATTTGGGACACTACACTGCTTAATTGGGGCAAGAAACTGCTGCTGAACAGGTTTTAACTAGAGTCAGTTGTGCACATTTTGTGTGACTGTTAGACGCTACACTGTGCTTAAGAGCAAACAAATGTTAAATATCTTCACTTCTGTGTGTTTATGTTCAAAAAGCAATGATTTTTGTCACTGATAGTTGGCAAGAAGTAAGCATCAGGACAATTCAGAAATGTTTTGCTCACTGCGGTTTCAAGCTCTCAGGCTTGGAGATGTCAGAAAAAGCCGGGAGTAAAAATGAAACAATTTCATTATTTCAACAAGTTAGGAACTACGAAGAACTTGAAGGTATCAGTAGTCATCTTGAATGTTACAATGAAAATGAAGATTTAGAGAATGTAATTGTCCATTGCATCATATAAAGGTAGTCCATTATCCACACTACATGTTCACATTGATTTTGTTTGTTGCATATACTACACGAGTTCCAATTTTGATCACTGTGAGGAACGAATGTACTATTTTATAGCACTGTAATACTGTTTGGAATGTCTCAACCCGAAATGTCAACTGTACTCTTTTCCATAGATGCTGCCTGGCCTGCTGAGTTCCTCCAGCATTTCCTGTGTGTTATTATTGAAATGTTCTGTTTTGTTCTGTAAATGCATAATTCTTTACTCAGATTGTCTGTTTTATACATTTTTAACTATTTCCACGAAACTTTGACTAATTGGGGCAGCCGTTTAATTGGGCCAAAATATACTGGTCCCAGCGTGTCCCAATTAACCGGAATCCACTGTATTGCGTTGTGCATCTTGTCCCGGAGGAACGATGTTGCATTTAGCTGTAGAGATGTGTATACTTGAAAGATAATAAACAAACTTGAACTTGAAAGAACACTCTCTTCAGAACTGATTCTCAACAGCATAAAGAAATAATCTCTGTATTGATCAGTTTATGTAAATTTCATCAAGGTAATTTAGAGTACACTACATCTAGCGTTGCTTTAGTGACACAACAAACATGAAAGTTCCAATGGAGCCCAAAAGTGTCTGAACTGAAGTTTAAAATCAACTTTGGCTATATGCTTTTTCAACCCACCTCTACCCTGATCATCAGCATGATGGCTTTGCCTAAGATAGCAATGGGCTTACTTTACACACCTTCAATACAGAAAATGCCTTCTATTATCTGATTCAGATCTAAATATCACAGCAGGACCTACTTCCACCTACCCAGTTAGATAATGCGCTCCAGATCACTACAACTCTGTTTATAAACAAAAAGTTCACATCTCTAGTTTCTTTACCAGTTACTTTAAATCAGTGTTTTAGTTACAGATCCTCCTCCTAGTGGAAAGTTGTTTTTTTTTAACCTTACCAGTCCTTACTAACCTCAAAGAGGACCACAGCGTTGTCATGGTTTGGAGGCTTGCGTGCCTCAGTGACCTGGAGAGTTATGTTGGCTGGAGTCAGGGCTTACCCATGCTAAACAGGTCAGAGGGTAGAAGCCAGACTAAGAGTGGTCCACTGGCCCTCCAGGTTTAGGGGTTCAGCTCAGGGCTAACAACTCTGACTGGTAAACAAAATTGTTACAGCAACAGCTTTGCTAAGAGTTGCCAAGGACAGACAGATGAAGGATCTTTATTGTTGCCCTAAATGCCAGCAGGTGTAATGGGCGGAAAGTAAGGTTCAACCAAACATTTCTAGACATCCAACAAATTTCCACCCTAAGAAAAATTACATTTGCTGCAACACACAACTGAAAACCCTAGTTACTGCTAGCTGTCAGAAAAAATATTCAAAATTGAACGATGCCTTTGTGTAACTATGCAATCTATCATTGACGTTACTTGGATTTTTAGAAGGCCTGTGACAAGGTGCCGAACATAAGACTACTTAACAAGATAAAAACCCATGGTATTACAGGAAAGATACTAGCATAGGTAGAAGATTGGCTGTTTGGTAAGATGCAAAGAGTGGGAATAAAGGGAGCCTTTTCTGGTTGGCTGCTAGTGACTAGTGTTCTGTGTTGGGGCCACTTCTTTTCATGTTATATGTCAATGATTTGGATGACAGAGTTGATAGCTTTGTGGCCAAGTTTGCAAACGACACGAAGATAGGTGAAGGGACAGGTAGTGCTGAGGAAGCAGGGAGTCTGCAGAAGTACTTAGACAGATGAGGAGAATGAGCAAAAATGGAATTTCGTTTCAAGAAGTATATGGTCACTACACGAAAGAAGGAACAAGGCATTGATAAGACCACACTCGAAGTACTGTGAACAGTTTTGGGCCCCTTAGCTAAGAAATGGTGTGTTGGCTCCAAAGGAGGTTCATGAGACCGATTCTGGGAATGAAAGGATTAACATATGAGGAGCTCTGGCCTGTACTCACTGGAGTTCAGAAGAATGAGGGAAGATCTCATTAAAGCCCATCAAATATTGAAAGACCTAGATAGGGTGGATGTGGAGAGGATGCATCCTATGGTGGAGGAGTCCAAGACCAGAGGGCACAACTTCAGAATAGAAGGGCATCCATTTAGAACAGAGGTGAGAAGGTATTTCTTTAGCCAGAGGGTGGCAAATCTGTGGAATTCATTGTCGTAGACAGCTGTGGAGTCCAGGTCATTGGGTACATTTAAAACTGAGGTGGATAGGTTCTTAGTTAGGCTGTCACAGATTATGGGCAGAAGACAGGAGAATGGGGTTGAGAGGAATAATAACTCAGCCAAAATGGAATGGCGGCACAGACTCGATGGGCCAAGTGGCCCAATTCTGCCCCCAGGTCCTGTGGAGATCCTGATGGTCCCAACCAATAAGACAAAATTTAAGGACATTTCACCTAACTTTAATATAATATAAAACACACATACAGTGATAAACATTTAGACAGTAGAAAACAATCCCCCTGCATTTACTTCCCCACTTTATAAATTTGAAAGGCCAAGTTTACAATTGCTAATGACCCAATAATTCACTAAAATGATCATTTATTTTAAAACTCCAAGCATGAACAACATAATCAGATAGACTAGGAAGAATGAGAGGTACTGGGTCAACTGCAGACAAAGTTGGAGATCAATAGAATTTTCTTAAAGGTACATGGGGTAAATGTGATGCATTAGGTCACACATTAGTCATGATTTAATTGAATGATGAAACAATCTTAAAGCTCTGAATGCCCCCCTGCCCTTATGTTCATACATCTATACATACAATAAACAGGAGAATATCTGAAAATGGATTAAAACCACCATTAGTGCTAAGAAGGGAGAGCCTGGGGGTGAGATGAAATTGCTAGTAGAGACAGGATGGGCCAGATTTTTTGTTTCACTTGCCAAATAATCAATCCACATTAGATCCAAATCTAATTATTGGGCCAACTGGTCAAATTCTATTCAAGAGGGACAAAAACAAATTACGGCATAAGCCAAATAACATACCACCCACAGGTTTCCCTCCAAATCAAGCAATATCGTGACTTTAAAACATACCAGCAGTCCTTTATTATTCCTGAATTTAAATCATGGAACACTGTTAAAAAATGTTGTGGCAATGCCTCCACCAGAAAATCTGCAGTGGATCAAGAAGACAACTCGTCATTGCATTCTCAAGTGCAAATGAAATGGGCAATAAGGAGTGCTTCCAAAAAAAAAAATGCTCGTATCCCATTTTAAAATCTGAGAACATAATATAGTGGATGTATTGCAGAATTGGCCTTATGTCATTAACCTTTGATTTTCTGTTTCCGTTAATGTTGAGTTATTAGAGGGGAATATGGGGGGGGGGGGGAGAGATGGGAGAAGAGAGCATAGAGATGGAAAACGAGACCTGGAGGAGGGAGAGTTGTGACAAAACCTGCCTGCACTTACCTGCACCCTGTGAGATTTGACCAGGTGCATTCCCAGGGCCGGTGGGTTGGGAAGGATTTTACCGCAGCCTGTAACCGTACAAAGGATGTTGGTCCTCACCTCCCGGCTTAGCTCAGTGACCGACGGCCGAATGAGCTGACAGACTGGGATTCTTGCTGTTACTGCTGTCGCCACTGAATCCCCAGACCTTTCACCCCCCGCCTGCGGCTCTGACGAACTGTTGCCCTCCCGGCCTCCCCATGCACACGTTGCCGCCATCTTGCCGCGCATCCCCTCCCTCCTACCAGCCTTCAATCAGAACAGCCCTAATTCTCATTGGCTACTTTCCGATATCCGTCACACCCCCAGGCCTCAGATGGACTCCGGATTGGTTGAATGGTACGTCAAATACAGATTGCATCGTGACCGGCCCTGTCTTGTTCACTTGACCTCGAAATACGTTAGATTCTGATACTGTATTACTCTTGAATTAAGCTCGTATTGATTAATGGTTCATTTTATTCAGTAATGTTCATTTAACTATATACATTGAACTTAAACCAATGTTCCCTTTCACTTTTTACTTTAATATGCAAGCGGTCCCTAGCAACCTATAGTTTGGAACACAAAGGACCCTCTCGACAGGTAAGGGCAAAAGCAATAAATGGAGCTAGCATGGGATCATAACAATTCACACACTGGAAAAGGTAATTCATTCCATTATGTTCCCACATCAGACAAAATGGACCTTCATTAGCTCATAGACAAGAGAAAACCTGCAGATGCTAGAAACAAGAGCAACGCACACAAAATGCTGGAGATACTCAGCAGGCTAGGCAGCATCTATGGGGGGGGGGTGGAGTACAGTCGCAGTTTCAGTCCGACTTTTTTTTTCCTCGACTCTCCTCTAAGCCTGTATCAATCAATTTAAATCTAATGGTCCATTGTCCACGCTGCGAGGAACTGGATCGATTCCACTCTCATTCTAATACATCTAATTATATCTCCCACCTACCTTCCCTCAGAATAAAAAGAATGGTCTAGAAATTCCTTTACTGCTTGTTAATGATGCTTTATCTTTCATCTTAATGTTCTTTTTACTCAGAATACACAATCAGTGGAAAGGCATTGTCCTATATACCCCAAGCATATGGTTTGGTTTCCTTTCATAACTCCATTGAGTCATTTTCACAGCAGTGCAAGCCTTTTGATTCTTTACAAGTTCTTGCAACTCAAGGTGGCAGCATCCATCATTAAATAACCTTACGATGCAGGAAAGCAACATCTGCAGTATCTTGCATCTTCAAATTATTTCACCATACCTGATGAAGGGTTATTGAACTTTACACTCTTGCTCTACAATGCTGCTCTGCACACACTATTGGTTTTATTTTGGATTTCCATTATTCACTTTAGTTTTAAATTGAAACTATTGAAAGATACAAGTTCATTGTATACAAAAGTATTCCATTCCTTAAGGCAAATTTCACCAAATGAATCTGATTACTTTGATCTTCTGATGAAATAACATCCACATTTCCTTTTCTACTTGCAAGATCATTTGTTATTTTACGGGAGGCACAGTAACATAGCAGTTAGCATGACATTAATTTAGTATCAGCAACCTGGATTCAATTCTGCTATCCATAAGGAATTTGTGCACTCTCCCTGTGACTACGTGGGTTTCCTCCAAGTACTACTGTTTCATACCGCATGCCAAAGATACAGGTTAGTAGGTTAGGCACATGATGAAACTGGACAGCACAGGATCATTGCGCAAGAAGGGCCTGTTACTATTTATTTAAGAGATACAGTGCAGTAATTTTTTTTGTCCTCACTAGCACATGATCCCCAAACAACAGGCAAACTTAGCACTATGTCAAGTATAAGCCAAGATTGATTTTTCAAAGTCAGTTGTAAAAGGTGCTATCTACTTGGCAATCATGGCACTGAGGGCTCAAACAGTAACTGTCCAAAATGTTAACTTTGTTGATGCGTCTGAAGAACCAGAACTTCTCACTCCTAAATGGATTGCACATTGCTTACTGTTCAACCGCAGCTCCTTCGTTAGTATTTTGAAGCATATCCGAGGGCATGTCAAAGTCCTGAGTTACCAAAAAAATCTTGTTCGGAGATGACCATCCAGTGTATGAAATACACTTTGAAGGTGGATCTTTGACACCATCGTTACTCAGTGGGACAGAGTCAACAGGCACTCAATCATCTCTCTCTTCCCTCTGCCAACACTTACCCCCTCCCCCACAATCAATTGGTCAACCAATTTCCTCCACTAGGTTTGCCATTAATCAAGTGTGCGGGCAATTTCTCAAAGCTGGCCATTAGCACCCCCCCCCCCACCAGCGTTACTCAAGCATAAGATATTCAACTTTCAACACTTAAAATACATCACACAAGGATTCAAGTAACCACAAAAAAATTCTTACACAAAAATTTTACATGCAAATACATTTCAATAATTTTACAGCACTTTATTGTACAATCAGAACAGATAAAATAAACTGGATTTCAATTTAATTTCAAAAGCAGATGAAAAATCTATTCCCATCCAATAAATTTGTTTCCAACCATATATAAAATTATCACTATGATGGTCTATTATTCATCAGTTAGATCTTCATCAACAGAGAATACTTATCCAATATTATAACTGATTTACACACAAAATAATGCATGCAGTGAACAAGAACCAGGTTAATTTCTTCAGCCTGCAGAGATAGTAATCTTTAGCTTGATTCAAGTCAAAAACAGAGTTTGAGTTCCATTTCAGATTGCTATGATAATGCAGGACCCAGCTTTACTCTTGTGGAAAATAATAGCACAAGTATTTACTGTCAAGATTAGAGTACAGAGATGGACACAGAACAAAACAAACTTATATTTGCACAACTTCTCTGATGCAAACTGAACTTAATTCCAAGGCAGAGAGAATCTTTCACAAGTTTGGCAACAGCAGTTTTAAGTACTGATGACTTTGTAAATCTGCTTTTTGCACATTAAACTCAAATTAAGCAAAATACAATGACTCAGCTAATACTGTAGTAGTTATCGATATGGGCTAAAGGGAAAGTTTTGTTTTAATAAATGAATTTTAAGCCCAAAATTTATTAAAAGCATGGGACTGAACCACATTAGCAACCCAGTCTCTTTTTTCCCCCATAAAATCTAACCCTTTATTTTTATTTTCTCTAAAAACAGAATGTTCTGGTTTGCTTGCAGCTGAATTTGGATGTGCATTAATACACCAACAGATTACTGTTTTGCTTGGTAGAGGGAGTCTGTTCGATTTTTCTCTGCCTGAAGTAGCCACCAGCTTTGAGGGTGAGGAAAAAAAAACCGGCACATACCGGCAAAATGATGTCCAAGGACAAATGATAACTGCATTTTTACTTAAATGATGCATAATTATGATTGATTTTCTTGGAAAGCAAGAACAATTCACCCCATTTCAAAAACAAAAATATCTGCAGCTGTAGTACAACACGAATAATCCAAAACCACAAAGATAATAGCTGTTTAGTGTGGGGGAGAACACTTCCTGAAACACACTTATTTTCTTCAACTGTCTTTCTTCCTGTCAAAAATTTGATAATTCACAATGCAGGAGTTTGACAGAAGGCAGAATGGGAATGGTATGTAATCATTTTCTCCAACCTAGTGATCTGAGCTTCTATGAGAGGAATATTCCATTGTAATACTTTGCTTCAAGGTGACATTCACCTATTACTGTTCAAATTTTAAAAATATAAATGGTCTAAATAATTAGTTAGATCAGTGGCAGAACTTTAAATTTCAGAAAGTTGAAAAAGATGTCAGAAAATTGGGGCAGGTGGAGAAGAGAAAAATTGGTTATTAATGGAAAATTCATGGGATAATTAGTTTTTGGTGCCACTATAAAATTAATAGTAGGAAAAATAAAATTACATCATTGCAAGAGGAATAATAAAAAAAGAATGTTTTAAAACCAAGAATAGGAGACAAGTTTATTTTCTGTTAAGACAGTTAAATTTCCAGATTAACTAAAATAGTTTAAAATCAATGATATTGAAAACAGGACTTGCCCAGAGACCAGTGAAATATGAATTTAAAACAAAAAGCACCTGCAAAATATCACTATGGAAGTAGATGTCAGCTTAAGTACTGCAATTGCACCAATACTTCAATCTTTTGTTTGCCGAGATTAGAGGAGAGAGAATGTTTCATTATTTCAAGGGTGAATATTGATCGAAGACCAATTTAAAAAGAACAAATCCCAAGCAGGATCAAGTATCATAATTTTGGAGGGCTCGACTGGTGAGCAGAGCATCTGCAAATACTGAGACATTTTTAGAAAGAAACTTCCTGTATATCAAAGTTATGTGAAACTACTGAATGGCTTTAATATGTCTGGAAGTGCACCGTAGCTAATGAGAGAAATGTTCAAATACAGAACAAAGACCAAAAGTTAAATACATATCTAGCAAAGCTCTCAAACATCAAAATCAAGATGTTCAGGAGATTATAAAATGCTGACAAAGGAAAGGCTACCGAGTACACTATGAACTATTCCTCACCGTTTCACAAAACAACAGCTATAGGATCTTTTCTGCTAACTGAGCACAAAGATAGATCTCATGCTTATAGTCTTATTTAAAAGAAAAAAAAATCTCTGAAAATGCACAATGTCCTCAACACTGCACTGACATGTCAGCTCAGATTTTTCTTAAGGTCCTGGAGTGATTTAAAGTGCTATAAACCACAATGCAATTACTTAACTGAAGTTTTGTCAGTATTTTTTTTAAAACTCCTTTGACATGGTTATGTTTCACATGATGATAGCCCCTAGATACTGGAACAAGTGCTGTAACACACCTACAAGTCCAAAGAGTTACTTCAATGAACTATTAACTACTAACCTCAGTTATCTCTCCCACCATACTTACAGAGAACCAAACCCACCTTCCAAAAGTGTGGGGGGGGGGGGGGGCCAAAATCGCTGCTTGTAAATGATAAACAAGCATACCAAGAATCATCATGTCAATAAATCTGTTTGAGGTTTTGTCTGAATAATGGAATTCATTTCAAGATGTTCACAATGCCACACCATTCAGACTATGCAAAGTTTTGGTTAGCATATCAGGGGTATCCAAAAGGTACATTATAAACACAGGAACAGAAAGATTTTTTCCATAGGAAACATACAAATATTTACAAAATATCCTTTGATTTGTACTACAGAGCTAAAGGGCTGATGTATTATGTCCAACAGTCCTTTTGTCTGTGATCTTGAAATAATTCTTCCCCTTTTCTGCGATACTGCTGAACATCGTTGAAATGGGGACATCAGCAATCCCTTGAAAAACAAACATAGAAAATTGCCATGTTTATTGACAGAATTATCCTGTTTTCAATCAAACCAAATTTTCAATTATTCTGTGAACATTTCCCACCCCATTTCAATCTGAACAAATCACAAAGGAAAGTGAAGCTTGAAATTTAATATTTAGCACCAACTTCAATGAATATTAACAATATGTACAGCACCTCTTTAGTTTTCCCACCCATCACCTCCCAGCTTGTACTCCTTCCCCTCCCCCAACCTCATTCTTCCCCGTTCCTTTCCAGTCCTGATGAACGGTCTCAGCCCAATATATCGACTATTTCTTTCCACTGATGCTGCCTCACTTGCTGAGTTCCTCCAGTGTTTTGTGTTACAGCAGAAGAGTTTTGTATTAACTATAGTTGCAATCAATGAATTCGTGGCACTGGAATTTCTGTTCTAGTTCTGTTTTAGTGCTTATTGCGAGGCTGACAAAAACAAAACAAATAAGACACAAGGTAATGAATGCAAGGGCAACATAAACCTACCCAATTCTGGTAGTGCTCTCAACGATTCAAGAATATTCGGACTGGAAAATTTTGCCACACATCGAAATGGTTTATTTCTGTCTGATAAAATTCCCATGTTGCGTTCATCCTTAAAGACTGTTTGTAACTGACAAGACAACATGACTTATTAGTAGTGATGTAACAACAGGAAAAAAATCAAGCAGTGCAGCATCTTTTACTTTCATGAAAACTCTTCTGTATTTGGCACTGGAAGCAGTCAGGTTCCTGCTCCTTGTGAACAGCACCCTCCTGCTGATAAAATACTTGGACAACATTTGTTCCAGTGGGCAAGGACTTGTAACCAAGACTGGCACTGAAACATTCAGCAAAAGGCAAAATATTGTCACTGGGGCACAGGGAATTGAGTCAGAATGATATCGCACAGAAGCAGACCTCTTGGCCCATTATGTCTAGAACCATCCAATTATAATACATACCACTCAATCTTTCCAACCAATAGCTCAACCCATATAACCATATAACAATTACAGCACGGAAAAAGGCCATCTCGGCCCTTCTAGTCCGTGCCGAACTCTTACTCTCACCTAGTCCCACCGACCTGCACTCAGCCTATAACCCCCCATTCCTTCCCTGTCCATATATCTATCCAATTTAACTTTAAACGACAACATCGAACCTGCCTCAACCACTTCTGTTGGAAGCTCGTTCCACACAGCTACCACTCTCTGAGTAAAGAAGTTCCTCCTCATGTTACCCTTAAACTTTTGCTCTTCAACTCTCAACTCATGTCCTCTTGTTTGAATCTCTCCCACTCTCAATGGAATAAGCCTATCCACGTCAACTCTATCTATCCCCCTCATAATTTTTAAATACCTCTATCAAGTCCCCCCTCAACCTTCTACGTTCCAAAGAATAAAGACCCAACTTGTTCAACCTTTCTCTGTAACTTAGGTGATGAAACCCAGGTAACATTCTAGTAAACCTTCTCTGTACTCTCTCTATTTTGTTGACATCTTTCCTATAATTCGGTGACCAAAACTGTACACAATACTCCAAATTTGGCCTCACCAATGCCTTGTACAATTTCAACATTACATCCCAACTCCTATACTCAATGCTCTGATTTAAGAAGGCCAGCATACCAAAAGCTTTCTTCACCACCCTATCCACATGAGATTCCAACTTCAGGAAACTATGCACTATTATTCCTAGGTCCCTCTGTTTTACTGCATTCTTCAATGCCCTACCATTTACCATGTATGTCCTATTTTGATTAGTCCTACCAAAATGTGGCACCTCATATTTATCAGCATTAAACTCCATCTGCCATCTTTCAGCCCATTCTTCTAACCGGCCTAAATCTCTCTGCAGGCTTTGAAAACCTACTTCATTATCCACAACTCCACCTATCTTAGTGTCATCTGCATACTTATCCAATCTACCACCAAATCATTAATATATATGACAAATAACACTGGACCCAGTACAGATCCCTGAGGTACACAAGTCACTGACCTCCAACCTGACAAACAGTTATCCACCACCACTCTCTGGCGTATCCCATCCAGCCACTGCTGAATCCATTTTACTACTTCAATGTTAATACCTAACATTTGAACCTTCCTAACCAACCTTCCATGTGGGACCTTGTCAAAGGCCTTACTGAAGTCCATATAGACAACATCCACTGCTTTACTCTGATCAACTTCCCTAGTAACCTCTTCAAAAAATTCAGTAAGATTCGCCAAACATGACCTTCCACGCACAAATCCATGTTGACTGTTCCTAATCAGACCCTGTCTATCCAGATAATTATATATACCATCCCTAAGAATACTTTCCATCAATTTACCCACCACTGACATCAAACTCACAGGCCAATTATTGCTAGGTTTACTCTTAGAACCCTTTTTAAACAATGGAACAACATGAGCAATATGCCAATCCTCTGGCACCATGCCCGTTTCTAATGACATTTGAAATATTTCTGTCAGAGCCCCTGCTATTTCCACACTAACTTCCCTCAAGGTCCTAGGGAATATCCTGTCAGAACCAGGAGACTTATCCACTTTTGTATTCCTTAAAAGCGCCAGTACTTTCATCTTCTTTAATCATCATAGTTTCCATAACTTCCCTACCTGTCTCCCTTATCTTACCCAATTCAATATCCTTCTCCTTAGTGAATACTGAAGAAAAGAAATTGTTCAGAATCTCCCCCATCTCTTTTGGCTCCACACATAGCTGTCCACTCTGATTCTCTAAGGGACCAATTTTATCCCTCACAATCCTTTTGCTATTAATATAACGGTAGAAACCCTTGGGATTTATTTTCACCTTACTTGCCAAAGCAAACTCATATCTCCTTTTAGCTTTTATAATTTCTTTCTTAAGATTCTTTTTACATTCTTTATATTCCTCGAGCACCTCATTCTCCATGCTGCCTATATTTATTGTAGATGTCTCTCTTTTTCCGAACCAAGTTTCCAATATCCCTTGAAAACCATGGCTCTCTCAAGCTTTTAACCTTTCCTTTCAACTTAACAGGAACATAAAGATTCTGTACCCTCAAAATTTCACCTTTAAATGACCTCCATTTCTCTATTCTTCCCATAAAACAAATTGTCTCCATCCACTCCTTCTAAATCCTTGCGCATCTCCTCAAAGTTAGCCATTCACCAATCAAAAATCTCAACCCTGGGTCCAGACCTATCTTCCTCCAATAGCTTCAGAAATTAATTACCAACTTATCCTCCATCTTGCCATCAGATACTACTCGAGATTATGATTCATGGAGAAAAATGAAAATTTCATCGTACATCTTCAGCAGTTATTTTAAAATCTTATCAAAAAACTAGCAAATTAATAAAATGGCAGCATTAGGTTAGATACAACAAGACATTGAATGATTCATAAATCTTCTGAGTTGCACTATGCTGATTTAGGTTCACTATGGTGAAATAAAATCTGTAGTCCAAGTAGAACACTTTCAAGATCACCTTGCATTGTGACATCAGTCTCAATTATCTATTAATTTCACCAGAGGGTAAATGGTAATTCTATGCTGCATACAGGTTTGAAGAAAAAATCATCTGAATTAGGGTGGCAAGCACAGCGAATGCTATACACCATATTTTACAAAGCAGAAAGTGACACGCCTTTCCTGGAGACCCACAACCAAGTGTACACCACATCAGAGTTATTCAAATGTCACTCAGTGCGTACCCTGTATTGAACCTCCTCCAGTTTTGGTAATGATCCTTCTCCAAATGCTACTGCTGTTAACTTTTTGGCCTCTTCTTTCTCTCTCAAATTTTCTACAGTGATCCTCTGATCTTGTGCTACTTGGGAGAGAAGGGGAAAGAAGTAAGTGAGTGAATGATTTTCAGCAGCTAGATTTTTTCCAAGAAAAAAGGTGAGCGAGAAAAATTCAAATCAACTTTTCAAGGGATCTTTTAGAGTCAATTAAGGATCATAATATTGGCCAGCTGATGCATTAAAAAAAATCACATTGTGCTCTCAGCAAATTACTGGTGTGGAAAGATGCAGTAACATTTCACTGCTTTCTTTCCCCCAGTCTGTGTAATACATAACTGACCCAAATGCCATGATCATCATGGTGAATATTTAGCAATCTTCCAGAAAGATTAAAGTTCCCCCATCATTGCAAACAAACCACAGTATTAAGTGCAAATCTGTGCTGTATGCCTTGACTATGTAGTTTGCAGGACTAAATGCACTTGCCCATCCTCACTTCTAAGATATTCTTCCACAAGTAAAATAAAATAAAATTACAGTACTTACTGCAATATGGAATACCAGTATGATATTCTACACATTAACTTCCCTCCCACAGCATGTCAAAATCCAACACTGAGAAATGGCAAAATTTTACCTAGTATTTCTTGCTCAGGGCATCTCACCATGGGACTGTTCTACATTAGTCTTAAGCAAAACATAACTGGTAAAATGAAATTGTGTGCACTAAAACAAGAAATAAAACAATACCAGAATTCTGGTTTGAGTTCAGCTGTTGTAAAGGTCTTCTGTAATGTGCAGAAAGTGTCTGAAATGAAAATAGAACATAAATAGAATACCAATACCACACAAATACACAGAACTTTAATACAGAATTACTTAAAATGCTCTGGAGGGCATTGCTTGGAAGAGTTGTTTAAGGGCTCTTGGGACAGCTAACAAAATGACAAACTTGGGATATTGAAGTGTAATTACAGTTTTATATGTTGAACAGAAACTCGTATGCAGGCAAAAGTAGCTTTTAAAGTAGTATTGAATGGGGGAAATGACAAGGTCTTGAGCACGTACACTATTGTTACTGCTATAGATCAAAAGTTAATGTGACCCACGCAATCACTGTCTGGTATTGGTGGGGGTGTGGGGTTACTGGACAGGATCGTTGTAAACTCAGTCAGCTCCATCATGGGCACTAGCCCCACAGTATCCAGGACATCTTCAAGAAGCAATGCCTCAAAAGGGTGACATCCTTCACCAAGGACCAGATCACCCAGGACATGCCGCCTTCTCATTGCCACTAACAGGGAGGTGGTACTGAAGCCTGAAGGCACACATTCAATGAGTCAAGAACAGCTTCCTCCCCTCTGCCATCAGATTTCTGAATTTACATTGAACACTACCTCACCACTTTTTCCCCCTCTTTTTGGACTACTTATTTAAACTTTTTAAATACTGTATAAATACACACTTCATTATAAATTACAGTATTTTTATTATGTACTGCTGCCACAAAATAACAAATTTCACGACATATACCGGCGATATTAAACCTGATTCTGATTCAATATTTGACTCACTATATCTAGATGCTTTCTTTGGAGGGGCAAGGAGGAAAAAGAAGAAACACAAGGGTAGATTTAGGAAAAGCAAAAGACCAGGTGAAATAACCAATCCAGATCAAAATTATGGAACTTGCTACAGGAGAAAAGAATACTTTGGAATACCGGGTTATATCTTTTAAGAGCGATGTCTCGGAGGGAATTCAAGCAATGGCCTCGAAGATCCAGCTCCTTGAGCATGTTATGTTCAGTTGCAAGAACCAGAGCCTGTAAGTAAAATTGAGACATTTTAAGCATAAGCATTTTTCCTTAAGCTTGGGCCCCAAACATTTAACATTAACAGAAGTCTAAGCAGTGACAAAGATAAATTACAGTCCAAAGTCCATACCAAAAATAGAAAGGCAAGTAGAAAATGGTGATTCAATAGTATGAAAAATATTAACCTTTAAAGTAAACTGAAATCGCTTCAGCATGTTAATTGGAAAATAATTAAAATCATACTTATACAGAGGATTGCACATTAATCTAAAAAACCTGTTTGATAGGAATAAAGAATTGAAAGGAATATTTGCATAGCCATATTTGCAACTAAAAAAATAATTTTCTCTAAAGGGTGGTGCCAAAAGGATGCATTTTATTATCTGTTAAATTATTTGTAACATTTCAAATGCTTTCTGCAAATTCAGTTCCTGCACTTATCGCATTACTTCCCCGACATTGCTTTTTGCTAGCCCATTATAAAGAGGACAGGTTTTAAAATTTGGAAGTACATTAGTAGTAGAAACTAACTACAAGGATAAGCAGTTATCCAACTCAAAAATTAGAAAAACAAACTAGAAACACAATTTATCTCTTGTTACATTCCCTGCAAGATACAATTAGAGGCCAGTGTATTAGACTTTATTAAAGCCTTAGATTTAAAATACTCAGTAAACAAATATTTGGCTATCAAACCATGTAATTGCAAAATAAACTGTTATGCTGCATTTCTAACTATCAAATAGAACTATTCATCAGCAAACGCCTTTCTTCAAGAGCATTTTAGACTGCCAAGGATGGTATCTCATGATTGACAGCCATTTGGCTTGTGTTTTCAGTGAGTCTCAAGTAGACACACTACACCAGATGTTTATTTTCCATGCTAGAAATTGAACGTTGTGAACTTCTAGCAAGAGATCAAGTCTAGTTCTGAACTCTCCACATCTTTAAGGTTCAGACATTTAGCTGATAAGCATACTATGACACTGAATGAAAACAGATAATTCAACAGCACACATCAATCAACATGATACATCTTGCATCTTGGGGTATGGCAGTGATGCAGCAGTTAACTTGTTGCACTTGTAATCCTCAATCAAGTTCAAATCCCAGTTGGGCATCTTTAGAATTTAAATTTAATTCATCGTCTATAAAGAGAAAGCAAGCAGTCAACAGTAAAGTCAGTGGACCACAACATGTACATGCTGGAAATCTGAAAAAGAAACAAAGAAAAACTGGAAACGTATTGCAGATCAGGCCCATCCACAGAGGAAGTAGTACAAGGCCTTGTAAAATTATTCAGTTCACAACCCTTTGAGAATTTTTATTTGTGAATCACATGCTGCCCCACCCCACAGTTAAGCCTAGAAAACAGGGAAAACTGTAAAGCATAAGCCAAAAATTCAAAAACTGTAATGTCAGCAGTTCAAATCTATCATCCCTCTTTGTTCAGTATTTGGTTGAACCATTTTTCACAGCTATTACAGCCAGTCGTCTTTTTGGACAAGTCCCCATGAGCTTTGCACAACATGATAGAGATAGATTTGCTCATTCCCCCTTGCAAAATTGCGCAAGCTGTGCCAGGTTAGTTGGGGAGTGGTGGTGGACAACAATCTTGAGGCCTTACCATTGATGTTTGAAAAGGTTAAGGTCAGTTCTCTGACTGGGCCACTCAAGGACACCAATTTTCTTCATTTGAAGCTATTCCATAGTTGCTCCGGAAGTGTGCTTTGGGTCATTGTCCTACTGAAAGAAGAATTTCCTCCCCAGTTTAAGCTTTCTGGCAGAGGCTAGCAGGCTTTTATCTAGGATCTTTATTTAGGAGCATCAATCCTGACCAGAATTCCAATCCCTGCTGCTGAAAAGCATCTGCAGAGCATCTTGCTACCTCCTCCATACTTTACAGTACGGATGGTGTTACCTGGCTGACGTGCAGCATGAGATTTATGCCACACATACCCAAAATGTTCCACTTTAGTCCTATCTAATCACAAAACCTCCTTCCACATCTTTACAGTGTCTTCCAAGTGACATTTTGCGATCTTTACAGACAAGACAATGCTTTTTTTTTAAAGCCAGGTCTGACTCCTTGCCATTCTTCCATAAATACCCTTTTGTGCAAGGCCTTAGAGAATGCAGAGCCATGAACTTCATCTCCAGTTGCACCCACTGACTTCTGCAGCTCACTCAGTGACTGTTGGTGTCATAGTAGCCTCTCCAACAAGTGCCGTTCTTCTCTGGTGACTCAGTTTAGAGGGGCAGCCCGACCTAGGCGGTATGGCTGTTGTTTCACATCACCCTGCACCCGCACTTTTTCCATGAAGACTGCAATGAGCTCCAAGGTGTGTTCAGTGCCTTTGAAATGGTCCTGTACCCTTTCCCTGATTAGCACTTCTCTAACATTTCCCTTACTTGTCTTGAATGCTCTTTTCTCTTCATTTTGGTTTGATCTGTTGAAAATCTACCGTACTGTTAACAGAGAGAGGGGCATTTATTCTGATGAATTCATTGAAACAGGTGATCCTCCAATTTTCTATATCAACAAATTGGGTGAATTAGTGAGGTAATACTGTATATTGCACCTGAGGAAAGTTAGCATAATTACAAAGGGGATGAATACTCTTTTTTAAAGCATCAACTTTAATTTTCAATTTTTATTAAATTGTTGACTGGTTTCAGAATTTTTCTTTTGATTTGACATGATGCACAATGTTTTGTACATTAATTCAGAAAATTCTACTTCAGGTTTTAAATTTAGAAAATGAGACATTAATATGTGGAGGCTGAACACTAAATATTAACATTTCAGGTTAATATTTTTGTTTCCAAACTCATGAACTGAAATGTTAACTTGTTTCTCTCAGCACAAACGTCACCAGACTTGCAGAATATTTCCATTTTAGATTTACCGCAGTATGTCTATTACTTATGGCCAATTGCTTGCTTATTCACTGATTTTCAATATGAACATTGGGGAAAGTTTAGGTTCAAACTTGGTCTCTTGGTGAGGGAATTGCTAGGACTGTTAGTGGGAGAGTTATTAATCTGCAATGGCAATTCTTTCTCTTTCTGCAGATGCTGCCAGACCTGCTGAGTATTTTCAGCACTTTCCATTTTTATCTTTTTTTGAAAACCCATATAGTCGGATATGACTTTCACTCAATAGTCCGCCTCAGGAAAAAGTTGGCATCCTTGCCCAGTCTGGTCATTGTGACATGAAATGGCTTCAAAAATAGCTCAGCAAACCACTCAGTTCAAGGCAATTGGGAATTAGAAAAAAATTGCCAAGCTTGCCAGCAAAGCCCAAATCCTGGAAAATGATCTTAAGGAAAAAGCTGTACAATTTGCACTTAATACTTTGATTCAGCACAAAGAAAGGCATGTACGCCTTGTAGAAAACAATGCAAAGATTGAACTTGGATTTATTATTCCACCTCCCCATACTCCCCTGCCTTCCCCTCTTTGTTAATGTATTGAGAGGCATGCATAGAAATGGTACTGAAAAAGGAAATAATGTTAATAGAAGATAAAGTTTTTTTTAAATCACACGTACTTTAAAACATAGTGAAATGTGTCATTTGCATTAACCAACACACACCTGAGTGTGTGCGGGGGGGGGGGAGGTGGGAGGGAGGGAAAAACAGCCTGTAAGTGTCGCCACATCTCCTGGTGCCAAAATAGCATGCCCATAATAATACAGAACACAAAAAGCAACAAAATAACAATAGCAAAACAAGCCTTTTCCTCACTGCCACGCACAAAAAACAAACTGGATAATAGGTAATTTCATTTTACCTGAGAAACACACACTCTGTACTGTGCAGCAAGGCTAGACATGAAAACATAAGGGGTCTGTGGGTAGTAGACTACGTATGAAGGTCTTTGCTGGTTAGGTGGGGAATGACGTTTACCCCAAGCAATTCTGATCCAGACAGCTTCCTTGTGTTCTAAGATGTTAATCATGACCTGAGGCAGGTAAAAACAAAATAAAATCAAGAACATTAAATAAAATGCTACAAAAATAGTAAATCAATTAGCCAATAGACTTAAAATGAAAATACAAGACTTCCCTCACTTAATTTCTTCTATCACACTTCCAATTAAGATACAAATATATAATTAAGGCAACTTGGTTAAGAGAACCCTCGGAAGTCAGGAAGAGTAATTGAAATCCTATCCAAGATTTAACACAAAAGACAAATCTTTTATATAGTTATCTCCCTGAAGTTTGGGATTATTAACCGAAGGGAGAACATCATTCGTCAATCAGAAGCAATCAGGTCAGGTGACATCTCTGAAGAGAGAAATACAAGACCATAAGAAACAAGAGCAAAACTAAGCCATTCGGCCCATTGAGTCTGCTCCACCATTCTATCATGAGTGATTTATTATTCACCTCAACCCCATTTTCCTGCCTTCTCCCTGTAACCTTTGATTCTCTTAGTAATCAGGAACCTATCAACCTCCGTTTTAAATATACCTAATGAATTGGTCTCCATAGCCGTCCACGGCAACAAGTTCCACAGATTCACCGCCCTCCGGCTTAAAAAAACTCCTCATCTCTGATCTACAGGGATGTCCTTGCATTCTGAGGCTGTGCCTCATATTTCCAGGTCAATGGTTTTCCTTTTGTCAACTAACTCAAATTTCAAGTGTCTACAGTATTTTGCTATATCAAATTTGAATTGGAACTCCATTATAAAAACAGCTACTTGTGCACATTGATTAGTCATTCACCTTTTGTCACTTGTGTACCATTGATGCTAAATTTGACTGCAGACAGAGATTGCGACTCAAAAATACATTGAAGGAAAAATACTGGCTTGGAAATCAGGAACTGCTCTTATTTGGAATAGCACTATGGGATCTTTCCTGTTGACCTAAAGGAACAGTTTAGCATCTCCAACAGCAAAATACTCCCTCAGTACCAGCCTGGACTGCATTTAAGTGCTGGTGGACAGAACTCAAACTTTCCAACATTAATGCTAATACTAACCCACAACCAAAGCTGATTTGCTTTTAATATGCAAGAACATAATTTTAAGAAAGTATATAAATTGAACTAAGAATAAATAACCATTTAAATGGGTGTCACAGTAGCATAGTGGTTTGCATGATGCTATTACAGCTTGGGGTGTCAGAATTTAGAGTTTAATTCCAACCCTATCTGCAAGAAGTTTGTACATTCTTCCCGTGAGCATGTGGGTTTCCTAGCACATTCCAAAGATGCACTGGTTAGTAGGTTAATTGTTCACTATACATTGTCCTATGATTAGGCAAGGGTTAAATAGGGGGGTTGCAGGGTGGTGCAGTTTTTTGGGCCAGAAGGGCCCATTTGTTTCATGCTTTATTGCTAAATAAAATTAGAGCTGTTAAGATAATAAATTTTGCATTCTGGTTGAGTGCAGAGCAGTTATTAATACACTAGTTCAAATTGCCAGCATGTGCTGATAGGTTCCAGCATTAAACTGCCAGTAGTCCCTGCCACCTCCCGACATCATCCCATGACAATGATTCCAAGGATCCTATACCCTAAAGGGCTTTTCAAATTGTCAGTTGAGCACTGCAATGCAGGAAATTGCTAGTAATATTCAAAGTATAACAGAAATTCAACATTATTTCAGGAATTATGTTGGATAAAATCAGCCCAATAAAATTGAGACTGATTAGTCCAAGTACAGCGTCCTCCTACATTCGAATAGAGGAACAGTCAATGATAAAGGTAATTTCAATTTAATGAAGTTAGCTTTCATGTTTTTAATCATTTAAATTAATTTAAAAACCCAATTTTTAAAAATTACTTCCATTATCTGCAAATTGTTGGATTTTCATTTAAAAATATTTAGTTGACTTTTAACTAATTTTGTTTCTCAATGTCATAAAGCATTCTGTTAGAAACATTCAGAGTCCTTGACAGTTTGAATGCTGTGAGAAATTTGGGGATATGACAGAGCTGCAAAGAAAACCTGACAGCGGCGAGCATGCCCATCTGGCCAGTTCAAAACCGTAACACAATGCTGTCAAGATCATGAGAATCTAGGCATGTCCCCAACTGGTATCAAAGCTAACAGCTCACAACCTGCCACAAAACCTGGTTCCCGGTAGGTCAGTAAGCTTCTCTGCTTACATTTCTTATGAGCATTTCAAGGTTTCTTCCAAAGGTCTCTCTGAAGACTTGAAAGTCAAATAACTTCGCCTCTTCGGCATCTGAAAAGAGCACAAGTTTGTCTCAGAATACTGCAACAGATAGTTAACACCTAAATATAGTGGAAAGACACAGCCATAGCAAGACTAAGATTGTTATATCACCTTTTGAACTGAACATTTGGTAGGTACACCATCTTCTCTTAGGGAATGCACAATTACCTACAAGAAAAGCCATTCAGAAAATCATATTTTATGAAAATTGCAGTCTTATTTCAGTGGCTTGATTAAATAAAGTTGTCCAGCACCCTTTTTCTTTATTTATTAAACCATAGAGAATGAATTCCAATATTTTTGTCTTATTTCTCAAATGGACATACCACTTGAGTATTATGGTTAACAATCTGCTAAAACAGTGACTAATGGTGGGTAACATTTTTTAAAAGTATATACACACTGTAGCTGCACACTAAGGAGCACCTGAAGTGTAACTGTTGGAAGCTGTGAGCTACAAAATGCTGGGCATTGATGACTTCACAATGTTATATTAATTGTTAGTGCAACTATTCAAACAAAATCCCCTTCACCATTATGTAAACGCAAAATAACTTACACTGCTCCTTCCCATACAGTTCAAACAAACTTCAAAACTTTAGAATTTTATTAAATATCTTTCAAAAAGCAACCTTGATATTTAAATAGGAAGATAATTGTACAGGAACAGGCACCAGAACTAGGAAGACTGTTTCCCTATAGAAAAAAAGGCAACAAAAATCAGTGACTGAACTGTCTTCCATGTTCCTAAAATTAAGGTTGAGTGCAGGCATTGCAAACCAGATTGTGAAAAGACAACAGAGGAAAGATCCGCACTTATCAGTAACTTATCTTTCCATAGTACAAAACTTTATCTTGTAAACATTCAATTTTAACAGTTGATACCATTTCAAGCAGAATGACTGAATCTGACAAGTGCAAACTGGAAAACATGCTTTGTGTAAATCTTAATTGCAAATCCTACTGTGCAATGATGAAGAAAATAGTACTTACAAATAATATCTAAATCTGCCACCTGCTGGAGGGTTACACCATTTTCCTAGAATAAATTTTATGACATGAATTTTAAAAAAACAAGTTTTGGAAAACCTTTTGCAGCTCTAGAAACAAATGAGCATGCAATATAAATTACCATAAAACATTTACTTGTCCAAAAAGAAACAGCAGTCAAAATGTACAAATAGATAATTTCAGGATGACAGTTCTCTATTATTTCAAATATATTCTTTACCAAAAGGGCAGTCACAGACCATTGAGAGGTTTCACTCACTGAAGAAAACAATACCAAAGGTGCCATAAACTGATGAGGGTAACAAGCTCATTAACTCATTTTTGAATCTGTTCCAGCAGGACTCTACAGTAAGGAAACAGGATTATCAATTCGAAATGAGAACACCAATCTCAATTTTTCAGGTCCTCTTTTTCAGGAAGTCTAACACTGCTCTTACCTCACTACTTACAGGCAATTTACTCTGATTAGAGATTAGATCTAGTACTCATCTTGTCTAAATAGAACAGCATCTCACTTGCAATTTTTTTCATACGTTTAATACCCCATCGATCAGTCATAGCAAATGTCAAAGCACAGTCTCTCTAATATGATCTGTAGTGCAGAGACAGTTTAATTTAATCTGGAGATACAGCACAGTAACAGACCCTTCTGGCACAATGAGTCCACATCGGCCAATTACACCCAAGTGACCAATTCATCTACTAAAAACAAGTTCTCCACCACCACACTCCTCTGGCTAGTGGAACTTGTCTTCACTCTAAATTTCTCCTTTGGCACCCCCCACTTCCTTTGAACAAAAGGTGTAGTCATGGGCACTCACTTGGGTCTCAGCTATGTTTGTCTGTTTCCCAGCTACGTGGAACAGCCTACACTGGTGACCATTCCACACTTTTCCTACATTACGTCAACGAATGCATTGGTGCTGTTTCCTGCATCTAAGCTGAACTTGACTTCATTCACTTTGTCTCCGACTTCCATCATACCCTCAAATTTATCTGGTCCATTTCTGACACCTCCCTCCCCCTTCTCAATCTCTGGAAACAGCTCATCTACTGATGTCTATTACTAACCCACAGACTCTCACAGCTAACAACAGGAATTCTGCAGATGCTGGAAATTCAAGCAACACACATAAAAGTTGCTGGTGAACGCAGCAGGCCAGGCAGCATCTCTAGGAAGAGGTGCAGTCGACTTTTCAGGCCGAGACCCTTCGTCAGGACTCTCACAGCTACCTGGACTATACCTCCTCCCACCCTGTTACTTGTAAAAATGGCATCTCCTCCTTCAGTTCCGCTGCCGCATTTGCTCGCGGGACAAGGCTTTTCATTCCAGAATGAAGGAGCTGTCCTCCTCCTTCAAAGAAAGGGGCTTCCCTTCCTCTACCATCAACGCTGCCCTCAACCGCATCTCCTCCATTTCACGCACGTCTGCTCTCACCTCATCCTACCAAGGATACCTCTTGGCCTCAACTAACACCCCACCAGCATCCAGCACATAATTCTCCCTAACTTCTGCCATCTCCAACGGGATCCCATCACCAAGCACATCTTTCCCTCCCCCCCCACTTTCTGCCTTCCACAGGGATTGCACTCCCTAGATGACTCTTTTGCCCATTCGTTCCTCCCCACTGAAAGTGGAACAAGTGCTACACCTTCCCCTACACTTCCTCCCTAACTACTATTCACGGCCCCAAGGTCCTTCCAGGTGAGGCGACACTTCACCTGCGAGTCTGTTGGGGCCATATACTGTGTCTGGTGCTCTTGGTGTGGCCTCTTGTATATCGGTGAGACCCAACGTAGACTGGGAGACCGCTTCACTGAGCACCCTCCCTCCACCTGCCAGATCTCCCAGTGGCCACCCATTTTAATTCCAATTCCCATTCCGATATGTCTATGCATGGTCTTGTCCACTGTTGTGACAAGGCCACACAAAGATCGGAGGAACAACACCTTATATTCTGTCTGGGTAGCCTCTAACCTGATGGCATGAACATTCATTTCTCGAACTTCCAGTAATGCCGCCCCCCCTCACCATTCTCCATCCCCTCCCCCCTTTTCTTTCTTCCATGGCCTTCTGTCCTCTTCTATCAAGACTCCCCCCTTCTCCAGCCCTGTATCTCTTTCACCAATCAACTTCCCAGCCCTTTACTTCATAACCCCCCCACTTCAGGTTTCACCTCTCACCTTGTGTTTCTCTCCCCTCCTCCCACCTTTTAAATCTATTCCTCACTTTTTTTCTTCAGCCCTGCCAAAGGGTCGCATCCCGAAACGTCAACTGTACTCTCTTCCATAGATGCTGCCTGGCCTTCTGAGTTCCTCTAGCATTTTCTGCGTGTCGCTTGAATTAATCTAGTAACCCGTATGTCTTTGGAATGTGGAAGGAAACCAGGGAACCAGGAGGAGATCCACATGGTCACAGGGAGAACATACAACCTCCTCACAGACAGCCATGGGAACTGAACTCCCCAATAACTGGCACTGTAAAGTGATGTGCTATCTGCTACACTGTGCTGTCTCTTAGTTGAATTGCTCCCAATGACATAGAAGACATGCTGGAATCAAGTTTCTTTAACGTGAGAGACCACAGGGTTTAAAAATTCAGCCAACAGAAATGCCACTTGTCTTGTCGCCGAACTGAATGTCAATTCACCACTCACCCTCAAGTCACCTTATATACTTTGAACAATACCTCACAAAGTGCAGCTAACTGCAAAATCACATCTTTTTTTGTGCCGCCGTTGAAATCTACACTTTGAAGTTGTTCTTCGGACAGAAGATCCCAGGACTTCAACAACTCAGGGAAATCAATCATTCGAAACCTCGAAAGCACCTTAGTTATGTATTCTGCCCCATCCATCTCCAGAACCTACACGTGAAAACACACGCAAAAGGTCAATTAAATGCACTGGTGATGGGCGCTGTAAGATGACGAACGGGCTTCAAAGAAACGCTTATAGTGGTTTAGCAAATGAGATGATGTGTACCAAACTACTATATTGTAGGCATTTGAAAGATATTACTAATGCAGTCTCTGCAAGACTCTAAATTTAGACATAAAAAAAGCAATGTAGTGTAGTGTCCTCTCAAGGGAACATCCTAAGTGAGGCTCTAATTATACTCATCAGTTCACATCCCCATGGGCCACTTCACTCACGTGCCTGACACGCTATTCCAAGCTTTCATGGGATGATATCATCAGGGAGGCAGAGAAAGATCCAAAGATGTGTTGAAAGTCTCCTAGAAAAAAATATAACTCTCAGACTCTTGGAAATCCTTGGCTTGTCATTATTCAAAGTGGAGAATGAATATTTGGGATGATTTTGAGAATCTCCAGCTCATACTGCAGGAGCACACAGAAACCTTGAATAGGCCCTGGAAGCCCACCAGAGTAGCATTTCACCCATCTCACCGTGTGTCTCATGTCCCATTTGTAGGGGGAACTTGCAGTTCCCACATTAGCTCCATCTGTCAGCTTAGAACCCACACAACTGGAGTTATCCTCAAATCCCAGAATTGAGGAGCATTACTAGTGAACGTGAAACACATACAGTGGCATGCAAACGTTTGGGCACCCCGGTCAAAATTTCTATTACTGTGAATAGCTAAGCAAGTAAAAGAGGGCTTGATTTCCAAAAGGCATAAAGTTAAAGATGACACATTTCTTTAATATTTTAAGCAAGATTACTTTTTTTATTTCCATCTTTTACTGTTTCAGAATAACAAAAAAAGGAAAAGAGGCTGAAGCAAAAGTTTGGGCACCCTGCATGATCAGTACTTAGTAACACCCCCTTTGGCATGTATCACAGCTTTCTGTAGCCATCTAAGAGTCTTTCAATTCTTGTTTGGGGGATTTTCACCCATTCTTCCTTGCAAAAGCCTTCTAATTCTGTGAGATACTTGGGCTGTCTTGCATGCATTGCTCTTTTGAGGTCTACCCACAGATTTTTGATGATGTTTAGGTCGGGGGACTGTGAGGGCCATGGCAAAACCTCCAGCTTGCGCCTCTTGAGGTAGTCCATTGTGGATCTTGAGGTCTGTTTAGTTTCATTATCCTGTTGTAGAGGCCATCCTCTTTTCATCTTCAGCTTTTTTTTTAAACAGACGGTGTGATGTTTGCTTCCAGAATTTGCTGGTATTCAATTGAATTTATTCTTCCCTCTACCAGTGAAATGATCCCTGTGCCACTGGCTGCAACACAAGCCCAAAGCATGATCGATCCACCCCCATGAAGTTCTATTTTAACTTCATCAGTCCACAGGACTTGTTTCCAAAATGCATCAGGCTTGCTTAGATGTTCCTTTGCAAACTTCTGATGCTGAATTTTGTGATGAGGACGCAGGAAAGGTTTTCTTCTGATGACTCTTCCATGAAGGTCATATCTGTGCAGGTGTCGCTGCACAGTAGAACAGTGCACCACCACTCCAGAGTCTGCTAAATCTTCCTGAAGGTCTTCTGCAGTCAAATGGGGGTTTTGATTTGCCTTTCTAGCAATCCTACGAGCAGTTCTCTCAGAAAGTTTTCTTGGTCTTCCAGACCTCAACTTGACCTCCACCGTTCCTGTTAACTGCCATTTCTTAATTACATTATGAACTGAGAAAACAGCCACCTGAAAACACTTTGCTATCTTCTTATAGCCTTCTGCTTTGTGGGCATCATTTGTTTTAATTTTCAGAGTGCTAGGCAGCTGCTTAGAGGATCCCATGGCTGCTGATTGTTGGGACAAGGTTTGAGGAGTCAGGGTATTTATAAAGCTTTGAAATTTGCATCACCTGGCTGGCCTTTCCTAACTATGACTGTGAACAAGCCATGGCCCTAACAAGCTAATTAAAGTCTGAGACCTTGGTAAAAGTTAACTGAGAGCTCAAATCTATTGGGGTGCCCAAACTTTTGCATGGTGCTTCTTTCCTTTTCTCCATTCTATAAAATTGTACAAAACAAAAATAATCCATTAATCTTGCTTAAAATGTTGAAAAGAATGTTTAATTTTATGTTTTTTGGAAATCTTTTACTCGCTTAGCTATTCACAGTAACAGAAATTTTGACCAGGGGTGCCCAAACTTTTGCATGCCACTGTATGCACAGTTAACTACAGAGCCCTGACAACGTGTTAAATGTAAACAAGGGCTCAAGCCAGCTTCCTGGATTAGTGACAGGGAAATTACGTTAAGCAGACTACTTTTAGAAACATTTGGAAATAAGTTGCACAAGTACTTTCAGACACAATGCATTTTGCTTGAGAGGGGTAGGTGCCTTCAGACTAACGTTCACCATCACCGATATTTTCCTACTCGGGACATTCTGCATGGGTGCATTGCCGAAGTGGACCGATTGCCATGATGATTAGAACATTAGGCAGTTACCTAGGAAGCACATGGAAGATCAAGGTCGATAATATGAAATAGATGCTGATGTCAGGGTCTAGAATAGATGATTCTACCTCCACAGATAACGTTTGACCTGCTGGGTCCCTCCGGCACCGCGTTTCTCGCTCCAAATCTCAGCTTCTGAAGCCCCCTCCCACCATTTCCAGAAAAGCAGACATAACATTTCATGATGCCAAGAGTACAAGAACCTCTTGGTAGCAAGGACGGCAATTCTGGAACCTACTGCCCCCAATTAAACTAACTTGAAAAGAAAGCAACGCACTTTGGGTCGAGTCCCGTCCTGATGAAAGGCCGACTGTTTATTCCTCTCCGTAGATGCTGCCTGATCTACTGAGTTCCCCCAACATTTTGTGTGCGTTCAGGAAATCCTATTTTATTAGGCGCGGCTTTAGATCAGATTTTCAAAACAAAACTGCCGAAATTACCAATAAATCAGCGCAGATTGTCTAGCTGCAACCTCCGCTGGGTTTTGTAAGGAGAGGAAGCCCCGACTAGTTTACTCAGGACAAGTCCTGCACTCGACTATCTGCCTGTACATGTATCATTGACAGATCTCCACTCGCAACGCCTGCCCGGGTCTCCCCGGTCGCTCAACGCCGGACCAGGCTCACCTGCTCACCGCAATCCCCCTCACCAGAGGCCGGCCCGTGGTCCGCCAAACCCGCGGCTTTTCAAATGAGAGCAGCCAAAGGCCAGGGAGGCCGTTAGGCAAGATGGTCGCCCCGCCGTGCCGCTCTGCCTCTGCACCTCCCTCTACGGCGCCCCCCCGTCCCGGCGAGCGCATAACTACTGCACCTGTCCAAAACTCTTCAAACTGAGCTCTCCTGAGGTAAACTTAGAAACAATTGTGAAACTTCCAAATGGTGCAGGGTTTCGAGTCTAAAACCTGCATCTAAACTTTAAACTAAGTAGATTCTTCCCTTCTACAAATACTATTCGACTCCCAAAGTTCCTCCAGCAGATGATTTCCCCTTGTACTATCTCAATGCTGATGTCATGAAATGATCTGTATAGATGGCAAGCAAAATAAAGTTTGTCACTGTAGCTCGGTACATGGGACAATGGTTAACCAACTTACCATTCTGCTGCATTGTGAAACGTTGTTGCCTTTATAAGCTTTCAAGCAACACACATCAAAGTTGCTGGTGAACGCAGCAGGCCAGGCAGCATCTCTAGGAAGAGGTGCAGTCGACGTTTCAGGCCGAGGCACTTCATCAGGACTAACTGAAGGAAGAGCTTTCTCCAGTCTTAGGTTGTTGGTGCAAGGATATCATTCAGAATTCAGATGACCACGAATGTTATTGACTGGTGGCAGCAGCTGTGGTGTTTGTTACAGTGCCTGGAGTGTACAAGTTTTAGCGTAGGAGGCAGAGGGGTGACTTTAGAAAGGTATAAAAATCATGAAGAGCATAATGGATGGAAGGTGGTCTCATTGATTAGTAAGGGGGAAGGCAGGAGAAAGGGGCTGATAGGGATAAAAAAATCAACTATGATGGAACGGCAGAGCAGATTCAATGGGCTGATTGGCCTATTTCTGCTCCTATGTCTTATAGTCTTCTTCCAAGAGGACCACAACCTTAACGTTGAATTTGGAGGCCTGTGTGCCTCAATGACCCAGGGAGTATTGGTGGCTGGAATCAGTGCCAAACAGGTTATAGGGTAGAGGCCGGACTAAGACTGGTCCACCGGTTCGGGGATTCAGCGCAGGGCTAACAACTCCCACTGGTAAAACAAAATAGCTACAGAAAAAGCAATGAAGAATCCTTCAACATCTGAGTATGATGGTATTCCTGAGTCTCCACCCAGGACTTTCATGACTGACAGTCGCGAAGACCAAGAGGAACCTATTGATATGATGACGGAAGCCCTGAACGCCACCAGAGATAAAGGACCTTCACTGCTGCCTTAAATGCCAGTGCTGTCATGGGCAGTAATTAAGTCTTATGGTCTTATTTCAAAATAAACGGGAAGTTAACCATTGATATCCCATTCTCCTCAGAATGAGGTACAGATTGATGACATTGTTACTTACAGTTGGCTTGGATAAACCTCTCTAATTGTCATTCCCTATAATGGACCAGACATCAAATTCAGGAATTCAGAAACCACTAATGACATTGTTAACACAATTGAAGATGACACAGAGACCAGTAAAATGGCCAAACACATGTTACACAAAACTTGGAGAGGAGAGAATGCACTCTAATAGAATTTGAAGGTGACAAGGGAACTTTCAATAACTAGTGCACCTCAGTCTGATGACAATGTTTATACAATGCACTTTAACTTGTTAAATTGGTTTACAGAGTCACAGATGATCAAATATTGGCATTATGCCATAAGAGGAGATATTTTAATACCTCTATAGTTAAATGCCAGGTTTTATTCGATAGATTCCCCTGTGAAGTGAAAGGTGCAGGAAATTCCAGAAAAATTGCAGAGAGCAGCAGTAATTACTGTACACGACTTTACTCAATCTCAGAAAACCCTTATCAGCGCAGAGGGTTTATGTAACAATCTCAAATTTGGCTGCACCCGAAAAAATAATTGATCAGCTTCTTCCATTTCCTCTGTGATGACAAACAACAGGTTCAGCACCCACTCAGTGCCAGTGCTAACTGGGATTAAGCAAGGAAGAGTCAATGCTCCAACTCTCTTCTCATAAGAATCAGATTTATCACTATTGTCTCATATAACGGGAAATTTGGCTGCTTCGCGGCACAGGTTCCAACTCTCCCACAGCGGCAGATCTTGTAGATTCCGCATTGACCTACCCGTCATCCTGGACTCTACCTAAGGAGAAATAAAGGGCAGGAAAACAACCAGATAAGATTGTTACTTTACAAACTCCAATCCATTAATTAAAGCAAGAATCTAATCAAGAGCAAAGGTTGCAAAAGCAAGCAGAAAATAGGGGGGGGGGGGGAAGACCCGGGCTTTTATAGGATTCACTGCCCCTTTAATGCTCAAAGTCTCCACCTTTTCATTCTTTGATTGGTTCTTTTAAGGAAAACCCGCCTCCTACCCGTTTGTCTATTGGTGACCAGGTTTCGAAAACACATGTCTGTTTGGTTAGATCCCTTGTCAATCAAAAGCAAAACGTTGCTTCCTGTCTTGCTGGGTCCAAGAGCAGTTTTTGATAGAAGGTGAGTTGAGGATAGTTAATACATTAAACATTGGGATTTGTCCCCCTTTAATTCGTCGGAATTATACATAATAATCAACTACGGCCGGAATAGAACGCCTGGAATCGTGTACAGATGTAGAAATTAATGCTTCCTCTTGTCCTCTGTGACCCTGAGCTCCGGATTACCTAACTCGATAATAACCGACGATAGTTCTTGCTGAAGTACTAAAGCTGAACGTTTCAGAGTTATTGAGCACTTCAGCTCAGAAACAGATCCTTCGGCCCATCTAGTCTGTGCTGAACTGATATTCTGTCTAGTCTCATTGACCCACGCATGTACCAAAGCCTTCCATACCCTTCATGTATTTGTCCAAACTTCTCTCAACTTTGGAATCACACCCGCATCCATCACTTCCTCTGGTAACTTGTTTCACACTCGCATCACTCTGAAGCCTCTCGGATGAGTGGCAAAACGTCTTCTACGCAACACAGCAAGTCCAGTTGCCTTGCTGAACTACTGCTTGATATACAATGATCTAAATGACGAGAACCTCATAGACATATTCCATAACCATAAGACTATAAGATATAGGAGCAGAAGTGGGCCATTTGGCCCATCGAGTCTGCTTCAATCATGGGCTGATCCAATTCTTCCAGTCATCCCCACTCTCCTGCCTTCACCCCATACCCTTTGATGCCCTGGCTAATCAAGAATCTATCTATCTCTGCCTTAAGTACACTCAATGACTTAGTCTCCACAGCTGCTGGTGGCAACAAATTCCACAGATTTACCACCCTCTGACTAAAGTAATTTCTCTGCATCTCAGTTCTAAATGGATGTCCTTCAATTCTGAAGTCGTGCCCTCTTGTCCGAGACTCCCCTATCATGGGAAATAACTTTGCCATATCTAATCTGTTCAGGCCTTTAAATACTCCAGAGAATAAGTTTCTAATATATTTAACCTTAACCTATAATTCTTAAAATCCCTGCAATATCCTTGTAAATTTTCTCTGAACTCTTTCAATCTGATTGAAATCTTTCCTGAAGGCAGGTGACCAGAAGTGCACATAATACTCCAAACTTGGTCTCACCAATGTTTTATACAACTTCAACATTACGTTCCAATACCTGTACTCGGTACTTTGATTTATGAAGGCCAGTGTGTCAAAAGCTCTCTTTATGATCCAATCTACCTGTGACATCAGGTTTAGTTGATGGCATCAGAAAGGATTTGACAGGTGTGGATTGGGACAGATTGCTTTCTGGCAAAGGGATACTTGGTAGGTTGGAGGCCTTCAGAAGTCACATTTTGTGAGTACAGTGTTTATATATTCCTGTTAGAATGAAAAGCAAGGTTAGGGAACCCTGACTTTCAAGAGATATTGAGGCCTTGGTTAAGAAGAAGGAATTGGTGCACAAGTCCTGGGCTATAGTCAATGAACAGCATCCTGACATCGAAAAGCTATAGAACCTGGGCCTCTGTACCTCCCTCTGCAATTGGATCCCCGACTTCCTAACTGGAAGACCACAATCTATGTGAATTGGAAGTAGCACCTCCACCTTGCTAACAATCAACACTGGTGCACCTCAGGGGTGTGTGCTTAGCCTACTGCTCACTCACTCTATACCCATGACTGGGTGGCTAGGCACAGCTCAAATGCCATCTATAAATTTGCTGATGGTACAACCATTGTTGGCAGAATACCAGAGGGAGGTAAGAGGGCACACAGGAGTGAGATACACCAGCTAGTTGAGTGGTGTCGTAGCAACAACCTTGCACTCAATGTCAGTAAAACCAAAAAGTTGACTGTGGACTTCAGAAAGGGGTAAGACAGGGGAATTCAAACCAATCCGCATAGAGTAATCAGAAGTGGAGAGGGTGAACAATTTCAAGTTCCTGGGTGTCAAGATCTTTGAGGATCTAACCTGGTTCCAACATATCGATCCAGCTATAAAGAAGGCAAGACAGCAGTTATATTTCAGGAGGAGTTTGAGGAAACGTGGTTTGTCACCTAAAACACTTGAAAACTTCTACAGATGTACTGTGGAGAGCATTCTGACAGACTGCATCACTGTCTGGGATGGGGAGGAAGGGCTACTGCACAGGATTGAAATAAACTACAGAAACTAAATAAACCACAAATGGCATGCATGAGCTTTCTCCTTGTGAACAACTGATAGTGGATTTAGTACGGCATGAGGACAGTTGGCCATTCCTGAAGTTGGTAAACAAAGCTCAGGTTACTGATTATTATGACATTATTAAAAATCCAGTTGCCTTAAATATCATACGGGAGAAACTAAACAGATGTGAATTTAACTTCGCATCGGATTTTATTGATGATGTGGAATTGATGTTTACAAAAAAAAACTTGTAAAATTGGTCAGCTCCATCATGGGTACTAGCCTGAGTTGTATCAAAGGCATCTTCACGGAGCGGTGCCTCAGAAAGGCGAAGTCCATTATTAAGGACCGTCATCACCCAGGACATACCGTTCTCATTGTTGCCATCAGGTAGGAGGTGCACATGCTCAACGATTCAAGAATAGTTCCTTCCCCTCTGCCATCTGCTTTCTAAATGAACATTGAACCCAAGAACACTACCTCACTTTTCTTTTTTTGTTTTTTGCATTATTATTTTTAATATAACTATTTAATATACATATATATACTTAATCTAATTCATTTTTTCTGTATTATTATGTATGGCGTTTTTACTGCTGCTAGTAATTTAACAAATTTCACGACATATGCTGGTGATATTAAACCTGATTCTGATTGAAGCCCTTGCTTTTCTTGCCACCACCTACCCCCCCAATTTCTTTCAAGCACCGTTGACATAGGTAGGGCTGGTGTTTCTTGCACTTTCTCAGCCATTCCATGAGGTTATTAAGAGTCAACCATACTACTGTAGCTCTGCAGTCACAAGGAGGCTAAATGCAAAGGAATATGAGATTTTCTACCCTAAAAGACTTAATGATCCAGACACAAGAGATTCTGCAGATACAGCAAATCTTGAGCAACACACACAAAACGATGGAGCAAGTCTGCAGTTCAGGCAGCATCTATGGAGGGGAATAAACAATCGACGTTTCTGGCCGAGACCCTTCTGGCGAGAGTTTTTATTTTGTTTTATTTAGAGATACAACACAGTAACCGGCCAAGGTTCTCGGCCGAAATGTCAATTGTTCATTCCCCTCCATAGATGCTGCCTGTTGTACTGAGTTCCTCCAGCATTTGCTCATAAGCCAGATTGTTTTTCATGATCAGATTTACTGATCCTAGTTTATCCATTTCTGATATTTAACTAGATGAGTTTGCATTCCCCTGCTTGATGTGGAGGTGGGGAGTTTGTTAGACCATAAGACACAGGAGCAGAATTAGGTCATTTGGCCCATCGAATCTGTTCTGCCATTCCATTGTGGCTGATAGATTATCCTCCTCAATCTCATTCTCCTACCTTGTCCTTGTTATGTTGGATGCATTACTAATTAACAACACATCAACCTCTGCTTTAAATATACCCAATGATTTGCCTCCACGGCCGCCTGTGGCAACTAATTCCACAGATGCACCAGCCTCTGGCTAAAGAAATCCCTCATCATCTCTGTTCTAAAGGGATTCCATGTATTCTGACGCTGTGCCCTCTGGTCCTAGATTCCCCCACGAGAGGAAACATCCTTTCCAAGTCCATTCTTCCAAAGGCCTTTCAATATTCAATAGGTTTCAGTTAGGTCACCACCACCCTCCACTTCATTCTTCTAAAATCCAGTGATGACAGGCCCAGATAGATAGATAGATATACTTTATTGATCCCGAGGGAAATTGGGTTTCGTTACAGCCGCACCAACCAAGAATAGAGCATAAATATAATACAAAAACCACAAACAATCAAACAACAAAATGCAAACTATGCCAGATGGAAAATAAGTCCAGGACTAGCCTATTGGCTCAGGGTGTCTGACCCTCCACGGGAGGAGCTGCAAGTTCAATGGCCACAGGCAGGAACTACCTCCCGTGACACCCAGTGTTGTATCACAGTGGAATATGGCCGAAGTCCAACAGTAAAAAGTTCAATATCCGGTCTACAAACACGTTCCTCGATCGTAATATGACCCGATTGCACCATCTGTTGTTAACCAGAACGGTAAGCACCCAACTCCTTTACGCTTACCGCTCTCAGTGCACTTCCGGTCAGCCCGAATGGTCTGGAAGCCCTCCATGGAAAAGATTTGATCGGGTATGTCCTTGTGCAGCCCCGTTCCAGTGAAAGACATCACACTGCACTCCCGAAATGTTCTCTGACGCCTGGCTAGCGCTGTGAACTCGTCCATTTTATTACCCACCGAACTCCTCTTCTCCATAAGTCTCTGTTGTCTCGACCCGGTCCACTTTCCTCGCCTTTGTGATCCTCCTCTGCATCCTCTGTGTGTTTTCCTCCAGATTTCAGCAAGGGTGTCGGCCGCTCTGCTCGCTAAACCGGCCGGCATAAGCTCAATCAGCTGGTCCCTGGAATACACAATGCGACCATGCTTCTGTCCCGCTAATGAGACATGTCGGAATGTAACTATTTCCAGCGCTAAAAACCCAAATAAAACTCTCTCTACCAGCATGTCAGAGAGGGTGCAGCTTCGACGTGTTACTGTGCAAAAAAAAAATTACAAAGCATAATGTAATTTAAAAAATAAGAAGAAACATGTAAGAATACTGGTCTGGAACGGCTGTAACAGACTGCATGCACAACTGGCGCATACGCACTAGATCTATCAAATGCTCCTCATATGTTAACTCATGAACCTGCTCTGAACCCTCTCCAATGTCAGCACATCCATCCTTAGATAAGGAGTTCAAAACTTCTCTCAATACTCTAAGTGCAGTCTGTTGGGGGTGTTTAACTTATTTATCCAGGAATTTAGTCTTGACCTTTTTGTAAAGTTGAGTAACATAAATGTCATTCTCTGCACTCCCAACAAGAGGAATATTCTTGCCATTCTATTGTTAGCCGGCTCGCTCTCACCTGCAAGTGCAACTTGTTGATTGCAATGTTAGTAAAAATTTTGTTGATGGTGATGTTTATTGATCATGTGTGGATCTGACTTTTCCAGCAGGAAGATTTTTAACTCCTGGTATCATTATAAAGGATCAACTTCCTGCCTTGCGACTGTAAACAGATATGCACCCTGACCTTTCACCACACCTGCATACAGATGAGTGTAACATTCTCATTCAACGCCTTCAGCAGTGCCATAAAGAAGTGAGTATACCTGGTGTGCTTTCATTTCTAAAGGTTTAAAGGCCTTTACTGCTCCTGTTTTGGGCAGGTTACAGTATATTCTTGTATATACTAATGCCCACCTTGCAGACTAACCCACTGTGCCTATCTGTTAATCTCACACACTTGCATGTTAACCCACTGTCCCTTCTTGTCCAGAAGATGTGAATGGCGGTGGGATCTCGTTGGGGCCAGTGGAAACTGTGAAAGGGTAAGGCTGGTGGGGTGGAAGGTAAGTACCAGGGAACTCCATTTTTGTTCAGATCCTGGGACAGGGGTGAAAGCGGATGTGCAGGAAGAAGAGAAAATGCAGTTGAGAGCTCCAACCAGATGGCAAGCCTCATTTCAGGAGAAGAGAGGACATCTTATGGACATCAGAGTAGAGAATCTCATCACTGGACCAAATGGGATGAAGAAGAACAAACTGGGGGAGAAAACGAATAAAACATAGAAAACTACAACACAGTACAGGCCCTGCGGCCCACAACGTTGTGCCAACCTTTTCACCTACCCTTAAGATCAACCTAATCCTTCCCACCCACTTTTCTATTATCCATGTTTCTACCTAAGAGTTTTGTAAATAACCCTAATGTACCCACTACTCCGGCAGGTCATTCTGCACAACCATCGCTCTGTGAAAAATAAATTACCTCTGACATCTCCCACCCATACTTTCCTTCAATTGCCTTAAAATTATGTGGTCTCATATGGTCATTTCCACCCTGGGAAAAAGTCTCTGGCTATCTTCTCAATCTATGCCTCTTATCATCTTGTATATCTCTATCAAGTCACCTCATCCTCCTCCTCTCCGAAGTGAAAAGCCCAAGCTCACTTAACCTGTCCTCATAAGACATGCTGTCTAATCCAGGCAGAATCCCGGTAAATCTCTGTGCCCTCTCTAAGGCTTCCACGTCCTTCCTATAACAGGGCAACCAGAATGAACATAATGCTTTAAGTGGGGTTTTACAGTGGCATGCAAAAGTTTGGGCACCCCTGGTCAAAATTTCTGTTACTGTGAATAGTTAAATGAGTAGAAGATGAACTGATTTCCAAAAGTCGTAAAGTTAAAAATGACACATTCCTTTCAACATTTTAAGCAAGATTAGTGTATTATTTTTGTTTTGTACAATTTTAGAGTGAAAAAAAGGAGAGGAGCACCATGCAAAAGTTTGGGCACCCCAAGAGATTTGAGCCCTCAGATAACTTTTACCAAGGTCTCAGACCTTAATTAGCTTGTTAGGGCTATGGCTTGTTCACAGTCAACATTAGGAAAGGCCAGGTGATGCAAATTTCAAAGCTTTATAAATACCCTGACTCCTCAAACCTTGTCCCAACAATCAGCAGCCATGGGATCCTCTAAGCAGCTGCCTAGCACTCTGAAAATTAAAACAAATGATGCCCACAAAGCAGGAGATGGCTATAAGAAGATAGCAAAGCATTTTCAGGTAGCCATTTCCTCAGTTCGTAATGTAATTAAGAAATGGCAGTTAACAGGAATGGTGGAGGTCAAGTTGAGGTCTGGAAGACCAAGAAAACTTGCTGAGAGAACTGCTCGTAGGATTGCTAGAAGGGCAAATCAAAACCCCCGCTTGACTGCAAAAGACCTTCAGGAAGATTTAGCAGACTCTGGAGTGGTGGTGCACTGTTCTACTGTGCAGCGACACCTGCACAGATATGACCTTCATGGAAGAGTCATCAGAAGAAAACCTTTCCTGCATCCTCACCACAAAATTCAGCATCAGAAGTTTGCAAAGGAACATCTAAACAAGCCTGATGCATTTTGGAAACAAGTCCTGTGGGCTGATGAAGTTAAAATAGAACTTTTTGGCCGCAATGAGCAGAGGTATATTTGGAGAAAAAAGGGTGCAGAATTTCATGAAAAGAACACCTCCCCAACTGTTAAGCACAAGGGTGGATCGATCATACTTTGGGCTTGTGTTGCAGCCAGTGGCACAGGGAACATTTCACTGGTAGAGGGAAGAATGAATTCAATTAAATACCAGCAAATTCTGGAAGCAAATATCACACAGTCTGTAAAAAAGCTGAAGATGAAAAGAGGATGGCTTCTATAACAGGATAATGATCCTAAACACACCTCAAAATCCACAATGGACTACCTCAAGAGGTGCAAGCTGAAGGTTTTGCCATGGCCCTCACAGTCCTCCAACCTAAACATCATCGAGAATCTGTGGATAGGCCTCAAAAGAGCAGTGCATGCAAAACGGCCCAAGAATCTCACAGAACTAGAAGCCCTTTGCAAGGGAGAATGGGTGAAAACCCCCCAAACAAGAATTGAAAGACTCTTAGCTGGCTACAGAAAGCACTTACAAGCTGTGATACTTTCCAAAGGGGATATTACTAAGTACTGACCATGCAGGGTGTCCAAACTTTTGCTTCGGGCCCTTTTCCTTTTTTGTTATTTTGAAACTGTAAAAGATGGAAATAAAAAAGTAATCTTGCTTAAAATATTAAAGAATTGTGTCATATGACTTTTGGAGATCAGTTCTTCTTCTACTCACTTAAATATTCACAGTAACAGAAGTTTTGACCGGGGTGCCCAAACCTTTTCATGCCCTGTTTATAGAGCTATAACATTACTTCACAGCTCTTGAAGTCAATCCCCTGATTAATGATGGGCAACACACCATACACTTTTTTAATCACCCAGTCGACTTGTCCGGTACAAGTTGACATTGCCAGGTAGCTATGGACTTGCAAAAGATGTTGGTGGTTATTCTATCTCCTGCAAAGGAGACAGAGATCTAGAGAATGAAAAGAATTCTCAGATTGACCATGTAAATGAGAGTGGGGTGGAAACTGGCTGCTAATGTGGTGAAACTTTTGTTTTTTGGGGGTAGTAGGCACCAATGCATTCATCAGTTTATCAGAGAAAGTTGGGAGAACGGTCCTGTGTAAACTCAGAACAAAGACTATTCCATGTGTTCCACAAAGATACAAGTGTAGCTAGAACTGACAAGAGCAAACCTAGACAGTTCCCATAGCTACACCTACAGCTGATCACAGTCCCCATAGCTACACCTACAGCTGACGACAGTTCCCATAGCTACACCTACAGCTGATCATAGTCCCCATAGCTACACCTACAGCTGACGACAGTTCCCATAGCTACACCTACAGCTGACGAGAGTTACCATAACTACACCTAGAGGATATAAGTGGGAAGGGAATGGACCAGTTGTGTCAGGAAGTAAGTGGGAAGGGGATGGGGGGTGTCGGGATGTAAGTGGGAAGGGGATGGGGGGTGTCGGGATGTAAGTGGGAAGGGGATGGGGGTGTGGGGATGTAAGTGAGAAGGGGATGGGGGTGTCAGGATGTAAGTGGGAAGGGGATGGGTGGTGGGGTGTGGGGATGTAAGTGGGGAAGGGATGGGGGTGTCGGGATGTAAGTGGGAAGGGGATGGGGGGTGGGGATGTAAGTGGGAAGGGGATGGGGGTGTCGGGATGTAAATGAGAAGGGGATGGGGGGTGTCAGGATGTAAGTGGGAAGGGAATGGACTAGTTGTGTCGGGAAGTAAGTGGGAAGGGGATGGGGGGGCGTCGGGATGTAAGTGGGAAGGGGATGGGGGGGCGTCGGGATGTAAATGAGAAGGGGATGGGGGGGGCGTCGGGATGTAAGTGGGAAGGGAATGGACCAGTTGTGTCGGGAAGTAAGTGGGAAGGGGATGGGGGGGCGTCGGGATGTAAGTGGGAAGGGGATGGGGGCGTCGAGATGTAAGTGGGAAGGGGATGGGGGGGCGTCGTGATGTAAGTGGGAAGGGGATGGGGGGGCGTCGTGATGTAAGTGGGAAGGGGATGGGGGGGCGTCGTGATGTAAGTGGGAAGGGGATGGGGGGGCATCGGGATGTAAGTGGGAAGGGGATGGGGGGCGTCAGGATGTAAGTGGGAAGGGGATGGGGGGTGTCGGGATGTAAGTGGGAAGGGGATGGGGGGCGTCGGGATGTAAGTGGGAAGGGGATGGGGGCGTCGGGATGTAAGTGGGAAGGGGATGGGGGCATCGGGATAGAAGTGGGAAGGGGATGGGGGGTGTCGGGATAGAAGTGGGAAGGGGATGGGGGGGTGTCGGGATGTAAATGAGAAGGGGATGGGGGTGTCGGGATAGAAGTGGGAAGGGGATGGGGGGTGTCGGGATAGAAGTGGGAAGGGGATGGGGGGGTGTCGGGATGTAAATGGGAAGGGGATGGGGGGGTGTCGGGATAGAAGTGGGAAGGGGATGGACCAGGGGTGTCGGGATAGAAGTGGGAAGGGGATGGACCAGGGGTGTCAGGATATAAGATAGAAGGGGATGGGGGGTGTTGGGATGTAAATGGGAAGGGAATGGACCAGGGGTGTTAGGATGTCTGAGAATTGTTCAGTGGTGCTGTTGGAACATCTCATTCTGAAGGGAACCTTTCACAATCCCTTCAAGAGGTGCTGATTCTCCCTTCCAAACACAACAACTTTTCAAGCCATTTACTGGTATGTTACCTGAACACAAACTCAGATACAAGATTCACTCATCTAACAGCTGGATGCTTCAACCAATTCTTATAGCAGGGCAGGTTATGCCTTAACATCCAACTCATGAACACAAGAGATTCTGCAGATGCTGGAACTGCAGAGTAACACAAGATGCTGGAGGAACTCAATAGGTCGGGCAGTATGTAGGGAGAGGAATAGAGAGTTTACACTTTGGGCCAAGATCCTTCATCAGGACTGGTTTTGAAAGGAGAGAGACGCCAGAATCTTTCTCTAGCATTGTGTTCGTTACCAAACATTAGACCATTGTAATCATTTTGATAAGAAGTTATCAACAGTGTGCGAACTTTTACTGAGCATCCCTTCTCTCCCACAGCACAGCTTCATGAAGTTTCTGGGGAAATGTAATGACATAGACCGAGAGATGAGACATTGCTTAAGTGCAGAGGTAAGATGATCTTGTTGGTTCTAGACTTTTTGACATTTTTCCTTATAGAGAGAAAACAACACTTCATCAAAAAAAAACATTCTTTTTGAACATTTTATTCCTGTTTGTTTTATTCTTCCAAGTTCCTATGGCAATAGTGCTTTCTTGTTTTGTCCCCATCAATGCCTCATGGCCTGTTTGAAGACTTTTCCAAACATCAATCGGCTGCATCTGCCCATTTCATGTTTAATGATGGCCATGTTGGTCTTTTATGTTGCAACACTTTGCTGAGTGATGGAAAGATCTTATTACCCTGACACCAGGGCTGGATTGGTGAAGCCAGCAACTTGTGAGCACTCTCCTGTACAGTTAGGATGTCAGGAAACTGAAAGTTAAACTTTCTTCATTAAGTTTCCATTATTCTCCAGATAAACCTGCAATTACTAGACATCTCTAATCACTACCTGAACTGAGGAACATGGGAAGCATTTTGGAGGACAGCTGTGTCACCACATTGCTGGTCTGGTGTCACACGGAGTTCAGACTGGAGACAGGAGAGATTGCAGATGCTGAACCTGGAAACAGCAAACAGTCTGGCAGAGAACAGAGGAACTCAGTGGTTTAGACAGTATCTGTGGTGAGGGGGTGGGGGGGGGAGATGGAGGAGGGGAAGGAAGGAATTGGTAATATTTTGGGTTGAAACTCTGCATCAGGACTCAGTAATGCAGAATTATAATCTGAGATATCAACAATCTTTCCATTTCCAACCCTCCACTTCCCCAACTGGATGCTGCTGAGTTTGTCCGGTAGATTGTTTGTTGCTAGAAACCAGTCCAGGCTTTTTGACATTCAAAGCCTCAGCTGAGCTCTGCAGGAGCCAATTTTGGGAACATAGCACAGCACGGTACAGACCCTTCAGCCTGCGATGTGCCGACCTTCTAACCTACTCCAAGACCTAACCCTTCCCTCCCATGTAGCCCTCCATTTTTCTTTCATCTATGTGCCTGTCTAGGCGTCCCTAGTATATCCACCTATACCACCACTCCTGGCAGTGGGTTACAGACACCTGCCTCTGCCACCCCCCTAAATTGTCCTCCACTCACATTTAAAGGCTGGCCTCTGGGAAGATGCATTGGCTGTCCATTCAATGCTTCTTATAATCGTATACACAATTAATAAGCCACCTCATATCCTCCGTCGTTCCAAAGAGAAAAGCCCTAACTTGCTCAACTTTTCCTCATACGACATACTCTAATCCAGGCAGCATCCTGGTTAATCTCCTCTGCACCTTAGCTGAGGCTTCCTCATCGTTCCAATAATGAAGTGACTAGAGCTGAACACAATACTCCAAGTGTGGTCTAACCTCCTCCTTATTCTGGCTTCTTCTGCCTTTTCTCTCCAGTCCTGATGAAGGGGCTTGGTCTGCAACATGAACTGTTTATTCCTCTCCATCGACACTGCCTGACCTGCTAACTTCTCCAGCATTTTGTGTGTGCTGGTGTAATCAAGGTTTTATAGGGCTGCTACATTACCTCACAGCTCTTGGACTCAATTGTCTAACTAAAGAAGATCAACAGCCTCTTACCCATCCTGTTCTTGACCAATTTTTGACTCTTTCTTTTCCATGTAAGATAGGTTGTCAGACTGGGCCAGGATCCTTTCTATTCTGTGTATTCCAGCTCCCTGCCAGATATGGGAAAATCTGCAGATGCTGGAAATCCAGAGCAACACGCACAAAATGCCGGAAGCACTCAGCAGGCCAGACAGCATCTGTGGAAAAGAGTAAACAGTCAATGTTTCAGACCAAGACCCTTCATCAGGACTGGAAATTAAGGGGAGAGGCCAGAGTAAGAAGGTGGTGGGAGGGGAGGAAGAAGTACAAGGTGGCAGGTGATAGGTGAAACTGGGAGGGGGGGGATGGGGGTGAAGTACTGTGGCAATGAGGCCACACTCAGATTGGAGGAGCAACACCTTATATTCCATCGAGGTAGCCTCCAACTTCATGCTATGAACATTGATTTCTCAAACTTCCAGTAATTACACCCACCCTTCAACATTCCCCATTCCCATTTTCCTCTCTCACCTTCCCATCCCCTCCCTCTGGTGTTACTTCCCCTTCCCTTTCTTCCGTGGTCTTCTTTCGTCTCCTATCTGATTCCCTCCTCTCCACCGCTTTATCTCTTTCACCAAACAACTTCTCAGTTCTTTACTTTACCCCCACCCCCCTCTCCCGGTTTCACCTATCACCTACCACTTTCTACTTCTTCCTCCTCTCCCCACCTTCTTACTCTGACATCTCTTCCTTTCCGGTCCTGAAAAAGGGTCTCGGCCCAAAACATCGGCTGTTTACTCTTTTCCATAGATGCTGTCTGGCCTGCTGAGTTCCTCCAGCATTTTATGCCTGTTTCCCTGCCAGATAAACCAGTCTCCTTCAGGTTTGCTGTCCCTGCTTGGTGACCGTTCCTAAAGTATGTTGTTGTTTTCTCTCAACCTTCAGCTGCAAGCCAAGAGAGCCAAAAGCAGAGAGCACGCTGCAAGGATGCAAAAGCGGATTAGGGAGGCTTCTGAGTGACTTTCCCCTTGGGATGTGCATCCAAAGCTGGACAGAGAACTGACTTCAAAACACACCTGAGCACTGGAGATTCACAGAAACTGTTGTCATGTTCTGTTCCTGTTTGCCAACTCATGGAATTAGTCCAATTTTCATCATTTATACCCAACCTCATTGGCTTATTGTCACTGGATTGTTACAAGACTTGAGTGCTAAAGATGATTAAACTCTATAGACTTTATACTGTGTCAGTGAAATGTAAGATCACTCATGTTTTAAGTCAAGAATTTTTGGTAAGGCACTGATCCACTCTCAGTAGTCCGGTTCTGCCACCTGCTGGAGAGTGTGTGTGTTACAGGAGAAAGATTCCTGTGCCACATTGGCAACATTTTGCTGTTTCTCGTAGTCTTTCGTAGTAGTCTTATGCTGATGCCACTACACCACCGGCTGGCTATTTATATTACTATTCTATAATGAAATCTATAAATCTTGGGTGTGAAATTTTCATCATTTCATTGTCTTTTATAGGGAAAAGTTTTCTTGTGAAGCAGGGCTTCTTTTATGACACTCCTTCAGCCTCGTTCTAATTTTAAGGATCTTACTCTGACCCGTCACACCGGAGAAATATAATTTCTCTCTCTACCTTCTGTGATTGCATCTAAACTTGCCGGACTCTGCATTGCTCTCATAATCCCACTGCAGTTCCCTCTGAAGGTCCTACCCAATCACATAAACTGTTTACACTATCAAATACTTTATTTAAATGCCTCAATAAGGTAGATTGTCCTTTCTCCCTAAATTGTAGGGGTTCCCAGCCTGGGATTTACAGACCCTTGATTAATAGTAAGGCTCACTGGCATCAAAAGGGTTGGGAACCTCGGCCCTAGAATGTACATTGTTGATTTTAATCTGGGGCTGGATAAGAATTCTCCTTATGAAGATTAAAATCCACCTTGTAACATGATGTGTGTTTTCTTTCCACTTTTCCCACCTGTAGAAGAGTCTGTTGTCTCTACATTGGTCTCAAAAGCCATCTGAGAACTTACAAAGTACAGGTCATTCTCGATCACGATGAACTGCTGAAGATGAGAGGGTTGTTGTGGCTGTAGATACACCAAAGGTCAAAGTAAATGTCACCTTATACTACCCTGAGATTCATTTTCTTGCAGGCATTCACAGGAGATCAATGAATCAAAGAAAAACTGCACACAAAGATGGACAAACAATGAGCAAAAGACGACCAACTGGGCAAATATGAAAAAAAATCCAAGGATAATAACAATAAGTAGTAAATAAATAATATTGAGAATACGAGTTGAAGAGTGCCTGTGTTGGAGAGCTACAATGTCTCCGGTGACGCTATGCCATTGGTTGTGAAGTGACTCTGGGATCTTTAAAGAGTTCATTCCCATTTGACCCTCTGGCCCTCTGTGACAGGATTCCAGTCAGTCCCATTCCTCAGCTCCATCCCTGAAACTCAGCAAGGATATTCTCCCCGCTTCCCCTTGTGTTTCACTCACTACTTCCCTCTTGAAAGCAACAATTGCATCTACAAGATGCTAAAGAGGCATATTTGGAGTGGACAGCCAGCTACTTTTTCCCAGGACAGAAATGGGTAATACAGGAGGGCAAAAATCTGATGGTGATTGGAGAAGAGTATAGTGGGGATGACAGAAGTGAGTTCTTGACACAGAGAGTGGTGAGTGTTATGAATTCTTTAAACTGAGCATCACTTCCTGTGGGCACACCATTAACCCACAACTGTGCTGAGAAAATTCAAGCAGTGGTCAATGCCCCAAGGCCAAAGGGAAGGTTACAGTTGCTGTGCTTTTTTAGGATTTGTCGATTATTATAACAGGTTCCTGCCAAACCTGGCCACTGTGCTCCATGTCTTCAACTAAGTACTATAGACTGGAAAGAAATGGCAATTGACAAAACAGTGTAAGGTGTTCTCCAAAAGGAAATGGTGTCGTCAGACATTGTACTCACACATTTGGATCCACATTGTCCACTGAAGCTTGTCTGCGATGCCTTGCCTTATGGTATAGGTGCTGTCATGTCACATGTTATGAGTGATGGTAGTGAACACCCTGTAGCCTTTGCCCCACATTCAGAATTGCACACAGATCGACAGAGAGGCTTTGAGTCTGGTTTGCAGTTCAACTATTACTTGTATGGGAGAGAGTTCACCTTCGTTACTGATCGTCAACTACTGGTGTCCATTTTCCTCTATCCAAGAATGTTCCTTTAACAGCAGTGGCATGAGTGTAGAGATGGGCCTTGCTTCTTGGAGGACACAACTACAAGATCAAGTTCAAGAGATCTAATTATGGTAGAGGCAGTTACATTAGGGACATTTAAGAGACTCTTAGACAGAATCAGAATCAGGTTTAATATCACTAGCATGCATTGGGAAATTTATTGTTTTGTGCCAGCAGTACATTGCAATACATAAACTGTAATTTACATTAAATATATATGTATGTGTATATAATACATTAAATAAAGAGTGTAAAAAGAGAAAAGAAAAAGTAGCGTTCTTGGGTTCAATGTCCATTCTAAAATCAGATGGCAGAGGGAAAGAAGCTGTTCCTGAAACATCGAGTGTGTGCCCTCAGGCTTCTGTATCTCCTTCCCGATAGTGGCAATGAGAAGATGGCATGTCCTGGGTAATGGGGATCCCGAATGATGGATAGTGCCTTTTTGAGACATCGCTCCTTGAAGATGTCCAGGATGTTGGGGAGGCTGGTGCCCATGATGGAGCTGCCTGAGTTTACAACTTTCTGCAGCTTATTTCGATCCTGGGCAGTGCCCAACCACCAACGCCAGATGGTGATACAGCTGGGCACATGGATAAAAGAAAAACGGAGGGCTGTGAGGGAAGGGTTAGATTAAAAGGTTGTGCAACATCATGGGATGAAGTGTTCTGTAGCGTACTTAATTCTATATTCACTGCCTGAAGTAGATTTAGTCCTCATGTCACTCCTGCTCCTTTTTTGCAATCACTTTAATTCAATGTCCTTTGGTTCTTGACTCTTATGCCAACGAGCAGTTGACGGTCTGAATCCTTCAGGACTTTGAGTATCTTCTCTAACGTCAACTCAAAAGAGCCCCTCCTGACCATCCACTTGACTGACGCCTCTCATCCTGGGAACCATTTCTGTTCATCTTGTAACCATTTCTGTCAAATCCTGTAACCATCCTCTGCCTTCACGGAACTGGATGCCATATTCTAACAGCTGTGGAACCAGTGGTACAAGGACGTTTGCCAGCCGCTTTGTCCTAGGGCCACTGCGGGTGCTATGTCAGCAGAATTTTACCTTATTTATACAATATAGAAACAACATTGAATTCTTTATTTACCTCAATGCAAAACTTGCCAACTCCACTTGGAACTTCCCAACAAGCTGCACAAACATATTGCACTGAACCAACTGCAGAATGTTATCCTACGCTTGTCAAGTGTACCAGGGACATCACTGTAAGTTGATCAGAGGAAAGTATGGGGGGGGGGTGGTGTGGGGTGTCGGAGGTAAGGTTTCATACAGAAATTAGTGGGAGCATGCAACACACTGCCAGGGGAGGTGGTAGAGGAAGATACACATGGGACACCCAAGTGACTCTGAGGTAAGCAGGTGAGTGATAGAGAAATGGGGGGCTATGTAGGAGGGAAGGTTTAGATTAGCCTTACTAAAGGTTAAATGGTCAGCACAATATTGTGGGCCGAAAGGCCTACTGTATACTCTACTGTTACGTTCTTTCATTTTCATCTATTTCTTCAGGAAGATGATTTTTTCTTAATGATTAAGAAATCTGAGATGTGCACCAATCCCAGATAATTTCTACAGGAGATCTTACCTGTAGCCCTGATCGTTGCCAAGTTATTCAGCCCTGGTGAGAATTCCCTCAGAATGCTTCAGTCTCCTCTCACGTTTGAAAGATGCACGCACCTGCTAGTAATATTTTGGGCACACGATGTTGGTGCCAGAAGCATGACAATGCTTGCGGGCCGCCCCCAGCTCATCCTTGGACTGTGTTGGTCATTTACGCAAACGGGGCATTTTACTCTAACCTTCAACATACATAGAACATAGAACCCTACAACACATTACAGGCCCTTTGGCCCACAATGTTGTGCCAACTATATAACCTACTCCAGAAACTGCCTGGAAATACCCTACCATATAGCCCTCTATTTTTCTAAGCTCCATGTGCCTATCTAAGAGGCTCTTAGAAGACCCTGTTGTATCCGCCTCCACCACCATCGCTGGCAGTGCATTCCACACACCCATCACTCTGTGTGAAAAACCTACCCATGACATCCCCTCTGTAACGACTTCCAAGCACCTTGAAACTATGCCCCTCATGTTAGCCATTTCAGCCCTGGGAACAAGCCTCTGGCTATCTACATGATCGACACCTCACGTCATTTTATAGACCTCTATCAGGTCACCTCTCATCCTCCATCACTCCGAGGAGAAAAGCCCAAGTTCACTCAACGTATTCTCATGAGGCATGCTCTCCAATCAGGCAACATCCTTGTAAATCTCCTCTGCACTCTTTCTATAGTATCCACACCCTTCCTGTAGTGAGGTGACCAGAACTGAACACAGTACTCCAAGTGGGGTCTGACCAAGGTCTTATACAGCTGTAACATTACCTCACAGCTCTTGAGCTCAATCCCATGGTTGATGAATGCAAACACAACATACGCCTTCTTAACAACACCTGAGCAACAGCTTTGAGTGCCCTATGGACACGAATCCCAAGATCTCTCTGATCCTCCACACTGCCAAGAGTCTTACCATTAACACTGTATTCGGTCTTCAAATTTTGCCTACCAAAATGAACCACTTCACACTTATCTGGATTTTTCTCCATCTGCCACTTCTCAGTCCAGTTCTGCATCCTATTGATGTCCTGCTGTAACCTCTGACAACCCTCCAGACTATCCACAACACCCCCAACCTTTGTATCACCAGCAAACTTACTAACCTATCCTTCTACCTCTTCATCCAGGTCATTTATAAAGATCACAAAGAGGAGGGGTCCCAGAACAGAAACCCATGGAACACCAATGGTCACCATCCTCCATGTAGAATACGAACCATCTACAACCGCCCTTTGCCTTCTGTGGGCAAGTCAATTCTGAATCCACAAAGCAAGGTCTCCTTACTTTCTGAATTAGACTTGCATGGGGAACCTTATCAAATGCCTTACTGAAATCTATATACACTAAATCCACTTCTCTACCTTCAATGTGTTTTGTTACATCCTCAAAGAATTCAATCATGTTCGTAAGGCACGACCTGCCTTTGACAAAGCAATGCTGACTATCCCTAATCAGAGTATGTCTCTCCAAATGCTCATAAATCCTGCCCCTCAGGATCTTCTCCAACAACTTGCCCACCACTGAAGTAAGGCTCACGGGTCTATAATTTCCTGGGTTATCTCTACTTCATTTCTTGAAATAGGGAACTGTCAGTACCTCCAGTTGAACTCTGTCTTTTTGTGTGTTTCCTCCTAACCGTCATTCTGTGGTTTTGTATTGCCATGTGCTCTTGTTTGTTTTCATGCCCCATGTTCTCCTGTCCCCACTCCTGCTCTACTCCGGCCCCTGTATTACTGAGTACTCTGTCTCTCACCCGTTTCTCATTATTACCTGTTTTGCTGCCACTTCCGTCTCATTGTGCTCCACCTATCATCTGCCTCTCTGTTTATTGCTCAGTGTACTTCAGTCCTGTGTTTTCACCTGTTTGTCGCCAGATTGTGCCAGTGAGTTTTCCTGAGCCTTTCCAGAATTTGTATCTGAACTCTGTCCATCTGACTATTGACTCTGCCCGTTTTCTGATTCTGGCTTTTGGATTTCTCTGGAGCTTTTGATCTCCGCCTGAACTTTGATGCCGACTTTGTTGCCTCTTTGAAATATCACAGTGTGCACAGTACTCGGTCTGCGATTGGATCCCTGCTTCAGTGTCTTGATAGGAACAACATTTGCAAACCTTCAGTCCTCAGGTACTTCTCCCATCCCTATTGATGATGCACAGATCATCGTCAGAGGCTCAGCAATCTCCTCCCTCACTTCCCACAGTAGCCTGGGGTATATCTCGTCTGGTCCCAGTGACTTATCTAAAGCTTTTCAAAAGCTCCAGCACATCCTCTTTCTTAATGTCTATATGCGCAAGCATTTCAGCTGTTATGTCATCCCAGTTGCCAAGGTCTTTTACCCGGTTGAATACTGAAGCAAAGTATTCATTAAATACCTCCTGTCCCATGATCCTCTCTTATCCCTTTTGCTTATCACCTGTCCAGCTCTTGGCTCCATCCCTCCCCCTCCTGTCTTCTCCTATCATTTTGGATCTCCCCCTCCAACTTTCAAATCCCTTACTCACTCTTCCTTCAGTTAATCCTGATGAAGGGTCTCGGCCTGAAACGTCGACTGTACCTCTTCCTAGAGATGCTGCCTGGCCTGCTGCGTTCACTAGCAACTTTTATGTGTGTTGCTTGAATTTCCAGCATCTGCAGAATTCCTGTTGTTTGTGTTCATTAAATACCTCCGCTCCCTCTTCCGATTCCATGCACATGTTTCCACGGTCACTCCTGATTGGTCCTATTCTCACACAGCTCATCTTCTTGCTCTTCACATACCTGTAGAATGCCTGGGGGGGTTTTTCCTTAATCTTGCTCATCGACTTCTCATGCACCCTCCTGGCTCTCCTAATTTCATTCTTAAACTTCTTCCTGACAACCACGTAATTTTCTAGAACTCTATCAGTACCTAATTTCTTGAACCTTTCATAAGCTTTTCTCTTCTTCCTAACTAGATTTTCCACATCATTTGTACGCCATGGTACTTTTACCCTACCATCCTTTCCCTGCCTGAATAGAGCATACTTATGCGGAGCGCCATGCAAATGTTCCCTGAACATTTACCACATTTCAGTTGTCCATTTCCCTGAGAACATCTGCTCCCAATTTATGTTCCCAAGTTCCTGCCTAATAGTATTATATTTCCCCCTACCCCAATTAAATGTCTTCCCAAATTGTCTGCTCCTATCCCTCTCCAGCGCAACGGTAAAGGAGATAGTGATCACAATTCTATCTCCAAAATACACTCCCATTGAGAGATCTGACACCTGACCTGGTTCATTTCCCAATACCAGATCAAGTACAGCCTCTCCTCTAGTTGGTTTATCCATATATTGTGGCAAGAAACCTTCCTGAACGTGCCTAACAAATTCCACCCCATCTAAACCCCTTGCTCTAAGTAAATGCCAGTCAATATTAGAAAAGTTAAAAGCTCCCATCACAACAACCGTATTATTTTTGCACCATTCCAGAATCTGCCTCCCTGTCTGCTCCTCGATGACCCAGTTACTATTGGGGGGGGGGTCTATAAAAAACACCCAGTAGAGTTATTGCCTCCTTCCTGTTTCTGACTTCCACCCACACTGACCCAGTAGATAATCCCTCCATGACTTCCTCCTTTTCTGCAGCCGTGACACTATCACTTAGCAATGCCACACCCCCACATCTTTTGCCTCCCTCCCTGTCCTCTTGTACATGTGACAAACAAAGCTATTCTTTAGCAGTTAACGTACTGGCATCCACTGTCCCTATTAGCCTGTTTTATCCAGTTGTTGGAAGCTACAAAAGTTAAGTCACTTAACATTACAACTGCAACTCTGCTTTTAGACAATGCTCTGCACTCGAAGTTCACAGTTCAAAGTAAATTTGTTATCCAAGTACATATATGTCACAATATACTACACTGCGGTCATTAACCATAGAAAAACTACAACACAGAAACAGGCCTTTTGGCCCTTCTTGGCTGTGCTAAACCATTTTCTGCCTACTTCCACTGACCTGCACACGGACCATATTCCTCCATACACCTCCCATCCATGTATCTGTCCAATTTATTCTTAAATGTTAAAAAAGAACCCACACTTATCACCTTGTCTGGCAGCTCATTCCACACTTCAACCACTCTCTGTGTGAAGAAGCCCCCCCCAATGTTCTCTTTAAATTTTTCCCCCTTCACCCTTAACCCATGTCCTCTGGTTTTTTTCTCCCCCTGCCTCAGTGGAAAAAGCCTGCTTGCATTCACTCTATCTATACCCATCATAATCTTATATACCTCTATCAAATCTCCCCTCATTCTTCTACCCTCCAGGGAATAAAGTCCTAACTTATTCAAACTTTCTCTGTAACTGAGTTTCTCAAGTCCCGGCAACAACCTTGTAAACCTTCTCTGCACTCTTTCAACCTTATTAATATCCTTCCTGTAATTTGGTGACCAAAACTGAACACAATACTCCAGATTCGGCCTCACCAATGCCTTATACAACCTCACCATAACATTCCAGCTCTTACACTCAGTACTTTGATTAATAAAGGCCAACGTACCTGTAGATTGTTCACAGTAGAACAAAAATACAATATGATCAATGAAAAACTACACACAATCTGGCAAACAATCAATGGGCAAAAGAGGGCAAACTGTGGAAATATAATAAATAAATATGGATATTACTGAGAACACGAGTTGTGGGAAGTGCTCTAATAACAGCAGGTATCGTCAAAGAGGTACAGAGATGACATGAGGGGTACATGGGCACCGCAACGCTATTACAGCTCAGGGCATCAGAGTTTGGCGTTCAGTTCCGGTGTCCTCTGTAAGGAGTTTCTGTGCGTCCTCCCCGAGGAATGCATGGGTTTTTCCTGGGTGCTCCAGTTTCTTTCCACAGTCCCAAGATGGACCGGGTAGGTTAGTTGGTGATTGTAAGTTGTCCCATGATTAGGTTAGGATTAAATCGGGGTTGTTGGGGGAGCCATGACTCGAAGGGCCAGAACTATAAATTTAAATCAGGAGTTCCCAACCTTGAGTCCATGCACCCCTTGGTTAATGGTAGGGATCCATGGCATAAAAACCTTGGGACCACTGGTCTAAATAAATAAATCAATAAGTAAGGGTAAATTGTTTCAGGCAGTGGTCGGCCATGATCTGGAATTCACAGAATGAACGAATGGTGAAAACTGTTTCATTGGCAACTTTCAAAATGATTAATGAAACATGACGGGTGTTAAGTCCTTCTTTGAAGAGGTAAAATTTAATAGTAGGTTTATTTTACCATGCATTTGACTTATGAACGTTGACCCAGAGATACACTTACCACTTTAGCCAAGTTTGAGATTTATTTGTCACACTTAACATGGAAATATACAGTGAAATGCATCGTTTGCGTCAATGGCTAAGGGTGCGCTGAGGGCAGCCTGCAAGTGTACCAGCATGCTGGCACCAACATCGCATGTCTACTGTGCTCAACAGAGCGACGCAGAACACAACAGAACATACCAAGTGACAAAGCAACAACAGGAAATCAAGCCCGTTCCTCCCACCCACCCAGTCCTCTAACCCCATCTTTCTCAGCCTGCGCACTCACGGAATCGCACTCTTTGGGTCTGTGACTTCCACAACTGATTCACAGACACATGGCTCCCACCATTAGGCTTTGACTTCTGGACATCTCAGTTCTTTTTTTCAACCATACATGAATATAGCCGAACAAAACAGTGTACCTCTGGGGCCAAGGTGCAAAACATACACTGAGCTTCCTTTTCTGGTGTCCCGTTGGAACGAAATGAGGCACAATGGGGTAGATGTCTGGGGTAGACATTAGCAGGTAGGTATGCAGTGTATTCAACTCCTCAGTTCAGATAGTTGGGAAATGCCCCTGAACTGAGTTGCAGTTCCTTCTGTAGATGTACACTATTTTGTACAGATACAGGGGATAACAAGGCCCAGGCACCCAAGTGTTATCCACCAAATGTGCGGGGCCAAAGAGAACAGGTATGATCTCAATTTAATACACCAACTGGACAGGAGAGCTCCATCAGTGTGCCAGACCTTAGTCTCTGGGTCCAGACTCAGTCACACCGTCTGACACAGAAACAAGAATTTAGTGCATTGGACCACAGCTGGCAACACAAAGTTAGCCACAGCTTTTAGAAACCCAACTTTGTAAACTTCCGCATTTTCTTTCCTACAATTTAAACACAGTTTGAACAAACTTCACCACCTGGGGGAAAAGCACGGTCTAGTTACAAGCAATGTCCATGGAAATCCGACAGAGTGAAATCAATCAGATTTGACCAATGTGATAATCTCACAAAAATGGTTTGGGATTCAAATACATTACTATTAAAGATGGGGTCATGTTCTAGTCCATTTTTAATGGTCACATTCTGAATTACACCCATTTTTCCCAATATTTGGCTATGCTTCTGCATATAAAGTGATTCAGAACAATATCCCCATTGCTGTACACTCCAGATGTCCACAAGTAAACTCAGCAGTATGTTCACTAAACCTGTTTTTCTGCTGTGCAAACGAAGACACAAAAATGTATTGCCATGATCTTGAGATTCCTTTCTCATTTCAGAACATTTTATTTTGACTGCAGTCATGAATTTGGACCTGGCTTCTCTCTGTCTGCCTTTAACCCTTTGTGATCAGGTTGGTGGTGGTGATAGATTTTCTACTGGGGACGTTTTAAGGGAAATCTAACTTCTTCTGCTTTGTTGTCAAATGTTTCAGAGCTGGGTTTTTTTGGGGGGAAGGTTAGTTCCTCAGCCAGTTTAAGGGGGAAGACACCAGAATGAACAGGTGGGTTGGGGGGGTGGTGGAGGGGAAGGAGGATAACCGGAAGGTGATAGGTGAAGCCAGGTGGGTGGGAAAGGTGAAGGGCTGGAGAGGAATAAATCTGATAGGAGAGGAGAGTGGACCATAGGAGAAAGGGAAAGAGAAGGGGACCCAGGGGAAAGTGATAGGCAGGAGAGAAGAGGTAAGAGGCCAAAGTGGAAATAAAATTGGTAGAATTGAACCTGCATCATTGACAGTGTAAAGTGTTATGCTAACTGCAACTTGATGAATAAGTCTTTTACACAGAAGGAGACTGATATCTGGAATTGCTCATGAGGAGGTGGTGGAATCAGATGTCATTAAAGACATTTTAACAGCCAGTTTACAGGCAAGGTTTGGAAAGATAATACAGTCTAAGAGGATTAACGTAAATCGGCAAAAAGACAAACAGCTCTACGACTCTGAATTAAGAACATGATCATAGTGAAACAGAGTGTAGGGGGTATTTGTACTTCTAAAACTGGGAAGACATTGCACTCAGATACATTGCACTCTGTTCAACAAGGACTTGTGCTACATGAGATTAGCCTCTCCTGTGCCACAGAGAACAAGTGGCAGCTATGAAAGCAGAGACTGGAAATCCAGAAGACCCAGGCACTAACCACAGCCTCGACTTACTCTTGCCTACACTGCACCAGAGTATGTGGATCCCGGGTCAGCCTCTACAGGTGCCTGAGGACCCACCAGTGGACAATCCCTTAAGAGGACATTGTACTCAACTCAAGTGATCACACTACCACCAATAGAGGATATTCTTTCAAATGTTTGGAGGCTTACTTCATGGACGGAGGCTATAAGGCACATTGTTACTGATCTCATCAGACACATTTGATCTCAGTTCACATCCCCAATCCTTGAGCCCATGTTGGAGGCTGACCCTTCTACGTAATAATTGTCCAGTCACAGCTGAGTGGTAGAAACTGGAGAAAGTTAATGAGAATATGGGATTAGTATAGGATTGGTTAATTGTGTGTTTGATAGCACAGATTTGGTGGGCTGAAGGGTCAGTCTTCGTGCTTTATCTCCCTATGGCTCTCTATAACTCTATTTGTCCTTCCTTCTGTGGATTACAATGACATAGACTGAGAATCAGTTTTCATATCACTGACATATGTCATGAAATTTGTTCTTCTGGGGCAGCAGTATATTGCAATACATAATAATAAAACAATAGGACACACACACACACACCCTTGCCCAGGCCTGCGCCCTGGAGAATGAAGACTTTCCAGGTGCAGATCCATGGACTCACAAGACTAACGGATGCCTTTATTTATTTTTATAAATATAAAAAACAAGTAGTGCAAAAAGAGAGAAAAAATACTGAGGTGTTCGTGGGTTCATTGTCCATTCAGAAATCTGATGGCAGAGGGGAAAGAGCTGTTGCTAAAGCAGTGAGTGTGTGTCTTCAGGCTTTTGTACCTCCTTCCTATAGTCATACTTTCTTGATCCCAGGGGAAATTGGTTTTCGTTACAGTTGCACCATAACTAGTATTATGTAAATTATGCCAGTAAATTATGAAATAAGTCCAGGACCAGCCTATTGGTTCAGAGTGTCTGACCCTCCAAGGGAGGAGTTGTAAAGTTTGATGGCCACAGGCAGGAATGACTTCCTATGACGCTCTGTATTGCATCTCAGTGGAATGAGTCTCTGGCTGAATGTACTCCTGTGCCCACCCGGTACATTATGTAGTGGATGGGAGACATTGACCAAGATGGCATGCAACTTAGACAGCATCCTCTTTTCAGACACCACCGTCAGAGAGTCCAGTTCCATCCCCACAACATCACTGGCCTTACGAATGAGTTTGTTGATTCTGTTGGTGTCTGGTACCCTCAGCCTGCTGCCCCAGCAAACAATAGCTAATATGATAGCACTGGCCACCACAGACTCATAGAACATCCTCAGCATCGTCAGGCAGATGTTAAAGGACCTCAGTCTCCTCAGGAAATAGAGACGGCTCTGACTCTTCTTGCAGACAGCCTCAGTGTTGTTAGACCAGTCCTGATGGTGGCAATGAGAAGAGGGCAGGTCCTGGGCGAGGGGGTCCTTAGTGATGGACCTTTTTGAGGCATTGCTTTCTGAAAGTGTCCTGGTGCTGGAGAGGCTAGTGCCCATGATGGAGCTGGTAGAGTTCACAACTTTCTGCAGCTGTTTCCAACCCTGCGTGGTGGTACCTCCATGCCAGATGGGGCGCTTGGCACATATCACCCTACCAGGGGTTCCCAACCTTTCTAATGTCATGGACCAATACCATTAAGCAAGGTGTCTGTGGACCACAGGTTGGGCGCACCTGCCGTAGATAGTGGAGTTAATGGGGCAGGCTGTATTTGTTTGGGGGGGGGGGAGAAAGAGATGAGATGGAGGGGGAGGGGGAAAAAGACCTTGCCTTTTGCTTCCACCTTGTTCCATTATCATCCCTCTTTGCCTTGCACCATCATCTAATATACTTCCCCACCATCACAGTCCTTTCATTTCACTGTTTCCTCCGGTTCTGACCCCAACTTAATTTTAAATCTTGGTTTATCTCTTGGCCAGTAGCATCAATTTACTCCCATCTGTAGATATTGTCTGACTTGCTGAGTCCCTCCAGCATTTTATGTGGTTGCCCTTGATTTATCTCGTCCAGTTTTCATGGATGATCACAGGCCTGGACCTCTCTCATGTTGCCGGAAGCTGCTAAATGCATCTGTGTCTACACCATTACACTAATTTGTATAAACAGTTGTGATTTAACTAGTAAACAGAGGAATCACGGTAGTGTCATGGGTAGTGCAACACCTTACCATGCCAGCAATCACTGACTGGGTTCAACTCCCGCCACTGATAAGGAGTTTTTTCATTCTCCCTGTGACCACAAGGGTTTCCTCCAGGTGCTCCAGTTTCCTCCAGTGTCCTCCCACATTCTAAAGACAAAGATCAGTGTTAGTCAGTTAAGCATCTTATGATGGCGCCAGAAGTGTGTGACACTTGTGGGACGCTCAGCCAATACTCACGGATTTGATTCGATGCAAGTAATGCATTTCATTGTATGTTTTGATGTTGCGATGTGCATATGACAAATTAAGTTAATCTTGTTTTTAATCATTTTTGTTCTGGAGTTTCTTCTTTGAAAAATTCTTAAATCCTTTGAAAATGAGTTTACTTAATCTTTTTGGTACTGTATCTAATCTGCACAGTTGTTACCCTCTGCAGCCAAGTTACACCACATTCTCTCATAGCCAATGGCATGATACTTCTTTACCCTATTCCTCGATGACACCATGCAGTCTATCCTTGCTGGCTACTCACCACACTCAATATCTTGGAAAGCTTGTGGCCTCAAAGTACAATGACTTGGAGAACATTCACTTTTGGAGGTGCCTGCTTTAGCATGAGATGTATGAAAACGCACAAGACCATAAAATATAGGAGCAGTATTAGGCCACCAGGCCCATCAAGTCTATTCCTCCATTCCATCACAGCTGATTCAGTATTCCTCTAAACCCTATTCTTCTGCCTTCTCACTGTAACCTTTGACACCATGGCTAACCAACAACCTATCAACCTCCGTGTTAAATATACCCAATGACTTGGCCTCCATTGGTGTCCATAGGAATGAATAACGCAGATACACCACCATCTAGCTAAATAAATTCCTTCTCGGGAACATCCCTCTACCATGAGGCTATGCTTTCAGGTCCTAGATTCTCCTACTGTAGAAAACATCATCTCCAGAACCACTCTTTCTAGGTCTTTTAATATTTGTTAAATTTCAATGAGATCCTCCTCAATGAAAAGAAAGAAGGGGAAGTCATTTCAGCATATGTGGCTGAATTGAAAAGATTGTCTAAGCATTGTCAGTCTGGTGATGAGTTTAATCATGCACTAAGAGATGGTTGAGTTTGAGGAATCTTTAAAGAAAACATTCAAAAATGGTTCCTAACTGAAGGACAACTTACATTCAAAAGAGCAATTGAAATTTCTGTTTCAATGGAAACCACAAACAGATGCAATTGAGTTGGATTCAGGAAAGAGAGTGAGTGTGAACAAAATTGCAATGTCTAATCAGAAACTGGCCTGGCCGAACAAATTGTGTTCCCATTGTGGCAGGAGCTCACGTGCACTAAATGAATGCTGATTTAAAGGCAAACCTTACAGAAAATGCAATGAAGCAGGACACATACAAGAGAGCATGTTAGAAGGACATAAATAAATGGACTGCACAGGGAAGAGTATAGGTGGCCGGTAATGTAGTGGCAATAGCTCCAGACTTCAAGGTGCACGGTCATGGGTTCAAATCTGGCTGGCTCCTTGCATGCTTTCCATCCATGCTGGGTTAAGTGCCAAGCTAGCAAATCGGCCTCATGATAAACTAGGCAAAATGCTGAAGAAACAGCAAGGTTGTTGCATGGTGCGCCACAAGGTGCCAGGAGGAATCATATGGAAAAGGGAAAAAGATAAAAAGTCAAGTTGCAGTTTCAAAAAAAGCAGTAACCTGTGTTACACATCTTGTGATGGGCATGTAATTGTCTCATGACTGTGAGGTGGTGTTATGTCACATGATGGCATGTTCCGAACGGTATTTAAACAAAGCCCACCACTAGTTCTCATTTTTCTTTTTGTGCAGCGTTGTTGTTGCTGGTCGGATGTTTGCAGACCCCACCGGTATTGTTTGTTGCGTGTTTATTTTTCCCCGTACAGTCCACTATCAGAGAGTGAAGGCATTACCAGAGTTATCAGAGTTCAAAGGATTGGGTAAAGTTAATGTCGTTCAGCGTCTTGGGAATGATTGAACTTTTTAAAATCTTTGTTCAGGAATTGTGGCATGCACATTTGAGTTAAACCCCTGCAAAGTTGGGAAGGTTTGTGCAGTGACCACCCTCCAGTCAAAAGGTCAGTTCCTTTATTTCTTTGTGATTCCTTCGGACAAGGCATCTCTTGGCTGCGATCGGCAGATTCGTCATTACTTTTAAGGAATCGTTGTTTCAGGGAAGTCTCCTTAATGACTGTATAAATCACATGGACTTTTGAATTCACCACCAAGTCTGTGCTTGGATAAAAACCCATTAAGAACAGTTTATAGGTTTGGCTGTTTGTTCGATATAGTCGCCTAACTGTTAACTTCCGGTTAAGTTAGTCGTTCGTTTACTTTTCGATGTTTTGAGCAGAGGTTAATAAATCTTGTGGTTTGTTTATAAACCCTGTTTCAGTTTCGTAGCTGTTGCTGCTGGTTCATAACATCTGCATGCTATTAATGGAAAATCTGATATTGATGAGAGTGACACAGGATTGAGAATTACAATGTGAAAATTAGCAATGGACAAGCAACACACAAAAAATGCTGGTGAACGCAGCAGGCCAGGCAGCATCTCTAGGAAGAGGTACAGTCAATGTTTTGGGGCGAGACCCTTTGTCAGGACTAACTGAAAGAAGAGATAGTGAGAGATTTGAAAGTGGGAGGGGGAGGGGGAGATCTGAAATAATAGGAGAAGACAGGAGGGGGAGGGATGGAGCCAAGAGCTGGACAGGTGATTGGCAAAAGGGATACCAGGCTGGAGAAGGGAGAGGATCATGGGATGGGAGGCCTAGGTGGAAAGGAGGAGGGGAGCCCAGAGGATGGGCAAGGAGTTAGTGGGGGGGGGGGGAAGAAACGAGGAAGTAAATAAATAAATAAGGGATGGCGTACAAAGGGGAGGTGGGGCATTAACGGAAGTTAGAGAAGTCAATGTTCATGCCATCAGGTTGGAGGCTACTCAGACGGAATACAAGGTATTGTTCCTCCAATCTGAGTGTGGCTTCTTCTTGACAGTAGAGGAGGCTGTGGATAGACATATCAGAATGGGAATGGGATGTGGAATTAAAATGTGTAGCCATTGGGAGATCCTGCTTTCTCTGGCAGACAGAGCATAGGTGTTCAGTGAAACGGTCTCCAGTTTGCGTCGGGTATCGCCAATATATAGAAGGCCGCATCGGGAGCACTGGAAGCAGTACATCACCCCAGCTGACTCACAGGTGAAGCGTTGCCTCACCTGGAAGGGCTGTCTGGGGCCCTGAATGGTGGTAAGGGAGGAAGTGTAAGGAGCATGTGTAGCACTTGTTCCGCTTACAAGAATAAGTGCCGGGAGGGAGATCGGTGGGAAGGGATGGGGGAGGGACGAATGGACAAGGGAGTTGCGTAGGGAGAAATCCCTGCGGAAAACAGAAAGGGGGGGGAGAAAATGTGCTTAGTGGTGGGATCCCATTGGAGGCGGCGGAAGTTACAGAGAATTATATGTTGGACCTGGAGGCTGGTGAGGTGGTAGGTGAGGACAAGGGGAACCCTATTCTGAGTGGGGTGGCGGGAGGATGGGGGTGAGAGCAGATGTGCGTGAAATGGGGGAGATGCGTTTGAGAGCAGAGTTGATGGTGGAGGAAGGGAAGCCCCTTTCTTTAAAAAAAAAAGGACACCTCCTTCATCCTGGAATGAAAAGCCTCATCCTGAGAACAGATGTGGCAGAGACAGAGGAATTGCAAGGGGATGGTATTTTTGCAAGAGACAGGGTGGGAAGAGGAATAGTCCAGGTAGCTGTGAGAGTCCGTAGGCTTATAGTAGACATCAGTAGATAAGCTGTCTCTAGAGACAGAGGCAGAAAGATCAAGAAAGGGGACGGAGAGACAGAAAGATCAAGAAAGGGGATGGAGGTGTCAGAATCTCCCCCTCCCCCTCTCAAATCTCTTACTTTCTCTTTTTTCAGTTAGTCCTGACGAAGGGTCTCGGCCCGAAACATCGACTGTACCTCTTCCTATAGATGCTGCCTGGCCTGCTGTGATCACCAGCATTTTTTATGTGTGTTACTTGAATTTCCAGCATCTGCAGATTTCCTCATGTTTGCGTTTTTAAATGGACAAGCAATATGGCTTATGTCTGAAGCAAACTGGAAATGAATTAAAATGTAATTAGACTCCAGCTGTTTCAGTCATTCCACAAAATAGGTTTGAACATCAGTTTAAAGGAACTAAACTAAAACATGCCGATATCCAACTAAGAGCCTATACTGGAGAAAAGATAACTCCTGTGGAAATGACGTTCGTGACAGTGAAATACAACAACAAACAAGCCACATTGAACGTATGTGGTAAGAACAGAAGGACCAGCGTTGTGGGGACATGATTGGCTGAGACAACTACAACTTGATTGGAGACATCCACCAGCCGCATGCCATATCCCCTGCAAGAAAGTCAACTGAAACCATATTAGGAGGGGTACTGGATGACGCACAACTTCCTCCAGGCTGAATGCCATGAGCTATTTATTGCCCAACAGAGGACAAATGGGCATTGGTGCCAAACTCTGTGCCAATGATGGCAAGGAAGGACCATGCTGCTCAGAGGTCTGAAAATGATGAGAGCAGTGGTCTGCAACCGAAAAGGCTTCTGATATCTAAATCAGGTAGTTACTTACAACATATGGCTGGGTTTTAAGCTGGAAGAGAGTTCAGCAAGCTTCAGGAAAGTTGCAAGCATTCAGCTTTTGAGATATGAAGAACCAGAATCTACTCTACATGCATTAAGGTTATTGCATGAGCTTCAGGTGGGAGACAAAAAGCTGCTTGTAAAAGTAGATGCAAAGACCAAAGCCCAGCTGGATAGATGGAATGCCTAAAAGAAAGGAGTCAATGGAGATACAAACAAAACAGAGGATTCATCGGATGATGTTGTGTATGCCGAAACCACGAGGAGGGACCAGATCATAAAGGGAGCAATAGAAGGATTATTTAGAGAATATTCTAGTGAACTAAATGCACCTTCCCAAGATCAAGATGCACAATCTAGAAAAAGTAAAAAGGAAAAGGAGGGTGGCTACTTCTGTCAGACCACTTCCTGCAGTCTCAGAGTCAACTCCTACCACCACCAGTGGGGAGGCTCCAGACCCTGAAGTTGTCAGGAAGACTGGGCCTCCTTGTCAGGAAAGACGTCCTCCACAGGGATTAAATCTTTAAACCAGAATGAGACAGCTTAGAAATTTACTATGCTCTGGATGTATGTATATAGTAGTTGTATTATATAATGTACTGTGTATATAGTGGAGATGCATTCCCTATTAAGTTGGAGTTTGTAGCTAAACAGGGAGGTGTGTTTTGTATTTAATATTGCAATAATATTTGAGTGGTATTATATATATATTAAGCATTCTTGTTTATTTAAATAATTAATTATGGGTTATATGTAAAAATATGTTAATTGCATATGTCATCAGGCTACTTTTTGACACAAAGTAATCTGCATTCCTGGACCCCCGTGTCTTCTTTGGATTAGTTTAATGTTTTGAAGTCATAAAACATAACAACAATCTCTTCATCTATCTCTTTCAGAACCCTGGGGTGTAGTCCATCTGGTCCAGGTGACTTACCTACCTTCAGACCTTTCAGCTTCCCAAGCACCTTCTCCTTAGTACACCTACTTCTGCTCCCTGACACTCTCAAACTCCTAGCATATTGCTAGTGTCTTCTATAGTGAAGATTAATGCAAAATACTTAAGTTCATTTGTCATTTTCCAGCAGTCCAATAACTACTCTTGCCTCTTTTACTCTTTATATATCTGAAAAACTTTTGGTATTATCCTTGATATTTTTGGCTAGGTTATCTTCATATGTATCTTTTCTCTCCTTACTTTTTTTTTTAAAGTTGCCTTCTTTTCCTTTTTAAAGTTTTCCAAATCCTTTCGATTCCCTCTAATTTTTGCTCTCTTATATGCCCTCTCTGTTTTTTATGTTGTCTTTGACTTCCCTTCTCACTCACTGTTGCCTCATCCTTCCTTTAGAATACTTCATCTTTGGGATGTACCTATCCTGCGCCTTCTGAATTGCCCCAGAAACTCCAGCCACTGCTGCTCTGCCATAATCCCCGCTAGTGTCTCTTTGCAATCAACTTTGGCCAGCTCCCCTCTCATGCCTCTATAATGTCCTTTACTCCACTGTATTACTGATACATCTGACTTTATATTCTCCTCCTCAAACTGCAGGGTGAATTCTATCATATTATATTCACTGCCTCCCAAGGGTTCCTTTACCTTTACCTTGAGCGCAGTGGATAGGAGGGGGGACAGATAGACATTATTTACTTGGATTTCCAGAAGACTTTCAACAAGATGCTGCATAAAAGACTTATCCATAAGATACGGATATGCAGCATTGGGGGTAATATATAAGCATGGATAGAGGCTGGTTAACTAAAAGAAAGCAGAGAGTTGGGATACATGAATGTTACTCTGGTTGGCAATCAGTGTTGAGAGGTGAGCCGCGGGGCCCACAAATGTTCACGATATATAGTAACGATCTGGAGGAGGGAGGGGACCGAGTATTGTATCCAAGTATGCTGATACTACTAAATTGAGTGGAAAAGCAAATGGTGCAGAAGCTACAGAGAATGTTCAGAGAGATATAGATAGGTTAAATGAGTGGGCAAGGGTCTGGCAGATGGAATACAATGTTGGTAAATGCAAGGTCATCCACTTTGGAAGGGAAAATGAAAGATCAGATTATTATTTAAGTGGTAAATAATGCAGCACACTGCTGTGTAGAGGGACTTGGGAGAGCTTGTGCATGAATCACAAAAGGTTGGTTTGCAGGTGCAGCAGGCTATCAAGAAGGGAAATGGAATATTGGCTTTCATTGCTAGAGGGATTGATTTTAAGGGCAGGGAGGTTATGCTGCAACTGTACATGGTCCTGGGGGTGAGGCTGCACTTGTAGAGCTCTATGCAATTCTGCTCTCCTTACTTGAGGCAGTGAAGAGGAGGTTCACCAGGTTGATTTCAGAGATGACGGGGCTAGACTATGAGGAGAGATGGAGTCACTTGGGACTGTACTTGCTGGAATTCAGAAGAATGAGAGGAGATCTTATAGAAAAATACAAAATTATGAAAGGTATAGATAAGATAGAGGCAGAAAAGTTGTTTCCACTGGTAGGCGAGACGAGAACTAGGGGACATAGCCTCAAGATCTGGGGAGTTGCTTTAGGATGGAGGTGAGGAGGAACTGCTTTTCCCAGAGAGTGGTGAATCTGTGGAATTCTCTGCCCAGTGAAGCAGTGGAGGCTACCTCAATTTAAGACAAGGTTGGATAGATTTTTGCATAGTAGGGGAATTAGGGGTTATGGAGAAAAAGGCATTTAGGTGGAGATGAGTCCATGGCCAGATTAGCCATGATCTTATTGAATGGCAGAGCAGGCTCGATGGGCCAGATGGCCGACTCCTGCTCCTATTTCTTATGTTCTTAAGCTCTCTAGTCAAATATGGTTCATAGCACAAAACCCAAACCAGAATTGTCTTTCCCCTAATAGGTTCAACCATAAGCGGCTCTAAAAATCCATCTTGTAGGTCTTCTACAAATTCACTCCTTTGGGATCTAGCACCAACCTAATTTTCCTAAATTATCTGCATTTTGAAATCCCCGTGATTATTGTAATCCCCTTATTACATGACTTTTCTATTTCACATTGAAATTTATATCCAACATCCTGGCTACTGTTTGGAGGCCTGTATGCAACTCCCATCAGGGTCTTTTTACCAATGCAGTTTCTTAACCCTACCCACAAGGATTCTACATCTCCTGATCCTTTGCCACTCTTTCTAAGGATCTGATTTCAATTTTTACCAACAGAGCCACTCCACCCCCTCTACAAACCTGCCTGTCCTTTCGATAAGCTCCCAACTATAATCTTCATTCAGTCATGTCTCAGTGATGCCCACAATATCATAACTGCTTTTCTCTAAAGTGCCTGCAAGATCATCTACCTTATTCCATATACTGCGCGCATTCAAAAACACCGTCAGTCCTGTATTCAGCACCCGTTTTGATTTTGCCCCCACATTGCACCGCCTCATCTCACTGACTGCAATTTTCCCTATCATCTGCCTGTCCATGTTACACCCAGGACCCAGTTACACTGTTTAGCTGTACTCGGTGCCCTGACTGACATCACCTCTTAATCAACATCCCTAAAACAGACTATCATTCCACTGACAACAGGAATTCTGCAGATGCTGGAAATTCAAGCAACATACATCAAAGTTGCTGGTGAACGCAGCAGGCCAAGCAGTATCTATAGGAAGAGGCGCAGTCGACGTTTCAGGCCGAGACCCTTCGTCAGGACTAACTGAAGGAAGAGTGAGTAAGGGATTTGAAAGCTGGAGGGGGAGGGGGAGATGCAAAATGATAGGAGAAGACAGGAGGGGGAGGGATAGAGCCAAGAGCTGGACAGGTGATAGGCAAAAGGGGATACGAGAGGATCATGGGACAGGAGGTCCGGGAAGAAAGACGGGGGGGGGGTGTGACCCAGAGGATGGGCAAGAGGTATATGAGGAGGGACAGAGGGAGAAAAAGGAGAGTGAGAGAAAGAATGTGTGCATGAAAATGAGTAACAGATGGGGTACGAGGGGGAGGTGGGGCCTTAGCGGAAGTTAGAGAAGTCGATGTTCATGCCATCAGGTTGGAGGCTACCCAGACGGAATATAAGGTGTTGTTCCTCCAACCTGAGTGTGGCTTCATCTTTACAGTAGAGGAGGCCGTGGATAGACATGTCAGAATGGAAATGGGATGTGGAATTAAAATGTGTGGCCACTGGGAGATCCTGCTTTCTCTGGCGGACAGAGCGTAGATGTTCAGCAAAGCGGTCTTCCAGTCTGCGTCGGGTCTCACCAATATATAAAAGGCCACATCGGGAGCACCGGACGCAGTATATCACCCCAGTCGACTCACAGGTGAAGTGATGCCTCACCTGGAAGGACTGTTTGGGGCCCTGAATGGTGGTAAGGGAAGAAGTGTAAGGGAATGTGTAGCACTTGTTCCACTTACACGGATAAGTGCCAGGAGGGAGATCAGTGGAGAGGGATGGGGGGGGGGACGAGTGGACAAGGGAGTTGTGTAGGGAGCGATCCCTGCGGAATGCAGAGAGAGGGGGGGAGGGAAAGATGTGCTTAGTGGTGGGATCCCGTTGGAGGTGGCGGAAGTTACGGAGAATAATATGTTGGACCCGGAGGCTGGTGGGGTGGTAGGTGAGGACCAGGGGAACCCTATTCCTAGTGGGGTGGTGGGAGGATGGAGTGAGAGCAGATGTACGTGAAATGGGGGAGATGCGTTTAAGAGCAGAGTTGATAGTGGAGGAAGGGAAGCCCCTTTCTTTAAAAAATGAAGACATCTCCCTCGTCCTAGAATGAAAAGCCTCATCCTGAGAGCAGATGCGGCGGAGACGGAGGAATTGCGAGAAGGGGATGGCGTTTTTGCAAGAGACAGGGTGAGAAGAGGAATAGTCCAGATAGCCGTGAGAGTCAGTAGGCTTATAGTAGACATCAGTGGATAAGCTGTCTCCAGAGACAGAGACAGAAAGATCTAGAAAGGGGAGGGAGGTGTTGGAAATGGACCAGGTAAACTTGAGGGCAGGGTGAAAGTTGAAGGCAAAGTTAATAAAGTCAACGAGTTCTGCATGCGTGCAGGAAGCAGCGCCAATGCAGTCGTCGATGTAGCGAAGGAAAAGTGGGGGACAGATACCAGAATAGGCACGGAACATAGATGGTTCCACAAACCCAACAAAAAGGCAGGCATAGCTAGGACCCATACGGGTGCCCATAGCTACACCTTTAGTTTGGAGGAAATGGGAGGAGCAAAAGGAGAAATTATTAAGAGTAAGGACTAATTCCGCTAGACAGAGCAGAGTGGTGGTAGAGGGGAACTGATTAGGTCTGGAATCCAAAAAGAAGCATAGAGCTTTGAGACCTTCCTGATGGGGGATGGAAGTATATAAGGACTGGACATCCATGGTGAAAATAAAGCGGTGGGGGCCAGGGAACTTAAAATCATCGAAAAGTTTAAGAGCGTGAGAAGTGTCACGAACATAGGTCGGAAGGGATTGAACAAGGGGTGATAAAACAGTGTCGAGGTATGCAGAAACGAGTTCGGTGGGGCAGGAGCAAGCTGAGACAATAGGTCGGCCAGGACAGGCAGGTTTGTGGATCTTGGGTAGGAGGTAGAAACGGGAAGTGCGGGGTGTGGGAACTATAAGGTTGGTAGCAGTGGATGGGAGATCCCCTGAGCAGATAAAGTCGGTGATAGTGTGGGAGACAATGGCCTGGTGCTCCTTAGTGGGGTCACGATCGAGGGGTAAATAAGAGGAGGTATCCGCGAGTTGTCGCTGTGCCTCGGCAAGGTAGAGGTCAGTACGCCAGACTACAACAGCACCCCCCTTATCAGTGGGTTTAATAATAAGGTTAGGATTAGTGCGGAGGGAGTGGAGAGCAGAGCGTTCCGAAGGAGTGAGGTTGGAATGGGGACAAGGTGCGGTGAAGTCGAGACGGTTGATGTCCCGTCGGCAGTTGGCAATAAAGAGATCCAGAGCAGGCAGAAGACCAGAGCGGGGTGTCCATGAAGAAGTGGAGGGTTGAAGACGGGAGAAGGGGTCATCGGTGGGGGTGGAAGAGTCCTTGCCGAAGAAGTAGGCTCGGAGACGGAGACGGTGGAAGAAAAGTTCCGCATCATGGCGAACACGGAACTCGCTGAGGTGTGGGCGAAGGGGGACAAACTGATGTTTGTGACAGCTCCCGTTTCTTGCTTCAAGTGGTGGCTTACACTTCAAATGATTTCTCTTGCATCCAAATGAATTGACCAGTCTTCTCAAAGCTGTCTGAGTACTCAACGTTCTTTCATGGTAAGTGGCCATCGAACCCAATCCAGACTTCTGACTCAGATCTTCACTGTATGAATTAGGACAAAAGAGAAAGAAAAAGGCCATTTGGCCTCTCAAGCCTGCTCCACCAGTCAACAAAATGGAGTTGGGAGGGAAGATACCCAAGTCAGCCGTGACCTAATTCTGCATAGATCACAGCTAATCTGTTTAATATCATTTTCTCTCCTCTTCCCGGATCCCTTGATTTCTCTAATTTTCAAAAATCTAATAATCTCAATTTTGAATTCACTCAGTGATTGATGCTCCACAGCCCCATGAACACAGAGGATTCATCACTCTCAGTGAAGAAATTGCTTCTCATTTTGGTCCAAAATGATCTGTGTGGATGGCATGCTAAACAATGCTATCCACAGTACCTTGTGAATTTATTATCAGAATACATACATGTATGTTACCACTGAGATTCACTTTCTTGCAGGTATTTACAGGAAAAACAAACTACAACAGAATGTATGAAAAACTATACATAAAGACCGACAAACAATGTGCAAAAAAAAAAGACGAATTGTGCACATAGAAAAAACACTACTAACTGTCTCTGAAAGTGAGCCTGGAGGTTGTAGAATCATCTCAGAGCTGAGGTGGGTGAAGTTATCTACAATGATTCAGGAGCCTGTTGTTTGTAGGGTATTAACTGTTCCTGAAACTAATGATGTGGGATCCAAGACTCCTGTACAATGGTAATAATGAGAAGAGAGCATTGCCTGGATGATGGGGATCCCTATTAATGGATGCTGCTTTCTTGTGGCAGTGCTTCATGTAAATGTGCTGGATGTTGGAGAGGGCTTTGTCTGTAATGGATTGGCTTGTATTCACTACTCTCTGTAGACGTTTCCATAGCTGGGAATTAGTATTTTCATGCTAGGCTGCAATGCAACCAGTTGAGATACTCTCCACCGTACATCTATAAAAAGTTTGTCAAAAGTTTGGTGACATGCCGACAAGAATATCAAGATCCTTTTGAACATCAACAGCTCCCAATCTGTTACCATTTAAAAATACTCAGCACTTACACAGAGGTTGTTGTCTATTTCCATAGCACTAAAATACATCTATAAATAACGCAGCATTTCGCAAAAGTTTCAGATTAACTAGTGTACGTGTACTATTGGATATACGTCTTTAATAGAATTGCCTCAAGTAAAGTGAGTCATTCTTCTGGGAGCAGGCCATGACCAACGTTACAAGGAGGGAGTATTAGCTAAAATTATCATCATCAAACTAATATTTGCCAACTGCAGTTTAGTCATACAGTGTATCAGTTTATCATTGTTTTCTATAAAAACACCACATGAAAGTACAAATAAAAGCACAATCCAGTTGGACTATTGAAAAGATGTTAGGATAAATGTGTAGACTGGGCAAAAGTACACACTCAGGGCAACAAATACTTTTTCAGGTTTTAATTCCTTTATCGGTTTTCGATGTTTAAGTGCCAGAAGAGGGTCGCGAAACAAAACGAACGAATTTACAACCAGTTCTTGCCGTTACAATCTCAGTTTAACTTCTGATTCACACCCTTGTGTATGGACAGAATTGCGTATGCAGCATAAAAATACCAGAAATAATACGGTACTAATACGTTACAAATACGGTAGTGGCAATCATACTTGGATGCTGAGGAACTTGGTACAAGCCATTCTACCTAGCATTGATTTCTTCACTCGTGGAAATCTTTCCTCACTATGCCCAGCACACTCCGGGAAGAACCCAATTCCAACGCCTTACCACATCTTCAGCAGAAAGCAAAATGGTCTCCCCACTATCCCGCGCATGTGTAATGACATCACAGTCTCCCTTAAAGGCACAGGCAACTATTCTAGCATTACCCGGATGGATGCCTAAGTACACTTTTAACAATACTGAATAAGATCCGACGGTCACCCAGTTACAAATGTCTATTGTTGCCATTGAAGGATAGTCTAGTCATGACACTATGCTCTCCATCTGCTTCCAGGACATGCTCCTCCCTCATCTCTTTGTATGATCTGAAGCTACAGAGTGTATTGAGTTACCACTGCCTTCTGCTATGTTTGGCATCGGTCCAGTTTGGCTTCATTCTCACTATGTGTTCAAGTCTCAGTAATGGTAGGGTTTGACACTCTGTGCCCATCTTCAGTTAGCCATTTTCACCATCTGCAGCTTTTCCCATGCGATCTGTTGATCTTTGCTAATCCTGGGTGTGATATCTTTCCCATCCACTCCAATGAAATCTATTGATAGCTCCCCTGCTACTATGTTTTGGGGAGAATACCCTGCTAACACAGAATAATCTTGTACATTGATAGCACATGACTTGGTTTTAAATGCTCTATCTTGAAATCCTTGGTTTACTTTTGGATGCTGTTCCCAAGTCAAGATAAAATGTTGCTGATTTGTTCATACCAATATCTTGGTACAGATACACATAGTGGGTGTCCTTTCACAGGGTTGATTTCCTTTGGCACCAATGTATCTTGTTCACCTGATATTCTAAATCTGATCTTGTGCATTTCATGCACTTTTGCTGTTTTCTTCACTTTTTACTTAATTAGTTTTCTAACCCATGTTGTCCACTGTTCATCCCATTCAAAGCTAAATTCATTATCAGCTTTTCATGTTGCTGTCCATAATATTCACAATATCTGAACCTGATCTGCTTTTGTCCATTCAAAAATTCCAGGCTAGCTTTAGCTGTCAATTGCAAGCTCAATTTCAATGTTTAAGAGAAGTTTGGCTAGGTGCATGGATGGATGGGAGTAGGCAGTTTAAATGGTTCGGCAGGGACTAGATGGGCTGAAGGACATGTTTCTGTGCTGTACTTTTCTATGACTCTATGACTCTCTGTACATATCAGTATACACCTTTGCAGTATTCACTCTGTCTAACCTGGCGGCTAATCTCTCAGCCTGTGTCCCTGGATTCTCCAGTCTGATCAATGTTGAACAAATACTTCAAAATCTGTGAAAAGGCAGTTACCTGTCAGCAATCATGAAGGAAGTATCAAAGGATTCTTCCTGCTCCAGCATGTGAGGAAGCATTCAACACGTCCATTTTTCGAGGCGTCTTACAACGTGGCTGTTCGAGCATCTAAAGCAGGGGTTCCCAAGTTTTTTTTATGTCATGGACCCCTACCATTAACCTGATCTAAATCATTTTTCAGATACTTTTGGCAGCTTTATGGATATTACAGTTCCCTGCCCTTGAATCACAGTGACATAGTTTCATCTCCCCCTCCCTTCCCCTATCCCTATGTCACTCTGCCCCCTCCCCCAGCTATTCCCTCCCCCTCCCTTCCCCTATGTCACTCTGCCCCCTCCCCCAGCTATTCCCTCCCCCTCCCTTCCCCATGTCACTCTGCCACCCTCCCCCAGCTGCCTACCACCTCCCTCATGGTTCCGCCTCCTTCTACTACCCATTGTGTTTCCCCCATTCTTTCTTCACCTTTCCTGCCTATCACCTCCCTGCCTCCCTTCCCTCACCCCTTTATCTTTCCCCTTACTGGTTTTTCACCTGGAACCTACCAGCCTTCTCCTTCCCACCCTCCCCCCACCTTCTTTATAGGGCCTCTGCCCCTTCCCCCTACAGTCCTGACGAAGGGTTCCGGCCCGAAACGTCGACTGATCGTTTCCACGGATGCTGCCCAACCTGCTGAATTCCTCCAGCGTGTTGTGAGTGTTGCTTTGACCTCAGCATCTGCAGATTATTTTGTGTTTATAGTTTCATCTCTTCTATCTTGCAGAGCCTGCTCAGAATATATGGCAAAGTTTTCCTTAGACAAGACATTTCCCTGAAAATCTAGCAACCAAGTCAATCCTTATTTGTTACATTTTTCACTGCATCAAGTCTATTGAATATCTTAGGGCAATCCCATTAATTCCATCCTCACAATCAGCTTCTATAACCTCTTCTCCATCACATGCATGTCCATTCATCCATGATTTCCCTACTAACCACAGGGGCCAAATAACTCACCAATCAACGTGGTCTATGGATGTGGGAAGTGCTGGCCAGAAGAAACTACAGTCTAATCAAGGACAGGGGAAGCAGACAAACCAATTGTCTTTGTCTCTTCCCCCATTTTGTGGATTCTGAACTGAATCTCACTCCGGGATAATCTAATCAAAGCAATTGAGTGTGGACACAAGAAGCCTCAGGTAATGACCTGCTAAACCTGAGACCATTCTCAGATGAGTAGCTACTTATTATGCATTACGAAAGAAGCAATCTGTAACTCTTTTCCATAGATGTATCACTGTCTGGTATGGGGGGGGGGTGGGTGGGTGGGGGGAGCTACTGCGGAGGACCGAAAGAAGCTGCAGAGGGTTGTAAGTTCAGTTGGCTCCATCTTGGGTACTAGCCTACAAAGTACCCAGGACATCTTTAGGAAGCGGTGTCTTAGAAAGGCAGTGTCCATTATTAAGGACCCCCAACACACCCAGGGCATGCCCTTTTCTCACTGTTACCATCAGGTAGGAGGTACAGAAGCTTGAAGGCACACACTCAGCGATTCAGGAACAGCCTCTTCCCCTCTGCCATCCGATTCCTAAATGGACATTGAACCCTTTGACACTACCTCACTTTTTAAAATATATAGTATTTCTTTTTTTTTGCACTATTTTTAATCTATTCAATATACGTATACTGTACTGTAATTGTTTATTATTATTACTTCATTTTGCTTTTTTTCTTTTATATTATGTATTACATTGAACTGCTGCTAAGTTAACAAATTTCACGTCACATGCCAGTGATAATAGACCTGATTCTGATTTATTTGTAATGTGCTCATCCAAATCGTTAATGTAAATTAGAAACAGCAACAGCATTTTTAACATCTTCCAGGTGTGAAAATGATCATCTCACCATAACTTGCTGTTTTCTGCTTTTGCACCCATTTATGCACATTACCCTGAATCCCTACCTCCTGTGATTTGATTAACAACCTCCTGTGGAGTACCTTGTCAAAAGCCTTCTGAAAGTCCCAGTAAATAATGTCAATGACTCTTGTTATCATAAATTGTAGTTGCCTCTTCATAGAACCCCAGCATATTAGTAAAACATGATTTCCCTTTTCTGAACCTATGCTGGCTTTCTGCTAACATGCCTGTTCTTATCAGCTGCCTTTCCAGCTCATTTTTTATTAATGTTTCCATTATCTTACCTATGATACACATTAAGCTTACTGGTCTATAGTTACCAGGTTCAGTGCCATCACCCTTCTTACATACCAGAACAACATTAGCCCATTTCCAGTCCTTAGGGAGTTCACCAGTCTTCAACGACTTGACAACACAAATAGCAGAAGAGATTAAAATTGAAACTTTTAAGAGCAGAAATAGCCCACCTAATGGAATATAAAATGGATAACCCAAGCAAGAAAGTTAAGAGAAAACCCAAGGAAATACTGTATAAGGTCCGTACAAGATACCACCAACCTAACAAAAGCATTGTAGAATTTATGGATTCTCTAAAACAAAAACTTGGTGCATACAAAACCAAACTAAATAGATATATGAAATCTGCCAGATGAAGAAAACAGAATTATCAATTTGGAAACAATGAAAAAGGTTTACACAGGACATTGAAACTAAATTCAACATGCCAAAATGTCACCAATCCTAGCAAAGACTTTCCAACAAACATGGAGATCATGAACTTTTGGTCTAATTTCTGGTCAAACAGGGTGACACACAATCAAGAAGCAAGCAGGATTAGGGAGGAAAAACAAAGCATTCACACTATTGAAGAAATGCAGATACCTGAAGTTACGATGAAAGTGGTTATAAAACATACCCACAACTGGCAAAGTTCTGGCAGTGATAATATTCATAATCATTGGTATAAAAATTGCCTTCATCTATGCCTATTAATACATATCAACAATTTACTTATTAATCTTGAAAAAGTGCCCAAATTTTTGACTGAAAGTAAAATGTATCTCTTACCTAAAGGAGATATCACAAATGAGCCATCAAAATATCATTCTATTGCCTGGTTACAAACTATATATAAAATTGCAACATCATGCATCTTGCAACTAATCAATACTCTCTTGGATAATCACAATATACTTACAGAAGAGCAGAAAGAATGCCGTCAGGGTATGAAAGGATGTAAAGAACAACTGACAATAGATTCTATAATTCTCAATCAAGCCTCATCAAAAGCAGAAATCTTTCACATTGCTATATTGACTACCAAAAGGCATTTGACTCTGTCCCACACTCATGGTGAATGGAAGTTCTTAATATATATAAACTGCACCCAAAACTTGTGAAATTCCTGCAACACCTGATGACACATTGGCATGCTATAATCACCTTATTAATTAACAACCAACAAAAACCACAACCACCATTATCAAAATAAACAGAAGCATTTTCCAAGGCAACTCTCTGAGTTCACTATGGTTTTCTCTAGCTTTAGACCTGCTCTCTAATTTACTGAATCAGACAATAATTGGGTATCAAATCAGAAACGACCATACAAATTATACCTTGACACACCCTGGGCAATTGGACAATTTGAAATTATACACTCCTTCATCAGTAAAGCAAAAACAATTAATTCAAATCGGAGAACTATTTTCTAAAGATATAAACGTGGACTAGGTAAGTGCAGAACATCAAACATAAATAAAGGTGCGATAGAGCTTGTAGCAGCAGGATACAATACAACTGATTGGATGGATATGAAAGATATAAGTATCCAGGATATCAACAAGCAAAGAAAATAGATCAGTGCGCGATAAAAGGAAAACTTTCGACATTATTTCCTTCAAGGCTTAAGAAAATCTGCCAAACAGAGCTCACTAGTAAAAATATAACAAAGGCAATAAACACTTACACTATACCCATATTAAAGTATTAATTTGGCATAATATATTGGTCTGAAACCAATTTGGAAAATTTACAAAAAAAATAACTGTAATGATACTTTTTAGAAAACATTCTGTACACTGGAACACACTTAGATTAACACCTCCTAGGACAAAAGGAGGAAGGGGAATAGCAGATATTAAAAATTTACACAACAGTCAGATAAAGCTTCTAAGGATATATTTTCATCAATGAAAACTGGATTCAGCACTCCATGTGAGCATTTGCACTTCTGGTAAGAAGTTTACACCACTAAACTTAAGTGGAAGCATAATCCATTTTCACTATTGAAGAAAAAGTTAAACAATGGAAGTGCAAGACCCTCCATAGAAGACATCCCCACGATCTGGGCAGACTGGATGTCGGCAAAGAAGTGTTGAACACCTGGCTCAGAGTTGTAGACCTCTTCCCAGAAACAGAAGGGTTCTTTGAATTGAATTGATTTTATCTCTTACATCCTTCACATACATGAAGAGTAAAAATCTTTACGTTACGTCTCCATCTAAATGTGCAATGTGCAATCATAGTAATTTATAAAATTTATAATAAATAGAACAGTTAACATAATATAGAGTACACACAAATCAGTGTGAGTTCATCAGTCTGATGGCCTGGTGGAAGAAGCTGTCCCGGAGCCTGTTTGTCCTGGCTTTTATGCTGCGGTACCGCTTCCCGGATGGTAGCAGCTGGAATAGATTGTGGTTGGGATGGCTTGGGTCCCCAATGATCCTATAGGCCCTTTTTACACACTTGTCCTTGTAAATGTCCTGAATCATGGGAAGTTCACAACTACAGATGCGCTGGGCTGTCTGCACCACTCTGTGCAGAGTCCTACGATTAAGGGAGGTACAGTTCCCATACCAGGCAGTGATGCACCCAGTCAGGATGTTCTCAATTGTGCCAGATTTGGGGGCCTATACTAAACTTCCTCAACTGTCCGAGGTGAAAGAGGCACTGTTGTGCCTTTTTCACCACACAGCTGGTGTGCACAGATCATGTGAGGTCCTCGGTGAGGTGGATGCCGCGGAACTTGAAACTTTTTACCCTCTCAGCCCCAGATCCATCAATGTCAATAGGGGTAACCCCATTTCCGTTCCTCCTGTAATCCACAACCGGCTCCTTTATTCTTGTGACATTGAGGAAGAGGTTGTTTTCTTGACACCACTGCTTTAGAGAGTTAACCGTTAACACAAAAAAGATAATCATACTAAAAGACCAACAAATTCAGTACGATAATTGCAGAAAATGCAAAGAGAAACCAAAAACAATCCAACACATTACAAGATCCTGCAGCAGTTTAACTCAATCTGATTACTTACACAGGCACAATCAAGTGGCAAAAATCATTCAACAAAATCTTGATTTAAAATGCAAACTCATAAAAGAAACCATACAAACTTGATACACTGTTAGAGTCAGAATCCCACAAATTATATTACAACTACTCCATTATTACAGAAAAAACAATCCATAATAACCATTCAGAAATAATATTGCAGGACAAAGAAGCAAGAACAACTTACTTAATAGATAGCCGTTCCAAACATACATGACATACAGAAATTAGTAAGTGAAAAGCACCAGAAGTATGCTGAATTAAAAGAGGAAATTGGAAGACTATGGAACATGAACAGGGTATACATTGTCCCAGTAGTGACATCTACAACTGATATCATCTCAAAGTCACTACGCAATGCCGTTAAACAATTAGGTCTACACAGCAATATTTATGTACTGTAAATGTCCAGAAAACCACAATACTAAGTATCACAAGAATATTTCCAAAGTTCCTAGCAATTTGAGAAATGAGCGTGCTTGTCTATGCCTGTATCTCAGGTTTTACTAGCTCGAGCTGAGATAAATAAATAAACAAACAAAAAGATAGATGGATAAATAAATAAATAAACATCGAGACCATGAAATGAAGAGTCCTTGAAAGTCAGTCAATAGGTTTTGGGAATATTTCAGTGATAGGCAAGTGAAATTGAGTGAATCTGATGGTGTGAGTCATGAGGCTCCTGTACCTTCTTCCTGATAGCAGCAATGAGAAGAAAGCATGAATTTGTTGATCTTCCCATTACTTCCCTACTTTCCATAGTCATTAATTATGAAATTGTGAGATTCACCAAATTTGGCATATTCCCTATTGACCCTAAACATTTTTCTATCGATGTACGTGGAAAGGATCCTATTTAACTGTATCACAAAGTTCAAAAAAAATGTTCAAAGTAAAATTAGTATCAAATTACGTACATAACACCAGATACTACCTTAAGATTTATTTTCTTGAAGGCATTTACAGGAAAAATTTTTAAAAATCAGAATTTATGGAAAACTATACATAACGAATACTGGCACACATCTAATATGCAAAAGAGGATAAAATGTGCCAATGATAATTTTTAAAAAAGTAAATAAATAATACTGAGAACATGAGTTTGATGAGGCAACTGCTCTACTCAAGACTGAAAGAAACTGGGGAGTCAGCACATCACGGAAACCAGCCTCCCCTCCATGGACTCTGTCTACACATCTTGCTGCTTTGAAAAAGCAGCCAGAAAATCAAAGATCCCTCTCATCCCTGTCCCATGTACGGAAGAAATGTGACAGGGGGTATCTACGTGGCATTCTGCATAGGTACGTTCCAATGAGACAGGGAAAGGATGGTAGGGTACAGGAAACCATGGTGTACAAAGGCTATTGAAAATCTAGTCAAGAAGAAAAGGAAAGCTTACAGAAGGTTCAAAAAACTAGGTAATGATAGAGATCTAGAAGATTATAAGGCTAGCAGGAAGGAGCTTAAGAATGAAATTAGGAGAGCCAGAAGGAGTCATGAGAAGGTCTTGGCAGATAGGATTAAGGAAAACCCCAAGGCATTCTACAAGTATGTGAAGCAAGAGGATAAGATGTGAGAGAATAGGACCAATCATGTGTGACAGTGGAGAAGTGTGTATGGAACTAGAGGAGATAGCAGAGGTACTTAATGAATACTTTGTTTCAGTATTCACTACGGAAAAGGATCTTGGCAATGGTAGGGATTATTTACAGTGGATTCAAAAGCTTGAGCATATAGTCATTAAGAAAGAGGATGTGCTGGATCTTTTCAAAAGCATCAAGTTGGATAAACCTCCGGGACCGGACGAGATGTACCCCAGGCTACTGTGGGAGGTGAGGGAGGAATTTGCTGAGCTTCTGGCGATGATCTTTGCCTCATCAATGGGGACAGGAGAGGTTCTGGAGGATTGGAGGGTTGCAGATGTTGTTCCCTTATTCAAGAAAGAGAGTACAGATAGCTCAGGAAATTATAGACCAATGAGTCTTACTTCAGTGGTTGGTAAGTTGATGAAGAAGATCCTGAGAGGCAGGATTTATGAATATTTGGAGAGGTATAATATGATTAGGAATAGACAGCATGGCTTTGTCAAAGGCAGGTCGTGCCTTACGAGCCTGATTGAATTTTTTGAGAATGTGACTAAACATGTTGATGAAGGAAGAGCAGTAGATGTAGTGTATATGGATTTCAGCAAGGCATTTGATAAGGTACCCATGCAAGGCTTATTGAGAAAGTAAGGAGGCATGGAATACAAGGGGACATGGTTTTGTGGATTCAGAGTTGGCTTGCCCACAGAATGCAAAGAGTGGCTGTGGTTGGATCATATTCTGCATGGACTTCTTGCATTCTCAACTTCATACATTTCCTAAATGTCCAGATAAGAATTTAATTGATACAATTTTTACTTTGAAACCATTTCATAATGGATCTATCTCTAATATTTATAATATGTTGCTGGCATTGAGAAACATTCCGTTAGACAAAATTAAAAACCTCTGGGAACATGACCTACAGATTTCAATTGATGAGGATACTTGGAATGAAATTTTTAAACTTGTTCACACCTCTTTGTTATGTGCGCATCACTCTCTTATACAATTTAAAATGGTCTATAGGGCCTATATGACTAAAGATAAGCTCTCTCGTTTTTACTCAGATTTTTCTCCATACTCTAATAGGTGTAATGTCGAAGAGGCCTCTCTAATTCATATGTTTTCTTAGAGATAGGATCTATAGGCATTTAGAGAATCATGGTCTGATCAGGGACAGTCAGCATGGCTTTGTGAAGGGCAGATCGTGTCTAACAAGCCTGATAGAGTTCTTTGAGGAGGTGACCAGGCATATAGATGAGGGTAGTGCAGTGGATGTGATCTATATGGATTTTAGTAAGGCATTTGACGAGGTTCCACACGGTAGGCTTATTCAGAAAGTTAGAAGGCATGGGATCCAGGGAAGTTTGGCCAGGTGGATTCAGAATTGGCTTGCCTGCAGAAGGCAGAGGGTGGTGGTGGAGGGAGTACATTCAGATTGGAGGATTGTGACTAGTGGTGTCCCACAAGGGTCTGTTCTGGGACCTCTATTTTTCGTGATTTTTATTAATGACCTGGATGTGGGGGGTAGAAGGGTGGGTTGGCAAGTTTGCAGACGACACAAAGGTTGGTGGTGGTGTAGATAGTGTAGAGGATTGTCAAAGATTGCAGGGAGACATTGATAGGATGCAGGAGTGGGCTGAGAAGTGGCAGATGGAGTTCAACCCACAGAAGTGTGAGGTGGTACACTTTGGAAGGACAAACTCCAAGGCAGAGTACAAAGTAAATGGCAGGATACTTGGTAGTGTGGAGGAGCAGAGGGATCTGGGGGTACATGTCCACGGATCCCTGAAAGTTGCCTCACAGGTGGATAGGGTAGTTAAGAAAGCTTATGGGGTGTTAGCTTTCATGAGTCGAGGGATAGAGTTTAAGAGTCGCGATATAATGATGCAGCTCTATAAAACTTTGGTTAGGCCACACTTGGAGTACTGTGTCCAGTTCTGGTCACCTCACTATAGGAAGGATGTGGAAACACTGGAAAGGGTACAGAGGAGATTTACCAGGATGCTGCCTGGTTTAGAGAGTATGCATTATGATCAGAGATTAAGGGAGCTAGGACTTTACTCTTTGGAGAGAAGGAGGATGAGAGGAGACCTGATAGAGGTGTACAAGATAATAAGAGGAATAGATAGAGTGGATAGCCAGCGCCTCTTCCCCAGGGCACCACGGCTCAATACAAGAGGACACGGCTTTAAGGTAAGGGGTGGGAAGTTCAAGGGGGATATTAGAGGAAGATTTTTCACTCAGAGAGTGGTTGGTGCGTGGAATGCACTGCCTGAGTCAGTGGTGGAGGCAGATACACTAGTGAAGTTTAAGAGGAATATGGAGGAATTTAAGGTGGGGGCTTATATGGGAGGCAGAGTTTGAGGGTCGGCACAACATTGTGGGCCAAAGGGCCTGTACTATTCTATGTTCTATGTTCTACATCATTTCAACTATCATTAATAGCAGATCAACCCCTTGGCCGAGCTCCACCAACTATAGTTGATTGGAAAGAGGCTCTTTTTCTCTTTGTGTTGATAGGAAAAAGAGTAATTTAGTGAGACAATGAATGAGACGAAACGCATTTCCAAACCTCCCAAATGATTGCTCTCCTCCCCTGTTAACGTTTGTCACTTCCAAAATATGATATTTTTTATTCCTATAGATATGATGATAACTTATGTAAAGATTCAAGCTTCTTTAACTTTTTATATATTTAAAAACTAAACAGGATCTGTATTGGTCTAACCATGTAATACCCGACGTGTGAGGATATTGTGAGTACACTCACAGGTACACTTCCTGTCCAACCATTTCTGCGAGAGAAACGGAACGAGGCAGAGTTGCCAACCTACAGCTTTTGATTCTAATATTCAGCAATATTCGTGGATTTAGCAATAGTTCATTAGACCTTTTTTCGTACCTGGTTCGTAATTGGTTCCAATTTAGGTGGCTAAAAGTGTAAAAAGCTTATTTGCTTTATTTCTATTATTTTTATACCTGCTTAGGAACACTGCTAAGCGCTGCGGGCCCTGCTGTCTGCTCTGACTCAGTTGTATCAGTAAGGCTACATCTGTGGTGGTCCATGGATTACTTGCTAATACAAAAGTAAATTTTTCTCACTAACAAACCTATGGCTTCTAAGCAAACAATGTTAACTTCTTTCTTTCGTAAACAAGCTCAGGATGGAACAAGAAAGTGACAAAAGCTGTGTTTCGCCTGCTTCTAGTTCAAATTTTCTAAACAGGTCCAAATGCAATTCTGAAAGTAATGGCCCTTCGAAGTCAGACTTGTATCCCTGTTTGGATGTTTGGACTGAAGAAATGTGGAAGAAAAAGAAGGAAACTTATCCCTGGTTAGACTTCAAGGATGATAAACTTGGGTGTAAAGTATGTGCAACTGCAAACAGAAGCAATCTGTCACTTTTCACTTCTAAGGGTTTGAGGCTGTCAAATGAATGGCAGATGTATCAAGTATCCTATGATGGAGCCGATCGAAGTACACGCTTGAAGTCTCTCAGAAAAAAATTGTTGATCACAAACTTTCAAAAGCTCACTCATGCTACTCTAAGTGTTAAAAATATAGCTAGTGAAGATGCTCTTTGAAAATTATGTGACACCACAAATGCTTCGCATCTAAAGGCAACTTGTTCAATTTTTCGTTCTGCATATTATTTAGCTCAGAATGACAGACCATACTCTGATCACTTTGGCTTATTGGAACGTCAAAAAATTAATGGTATTGACATTGGAATTGGACTACATTCCTGCACTAGTGCTACAGAGATAATTAATCACATAGTCATTAATATGAAGAAGAAAATTTGCCAGCATATCAAGCAGATAAGTGGCAAATTTTCTGTTCTCATTGATGAATCAACAAGCCTGAGCATTAAGACCATCCTAATAGTTTATTTGAAATGTGAAAGTGATAAGGAAGATGATTCCCGTTTTATGTTTTTAGACCTAATTGAACTGGCTGACCAGAAAGCCGCAACTATTGCTAAGCATCTATTGAACTATCTTAATAACCATGGGTTTGATGACTCTTACTTGAAACAGAACCTTGCAGCATTTGCTAGTGATGGGGCAAGTGTAATGCTTGGTGTCAAATCTGGTGTTGCTACAATCTTCAAGGAACATTACCCTGATGTGATAATTTGGCACTGGCTTAATCACAGATTTGAACTTGCAGTAGGTGATTTGGTGAGAGAAGTTCATGAAATAAATCATTTTCAATCATTTACAATCATTTATAGACAAATTGTACTCTGTTTACAGTAGATCACCTCAAAATCAAAAGGAACTGTCTGAATGTGCCTCTCAACTAGAACAACAAATTTGCAAAATAGGCTGTGTTCTGGACACCAGGTGGGTAGCTAGCTTGTTTCAAACAGTTTCAGCAGTGTGGCAAAGTTATGAAACACTGTGTTTTCATTTTGAAAAAGCAATGAAGGATGAAACAAGATCTGGGAGTGACAGAAAAACCTATGAAGGTCTGTTGAAAAGACCCTCTTCCTAAGTTCCTATTGGACTTAGCTCTAATGTATGAAACGTTGCGTGAACTTGGTTTACTGTCAGAGTGCTTACAGAAACGCACTACTACGATTGTCAATGCAGACAAACTGATCCAACGGAGCATAAGATCACTGCATGAACTGAAAGAGCAACCTGGTACAAAAACTCTAGAAGCGCAAGAGGCAGTTGAAAAGGGGAAGTTTGGAGAAATTACCTTAACATGCAAAAACAAAATTGCCTCCATTAATTATCTACAGTTTCTTACTAGTCTTATTAACAATTTGCAGCATTGTATTGTGACGAGAATACACATAAAATTAAGATGTTTGCTGGCCTGGGTTAGCATCAGTGAGATCAGCAAGTGGTCTGCCACCTGCCCTCAGGGGAAGGAGAGATAAGGAACAATGGAGCAGCGTCTGGAGATGTGTATTGAAGGGACGGGGGAGAGAGAGCTGTCTGGAGCGGCTCCCCCCTTTGAACCTTGAACTGTTTGAAGTGATGGACAGGCGATACCCCAGCAGGGGGATAAAAAGGGACCGGTTCGCTAAGGCAGCACACACACGACACCCGAGGTAACGAGACCCTGGAAGCGGTACCCCTCTCACGAGTCGGTGAGAAGTATCAGACAACGGCCAGGGTGGAAAGGTACGATCAGCGGGAACCCGGTGTGTGTCCGCCCTTGCCTGGGTGCCGGGTTCACTGCAGAGGATCGACCGCATCTGGAGGAGGGGTCACAGTCGGTGACCTCAGGTGACATCACCAAGGACCTGCCCAAAAGCTGCTTGTGAGCCATCTCGCCGGTCTGTGAGTGAAGCCGTGTCTGAATGATCAGCTGTTCCTGTTCTATCTCTCTCTTCCCCCGCGTTGTCCATCGCCATGGCAACGATTACTGCGAACTGAACTACTAAACTGGACTGAACTTTGAGTCACTTTGAAATTTGGTCATTTACCCCTAGACAACGATAGAGCTTGATTGATGCTGTTATCTTAATTCTGTGCACATGTGTGGTTATCATTGCTGAACTGTTGCATTTATTATCCTTTCGATTACTGTGTTGCTTGTTTCTTTAATAAAACTTTCTTAGTTCTAGTACTCCAGACTCCAACTGAGTGATCCATTTCTGCTGGTTTTGGCAACCCAGTTACGGGGTACGTAACAGTATGTTCACGGCAACATCCTTGAAAGGTTCTCAAACTTCTAAACTTCAAAGTATATATAAATCCCTGCTATATGAAATGTGTGTCCTTGATAAAGATAACTGGCCTGCTGAAATACCACCTAATTATGGAGAAGCTGCAATATCATCTCTCTGTAAGAGGTTTAAGCTTTCTTCTTCCTCTGTAATAAATGCCTTCAGAGATTATGTGGAGGATCGTGGACGCCGTATCCCCCAAGATTTACGCCCATTACTGAGCTGTTCACAAGTTATTCCTATTAGTACTGCTAAGTGTGAGAGAGGATTCAGTCACATGAACTTGATAATAACAACAACACACTCAAGGATTCTCATAGATAATGTATCATCACTTATGTTTGTTAAACTACATGGACCTCCTCAAGTTCAGTGGAATCCTGAGCCGTATGTCACATCATGGCTGTGGTATCGCAGATCAGCAGATGACACCAGGACAAGAGTTGCTTCAGACTCCCAAACACAGATTACGCCTGATCCTTTGTGGAAATTATTGTGAGACTTCTCATTGGTGGCATTTGGTAAGTAGGTAATTACTTTTAAATGGGTAAAATACATGTTTACCATCTTTTTCTTTACTTGCTTGATGATTATATTTTATGATAATTAGTGAGTGCGTGCAATACTTTGTCATATTATTAAATTAAGTATTATATGTCTTATTGTACCAGTAATACACTGAAATGTAGTGATAGGCTATAATCTTGTTAATGTCTTAACTACCACTATATTTGTGTGGCGCTCTAGAATTCATATATTTCTTTCACCTTGGTTTTGTGGTTGACATTATAAGATGCCCTATTCATATATATTTATGTCACACCCAATTTGTGTACCTGCTCATTACATGAATAGGGCAAGGAAGGGGGCTATCTATTTGGAATCTAAGGCGAATACGAAGATTGGCTGTGTAATTACCTCAGCTGGAACAAATGAGATATGGGTAAGGAAGACAAGTGATAGTACAAAGATGCGTATATATCTAGGACAGCTGCACAGAGAAGTCTTCATTATACGGAGGTGATCTGCTGCCAAGAACTCTTAGCAAGTTGGAGGTGCACATCTTCTTAACTCCCTATGCTCGGAGGTCAACTTTTTATGACTTTTATATGGAAATCTCTATTAAAACAAACAAGTTTACTGACAGATGTTACCCGGAGAGGCCCCCAGAGAAGACCCCCCAGAGACTTGAGTTATAAATGGGTCTTAGACCAAAGTTTAAAAAAAATACTTGCTATAATTTGATATTATTACGTTACTTTGTTATAATTTGATATCATTAAGTTACTAAGTAAACAAATGGTAGGTGTTTGTATGTTAAGGGTAAATATATTTGTTTAGCACAGTGCCCCAGTAAAAAAAACAGTTGATGCACTATTAAAATAAGAGGGAAGGAGCGTGCTGTATAACCCAGTGGTCCCCAACCTCCGGGCTGTGGACCGATACTGGGCCGTGAAGCATGCAGGGGCGCAGCAGTAGCCGGAACGCACCCAGCACATCTTTAAGAAAAAAACCGAAATAAACAAGCTGATTAATTAGGTGCCGCCCAGCACATAAATGTCGGCCCAGATCAGAGGCGATTGCCGATTTCACTTGCTCTACGCGATGTTCGCTCCTCTTTCCAGGGCGCTGGGGCCTTTAGCTGTCCCATTGTTTGGTCAATTTAAACACCAGCCCAGCCAGACTGAAAAGACAGGGCTGTCAGGATGGAGGTGACATGTTGAATCTACACAAACTTCTAATAAAGTATAGTCACTGCCGTGCTTTCTGTGTAATGACAGTTACGTGCTGGTTCCAGGACAGATCCTCTGATATTTTTCAGAGAGAGAAATGTCGATCCTTAATGCCGAAGAATTTAAAGTTATTGACCCTCTCCACCTCAGTTCCTCTAATGAAGACCGGCTTCTGGGTGGCACCTAATTAATTAGCTTGTTTATTTTGGCTTTTTTCTTAAAGATGTGCTGGGTGGGCTCCCGCTACCGCTGCACCGCTGCATGCTTCGCGGCCCGGAGGTTGGGGACCACTGGTATAGTCTACCGTGTAATATGAGACTACCTTATCTTTTAGTAACTTGTCCTTGAATGTGCTATTAGGTGCGTATTGACCTGTACGTGTGTGTCGAGTTTGATTCTGCCAGTAAAGAACCATGAAACTTAGCTCCTGTCTCCAGCGTTTTTATTAAAGAGATTGTTGTGTAACCAGGCCACAGATTTACAAGGATGTTGCCTGGATTGGGAAACGTGCCTTATGAGAATAAGTTGAGTGAACTCGGCCTTTTCTCCTTGGAGCGGCAGAGGATGGGAGGTGACCTGATAGAGGTGTATAAGATGATGAAAGGCATTGATCGTGTAGATAGTCAGAGGCTTCTTCCGAGGGCTGAAATGGCTAACACGAGAGGGCACAGTTTTAAGGTGCTTGGAAGTAGGTACAGAGGAGATATCAGGGGTAAGTTTTTTTAATGCAGAGAGTAGTGAGTATGTGGAATGGGCTGCCGGCGATGGTGGTGGAGGCGGATATGATAGGGTCTTTTAAGAGACTCCTGGATAGGTACATGGAGCTTAGAAAAGTAGAGGGCTATGAGTAACCCTAGGTAATTTCTAAAGTAAGTACATGTTTGGCACAGCATTGTGGGCCGAAGGGCCTGTATTGTGCTGTAAGTTTTCTATGTTTCTAAGTAATGTGTTGGCATGTGGCCAAGTGGTTAAGGCGTTTGTCTAGTGATTTGAAGGTCGCTAGTTTGAGCCTTGGCTGAGGCAGCGTGTGTGTCCTTGAGCAAGGCACTTAACCACACATTGCTCTGCGACAACACCGGTGCCAAGCTGTATGGGTCCTAATGCCCTTCCCTTGGACAACATTGGTGGTGTGGAGAGGGGAGACTTGCGGCATGGGCAACTGCTGGTCTTCCATGCAACCTTGTCCAGGCCTGCGCCCTGGAAACTTCCCAAGGCGCAAATCCATGGTTTCATGAGACTAACGAATGCCTATTAAAGTATCAATTTCCATAGCAGATGTCTCGGAGGATGCTCAACGTGGGTGTGAGCAACACGCAATTCCTCTGTCTCCTTACATAACCCATGGTGGCATCCCGGGAGATTGAAGAAGTTAACATAGCACCAGGAGTCAATGAAGGTAGTCTTAAGGTAGCCTTGGCTTTACTAACATTAAGCACATCAGCAAATTGCCACATACAAATCAAATAATGGCGCAGTCACTGACCTGAAATGTTGTCTATTTCTCTTTCCACAGATTCTGGCTGACTTGTAGAACTTTTCCAGCATTTTATAGTTCAGGTTTCTAGCGTCCACCATTTTTTTTTTTTTTGCTTCTTACATTGTGGTTGGGTTCCAAGAGGATCATAACCTTGTCACAGGGTTTGGAAGCTTGTATGCCTCAATAACCCAGAGAGCTATGTTGGCTGGAGTCAAGGACTTGTTCTTTGATTCTTGGTAAGGTCACCCATGTCAAACAGGTCAAAGGGTAGAGGCCAGACTAAGTGTGGTCCACCGGTTCTCCAGGTTTGGGGGTTCAGCTCAGGGCTAAAAAGCTTGACTGGTCAAAAAAAATTGTTATCGAATCAGCAATGAAGAATCCTATACCTGTGTGCAACAGTATTCCTGGGATTTGCATGACTGACAGTAGTGAAAACTGAGAGGAAGCTACTGGCATGATGATGAAAGCCCCGAACACTGCCAAGACCAAGATCAAAATTGTTTTCTGGAATGTACGGACCATGTACAACACCGGCAAGCCAGCACAAATAACTGCAGAAATGTGTCATTATAACCTACATATTCTGGGTGTCAGTGAAAGCAGATGGATGGGGTCTGGCAGACTAAAGGCAGCAATTGGTGAAACAGTTTTATACTCAGGAAGGGCAGATGGTCAGCATCATAATGGTGTAGCTGTCATTTTGAAGAAAGGCTTTGAGAAGGGCTTGCTGGAGTGGAAACCAATCAACAGTCGGCTGGTGACAGTCAGAGTGAAAGGGAAGCAAGTGAACATGACTGATCCTGTGCTATGCTCCAACTAACAATAGCAACATTGAAGAAAAGGACATCCACGAACAGCTTCAATCAGAAGTAGAGTTAACACCACACCATGACATAATCATCGCCATGGGAGACCTAAATACCAAAATGGGAAATAGTAACTCCCACTTCACTAGTGTCATGGGTACACGTAGATGTGGAACGATGAATAACAATAGTGAAAGACTGGTGGAATTCTGTGCCATGAACAATCTGGTCATAGGAGGGAACTCTTTCCACACCATGAAATCTACAAACTGACATGGTGCTTACCAATGGATGTGACAAGAACCAAACTGACCACTTGATGATCAATGATACGTGGAGACAATCCTTGCCGGAGGTAAAGGTGAAGAGATGTGCAGATACAAGAAGTGATCACCACCTTGTTGTAGCAGTGATGAAACTCAAGCTGAGATGCACTGGGATCAGGACAAATGTACAAAGACGTTTTGATGTTAAGAAGCTCAAAATCACCAGTGTGAAATTTGCTTTCACCATTCAGCTAATGAACAAATTTCAGGCCTTGCAAGACCTGAACAAGGATATATCTGTAGATAAGCTCAACACAACGTGAAAATGGATTGCCTCAGTCTTCAAGGAGAGAATTGAGGCTTGCCTAGGATACAGAGTCAGAAAGAAGAAACACAGAAAACCTGCAGCACAGTACAGGCCCTTTGGCCTACAAAGCTGTGCCGAACATGTCCTTACCTGAGAAATTATCCAGGGTTACCCATAGCCCTGTATTTTTCTAAGCTCCATGTTACCTATCCAGGAGTCTCTTAAAAGACCCTATCATCTCTGCCTCCACCACCGCCACCGGCAGCCCATTCCACACACTCACCACTTTGAGTAAAAAACTTACCCCTGACATCTCCTCTGTACCTACTTCCAAGCACCTTAAAACTATGCCTTCTTATGCTAGCCATTTCAGCCCTGGGAAAATGTCTCTGACTATCCAAACCATCAATGCCTCTCATTATCTTATACACCTCTATCAGGTCACCTTTCGTCCTCCGTCGCTCCAAGGAGAAAAGGCTGAGTTCACTCAACCTATTCTCATAAGGCATGCTCCCCAATCCAGGCAACATCCTTGTAAATCTCTCTGCACCCTTTCTATGATTTCCACATCCTTCCTGTAGTAAGGTGACCACAATTGAGCACAGTACTCCAAGTGGGTTCTGACCAGGGTCCTATATAGCTGCAACATTACTTCTAGGCTCTTAAACTCAATTCCACGATTGATGAAGGCCAATGCATTGTATGCCTTCTTAACCACAGAGTCAACCTGTGCAGCAGCTTTGAGTGTCCTATGGACTTGGACCCCAAGTTCCCTCTGATCCTCCACACTGCCAAGAGTCTGACCATTAATGCTATATTCTACCATCATATTTGACCTACCAAAATGAACCACCTCACACTTATCTGGGTTGAACTCCATCTGCCACTTCTCAGCCCAGTTTTGCATCCTATCAATGTCCCCTGTAACCTCTGACAGCCCTCCACATGATCCACAACACCTCCAACCCCCAAAAAGAACAAAAGAATGGAGACATCAGGAAACATACACAGCCTTAGAAGAAAGACTGAAAATTAAGAAGCAAGTGCTAGATGCAAGGTCAACAGGACTTGTGATGAAGTTTCAATTAATATACACTGAAGCTAACAGGAAAGAGAAGAGGCTTATAAGAAAGGATAGGAGAGTCTACATGGAAGACCTTGCAGAGGAGGCTGAAGCAGCAGTCAATCAAGGTGATCAGGGAAATTTCAAAATTGGTATGCAGAAAGTTCCAGGCTAGATTCAGAGATCTCATGAGAGATAAGAGTCTGCTTTTTGACAACTGAGAAAGAGCAGGAAGCACGATGCATGAAGTATATCAGAGAATTACTGAATACTCCATGACAAAATGAAAAGTATAACGTACAAAAGGCAGCAGAGGACCTCGACATCAACATAGATCCACCCAAGAAAGAAAAGATTGTTGTTGCGATTAAATCACTAGAGAATAGCAAAGCTCCAGGACACGACTATATGAATGTCAGACTGTTAAAGCTGAGCCAAAATTTGCAGCAGCCATCCTGAAACCACTGCTTACTATAATCTGGGAATGGGGACAAGTACCCACGAATTGGACATTGGAAGTTATTGTTAGGATCCCTAAGAAAGGTTCGCTAGGTGATTGCAACAACTAGTGTGGCATCACACTTCTGTCAGTGCCCAGCAAGAATCTTGCTGGTCATTGTCCAATGGATTATGGATGCTGGTCGATGTGTGCTTGAGCAAGGAGCAAGCTGGCTTCAGCGAGAACAGAGACTGTGCCGATCAGATCTTCACACTGTGTAACATCATAGAACAGTGCACAGAGTGGCAAAGACAACTGTATGTGAATCTCGTGAACTTCAAAAAGGCTTTTGATAGCATCCACACGGACAGCCTCCGGCAAATTCTCCAATCATCCAGCTTATCTGGAGTTTCTATGCTAATTTCACCTGAACAGTTGGGGACTGGAATTTGAACTTTGAAGTCAAGACAGGAGTGAGGCAAGGCTGAGTGATGTTGGCAATATTATTTAACCTGGTGGTTGCCTGGGTTATGAGGCAAACAATGAAAGATATGCAGAGAGGCATGAGGTGGAGTCTATTCTCTACTTAGAAGACCTCCACTTTTTGGATGACCTTGCATTACTGTCACATGCATACCAGCACATGCAGAGAAAACTCACTGGCTGTGTAACTTTGGTGGAAAGGTTGTACTCAGAGTCAGTCACAGAAAGACCGGGACCATGACCCTCGATGTGGAGTCTCCTCCTCATCAAAGCATGTGGCATCAACTTCCCCAGCACCTGCAGATTCACCTACCTGACCAGCATCATTTGGCAGGATGGTGAAACCAGCACAACATCCAGTACAGACTCAGCAAGGCTAGAAATATCTTCAGATCAATCAGCAACACATGGGGATCAACCAGGTACAGTGTCCACACCAAGGTGAAGCTCTACCAGAGCTGTGTTCTGTCCACACTTTTGTATGGGTCAGGATGCCGACACACGACAGAGAACAACCTTGTCAAGCTGTGATCATTCCACACCATGAGCCTCCAGAAGATCCTCTGTATTTTCCAGCCAAAAAAAAGATCTTCAACCACACCCTACTCCTTCAGTGTCACCAAGAGGACATGGCCCCAATCATCATGAGGAAATGTTGGAGATGGATTGAACACGTGATGAGAAGGGAGGCCAACTCCATCATCAAGACAGCACTTCATCGGACCCCTGAAGGGCAGAGGAAACACAGGAGACTAAAGACATCTTGGTGCTGTACCATAGAGGCAGTAGTGAGGACATTGAACCACACCTGGGACACAATAGAGAAGATGGCCGAGGACAGACAGAGACGGAGGACCTTCATTGCTGCACTGAACACTAGCGGCACAACAGACAGCTCCTGATTGAGGTTGACATGGCAATAACCTTTGATCCAATGGAGGAAGCAAAGAGATCTATTCATAGTCAATGTTGTTGACAGACCCAGAACTGATGGCAAAGACCTTAACACTCTAAAAACACACGCCAGCAGCTGGAAGTGGGGCACACCAAGAGAGCACATTTCAAACATTCTAGCATTAACTACTTATAAATCTTGCAGCACACTCTGCCAGACCAGGAATGGCCTCCTTAGCTCTCTTTAAACTCACAGATCAAATACACCTTGGGGCACCATTGTCTTCAACTGCAAATGGTGGACAACAAATTATGAGAGGCATAGATACCGTGGGCAGCCAGTATGCTTTTCGCAGGGTCAAAGTGTCTAGTACTAGAGGGCATTCATTTTAGTTGACGGAGGGAAATTCAAAGGAGACATGCAGGCAATACTTCCTTTTACACAGTTGTGGATTCCTGGAAAGCACTTCCAGCGGTAGTGGTGTAGGTAGGTACGATAGAGGTGTTTAAGAGGCTCTTGGACAGGCACAGGAGCGTGAAAAAAAAATGAAGGCAAATGGACCATATGCGGACAGAACAAAGTACTTTAATTAACCATCATTAGCTTAGTGTCACAGTGACGGGGGCTTTGGGAGCAAGGGTGGATCCAAATGCAAGACACATCTAGTGAGGTTAACAACAGGAATTCTGCAGATGCTGGAAATTCAAGCAACACACATCAAAGTTGCTGGTGAATGCAGCAGGCCAGGCAGCATCTGTAGAAAGAGGTGCAGTCGACGTTTCAGGCCGAGACCCTTCGTCAGGACTGAAGACCAGAGCGGGGTGTCCATGAAGAAGTGGAGGGTTGAAGACGGGAGTAGGGGTCATCGGTGGGGGTGGAAGAGTCCTTGCTGAAGAAGTAGGCTCGGAGACGGATACGGTGGAAGAAAAGTTCCGCATCATGGTGAACACGGAACTCACTGAGGTGTGGGCAAAGGGGGACAAACGTGAGGCCCTTACTGAGAACAGAGCGTTCTGCCTCCGACAGTTGAAGGTCGGAGGGGATGGTAAAGACCCGGCACGGATGAGAGCTGGGATCAGAGGGGGGAGGGGGGAGGCTGGGGGTGTCAGTGGAGAGGGGAGGGTTGGGGTGAGAGGAAGATGGAGCCTCTGAGGGCCCAGGAGCTGACGGTGGGATCTGAGGAAGACGGGGCTGCGGAGTGGTGGTGGGGGAAGGGGAGACGGGAGTCACAACAGCAGCACATAAAGACCCGGCCTGGAGTTCAAGGCTGGAGTCGCAGTTGGTGGTTGCGCAATCGCTTTGAAGGTGTCCATGGTCGTTGCTGGAGTCCGGGTTTTGAATATGCCCTGAGGTGTTGGAGCCGGCGAGATCAATGGCAGAGGCCGCAATCTGAAGTTCATGCCTGCTAGTTTCAGGGCCAGCAGGCTCTGGAGTCCATAGATGTAGGATCTTGCGATCTTTGCCTAACATGACGAAGGGTCTCGGCCTGAAACGTCGACTGCACCTCTTCCTACAGATGCTGCCTGATCTAGTGAGGTTACTTAGGTTTAGTTTATTGTTCGATACCAGGAGAGCAAGACAGAAGCAGGAATAGCAAACAGGGTAAGGACTGAGGACTATGACTATGCTGGGACTCGGAATCGGCTCCCAGAACTAGAGGAGAAATGAAGAGGCTAGGGTATGGACTCCAAGCCCGAGACTGGACAAGGACCCGGTACCTGGGTCTTGCCTCGGGCTCGGACCCCAGAACCAGGCATGGACATGACATGGGCTAGGGAGAGGAGGAACATGGGAACACAGAGCCTTGGTCTCGGGAGAGCAGGTTAATGGAACTATGGACACACACACAGAACACAGAGCCGGGACCCCTCCTTGGGTACAGGACATAGGGCCAGGACTCGTGACCCTCCGCGGGGCAATGGCAAGACGGCCTGACTTACCCCTATGGAGGCGAGGACAAGACACGACAAGACATGACGCCCTGTGGGGCAATGGCAAGACGGCCTGACTTACCCCCATGGAGGCGAGGACAAGACACGACCAGACATGACCCCCTGTGGGGCAATGGCAAGACGGCCAGACTTACCCCATGGAGGCGAGGACAGGACAAGACAAGACATGACTCCCCATGGGGCAACGGCAAGACGGCCAGACTTACTCCACGGAGGCGAGGACAAAACAAGACAAGACCAACACGAATGAACACCAGGCAGTACCTATCTAGCTCCGGTGATGGAACTAGACCGACGTGCAGGCGAGGGCTACAGATGAGGGCTAGAGGCGAGAGGGGCAGAGAAGGGATTCAGACAAGGGGGTAGGACAGGAATCACAGACCGCCAGGGCCAGGACTAGACTCAGAACTGGGAAGCCACCAGGGCCAGGACTTGACATGGTACTTGGACACCACCAGGGCCAGGACTTGACATGGTACTTGGACACCACCAGGGCCAGGACTTGACATGGTACTTGGACGCTGCCAGGGCCAGGACGTGGACGTGGTACTTGGATGCCGCCGGAGCCAGGACGTGGTGCTTGGGACCTCCGGGTAGTGCTGAGCTCTCGACTCGGCCCGGGAACAGTAGACAGCGGCTCCTGATTCTCTCCGGCGGGTTAACTGACGGACCCACCTTGATGAGGAAACTTTACAGGGTCGCTTCAGCGAGGTAACTGGACAGGGTTGCTCCAGTGAGGAAAGGCGAATTACCGACACTCGCTTCGGGCAGAGACAAGGCTTGCTCCGGCCAGATGACATTGGCACGCCGTGACTTTGCAGACGCTCCCGTACTGAACGGCTGAAAGCCGGAGACTATAAACTACCGGTTCAGCCGAGTGTTAATTGCCTCTAATCACCAAAGTCGAGGGACATGGGAAAACAGGGAATCAACGGTCCGGATTGTAACATAAACAAGGTAAATTTAAAGGGACCTCGATCCGGACCATGACACTTAGTTAGCCAGCACAACATTGTGAGCCGAAGGGCATGTTCCTGTGTTGTACTTAACTACTTTTCTATTGTTGTTCCTTTTAATTACACCTGCAAAATATCGGGAGATTGGAACATCGAGACAACGGATGCAGCTGTCGGAGGTCTCCGCACTTGAGCGATCGCACCCTCTTTCTTGATGGTGACAAAGAGGTTGCTGATTGTCGAGTTGGGGGAGCTTGAAGTAAGCGATGCTGCGGACTGTAACATCAAAACGGTGAGATGTTGGCCTCCCCTCTCGCTGTGCAGTATCTCTCTCTCCCTCGTTAGTGAGATAGACGGTTTGCTGAGATGTCGAGGTCTTAGGATGGACTGCAGTTTTTGACGTTCTATAGATCATGGTCTCTGGGGCCTTTCTATTCCTAGGTGAGTGGTGGGGGGGGGGAGGAGGGGCTGCTGCTTTCCACTGGAGTGAGTGGGCAGAGGGAGCGAGCTGATGCTGTGTGGGAGGGGAGGTGGGGCTTTGGGATTCTAACGATTTTCTGTCATTCATTCTTTGGGGTTTTTTCCACTCAGTTTTGTGGATGTCTGCGAAGAGTAATGATTTCATGTCGCATACTGGATACATTCTCTGACATTGAATTGAACCATTCTATTGTGATCTGTTTATGCATTTTAATAATTGACACATTAATAGCTGTATAAACCTGAGGATCCAAAACATTTTAATGTTATTCACTGAAGGTAGCATTGCTTTGTCCTTCTGCATCCCTCCCCAACCTTGAGAGAAAAAACTATTCCCTTTTAGGAAGAAAAACATCTTGAGTCAATATATCATTAACAAAAAGACAGTATGAATTTTCTCTGTTCTAAATGATCAGGCTCCATCCTTCCAGGTGATATTTCATTGAAGGATTAAAGAATCCCTTTATTTGTCACATGTACACTATATCCAAACATTGATACATACTGTGTAATCAGTTATCAGCAACAAAGCAAATCAGCGAGGGCTTTGCTGGTGCCAACATAGTTTTCCCACAACTCACTAACCCTAACCTGAACATCTTTTGGAATGTGGGAGGAAACCAGAGCACCCAGAGGAAACCCAGTGGTGGTGGGGGTATATATTATATGGAGAGAAGTCAAGGCATATGGTTATGGGTTTACTGAAGATGCCCAAGTAAGTGGTGTTTGGGAAGCTACTGACAATCACACAAAGCCTGTGACTTGACCAGTCTGATCAGACCCAGTGTCATGGCAGCACACACAGAATGCTGGAGGAACTCAGTGGGTCAGGCAGCATCTGTGTGAAAGAATAAACAGTCAACGTTTTGGACCGAGACCCTTCCTCGGAACCTAGTGCCATGAAAGCTACCTCTCAGGGGAAAACCGTTGTACATAATTTGTGACGAAGATGTCAAGATTAATGCTAGTTGCTGCAAATCCCCGTTCAGAAAATGAACAGGCTCCACCTTAACAAATCTTCATCATCACGTCCACGCTTCCAGGATCTTTCCTCTGAAAAGCAGGCAACAAGTAGAACTTCCGGCAGTGATGTGGTGCTGAGTGTCAGATTCAGATTTATTGGGGCCTTAGGCAAACAGAGAATTAGAACACGGGGACAGGTCATGGATAGAACATTCTGTGTCAAGAAACTTAGTAACTAAATAACTAATTAGATCAGTTAAACTTCTACACAATGCTCTAACAATATGGCAGAACATGCAGTGTTGAAATGAACTAGCCAGTTTTGTCACACAGAATTGAATGACAAGATGCATGACCTTCTTTAACTACCCATTTTACATTGCGCCCAGCACACGGTTAGGCACCACAAGAAAAATACTCTACAGGCTAATCTATTAGATTCACGCTAGACTAAGAATGATCTTGGTGATTCCTGCAGTAAGGTTGTATATTTTGCTTTGTCATTTCTGAAAGACCAAAGATGTGTTGAATCTTCTCTTTGGCGAGTGTTCAGTGAGACCGTCTCTCACTGCTCCCCCTCTGTGATCTCTGCAACCTCTGAAACTTCACACTTTCTTGTTCAGGCATCTAACCCCCTCCTTTCCAGTCCTTGGCCCGAAACACTGACTGTTTATTCCTCTCCATAGATGCTGCCTGACCTGCTGAGTTCCTCCAGCATTTTGTGTGTGTTGCTCTGGATTTCTAGCAGCTGCAGGATTCCTTGTGTTTAAGATAAGTGTTGTTCTTTTCTATACCCATATCCTATGTTTTAATGCTACTTTCACAGAATTGTATAATCAAAATGTGAAAGATTACAAACATAAAATCTCATGAGAATATAAACTCAGCAATCACGTTATTAGGTTCACCTATACACCTGCTTGCTATTGCACACATAGTATCTAATCAGCAACTCAGTGCATAAAACGATGCAGACATGGTCAAGATGTTCAGTTGTTGTTCAGACCAAACACCAGAATGGGGAAAAATGTGATTTGGGTGACTGTGACCATGCAATGATTGTTGGTGACAGGTGGGATGATTTGAGAGAATCAGAAACCGCTGATCTCCTGGGACTTTCATGCATGAAAGTCTCTGGAGTTTACAGAGAATGGTGCAAAAAACAAAAAGCACCCAATGAGCAGCAGTCCTGTGGGTGAAAACACCTTGTTATTGAGAGAGCTCAGAGGAAAATGGCTAGACAAGTTCAAACTGACAGGAAGGAGACAGTAACTCAAACAACCACACGTTTCAACAGTGGTGTGCAAAAGAGCATCCCTGAATGCATAACATGTTGAAACTTGAAGTGGACGGTCTACAGCAGCAGAAGACTACGACCACGTACTCAGCGCCAATGTTATTACATACAGGTGGTGCCTAGTAATGAGTGTATTTCTTAACTTTCAGGTTTCATTTGCTTCTGAGCTTCAAGAGATAGAAAATGTTTTTGAGGCTGGTTTCAGGCTTTCAGGCTTTTGTATCTTCTGCCTGATGGGAGGAGGGAAAAGAGAGAATGTCTGGTGTGCGAGGGTTTTTTTTTGATTAAGCTGGTTGCTTTACCAAGGCAGTGTGAACTGCAGACAGTGTCCATGGAGAGAAGGCTGATTTTCATGGTGTGCTGAACTGGGATCTGTAGTTTCTTGCAGTCGCACGCAGAGCAGTTGTCATGATGCCTCCAGGAGAATTCTTTCTATCATGTAGTGCAGCAATAAAAATTGGTGAGGGTCAAAGGGGACCTGCGAGATACCTTTAACCCTCCTAAGGAGGTAGAAATGTTGCTGCTCTTGCTTTGTCATGACATCTATGTGGTTGGACCACAACAGGCTTTTGGTGACGTTTACACCTAGAAATTTAAAGATCTCCACCATTTCAACCTCAGCACCATTGATTTAAAATGGAGCCTGTGGATTGCCCTGCTTCCTGAAGTCACGGACCAGCTCTTTTGTTCTGCCTTCATTGAGGGGAAGGTTGTTGTGATGACACCATGTTACTGGACTCACTTCTTGTACTCTGACTCAATTTGAAATTTGGCTTAATATAGTGGTGTTCATCTGCATACTTGTAGATGGACGTCCATTCAGAATGGAGATGAGGAGGAATTTCTTCAGCCAGAGAGTGGTGAATCTGTGAAGTTCATTGCCACAGGCAACTATGGAGGCCAAGTCATCAAGTATATTTAAGGCTCAGGTTGATTGGACAGGGCATGAAGGGATACGGGGAGAAGACTGGGGCCAAGAGGAAAATAGATCAGCCATGATGAAATGGCGGAACAGACTCGATGGGCCAAATGGCCTCATTCTGCTCCTATACATTATGGTCTTATGGAGTTAGAGTGGTACCTGGCTATGCAATCATAGAACATAGAACAGCACAGCATGGTACGGGCCCTTCGGCCCACAATATTATGCCATCCTTTTAACCTACTCTAAGATCAATCTGGCCCTTCCCTCCTACATAGTCTATTTTCCTATCATCTGTGTGCCTATCTAAGAGTTTCTTAAATCTCCCTAATGTATCTACGTCACCCACCACCCTGGCAGAGCGTTCCACACAATGACCACTCCCTGTGTAAAAAATCTATCTCTGATATCCTGACTTCGATCACCTTTAAACTCTACTCCCTTTTGTATTAGCTATTTCCACGGTGGGAAATAGTCTCTGTCTGTGCACTCAGTCTATGTCTCCTATCATCCTGTACACCTCTATCAAGTTGCGTCTTCTCCTCATTTAGGAAAGAGCCCTAACTCACTCAGCCTGTCCTCATAAATTATGCTCTCTAATCCAGGCCACAGTTGTGAGTGCACAGGACATAGCGTAGGGGTCTGAAGATGCAGCGTGTGGGGCACCAGTGTTGAGGATAATTCTGACAGACGCGTTACTGCTGATCCTGAACTGACTGCAGTCTGTTCTGCATGCCAGGGTGTCCACTGGGCCGTGAACACAAACTGGACAATTACAATGTGGAAGATTTCAGTGCTAAACTCTTGGCTCCCCTCCTAAATCTTGGCTTCTCCCAGTGTTTGTTTTTCAGATGCAAGTCAGATTATTTTCATAATTTTGTGGAACAGCCTTGCCTGTGTCTTTTGTATCATTCTCAAAATTCTGGAACTGATCACCTAGGGACTCCACAAATATTTCAAGTGATTGCAATAATGGAACTCCTGTATGCTTCACTTTCCCAAAAGCTGCAAGATGATCACTTTAAACTGCTGAAGAACATTATCCTAAAATTGTGCCATATAGTTTCCATTTGGTTTATCAGGCCCTGAAAGGAAACAACATACTGTTGGCGTCAGGTGACAGGTTCACATCTTTCAACAGACCTTCTGCAGCTTACAGAGTTGTGTTGAATTTCGGACACGACTTTCATGGGATCTGTCCGGCCACATCGTTATTTGTTTGTCAAGAGCGTACTCATTACAGGAAACCTGACGATCATTGTATCAGCCTGACATACTGGATCAGAACCAAATTTATTTTCACAGACATATGCCATTAAATTTGCTGTTTTGTAGCAGCTGTGCTGTGCAATGTGTAAAAAATACTATAAGTTACAATTAGAAATATGAAAAGTAAATAAATTCAGTGAATTCTGATTAATTGGGCCATCGGTTAATTGTGGCAGCCACTTACTTGGGACAAATGCTCTTAGACACTTAGAATCATAGAGTCACAGAAAACTACAGCACAGAAACAGGCCCTTTGGCCCATCTATCCAAGCCGAACCTTTTAAACTGACTAGTCCTGCACCCAGACCATAGCTCTCCTCTAGTTATAGTCTCACCCAACCTCACTGGAAAAAAGCCTGCTTGCATTTACCCTATCTATATTCCTCATAATTTTGTGTACCTCTATCAAACCTCCCTTCAATCTTCCACATCCTAGGGAATGAAGTTCTAACCTATTCAACTCTTCCTTCTAATCCATGTCCTTCTGTCCTGGCAACATCCTTGTAAATTCTCTCTGTACACCTTCAATCTTACTTACATCTTTCCTCTAGATAGGTGACCAAGACTGCACATTACTCCAAATTAGGCCTCACCAACATCTTATACAATGTCAACATGACATCCAAACTCCTGTACTCAATACTTTGAACTATGAAACCCTATGCGCCAAAAGCTTTCTTTACAGCCCTACCTACCTCTGATGCCGCTTTCGTTGAACAATGGACCTGTATCCCGAGATACCCTTGTTCTCTCTGTGCCCTACCACTTTCTGTGCAAGACCTACCCTGGTTGGTCCTCACAAAGTTCAACATCTCACACATGTCTGTATTAAATTCCATCTGCCATTCTACAGCACATTTTTCCAGCTGGTCCAGGTACCGCTGCAAGCTTTGTTAGTATTCCTTGCTGTCCACTACACCCCCAATCCTGGTGTCATCCGTAAATTTGCTGATCCAGTTAATCACATTATCATCCAGATCGTTGTTGTAGATGACAAACAGCAATGGACCCAGCTCTGCACAAGTTACAGGCCTCCTGTCAATGAGGAACCATCTACTGCCACTTTCGGGCTTCTGCAAAGCCAATATCTAATCCAATTTACTACCTCATCTTGAATGCCAAGCGACTGAAACTTCTCAACCAACCTCCTATGCGAACCTTGGCAAATGCCTTGCTGAAATCTACGTAGACTACGTCCACTGCCTTGTCTTCATCAACTTTCCTGGTACCTTCCTTGAAAAACCCTATAAGATTGGTTAGACATGACCTACCATGCGCAAAGTCATGCTGGCTTTGTCTACCCTTGTCTATCCTAATCAATCCTCGTCTATCCAAATACTCAGATATCTGGTCCCTTAGAATACCTTCCAATAGCTTTCCCACTACTGATGTCAGGCTCACCAGCCCATAATTTCCCGGTTTATTTTTAGATTATTTCTTAAACAACAGAGCAACATTGGCAATCCTCCAATCCTCCAGTACCTCACCTGTCACCAAGGACGATTTACGTATCTCTGCTAAGACTCCTGCAATTTCTGCACTTGCCTCCCAAAGTGTCTGAGGGGACACCTTGTCAGGCCCTAGGGATTTGTCCACCTTATTTTGTCTCAAGACAGCAAACACCTCCTCATCTGTAATCTGTACAGGGCCCATGACCTTTCTGCTGCTTTGCCTCACTCTCCTTAGTAAACACAGGTGCATCCATTTAAGATCTCCCCATCTCTTTAACATATGTGTAGAAACCCTTAAGGCTGATTTATACTTGTGCATCAAATGTACGCTGTAGGGTGATGTGCAACTCCCCAAAAATGTAACTCACGCGTCACGGCGACGCAGACCGCAACAACTGTGATTGGTCCGCCTGGTAGCATTGCATTTCCTCATACACATTTCCGGTTGCTTTTGTCCGTACACTGATGCGAAATAAATGGTTGGAGACAATGAACCAAATCGCCAAATCTACCTGCTGACATCCGAAAATATAGGTTTCCCCTGCCAACCGAAAGTAGAGCATTCCTATGAAACGGTTCGTAAGCCGGAAGATCGTAAAGCGAAGAAACAATTACCATTAATTTATATGGGAAAAACTTGAGAGTGCTCGCAAACCCAAAAATAATCTACCAAATCATGCCAAATAACACGTAAAACCTAAAATAACAGTAACATATAGTAAAAGCAGGAATGATATGATAAATACACAGTCTATATAAAGTAGAAATACTTTTCCATAATAATCGCCTGCACTGTTCTCGGTAGCGAAAATCTCACGCAAGCGCTCTCCGCAGAAACACGGCGCAAGCGCTCTCCAGTAACCTTTAAGCTATGAAGCTGCCAAATCATACCAAATAACACGTAAAAATACACAGCCGATATAAAGTAGAAATAATGTATGTTCAGTGTAGTTTCACTTATCGGAATTGAGACAGCATTGAGCACACTGATGATGGTGTGTTAGGCTGAGTTGTCGGAGGTAGGGGTGATGCAGTGGCCCCCACCCTCTGGGCAGCGAACGGGTACCGATCCGCGAAGCATGCAGGGGTACAGCGATAGCCAGGACGCACCCAGCACATCTTTAAGAAAAAAGCCAAAACAAACAAACTAATTAATTAGGTGCCGCCGGTCACGTAAATGTTGGCCCAGATCAGAGGCAACGCAATCAGCAATCGCCTCTGATTTGGGCTGACATTTACGTGCCGGGCGACACCTAATTAATTAGCTTGTTTATTTCGGCTTTTTTCTTAAAGGTGTGCTGGGTGCGTCCTGGCTACCGCTGCATTCTCCGCGAATTGGTATCTGTCCGCAGCCTGGGGGTTGGGGTGGTGGGACACGAGGGTGTCATCTCATCGTCAATCAGGGCAGGCAGCTCATCTTCTTCTATGTCTGCCTGCCTTGATGTCGAAGGTCGAGGTTCGTCGTCTGCTGTGGCTATGTGGAAGGATTGCTTGTCTGACTAGCCTCGCGCATTTTTAGATCATACAGTTCTTTGTAAGCACTCAAACCATCCTGCAAATATGCCCTAAACCGATGTACCCTTTCAAAATTAAAGTCATACTTTATCATTGCAGGGAAAATCTCACGCGATTGCTTCATGTTCAGTTCCTGGACGACTTCACTTTCGGTCCGTTTGCTACTGTATTCAGTTTCAATTGTTATCCTTTCCTCTTCCAATTGCATCAGCTCTTCATCTATCAGTTCTTGGTGATGGGATGCCAAAACCTCTTCAACATCATCTCCGTCAGCTTCCACAAGCCAAACTCACTTTGTCCTTACTTCGTTCACCATGATCGAAAGGCTTAATTACGTCTAGTTTTACGCTAAGTGTAACACCCTTACGAGCTTGTTCAGGCTTTTCCGATACCTTAGAACTCACCTTGCTAACGGCTGTTCAAAATAAATCGACATAAAGCACAGATGCTCACAGGCATGTGTTTAAGTAATGCCGGTGAGAATGCAGTTCCAAATCCCGGGAAGAAGCGTGCTGAATTTTTTTTGGTGCGCTGTCTTTTTTTGTAACAGTGAAAACAACTTCTGTTAGCGAAAACAGGGAACTAATGTAGGTCTTTCGTAACAGTGAGGTTTCGTAAAGCGAACGTTCGAAAAGCGGGGGACACCAGTATTTGAAATGCATTTCCTCGTCTATGTCTCTCATGAAAAAACTCACAGTGGCATAGAAATCCCATCGCCAACCAGCGTTTTGGCGGTGAATTGCAGAACGATGCAGACACAACTACACATGCTCGTTACAGCGTAGGGCTACGCAGAAGTATAAATCAGGCCTATGGCATAGGGTACGGCGTAGCCCATACGCACAAGCATAAATCAGCCTTCAGGATTCTTCCTTACGTTGTCTGCTAGAGCAACCTCATGCCTTCTTTTAGCCCTCCTGATTTATTTTGAGTTTTATTTGTAAGTCAAGTCAAGTCAAGTTTATTGTCATTTCGATCATAAGCTGCTGGTATAGTACACAGTAAAAATGAAACAACGTTCCTCCAGGATCTTGGTGCTACATGAAACAACACAAAACTACACTAGACTATATGAGACAACACAAGGCTACACTAGACTACGTACAGCAAACATAAAAACTACACTAGACTACAGACCTGCACAGGACTACATAAAGTGCACAAAGCAGTGCAGGGCAGTACAATAATTAATAAACAGGACAATAGGCACAGTAGAGGACAAATTACAATATAATAATAAATGATGTCAATCTAGAGTCTCTGTATTGAGGAGTCTGATGGCTTGGGGGAAGAAACTGTTGCACAGTCTGGTCGTGAGAGCCTGAATGCTTTGGTACCTTTTGCCAGATGGCAGGAGGGAGAAGAGTTTTGTGAAGGGTGCGTAGGGTCCTTTACGATACTGTTGGCTTTGCGGGTGCAGTGTGTGGTGTAAATGTCTGTAATAGCGGGAAGAGAGACCCCAATGATCTTCTCAGCTGACCTCACTATCCGCTGCAGGGTCTTGTGATCCGACACGGTGCAACTTCCGAACCAGGCAGTGATGCAGCTGCTCAGGATGCTCTCGATACATCCTCTGTAGAATGTTGGGAGGATGGTGGGGGGGTGGTGGGAGTTGGACTTTTCTCAGCCTTCGCAGAAAGTAGAGATGCTGCTGGGCTTTCTCGGCTATGGAGCTGGTGTTGAGGGACCAGCTGAACACCAAGAAATTTGGTGCTCTTGAAGATCTCAACAGAGGAGCCATCAGTGGTCGCTCCGTGCTCTCCTGAAGTCAACAACCATCTCTTTTCTTTTGTTCACATTCAGAGACAGGTTGTCGGTGTCATAGAGGGGCACTGGGAGGTGGACCCAAATGCAAGACACAGACACTGAAGTACAAGGAACAGGACTAGGTTAGTCAAGGAAGCAAGGGAAGTGGGGAAGAAAGGACACTGGACATGACACAGGCCCTGTACGAGACAAGGATACAGGGCCTGGGCTAGGACTTGACTAGGATAGCGGAACCAGGACGTGGAACTTGGAACTAGGAGCCTGGGCTTGGACTCTGAGCCAGAGTCTGGACAAGGACCCGAAACCTGGGGCTTGACTCGGGCTCGGACCTTGGATCTAGGCGAAGACATGACGAGGCTTGGGTTCTTCAAGGCGAGGACATGACAAGGCTTGGGTATGGACTCCGAACCAAAGACTAGGCAAGGACCCAGCACCTGGGACTTGACTCAGGCTCAGACTCCAGAACTAGGCGAGGACAAGACGTGGCTACAGGACGAGGAGAAGAAACAGGACTGGACGTGAGACTCCTGGACAGGACGACGGAACCCCAGCACTGGGCTGGGCAAGGGACTCCTGGACTGAGCGAGATACATGGACAAGACGAGAATACAAATCCATGGCTCGGACAGGACAAGGTTCTTGGATCGTGGCTAGGACTGGACGAGACCCCAAAGCCTTGACTAGGTCGAGGGAGAGACAAGAACGCAGAGCCTTGGTTGAGGGAGAGACAGGAACATGGAACAGAGCCGGGACCCCTCCTTGGAAACAGGACATAGGGCCTGGACTAATACACAGAATACAGAGCCGGGACCCCTCCTTGGGTACAGAATGTAGGGCCGGGACTCATTACACAGAATGCAGAATATGACGAGACAGTTCCCAACACAAGGTAGCAGCAGACTGCCGAGCCTGCCTAGCAAACGCGTGGACACAGACGGTTCTCGATGCAAGGTAGTGGCAAACAGCCGGACCTACCTAGCAAAGGCATGGATACAGACGGTTCCCAACACTAGGTAGGGGCAAACGACCGAACCTACCTAGTGAAGGCATGGACACAGAGACAGCTCCAAACAACAATAGACAGTTCCTTATCTCGCTCCAGCGATTGAACTTGACAGTGGTGCAGGCAAGGGTTACAGGCAAGGCGACAGAAGGGAGGGGGAGGGAAGGGATTCAGACAGGGGGTATGGACAGGAACAACCCAGCAGCCAGAGGCTTCTTCTCCTTCTTCTTTTTTGTTTAATCGTGGTTGGCAACCAGTTTTTCAGTGCATTACCGTCACCTGCTAGACTTGTGGTGTTCCAACCAAATATGTCCTGGAGTTCTGTACTTTAGACAATCTAGTTCAGCCTGCAGTTCTCTATTAGCATCACTCTGTAGTTGCAATTCCTCGTGAATGCTTAATGCGCTCATTAGATAATGCCGCAAACTGCTATTCTTCCCTAATTTTGTCACGTTTTCATGTAGTTACATTACCTCAATTACATTGATTTCATCTACATCACTTGTAAGAATAAAATCGTCCTGTTAAAGAATAGTAATTATCGCACATTATACTTTTAAAATTGCTGTTTTTCCAAGTTTATCTGCTTTTTCAGGTTTTCCTTTTCTTGGATCGTAGCCTGCAGTTGTTTACTGAGACCTCTGAGTTCTTCTTCATTTGCTTCCATGTTTTCATTTTATAATCTGAATATAGATAATTCACTTTGCAACAAATTCCTTTTCCTTTTGTATCCTTGTAATAATTTCCTCCATTTTCCAATCTCTTTCCAACTCACAGTTGTTCTTGTTGGGTACTTCTATTTGTTGTTGAGAGTTCTGCACATTTATCCTGGGCTTCAACCATAAAATCTGAGGATTTTCCTTAAGTTCTGAAACATTTCTTAAATTCTTGACCATTTGCGATAAACATACTACCATTAAGATTCCATCTCCCCTGCCTGTGAACTGTTGGATCCTCCATTCAGCATTTCTTTGACTTCTTCCCACCTAATCCCTTTAATACCAAGATACTTTTCTGCAGACTTGACTGTAATTTTACTTTTCTCAGTTCTTTTGTTTATTTGTGCTGAGCAATTAATTGCATCCACCATAAAAAGTACAAAGTCCTTTTTCCTCATTAATAATGTATCCTTATTTTTCATATTACAACCCTCACAATTCACCAGTTTATTATTCCCTGTATTTGTTTGCTTGACAGCCTTTTTTTCAGCAAATTCTTTCACTGCCTCCGTATAACTGATTCCTTGAGTTACTTTTACATATTGTATCTCAGCCGCCTTCTTGCTATAAATGCACCCTCGATAAGCTGCGCTGTTCCTCACCACAATTGCAGCATTTCAGCCTAGCTCCCGCTTCACATTTCCCATATTCATGTTCTCCAGCGCATCTCCCACATCTTTGTTTTCCTCTGCAGACCGCCGCAATGTGCCCGAATTTCTGACGTTTGTATCATCTTAAAGGCTGTGGTATATATATTCCAACCGCATAACACATATACCCTAAGTAAACGTTAGTTGGCAATCTCTCTTCATCAAAGTTAATCATTACCGATAAACTATCACACTTTTTCCAGTTTCTGGTAACTTGCAAACATTTGGCTTCAATAATTTTTGCTCCTTTTATGTTCTGTTTAATCTCATCCATAGTAACTTTTGTTGGTATCCCTGAAATAACTCCTCTAGTCCACTTTCTATTGTTGGGTATTGAGCATTGTACTTCTTTGCCATCTACTTTACTTAATCTTATCACTTTGCCTTGCTGAGCACTATCCTAGCAAATCACTAATAGTGATCCATTTCATAAAATCTTTGCTCTTTTAATCTCCCCTATAATTTTATTGAGCATCTTCATCAAACGAATCAGGTTCCAATCACCAAAAGACGCCCCGTCTTCACTTAGTTTTATAATTGCTTTAATCTCATCTTCTTTCCATTGTTTTGCTGTCCTGGTTTGGTCATCCGCTGACTCCTCAGAGTTTGATATCCCGTACCTCTGCTTTCTTTTCTTCCTCTTTCCATTCCATTGCTCTTTCCCGCCAACCTCCATCTCTAGTTCACTTCCACTCTCGCCAAAAACTTCCTTCAACAGCTTGGCTCTTTCCTTGATGTTCTCTCTCTCCGTCATTTTCCAGTCAGCTGTCTCAACCCACTGCTTCCAACACATACTCAATCTCCTCTTCGCAAAACTCCTGAGCCACCAGCCCACAGCCAGAGGCTGAATCCTGAAGCTATTTATGAAGCCAGCCCAAACGAGAATCAGCTGCCTCAACAGAAACTGGGGAAAACCGGAAAACCTGGAATAAGGAACTTGGACCGGACTGTGAACCGGAATGCAGATTTCACGGACCGGACATGACAGTTGGCTCTGCACCATACTGTTAGCCGCTGCACCTCCTCTCTGTATGCTAACTCATCGTTCTTGCTGATGAGACCCACCACGGTCGTGCCATTGGCAAACTTGATGATGTGATTCGAGCTGTGTATTGCTGCACAGTCGTGGGTCAGCAGAGTGAACAGCACTTCTCAAGTACCTCATTTGTTCCTACCTGCCTATACCTGCTATGCACCTCCTTTTTTTTTAACCAGGGTCTCAATATCTCTTGAAAACCAAGGTTCCCTAAACATGTTAACCTTGCATTTTATTCTGACAGACACACACGAGCTTTGTACTCTTAAAGTTTCACTTTTGACATCCTCCCACTTACCAAACCCACCTTTGCCAGTAAACAGCCTGTCCCAGTCCACACTTGCCAGATCCCTTCTGATACCATCCTTTCTCCAACTTAGGATCCCAACCTGAGGACCAGAACTATACTTTTCCATAATTACTTTGAAACTAATGGCATTATGATCGCTAGATATAAGGTGTTCTCCTACACAATCTTCTGTCACCTGCCCTGTCTCATTCCCCAATAGTAGATCAAGTATCACACACTCTCTCATTGAGAGTTTTATGTACTGATGAAGAACGCTTTCCTGAACACACTTCACAAACTCTATCCCATCTAGTCCTTTTACAGGATCAGAGTCCCAGTCATTATGTGGGAAGCTAAAATTACCTATTATAACAACCTTTAGCTTCTTGCAACAGTTTGCGATCTTTCTACAAATGCATTCCTCTAAATCTTTTAAAATATATGCAACTCAGAACCTTAGTCCCACTATGCTCAACCTCCAGGTTCCTGATTTTGTTGGAGTTCTTAACAACATCTGTTTACACAATAACTCCACTATCCGTTCTGGTACTCTGGTTCCCATTCCCCTGCAACTCTAGCTTAACTCCACCCCCCACACCCCGTGCAATGCTAGCAAACCTTCCCGCTAGGATATTAGTTCCCCTCCATTTTGGGTGCAAACCATCTCTTCTGTACAGGTTCCACCTTCCCTGAAAGATAGCCAAAAGTCTAAAGGCCCTCTCTCCTACACCAACTCCTTAGTCAAATGGTAAGCTGTATGATCTTCCTACTTCTGGCCTCACTAGCACGTGGCAAGGGTAGCAATGCCAAACTGTTTCTTATTGGCATCAGTTGTGTGCACTTGCGTGGCCATTAGACACTACATTGTGCTTCGAGTGAACAGTTTCTCAATAGCATCAAGTATGAGTGTTTGTGTTCAAAAAGCAGCGATTTTTGTCACTGATAGTTGATGAGAAACAAGCAGTAGGACAATTCAGAATTGTTTGCACACTGTGGTTTCAATAATTCAGGCTTGGAGATGCCAGAAATGGCCGAGAGTGAAAATGAAATGATTTCACAACTTCAACAAGTTAGGTACTATGAAGAATTTGAAAGTATCGATGGTCATCTTGAATGCTACAATGAAAATGAAGATTTGGAGAAGGCAATCGTTGAAAGCATTGTATGAAGGCAATCCATTATCTGCGCTGGGTGTCTGCGGTGATTTTGTTCATTTGCAGTCAAACAAAAGAACGTGGCAGAGTACACTGGATGAATTCCTTTCTCAATAACTACTAGGAACTAATGTTCAGTTTTATAGTACTGTAATAGTGATGGCGGTGTTCTAATTTGTTCTGTATTTCATTTAAATACATAATTTGTTACTCAGTTAAACTGTACTTTGTCCTTTTCATAGCTTTTTAACTATTTCCATGAAACTTTGCCCAATCGGTTCAGCCACTTAATTAGGCCAACATGAGTGGGCCCTGTTCCATCCCAATTAACTGGAAAGCACTGCAATGCAAAAGAGAGCAGAACTGTGAGGTAGTCTTCATGGATTGTTCAGAAATCTGATGGCGGAGGGACAAACTGCTCCTAAAACATTGAATGTGTGTCTTTAGGTTCCTGTACCTCCTCCCTGATGGCAGCAATGAGAAGAGGGCATGTCCTGGGTGGTGGGGAGGCTAGTGCCCATGATGGACCTGGCTGATTTTACAACCCTCTGCAGCTTTTTTTGATTGTGTGCATTGGCACCTCCATACCAGAAGGTGATGCAACCAGTTAGAGCGCTCTCCACAGTACATGTTTGTTCTTGATAAAGACAGCCAGTGTGGGCAAAAATGCTGGCAAATATTTAATTACTGAGTATGGCTTCAACTCAACAAGAGCACATGCAACCACCACCTCACCAATATCACTTCTGGTTCCAGGTGAACTACCTACATTTCCCACTGGGAACTGCAGTTGTTTATTATGCACACACATAATTACACATCTACCCCCTTTAATGAAAAACCAAACGCAATACCATGTCCTCATAAATCCACAAGAAACAACAATGCTTTCCAACAAAGATATTTACATTTAACTTGAATGGTAATGAGAATCTCTCCCTGCTGCTGTCCTAATCTTCTCTGTCCTATCAGGAGATATTGGAATGGAGGTGACAACATAGGTCTGCACTGACTACAGCTCAGCATTTAATACCACCATCCCCTCAAACTAATCAGTAATCTCCAAGACCTGGGCCTCAATACCCACTTGTGCAATTGGATCCTGGATTTCCTCACTTGTAGACCCCAGTCAGTTCGGACTGGCAAAAATGTCTCCTCCACAATCTCCATCAGCATAGGAGTGCCGCAAGGATCTGTGCTTAGCTCCCTGCTCTACTCGCTTTACACCTACGACTGTGTGGCTAAGTACAGCTCCAACACCATATACAATTTTGCTGATGGCACCACTCTTCTGGGTTATATCAAAGGTGGTGATGAACCAGCATACAGAAGGGAGATTAAAAATTTGGATCATTGGTATAATAACAACAATCTCTCACTCAATGTCCATAAGACCAAGGAACTGTGGTAGACGTCAGGAGAGGGAAATCAAAGCCCTATGAGCCAGCACTCATCGGAGGATCGGAGGTGGAGAGGGTCATTAACTTTGAATACCTGGGGGTCACTATCTCAGAGGAACTATCCTGGACCCATCATATAAATATAATTGCAAAGGAAGCACAACAGTGCCTCTCCTTCCTCAGAAGTCTGCAGACATTCGGCACGTCATTGAAAACCTTGTCAAACTTCTATACACGTGTGGTGAAAATTATGCTTACTGGCTGCATCATGTCCCGGTAAGGGAACACCAATGCCTTTGAGTGGGAAATTCTACAAAAGGTAGTGGATTCAGCCCAGTACATCATGGGTAAAGGTCTCCCAGCCACTGAGCACATCGACATGGAATGTTGCCATAGGAAAGCAGCATCCATCATCAAAGACCCTCAGCACCCAGGCCATGCTCTTTTCTCGCTGCTACCATCAGGACTCGCACCACCAGGTTCAAGGACAGTTGCTATTCCTGAACCATCAGGCTCTTGAACAAAAGGGGACAACTACACTCTTTCTATTTCTGGTGTTCCCACAACCGATGGCCTCACTTTAAGGACTCTATCTTGTTATTTCATACTCGTTATTTATTGCTATTTATTTATATTTGCATTTGCACAGCTTGTTGTTCATTGATCCTGTTTACAGTTACTGTTCTATAGATTTGCTAAGTATGCCCACAGGAAAAAGAATCTCGGGGGTGTAAGTGGTGACATTACTTGGATAATTTTGCTTTGAACTTTGCATATTGGCATTGATCGCTTAGTCACTCATTTCTTTCTTGTCGACTGCTTGAGACAACTCATCAGAGGCAAATATATATTTTTCTGGTGTGTAGGTCATCTTCACATTATACTTCTGCAGCCTTATCAACATGCACTGATTCCCCATGGGATAGTCATTCAGTGATTTGGACATAATTGAGACCGATGGTTTATGGTCTGTCTCTGCTTCAAAAGCTTGTCCATATATATATATATAGATTGAACTTTTCGCATGTATATGTGCTAGCAAGAAACTCTTCCCCTATCTGTGCAAAGTTGGCTTCCACGCTTGTTAGAGCACGTGCATAGGCCACGGGTTGCTACGTGTCTTCATGCTGCTGCAGTCATACTGCTCCAAGGCCAACCGGGACACATCAGCCAAAATCCTTGCACACCATTCTGGATCATAAAATTCAGCATGGGCTCTTCAGCCTCTGGCAATCATTCTTCTTGCTCATGAGACTAAATCCAACTCATTTCATTGCCCAAGGAGTGACCTAACTGTGCCGACACATGTCAAGGGATGAATTTAGCCAGGTGTGTCACCATTCCCAGGAAACATCTCACCTCCTTTTTGTTTTGGGGCCTCTCCATGTTCTCAATGGCTTTCTTGGATCTGGCTTCCCTCCCTCTTCTGATATGATATTTCCTATGAAAGTCAGTGCCTTAACACCAAACTCTCATTTCTCTTTATTTAATTTCAAATTGACCTTCCGCGACATATCTTGCTCTTGTCCCCGTCGCGCATCATGTTCATCCTTGGTGGATACCCAGATGATGATGTCATACATCATGGACTTGACACCAGGTATGACCTCAAAGATCATGTGGATAGTTTTATGGTAGACTTCTGGTGTGGACAGGATCCCATACAGTAACCAAAGAAAGCAATATCTTCCCTCTGCTGTGTTAAAGGTACACAGTCACAAACTTGCCTTGTCAAACTTCATCTGCTAAAACCCAGATAATACATTAAGTTTGCAAAATCACTTGGTAACTGTAAACCCAGACATGATCTCCTCCCATGTTGGCAATTTAAAATGCTCTCTCTTGATGGCATTATTGAGATCTCTTGGGTCTAGACGTATTTGCAATATTCCATTTTACTTTTGCACAATGACCAGTGAGCTCACCCAGTCTGTTGGTTCTTCAATTTTCTGTGTGGCATTCATCCATTCCATGTGTGCTAGTTCTTGTTTGAGTTTGTCTCTAATTGCAAATGGAACTTTCCTGTATGCATAGACAACAGGCGCCACTGTCACATCTATATGAATTTTGTGTACACCAGATAAGCATCCATGGCCCTTAAAGACATCTGTGTACTCCTCCGTAAGTGAAGTGTGGTCATCTTTGGTCTGTGAAGCTACTACGAAAACTCTTTTCACCAGGTGGAGTTTTCACATGCACTCAGACCTAATACTGGCTGTGGTCTCTTTTCTAAAATCAGTAGCTGTGCCTTTAGGTGCTGCCCCTTGTGCTCGAAGGTCACTATGCAGCCTCCTTTTACTAGAATATTCTCTCTAGTGTACCTGTCATTTTTAACAATGATTCACCTGGGCTCTGGTATCAAGCTTGAATTGAATTACTGTCTCATTCACAGTCATTGGAATAATATATTCCATTTTACTAGCACCAGCAGTCAGTAGAGAATCTACAGAGTCATCTTCCACTTCCTCACCAACCATATGCACCTTTCCCTTGGTAGCCCCATCTTTGCAAAATGATTCTTCTTCCCACAGTTAGTGCAGGACTTTCCACAAGCAGGATACATCTTTGGAATGTGCTTACCTCCTCATTTGCTACATTTGCGGTTTGAGCCTACCTTTTTGCTTTGCTGTTGCTCTGCCCCTCTGTTTTCACAGCATGCATTGTTGTTTCTGCTTTGTGCAGCGCCTTAGCTTGTGCTGATGTGTACTCCACTGCCCTGCACATATCCACAGCCTTTACAAGCGTGATAGCTTTTTCATGTAATCTTTCTCTGAGAACAATATCTGGAATTCCAAACACTATTTTGTCTCTAACTAGTGAGCCTCTCAAATCTCCAAACTCACAGGACTTACTCAGTGTGTGAAGTTCAGCTAAGTATGGGACAAAGCTCACACCTTGTTTCTGGTCAAAGGAAAAGAACTTATATCTTTCTAAGGTGATTTTTTACTTGGGTCAAAATACTCCTCATCAGAGTGTCCAATGACAAGGCTGTCTCATCAATTTAAAAGCCATTATAGATGACCAAAGCATCTTCACCAATTACATGTAGAAAGATAGTTGCTTTCAATTTTTCATCCGCTGGTCACTAATTATATATTGAATTGCTATTTGAAGCGTTTCCAGTTATCCGTTAGATTGCTGGCAAACTGCCGAGATGTGGGAGGACTTAGGTTATCCATTATGGGGATTTTTGGTATCTCTCACCTTAATTTCTTGGTGACTCCCGTGAATAATGGCAGCTTCAGGGCTCAACATTCTCTCTGGCCGGCAGCTTCCCTCCTTTGGAACCTAATGTCTCTTTCTTGATCGCTGTACCTCTTGCCTGATGGTAGTAATGAGAAGAGGGCATGTCCTGGGTGGTGGGGAAGATATTGCCATGATAGAGCTGGCTGACTTTACAACCCTCTGCAGCCTTTTTTGATTGTGTGCATTGGCACCTCCATACCAGATGGTGATGCGACCAGTTAGAATGCTCTCCACAGTACGTCTGTAGAAATTTGCTACAGTATTTGCTCAAAACTCCTCAAACTCCTAACGACAAATAGCTGCTTATGTGCCTTCTTCATAATAGCAACAATATGTTGGGTCAAAGATAGATCTTTAGAAACTTTGGAACTTGAAACTGCTGACCCCTCAATGAGGACTGGTGTGTGATCCTTCGACTTCCCCTTCCCGAAGTCTTACTGATGTTGAGTGCGAGGTTATTGTTGTGTCACCATTCAACCAGCCAAACTACCTTACTCTTGTTATCCACCTTGTCATCAACTGAGCGTTGTCATATGATAATCCACATCAACTGGACACATCCTAAGCAGGTTATTTATCATTGTAAGTGCATGGTCTTGAACCTTTTTAATTCTCATGTGGCTACAATCGGAAAGAAATGTTCTATAGTTCCTCCCTCTAATTTAACGTTTCTGAATCCATTTTTTTTTACTTTAGGCATCCGTTAGTCTCGTGAGACCATGGATTTGCGCCTTGGAAGGTTTCCAGGGCGCAGGCCTGGGCAAGGTTGTATGGAAGACCGGCAGTTGCCTATGCTGCAAGTCTCCCCTCTCCATGCCACCGATGTTGTCCGAGGGAAGGGCACTAGGGCCAATACAGCTTGGCACCGGTGTCGTCGCAGAACAATGTGTACTTAAGTACCTTGCTCAAGGACACAACACGCTGCCTCAGCTGAGGCTGGAACTAGCAACCTTCAGATCACTAGACCGATGCCTTAACCACTTGGCCTTGTGCCAACACACTTCTGAATCCATATGCCAAAGCAATCTGCTATAAATCAGTGTCAAATGCACAAAAATGGAAAAATGTTTGGATTAGTTGTAGTTTTGCCATTACTATTTTTTCTAATTAGAGATACAGCACAGTAATAAGGCTTTCTGGCCAAATGATGCCACGCTGCCCAATTACACCCATGTGACCAATTAAGTTACTAACCTGTATGTCTTTGGAGTGTGGGAGGAAACTGGAGCACCCGGAGGAAACCCATGCGGTCATGGGGCAAACGTACAAACTCCTTACAGACAGCAACAGAATGAACCTGGTTACCTGGCATTGTAATAGTCTTATGCTAATCACTACGTTACAGCGCCTCCTCTAATTATATTTTTAATTTTAATTTCAGTCACTGAATTCTTTACAAATACTTGATAACAAATATGAAGAATTGTTGGGATTTAGCCAAAAAGTCTGCCAAAGGTGGATGAGGTTGTGTAATAGTCATGTCAAAAGAATGTGTTCGGACACAGCAAATAGACTTGACCAATGGAAATAAAGGTTTAGTCACAAGTTGGCACACTTGTTAATCGTATGATGAGCTACTCTGCTCTAGGTGCAGCCCGAATAAATGTGAAGCTGCCAGCAGTCATCTCCCCGTTATGCCACAACAGCTGATCTGATTTGCAGATGAGCCAGGCCGCCCCAAACCCTTCTTCCATTCCACAAATTGCCACCCGACCCTCCATGGCACCCTGCAGGGAGACGTCTGTCCTGATGACGAGTCTCGGCCCGACACATTGACTGTTTACTCTTATCCACAGATGCTGCCTGGGCTGCTGAGTTCCTCCAGCGCTTTTGTGCGAGCTGTCATTAATGGAGGCCAAGGGAGTGTTGTCACCGTCCTGGCTGGAACCCAGGGTGGACTTCCCAACGTGCCCAAATTGGTCCCCCACCCTCTTGGCTGGAGTAACCCATCAATCTTCTGGGAAAGGACTGGAGCGAGTGTTGGGGGGGGGTGAGAGTAGTGTTTGATTACCCCAGGCTTATAGATACTCTCCTGGCTGGAACTCAGGCTCAGACCTCTGAGATGCCATTATTGTGGCCAAACCAGGGTTACTTACAGATCTGACTTGGCCTTTATATCAGTCTCTATGGAGAAATCTTCTTGAATTGGATGCATAAACAACAAACTATAAAGGCAATATTGTGTGGATTTTAATGTGTTTTAGTCTTTTTTTCATCCATTGAACTATGCATGCTTTCACATTATCCATGGAGACATTCCCTTCCATTGCCTGGGATAATTGAAAGTCTACTGTCCATTGTTTGGATAGCTGCCACCTCACATGACTGATGTCCAACGGGTTCACGGTTTACAATCTACACATAGATACAGAGAGAAGAAAAACAGAATGCTCTGTGCTTAAAGATATATTGCAGAAATCGACTCAAAAATCATCAGACATTTTCCATTCTATGGTGAATCTAACAGCTTATTGCAACCAGGGAATGCAGTTCTGCATTCAACACTGAACATAGAACAGCAGAGAACAGGAACAGGTCCTTCGGCTCACAATATTGTGCTAAGCTAATTAAACTATTGATTTAATGTCTGACTAAAGTGATTCCTACTCCCTACACAAGGTTCATATCCCTCCATTCTCTGCACATCCATGTGCCCATCTAAGAGCCTCTTAAATACCTCGATTGTCTCCACTATTAACCATAGCAGAGCTACCAAATTTTCTAGGGGACTTGAAACTCTACTTATTTAAGTATATTTCTCTGATTGAACTTGGTTGAAGATTTGCATCTACCTGAGCCGATGTATGTGGGTGACATCACAAGGTTAACTTCTTGAGTTCCCTGCCTTGAGCTATTGCTCCTGCCTGACAGGTGGGAAGCCCCCACTGCCCAAAGCCCGCATTCGATGCATTTCATGTAGAACTGTTGCTCACTGTGTTAGCAAAGTCAGCATACTGCTGAATGGTTCAGGGCCTAGAGCTGTACAGGTAGGCAGGAGCCTTTGGCATGGCAGCAATATGGACAAGTTCCCCATAGACCTACAGTACTGTGCAAAGGTCTTAGGCACGTGTATATATAGCTAGGGTGCCTCAGACCCCTGCACAGCACTGTATATTGGTTAAAATAGGAAAGTGGTTGGGAAACAGAAATAAGAGTACAGATTTCCCCCGCTATCTGAAGGTAGAGCGTTCCTATGAAACTGTTTGTAAGCCGGAATGTCATAAAGTGAATAAGCAATTACCATTTATTAATACGGGAAAAATTTCTGAGCTTTCCCAGACCCAAAAAAACCTACAAAATCATACCAAATAACACATAAAACCTGAAATAACAGTAACATGTAGTAAAAGCAGGAATGATATGATAAATACACAGCCTATATAAAGTAGAAATACTTTTCTGCAATCATTGCAGCACTGTCTAGCGCAGCGAAAATCTCACGCAAGTGCTCTCTGCAGCCCCCTTGGCAGAAACACTTGGCACAAGCGCTCTCAGAAGGAACACTGTCTCCAGTAACCTTTAAGCTATGAAGCTATCAAATCATACCAAATAACACATAAAAATACACAGCCTATATAAAGTAGAAATAATAGATGTACAGTGTAGTTTCTCTTACTGGAATCAGGAAGACAGCGAGCACACTGATGATGGTGTGTTAGGCTGACTCATTGGAGGCTGGGGTGGTGGGAGGTAGAGGAGACTGGGGTGTCATTTCATCGTCATCTGTTTCCATCAGGGCAGGCAGGTCATCTTCTTCTATGTCTGCCTGCCTCGATGTCGAAAGTTGAGGTCCGTTGTCTGCTGTGGCTGATGTGGAAGGCTTCCTTGACTGCTTAGCCTCGCGCATTTTTCTATCATACAGTTCTTTGTAAGCACTCAGACCATCCTGCAAATATGCCCTAAAGCTACGTACCCTTTCAAAATTAAAGTCTTTCTTTTCTGCAATCATTGCAGCACTGTCAATTGCAGTGAAAATCTCATGCAATTGCTTCACATTCAGTTCCTGGACGACTTCACTTTCGGGCCATTCGCTACTCCATTCAGTTTTGATTGTTATCCTTTCCTCTTGCAATTGCATCAGCTCTTCATCTGTCAGTTCTTGGTCATGGGATGCCAAAATCTCTTCAATATTATCTTCGTCAACTTCCACAAACCCAGCCTCCTTAGCCAAACTCACTATTGCCATATCATCCGAAGCACTCTCTCCGGTAAATGTTAAACTATGAAGCTGCCCTCACCTCAGAAACCGATCAAAGCACCCGTGACTACCTTTAAATTCCACTTTCGCAACACTTTCATCACCATCGTCCAGTGCTTTCTGTTTCAGCTTATTAAAAAGAATGACTGATTTCTCCTCAAGTATATGAAAACTTAATGGAACACCACGCTTTGTACACCCATCAATCCACTCAAGCAATAGACTTTCCATTTTATCCATTATTGGATGCCAACTAAGAGAGACCACTTTGCTACGAGCAGAACCAACAGTAACATCGGCAACTTTCAAGATTCCTTCTTTCTGCATATAAATAGTGCGAATGGTGGACGCAGGCAAGTTCAACACGTGGACAATGTCCTTACTTCGTTCACCACAATCAAAACGCTTAATTATGTCTAGTTTTACGCTAGGTGTAACACCCTTATGAGCTTGTTTAGGCTTTTCCAATACCTTAGAACTCACCTTGCTAACGGATGCACAAAATAAATCGAGATAAAGCACGTGTTTAAGCAATGGCGGCTAGAATACAGTTCCGGGGGAGAAGTTTGGCTGCTTGGGCGTGCGCTGCCTTTTCTCGTAACAGTGAAAACACCTTCTGTTAGCGAAAACAGGTAACTAATGTAGGTCTTTCATAACAGCGAGGTGTCGTAAAGCAAATGTTCGGAAAATGGGGGCCACCTGTACTTAGCTTTGTATTAGCTCAGTAGTATTAAGTGTTATTTGATAACTGGAAACTATAACATAAGGCACTCTGCAAAAGTCTTAGGCACCCTAGCTATATGTACGTACTGAAGACTTTTGCACAGTACAGTATATGTACATGATTTCTACAGGTAACTTCCCCAAGTATTGTCACCTTGATGTGGCGGAGATGCCTGTGAGTTTCTGAGATCCATGGTTCCATTTGGGGTTTAGCTCCCGGTAGGGTCACCCATAGTGATGAGGTCAAGGGGGGAGTTTCCATATAAAGAGCGATCCAACCAAAACCTCAACAGTGGAGGTGGCGGAAGATGATGACACATCACAATGGCACAGAAGGTGGAGGAAGTCTGCTGCAGTGACGGTCTTATTTCATTTTGCTTTCCACGCCACTGGACCTTGACCCCAGTCTGTCAAGGCCATGTATCAGTCTCCCCACGTTAAACAAAGTCAACCACAGGTATTCTCCATTAAGGGAATCCACCTCAACATCCTGATTATGTGGATCCCAAATCGGCCTCTACAGCCACCCGAGGACCCACCAATAGACAGCCCTTTGGAGAACATCATACTCGACTTGAGTGATCGCACTAATGCTGTTGCCACTACTACAGATAAACTTTTGAAAGTGTCCTCACTGGTTGCCTTATGGGTCTGGTATAGTAATTGGAATCCACAGGTATGCAAGAAGCTGCAGAGAGTAGTGAACTCTGCCCTGTACATCATTGGTACATCCCTCCCCAACGTGGGTAGTACCTACAAGAGGTGCTGCCTCAAGAAAGCAACGTCCGTCTTCAAAGATCCCCACCATTTGGGACGTGCGATTTTTATTTGCAGCTACCATTGGGTATGAGGTTCAGAAGCCTGAAGCCCCACACTAAGAGGATCGAGAACAGCTACTTCCCTTCAGCCATTCGTTTCTTGAACCGACTCGCAGAACCCTAATCACCAGAGTTTAGGAACACTAAAGTGATCACCTTGCACAAAAATGGACTTTGAATTTTTCTCTAATCATGCTATTTCTTGTAAAAATTATGCATGACTTATACTTACTGTAGAGTTTTCTTGTGAATGCTGCTTAAATGAACACATGCTCAAAGTTTCTTCCCCCAGGCAGCTAATTTGATTAGCCATTCTAGTTAGACTCCCCCACCTCCTCTATTAACCCCGTCACTGCACTGCAAATATTTTAAATCAATTTTTATATTGCTGTCTACATTGTAACTACATGTTGACATTTATGCATTTAGGTAAAAATTATTCCTTATCTATACTTTGACCTGTAACTTTAAAGGCATCCATTAGTCTTGCGAGACCATGGATCTGTGCCTGGAATGTCTTCACCCTCCAGGGCGCAGGCCTGGGCGAGGTTGTATGGAAGACCAGCAGTTGCCCATGCTGGAAGTCTCCCCTCTCCACAACACCAATGTTGTCCAAGGGAAGGGCATTAGGACCCATACAGCTTGGCACCAGTGTTGTCGCAGAGCAATGTGTGATTAAGTGCCTTGCTCAAGGACACAACACGTTCCCTTGGCTGGGGCTCAAACTGACGACCTTCAGGTAGCTAATCCAATGCCTTAACCACTTGGCCACCTGCCCACACCCTCTCTTTATTTTTTATATGAATCTATATTACTGTTGAATGTTGTTGTTTCTTGTTGCATGTCACACCAACACATCAGAACAATTTCCTCATACATGTAAATGTATATGGCGAATAAAATTAATCCTTGTCTCTTATTTGATGCTACATGCCTGTCACACTGTTCCAAGTGTCTTTCATTGCATGTGTGCACACATGTACTTGTGCAGATGAACATAGATCCCAACAATGTTGTGCCAACCATATAACCTACTCTGGAAACTGCCTAGAATTACCCTGCCGCATGGCCCTCTATTTTTTTAAGCTCCATGTACCTATCCAAGAGTCTCTTAAAAGACCCTGTTGTATCCACCTCGACTACTGTTGCCAGCAGTGCATTCTACGCACCCACCACTCCGTGTGTGAAAAACTCACCCCTGCCATCCCCTCCGTACTTACTTCCAAGCACCTTAAAACTATGCCCCTCGTGTTAACCATTTCAGCCCTGGGAAAAAGCCTCTGGCTATCCATGTGATCAATGCCTCTCATCATCTTATACACCTCTATCAGGTCACCTCTCATCCTCTGCCGCTCCAAGGAGAAAAGGCCAAATTCATTCAACCTATTCTCATAAAGTACGCTCTCCAATCCAGGCAACACCCTTGTAAATCTCCTCTGCACTCTCTCTATAGTGTCCACATCCTTCCAGTAGTGAGGTGACCAGAACTGAACACAGTACTCCAATTGGGGTCTGACCAAGGTCTTATAGCTGTAATATTACTCATGGCTCTTGAACTCAATCCCACAATTGATGAAGGCCAACACACCATACACCTTCTTAACAACACTGTCAACCTGCTCAGCAGCTTTGAGTGTCCTATGGACTCGGACCCCAAGATCTCTCTGATCCTCCACACTGCTAAGGGTCTTACCATTCATTATACTATATTCTGTCTTCAAATTTGACCTACCAGTGACAATAAACTTGACATGGTACACCTGGTACTTCAATCAGAATCAGAATCAGAATCAGGTTTAATATCACTGGCAGAAGTCATGAAATTTGTTGTTTTGCAATAAAATACTATAAAATTACAATAAGAAATATATATAGAAATTGTATATAATTTATATACAAAATTAAATTAAATAAGTAGTGCAAAAAAAGAGCAAAAATAATGAGAAAGCATGGTAGTGCCACAACTTCCTTAGGAGTTTGCGAAGGTTCAGCATGCCATCTATAACTTCTTTTGATGTGTGGTGGAGAGTATAGTCATAGTCATAGTCATTGTCATACTTTATTGATCCTGAGGGAAATGTTGACTGGCTACATCATAGCCTGGTATGGAAACACCAATGCTGTTGAATGGAAAATCCTACACAAAGTTGTGGATATGGCCCAGTCCATCACGGGTAAACCCACTCCTGCACCTCGCACCTGAAGAGACTGAGGCTGGTCAAACACAGGCAGACAGCTGTACCAGTGAGCACATCTACGGGGAGTGTTGTCACAGGAAAACAGCATTCATCATCAGGGACCCCCACCACCCAGGCCATCCTTCTTCTCACTGCTGCCATCAGGAAGAGGATACAAGGGCCACAGGTTCAGGAACAGTTATTACCCCTCAACCATTGGACTCTCGAACCAGAAGGATTAACTTCACTTGCCTCACTGAACTATTCCCCCAACTTAAGGAATCATTTTCAAGGATGTTACATCTCATGTTCTCGATAATTATTGCTCATTCATTTATTAATTATTATTATTATTATCTCTTTTTTTTCTCTTTGCATTTGCACTGTTTGTTGTTTTTTCACACTGATTGTCCATCCTGTTGGTGTGGTCTTTCAATGATTCTATTATGGTTACTGGATTTATTGAGTATGCCCACAAGAAAATGAATCTCAGGGCTGTATTTGGTGACATATATGTACTTTGATAATAAGTTTACTTTGAACTTTGAACTTCATGGGTTGGTTCACTCTCTATTGGCAGAGGGGAAGAAGCAGTTCCTAAATTTTTTAAAAATGTTGTTTGCATTGTAAATACATGCCTGTATTTATGCATATGTTAGTCCATGAAATGGACTGTGTATCTTCAGGCTCCTGTACCTCCTTCTTGATGGTAACAATGAAAAGAGGGATGTCTTCGGTGATGGGGGTTCTTGATGATGGAGGCATCACCTTTTGACGATGCCTCAGTGGTAGGGAGGTTAGTGCTCATGATGGAGCTGGCTGAGCTTGTACCCTCTGCAGCTCTTTCCGCTCCTCTGCAGTGGCTCCTCTGCATCAGACCTTGTCTCAACCAGTTAAGAGTTCTCTCTGTGTACACCTGTATAAATTTGCTAGTCTTTGGTAACATTTCCCATGGTAGGGGAATCCAGGACAAGAATGCACGACTTCAGGATTGAAGGACGTCCATTTCGTACAGAGATATGGAGAAATTACTTTAGTCAGAGGGTGGTAAGTCTGTGGAATTTGTTGCCCTGAGCGGCTGTGGAGGCCAAGTCATTGGGTGCATTAGATAGGTTCTTGATTATCTGGGGCATCAAAGGGTATGGTGAGAAGGCAGGGGAGTGGGGATGACTGAAGTAATTGGATCAGCCCATGATTGAAAGGCGGAGCAGACCCAATGGGCCAAATGGCCTACTTCTGCTCCTATATCTTATGGTTTTACCGTCTTATTTCAGATCACCTAATGGAATATAGCTGCTGACGTGCCTTCGTTGTAATTGCATTAATACTTTGTGCCCAGGATACTACAGATCCTCAAAGATGTTTACAGCGAGGAACTTGAAACTGCTCATCCTTTCCACTGCTGTTCTCTTAATGAAAACTGATGTGTGTTCCCTCGACCTTCCCTTCCTGAAGTCCACAATCAATTCTTTTGTCTTACTGGCATTCCGTACGAGATTGTTGTTGCCACAACACTCAACCTATCTCACTCCTGTATGTCTCTCCTCATCACCATCTGAAATTCGGCCAACAACAGCTGTAACATCAGCAAATTTATAGTTGGCCTTTGAGCTGTGCCTAGCCTCACAGTCATGGGTGTAGAGAGAATAGATCAGTGGGCTCAGCACACATCCTTGAGGTGCACCAGTGAAGATCGTCAGCAAGGAGGAGATGTTGTTTCCTATCCTCACTGTCTGTGGTCACCTGACAAGGATGTCAAGGATCCATTTGCAGAGGGAGTTACAGAGAGCCAAGCTTTGCAGCTTGTTGATTAGTACTGAGGGTACTATGGTATTAAACACTGAGCTGTAATCAATAAACAGCAGCCTGATGCAGGTATTGCTGTAGTCTAAGACCACATGGAGAGCTAATGAGATTGCATCCACCTGTTGTGGTGGGAGACAAATTGGAGTGGATCCAGGTTCCTGTTTAGACAGGAGTTGATTCTGGCCATGACAAACCTTCAAAGGACTTTGTGCCAATGATGTGAGTGCAACTGGGTGATAGTCCAGTTGATGTAAACAAGATCCTTCTGATTCAAAGGTATCATTGCATGAAATATTTGTAAATACAATACAATGACTTAAGTAAAGGCAGATGAACTTCGTTAAAAATCTGAACTTCTCTTGCATGGTGTTGTTGGTGTGCAAGTTATTAATAGAGATGTATAATTGTCAGTGCAACTCTCAGCTGTACAAACAAGGATGTTCCCAGGTTTGATCTCCAGTCCCTGCTGTGTCTGTTATCCTGAGCTAGGGTGATGATTCCGATAAGAACGGAGAAAACAAATGATCAAAGGTGCCTCCTCCTGCTTGGTGACCCGTTCAAGAAAGGGTTGTTCCTACGCCATCCTGCCCATCACTTTCTCGAGGGCTGTTAGCGGATGGGGAATGAATTTGTGGTCTTGACAAGCAATTCTCACATCCTAAAAACAATATTAATATAAAGTCATGCAATGAAAGAGCAGGATGCAATTGGGCTTGTGGCCTGATGTTACAAAATAAACAAAATACCGTCGATATTGGAAACCTGAAATAAAGCAGAACATGCTGAAACTATTCAATTGGTCAAAGTAAAATCGCTGCTGGCTTATTATTGTCACATGCTCTGAGATATAGTAAACCACTTGCCTTGCATACTGTTCATACAGATCAGGTCATTACACAGTGCATTGAGGAGGAACAAAATAAAGCAGTAACAATGCAGAATAAAGTGTACAAGTTACAGAGGAAGTGAAATGCAAGGAAAGAATGAAGTGCAAGATCATGACCAGGCAGATTGTGAGTTCAAGAGCCCACTTACAGTGGCCTATTCAAGCCCAATATAAAGTGAAACATCCTATCTTCCATTTTGGCGCTTTTGTGAGGTCAGTCCGTTGTATCGTACTAGAGGACTGTTCATTGAGGAAATGAGAGGTCATTCTGCTGCAATTTCTTTGGCCTGTTCCTGCACCAATCCCTCGTCTTAGGAATGGTCACTTGGCTTTTGTGTCAGGGCGATGGTGATGTTGATATAACTCAGTGCAAGACAATACTCCAAGCTCAAAGTTCAAGTTTATTACCGAAGTACACATACCATAAAGAACTTTGGAATGAACATCGATTCTCGAACTTCCAGTACCCTCCCTTTCTCCTTCACCATTCCCCAATTCCCATTCTCGCCTCAGCTCCTTACCTGCCCACCCCTCCCTCTGGTACTTCTCCCCCTTCCCTTTCTTCCATGGCCTTCTGTCCTCTCCTATCAGACTCGCCCTTCCCCAGCCCTTTATCTTTCACCAATCGACCTCCCAGCAATTTACTTCACCCCTCCCCTGTTCCCAGCTTCACTCATCTTCTAGTACTTCTTCCCCACCCCACCCCCACCTTCCTATTCTGATTTCTCATCTTCCTTTCCTGAAAGGTCTCAAACCAAATCATCGACTGTACTCTTTTCCATAGATACTTCCTGGCCTGCTGAGTTGCTCCGGCATTTTGTGTGTGTTACTTTGATTTCCAGCATCTGCAGATTTCCTTTTGTTATTAACCCCCAGATTCATCTTCTTGCAGGCACTCGCAAAACAAGAAAAGACAATAGAATTCACAAAAAAAAAACAACACAACAAAGCCCACCACATATCTGATGTGCAAAGGGGGACAGATCGCGCAACTAGTGAAAGAAAGTAAACAAATAGCACATGGAACGTGAACTGTGGAGACCCTGAAAGTGAGTCCACGGCTGTGGAGTACTTCGGTACAGAGGTGAATGGAGCCGTTCCAGGAGGCCGGTGGCTGTGGGTAACAACTGCTCCCGAACCCAGTGGTGTGGGGCCCAAGGCTCCCGCACCTCGCCCCTGAAGAGAGCGAGACTGGTCAAACACAGGCAGATGGCACTGAACACCTGCTCCCGGCCTCCACCTTGCTCGACGCTTTAACCAGCCTGGAGTAATTTAGCCAAGTATGGTCTTCCACTACCCGTCTCGACGCAGCGACCACTCCCAGCAGTGCATGTACCTACACTTGAGATTCTGGTTCACTGCATCCCCCAGGAGATCGCAAAAATCCCAGTTTGAAGAAGGTATCAAAGAGACTGAGGGCTTCTGATTTACAAATCCTATAAGCAGGAAAATAAGTTTAAGAAGACTTCAAAGATTAACTTTTACATCCTCAATGAGCTAAAGCTCTTCACAACTGTGATGTCTGTATGTTTCTGATTAGCAAGGCAAACAACAAAACAGAGTTGTCCATGAGGTGACAGCAACTTAATCCCCTCAATCTAATCAACATACATCAAAGTTGCTGGTGAGCGCAGCAGGCCAAGCAGCATCTCTAGGAACAGGTGCAGTCGACGTTTCAGGCCGAGACCCTTCGTCAGGACTAACTGAAGGAAGAGTGAGTAAGGGATTTTGCAGAATTCCTGTTGTTTCCCCTCAATTTAATGTTGACATTGTCATACCACATGATTCACTCAATCCTCAGGCATGATGGAATGGCGGAACAGACTTGATGGGCTGAATGGCCTAATTCTGCTCCCATGTTTTATAATTATAATAGTACTCTTACACCAGATACATGCCAAGGATCAACAAAAGAAGCAGCTGGATTTATATTTTCGTCTTTTGAAACAATTCCTGTGGAAGGACTATCAGAGAAACTGCTGCCAAAGACCCTCATTGTTATAGAGTACCTTATGATTTAAGTAAATTGGCATTTTTGGCTGCTCTGTCATCTCCCAGTCATTCTCCTTGTACTTATATCCTCCTGCACTCGGCCAGTCCATTGTTTCCTAATCCTCTCATTAATAGATTTGTCCTCCTTAATAGCTCAAAGTTAATTCTCCAATCCCTTCATCAATCCCTATCCAGTCTTCCATCTCTGAGTCAGGTATTTTGACCTTTTGTTGCTCCTTGGAAATGTTCGGCTAACTCCTGACATTCCACTGCTCTCCACGTCTTCACACCTTGCTTCCCTGCCAGTTCTGTTCACCTGGAATTTGGTTTCATATACATTCATTGGCCATTTTATGAGGTACCTCCTGTACACCTGCTTGTTAATGTGAATATCTAATCAGCCAATCATGTGGCAGCAATCCCATGCATAAAAACATGCCGACATGGTCAAGAGGTTTCAGTTGTTCTTTAGACCAGTCATCAGAATGGAGAAGAAATGTGATTGTGGAAGATTGTTAGTAAATTGTTAGTACCAGACGGTGTGGTTTGAGTATCTCAGAAACTGCTGGCCTCCAGGGTTTTCCATGTACATTAGTCTCTAGAGTTTACAGAGAATGGTGCAATGAACAAAAAAAAAAATCCAGTGAGCAGCAGTTCTGTGGGCGAAAATGTCTTGTTAATGAGAATGGTCAGGGGAGAGTGGCCAGATCTGTTCAAGCTGAGGTAGAATATGGTCACCATGAATACAATGGGGGAATTTCTGGGAACAGTGGTCCCTCCAAGGGATAGACTGTTTTGTAGGCAGTAATAATTTTATTTCAATTTGAATTTGTTCACTGTCTGGTAAATACTTAGATGTTTGTATTTTGAGTATTTTTGTGTGAATAAACTTTTGTAATAGAAAAAAGCTGACAGGAAGGTGACAGTAACTTGAATAACCACACATTACAACAGAGGTGTGCAGAAAAGCATCCCTGAATGTACAACATATTGAACCTTGAAGTGGATGGGCAGAACACAATGAACATACACTCAGTGGCCACTTTATTAGACTTTCCACCTTAAAAACCCAACCAGTTTTATTCTCCCCACTGTTCAGTTCTGTAACTTCAACACTAATTCAAAGGAAGGGATGGGAGTCCGGGAATGCGGGTCTAAATTTGTGTTTACTTTAAGCGAAGAGCACACGTATCATGTACTAACGTGGTGATGTAGGCAATTCATGTATTTATACATATAACTCATAATGAATTATTTCAATGAACAAGAATCCTTAATTAAACAATATACAGTGCCTGTAAAATGTATTCCCCCCTTCCCGGAAGTTTTCATGTTTTATTGTTTTACAGCATTGAATCACAATGGATTTGATTTAGCGTTTTTTTGATACTGATCAACAGAAAAAGACTCTTCCATGTCAAAGTGAAAACAGATCTCGACAACCTAATCTAAGTTACAAATGTAACGCTCAGCCTCGGCCAGCACATGTTCATCTAGGGGAAGAAAGCTTCTGGCCCCGCCGTACTGAGAAATCTCGTTTGTGTGGATGTTGCGTGATGTGTTGCCAGGTTACAAATCCGAACCGCAAAATATCAGACAGTACACCGTTGCAATTAAACGATTGAACTTTATAAATCTTAATCTGAGTATAGGGTTAGTAAAGAAAATAAAAAGAAAAAGGGCCAATTTTAAGGAAAAAGTGAAATGAGCACGTTGGAGCTCACTGATACAGCCGTTTGTCCACCATCGACCTCCTCTGAGCATCGCTAACCTTTAGACCCTCACTCCCCGTCCACTTCATCCAGTGGTCTACCAGTCTCTCCACACACATCTTCCCTCTTCACCTCTCGCCGACAAAAGATCACGAAATCCCTGCTTCCAGATCCACAAGAAAGAACAACATCCCACTCATTGGCTAACATACATTCCAAAGGACCCGTTATCTCTAGTCATAACCCAAACATTGCTGCTACAGAGAAACCATTACCTTAGCAGTGGAACATTACAGTGCGGCCATTACATTAGCAGTGAAACCTTACAGCACGTTACACAAATATAAACACAATATAATTGATTGAATAAGTATTCACTCCTTTTAATATGACACACCAAATCATCACTGGTGCAGCTATTTGGTTTTATAAGTCACATAATCAGTTAAATGGAGATCACCAGTGTGCAGTAAAGGTGTTTCAATTGATTGCAGTAAAAAATACACCCGTATCTGTATGGTCCAACTGCTGGTGAGTCAGTATCCTGGCAAAAACAACACCATGAAGACAAAAAAACACTCCAAGCAACTCCACAAAAAGGTTATTGAAAAGCACAAGTCAGGAGATGGATACAAGAAAGTTTCCAGGTCACTGAATATCCCTTGGAGTGTTGGTCAATCATCAAGAAATGAAAACACCTGGCACAGCTGTAAATCTGCCCAGAGCAGGCCGTCCTCAAAAAGAGAGACCATGCAAGAAAGGGAGGCCACCAAGATACCAGTGACAGCTCTGGAGGAGAAACAAGCTTCAGTGGCTGAGATGGGAGAGACTGCACATACAACGACTGCTGCCCGGGTGCTTCACCAGTTGCAGCTGGATGGGGGGCTGGCAAAGGAAAAGCCACTGTTGAAGAAAACTCTCTTGAAATCTCGGCTAGAGTTTGCCAGAAGGCAGTGGGAGACTCTGAAGTCAGTTGGAAAAAGATTCTATGAATCTATGGTCTAATGAAATAAAAATTGAGCTTTTTGGCCATCAGACTAAATGTTAGGGCCAAACAATGCACATCATCAAAACACACAATCCCTACCATGAAGCATGGTGGTGGCTCCATCATGCTGTGGGGTGCTTTACTGCAGCAGGCTCTGGAAGGCTTGTGTTGGTTGGTGGAGGGTAAAATGAGTGCAGCAAAATACAGGGAAATCCTGGAGGAAAACCTAATGCAGTCTGCAAGGGAACTGCAACTTGGGAGAAGATTTGTTTTCCAGCAAGACAATGACCCCAAGCATAAAGCCAAAGTTACACAGGAGTGGCTTAAAAACAACAAATTTAATGTCCTGCAGTGGCCAAGTCAGAGTTCAGAGTCCCGACCACAATCCAAATGAGAATTTGTGGCTGGACTTGAAAAGGGCTGTTTACTCACGATCCACATGCAATCTGACTGAGTTTGAGTAGTTTTGTAAAGAAGAATGGGGAAAATTTGCAGAGTCCAGATGTGCAAAGCTGATAGAGACCTATCCACACAGACTCAAGGCAGTAATTGCTGCCAAAGGTGCATCTACTAAGTACTGACCCGAAGGGGGATGAGTATTGTATTTTATATTCATAATTACTTTAGATCACTTTGTAGAGATCTATTTTCACTTTTTTCTGTTGATCAGTGTAAAAAAAAGCTTCATCTATATCTATGACAAAACATCAAGCCACTCGATGAGCAAGTTGTTTCTCACCATGCTGCTGAATCAAGGATTTCTTGTAAAAGTCCCTCATTACACTGTAATTTGGCTTATTTCCAAAGCATATTAAAGAAGTAGAATCCCATCCATTAAAAAAAATCCATGAATGAAAGTTGGAGCCTGATCAATGGTTCACAATGACACATTTAGTGTAACGAATGGGGGAGAAATGTCAGTTAAAATGGAGTTTTCATATTCTCCCTGTGACCACGTGGGTTTCCTCTGACTGCCCCGGTGTCCTTTCATATCCTGAAAATATCCTCACGGTTATGCTCCAAACTTGGTGAGCACGGTGCGTCCATTAGTGATTACATTGAGGCACCGACAAACCTTTCATCCCAATGTAACTTGCAACATTTCAGGAAATTGCAAAAGGAATTTTTTTCCCCATTGTAAACTTACTGTTTGTAAAGGGCTCACAATGCAGCCCTTAACGGGAGGTGTTACATGAGTGCAAGCTGAAAATTTTCATTAACACTACCACTAGTGTCAAGGTACATTGGTTAAAGCATCATGCATTTGGGAAAATGTTAAACAACCACACTTGAAACCCCCATTGGAGTGCATTTCACAGCTGATCCGTCTGCGATAAAGTTTGCTTCAAATTCATAGAACGTAGAACAGTACAGCAGAGGACCAGGTCACTGTTGTGCCGAACCAGAGAAAAACCACATCAAAAACACCCAAACACTAATCTATCTGACCTACACAATGTCCATATCCCTCCATCTTCCTTACATCCATGTGCCTATCCAAACGCCTCCTAAAAGCCTTTAATGTACTTGCCTCTTCCACCATACCAGGCAGCGGATTCCAGGCATTCACCGCCCTGAGGAAAGAAACTTCCCCCTCGCGTCCCCTTTGAATCTACCCCCGCTCACCTTCAATGCATGGCCTCTGGTATTAGCCATTACAACCCTGGGAAACAGATACTCCATCTATCCCTCTCATAATTTTGTAAACCTCTATCAGACCTCCCCTCAGCTGGTAAAACCGCTAGCTCTAGCAATGGGATCCACCCCTCCGGCTCTACTCGCCGCTAAATATACATTGAATCGCTGGATCTGTTCGAATGCCGGTAAACTGCATAGGTGCGGGAGGACTGAGGTTATCCATGCGGGCTCTCATCTAGATTTCCCTTGGTGAATTTGGTGAACTTCTGGACACAATGTGCTCAGTTGTCTCACGGGCCGATAACCTCACTTGCTATGTCTTTCTTTAAATGCTCATCGGAACGAACGTCTCTTTCTCGCCAGTGCACGGTATTCATTTTTGCTGCGTGTTTATACCTCACGTCGACTTCTGACGCCGTTTTCCTTTTGTTCTGAATAAAGACAAAATAGTGTGGGTAAAAAGTCTAACATATTTATTTACAGGACGCTCTGGCAGTGACTCCAGCTCGACACCAGCGGGTGCAACCAGTTCCCCGACGTCACTTCGGGTTTTGGGTGAACGCCCGCATTGACACGGGGAACTCAATCTGATTCTCAGCGTGCCTCCCACCACTATTTGAAAGGACAATTTTGGCACTAAAGGGTGACACGGCACAGGCCTTGAATAAAGACCTTTTAGTGAAGCTCCCCGCATAATCTGAAAAAAATATGAATCAGTTGACCGTGGTATAATTTACACATAATTTGATAATAACTGTACTTCGAACTTTGAGATGATGAAGGGTCTCAGTCTGAAGTTTGACTCTTTATTTGCTACCTAAGCTCCTGAGTTCCTCCAGCGTTACACCAGATTTCCAGCATCTGCAGAATCTCTTGTTGACAAGGTTGTACGTTTTCCTGCTGAACTTTTAAACCCTCTATCGCCACATGGCGTGTGACACCTGCAGGCAGAAATTGCCGAGGAGGGACCTCTCACCGCGGTTAACAGGTACCTGGACGAGCTTTTGAACTGTCTTAACCTGCAGGCTCTGGACTTGAACCAGAGAGCTGCACTGGTCTCAGTATCTCTTTCTTGGCCTGTCTGGGTGTGACCATCAGATAGCTTCCATCCAGACTGCAAACGTCTATGATTTGGCATCCTACAAATAGCTCAACTTTAAACAGAATATCATTGCCACTTTACACTCTGGGTTGTTTTTGCCCCAGAACCATCTCACAGTGACCTTAACTGAGGTAAATCTACTCTTGACACTGCTTGCAAAGTGTTGATCAAAAGCGTGGTTAACATGGACATTGAACAAAAGTGAAACCTGTTGTGCTGAAATACATCAACCAGCATATAGATTCTATAGAACATTGAACAGCACAATACAGTACATGCTATTCAGCCAACAATGCTGTGCCAACCTTTTAACCTTTCCAAGATCAGTCTAAACCTTCCGTCCCACAAAGACCTCCATAGTGTGACCGTGGAATTAATTTTACCAGAACACTAAGCTTGGTCAACTGGAAACAGGATCAGTCAATGCTTAAAAACCTATTGTAGGGTCAAGGAAAGTCCAGAACAGAAAGGTAAAAGATAGAATTTCAGCTTCAGCCTTTAGCCAAATTTGTTTTATCAAAATAATGTATATAACACGTGGATTGGGAAGGGTACAGAGGAGATTTACCAGGATGCTGCCTGGTTTAGAGAGTATGCATTATGATCAGAGATTAAGGGAGCTAGGGCTTTACTCTTTGGAGAGAAGGAGGATGAGAGGAGACATGATAGAGGTGTACAAGATAATAAGAGAAATAGATAGAGTGGATAGCCAGCGCCTCTTCCCCAGGGCACCACTGCTCAATACAAGAGGACATGGCTTTAAGGTAAGGGGTGGAAAGTTCAGGGGGGATATTAGAGGAAGGTTTTTTACTCAGAGAGTGGTTGGTGCGTGGAATGCACTGCCTGAGTCAGTGGTGGAGGCAGATACACTAGTGAAGTTTAAGAGACTACTAGACAGGTATATGGAGGAATTTAAGGTGGGGGGTTATATGGGAGGCAGGGTTTGAGGGTCGGCACAACATTGTGTGCTGTACTATTCTATGTTCTATGTTCTTAACACACTGAATATGTTGAAGTATGTGCTTAGAAGTGAAGAATTTGAAGAATTGTCAATTCTTGTCGACATTGTTGGAATGTTTCAAGATTCTAGTGCTGACTGTAAACGCGGGTGCACTCTTATGAATTCAATCAAATGTAAATCCAGAAACAGAATAGAAGTGGAACATCTGGATGATCCAATGAGGATTAAGACATATCTTTCACCTGGACAGTGTTTATGGATTTGTAATAAGGACAGACAAGAAAATGTTTACAAAATGTGAAAGTTTTTTTTGTTGTACTGTATCTCATTGTATCCTTCAATTAATAAAAATGTGATTTTTCAAATTTCATTCTAAATATTCATAGTATGCATATTACAAGAAAAAGCATTTAAAGTGCCACGCAGTTTTCAGGCCATGTAAAATTTGCCTGGTCAGAGCAATGGTTGGTCTACATTGCCGTAAAACAATTAGAAAGGACTCTACTTTTCACTACTCCAAAATCATTCTAACTCTTCCTTCCTACTTAGCCCTCCATTTTTCCTTCATCCATGTGCCTATCTATATTTATAGGCATCCGTTAGTCTCATGAGACCATGGATTTGCGCCTTGGAAGGTTTCCAGGGCGCAGGCCTGGGCAAGGTTGTATGGAAGACCAACAGTTGCCCATGCTGCAAGTCTCCCCTCTCCATGCCACCGATGTTGTCCAAGGGAAGGGCATTAGGACCCATACAGCTTGGCACCGGTGTCGTCGCAGAGCAATGTGTGGTAAAGTGCCTTGCTCAAGGACACACACGCTGCCTCAGCTAAGGCTCGAACTAGCGACCTTCAAATCACTAGACGAATGCCTTAACCACTTGGCCACATGCCAACACACGTGCCTATCTAAGAGTTTCTTAAATGTCCCAAATGTACAGTATCTACCTCTCCTACCAGCCCTGGCAGTATGTTCTATCCACTCACCATCCTGTGTGTATTTAAAAAAAACCTACCTCTGCCTTCAATCCTATACTTTCCTCCAATCACCACAGAATTATACACTCTCGTATTAGCCATTGCCAACCTGGGAAAAATGCTGGCTATTTACCATATTGGAGTGGAAAGAGAAAACTGTTTCTACGAATTAGCCTGGGATACAGATGATTTTTAAAATTTGTATCTGAATGGTTATGACATCCCCAGTAGGACTGGCAGCACATGGGAGGTCGGGGGTCTGTGCTTGTGCTGTATGCCTCTGTGGTTCTCTATCCTCTACCAATGGCCTGCACTCAAAGTACGTGATTGGAATAAGCAGCCAGAGGAAGTAGTTGAGCCATATAAAATAGTCTCATTAAAGAAGCACTTGGATAGGTACGTGGGGGTGGGAGGGTGAGGCAGAGTTTAGAAGGCAGGAAATTGGGACTAGCTGGGAGGGCAACTTGGTTGCCATGAGAAACGCATTAGCTGGCATAGTGCTTTACAGCGCCAGCGATTGGGTTCAGACTCTGCTGCCTTCTCTAAGGAGTTTGTATGTTCTCCCTGACACTGTGTGAGTTTCCTCTGTTCCCTCCCACATTCCAAAGACATACGAGTTAGTGAGTTGTGGGCATGCTATGTTGGCGCTAGAAGCAGGTTGGCACTTGTGAGCTGCCCCCAGCACATCCTCAGACTGTGTTGGTCGTTGATTCCTAAATGGACATTGAATCTTTGGGTCCTACCTCACTTTTTTTTAAATATACAGCGTTTCTGATTTTGCATGTTTTTTAAAATCTGTTTAATATACGTAATTGAATCCCTAAACAAACACTTAGACAGTCACTTTGAATGGAATACACCACAAGGTAGGAAGTACAGAAGCCTGAAGGCACACACTCAGTGATTCAGGAACAGCTTCTTCCCCTCTGCCATCCAATTCCAAAATGGACATTGAAGCTTTGGACACTATCTCACTTTTATTTTAATATACAATATTTCTGTTGTTGCATGTTTTTTTCTAATCTATTCAATATATGTAATTGATTTACTTGTTTATTTATTATTATTATGATTTATTTTATTTATTACTTTTTTTCTCTCTGCTAGATTATGTATTCCGTTGAACTGCTGCTGCTAAGTTAACGAATTTCTTGTCACATGCCGGTGATAATAAACCTGATTCTGATTCTGAAACAAAGCATTTCACCGCATGGTTCAATGTTTCAATGTACGTGTGACAAATAAAGTGAATCCAGTTGGATTGGAGGACCTTTACTGGTGCAGTATTCCTATGAGTGTATGACTCCAAGTGCCATTTTGAAAAAAAAACTCCTTTTGTCTGCTGTCCATGTACTTTTCTAGGAACTTGTTTACACAGAGAATGGAACTTGTTACCCCTGGGAGTGGTTGTGACGTTGGCCTGACTCTTGTATGGGAGTGCTAGAGGGAGAATTTGATAGGCTGTGCCGATAAAGGGAAGGTGGGTGGAGCACTCACAGTTGAGCTGAATGCTCGTTATCTGTGCCACCACATTGTTATGCAAGATATTTACTGTGGAGTAGATCCAAACTACAGAAATAATACAAATATGATGGCTACATTCCCAAAGAAAGATGCAGTCATCTTGTCTGAAGGACAAATTTGTGCTGAATTGACAACAGCTTTGATTGGTGGTTTTCTTTTAATTGTTCCCAGGTGTCAACATCTCTGAGGATCTATTCTGGACCCAATATATCGCTGTAACTACAAAGGCGGCACAACAGTGGCTATAGCTTTGACCAGCGGCCAATCCAGACATCGGGTTTGGAGAGGAGGGGACTTCAGCCAGGTCCACTGCCCGAGGATAAAAAACAGGAGCGATTCGTGGCAGCATAATAGAGCTTTGACCAGCAGCCAATCAGCATTTAGGACTGATTAGTAAGAGCAAATTAAAGGAAGACAGGGGCAAGTATAGCGGCCATTGTCTGAGTGGGCATAGTCAGAGTGGTGACCTTAAGGCTTTAGAACTTCGAGGTTCCACTCAGAGAAAGCAAAGGAAAGAAAAGCTCAAGATTTTTCCTTCTCTTCTTTATATCTGCTCAGCTAGGACAGTAGAGAGGCCAGGCAGGATAGTCCAATCCTCCTCTTACAGGATGTGGGGAGGCAAGGATACTTCCAGTATCCCTGACCACCACAACAGCGAAAGGTGCAACCAGCCACAGCTTCTAACAAATTGCACTAAGGCAGTGGTCCCCAACCACCAGGCCGCAAAGCATGCGCTACCGGGCTGCGAGGAAACAATATGATTTGGCATTATGAAATGAGATGAGTCAGCTGCACCTTTCCTCATTCCCTGTCATGCCCACTGTTGAACTTGAACGCACGTGAGGTCATTACCCACGTGAGGTCATCAGTGACCCAAGATGGGCAAAGGAATGGGTCCGTGACCCATTTGTGAATGTCCCCAGTGAATCATCCATATCAGCGCGGGAAAAAGATCAACTCCTCGAGCTTGCAAATGATGGTGGGCTGAAAAGTATGTTTGACATAACGTCTCTGCCGGCATTCTGGATCAAAGTCGAGGCTGAGTATCCTGAGATAGCCACGAAAGCACTGAAAATGTTGCTTCCATTTCCAACATCATCTCGCTGTGAAGCAGAGTCTTCTGCGATGAATGCAACGAAAACCAAGTTGTGGAATAGACTGGACATAAGGAACTCCCTTCGAGTATCGCTGTCTCCCATCACCTCTCGATGGCACCGTCTTGTTGCAGGAAAACAAGCCCAGAGCTCCCACTGATTCAGCAATATTAGTGTGTTGCAATGATTTTATATGTTCATACGGAGAAAATATGCACTGTGTGTTTAACATCCAAAAGTCACTTAAAATGTTATGATGCTATTGACTTATAAGTGACTTATAATTGACTTATCACTATATTCATGCGAGGAAAATATGCGCTGTGTGTTTAATATTAAATTTGTTAGGTAAACCCTTTTAGAAACAAAATTGAGTGTATTAGCCACTTATAAGTGACTTATAGTTGACTTATCACCTATATTCCGGTCGTGATTAACAACACCCCCCCCACCACCCTGTCCGCTGGTCTGCAAGAATATTGTTAATATTAAACCGGTCCGCGTTGCAAAAAAGGTTGCAGACCCCTGCGCTAAGGAGTTGGAGCTGGAATGACTTCAGATCATTCTGGAAACAAAGGGGGTGATAGATAGGACATATAAAGAGGTAGTTACACCCAAGGTGCAGGACACAGGAAACTGGGTGACAGGAAGGGGAAAGGAGTTAAGGAGCCCATGCAGAGTACCCCTGTGGCCTTCCCCTTCAACAACTGATATATCACTTAGGATTCTGTCAGGAAGGGATGACCTAACAGAGGAAAGTCACAGTGGTCAGGTCTCTGGCACTGAGTCTGCCTCTGTGACTTAGACGGGAAGGGGAAGGAGAGGCACACTGTGGTAATAGGGGATTTGTTAGTTAAGTGAATGGACAGGAGGTTCTGTAGGTGAGAATGAGATTCCCGGATGGTGTGTTTCCTCCCCCATGCCAGGGATGCATGGATGTCAGGGATATCAATGGATATCTCACATTTTAGCCCTCAGCATTCTTAAGTGGGAGGGTGAACAGCCAGAAGTCGTGGTCCATGCAGGTACCAATGACATGTGTAGGATGAGCGATGAGGTTCATCATATGGAGTTCAGGGAGTTAGGTGCTAAGTTAAAGGGCAGGACCTCCAGGGTTGTGATGTCGGGATTCCTACCCATGCCACATGCTAATGAGGCTGGAACTAGGAAGATTATACAGTTTAATACATGGCTAAGGAGTTGATGTAAGAGGGAGGGAATAAGGTTTTTGGATCACTGGTCTCTTTTCCAGGGAAGGTGGGACCTGTGCAGAAAGATGGTTTACACCTGAACTGGAGGTGATTAATATCCTAGCGGGAAGGTTTGTTAATGCTGTATGGTGGGGGGGGGGGTATACTCGAGCTGTATGGACTTGTATTTCATTAGGTGTTTGAGAACACTTGCAAATTTCTATAGACGCACTGTGGAGAGCATTGTTACTGGCTGCATCACTCTCTGGTATGGCGGGGTATGTGGCGACTAAACAGGATCGAAATAAGCTGCAGAAAGTTGTAAACTCAATCAGCTCCATCATGGGCACTAACCTCCCCAACATCCAGGATGTCTTCAAGGAGCAATGCCTCAAAAAGGCAGCATCTATCATTAAGGACCCCCATCAACTGGGACGTGCTCTCAACTCATTGTTACCATCAGGGAGGTGGTACAGAAGCCTGAAGGTACACACTCAGTGATTCAGGAACAGCTTCTTCCCCTCTGCCATCTGATTTCTCAATAGGCATTAAACCCATAAACATTACCTCACTACTTTTTATTTCTATTTTTGCACTGCTTATTTCATTGAACTATTTAATATTCACTGCCTATAAACAGTATTCACCCCGCCCCCCCGGAATTTTTGATGTTTTATTGTTTTACAACATCGAATCACAGTGGATTTAATTTAGCTTTTTTTTTGACACTGATCAACAGAAAAAACCTTTCGTGTCAAAGTTAACACAGGTCTCTACAAAGTGATCTAAATAAATTACAAATATAGAACACAAGATAATTGATTGCGTAAGTCTTCACTCCATTCAAGTCAGTACTTAGTAGATTAACCTCTGGCAGCAATTAGTCTTGGGTCTGTGCATAGATCTCTATCAGCTTTGTACATCTGGACACTGCAATTTTTCCCTATTTTTCTTTATAAAACTGTGCAAGCTCTGTCAGATTGCATGGGGATCATGAGTGAACAGGTTTTGTCAAGTCCAGCCACAAATTCTCAATTGGATTGAGGTCTGGACTCTGACTTGGCCACTCCAGGACATTAACTTTGTTGTTTTTAAGCCATTCCTGTGTAGCTTTGGCTTTATGCTTGGGGTCATTTTCTTGCTGGAAAACAATTCTTCTCCCAAGTCACAGTTCTTTTGCAGACTGCGTCAGATTTTCCTCCAGGATTTCCCTGTATTTTGCTGCATTCATTTTACCCTCTACCAACACAAGCCTTCCAGATCCTGCTGCAGTGAAGCATCCCCACAGCATGATGCAGCTACCACTGTGCAGCCTGCAAGGTCTCCACACCAACCATGCCCACATTGCTTGGCAGAACAACACACAACACAAAATGCTAGTGGAGCTCAGCAGGTCAGGCAGCATCTATGGAAATGACTAAACAGTCAACATTCAGGCTAAGACCTTTCATCAGGACTGGAAAGGAAGCAGAAAGATGCCAGAATAAAAAGGAGGGTGGAGGGGAAGGAGGATAGCTGGATGATGATAGGTGAAGCCAGGTGTGTGGAAAAGGTAAAGAGCTGGAGAGGAAGCAATCTGTTCAGAGAGGAGAGTGGACCATAGCAGAAAGAGAAGGAGAAGGAGATCCAGGGGTAAGAGATAGGTAGGTGAGAAGAGGTAAAAGGCCAGAGTGGGGAATAGAAGAGGAGTGGAGGGGGAGGGATGGGGTACTTTTTTTAATCGGAAGGAGAAATCAATATTCATGTCATCAGGTTGGAGGCTACCCAGACAGAATATAAGGTGTTTCTCCTCTGCCCTAAGGGTAGCCTCATCTTGGCACAAGAGAAGAGCATGGACCAACACAAAAGAATGCAAGAAACACAGCAACAGGAGAAGTACCTTTCTGTTAAGGATGCGGCCTGAACACTGGGTCGAAGGGCCTCTGCTGGTAGCTCTGGATCATGACAGTCTTTAATTTCTGTTTTCTTTCACCTGGCCATGTAGGTTCTGGCCCAGCCCCTTTCCTTTTTTGGACTTCCTCCAATTACCTGCTTGTCTCCTCATTTGCACCCACTTGTTCTCTAATTTTCACTCATTACCCTGTCCATTTAAACCCTGCCTTGACTAGCATTCTCTGCCAGTTTGTCCTAGTTCTGAACTTGTGTTACTCTAGCCTGTCATTACAGCTTCTGCCAACTGATTTTGCCTGATTCTGTGTTTTAGATTTTGCATGTTCTTGGACCTTTGGACCTGATTTTTGCCTGTGCGCTCTGGATTGTCTGCCCTCACCTGACTGCCTTTCCTGGTAAGACCCCTGCCTGCCATTTCAGATTTGTGCCTGCCTTCTGTTTTTGAAAGACTGTTGCCTTTGTGCTCCCTAATAATCCTAGTGAAATAGTATTCATTGGTCTGCACTTGAGTCCCACTGAAACCCAACAGAACCTGACACTTTTGTCTCAACAGAGAACAGTGGAGCTCAGTACAGGCCCCATACCCTCTGATGTTGTGCCAACCTTGTAATCTTAGGTTAGAGATCAATCTAACCCTTCCCTCCCACATGGGCCTCCATTATTCTTTCATCCATGTGTCTATCCAGCAGTCTCCTAAATGTCCCTATTGTACAGTATAGATTCATTATTTGTTACATGTACTGTACATCAAAAACATAGTGAAATGCTTTGCTTCAACAACCACTGAGGATGTTCTGGGGGCAGTTACAATGCCATGAAACCTCTGTAGCCAACATAGCAGACCTACAACTTACTAACCCAACCCTGAAGTCCTTGGAAAGTGGATGGAAATGAGAGCATCTGGAGGAAACCCACCCAGTTACAGGAAGGTACAAATTCCTTAAAGACAGCTGAGGGAATTAAATGCAGGTCGCTTACGTTGTCAAGAGTTATGCTGATTGCTACGCAAGTGGTGTAGTGGGTTGAGTACAGATGATATAAGAGTGCCTGTAGCAATGTAGGTTCCTCATCATTATTAAAAATAAATTGAATTCTGAAGATCTGAAATATATGTAAAATGGTGCAAAATTCTCAACTGTCTAGTCAGATTTCAAAGAGAAAGTTTACCTCATGCACAGGACAAGAAGTCTTTCAAATAATGTTTCCACTTGTATCTACCAGAACTTTTAAATTACTTTCAAAGGAGGATATGGCTATTATGTTATAGTGCCTATAAAAAGTATTCACCCCTCTTGGAAGTTTTCATGTTTTATTGTTTTACAATGTTGAATCACAATGGATTTAATTTGGCTTTTTTGACAATCAATTGATTACAATATTACCCACCCCCTTCAAGCCAGCATTGAGTAGATGCACCTTTGGCAGCAATTACAGCCTTGAGTCTGTGGATAGGTCTCTATCAGCTTTGCACATCTGGACTCTGCAATTTTCCCCACTCTTCTTCACAAAACTGCTCAAACTGTCAGATTGTATGGGGATTGTGAGTGAACAGCCCTTTTTAAGTCTAGCCACAAATTCTCAATTGGATTGAGGCCTGAACTCCAGGACATTAACTTAGTTGTTTAAGTTATTCCTTTGTAGCTTTATGCTTGGGGTCACTATCTTACCAGAAAACAAACCTACTCCCAAGTCACAATTACCTTGCAGACTGGATTTGGTCTTCCTCAAGGATTTCCCTGTATTCTGCTGCATTTATTTTACCCTCTACCTTCACAAGCCTTCAAGAGCCTGTTGCAGTGAAGCATCCCTACAGCATGATGCAGTCACTGCTATGCTTCAGTGGGGATGATGTGTTTTTGATATGTGGTGTTTGGCTTATACAAACATAGCATTCAGTCTGATGACCAAAAAGCTCAATTTTGATTTCTTCAGACCATAGAACCTTCCAGCTGACTTCAGTCTCCCACATGCCTTCTGGCAAACTCTAGCCAGGTGAGTTTTCTTTTTCAGCAGTGTGTTTTACTTTGCCACTCTCCCATAAAGCTGCAACTGGTGAAGCCCCCAGGCAACAGTTGTATGCACAGTCTCTCCCATCTCAGCCACTGAAGCATGAAACTCCTCCAGAGTATCATAGGTCGGTTAGTGGCCTCCCTCACTGGTCCCCTCTTGCACAGTCACTCAGTTTTTGAGGACAGCCTGTCCTAGGTAGATTTACAGCTGTGCCATATGCTTTCCATTTCTTGATGACTGACTTAACTGTACTCCGAGGGATATTCAGTGACTTGGAAGTTTTCTTGTTTCCATCTCCTGACTTGTGCTTTTCAGTAACCTTTTTGCGGGGTTGCTTGGAATGTTCTTTTGTCTCCATGGTGTAGTTTTTGCCAGGATACTGACTCACTAGTAGTTGGACCTTCCAGATACAGGGGTATTTTTATTATAGTCAATTGAAATACCTTGAGTGCACATAGGTTTATATATAGAAAGGACACCTTAACTAATTATGTGACTTCTAAAACCAATTGGCTGCACCAGTGACGATTTGTTGTGTTGTATTAAACTTGTTTTAATTTCTTGTTTTAGTTCCAGTTTCTTCTTGATTTTCTTCCATCTTGACATCAGACTTTGGTGCTTCAGGAGCAGTCTGTGGAGAATTTGTCTGTAGTACTGACTGATGCCATCAATTAGTGTTTTATATCTGTAAGTAATTTAGATCACTTTATAGAGATCTGTTTTCACTTTGACAAGTTTTTTTCAGTTGATCAGTGTCAAAAAATGCTGAAGTAAATCCACTGATTCAATGTTGAAAAACAATAAAACATGAAAACTTCCAAGGGGGTGTGAATACCTTTTATAGTCACTGTATCCTTATTTACTGTAATGCCTGCCCACCCCCCACTGAGAACAGCATGTATTTTCCTTTTAAGAACTCCAGGTAGAGTTTTGGATGGTGGGGTGACGATACATCTCTGCCCTCTGCTAGCCTGCAGGTTACTCTTAGGCAAGTTGTAACATCTGCTTAGTCCCCTGATCAGGCTCACATGAAGCCATGGGAGCAGGTGGTGGATGGTTATGAGTAGCTAGTGCATATCACAAGTCTGGATTTTTGTGTCCACTGATGGCAGGCAGACAACCTCTGAAGAAACATAGAAACATAGAAAATAGGTGCAGGAGTAGGCCCTTCGAGCCTGCACTGCCATTTATTATGATCATGGCTGATCATCCAACTCAGAACCCTGCACCAGCCTTCCCTCCATACCCCCTGATCCCTGTAACCACAAGGGCCATATCTAACTCCCTCTTAAATATAGCCAATGAACTGGCCTCAACTGTTTCCTGTGGCAGAGAATTCCACAGATTCACCACTGTGTGAAGAAGTTTTTCCTAATCTCGGTCCTAAAAGGCTTCCCCTTTATCCTCAAACTGTGACCCCTTGTTCTGGACTTCCCCAACATCGGGAACAATCTTCCTGCATCTAGCCTGTCCAATCCCTTTAGGATTTTATACGTTTCAATCAGATACCCCCTCAATCTTCTAAATTCCAACGAGTACAAGCCCAGTTCATTCAGTCTTTCTTCGTATGAAAGCCCTGCCATCCCAGGAATCAATCTGGTGAACCTTCTTTGTACTTCCTCTATGGCAAGGATGTCTTTCCTCAGATTAGGGGACCAAAACTGCGCACAATGCTCCAGGTGTGGTCTCACCAAGGCCTTGTACAACTGCAGTAGTACCTCCCTGCTCCTGTACTCGAATCCTCTCGCTATAAATGCCAGCATACCATTTGCCTTTTTCACCGCCTGCTGTACCTGCATGCCTACTTTCAATGACTGGTGTATAATGACACCCAGGTCTCACTGCACCTCCCCTCTTCCTAATTGGCCACCATTCGGATAATAATCTGTTTTCCTATTTTTGCCACCAAAGTGGATAACTTCACATTTATCCACATTAAATTGCATCTGCCATTAATTTGCCCACTCACCCAACCTATCCAAGTCACCCTGCATCCTCTAAGCATCCTCCTCACAGCTAACACTGCCACCCAGCTTCGTGTCATCCGCAAACTTGGAGATGCTGCATTTAATTCCCTCATCTGAGTCATTAATATAGTAAACAACTGGGGTCCCAGCACTGAGCCTTGCGGTACCCCACTAGTCACTGCCTGCCATTCTGAAAAGGTCCCGTTTATTCCCACTCTTTGCTTCCTGTCTGCTAACCAATTCTCTACCCACATCAATACCTTACCCCCAATACCATGTGCTTTAAGTTTGCACACTAATCTCCTGTGTGGGACCTTGTCAAAAGGCTTTTGACAATCCAAATATACCACATCCACTGGTTCTCCCCTATCCACTCTACTAGTTACATCCTCAAAAAATTCTGAGATTCGTCAGACATGATTTTCCTTTCACAAATCCATGCTGACTTTGTCCGATGATTTCACTGCTTTCCAAATGTGCTGTTGTCACATCTTTGATAACTGACTCCAGCAGTTTCCCCACCACCAACATTGGGCTAACTGGTCTATAATTCCCTGGTTTCTCTCTCCCTTTTTTAAAAAAGTGGGGTTACATTAGCCACCCTCCAATCCTTGAACTAGTCCAGAATCTAATGAGTTTTGAAAAATTATCACTTATGCATCCACTATTTCTTGGGCTACTTCCTTAAGCACTCTGGGATGCAGACCATCTGGCCCTGTGGATTTATCTGCCTGTAATCCCTTCAATTTACTGAACACCACTTCCCTACTAACATGTATTTCGCTCAGTTCCTCCAACTCACTGGGCCCTCTGTCCCCTATTATTTCCAGAAGATTATTTATGTCCTCAGTGAAGACAGAACCAAAGTAATTATTCAATTGGTCTGCCATGTCCTTACTCCCCATAATCAATTCATCTGTTTGTCTGTAGGGGACCTACATTTGTCTTTACCAGTCTTTTCCTTTTTACATATCTATAAAAGCTTTTACAGTCAGTTTTTATGTTCCCTGCCAGTTTTCTCTCATAATCTTTTTTCCCCTTCCTAATTATGCCCTTTGCCCTCCTCTGCTGAACTCTGAATTTCTCCCAGTCCTCAGGTGAGCCACTTTTTCTGGCTAATTTGTATGCTGCTTTGGAATTGATACTATCCCTAATTTCTCTTGTCAGCCACAGGTGCACTACCTTCCTTGATTTATTCTTTTGCCAAACTGGGATGAACAATTGTTGTAGTTCATCCATGCAATCCTTAAATGCTTGCCATTGCATATCCACTGTCAACCCTTTAAGTGTCATTTGCCAGTCTATCTTAGCTAATTCACGTCTCATACCTTCAAAGTTACCCCTCTTTAAGTTCAGAACCTTTGTTTCTGAATTAACTATCACTCCATCTTAATGAAGAATTCCACCATACTATGGTCACTGTTGCCCAAGGGGCCTCTCACAACAAGATTGCTAATTAACCCTTCCTCATTGCTCAAAACGCAGTCCAGAATAGCCTGCTCTCTAGTTGGTTCCTCGACATGTTGGTTCAAAAAACCATCCCGCATACATTCCAAGAAATCCTCTTCCTCAGCACCTTTACCAATTTGGTTCACCCAGTCTACATGTAGATTGAAGTCACCCATTATAACTGCTGTTCCTTTATTGCACACATTTCTAATTTCCTGTTTAATACCATCTGACCTCACTACTACTGTTAGGTGGCCTGTACACAACTCCCACCAGCATTTTCTGCCCTTTAGTGTTACGCAGCTCTACCCATATCGATTCCACATCTTCCCGGCTTATGTCCTCCCTTTCTATTGCGTTAATCTCATCTTTAACCAGCAACGCCACCCCACCTCCTTTTCTGTACAGAGCCCTTGCTCACTCAACATAAGACGTGGACTATGGGGAGGACAGGTATAGATAAGCTGGTGGTATGGGACAGGTAAGTGGCAGATGAAACTTATGAAGAGGGATTGGTAAATTGTTAAGTTGGTTTATTATAATCACATACCATGATACAGTGAAGAAACATATCTTGTATACTGTTCATAGATCAATTCATTACAACTGTCAGTGGTAAAATAATTACATGGTGTAAGCAGTTAATTTTAGTGAGGAAAGACTTTGGGCCATTTGGCTCATGGAGCCTGCTCTGTCATTCCACCATGGCTGATTTATTATCCCTCTCACCCCTGCCTTACCATAACCTTTAACACCCTTACTAATCAACCTCTGCTCTAAATATACCCGATGACTTGGCCTCAACAGCCATCTGTGGCAATGAATTCCACAAAGAACGTGGGTAAATAAAAGTGATAATGTAAATGAGACCTCAGTCGAAAGGGTATAAGAACAACAAGGTTTGAGACCTGCTGTAGATGCGCAGTCTGCTGATGGTTGCCCAAAGTAACTGGTTTTAAGGTGCAAGTAACCTGCCTCTGACCCTTCTCCATTAGTAGAAACAGTTCTGCCAGGCTTATTAGCTGAGCCACATGTGAATGCAGGAGCTGGACTTGCTTGTCAGAGGCTATTTGAGACACATGCCATTAGGAGCATTTAATATGTAGCAGGAGGTTATCCTCCAGCATTCACAAACTTAAGGAAGCATGGACTCCTTAGCTTTATAAAACTGAAACATGGAGTACAAGAACAAGCCTTCATGAAACATTGGTTCTGCCACAATGAGAGTCTTGTGTTCAGTTCTGGAAGCTGCAATTTAAGAAAGATGTGGAAGCTTTGGAGTTGATTCCAGAGAGGATGTGTGGATGAACTGAGGAGGCTGGATGCTCCTCATGGTAAAGAGAAGGCTGTCAGGAGATCTAGTAGACATATGTAAAATTGTAATAAAAAAAGTAAGAAGCTTCTCTAATTAGAAGAATAGTTGAAAACTTGGGGATTTATTATGAAGCCAAATGAAAAAAGCAACAAAAGGATTTTGTTTTACTCTGAATGCTTAAGATGTAGAATAGGCTCCCAGTAGCAATAGATGCAGATCTGGCAGTGGTGTTCAAAGAAAGCTTGGTAAAGTAACTGATAACTTGCAGGACTTGTGGGACTGTGGAAAGAGGGCAGGAGAGTAAAATTCCTCTTGTATACATCCAACACAGAATCAAAGGGCTAAATGGCCTCCTTTGCTGTGACTCTTCTGTGCTCTGAGATTCAGTGACTGATCTAGGTTAATAGAAATTTAACTATAAATTCACACAAATTGAGGTCTCATTCTACTTGCAGAGAAAATCTCAGCAATCAGAACACCTTTCAAGCAAATTAAATGTTGTTTTTCCCTCACTTTGAATCTGGCTGATAATTGAAGCTGCAAAAATATGGCATTTGTATAATTAAAATGAAGGAAGAAGGATCTCTTGAAACTTTCAGTCATCTCATAGACCTGTGAATTCAGGGGGGAAATTTAGCAAGAATATCATCAGGACAATTATTATTACTGCAGAATGTACTTGGAACATGGTGACTTACACAACATGCTGTGAGGGTTGCCAGTGTTTGAATTCAAGGCTGTTAAGTCTGGTTTATGTGCTGTGGAAGCATGGACAGTTAATTTGATTACATTACTGAATTGAATATTGCTGGTGCTACAAATGAACAAAGTTAATTGCAAGTTGTGCAACTGGAGAAAGTAACGGGAGTGTATTGAAGCATGGAATTGACATCAACAACCTTGCAGCTGGGGGCTGCGAAAGAGAAATTAAAGCTGAAGTTAAAGCAAATCTAATTGATGGTCTTCAAAAGGAGTATGAAACAAATGTGAACAAAATTATGGTTTTAATACCATCAATTAATGATCTTATGAAAATTAAAGAAAATGCCTGAAGGGCAATCTTATCTTGTGAATTTGACTAATCTGTGAAGTTGTTGCTGAGCAACATTATATGTTAATCTCATTACTTCCCAAGGCTGAAGCAGAAACAAAATGGATGTTTTTCAGATATTGATAGCTAATGTCGTGCATTCATAGTGGATGTGAAACAATGGTTGAACCAAACACATTCCATTGGAAGTCATATTGCTGCAACAAGTGAATACTTGTTTGTTTCTCAAACTTCAAGCATATTTTCACCATGTGTAACAGGACCCACAAGAAGACATAGACCCAAGTGACAGTGTCAAATGTTAGTGTTCAAAGTTCTACTGCAGGCAGAGAATCTTCTGTATCTAATACCTCCTCTATTTAAAATAAAGGCTGCATTAATTACATGTCAGTGATTATTAAAGGAAAAACATGTGCCAGAAGAATAAGACAAGCTATGGAAAAGGAAGGAACAGCTTAAACTGGAGGAAGATATTACTGCACATATGGCTAAAGTTAATGTGCTATGGAAATCAAGTGTGGTGAGTGCTAACAGTAGGACAATCCTATGGTGTGAGTGCCTTTATTGAAGAGACAGGAAAATAAAAACATCTAATATCAATGTTGATTTATTCATTCCTGAAGTGTCTGTGAAACATGAACAAGACCTCCAAGATGTAGTTCACGGTGTTTAGTTTCAACCTGCACTAATGAGGCATTCTGAACCAATGTCATATGCCACAACTTGAAGTGCTCATGGGAACATTCACTTACAGCATGGAAACACTCTTATTTAAGATGATAGATGTCAGAACAGTAATATTGATTTTGAGGAAGCAAAATGAAATAACCTTATTGGTACAACAGTAATGCATTCCATCTTTGTCCAAAAGAGAGATTCAAATCTTTGATCATGATCCATTGCTGTATCATCCATTCATGAGGGCTTTTGACCACAGGCGTGAAGGCAAGATTGACAGCTATAGTAATTCCCTCCATTTCTTTGAACAGTACACTAGGGGTTGCCCTAGAGAACTTGTCAGAAGTTTTACTGTATATTGATCCTAAGAAAGGATGTGAAAAAGCTAAGGCTTTACTAGAGGAACATATTGGTATTGATCAAAAAATTGAATAATTTTACATGCCCACTAATACATTGATTGTCATAAAGAATTTGCCCTGTATGCTTGGGGATAGAGTACAGTGGTCAATAAACTGCAGGAAAGGCACAACTGTAAGATAACCTTCACTGACATTGATTTTATTGAAAGCTTGCTACATGCCTAGTGTTTATGAACATACAGGGTTCTACATTACCAGCATAAGCAAAGGTGTGAACAAAACTCAATCACAATTTTGTTTTGAGGCTAATGTAAGCAGTTTTGGCACTACTGTGGACATTATGAGAATTAATGCTAAAACTGAGTCTGGAACTAATGGAAGAGAAATGGTCTTGTCAGCCAAAAGAGCTTGTCTGTTCTGCAAGGGTGATCCTACATTGGATTTATGCCCTCAGCTGGAGGAAAAGGCTAATAGTGAGAAGACTGCCTTCCTAAAAGAAAATGGTGTCTGTTTTGGCTGTTTGTGTGCAGAACACATCAGTAAGGATTGTAGAAAATGTCTTTCATGCAAGGTATGCAGTGGCAAGCATCCAAGTGTACTTTATGTTAATGAAAAGGGTGCAGATTCAAAACAAGCTGTGAAAGAATCAGACACAGCAGTGAGTAGTGCCCTCATATCTAATGGCTATACAGGGGCTGGTAATTATGATTTCAAACATCCCATAATTTCATTCCAAGTGCAGTCTAAGAACAGTAGCAAGACAGTGTTTATGCTTTCCTAGATCAAAGGAATACAGCAGTGTTCTGCACAGTGGGCCTCATGAACCAGCTCAACCTCACAGTGGAAAAGGCACACATTCTCTTATGCACTGAGGATGAAGAGGAGGTTGTGAGTAGCTATATTGCTTCAGGATTGGCAGTGGCTGGCCTAGATGGTGAAAGCTATTCTGGTCTATCTAACATCATATGTATGAATGTATCGCTGTCCACAAAGAGAGCATCCAACAATGCAGGGATCTCCAGGGATGGTCTCACCTAGAACAGGTCCATTTGCTAGGTATTGACTCAGAAATCGAGCTGCTGATAGGGACAAAGGTACCCAAAGCATTGGAGCCATGACGAGAGATTTGCAATATTAATGATTGGCTGTGTTAGCTTGGACTGTGAATAGATCACTGAAAGGAGATCACGGTGATGGAAGGGACTGTGCACAGCCAGAGTTGCCCATTGACAGAAACTTGGTTTGAACATGGATAACCTTTGGCAGCAGTAGTTTAAGGCATACTTCCCAGAATGCAGTAGGGATGAACAAACTGGTTCGTCAAGAGAAGACCACAAGTTCATGGAGCTGGTCGCAAATTCTGCAAAACTGGTGGATGGTTATGACTAGATTAGTTTACCTTCGAGAAAGAAAGATTAACATGCAAAATAATAGGAAGATTCTAAACAGCATAGTCTAAATCTGAAGAAAAGTTTTAAGAAGGATTTGGCATTTCACACTGACTACACAGCTTTCATGAAGGATGTCCTCTCCAAAGGTTATGCCGAAAGAGTTCCAGCAGAGGATCTGGAAAACAGTGATGGGGAAGTCTAGTATATTCCACATCCTGGTGTTTATCACCCCAGAAAAGGGAAACTTCGTGTTGTGTTTGACTGTGGAGTGACTTTTCAGGAATATCATTTAATGGTTCACTCTTACAGGGATCAGATCTTACTAGCTCACTGATTGGAGTCATAACCAGATTCAGAAAAGAACCAGTGGTGACCATGGCAGATACTGAGTCAATGTTTTATCAGGTTAAAGTACCAGTGGGAGATGCAGATCTGCTGAGGTTTCTCTGGTGGCCTGATGTTGACTTCAGCCAAGATGCAATGGACTTTTGAAGAACGGTACATCTCCTTGAGGCAACTTCATCACTGAGCTGTGCCAACTTTGCTCTCAGGAAATATGCAGGAGACAGTGAAGAACAGTTCCACTGCAAGCCAGTGGATAAGGGTTTTTATTGCTTCTATGTTGATGACTGCCTTATGTCAGTGTCCTCTGAGGAAGAAGTGGTGTCTCTCTGTCATGACCTTGTATCTATTTGTCTAAAGTCAACTTTCAACTGACAAAGCAACAGACATAGATTGCTAGCTGTGATAACAGGAGCAAAGAGTGAAGAACAAAGGATTTGGATCAAGAAATGCCTTCAGTGGCGAGGATACTTGGTGTGCTCATGAATGGTCTGACAAAATCCACGTTAATCCTCTGCCAGGGCTTTGCAGGCCGTTCCGAGAGATGAAGAGCTGCTGTTTTTGGCATCTCCTGTGTGTTGGCAACCTGAAGAGTGCAAGGCAAGCTGCTCAATCTGCTGATCTATCCCAGGCTACCAGACAGAACGTTGAGCCAAGGCTTTCATTTTGATCACACCTAGATGACTGGTATGTAGCTCCTCCAACACTAGCTCTCAGCTTGGATGGAACACCTCTCAGCTTTCACATAAGCCAACCTCCATCGGCAAGTTTAATTCAGTGCCGGTGAAAATGCTTGAGCTGGAGTTTCTGCTGCACATTCCAGCCATTTTGGGTGGTGGTGTGTATGTAGCCTGGTTACACAACAATGCTATTAATAAAAACGCTGGAGACGGGAGCTAAGGTTCATGGTCTTTACTGGCAGAAAATGAACTTGGCACACATGTACAGATCAATACGTGCCTAATAGCTCATGCTCCATATGTGATTCATTGCACATTCAATGATGTGTTACTAAAACATAAAGTAGTCCCTTATTATCCAGTAGGCTATATGGTACACTCCTCCCCCTTTACTTTAATAGTGTATCAACTTTTTTTTTACCGGGGCACTATGCTAAACAAATATGTTTACCCTTAACAGACAAATGCCTACCATTTGGTTACCTAGTAACTTAATAATACCAAATTATAACAAGCTTTTTTTTTTACTTTTGGTCTTGAGACCCATTTATAACTCAAGTCTCTCGGGGGGGGGGGTCTTCTCCGCCTCTCCGGGTAACGTCTGTCAATAAACTTGTTTGTTTTAATACAGATTTCCATATAAAAGTCATGAAAAGTTGACCTCTGAGCATAGGAAGTTAAGAAGATGTGCGCCTCCAGCTTGCTAAGAGTTCTAGGCAGCAGATCACCTCGTATAATGAAGACTCCTCTGTGCAGTTATCCTAGATATATATGCATCTTTGTGCTATCACTTGTCTTCCTTCCCTTATCTCATTTGTTCCAACTGAGCTAATTACACAGCTAATCTTCGTATTCGCCTTAAATTCCAAATAGATAGCCTGACCTTTATGATATCATCTCTTGTCGTAATATAACTTTCCATCTTCGACTCGTGCTTCATATCTTTGTGCTGGTGAATCAGCAGGAGTGCTGGGAAGATGCTCAGGAGGAGATGGAGATGCTGTAGCTTTTTGTGGAACACATCATTTTTGGAGTTAAAGAAGTACATGATGAATTGGAGAACAAGTTTGCATTCTCTGTTGGTCAACTTGCAAAGAGTGTGAACAGGAACTCGGAGATCCTGAGGGCTCTTTTGGGCTGTGGTTCAGGTCCTCAGGGACTGTAAAGATAGTGCAGGATGTCTGTTCTTCAGGTATGATCTGAAAGAATGTACAATTTGCTTATGAGAACTCAATGATCCCCTCCTGCTTCCATGTGATCATTTTTACTGTTTAAAATGTATAAAGCGGTGGTTTGAATCAGGACAGCGACACTGCCCACTGTGCCATACTTCTCTAGGTGATGATTATGTACCAGCGGTAACAGAAGAAATAAGTGAAGCTGCAGCAAAATTAGTCATATTTTGCAAGAGGTGTGATGCATTTTCCGTAGCTTCAGTTTCCATGGTCTGCTTCAAAGATGACTTGCCACCAACAAAGAAGTGGTTGGTGATCTGCTGTCTCTGCTAGTTACTCAAAAGTAGGGACAATCTAATGACTCACAGAAAGATCAGTACTTTACCAGTAATCATTCACTATTTGATGAAGCAGTTGATCGAAATCCTGTTGTTTGTTCCATAGTTCTTAAGCTGCTGTTAAAGTACAGTTTTGCTGATATTAAGGATTACCTGCAGTGCTATCTGTCTGGCTCAAGAGGGAGAATTCCTTCAGGTGCACATTCAGCACAAGTGTGAAAATACAACAATAGAAACCTTGCAGTTTGTTGCCAGAATTTGCCTCTGTTTTGATGCTGTTCCCCAACTTCTTTGTGAAAAACAAGACACATTGGCTGAGGATTCAAACTAAGTACATGCAAAAGAAACCTTCCTGAAAAGGATTAAGTGTATGATTCTCAATGGAGGAAACGATTGGTTCAACATTTACCTTGTGCGAAAGCTGTTCTGTTTGAATGGAGATGCTGGTCTTTTTGGAGCATTAAGCTTATTGAGAGTTTGCAGATCTTTCATTATCTGTTCATCTGTTAACAAGTAATTTAACAGCGCAGGTGCAGGTTTTTGTCTTTTGTCGGTAAATTAGGGTCATTAGGTCTCCTCCTTTAGTTTCCTAGCTGTTATTGACTTTACCTCCATAGAATCTCTTGTGAGTTCCATTGCTAGCCTCTCATTCTCAGTCATCTTTTTATTTTCTCCTAACTCAATCCTTTTATCTTCAAATTCCTTCACTGCTGCTTTCTTCTCTTTAATATAATTCCTTTCCATTTGTCCTGTCTCCAGTTGCAGAAAAAGTTCTGCATTTCATATTCTTTCCTTGTATTGTTGATCTAGTTCAATGGCAGATGCCATCTCTCTGGCCCTACATTCCTCAGAACACCTGGAGAATAAAGACGCATACGTAAGGCTCCTTTTCATTGACTACAGCTCTGCCTTTAATACCATCATTCCAAATAAACTGATTCCTAAGCTCCGGAACCTGGGCCTTAGCACTCAGATCTGCAGCTGGATCTTCAGCTTCCTCACAGACAGGACCCAGGCTGTAAAAATAGGGGACAAGCTCTCGTCCACAATCACTCTGAGCACCGGTGCCCCACAAGGCTGTGTACTCAGCCCCCTTCTGTACTCACTGTACACCCATGATTGTGTAGCCAAATTTCCATCGAACCCAATATATAAGTTTGCTGATGACGACACAATTGTAGGTCGTATCTTGGGTAATGATGAGCTTGAATACAGAGAGGAAATTAAGAACCTGGTGGCATGGTGCGAAGACAATAACCTATCCCTCAATGTCAGCAAGGCAAAGGAATTGGTTGTTGACTTCAGAAGGAGTAGTGGACCGCATGACCCCATTTACATCAGTGGTGTGCAAGTGGAAATAGGTCAAAGCCTTAAGTTCCTCTGGGTCAATATCACAAATGACCTAACTTGGTCCAGCCAAGCAGAGTCCACTGCCAGGAAAGCCCACCAGTGCCTTGCCTTCCTGAGGAAGCGAAGGAAATTTGGCCTGTCCCTTAAAACCCTCACTAATTTTTATAGGTGCACCATAGAAAGTATTCTTCTGGGGTGCATCACAACCTGGTATAGAAGTTGTCTTGTCCAAGACCGGAAGAAGCTGCAGAAGATCATGAACACAGCCCAGCACATCGCACAAACCAATCTTCCATCCTTGGACTCATTTACACCTCACACTGTCGGAGCAGTGCTGCCAGGATAATCAAGGACACGACCCACCCAGCCAACACACTTTTCGTCCCTCTTCCCTCCAGGAGAAGGTTCAGGAACTTGAAAACTTATGGCCATATTTGGGAACAGCTTCTTTCCAACTGTGATAAAACTGCTGAACGGATCCTGACCTGGATCTGGGCCGTACCATCCAAATATCCAGACCTGCCTCTCGGTTTTTTTTGCACTACCTTACTTTCCCTTTTCTATTTTCTATTTATGACTTATAATTTAAATTTTTAATATTTACTGTTGATTTGTACTCCAGGGAGCATGAAGAGCAGAATCAAATAGCACTGTGATGATTGTACATTCTAGTATCAATTGTTTGGTGACAATAAAGTGTAAAGTAAAGTAGTTTTTTCATCCTTTTCTGATACTTCTGCAAAGTGCCTTCCTGTAACTGTTGTAGCTGTCTTATGAGAGATATCAATTTCTCCTGGTACATCTGCTCTTTTACTTCCAGGTAGTCTTCATCATCCTGCTTATTGGCAATAGCAGTCTCACTTGCATCCTCTATCTTCATCCGAGTCGCAGCCACGGATATTGCATTCATCCTCATCATTGATGCTGTCTAGCTCCTCCTCGTTGTTGTATTAGTTGACAATGGGTGAAAGAAGAGCTGTGGACATCTTCCTCGCTGAGCTGCCCTCCATTATTGACACATCTATTGCCTTGATGGTGTGCCAATCCAACTGGATTTTCCTGAGCCATTCACGTCCCAGCAATGGTGGTCCTCCATTTTTCAATACATTGAGGTTCAGCTGCTGTGTTTTGTCTCCGTAGGTCACTGACACTTTAATTTTACCTTTGGGATGCACTCTCTGTATTGTGTAAGTCTTTAGCAGTAGTTTAGTTCGTTTCAGAGGTATGTGAGAAAACAGTCATTTGTAGTCGTGTACAGAGATCACTGTTAAAGCTGAGCCTGTGTCCAACTCCATATTCAGTCTCACACCTGCCACTTGTGGAGTGATCCTTATTACTCTTCGATCATCTGTCTCTTCCACGCTATGAAGTTGCAGACAAGACAATTCACTTTTGTCTGAGTCGTTTTCATCAGAACTGCTTTCTTCCATTTTGTGTACATTGTGTTTTCCTTTCTGGGGTTTCATGTTTCTCTGTATTTTGTCCTTTTTCTGCTGTTTACTAGCTTTGCATACTCTGACAATGTGGCCCTGTTTGCCACAGTTTCTGCATTCTTTGTCTTTAAACCACCAATCATCAGGGTCATGTGACCTGTTCCCACAATGGTAACATTACTTTCCTTTTTAAATCTTTTTATTAATTTTCCAAAATTATAAACAATAACAATATTGACAGAGATTGGAATTCTTATTGATAAACATGTACAAAAAAGGCTTCAAATAATATGGGTGTAATAGACTTCCAAACTCTTAATATAGTTAATCATAAAGAAAAAAGAAATGAAAAAAAATGCAAAGAAAACCCCCCAAAAAACCAAAACAACTAAATACTAAACCCAAAAAGAAAGCGAGTGAAACAAAACATGGCTGAACCAATATCTTAAATTGAATGCATTCAATAATATTGTCAACTCCACTCCTCTATTCGTATATCTTAAATTAATAAGAAGGGTTTGGAAAAGGTTGAGTGACATCAGGTGGAAATGTTGAATAAATGGCTTCCAAGTCTCTTCAAATTTAACTGAAGGATCAAAAATGACACTTCTAATTTTTTTTCTAAATTTAAATATGATATAGTTTGAGAAGACCAATGAAATGTAGTAGGAGGGTTGGTCTCCTTCCAATTCAATAAAATGTATCTTCTGGCCATTAAAGTAACAAATGTGATCATCTGACAGGCTGAAGAGGATAAAGATCTATGTTCCATCATTGGCAAACCAAAAATTGCCCTAATAGGATGGGGTTGAAAGTCAAAACGCAGAACTGTTGAAATAATATCAAAAATATCTTTCCAGAATTTTTCCAAAATAGGGCAGGACCAGAACATATGAGTCAAGGAAGCTACCTCAGTGACATCTGTCACAAATAGGGTTTATATGGGAATAAAAACGAGCTAGTTTATCTTTAGACATATGGGCCCTATGCACTACTTCAAATAGTATTAGCGGTTGTTTGGCACATATAGAGGAAGAGCTAACTAGTTGAAAATTTTTATCCTATTTCTCTATAGGTAGGCGAAGTTGAAGTTCCCTTTCCCATTCATTTTTAATTTTATCAGATATACCTGGCTGTAATTTCATAATTATATCATAAATAGTTGCTATTAATCCCTTCTGAAAGGGATTTAAACCTAAAATTTTATCGGTGATATCAGTAGGGTCTTTCCTTCATTTCTGTTCAGTGACATTTTATTCATAGCATATTCCAGAGATTTTTATTGTATCTCTGAAACACCCCGTGCTGCTGTTTCCATTGATATTGTAATGTTTAGCACTTTCTCAAATGTAAGGTCTCTTTCACACAGAAGCTTCTGTGTGGTTTCACAGTGCATGCCCCACACTAACCTGTCCCTCAATGCATCCGATAGACCAGCTCCAAATTGACAATGTTCTGATAATTTGCGCAATTCAGCACAATATTCAGAAATACTTTCATTTTTGCTCTGATTCCGATTGTGAAATTTAAATCTTTCAGCAATGACCAGTGGTTTGGGGTTTAAATGCTGTTGGAGAATGTCTACTTTTGTCAGCTGGATCTTCGGGGCTAACAAGCTCCATAGCAGGCCTCTTTTTTTTTTTACTCCCATAATACTGAGTAAGACGCTGGCTTTCTTTTCATCCGTAACACCGTTAGCCTCACAATATAGCCCAGTCTTCAATGTCACTATCAATTGCTGTAATGGTTACAATCAGTGCCATCTTTGTTAATTAAGCCCCGTTCTCCCCTTATTTTTCCTTTTTGACTCGCGTGTCCTTTTTGCTAGTGCCACGAGTGCACTTCGTCTAGATGTGTGTGTGTCGCTCCTTTTTATCTCCCTTCTGGGGCAGGCAGACTCTCAGGCCCTGGGGATCAGCGCCGACTGTGATCTTGGCTGGACATGCTGCGGCTCCAACTGTGTCTCTTGGTCTCCTGACGTTCCCGACCCTGGCTGTGCTCCCTCTTCCTTTCAGGCTTGCGGCCTTGCTTTGCCTCCTCCTCCCACTCCTTGGCTCGTTCCTACACTCTTCTTCCAAGTGTCGTTATCAATTAGAACACGGCGTTCCGATACGATGTAGGTTCAATAACCCTCATCACCAATTTGTTGTGTATGTGGCCTGGTTACACAACAATGCTATTAATAAAAACGCTGGAGACAGGAGCTAAGTCTCATGGTTCCTTACTGGCAGAAACCGGACTTGGCTCACACGTACAGATCAATACGTGCCTAATAGCGTATTCAACAACATGTTACTAAAACATAAAGTAGTCCCTTATTATACTGTAGGCTATATGGTACAGGTGGCCATGTAGATTTGAGATAGTCTGGGGTCTTTTCTGGTCTCCGTTTGTATCACCTCTGCCTTGAGACTTTCAATTTGGGTTAAGGAGGATATGCTAAGAGGAGTGTCCTCTAAGTTTTTAAGGTATTTCCTTTTCCAAGTGTAAATGGGACAATCCATCAGTTTTCCCATAATTAGTTGACCTCTTGAATTCAACCATGTAATTGTGTCCTCCAGGAGACCAAGCCCATCTCTGCATTTGTGTCGTTGCTGTTAGTGGAACACCTTTTACGGATTGAAAATGGACAGTAGTGATTGGTGGTCAGTAATGTGGTGAAAGATTTCCCAAAACAAATACTAGTTGAAATGTTTTACAACCTAAACGAGTATCAAGGCCTCTCTATCAATCGGTGCATAAATATTCTCTGCAGCGGTAAGGGGATGTGATGCAAAGGCCATAGAGAATTCACTTCCATCATTCATAACATGACTTGACTGCACCTATACCATGAGGTGACGCATCCTAGGCAAGTTTCTCTGATGATGTGGATCATAATGTGTGAGTACGGTGTCTGACATCACCATTTCCTTTGCCTTCTGGAAACCCACTCGCATTGCTTTGTCCATTGCTGTTTCTTTCTGATCGGTAGTAATGAGTTCAAGGGCTGGGGCACGGTGGCCAGGTTTGACAGGAACTTGCCATAGCATTTGGCAAATTCTAAAAAGGACTGTGACATGTCCTTTGGCCTTGGGGTATCCACTACTGCTGCGTTTTCTCAGCACACTTGTGTAATCCTTGTGCATCAGTGGTGTAGCCACAGTAAGTTATGATTGCTCTAAAGAATTCACACTTGTTGCATCATGCTCTGAGCCCATAATCCTTTAATCTTTTTAACACTGTCTGGAGATTTTGGCGATGTTTTTTTTACCATCCTTACCAGTCACAACGATGTCATCTAGGTCACACTGAAAGCCTGGGCAGACTTGCAGCATCTGCTCCACAGATTCCTGTCACAGTATGTGGACAGGCGAACTAGGGAGAATGCCATACTAGATCTAGTACTAGGTAATGAACCAGGTCAGGTCACAGATCTCTCAGTGGTGAGCATCTGGGGGACAGTGACCACTGCTCCCTGGCCTTTAGCATTATCATGGAAAAGGATAGAATCAGAGAGGACAGGAAAATTTTTAATTGGGGAAGGGCAAATTATGAGGCTATAAGGCTAGAACTTGCGGGTGTGAATTGGGATGATGTTTTTGCAGGGAAATGTACTATGGACATGTGGTCGATGTTTAGAGATCTCAGGATGTAAGGGATAAATTTGTCCCGGTGAGGAAGATAAAGAATGGTAGGGTGAAGGAACCATGGGTGACAAGTGAGGTGGAAAATCTAGTCAGGAGGAAGAAGGCAGCATACATGAGGTTTAGGAAGCAGGGATCAGATGGGTCTATTGAGGAATATAGGGAAGCAAGAAAGGAGCTTAAGAAGGGGCTGAGAAGAGCAAGAAGGGGGCATGAGAAGGCCTTGGCGAGTAGGGTAAAGGAAAACCCCAAGGCATTCTTCAATTATGTGAAGAGAAAAAGGATGACAGGAGTGAAGGTAGGACCGATTAGAGATAAAGGTGGGAAGACGTGCCTGGAGGCTGTGGAAGTGAGCGAGGTCCTCAATGAATACTTCTCTTCGGTATTCACCAATGAGAGGGAACTTGATAGTGAGGACAATGAGTGAGGTTGACGTTCTGGAGCATGTTGATATTAAGGGAGAGGAGGTGTTGGAGTTGTTAAAATACATTAGGACGGATAAGTCCCCGGGGCCTGATGGAATATTCCCCAGGCTGCTCCACAAGGCGAGGGAAGAGATTGCTGAGCCTCTGGCTAGGATCTTTATGTCCTCGTTGTCCATGGGAATGGTACCGGAGGATTGGAGGGAGGTGAATTTTGTCCCCTTGTTCAAAAAAGGTAGTAGGGATAGTCTGGGTAATTGTAGACCAGTGAGCCTTATGCCTGTGGTGGAAAAGCTGTTGGAAAAGATTCTTAGAGATAGGATCTCTGGGCATTTAGAGAATCATGGTCTGATCAGGGACAGTCAGCATAGCTTTGTGAAGGGCAGATCATGTCTAACAAGCCAAGAGTTCTTTGAGGAGGTGACCAGGCATATAGATGAGGATAGTGCAGTGGATGTGATCTATATGGATTTTAGTAAGGCATTTGACAAGGTTCCACACAGTAGGCTTATTTAGAAAGTCAGAAGGCATGGGATCCAGGGAAGTTTGGCCAGGTGGATTCAGAATTCGCTTGTCTGCAGAAGGCAGAAGGTTATGGTGGAGGGAGTACACTCAGATTGGAGGATTGTGACTAGTGGTGTCCCACAAGGATCTGTTCTGGGACCTCTACTTTTCATGATTTTTATTAACATCCTGGATGTCGGGGTAGAAGGGTGGGTTGGCAAGTTTGCAGATGACACATAGGTTGGTGGTGTTGTAGATAGTGTAGAGGATTGTCAAAGATTGCAGAGAGACATTGATAGGGTGCAGAAGTGGTCTGAGAAGTGGCAGATGGAGTTCAACCTGGAGAAGTGTGAGGTGGTACACTTTGGAAGGACAAACTCCAAGGCAGAGTACAAAGTAAATGGCAGGATACTTGGTAGTGTGAAGAAGCAGAGGGATCTGGGGGTACATGTCCACAGATTCCTGAAAGTTGCCTCGCAGGTGGATAGGGTAGTTAAGAAAGCTTATGGGGTGTTAGCTTTCATAAGTCAAGGGATAGAGTTTAAGAGTCGTGATGTAATGATGCAGCTCTATAAAACTCTAGTTAGGTCACACTTGGAGTATTGTGTCCAGTTCTAGTCGCCTCACTATAGGAAGGATGTGGAAGCATTGGAAAGGGTACAGAGGAAATTTACCAGGATGCTGCCTGGTTTAGAGAGTATGCATTATGGTCAGAGCTAAAGGGAGCTAGGGCTTTACTCTTTGGAGAGAAGGAGGATGAGAGGAGACATAATAGAGGTGTACAAGATAATAAGAGGAGTGGATAGCCAGTGCCTGTTCCCTAGGGCACCACTGCTCAATACAAGAGGACATGGCTTTAAGATAAGGGGTGGGAAGTTCAAGGGGGATATTAGAGGAAGGTTTTTCACTCAGTGGTTGGTGCGTGGAATGCACTGCCTGAGTCAGTGGTGGAGGCAGATACACTAGTGAAGTTTGAGAGACTACTAGACGGGTATATAGAGGAATTTAAGGTGGGGGCTTATATGGGAGGCAGGGTTTGAGGGTCAGCACAACATTGTGGGCTGAAGGGCCTGTAACTGCTGTACTTTTCTATGTTCTATAGTTTTCTGCCAGAGTGCAGGTGAAAACGCTACTCCAAAAATAAGCCCATTTTAGCATAGAGCCCTTTGTGGATGTTCATTGCAGCCTTTCTCAACCTTTTTGCCCTTGAAATAATTTTCAGGTCCCAGCGAACCCCTGTGTATAAATTATTATATCTATAGCTCATGGTACGTTAGCGTGATCAATAAGTTGTAGATGTAATAAACCTAAAATAATTGTTACTGCTCTTTTGAGTAGAGAATGAATTTCTAGCCAACATTTCTTGAAAAAAAACAAAGTTAAGCTTAGCTTACTTTCCTTGAAATTAATCAATCTTTATTTCATAAATTTTAAAAACTCATAAGGCAAACATCATAAATTTCTGTTTTCAGTAAGACTCGAGACTTTCTGATACCCTTCCTTACTCTAAAGCCCAAGCAACATTGGAAACATTTCAAGATTTCCTTTTGCAACATGATTTTTCAAAAGATTCAGTTTTCATTAAAATCCAAGAATTTTGTCACTTGAAGTCAAAATATTTTCCTCAGGGCCTTGCAGAGACTTGTTCAACTGGTTCATATGATGTAAAATGTCTGCTAAGTAGGCTAGCTTCTGCAGACATTCTTCATCTTCAAAGTGCTCAGAAAAATCTGGCCTACTACTTTCTTGAAAGTACTCCTGCAATTCACCTTTCAACTCAAACACCCTGTTGAGAACTCTTCTTCAGCCAAGCCACTGGATTTCTGTGTGCAGCAGGAGATTATCCAGGTTTTCACACAGTTTTTAAACACTCTCGAATGAACTAATCTTTGTTTAAAAAAAGTTAACCATTTTTGTAGCAACTTTTTTCATTTCATCTCTAAGAGTTTTTGACATCCGTGCCTCTCTGTCACGACACACTTTTCTTCACAATGTCAGGATTTTCTTTTTTCACAAGAGAAACTAAACCTCTCATGGAGCCAACCATTGATGGGTTGCCATCACTACAGATGCCAACACATTTCTTCTGAGACAGGCCTTTTGTTTCCAGATATGAAAACAAAGCATTAAAAATACCTTGGCCTTTGCTAGTTTTGGGCAGCTCTTTACAACAAAAAAAGTTTTCTTGAATTTTGCCATCATTTACAAATCTTACACATGCTGCAACATGACATTTATTGGTGAAATCTGTTGACTCATCAACCTGGATAGAGAAGCTGTGGTTTTTCAGTTTATCACACAGAACCTCCTCAGCATCGTGTGACATGCCATCAATACATCAGCTTATCGTACAGTTTGAGAGTGAAACCTTTTCAATTTCTCATACTGCATCTTGTCTGAACAGGTTAATAAAATATAAAAAAGAATGGCATAATAAATAATGAAAAAACTGCAAAAAATATGAAAACTTCAGAGTACAGTTCACTTCTAACCCTCACAATTCATCTTCTGCAAAGTTTACAGAAGCAGTAAAGTGACAGGCCAGCAGCTGAGTTGTGATGTGTAAAAATTCCTTCTTTAGAATGAAAATGTCCCTCCAAACCTCTTCTACACCGGTAGAGCTTGCTCATTCCCATTAGTCAGTCAGTGGCACATAAGGAGAAGTTGGGGGAGGTAATTCAGGAGGGAGAGGCTGATGTCACAGCCCAAGTTGGGTGAGTCCATTCAATACTCAGAAAATGCACTTCATACTCCTCACAAACAAGAGAAAATCCTTCAGATGCTGAAAATCCAAGCAACACACACAAAATGCTGGAGGAACTCAGCAGGCCAGGCAGCATTAATGGAAAAGACTACAGTCAACGTTTCAGGATGAGACCCTTCATGCTCCTCACCAGCTGACCGTCCTCCCCTCTGTGTAATACAGCACTCACCAATTATCAGCCGACTGTCCTCCCCTCCGCGTAATACAGCGCTCACCAATTATCAATGGCCTCCCCTATCTTGCGTCAAAAACTGAGAATGTACTCAGCCAATTAAACACGGTCCAAATAAGCATGATGTTTTCTTTAATTGCGATCTCTCACTGAACCCTAGGGTTCTGCAGAACCCCATTTGAGAAATGCTGGTTTATTGTTAGAAACACCTTAGACTCTTCTTCCATCTCCGTCTGTAGGGAAACCTCAGCTCAGTCCACTTTACTGAAGTGTTTCCCTCCAGAGAAGTTTGTAAAGATATCCTCTTTCCTGGGCTGAGTGTAGTAGCCTACTTTCAGTACTGGGTTGATGGTGATCCTGAGAGAGGCATTCTTCTTTAATACTGCGACCGCTGGTGTGCCCATGGGCTCCACACAACCTTGGAAAGAATTCCTTTAGCCTCCATGTGATCTAGTTCACTGACTACTTTATCACAAATGGTATGAGGAAGTAGACAAGTTTTGCATAACTTGGGTGTGGCATTTTCATTTAACACTATTTTACCCTTGATATGTGGCATGCAAATAGTGGTTGGATCTCCCACAGGAGTTATCTTTTCTCCAGTATAAGTTCTTAGTTGGATATCTACAGAATTCAGTTCAGTATCTTTGAAATACTGTGCAAACTCATTTTGTGGAATTACTGAAACAACTGAGCTAGTGTCCAATTCCATTTTAATAAATTTGCTGTTCACTTCTGGTGTAAACCATATTGCTTGTCACCTGTTACTTTTCACATATTAAATCTCAAGGCTATCTGGTCCTATGTCAGTTACATCATTACCAGATTTTCAACAACGTATAGATCCATGCTCTTTTTGGAATTGAAACTTGATTATTTATCTTTCTCTTTCCCATGCAGTCAACTTATTTTTGATTTCTGGTATGCTTAGTATACGTTCTACTTTTTTGTATTTTCTACAAAGTTTGCCTTTAACACTGCATTGGTCTGTTGTACGTGAACCTGTGACTTCATCTGTTTTCTGCCTTTATTTTAACTCGCTCATCTTCTCCTCTTGCAAAGAAGCACACTGCACTTATTTTTTAACTCGAATGTCTCGCACCGCTTCGACAGGTAGGTAGTCATCTTGGGTTCATTTAAAACTTACTTGTCACCACTGTTATGATTTGTAACACCAAAACATAAAACTAATTGAAAGAAAGCCAAGGGCACTCGAGAGATGCATGCAAACTTCCCTTTTACTTTTAGCAAGGCATGCACTTATGACATAGTGGCATAATGACGTACGCCGTTCACCTACTTTTACATATAATCCGTAATGAATGATGTAAATAACAAAGGATGCTTAATCAAACAAGTTTACAATATGAGGGGTGATTGATAAATTTGTGGCCTAAGGTAGAAGAGTCAAGTTTAGAAAACCTAGCACATTTATTTTTCAACATAGTCTCCTCCTACATGTACACATTTAGTCCAGCGGTCGTGGAGCATACGGATCCCTTCTTTGTAGAAGTGGTCCACAATAGGGATTATCGATATGTTCGTGGCCTAAGGTAGAAGGAGATGAGTTATTAACTTCAAACTTTCTGCATTTTCACTCAGAGTTGAACTGCACGCACATGAAACAAGAGCGTCTTGGACTTCCAGGTGGTCCACAGTAGGGGTGATTGATAAGTTCGTGGCCTTGGGTAGAAGGAGATGAGTTATACAGCTCTTGTTACATGCATGTGCAGTTCAACTCTTTGAATGAAAATGCAGAAAGTTTGAAGTTAATAACTCATCTCCTTCTACCTTAGGCCACAAACATTATCAATAACCCCTGTTGTGGACCACTTTCTGGAGGTCCAAGATGCCATCTTCTACAAAGAAGGGATCCGTATGCTCCATGACTGCTGGACTAAGTGTGTACATGTAGGAGGAGACTATGTTGAAAAATAAATGTGCTATGTTTTCTAAACTTGACTCCTTCTACCTTAGGCCACAAACTTATCAATCACCCCTCATATTATTCAAATATTACTGAAATATTAAATACACAACACCTTAGGATTTGCTTTTTATCAAAAGAAGGTTTTCAATCAGAGCATTGTTCTCAATTCTCATTTCAATTTCCATTATCTTGTGCATAAAGAGGTCATGTTCTTCATAACTTTATAATTTCGCAGGCACTGTTTGGCAGGCATTTCTGTCTCATCACAGCAACTGCTCCGCTCAATACAGTGAAATGTAGAGTTATAAATGCAGACCATCATGCGGTTGTCTCACAAAGAGAAAGCTTGGAGACAGTGCGAGAGGGAGGATAGGCAGGTGATAGAGAAAGGACGCACTCAGACCAATGGTTTCAGATGCATCTATTTTAATGCAAGGAGTATTATGAACAAAGCAGATGAGCTTAGAGCATGGATCAGTACTTGGAGCTATGATGTTGTGGCCATTACAGAGACTTGGATGGCTCAGGGGCAGGAATGGTTACTTCGAGTGCCAGGCTATAGATATTTTAGAAAGGACAGGGAGGGAGTCAAGAGGTGGGGGTGTGACACTGCTGATCAGAGATGTGTCACGGCTGCAGAAAAGGAGGAAGTCACTGAGGGATTGTCTACTCTGTGGGTGGAAGTTAGAAACAGGAAGGGGGTCAATAACTCTGGGTGTTTTTTTTATAGACCACCCAGTAGTAACAGGGACATAGAGGACCAGATAGGGAGACGGATTCTGGAAAGGTATAATAATAACAGGATTGTCGTGGTGGGAGATTTTAATTTCCCAAATATTGATTGGCATCTCCCTAGAGCAAGGGGTTTAGATGGAGTGGAGTTTGTTAAGTGTGTTCAGGAAGGTTTCCTGACACAATATGTAGATAAGCTGACAAGAGGAGAGGCTATACTTGATTTGTTATTGGGAAATGAACCTGGTCAGGTGTCAGATCTCTCAGTGGGAGAGTATTTTGGAAATAGTGATCACAATTCTATCTCCTTTACCATAACATTGGAGAGGAATGGGAACAGATAAGTTAGGAAAGCAGTTAATTGGAGTAAGGGGAATAATGAAACTACTAGGCAGGAACTTGGAAGCATAGATTGGGAACAGATGTTCTCAAGGAAAGTACGGAAGAAATGTAGGAAATGTTCAGGGGATATTTGCATAGGTTTCTGTGTAGGTACGTTCCAATGAGACAGGGAAAGGATGGTAAGGTACAGGAACTGTGGTGTACAGAGGCTGTTGTAAATTTAGTCAAGAAGAAAAGAAGAGCTTGTAAAAGGTTCAAAAAACTAGGTAATGATAGAGATCTGGAAGATTATAAGATTAGCAGGAAGGAGCTTAAGAACAAAATTAGGAGCGCCAGAAGGGGCCATGAGAAGGCCTTGGTGGACAGGATTAAGGAAAACCCCAAGGCATTCTACAAGTATATGAAGAGCAAGAGGATAAGATGTGAGAGAATAGGACCAATCAAGTGTGACAGTGGAAAAGTGTGTATGGAACTGGAGGAGATAGCAGAGGTACTTAATGAATACTTTGCTTCAGTATTCACTACAAAAAAGGTTCTTGGCGATTGTAGGGATGACTTGCAGTGGACTGAAAAGCTTGAGCATGTGAATATTAGGTAAGAGGATGTGCTGGAGCTTTTGGAAAGCATCAAGTTGGATAAGTCACTGGGACCGGACAGCATGTACCCCAAGCTACTGTGGGAAGTGAGGGAGATTGCTGAGCCTCTGGCGATGATCTTTGCATCAACAATGGGGACGGGAGAGGTTCTGGGGATTTGAAGGGTTGCAGATGTTGTTCCCTTATTCAAGAAAGGAAGTGGAGATAGCTCAGGAAATTATAGACCAGTGAGTCTTACTTTAGTGATTGGTAAGTTGATGGAGACTATCCTGACAGGCAGGATTTATGAACATTTGGAGAGGCATAATATGATTAGGAATAGTCAGCATGGCTTTGTCAAAGGCATGTTGTGTCTTACAAGCCTGATTGAATTTTTTGAGGATGTCACTAAACACATTGATGAAGGTAGAGCCGTACATGTAGTGTATATGGATTTCAGCAAGTCATTTGATAAGCTGCCCTATGCAAGGCTTATTGAGAAAATATGGAGGCATGGGATACAAGGGGACATTGCTTTTTGGATCCAGAACTGGCTTGCTCACAGAAGGCAAAGAGTGGTTGTAGATGGGTCATATTCTGCATGGAGGTCGGTGACCAGCAGTGTGTCTCAGGGATCTGCTCTGGGACTCCTATTCCTTGTGATTTTTATAACTTAGTAAATGTGCTGATGAAACAAAGGATGGGGGTGTTGTGGATAGTGTGGAGAGCTGTCAGAGGTTACAGCAGGACATTGATAGGATGCAAACTTGGCTGAGAAGTTGACAGAAGGAGTTCAACCCAGATAAGTGTGAGGTGGTTCATTTTGGTAGGTCAAATATGATGGCAGAATAGCATTAATGGTAAAACTCTTAGCAGTGTGGAGGATTAGAGGGATCTTGGGGTCCGTGTCCACAGGACACTCAAAGCTGCTGCTCAGGTTGACTCTGTGGTTAAGAAGGCATCCAGTGCATTGGCCTTCATTAATCGTGGGATTGGGTTTAAAAGCTGAGAGGTAATGTTGCAGCTATATAGGACCCTGGTCAGACCTCACTTGGAGTACTGTGCTCAATTCTGGTCACCTCACTACAGGAAGGATATGAAAACTCTAGAAAGGGTGCAGAGGAGATTTACAATCATGTTGCCTGGATTGGGGAGCATGCCTTATGAGAATAGGTTGAGTGAACTTGGCCTTTTCTCCTTGGAGTGGTGGAGGATGAGAAGTGACTTGATAGAGGTGTACAAGATGATGCTAGGCATTGATCGTGTGCATAGTCAGAGGCTTTTTCCCAGGGCTGAAATGGCTAACATGACAGAGCACAGTTTTAAAGTGCTTGGAAGTAGGTACAGAGATATCAGGGGTAAGTTTTTTTTTAACGCAGAAAGTGGTGAGTGTGTGGAATGGGCTGCTGGCAACGGTGGTGGAGGTGGAAACAATAGGGTCTCTTAAGAGTCTCCCGGATAGGTACATACAGCTTAGAAAAATAGAGGGCTATTGGTAAGCCTGGGTAATTTCTAAGGTAAGGACATGTTTGGCACACCTTTGTGGGCCGAAGGGCTGTATATTTCTATGTTTCTATGAAAACTAGCCTCCCTTTCTGTCTACACTTTCCACTACCTCAGGAAAACAGCCAACATAATCAAGAAGGAGCCTGGTCATTGTCTCTTCTCTCCCCTACCGTCAGGCAGAAGCTACAAAAGCTTCAGAAAACCAAGTTTAAGGACAACTTGCATCCCACTGTTATAACACCCTCAAAGAGACTTTTTATGTGATGAGGATGAACTTTTAATCACCTCGTCTACCTCATTGTGGTCTTTGCACTTCATATGTCACATATATGTAACAGTATATTCTGCATTCTGTGTTATTTTTCTCCCTTTTGTACAACTGGATGTACTTGCGTACAGAATGATCTGTCTGGAAGGCATGCAATTAAACTTTTCACTTTATTTTGGTACATGAGACAATAATAAAACAATTACCAGTACATTGTCCCTCTGTGTGTCCCTCTGGATCTGGGCCATCCTAGGTCATGAAGTTTTGCTTCCTGAATTTGTCTTTGGAATGAATCTGCTCAGAAATTTTTTTGTTTATATCAGCATGTAAGGCTGGTTTTAAGCAATTGTTAGTTTTTAAGCATTGTCCAATTCAACTTTTAGCTCAAATTCCACAACAGCCATCCTTGCAAACATGGATCTGCAGGAAAGTCCAGGAAGGAGTCCTCGGAATCATTCAACACAGGACACCATTTTGTCCATTAAGCTTTTACCAGCTCTTCCTGAAAGCTATCCAATTCATTTAAAATGAGAAGTCTTCAAAAGCTGCAGATGCTGGAAATCCGAAGTAAAACCAGAAAATGGTGGAAGAACTCAGCAAGTCATGCAGCATCTGCTGAAAGGGAAACAGTTAATGTTTCAGGTTAAAAATCCTTCTCCAGAAATGTGGCAAAGGGTCTTGGGCCTTGTGAATTGGGGTGTAGAATTGTTATTTTCCTTTTATTTTTCTTGTAGCTTAAATTTTCTATGCTTGTATTTTTATATAATTACCTATATTCATGTAATTAATTAGTGAACTTCCCAGTAATTACAGTACAGTTCCTTCTGTATTTTTTTCCAGCTTTTTCTTTGTTTTCAGTAGCAGTTGTCACATCACTTGAAGCTAGCTACTCTGCAGGTTAATTCTATCACTGGAGCTTTGTCAGCTTTAACCTGAATATGAGATCACAATGACTGCTTTTTTTCCTTTGTCTTCTATTCGTTCTCTTGGCTCCTGTATCTTGTTTGTTTTTTGCTCTTGTAACACTGAACAAAATGATTGAAAGCAATAAGTTTTATGCCTCATTCTTGACTTCTGAAGAACTTTTGGTTCACAGAAGCATCAGGATCCAGCAGCCTGGTGTTTTGAGTATTCCAGCAGCTTCTGTTTGATACCTAATTTGCTCCCAGGTCTTTCCCTATTGCCTTTGAAATGTTAACCAGACAGATATCCAGGTCCCATCAATCTGTGTAGATTGGAGGAGAGCGGCACCAGCAAGAGTTGGTAGCAGGAACATTATCCATGTGGCAGTGAGTGGCCAGACAGAAGTTGCTGGTAATCTGGCAGTAAGCTGTTTGCTCAGGATCTGCTCAGCTGCAAGAGGAAATTGGAGTGACGGAAAATCAGGAAAAATCAACAATCTTGCTTGCCAGCAGAAAGAAGTGATCAGCTCATTGCAGAATGGTTATCACCTGAATGCACTGTGAAGGTTTCAACACAACAAATCACCAATTAGATATTTTAAACAACACAGGATCCTTTTCCCTGATGTCAAGGCCCCAAGGAGCTCACCTTTCCTGTGGAGAAAATGAAAACAGCATCAGGTGGCCCTGATGTCATTTACCACTAATGGGAATTATTTCACGCTTTCTCGGGTGGCATGGTGGCATAGCGGATAGCGCCATGCTTTACAGCAGATTCCATTCCTTCTACTCTCTCTAAAGAGCTTGCATGCTCTCCTTGTGACCGCGTGGGTTTCCGTGGGGAGCTCCTGTGTCCTCCCACATTCCAAACAGTGTATGGTTTGTGAGTTCAGGGCATGTTCTATTGGTGTCAGAAGAGTGGTGACACTTCTGGGCTGCCCAGCACAATCTTTGCTGACTGGATTTGATGCAAATGATGCATTTCACAGTTTGTTTCAATGCACGTGTAACAAAGCTAACCTTTGACCTTTGTCTAAGCTTCCAGCACCATTCCAGTCCGTTAGCAATGCCTTCTTTCTCCAGAACATTGCCTACCTGTCCCACTGCTGTTTACTGGCACCTCATCCACAGCTACATTGCTCAGGGACCAATTACTCTAATGCTCACCTCCTCATTTCCATCTGAATCATACTACCGTGAATGCCTCAGTTGTGTCATCACCTGTAAACAGATCTCACGAACTATAAGTCTGAGCTCCAAAGTCTCACAGTGCTTCACAATAAAAACAGTCGGCATCTTCTCCGTAGCCATTCCTACTGGAGCGATGTTCGTTGAGCAAATGACCCAGAGAGTCTTCTCCACACTTGCAGTGTCAAATAACTGCTGGTTTTCTGTGTGTCAGACCAGTTTCCCAATCATTACAGACCAAAGCTGTGTAATTAAATTTCTTTGTGAATCTATCCTCCTCCTTACCTGTCTCTAATGATCGATTTATTTGTCTTCTCAACTACAAGCAACCAGGTGTTCATTTTCTCTTCTTGGTAAAGCATTTGGACAAATTACTGACACGAGGTTCTGCATATGCTGGAAATTGTATGCATTTTGTATGTGCTCCTCTGGGCATATTACCATGCGTGCTTTCAAAAATATTGTTGCTTCCTTTGCAATTCCCAAAGGTGTTCTATTACAACTACGAACTCACGTTTCCTGCTTGGTGTCTATTTCCTCTTCTCCATAAAGCACATGGATGTATTACTGTGGGTGCTTGCAAAAATAGTCATTGTTTTCAATTCATTTCTCAAAGGCAGAACAAGTTGCTGGTGGATTGGGGGTTCGATTGCAACATTTAAAGGAAGGGTTGGATAACTACATGGATGGGGGTGGTATGGAGGAGTGTGGTTCAATGGGACTAGGCAGAGTAACAGTTTGGCACAGGCTTGATGGGCCGAAGGGCCTGTTTCTGTGCTGTACTGCTATATAACTCTACATGGCAAAGGCAGACCTCTCAGTGAAATGCACGCAAAATGTCGGATAAACTTAGCAGGTGAGGCGGCGTCTATGGAGAGGAACAAAGAGTTGATGCTTTGGGCCAAGACCAATGTTCCTTCAAAGGGGTGTGTGTGTCTCACCCACAAAAGGTTTTCACCATTGACCTTGTTGGCATGTTAAGTATATTTCACAATCGTACACAATCTCATTTCCTTTTCTGGTTTCTGATGGTGTTGACAATGTGGAGCATGCGATGATTTGTCAGCAGATTTTAGAACTGGCACATTTATACCGTTTTTATTGTAGAATTTATTGATTCACTGTGTCGAATTCCAAAGAAGCAAAGGGCATGAAGCACAGAAGAGCTGCTAGTTCATTTAAAGCAGAATGGCTTAATGACCATTTCAAACAACTTTAATAACATGTGAAGAGATTGATATTATTATATGTTGCCATATAGTTTATGAGAAATAAGGCTCAATGACGTATTTTATTTCTTTTAAACAATGAACAATAAACTGGATTTGGTAGTTTATTATCCTTTGAATGGCTTCAGGTTTACTTCCAGTTAAAAATTGAGTGTATGCATGTTGTTGACACTGGGCAAAAAAACTGTGCAGCACAGGATTTTTGCACACAGTGGTCATTACAAATTAGAGGGAACATTGGCTGAAGACCCTTCATCAGCACTGCTGCCTAACCAGCTGAGGTCCTCCAGTATTTTGTGTGTGTCACTCTGAATTTCCAGCATCAACAGAATCTCATGTACTTTCAATAAATCATCTACTTCGACCAAAAGACTTAGGAGCAGAATTAGGCCATTTGGCCCATCAGGTTGGCTCTGCCATTCAATCATGGGCTGATCCTTTTTCTTCTCCTTCTCAGCCTCACTCCCTGGCCTTCTCCCCATAACCTTTGATGCCGTATCCGATCAAGAATCTATCAACCTCTGCCTTAAATATATCCATTTAAAACAGAGAAGTGCAGAAATTTTTATCTGGAGGGTGGTGAATTTGTGGAATTTATTACCACCGGCAGCTATGGAGGCCAGGTTGTTGGGTATGCTTAAGGCAGAGTTTAATAGATTCTTGATTGGACATGGCATCAAAGGTTACAGGGAGAAGGCTGGGGAGCGGGGCTGAGGAGGGGTGAAAAGGATCGGCCATGATTGAATGGTGGAGCAGACTTGATGGGCCAGATGGCCTAATTCTGTTCCTTTTGTCTTATGGTCTTATGGACTGAGCCTTCATAGCTGCCTGTGGTAACAAATTGCACAAATTCACCACCCCCTTGCTGAAGGAATTTCTCTGCATATCTGCTTTAAATGAATGCCCTTCTATCCTGAGGCTGTGCCTTCTTGTCCTGAACTCCATCACCATGGGAAAAATACTTTCCACATCTACTCTATCTAGGCATTTCAACATTCAAATTGTTTAAATGAGATCATGCTCCCCCATCCTTCTAATTTCCAGTGAGTACAGGGCCAGAGCCATCAAATGGTCCTCATATGATAACCCTTTCATTTCCAGAATCATCCTTGTGAATCTCCTCTGAACCCTCTCCAATGCCAACACATCTTTTCTTAAATAAGGAGCCCAAAACTGTTCACAACACTCAAGGCGAGGCCTGTCCAGTGCCTTGTAAAGCCTCAGTATCACATCCTTGCTCTTGTATTCTCACCATCAACTCAACCTAAAAGTTAACCTTTAGGGTGTTCTGCACAAGGACTCCCAAGTCCCTTTGCATCTCAGATTTTTGGATTTTCTCCCCATTTAGAAAATAGTCTGCACATTTATTTCTACTACCAAAGTGCATGACCATGCATTTTTCAACATTGTATTTCATTTGCCACTCTCTTGCCCATTCTCCTAATCTGTTTAAGTCCTGCAGCCTGCCTGTTTCCTCAACACTACCTGCCCCTCCACCAATATTCCTATCAAACTTGGCAACAAAGCCATCTATTCCATCATCTAAATCATTGATATGCAGCATAAAAAGAAGCAGTCCCAACACCGACCCCTGCGGAACACCACTAGTCACTATCAGCCAACCAGAAAAGGATCCTTTAATTCACACTCACTGCCTCCTACCAATCAGCCAATCCTCTAACTATGCCAGTAACTTTCCTGTAATACCATGGGCTCTTAACTTGGTGAGCAGCCTCATGCTTGGCACTTTGTCAAAGGCCTTCTGAAAGTCCAAGTATACAACATCCACTGACTCCCCTTTATCCTATGTGTAATCTCCTCAAAGAATTCCAGCAGGTTTATCAGGCAAAATTTTTCCCTTAAGGAAACCATGCCGACTCTGTCCTATCTTGTCCTGTGTCACCAAGACTCCATAGCCTCATCTTTAACAATTGACTCCAACATCTTCCCAACCACTGAGGTCAGGCTAACTGGTCTATAATTTCATTTTCGCTGCCTTTCTCCTTTCTGAAAGAGTGGAGTGACATTTGCAATTTTCCAGTCCTCTGGCACCATGCCAGAGTCCAGTGTTTTTTGAAAGATCATTACTAATGCCTCCACAAACACTACCACCACCTCTTTCCAAACCCTAGGGTGCAGTTCATCTGGTCTGGGTGAGTTATGTACCCACAGATCTTTCAGCTTTTTGAGCACCTTCTCCCTTGAACTGCACTCATTTCTCCTCTCTTACAGCCTTCAGCATCTGGCACACAGCTACTGTCTTCCACAGTGAAGACTGATGCAAAATACTCATGCAGTTCATCTACCATCTCCTTCCCCCCATTACTATTTCTTTGGCCTCATTTTCTAGTGGTCCTATATCCACTCTCATCTCTCTTTTATTTTTGCATACTTTAAAAAGCTTTTACTATCCACTTTGATATTGTTTGCTAGCTTACTTTCATATTTCATCTTTTCCCCCTTAATGATTCTTTTAGTTGCTCTCTAGAAACATTAAAACATAGAAATCCTACAGCACAATACAGGCCCTTTGGCCCCCAAAGCTGTGCTGAACATGTCCTTACCTGAGAAATTACCTAGGGTTATCCTTAGCCCTCTATTTTTCTAAGCTCCATGTACCTGTCCAGGAGTCTCATAAAAGGCCCTATCATATCCACCTCCACCACCGCTGCCAGCAGCCCATTCCATGCACTCACCACTCTCTGCATAAAAAAACTTATGCCTGATATCTCCTCTGTACCTACTTCCAAGCACCTTAAAACTGTACTCTCTCAGCCCTGAGAAAAAGCCTCTGACTATCCACATGATTAATGTCTCTCATCATCTTATACACCTCTATCAGGTCACCTCTCATCCTCTGTCGCTTCAAGGAGAAAAGACCGAGTTCACTCAACCTGTTCTCATAAGGCATGCTCCCAAATCCAGGCAACATCCTTGTAAATCTCCTCTATACTCTCTCTGTGGTTTTCACATCCTTCTTAGTGAGGTGACCAGAACTGAGCACAGTACTCCAAGTGGGGACTGACCGGGTTTCTATATAGCTGCAACGTTACCTCTCGGCTTCTAAACTCAATCCCCCCAATTGATGAAAGCCAAAGCACCATATGCTTTCTTAACCACAGAGCCAACCTGCACAGCAGCTTTGAATGTCCAATGGATTCAGACCCCAAGATCCCTCTGATCTTCACACTGCGAAGAGTCTTACCATTAATACTATATTCTGTCATCATATTTGACGTCCCAAAATGAACCACCTCACACTTATCTGGGTTGAACTCCATCTGCCACTTCTCAGCCCAGTTTTGCATCCTATCAATGTCCCACTGTAACCTCTGATAGCCCTCCACACTATCCACAACACCTCCAACCTTTGTGTCATCAGCAAATTTACTAATCCATCCCTCCATTTCTTCATCCAGGTCATTTATAAAAATCACGAAGAGTAAGGGTCCCAGAACAGACCCCTGAGGCACACCACTGGTGACCGACCTCCACGCAAAATATGACCCATCTACAACCACTCTTTGCCTTCTGTGGACAAGCCAGTTCTGGATCCACAAAGCAATGTCCCCTTGGATGCCATGTCTCCTTACTTTCTCAATAAGCCCTGCATGAGGTACCTTGTCAAATGCCTTGCAGAAATCCATATACACTACATCTACTGCTCTACCTTCATCAATGTGTTTAGTCACATCCTCAAAAAATTCAATCAGGCTCGTAAGGCACGACCTGCCTTTGACAAAGCCATACTGACTATTCCTAATCATATTATGCCTCTCCAAATGTTCATAAATCCTGCCTCTCAAGATCGTCTCTATCAACTTATCAACCACTGAAGTAAGACTCACTGGTCCATAATTTCCTGGGCTATCTTTACTCCCTTTCCTGAATAATGGAACAATATCTGCAACCCTCCAATCCTCCGGAACCTCTGTAGGGTTTTAAAAGCTTTCCAACCCTTTATATCTTCCTGCTAATTTTTGCTTTGTTGTATGCCCTCTCTTTTGCTTTTACATTAGCTTTGACTTCCCTTGTCAACCACAGTTGTAATATTTTGCCATTTGAGTATTTCTTCATTTTTGGAATATCCTGCACCTTCCTCATTTTTCCTAGAAACTCAAGCCATTGCTGCTCTGCTGTCATCCCTGCCAGCATTCCTTCTGATTTATTTTGGCCAACTCCTCTCTCATACCACTGTAATTTCCTTTAATTTCCTGAAATACTGCTACATCAGACTTTACTTTCTCCATATCAAATTTCAAGTTTCAATCATATTATGATCACTGCCTCCTAAGGGTTCTTTAACTTAAACTCCCTAATCGCCTTCGGATCATAACATAACACCCAATCCAGTATAGCTGATCCCCTACTAGGCTCAACGACAAACTGCTCTAAAAAGCCATCTTGCAGGTATTTAACAAACTCACTCTCTTGAGCTCCATTACCAACCTGATTTTCCCAATTGACCTGCATGTTAAAATCTCCCATGACTATCATAACATTGCCCTTTTGACACGCCTTTTCTATTTCCTGTTGTAATCTGTGGTCCACATCCCAACTACTGTTGGGAGGCCTGTACATAACTGTCAGCAGGGTCTTTTTACCCTTGCAGTTTCTTAACTCAGCCCACACTTTATTTACTTCATTTAAATAAAGGGCTCCACTGTGAGTGTGTCAGTATCATTGACAAACTTACTCCACAAACAATGCATCATGCTCTGTAAAAATTGTCTCTAAGTCAATTGTCCAGTGAGTCGATTTGATTTTGGGAATCCAATTGTACTGCAGAGAAAAAGTCAAAATATTTACAATTTATTCAAGTTGCCTAACCCTGAATTGACTGTACTGTGATCAGTATTAGCTCTGGTCAATGCTCATCTATTCACAGCCCCAAGTAACTTAGTCCTGGAGTTAGAAACTTTAATTTAATCATGTGGGCTAAATGAAAGATAATAGTATTAGCAGTTCGAAAGTCTGCTTCTGTAATTTGATTCCACTCAGGTCAATGGAACTTAATTTCTGAACTGGACTTCAGTAAATTTGTTCTTTTGGTGAAAGCAACCAGGTGAGATTTTCTACCCCCTATGTTTATTTGTCAGTGTCAGGTGGATACTATGCTACATAAATAAAGTGCCAGGGACTTGTGGGGATATGAACCAGGATTTATGAAGCTACGAGTCAGAGATTCAGCTTCTTCAGATTACTGTCAGAAGACTGTGCATTCAAACTCCATGCCAGATGTGAGCATGTGATCGACAATTATGACGTAGTGAGCTGCTGAGGTTGCATTGTGAATGAGATTTTAAATTGATTAAATTTCCCCATTAGGCTGCAAACTGAAATAAGAATCATAAGATACAGGAGCAGAATTATGCCACTTGGCCCGTTGCATCTGCTCCTCCATTTCATCATGGCTGAACCAAGTTTCCTCTCAGCCCCAATTTCCTGCCGCCTTCCTGTATCCCTTCATGCCCTGTCCAATCAAGAAACTATCTTTTTCTTTTCCAGTATTTTTATTAATTTATATATATATAAGAATACAGAAAAAATAATGTCAATACATTAAACTAAATTGCATATAAAGACTCCTTATCCTATATTTGTACAGGTCAATTAGTTTGTAACATTGAAAAATAATAATTTTATTATATAAAAAAAACTAACCCACTACCAAGACCGAAGCTGATTAGTAGAAAAAAAAGAAAAAAGATTGTCATCATCTGTGCTTTAACAGCAAATCAAAGATTTTGAAAATAATTCAGAAAAAGTCCCCACAATGTTTGAAAGTCTTGATTAGATTCAAAGGTTGAACATTGAATCTTCTCTAAATTTAAACATGACATCACATCACGTAACCGTTGGGCTGAATAGGAGGGGTCACATCTTTCCATTTAAGTAAAATTGTCCTTCTGGCCATAAGAGTTTCATCTCCTAAGTTACAGAGAAAGGTTGAACAAATTGGGTCTTTATTCTTTGGAGCGTAGAAGGTTGAGGGGGAACTTAATAGAGGTATTTCAAATTATGAGGGGGATAGATAGAGTTGACGTGGATAGGCTTTTTCCATTGAGAGTGGGGGAGATTCAAACAAGAGGACATGAGTTGAGAGTTAAAGAGTAAAAGTTTAGGGGTAACATGAGAGGAACGTCTTTACTCAGAGAGTGGTAGCTGTGTGGAACGAGTTTCCAGCAGAAGTGGTTGAGGCAGGTTCGATATTATCATTTAAAGTTCACTTGGATAGATATATGGACAGGAAAGGAATGGAGGGTTATGGGCTGAGTGCAGGTCAGTGGAACTAGGTGAGAGTAAGAGTTTGGCACAGACTAGAAGGGCCAAGATGGCCTGTTTCCGTGCTGTAATTGTTATATGGTTATAAAAGCCAAAACGTGCAAATCAAATGGCTCCAAAATAATATCCTTTCCTCCAACAATACCAAATAAAGTAGTCAAAGGATTAGGCTTGAAATTTACTTTAAAAAGTATTGAAAAGGTTTGAAATACTTCTTTCCAATATTTTCTAAGACTCAGACATGTCCAAAACATATGAATGAGTGAAGCTTCTCCATTATTACATTGATCACAAAACAGAGCTATATCTAAATAAAAATGAGACAACTTATCCTTAGTCATGTGGGCCCCATGGACCACTTTAAATTGAAGGAGAGAGTGACAGGCGCATAACAATGAAATGTTGACCAATTAAAATATTTGATTCCAAGTCTCCTCAGAAATTGAAGTCTGTAAATCTTGTTCCCAAAGATTTTTAATTTTATCTAAAGGAACACTTCTCATTCTTAACAGCATTTTAGATATAGATCCATTATGAAAAGGTTTCAGATTAAAGATTACATCCAGTAGTTTCTTATCAGGACTTTTAGGGAATGTACTTATTTGAGACCGTAAAAAATCTCTTATTTGTAGATATCGGAAAAAATGCGTTTTGGGTAAAGTATATTTAGTTGACAATTGTTCAAACAAAAAGAGAAAGCATTTATGACCTAACTTATCCCATTCTTTAAAAGCCACATCAATCATAGAGGGTTTAAAAAATAATTAGTAAGAAAGGGATTCAAAAGAGAAAATCTCAATAAGCCAAAATATTTTTGGAATTGTATCCAAATCCTCATAGTGTGTTTAACTACCAGATTAACAGTTAATTTACTCAAAGACAAAGGAAGTGAGGATCCAAGAAGAGAAATAATAGAGAATTTATTAACAGAATTAGCTTCTAAAAAAACCCACATCAGGCAATCCTCTATCATGGTCCAGTCCGTGAAGTCCGTATTCCGGTTCACGGTCCGGTCCATCGACCCTTGCTCCAGGTTTTCCTATCTACCCTGTTTCTGTTCTTGTTGAGCTCTAATTGAGGCAGCTGATGCTCATTGGGGCTGGCTGCATAAATACTTTCAGAGATCAGGGCGTGGCTGCTGGATTGTTCTTGTCCTTACTCCTTGTATCCCTTCCTCTGCCTTCTGTTTCCTTGTCTGAAGCTTTGCCGATAACTCTCGCCTCACCTGAAGTTCTCGTTTCGCCCTGCAATGCCTGAAGCCCTGCCTTGTCTTGCCGGTATCTCTCGCCTCGCCTGAAGTTCTGTCTTGCCTTGCATTGCCTGAAGCCTTGCCTTGTCTTGCTGTCTTGTCCTGGAGCCACCCCGTACCTAGCTCCCTTCCTGTCCCTTGCCTCCATCGGGTAAGCCAGGCCGTCTTGCTGTTACCTGTGGTTGGTGCTGTCCCTTCCTGTCCCTTGCCTCCTTCGGGTGCTGATCTGCGCCCTGCCCAGGGGAACCACGCTCTGCCCAGGAGGAGCCTCCAGCCTCCTGCCTAGCCTCTAGCCTGAAGACTCCAGCCTCTTGCCTCCTGCCAAGCCTCGCCTCATCTCTAGCCTCTGGCCTGAAGACTCCTGCCTCCTGCCAAGCCTCGCCTCAAGTCTCTAGCTTCTAGCCTGAAGACTCCAGCCTCCTGCTTCCTGCCAAGCCTCGCCTCAAGTCTCTAGACTCTAGCCTCTAGCCTGAAGACTCCAGCCTCCTGCCTCCTGTCAAGCCTCGCCTCGTCTCTAGCTTCTAGCCTGAAGACTCCAGCCTCCTGCCTCCTGCTAAGCCTCACCTCAAGTCTCTAGCCTCTAGCCTCAAGCCTGAAGACTCCAGCCTCTTGCCTCCTGCCAAGCCTCGCCTCTAGTCTCTAGCCTCAAACCTGAAGACTCCAGCCTCATCCTACCTGCCAGCCAAGCCTCGTCCTTGCCTAGTTCCGGGGTCCGCGCCAGAGGCAAGACCCAGCTACTGGGTCCTTGTCCAGTCTCTGGCTCGGAGTCCAAGCCCGGGCTCCTAGCTCTCCAGTCCTGTTCCAGGTTCCTGGTTTTCCTGTCTATGTCCTTGCCATCGCCCTGTATCCTAGTCCTGTCCATAGTACTTCAGTGTCTGTGTCTTGCACTTGGGTCCGTTCCTAGCCACCTCCTTATGCCATCCTCACCATTTATATAATATAACCAAAATGTAAGATTTCTTATATTAACTGCCCAATAATAAAATCTAAAGTTTGGTAAGGCTAATCCTCCATTCTTTTTATCTTTCTGAAGATGAATTTTATTTAATCTGGAATGCTTATTCTTCCATATATAAGAAGATATAATAGAGTCAAGAGAATCAAAAAAAGGATTTAGGAATGAGAACTGGCAATGCCTGAAAAAGATATATAAATTTAGGTAATATATTCATTTTGATAGAATTAATTTGACCAATTAACGACAATGAAAGAAGCAACCAATTTGATAGTATTCTTTTTACATGATTATTTAAAAAAATTTCTTTAAATAGACACTTATAATTTTTAGTAATTGTTATACCTAAGTAGGTAAATTGGTTTCTTACAATTTTAAAAGGAAAGTTAGAATTTATTGGTATCAAATTGTTCAAAGGGAAAAGTTCACTTTTATGTAGGTTTAATTTATAATCTGAAAATTGGCTAAACCAGGAGAGTAAAGAAATTACATGGGATAATGAAGTCTCAACATTAGAAATAAATAGCAGCAAATCATCAGCATACAATGAGACTTTATGAATAGTGTCTCTCCTTAAAATGCTGGTGATATCATTAGATTCTTGACAAGCAATGGTTAAAGGTTCTGAGGCCAGATCAAAAAGCAAAGGGCTGCATGGACAACCTTGTCTAGTGCTATGTTGAAGCTTAAATGGATTGGAGTTATGAAAATTAGTGATAACTCAAGCAGAAGGGGCTAAATAAAGTAATTTAATCCATTGAATGAAAACAGGTCCAAAATTAAATTTTTCCAAAATTTTAAATAAATAATTCCATTCAACTCTGTTGAAAGCTTTCTCAGTATCTGGGGATATCACACATTCTGATACCATGTTAGAAGGAGAATAAATAACATTTAATAACTGGTGAATATTAAAGTGAGAATATTAATTTTTGATAAATCCGGTTTGGTTATCAGAAATGACAGATGGTAAAATAATTTTCAAACCTATGGGCCAAAACTTTAGATAAGACATTAAGTAAAGAAATTGGTCTATAAGAAGAGCATTCAGCTGGATCATTATTCTTTTTAAGAATGAGCGGAATGGAAGCCTGATAAAAAGATTGAGGAAGTCTGCCCGACTTAAATGAATCTGAAAAAACTGAACATAAATGAGGTATAAGCAGTGAGGAAAAGGTCTTGTAAAATTCTCCAGAAAATCCATCTGGACCCAGAGCTTTCCTCAAACATAATGAGCGCACAGCCTCAACAATTTCCTCAAAAGAAATAGGTTGTTCCAATAATTTTCTGCTGTTGGCAGAAAAAGTAGGAATAGTCAGTTGATTGAAAAAAATGTTCATTACAGTATCATCCTTGGAAGATTCAGATCTACAAAGATTAGAATAAAATTCTCTGGAAGTATCATTTATTTCTAAATAATCAGTTGTCCTATCACCATTAGCTTTGCATATTTCTTTAATCTGTTGCTTAGCTCTAAAGGTTTTAATTTGATCAGCCAATAGGTTACCTGTTTTATCTCTATGAATATAAAATTGACTTTTAGGAATTGGGTTTCAATTGGATAAGTTAAAAAAAGATCATATTTAGTTTTAATTTCAACACGTCTTTTATATAAAGCAGGTTAGTTTTAATTTCAACATGTCTTTTATATAAAGCAGGTTCTGGAGCCAAGGCATACTCTTGGTCTAACTGTTTCAGCTGATTAGTTAAATCACTTCTCTCTTTATTAGCTTTCCTCTTAATACTTGCAGTATAAGAAATAATTTGTCCTCTAATATACGCCTTAAAGGCATCCCATCTGATAAGACTAGAAGTCTCCTCTAATGTATTCTCTTCGAAAAAAAGGTAATTTGTCTCTCCATAAACTTTAAAAAAAATCTTTATCAGATAACAGTTAGATTAAATCACCAAAATCTATTTGTTTGAAGAAGACCAGGAAGATTTAAAGATAGGAACACAGAAGCGTGATCTGAAACAGCAATCTCTTTATATTCACAGGATTGAACTAATGAAATCATTTGGCTGTCAATAAAAAAAAAATCAATCCTGGAATATGTATGATGAATAAGAGAAAAAAAATGAATATTCCTTATCTATTGGATGAAAAAAAACGCCAGGCATCAACAATACCACATTTCATTAAAAAAAATTTAATAAACACAGCTGATTTATTTGGTATCATTGGTTTAAAAGATGAACGATCTAAAACTGGATCTAAGCAACAATTAAAGTCTCCACCCATCACCAATGAGCACAGACTTAAATCTAGCAAAAATGAAAAAAAGATGCTCAAAGAAACCTGGGTATTCTATATTCGGAGCATATACATTGGCACATACCATTAATTTGTTATTTAGTTTCCCTGATACCATAACAAAACGTCCATTAGTATCAGAAATTACTTTATGTTGAACAAAGGGAACTTTATTATCTATGAGGATCAAACATCTCTTGCTTTAGCCTGAAATGAAGAATGAAAATAAGATCCTCTCCATCGATCAAAAAAAACTGTGAATTGTCACAATTGCCACATGTGTTTCTTGAAGAAAAATAATGGGTACATTAAGTTTTTTAATATAGGAAAAATCTTATTTCTTTTCACAGGGTGATTTAGTCCTTTTACGTTAAAACTAAGTAAATTAATACTTTGATCCATTTTAAGGCTCTTTATAAGAAACATTAAAATAGCAATCAGGAAAATGTATATCAAACCCAAATAGCAAACCTTGAAATATATTAATTAAGCAACAGAATTGACTAGATTCCCAAATCAACTTCAAGAAAAAAAGACTCCCCAACCCTCCTCCCCCTCCCAAAGAGAGAAACTCAGTTAGAGAGCAACTGATATCTACTTCCCCTAAACACCTTCCCTTAGAAAGCCTGTTGGAACCGCTCCAAGAATTCAAGGTTATTTACTATTCCGACCAAGACTAAATAAAATACAGTGAGAAACAAGCTTAGACGGGTTTATCAAACAGAAATAACAATTATTCATACTAAAAAATATTAAACAGTCATTTTTAATGTATAGTATTTCTGTTTTTGCAAGATTTTTAGTCTATTCTGTGTGTCACTCTACAGTCATTCGTTTTTTTAAAGCCTAAAAATTCTCGTGCCTGTTCCTTCGTATAAAACCATTTAAGTGATCCATCTTCCAATGTAATCCTCAGTCGAGCTAGAGGACGAAGACAGAGTTTAAATTTTGACCGTATAACTTTGTCGTAACTTTTTTGAACTTAGCACGTTCTGACATAACTTTTGATGAAAAATCTTGAACAATACGTATCTTTTGATCTTGCCAGTCAATCATACCTTTTCCACGAGCAGCTTGAATCAGACGATCCTTTATTTGAAATTCATGGAAACATATAATGGCTGATCTTGGTTTAGATTTTGAAGCCGATCCATAAATAGGTGACCTATGAGCACGATCAATCAAAGGCAGAGACTTTATAATATCAGGGAATAGTTCCATCAAAAGAGTTGCAAAGAATTCTTTAGGATTATCTCCTTCCGTTTGTTCTTTAAGTCCCAAGATTCATAAATTGTTCCTCCTACTTCTGTTTTCCAAATCAATAATCTTCTGTCTCATCATTTCGTTGGTCTTAAATTGTTTTTCATATAGTTTTGCATATCATCCATTCTCCCATCCAGTAAAGTAATAACATCTTCATCTTCCTTTATCTTCTTATCATGTTCGGTTAGAATTGCTTGAATATCTTCTAGTTTCGTAACTATTTATTTAATTTCAGTGCTGATTTCTTTTCTAAACTGTTGAAACTCCTCAGTAAGCTTTTGAATTGAAGTTGTAATAGCTTCCAAAGCTGTTTTAGTAGCCATATTAAAAGAATATCCCATCTAACAATAGTATTTCAAAAGGGTGGAGAGAAAAGTAAGTAAATTAGGAGCAGCAGTATAGAGCTGTTGCTCCATTAGTGGCCTCAGGCAGTCCAGGAATCTATCAACCGCCACCTTAAATATACACAAAGACTTGGCCTCCATAGCTGCTGTTGGCAAAGAATTCCACAGATTCACCACTCTCTGGCTTAAGAAATTCCTCCTAATCTCTACTCTAGAAGGGCACCCCTCTATTCTGAAGCTGTGTCCTCTGGTCTTAGATTCTCCCACCATAGGAAGCATCCTCTTCACATCCACTCTACCAAGGCCTTTCGTCACTCAATAGGTTTCAATGAGGTCACCACTTATTCTTCTGAATTCTAGTGAATACGGGCCAGAGTCATCATATGCTCTTCATAAGACAAGCCGTTCAACCCTGGAATCATTTTCGTGAACCTCCTTTGAATCCTTTCCAGTTTCACCACATCCTTTCTAATATAAGGAGCCCAAACCTGCTCACAATACCCCAAACGAGTCCTCACCAGTGCTTTACCGGCACAGCAGGTCCATGGCGGATGCCACGTCATTGGCTCGTCACTCAACCCTGAAAAGATGCATTCACCAGGATGCTCCTTACCGACTACACCTCGGCATTCAATACCATAATTCCCTCAAAACTAATCAATAAGCTCGAAGACCTCCTTGTGTGGCTGGATCCTCGGTTTCCTCACTTACAGTCCCTAGTCAGTTTGGATTGGCAACATCATCTCATCCACAATCTCCACCAACACAGGTGCATCACAAAGTTGTGTACTTAGGCCCTTGCTCGACTCACTTTACACTTATGTGGCTAAGCAAGTTTCAGTGCCATATTTAAATTTGCTGATGACACTGCTATTGTAGGCCAAATCAAAGGTGGTGATGAATCAGCATGCAGAAGAGAGACTGAAAATCTGGCTGAGTGGTGTAACAACAACAACCTCTTACTCAATCCCAATGAGACCAAGAAGCTGATTATTGACTTCAGGAGGAGAAAACCAGAGGTCCCTGAGCCAGTTTGAGGATGATAACAAGATTGGAAGAGCTGTGGATAATGTAAAAGACTGGGTACAGCACAATATAGATCAGTTGTAGAAATGGGCTGAGAAAAGGCAGATAGAGTTTAACCCAGATAAATGTGAGGTGTTGTTCCTTGGTAGGGCAAACGCAAGGAGACAGCACACTGTTAAAGACGAGGTCCTGCATAGTGTTGCTGAGCAGAGGGATCTTGGGATCCAAGTTCATAGCTCCTTCGAAGTGGTTACACAGGTCAATAAGAAGCTTATTGTATGCTAGTTTTTATTAGTCGAGGCATTGAGTTCAAAAGTCAAGAGGTTATTTTGTAACCTTATAAAACTCTGATAAGGTCACATCTGGAGTACTGCGTACATTTCTGGTTGCCTCACTATGGAAAGGATGTTGAAGCTTTGGAGAGGGTGCAGAAGAGGTTTACCAGGATGCTGCCTGGTTTAGAGGGCATGTGCTACCACAAAACACAAGATAAACTTGGGTTGTTTTCTCTGGAACATTAGAGGCTGAGGGGAGATTGGATAGAGGTTTACAAGATTATGAGAAGCACAGATAGAGTGGACAGAGAGTATCTGTTTCCCAGAGTTGAAGTACCAGAGGACATGCTTTGAAGGTAGGAGGGGATAGATTCAAGGGGGATGTGAGTGGTAAGTTTTTTACTCAGAGTTGTGGATGCATGGAATGCGCTGCCTGGTATGGTGATAGAGGCAAATACATTAGAGGCTTTTAAGAGGTGTTTGAATAGGCACATGGATGTAAGGAAGTCGGAGGGATATGGGCCTGGTGTAGGTAGGAGGAATTAGTGCTTGGGTGTTTTTGATTTGCTTTTTAGTTGGCTTGGCACAAATCTGTGGGCCAAGTCATCTGTTGCTGTGCTGTTCTCTTCTATGTACTGATCAAAGGATCAGAGGTGGTGAGGGTCAGCAATTTTAAATTCCTTGGTGTTATCATTTCAGATGACCTGTCCTGTATCCAGCACAAAAGTACAATTATGAAGAAAGCACAGCAGAGCCTCTACTTCCTTAGGAGTTGGCAAAAATTTGGTACAACATCTAAAACTTTGACAAACTTCTATAAGTGTGTAGTAGAGAGTGTATTGACTGACTGCATCATGGTCCGGTATAGCAACACCAATGCCCTTGAATGGGAAATCTTCCAAAAAGTAATGGATATGGCCCAGTCAATTACGTATGAATCCCTCCCCACCACTGACACAACTACATGGAGGTTTGATGTAGGAAAGCAGCATCCATCATCAGGGACCCCCCCACCCACATGGGTCATGCTTTCTTCTCACTGCTGCTATCAGGAAGGTGGTACAAGAGTGTCAGGACTCGTGCCACCAGGTTCAGGAACAATTATTACCACTCAGCCATCGGGCTCTGGAACCAGAGGGGATAACTTCACTTGCCCCATCAATGAACTGTTCCCACAACCTATGGACTCACTTTCAAGGACTCTTCATTTCACGTTCTTGATGCTTGCTTATTTATTTATCTATTTTATTTATTTACTTATTTACATTTTGTATATGCAGTCTGTTGCCTTTTGCACACTGTTTGCTGCCTTGTTGGTGCGGTCTTTCATTGACTCTATTATGGTTACTGGATTTATTGAGTATGCCTACAAGAAAATGAATCTCAGGGTTGTATATGGTGACATATATGTACTTTGATAATAAATTTACTTTGAAATTTGACAGGACACAAGGGAAAGTCTGTGATGGGGTTGACGAGCAGATGTTTCTGCATTCTATCATTTTGGCTCCATTTTCCTTTTCACTAGAATGATCTTCTCTGTAAGGAGCTTCAGGATGACTGGCTGCCACTCTGGATTGTTGGTTCTGAAGTGGTTCGTAAAGCCAATGTGGGAACGGTAGGCCCTTCCAAAGGTGGGGCAGCAAAAGCCTGGTGACTTGAGTGGGCATGCACTTGTGAGGCTGTCCTCCCCTTCTGTGCGCTCCTGATGCCCGAATCAAGGTGGTCCCCATCACTCTAAATGTTCCTTATCCAGACCGCTGTGGCCCAAAGAATCAGAACATTACTTTCTGGAGAATTTGAGGGCATCCTTGAACCTTGTCTGCTGTAATCTCTTCCTGTGATGGAGTCGGAATGGAGTGGTTCTTTTGGAATTCTGGTGTTGGACATTTGAGTGACGTGGCCTCACCACTGTAGCCAAGTCAGCGCATCTTTGGCCTCAATGCAGGGGATGTGTGTTGGGTCCAGGGAGATACTGACCTTGCTTTCAAAATTCAAAGTAAATTTATTATGAAAGTACATATATGTATACTACCATATACAACCCACAGCTTTATTTTATTGTTGGCATACACAAATAATCCATAATGGAATAATAACCATAAAAGAATCAATGGAAGACTGTATCAACCTGGGCGTTCAACTCGTGCAAATGACAATGAACTGTGAAAATACAAAAATAAATAATTATCCTTCCAATAGACATGGTAGCTTTGATAGAAGCAGCTTTGGTGGTACTTTCATGTGCTTTTATACCTGCCATAACCAGACCAGATCTCAGAAGCAAATATTGGTGGGTACAGAAAGCAAGGGTTAAAATACTATATTATTTACAGGTAATGAATGTACAAGCAAGAAGGGAGGCTTAGAAGACCTATTGCTTCTCCCATTTGATGTTTAACTAAAAGTAGTATCCAGTCTGATATTTGATCCTTATCTCAGTATGGGTATAAGAACCGGCAAGATGTCCCAAGGCTCCTCAGAGGACCGTCTGTCAAACAGAAACGAGCCATTTTGGCAGATGACCAAATATATGGCAAGGGATTAGGAAGGGTCAGGCAATGCACACAAAATGCTGGAGGAACTCAGCAAGCCAGGCAGCATCTATGGAAAGGAGTACAGTCGTTGTTTTGGGCTGAGATCCCTCAGCAAGACAGAACGAATCCTCATTTTTTCTCTCCAGTCCTGAAGGGTCTCGGCTCGAAGTGTTGATTGTATTCTTTTCCATAGATGCTGCATGGCATGCTGAGATCCTCCGGCGTTTTGTGTGTGTTGCCTGGATTTCCAGCATCCGCAGATTTTCTCTTATTTGTGATTAGGAAGTCAGAGAGGTTTAAGGGGGAAATTCCAAGGTTCAGTGCCTGGCACAGCTTCCAGCCATGAAAGGAGAGGAAATAGGGATGATTGGAGGAATTCCAATTTCACAGAACAGCAAATGCCACGGTATAGGTCAATGTTGATAAACATGATTCCCAGTTGTAGAGAATAGTCAGGACAGATCACAAAGGAAAGACTATGATGGCAATGTCTTGTAAAGCTAGAGGAAATGACGTATAGGAAGGATGAGACTATCAATAAATTTGCAAATGATGAGAATGTCTCAAAGTTTGATGCACGTCCCACAACTCACCCACTATCAGATTTCCGAATGCTCCACGAATCCATGAACACTACCTGTTTTGCTCTCCTTTTGTACTACATTTTAAAAAATATTTCTTATTGTAATTTATAGTAATTTTTTAATGTGTTGTGTACTGCTGCCACAAAACAACAAATTCCACGGAATATGTCAGCGATAATAAACCTGATTCTGATTCATCCGATCAAACACAGACCACAGATCAGTACAGACCCTTCAGCCTATGATGTTTTGTCAACATTTTAACTTACTCCAGTATCAATCAACCCTTCCCTCTCACATAGCAATTCATTTTTCTATCATCCATGTGCCTACTTAAGAGCCTCTGAAATGTCCCCAAGTATCTTCCTGTACTGATATAACTGGCATCTGTAGAACTATCTGTAGAACATATTAGGTACATATATACAGCCAGGGTGCCCAAGACTTTTGCGCGGTATTGTATTTGGAGGGTTTCGGGAGGGATGTGGGACAGGAGGCAGACAAATGCCAGGGGTAGGGGATGGTGCAGGTGCAGACAACCCAGCCCAGAGGCACCAGGTAAGGTCATTTGATTCCAAACAATTGTTTTATTGATCAATACAGGATGTCCCTCTGTCCTTCTCACTCCCTTCCCCTTTCCCCAACCATGATTCCCCTCTCCCTGCCTCCTCCCCACTCTTGGTCCCCAGTAAAGTCTTATATCAGAACCAGGTTTAACACCACTCACATATGTCATGAAAGTTGTTTCTCTTTTTTTGTGGCAGCAGTACAGTGCAATACATAAAACTGTACATGAAATGAAGCTACTGGGTACTTGCCATATTTTCTGATGTTTGGGTGCAAAGCAAGGTTGCCCATTGACCTTTGTTTTGGCACTGACAAGGGTGACTCACCCCTGAAGACCTATCTGAAGTATGTGTCTGATCTGAGAAGAGAGCTGAAAAGGGCTTATGAATTGGCTGGGGTTGCAGCTGCCAAACAGAATCAAGGAAATAAGAGGAGGTATGATCAAAAGTGAGGTTCTCCCAACTCCTGCTGGGAGACCGAGTCTTTGTAAGGATTTTGGGGCACCTGGAAAGCACAAGTTGGCTGACCACTGGGCGGCTATGCTGTATGTCGTGGAGAGTCAGATGCCAAACCTACCAGTTTTCTAGATGAAAGCAGAGGGTAGGAATGGACCTGTCAAGATTCTCCATCGGAACCACCTGCTGCCCCTGGGACAAAAGGTGCCGGTGTACCCAGAGCCCGACTTGGAGCCTACACCTAGCGAGAGGACTCTGCAGAAATGCGGGGCGACTGCAGGGCCCACGGGAAGCGAGGTTAGGCAGGCCCCCACTCCTGAGAAGGATACTGATTTGGAGGATGAGGACCTGGATCTGTGGTATATGCTGCCTTTCGCTAACTCCCCATTGATTGAGGAAGAGATTCGCGGCCCTGAGTCAGGTGAAGTTGGGGGAGGGGTGCTATCTGTGAGCAGCCTGGGTTGCAGTGGGACTCTGCAGGGGAGGAAGCAGGGCTTGGCCACGGGACAGATGGCTCAGAGTTGCAGGTGGGCACTTGTGATAGGTTGGGGGAGGCCACGCCAGGTAGACTGGAAGTATCCCCGGTACTGTCTGAACCTGAAGAGTTAGGTGAGGGAGAACATTGGTCTCAGAGAATTAGGAGACCGCTGGATAGGCTGGCCTATGTAGCGCCGGGGGAACAGAGTGTGATCCCTACCATTTTGGGGAGCTATGCCACTGCCTCTTACAACTGGATTGGGCTTTGTGTTTTGCAGGAAGGGTTGGAGAGTTATCTCAAAGTCACGAGGACGACTAAATTTGGTGGGGGGGGGGGAGTGTAACGTGCTGTAAGGTCTCACTGCTAATGTAATGGCCTTGCTGTAATGTTTCACTGCTAAGGCTAAGGTAATGGTTTCTCTGTAGCAGCAATGTTTGGGTTATGACTAGAGATAATGGGGGCTTAGGAATGTATGTTAGCCATTGTTCTTTCTTGTAGGTCTGGATGAGGGATTTTTGCGGTCTTTTGTTGGGGAGTGATGAAGGCAGAGGAGGTGAATAGCGAGAGTTGGTAGACCACTGGATGGAGTGGACCAGGGAGCGGGGGTCCGAGGATACGGTTGGAGGAGGTCGACGGGAACAAATGGCCGACACTGTGAGCTCTGCTTGTGCATTAGACTGTTTCATGGGAATGGCCCCTTTTCTCTTTTTCTGTTTCTTTACCAACCATATAGTTAAATTAAGAATGATAAAGCTCAATCATTTAATAGCATATTGTGTACTGTTTTGTTATTTTGGAGTACTGATTTGTAACAGGGGACACATTGCGCAGCATCCACCCAAATGAAATTTCTTAAATTTGGCTGGGCAGGAGGCTATCATCCCCTCGATTAAGCCACTAGCCAAACCCAGGGTTATGTGTGCAAAGATCTTAAGCCACCCTTGCGGCAGTGCCTATAAAATGTATTCAACATCCCCCCCACCGCTGTTTTCACATTTATTGTTACATAACATTGAATCACAGTGGATTTAATTTTGCTTTTTTGACACTGATTAACAGAAACACTCCTTCATGCCAAAGTGAAAACAGATCTCTACAAAGTGATCTAAATTAGTTACAAATATAAAACAAGATAATTGATTGCATAAGTATTCACCCACTACAAGCCAGTATTTAGTAGATGTGCCTTTGAAGGCAATTACAGCCTTGAGTCTGTGTGGATAGGTCTCCATCAGCTTTGCACATCTGGACACTGCAAAATTTCCCCATTTTTCTTTACAAAGTTGCTCAAACTCTGACAGATTGCATGGGAATCGTGAGTGCACAACCCTTTTCAAGTCTAGCCAGAAATTTTCAATTGGATTGAGGCCTGGACTCCGACCTGGCCACTCCAAAACATTAACTTTGTTGTTTTTAAGCCATTCTTGTGTAGCTTTGGCTTTACACTTGGGGTCATTGTCTTGCTGGAAAACAAGTCTTCTCCCAAGTCGTAGTTCTCTTGCAGACTGTATCAGGTTTTCCTCCAGGATTTCCCTGTATTTTGCTGCATCCATTTTACCCTCCACCTTCACAAACCTCCCAGAGCCTGCTGCAGTGACGCCAAACACAGCATTTGGTCTGATGGCCAAAATACTGTTTTGGTTTCATCAGACCATAGCAACTATTTCCAGCTGATGTCAGAGTCACCCACATGCCTTCTGGCAAACTCTAGCTAAGATTTCATTGGAGTTTTTTTCCCCCAACAGTGGCTTTCTCTTTGCCACTTTCCCATAAAGCTGCAGCTGGTGTAGCATCCAGGCAACAGTTGTATGCACAGACTCTCGAATCTCAGCCACTGAAACTTGTGACTCCTCCTGAGTTATAGGTCTCTTGGTGGCCTCCCTCACTTGCACGGTCACTCAGCTTTTGAGGAAAGCCTGCTCTAGGCAGATTTACAGCAGTGCCATATCCTTTCCTTTTCCTGATGATTGACTCAACTGTACTCCAAGGGATATTCAGTGACTTGGGAATTTCCTTTTATCCATCTCCTGAATTGTGCTTTTCAATAATCTTTTCATGGAGTTGCCTGGAGTGTTCTTTTGCCTTTGTGGTGTAGTATTTGTCAGGATACTGACTCACCAGCAGTTGGACCTTCCAGATACAGGTGTATTTTTACTACAATCAATTGAAACACTTTGACTGCACACAGTGATCTCCATTTAACTAATCATGTGACTTCTAAACCCAATTGGCTGCACCAGTGATGATTTGGTGTGTCATATTGAAGGGGGTGAGTACTCATGCCATCAGTTATTTTGTGTTTTATATTTGCAATTGATTTAGATCACTTTGTAGAGATCTGTTTTCACTTTGACATGATTCGAGTCTTTTTTGGGTGATTGGTGTCAAAAAAGCCAAATTAAATCCACTGTGGATTCAATGTTGTAAAACAATAAAACATGAAAACTTCCAAGGGGATGAATACTTTTTGTAGTCACTGTATATATGGTGTGCCAAAGACTTTTGCACACTATGGCTTGTGTTGCACTGTATTTTGCTCTGAAGCGTTGTACCATCTAGACATTTCTGGGATATTTATTCACTAAACCATGGAAAGGAGAATGCTGCACTGGTTTACATACATAAAGTCCATGATCCCCACCCAATAAACCTCCTTCCACTTTAGATGATTGAGAGCATCCTGACTGGCTGCATCACTGCCTGGTATGGGAACTGTACTTCCCTCAATCGCAGGGCTCTGCAGAGAGTGGTGCGGTCAGCCCGGCGTATCTGTAGATGTGAACTTCCCACAATTCAGGTATTTACAAAGACAGATGTGTAAAAAGAGCCCAAAGGATCATCGGGGACCCGAGACACCATCACAAATTGTTCCAGGCTGCTACCATCCGGGAAATGGTACCACGGCATAAAAGCCAGGATCAACAGGCTCCGGGACAGCTTCTTCCACCAGACCATCTGACTGATTAATTCATGCTGATACAATTGTATTTCTATGTTATATTGACTGTCCTGTTGTACATAATATTTATTATAAATTACTATAACTGTACACTTAGATGGAGACGTAACAAAGAATTTTACTGCTCGTATATATGAAGGATGTAAGTAATAAAGTCAATTCAATTGAATTGTTGAATAATTGGGCAGCTTGTTTTTCAGGCGTTGTACTGTGCCATGCGGTCGACCAAGGACAAGAGCCAACCCATGCAACCTATAAATTTCATATTATTTTATTGGGAGCAGCTTTTCCACAATATATAAATATATTAACACACATGAAAAATACAACTTCTAAGGCACCCAGAAAAGTGTCTGTACACCAATTACAAAAGCAGTAAACCAGTGTAGGTTTCTGACTTACACAAGTTAGTCATCACATAGATCAGAATTACCTGGTAGTTTATAGAACATATAGATAATATATCTCCAGTAAGAAAAAGGGTGCCCACATCAAAAAACAGATTGCTAAGAATTCTTAAATAAACACAGCCCCCGCTTACAAAAAAAACTTTTAAAACCCATTGTGTTCTGCTGTGGGATAAATACATTTAACATGTTTCCAACATACATACAATTCAGCCCCTGCAGTTTGCTGTGATATGACTGATCCTCTTGGTCGATGATGTACACTTTCATTCTGTTTTCTTCACCAGTAACACCAATTATCCAAAAGGTGAACTTTCAACGCTCCTTGTGGCTGGGATCTGATAATCTTCTGTGAAATTCTTTGCATCTTGAATGGAAAAGAACTTGGCGAAAAAACATATCCAGAATACAAAGAGCTTCAATTTTTCTTGGCATATTAACTTTCAAACACAGGGTAGTTTTTTAAAAAAAACATGAAATTGGGGCAAATGGTGTTTCATAATCATTAAAAACAATATACATTGGCACAAAGCGTTCGAGGTTAAATAGGCAACTGATGAAACAAGGTCTACTTCGGGACAAAAGACTCTGAAGAAGCAAAGCAGTAAGTCTTGGGTAATGATATATAAAAGAAAGTTTATCATTTGACAAAATATATATATATTTTTTGCAATTTTGTCATATTTCGGTGTAACGGTGTCAACTCATCAACGTCACTGCAGAAGCAACTAGAACAATGATGAAAATCAAGTGCACATCTCCATGGAACCAGCACAGTTTACTCTATATCCACAAGCTGTAGATACCAGTGAATATTTAAATTACAATAAACACAGCAGCTTACAATGAACACGCTTTAAAGTGTTCGACCCCTTCAATGTGGTGTCCCATTTGATGCTTGTAAATACTGTATTTGTGCCAGTACGCAGGTATGGCTGTTCTCGAATCAGGAAACACCTATCTACTTTTGCACAACTAAAATTTAACCAACAAATACTTACTGAACCCTTTTCGATTTAGTGAGATAAAACCCATATCTTCTTTGTAACATACTCCTCTGAGTCACTTAACAACAGCACATACACTGTGTCTGATTAGTGCATATTTCTTTAAATAAATAAGAAATGAAAACTCACTACTACTTTAGGACATAGAGCATGGAATATGACTGATAGGCTTTGGACCTTGAGTTGGTCATATGACAGCAACCAGAAAGATAATGGTAATTTTTAAGGACTGGAGGGAAAAAGACTTCACAACCAGAATATTTCTTCTGCATTTTATGAATATTATATTTGGTATTCAAACCCTGCTTGTATGTTTTATGATTCAAGACGGAACTGTACTCAAAAGCATCAAGACTACAGTCACAATGATCTCTTGCACGGTTGACTTAGGTAGTCAGGATCATTTCAAAAATAAAACTTCAAAACAAATGCTCCCAGTAAGATTCACACCTAGGATCGTAAAAATCCAAAAGAAAAATAATGTGTTCCATTAAACCTTATTGTTCAAGCTGAAAGGAATAATAAATACTTAAAATCTGCCATTGCTTAACTAGAGTTTGAAACTTTTGTAAAATAATTAAGAATAAAGATGTCACAATTTTAACGTTATTTCTTCCTGCATGTTCCCCTGATTGCTTAGTAATCAGGAAAAAGTTTACTGAAAATCTACACCAATAAAATGCATTTATCACTTGAGGCTACTTACAATCCTAATGAAGGAATTACCAATTAACCAGTGCCAACCCTCTGCTAACTAAATCGGTAGCAATATGAATCCAAATATACAACCTCGACATTTTACATAACAGTTCTCCTCTGTGCTGTGGGTTCAAGAGCAAAGGGATTAATTATGACTCGTTCATTAATGTCGCTCATAAACACAACCACTTGTTGTGTTGGGTAAATCGGTCTAGGTGGGTTGAAATGGAACAGTACTGGGACCCTTAAGGCCAGCTTTGAAGAAAAGAAATCACATGGTATTAATTTGACAATGAGCATAGTTGAAAATGCATGCAGAGGTGCACCTAACATATACCCACTTGGGCATTTTTGATGGATTGGTTCCGTATTTATCACGTTATTAAAGATATTTACTGGGCAATTTGTGACATTAAGCCCATCTGCACGGGACTCGTTAACAATCAGTTATTAAGCCTATTGACTCTTTCCACAGACTCCGGAACAATGGGCAGCAGATTCAAGTGTGCCAGTGGTTTCACACCTCGTAGATCTTTTCCTGCAGGTAGCTGAACAGCGAATCCAATCCTTTGGAGGAACTCCACAACTGCTTCAGCATCTGGCATTCCCTTTCATTCACCTGCTCCAGGGTGGATTTGAGGAAGCTCCGCACCAGGCATTTCGATTCTTCAAGGACCTGAAAGTGAGAAAAGCCCCATCAGTCACCTATGAACAAACACAGAGTTCGGGGCCTGGCGTTTTCAATGCCCGGAAGCAAATTGCTGCAGATGCTGCAAGTACTCAGCAGGCAAGGGAAAACAATGCCAATGTTTTAGGTCTATAAACTATCATAACAGCATGGAACAGGCCAATCTTCCCAACCAAGATTCCTATCCAAGTGAGTCCCATCTCAAAGTTAATACACCAACCACACCTATTTCCTTTGGCAGTTTGCTCCACATACTGATCACCCTCTGGGTGAAAGAGTCACCCCTCAGGTTCCTAGTAAATCTCTTCCCTCTCACCTTAAACCTAACCCCTCTAGTTCTAGATTCTCTAACTCTGGGGAACAGCCCCCACAGCTCAACTCATCTATGCTGACCAAGTTATCTATCTGAGCTAGTTCCATCTGTCTGCATTTGATCCATATCTCCCTCACTAACATCTCACTGAATTAAAATGGTCTGCTCCCTAGTTGGTTGCTCTAAGAAATCATCCCAAGACGCTATCAGAATGTCCTCTCAGCTATCCTTGTCAATTTGATCTGTGACCCCCTCAAATTTTGTTTTAAGCATAAATCTGAAATGCGCTGCAGATTCAGTGATAGAATCACATCGCATTGGAAAGGCATTTAGACAGGCACTAAAGAAGGCAAAGCATGCAGGGTCCTAATGTGGGGAAAAGGATGAGTGCAAAGGGGCAGAAAAGTCAGCATGGATATAGAGGGCTGAAGGGCCTATTTCCCTGCTGCCTGACACACACACAAGATGCTGGGGGAACTCAGCAGGCCAGGTGGCAACGATGGAGGGGAAGGAATAGTCTTTGTTTCATCGAGCCTGGAGAGGGGACAGAAGCCAGAATAGAAGATGGAGGGAGGGGAGGAGTACAAGCTGGCAAGTGATAGGTGAGGCCAGCTGAGGGGGAAATTGCGTGGCTGGGGGAGTGGGGTGGGGGGGGTGATGTGAGAAGCTACAGAGCTGAAGAAGGAATCGAATGGGAGGGGACAGTGGAGTAAAGGGAAGGCAGTGGAGAACTTGGAAGAGGTAATGGGGAGATCATGAGGTGTGGGAAGAGAAGGGGTGAGAGGGCAATCAGAACAGTGGGGGGGGGGATCTAAATGGGGGTAGGATGAAAAACAGAGAGGAACAGTTACCAGAAGTTACAGAAATCGAAATTCATACCATCATGTAAGAAACTGCCCAGTCAGAGTACGGGTGTTGCTTTTCCAACCTGCTCTTTGCACTATAGCTTGATTTATACTTTGTTCTGCAGTATAGTGTGTCAGGTGGCCTATAACACTATCCCCTCTACAAGCTCTTATACTCACCTGAGCTGAATTGCAGCTTAATCAATCCAACATTGAAAGCTCTCTATCAAAAGACCATAAGACACAGGAGCAGAATTAAGCCATTTGGCCCATCGAGTCAGCCCCACCTGATTTATTATCCCTCTAACCTTTTACCCCCTACTAATCAAGAACCTATCAACCTCTGCTTTAAACCCAGTGACTTAGCCTCCACAATTGTCTGTGGCATTGAATCCCACAGACTCACCGCCCCCTGGCTAAAGAAATTCTCCCCCAGCTCGGTTCTAAAGGGACGTCCCTCTATTCTGGGGTTGTGCCCTCTGGTTCTGGACCCTCCCCCTTTAGGAAACATCCTCTTCGAGAGCATCTAAACTTTAATGATCATTCCCCACCACTGCAGTGATCTCGACTCTCTTTGATAGAACAACCCCATAACCTTCTGCCTCCCCTTCCATAATATCAACTAACCCAAAGTATCACCTCGCAGCCACACCTCTCAATGACACACCTTACCTTCCACTGGTGTCGATACTTCTATCATGTTATGAATACTGCATGTACTCATCTGAAAAGTCTTTAAGCATCTCATCACCTCTTCTCCCTCTGACTCCGCTGATAACTTTTATTCCCCACCCCTCCCCAATACACTCCGGATAACACCATCCCTGTCATCATCCTGCTGTTTCCATTCTCCTTGCTTTCCTACCCCCCTCACCTGAGCTCCTCCAGATTAGCCCCAGCTCCTTTATGATGCTGCCCCTAGGTTCCCACCCCTCACTGTCAAACTGATCCAACATCCCTCCACTTCCATAAGTAAATTAGCTTCATGCAGATCCCAATCCAGTCCGTGTTAGGCTATCTGATACGTAGAGTTCCATCTCCTCCAATAAGAGTCTCAATTCCTCAGGAGTCTAAAGCTTTGGCATTTTCTCCCTAGACCCTCACTCACCTGCTCCATCTTTCCTTCTCCAGTCACCTGTGTTTCTCTCTGTATTCATTTGTGTGGGACACTGATACTCATTGTTAGGGATCATTCTGGAGTTATTTCATTAAGAATAGCATGATTAGGGATTAATTAAAATGAGAACCAGTCTTCAGGAAATAAAACCTGTACACAATTTAACTTTGTGGCTAGTGAAACTGATCATTCTCATTGTGTCCTATTGAAACCACACAGGGAAAGACAACAGACGAATGTTTTGCTCTTGTTAAAGGAGCATCCCCGCCACTTAAAGCACAGTTCAGGACAGATCTGTTTTTGTCACTTAACCTTCTGCTTCATTGTATATTCATGGAGCCGTCCCTCAACACTGTAACAAAAGGCGTATATTTTGGGTGTCTACAAGATTTTGGAACAGACTCCAGTATTGAATATTCAAGAGGTTCTGTTAACATAGAAACATAGAAAATAGGTGCAGGAGTAGGCCATTCGGCCCTTCGAGCCTGCACCGCCATTTATTATGATCATGGCTGATCTTCCAACTCAGAACCCCGCCCCAGCCTTCCCTCCATACCCCCTGACCCCCGTAGCCACAAGGGCCATATCTAACTCCCTCTTAAATATAGCCAATGAACTGGCCTCAACAGTTTCCTGTGGCAGAGAATTCCACAGATTCACCACTCTCTGTGTGAAGAAGTTTTTCCTAATCTCGGTCCTAAAAGGCTTCCCCTCTATCCTCAAACTGTGACCCCTCGTTCTGGACTTCTCCAACATCGGGAACAATCTTCCTGCATCTAGCCTGTCCAATCCCTTTAGGATCTTATACGTTTCAATCAGATCCCCCCTCAATCTTCTAAATTCCAACGAGTACAAGCCCAGTTCATCCAGTCTTTCTTCATATGAAAGTCCTGCCATCCCAGGAATCAATCTGGTGAACCTTCTTTGTACTCCCTCTATGGCAAAGATGTCTTTCCTCAGATTAGGGGACCAAAACTGCACACAATACTCCAGGTGTGGTCTCACCAAGGCCTTGTACAACTGCAGTAGTACCTCCCTGCTCCTGTACTCAAATCCTCTCGCTATAAATGCCAGCATACCATTCGCCTTTTTCACCGCCTGCTGTACCTGCATGCCCACTTTCAATGACTGGTGTATAATGACACCCAGGTCTCGTTGCACCTCCCCTTTTCCTAATCGGCCACCATTCAGATAATAATCTGTTTTCCTATTTTTGCCACCAAAGTGGATAACTTCACATTTATCCACATTAAATTGCATCTGCCATGAATTTGCCCACTCACCCAACCTATCCAAGTCACCCTGCATCCTCTTAGCATCCTCCTCACAGCTAACACTGCCACCCAGCTTCGTGTCATCCGCAAACTTGGAGATGCTGCATTTAATTCCCTCATCCAAGTCATTAATATATATTGTAAACAACTGGGGTCCCAGCACTGAGCCTTGCGGTACCCCACTAGTCATCGCCTGCCATTCTGAAAAGGTCCCGTTTATTCCCACTCTTTGCTTCCTGTCTGCTAACTAATTCTCCACCCACACCAATACCTTACCCCCAATACCGTGTGCTTTAAGTTTGCACACTAATCTCCTGTGTGGGACCTTATCAAAAGCCTTTTGAAAATCCAAATATACCACATTCACTGGTTCTCCCCTATCCACTCTACTAGTTACATCCTCAAAAAATTCTATGAGATTCGTCAGACATGATTTTCCTTTCACAAATCCATGCTGACTTTGTCTGATCATTTCACCGCTTTCCAAGTGTGCTGTTATCACATCCTTGATAACTGACTCCAGCAGTTTCCCCACCACCGACGTTAGGCTAACCGGTCTATAATTCCCCGGTTTCTCTCTCCCTCCTTTTTTAAAAACCCTCCAATCCTCAGGAACTAGTCCAGAATCTAACGAGTTTTGAAAAATTATCACTAATGCATCCACTATTTCTTGGGCTACTTCCTTAAGCACTCTAGGATGCAGACCATCTGGCCCTGGGGATATATCTGCCTTCAATCCCTTCAATTTACCTAACACTACTTCCCTACTAACATGTATTTCGCTCAGTTCCTCCATCTCACCGTCCCTCTGTCCCTTACTATTTCTGGAAGATTATTTATGTCCTCCTTAGTGAAGACAGAACCAAAGTAATTATTCAATTGGTCTGCCATGTCCTTGCTCCCCATAATCAATTCACCTGTTTCTGTCTGCAGGGGACCTACATTTGTCTTTACCAGTCTTTTCCTTTTTACATATCTATAAAAGCTTTTACAGTCCGTTTTTATGTTCTCTGCCAGTTTTCTCTCATAATCTTTTTCCCCCTTCCTAATTAAGCCCTTTGTCCTCCTCTGCTGAACTCTGAATTTCTCCCAGTCCTCAGGTGAGCCACTTTCTCTGGCTAATTTGTATGCTGTTTCTTTGGAATTGATACTATCCCTAATTTCTCTTGTCAGCCACGGGTGCACTACCTTCCTTGATTTATTCTTTTGCCAAACTGGGATGAACAATTGTTGTAGTTCATCCATGCAACCTTTAAATGCTTGCCAATGCATATCCACCGTCAATCCTTTAAGTGTCATTTGCCAGTCTATCTTAGCCAATTCACGTCTCATACCTTCAAAGTTACCCCTCTTTAAGTTCAGAACCTTTGTTTCTGAATTAACTATGTCACTCTCCATCTTAATGAAGAATTCCACCATATTATGGTCACTCTTACCCAAGGGGCCTCTCACGACAAGATCGCTAATCAACCCTTCCTCATTGCTCAAAACCCAGTCCAGAATAGCCTGCTCTCTAGTTGGTTCCTCGACATGTTGGTTCAAAAAACCATCCCGCATACATTCCAAGAAATCCTCTTCCTCAGCACCTTTACCAATTTGGTTCACCCAGTCTACATGTAGATTGAAGTCACCCATTATAACTGCTGTTCCTTTATTGCACACATTTCTAATTTCCTGTTTAAGACCATCTCCCACCTCACTACTACTGTTAGGTGGCCTGTACACAACTCCCACCAGCGTCTTCTGCCCCTTAGTGTTACGTAGCTCTACCCATATCGATTCCACATCTTCCCGGCTTATGTCCTCCCTTTCTATTGCGTTAATCTCTTCTTTAACCAGCAACGCCACCCCACCTCCCCTTCCTTCATATCTATCCCTCCTGAATATTGAATATCCGTGAACGTTGAGCTCCCATCCCTGGTCACCCTGGAGCCATGTCTCTGTGATCCCAACTATATCATAATCATTAATAACAATCTGCACTTTCAATTCATCCACCTTATTATGAATGCTCCTTGCATTGACACATAAAGCCTTCAGGCGCTCTTTTACAACTCTCTTAGCCCTTATACAATTATGCTGAAAAGTGGCCCTTTTTAATGCTTGCCCTGGATTTGTCGGCCTGCCACTTTTACTTTTCTCCTTTGTACTTTTTGCTTCTACCCTCACTTTACACCCCTCTGTCTCTCTGCACTGGTTCCCATCCCTCTGTTGTGAACTAACCTCCTCACGCCTAGCCTCTTTAATTTGATTCTCACCCCCCAACCATTCTAGTTTAAAGTCACCTCAGTAGCCCCCGCTAATCTCCCTGCCAGGATATTGGTCCCCCTAGGATTCAAGTGTAACCCGTCCTTTTTGTACAGATCACGCCTGCGCCAAAAGAGGTCCCAATGATCCAAAAACTTGAATCCCTGCCCCCTGGTCCAATCCCTCAGCCACGCATTTATCCTCCACCTCATTGCATTCCTACTCTCACTGTCGCGTGGCACAGGCAGTAATCCCGAGATTACTACCTTTGCGGTCCTTTTTCTCAACTCCCTTCCTAGCTCCCTATATTCTCCTTTCAGGACCTCATCCCTTTTCCTACCTATGTCATTGGTACCTATATGTACCACGACCTCTGGCTCCTCACCCTCCCATTTCAGGATATCTTGGACATGATCAGAAATATCCCAGACCCTGGCACCAGGGAGGCAAACTACCATCCGGGTCTCTGGACTGCATCCACAGAATCGCCTATCTGACCCCCTTACTATCGAGTCCCCTATCACAACTGCCCTCCTCTTCCTTGCCCTACCCTTCTGAGCTACAGGGCCGGACTCTGTGCCGGAGGCACAGCCACTGTCGCTTCCCCCGGGTAAGCTGTCCCCCCCAACAGCACTCAAACAGGAGTACCTGTTGTTAAGGGGCACAGCCACCGGGGTACTCCCCATCACCTGACTTTTCCCCTTCCCCCTCCTAACCATGACCCACTTGTAAGATGTGGTTCCATTGTAAATGTGTAATTCTATAACTTTAACTGACTGTATTCTAAATATTAAAGCTAAGTAGATGATTATAGCAATTGAAACTGTAGTTAATCGTTTATTGAAGAAGTATAAAGCATTGTGAGATTCTTTTGGATTCTCCTAGACTCTTTGCCCTGGAGGTTTGATGTGTGAATAAAGACTTTAATATTTCCCAGTGACAGCTGATGTGTGGCTTAGTTTCAGTCAGTCACAATATTAATCTGGAAATTACTACCTTCAAGGCCCTGCTTTTTAACCTCTTCCAAAACTCTGCCAGCAGAACCTCCTCCCTCTTTCGACCTGCGTTGATGGTACCAGTGTGGACCACCCATCCCCTTCTAGATGCAGTGACATCCTTCACCTTGATACCAGGGAGTTCGCTCTGTAACCATGGACTTGCTTTAATCCTGTTCCTTAACTATTGAATTCACCATCACGATTGCTCTCATTTCTTCCTCTATTCTTCTGCTAGTGAGATCACAAAAGATTAGATCTCTAAGAGACTGTACTAAAATTTGGTTAGCTCTGCTGTACGGTGTTTAAATGTATTTCTTTCACAATCCCTGTGGAGTTTGATGTGGCTTTATGTTTGGGCTTTATTTTGCTTATTCACCAATTCCCTTCTCTCAGCGAAACATGTCCTGTGAATCAAAGTCTTATCTGCGCCTGGATGAACCAAGCTAGTCCTGAGCCAAGGTGTGACACATCCATCTGGTGACGACGTCGATGTGTCGATTAATTTAACCAAAGGGAGAAATCAGCGTACATCGTGCTTTACGGAGTGGAGGAGAAGGTGACCCCTCACGCTGAAATGCAGCCCCATAGTAACTGATGTACAATGTTCTGACTCTCCTTCCCAATCAACCCCAGTTTCCTGCTGAGCTCCATATTGTTCTCTGACTGGCAGCAATAAAGGAGCATATGGGCTGGCCCGTAAGGAGTAAGTCCACCGTGACTAAGGCATATTGTTTGCAGGTTCCAGTGATGTTCTTATTTAATCTGCTTTTAGTGTCGCTTCCAAAGGGGACGATGGGGTTAGGTTCAAGGGGGATGTGAGGGGTAAGTTTTTTACTCGGAGAGTGGTGGATGCCTGGAATGCTGAGAGAGGCAAATATATTGGAAACTTTTAAGAGATGTTCAGATAGGCACATGATAAAGGGATATGGAGGGATACAGACATGGTGTAAGTAGGAGGGATGAGTGTTTGGATGTTTTTGATTTGCTTTTTAGCTGGTTTGGCACAACCCTGTTGCCTGAAAGGCCTGTTCCTCTCCTGTACTCTTCCATGTTCTAAAGTCGATCACTTGGCTGAAATGCTTTGTATTTCAATCCATTGCAATTTGTCTGAGGTGAGATATTATGATACTACCACACAACAAAATTCTCTAAGGTTACATTAATGTGAAGCGTAAATATACTGTACATCCGTTAAGCACCCACACGCAGGAATACGCAAAGCAGAGGCTGATAAGTTCTTCATGAGTAAGGGTGTCAAAGGTTACAGGTGGCAGGGTGGAGATATGTCTCTACCAAAGGAGGTGTAAGGCACTCCTTCCCTCCACTAGCCTGCAGGACACCCCTGGGGGAAAAAGCCCAGAAGATGGGCAAGGGGTATAGTTCATGCCATGCCTTCTCTAACTTCCGCTATTGCCCCACCTCCCCCTCATACCCCATCTGTTATTTATTTATATACACACATTCTTTCTCTCTCTCTCCTTTTTCTCCCTCTGTCCCTCTGACTATTCCCCTTGTCCATCCTCTGGGTTTTTCCCCCCCTCCCCCTTTTCCTTCTTCCTGGGCCTCCTGTCCCATGATCCTCTCATATCCCTTTTGCCAATCACCTGTCCAGCTCTTGGCTCCAACCCTCCTCCTCCTGTCTTCTCCTATCATTTTGGATCTCCCTTTCCCCCTCTCACTTTCAAATCTCTTACTAGCTCTTCCTTCAGTTAGTCCTGACAAAGGGTCTCGGCCCGAAACGTCGACTGTACCTCTTCCTAGAGATGCTGCCTGGCCTGCTGCGTTCACCAGCGACTTTGATGTGTGTTGCTTGAATTTCCAGCATCTGCAGAATTGCTCGTGTTTACTGCCTGATACATTGACTGGTTATTTCCCCTCCATTGATACTGCCTAACTTTTTGAGTTCCTGCAGCACTTGTGTGCGAGTCGCTCAAGATTTCCAACATCTGCAGAAACTCTTGTGTTTATGAAGGTTAAATGCTTCCTTTAAATAAGAGGCTGATTGACTATGTTCCCATGTTGTTGGGACTTATTCCCTAAAGCACTGGAATTTTGAGAGATAAAGAATACAGGGTCCTGGGATTCATCAACAGAAGCATTGCGTACTAATGTAAGGAAATTATGTTTTACACATTGGCTGGGACCCATTCCACTGTTGTGTCTTATTCTGCTTACAATACGTTAAGGAGGTCCTGAGGATGTCGGCTAAAAAGTTTAAGGGAAGACCTTTCCCGGGATGACGGATTCCATCTGTAAGCTTTAACAGTGGAAGATCAGTCTGTTCCCCTAACGTGAAGACAACCATTAGGATGGAGATACGGGAGCCTAAAGGTACACAGTCAATGTTTTAGGAACAGCTTCTTCCCCTGCAGATTTCTGAGAGTGCATAACCGATGAACAGTACCTCAGTATTTAACTGTCTTTTAGCATCATTTACTTCATATATTTTAATTGTAACTTACAGTAATTTTTTATGTATTACATAGTACTGCTGCCACTAAACAAGAAATCTCATGACATACAGTACTGTGCAGAAGGCACAGTACGGTATTTGTCAACATGGTGTGCATTAGAATGAGTTTGTAGATCTGGTGGGAGCAAAGAATGTTGGGAATGGTGAAGGTGGAGGGCTACAGAAAGGTGTGTGAGGCAGGTGATTGTGGAGTTCCAGTAGCAGGGGTAGCACATGTGCAGACACACCCAGCCCTGAGACACCAGGCAAGGTCATTTGATTCCAAACAATTGGTTTATTGGTCATTACAGAATGTCTCCCTGGTGCTTCCTGTTCCGTCCCCTCTCCCTTCCCCTTTTCCCAACCATGATTCCCCTCTCCCTGCCCCTTTCCTACTCTCAATCCACAACAGAGACCCGTATCAGAATCAGTTTTATCATCACTCACAAATGTCATGATATTTGTTTTTTTTTTGGGGACAGCAGGACAGTGCGATACATAAAATTACTACAGTACTGTGCTGAAGTCACCCTAGCTATAGATATGTGCCTAAGACTTTTACATAGCTCCGTATCTCAATATTTAGCTCTTTTTTGAACTATTTACTTACTTTTTTAAATATTCTAATTATAACTTCTAGTAATTTTTATGTATTGCATAGTACTGTTGCCACAAAACAAGAAATTTCATGACATACTTCAGTGACAGTAAACTCGATTCTGAATCTGAACGAGATTTGATGGAGAGGTACAAAATCTTGACAGGTTTTGATGGGATGAATAGATGGAGGCTGTTCTTACTCAGAGTGATTCAAGGATCAAGAGACAAGGATTTAAAGTCTGCCCAAAGGGACACCAGTGGGCAAGTCGGTATGTGCAGAGAATAATCGGGACCTGAGAATCACTGCCTTGGTCAAGTTGGAAAGAGAGTCAACAAGGGCTTTCAAGTTGGAAAGGCATGGGAAGTTGAAAGAGAATAATGTGCAGGACTATAAGTGGGAGGTCGTGCAGGGGAAGGCAGGCCGATGAGGTTATTCTACTGGGAATCAGCTGAGAGTTGATGGCCTTATCATCCTCCTTCAGGCCCACGATGAGTCAGCAATTTGGCAAGAAGGCAGGGGACGGCTGGTGTTAGTTCTTAGGAAAAACATGAAATTCTCCATAAATTTGAATGGATCCATGCCCCACACTCAGTTATGTCACATTCCTGCCCTTTGACAAGAATCTAGTGACTACAGTTGAACATGGAGTGGGCCGATTAATCTTTTTACTCTGTTGCTCACTTTCAGCTATTATTAAAGGTCATCATAATTCTTGACTAAAGTACATCACATTTTAATATTTTCAACAGACCACAATCCTGAGATTCTTTCCAGCAGTGAATTCTCTGGTGAGCAAACACAGATTGGCACTTGGACAAGTTTTGCTCACAATTCCAACAGGACTAGAGATAAGGAGATATCTGCAAACATTTCCATATAACAATATAATAAACAATCTTATCAGAAGCATAACATTGGAAGATGGGCTGTAAAATATGTTACTAGATTACAAATAGTCATAGTCATACTTTATTGATCCCGGGGGAAATTGGTTTTCATTACAGTTGCACCATAATTAATTAAATAGTAATAAAACCATAAATATTTAAATAGAAATATGTAAATTATGCCAGGAAATAAGTCCAGGACCAGCCTATTGGCTCAGGGTGTCTGACCCTCCAAGAAAGGAGTTGTAAAGTTTGATGGCCAATCAAACTTTATGGATAGCCCCACAGGACATGCTCAATTATTTCACATCAAAACATTTTGGATCACGTGGAAGGGGACTCCCAACGACACTTCTAGCTTGCCGCTGGCGTTTAGGGCAGCAATGGAGGTCCTCCACCTCTGTCTGTACATACAGTCGCACAGGGAAATAGAAAGATCCTTCATTGCTGTTTCCATAACAAACTTTTTTTTTACCACTTAGGGTTGTTAGCCCTGAAGATTGGTGAACCACTCAGTCTGGCCTCTACCCTTTGACCTGCTTGACATGGGTGACCCTACCAAGAGAAAAGGCGCACGGCCCTGACTCCAGCCGACATAGCTCTCCAGGTCACTGAGGCACGCAAGCCTCCAAGCCCCATGACAAGATTGTGGTCCTCTTGAAGAACATTTGTTTCTTAAATGAAACAAAATATAAGATCAGTCCACTCACTATTGTTACTTTGGGTACTAATACAGGTTTCCCCCGCTATCTGAAGGTAGAGCGTTCCTATGAAACCGTTCGTAAGCCGAAATGGCGTAAAGCGAAGAAGCAATTACCATTAATTTATATGGGAAGAATTTTTGAGCGTTCCCAGACCCAAAAAATAACCTACCAAATCATGCAAAATAGCACATAAAACCTAAAATAACACTAATGTATAGTAAAAGCAGGAATGATATGATAAATACACAGCCTATATAAAGTAGAAATAATGTATGTACAGTGTAGTTTCACTTAACAGAATCGGGAAGACTTAGCCAAAACCGATTTGTAGAAAAAAATCGGCACATACACGCATGCGCACACGCCTGCCCGCGCAAGGCTTCACGGTCATAGTAGTCTTTCCTGGGGTAAACACAAGTTTAAAGGGGGCATCTTTTTTCATAAAAATGAAAATCCTCTTTTGGTTAGTGAAAACAGGTACTAATGTAGGTCTTTCGTAAAAGCGAAGTGGCGTAAAGCGGGGGACACCTGTACAAGTTTTTCCTTTCTAGAAATGAATGTACTGCTGAGGAGAAAGCTACACAATCCATCGTTCATTGCATTCATCCCCATTCTCTGAACATACAATGTCCTCAATCTGTGCAATGTATCCTCTGAGCTGCCTTCATAACGCTTACATTTCAAGTGTTGCTATCATGGAACGTCTACAAATGTTTCTAAGATCAAAGCCCACATGTCACTTCCTCGGTGGGCAAAAAGCAGGTTACTGTGGAGACTGGAAACTTGAAATCAAGGAAGTTTTGTTTTCCTTTTTCCAGCATTGGCGCGGATTTCATTTCATTTCAGATTATATATTTGCAATAAATTTGTGGAGGGAAAGATTTGGCATATAACTCCTAACGGTCTGTTTTAAAGGTGAGAGGGGGTAGGTTCAAGGGGCATGTGAGGGGTAAGTTTTTCACTCAGAGAGTGGTGGATATCTGGAATGCACTGCCTGCTATGGTGGAAGAGGCAAATACATTACAGCCTTTTAAGAGACATTTGGATAGGCACATGGATGCAAGGAAGATGGAGGGATTAGTGTTTGGGTGTTTTTGATTTGCTTTTTAGCTGGTCCGGCACAACACTGTGGGCTAAGTGGCCTGACCCTGTGCTGTACTTTTCGGTTCTATGTTCAATGTTAAAGCAAATTATTTCAACTTAAGCAGAAAACCGATTCACCTTAAAGAGCAAAATGGATGGATAGAAAGCCTACAGCACAATACAGGCCCTTCGGCAATTTCTCCCAATAAAGGCAGGGAAACTTTTTTTTTCCTGAAAATGTAGTGTGTGCAGGATAGCTACATAGAATTGCATAAAGTTAATACTAGTCACTTACAGACTGGTCACTGAATTTGACAGGGAAAATCAAAACAACTGCAAATGCTGGAAGTCTAGAACAAGACAGAAAATGCTGGGAATACTGAGCAGGCCAGGCTGCTGCTGTCGGAAGAGAAACACAGTAAACATTTTAGTTAAGAAACACATCTGCTCTGACCCAAAATGTTAGCAGTGTTTCTCTTCCCACAGACGCTGTCTGACTTAAGACCATAAGACATAAGATCAAAATTAGACCATTTGGCCCATCGAGTTTACTCAGCCACTCAATCATGGTTGATCCTTTTTTCCCTTCCTCAACCCCACTCGCTGGCCTTCTCCCTGTAACCTTTGATGCCATGGCTAACCAAGAACCTATTAATTTCTGCCTTAAGAACAAATCCAAAGTAGCTTGTGGTAATAAAATTCCACAAATTCACCACCATCTGGCTGAAGAAACGTCTCCACATCTCTGTTTTAAATAAATGCCCCTCTATCCTAAGGCTGTGGCCTCTTGTCCTAGATTCACCCACCATGGGTAACATTCTTTCCATATCTACTCTATCTAGGCCGTTCAACTTTCGAAAGGTTTCAATGAGATCCCCCTCATCCTTCTTAATTCCAGAGAATACTGACCCAGAGCCATCGAACGTTCCTCGTATGATAACCCTTTCATTCCTGGAATCATCCTTGTGAACCTCCTCTGAACACTCTCCAATGCCAGCACATTTCTTCTTAGATGAGGAGCCCAAAATTGTTCACAATACTCAAGGTGAGGCTTCACAAGTGCCTTATAAAGCCTCAGCATCACATCCCTGCTCTTGTATTCTAGACCTCTTGAAATGAATGCTAACACTGCATTTGCCTTCTGAACCACCGACTCACCCTGCAAGTTAACCTTTAGGATATTCTGCACAAGGTCTCCCAAGTACACTTGGCATCTCAAGGCTTTTGGATTTTCTCCCCGCTTAGAAAATAGTCTGCACATTAATTTCTACTACCAAAGTGCATGAGCATGTATTTTCCAACATTGTATTTCAGTTGCCACTCTCTTGCTCATTCTCCTAATCTGTCGAAGTCCTTCTGCAGCCTGCCTGTTTCCTCAACACTACCTGCCCCTCCACCAATACTCCTATCAAACTTGGCAACGAAGCCATCTATCCCATCATCTAAACCATTGATATGCAGCATAAAGAGAGGCAACATTGATCCCTGTGCAACACCACTGGTCACTGGCAGCCAAACAGAAAAGGATTCTTTTATTCCCACTTGCTGCCCTCCTATCAATCAGCCAATGCTCTAACTATGCCAGTAACTTTCCTGTAATACCATGAGTTCTTAATTGGGTAAGCAGCCTCATGTGTGGCACCTTGTCAAAGGCCTTCTGAAAATCCAAATATACAGCATCCACTGCATCACCTTTATCTACCCTACTTGTAATCTCCTCAAAGAATTCCAACTGGTTCGTCAGACAAGATTTTTCCCTGAAGGAAACCATGCTGACTTTCTCTTGTCTTGTCCTGTGTCACCAGGTACTCTATAACCTCATCCTTAACAGTTGACTCCAACATCCTCCCAACCACTGAGGTCAGGCTAACTGGTCTATAATTTCCTTTCTGTTGCCTTCCTCCTTTCTTAAAGAGTGGAGTGACATTTGCAATTTTCCAGTCCGCTAGCACCACGCCAGAGTACAGTGATTTTTGAAAGATCATTACTAATACCTCACAATCTCTACCACTACCTCTTTCAGAACTATAGGGTGCAGTTCATCAGGCCCAGGTGACTTGTGTACCCTTTGATCTTTTAACTTTTTGAGCATCTTCTCCCTTATAATAGTGACTGCACTTACTTCTCTTCCCTCACACCCCTCAATATCTGGAAGACTGATGCAAAATACTCATTTAGTTCATCTGCCATCTCCTTGTCCCCAGACGCTGAGTATTTCCAGCATTTTCTGTTACTCCATTTAATTTATAGGGATATACTCAATGATTCACCTCCTGAGAGATTCTATTCCCACAGACGCTGTCTGACTTGTGGAGTATTTCCAGCATTTTCTGTTATTCGATTTAATTTATAGGGATATACTCAATGATTCACCTTCTGAGAGATTCTATTCCCACAGACGCTGTCTGACTTGTGGAGTATTTCCAGCATTTTCTGTTTTTGTAGAAATTTTTAGGGATTTATTCAATCATCCATCTCCTGGAAGGCCAGAGATTCACTGATGTGCTTCTTGAGGTCAGATATGGGAACTGAGTCCATTTTAATTTTTTTTTTACTTTCTCAGGTATCATTGATTTTCTCTCACTTTGTGACAACTGATCCACTGCTCATTACATTATCCTTGTTACGATAATTAGAATATTGTAAGCATGTTGAACCCGAGTTCACTGTAACCCTGTTTTATCAAGTGCTCATTGACAATTGGTTGCCACAGTGCACGTCAATCTATCAGCAGAACTCCAGAGAAAAGAAACAATATTAAGTTACCTAAGGGAAGTATGAGGAAAACGTGAAGGCCCATTAACCTATTTTGCGAAGGATATCTCACCTTTAATTCGGAAACAAATTATTACTGCCTATATTTACTCTGGTTCACCAGACAATTCAGCTTCTCTGTGACTTTAAACTCACTGCTGATGCTAACAATATTGTGTTGGCTGCCTTCCAGTCGAGTCCCCGTTCTTCAGTGGTTTGCAACTAACTCCTACAGTCTTAGTGAATTATTTACTGTTTTTTCACACTTCTGCCTGTACCTGACCTTTCATATCTCTATCTAACCTTTGCAAATTCTTGGGCTGTGTACCAGCTTCCCGTTACCCCTCAAGGATTTTGATTTTCCTGCCGCCCTCTACCTCAAAGTCAGTTAGAAGCACATCCTGACGAATGAAAATCAAACGAAAAATTAAAGATGCCAGGAACGGGATATACAATTCTAGAAGCACAGCGCAGATTGAATTGGCATAGAGACAGAAAGTACAAGAAGTGGGATTGGCGGAAAGGGAAATAAAGTTAAATGTTCAGTTTTAAAACTCTGATGTATCGCGATATTCCATTTGGGCGTAGGTTTATTATGGTAAGCCTCCACCGCAGTCTGTGGCAGAGCATTCCACAGATTCACTACTCACTGGCTAAAAAAAATTCCTCCTTACCTCTGTTCTGAAAGGTCGCCCCTCAATTCTGAGGTTGTGTCCCCTAGTTCTGGATATCTCCACCATAGGAAACATATTCTCCACATCCACTCTGTCTAGTCCTTTCAACATTCAGTAGGTTTCAATGAGATTCCACCCCCCTCCTCAGATTCTTCTAAATTCCAGTGAGTACAGGCCCAAAGCTGCCAAATGCCTCTCACATGTTAACCCCTTCATTCCTGGAATCATCTTTGTGAACCTCCCAATGACAACACATCCTTTCTGAGATACGGGACCCAAAACTGTTGACAATAAGCCAAGTGCAGCCTGACTAGTGTCTTACAAAGGCTCAGCATTATCTCCTTGCTTTTATATTCTATTCCCCTTAAAATAAATGCCAACATTGCATTTATCTTCTTTACCACAGACTCAACCTGCAAATTAACCTTCTGGGAGTCTTGCACAAGGACTCCTAAGTCCCTCTGCACCTTTGATGTTTGAACCATCTCCCCATTTAGATAATAGCCCGCACTGTTGTTCCTTTTATCAAAATGCACCATCATACATTTCCCAACACTGTATTCCATCTGCCATTATTTTGCCCATTCTTCCAATTTGTCTAAATCCTGCTGCAATCGTATTTCTTCCTCAGCACTACCATCCCCTCCACCTACCTTCGTATCATCAGCAAACTTTGCACCAAAGCCATCAATTCCATTATCTAAGTCATTGACAAACAATGTGAAAAGCAGTGGTCCCTATACTGACCCCTGAGGAACACCACTAGTCACTGGCAGCCAATCAGAAAAGGCTCCTTTTATTCCCACTCACTGCCCCCTGCCTGTCAGCCATTCCTCTATCCATGCCAGTATCTTTCCTGTAACCCCATAAGATATTATCTTGTTAAACAGCCTCATGTGTGGCACCTTATCAAAAGCCTTCTGAAAATCCAAGTAAATGACATCACTGCCTCACCTTTGTCCACCCTGCTTGTTACTTCCTCAAAGAACTCTAACAGATTTGTCAGGCAAGATTTCCCTTTACAGAAACCATGTTGTCTTTGACTTATTTTATCATTAGTCTCCAAGTACTCTGAAACCTCATCTTTAGTAATAGACTCCAACACTTTCCCAACCACTGAGGCTATTATAGGCTTACTGGCCTATAATTTCTTTTCTTTTGTGGAGTGACATTTGCAATAGTCCAGTCCTCCAGGACCATGCCAGAATCAAGTGATTCTTGAAAGATCATGATCAATGCATCCATTGTCTCTTCAGCAACCTCTCTCAAGCCTCTGGGATGTAGTCCATCTGGTCCAGGTGACTTATCCACCGTAAGACATTTGAGATGGCCTAGCACTTTTTCCTTTGTAATAGCAATGGCATTCACTCCTGCTCCCTGACACTCATGGACCTCTGGTACACAGTTAGCGTCTTCCACAGTGAATGCTGATGCAAAGTACCAATTAAGTTCATCTGCCATTTCTTTGTCTCCCAATACTATCTCACCAGCATCAATTTCCAGTGGTTCAATATTAATGCTCACCTCCCTTTTACTTTTTATATAACTGAAAAAAAGACTTTCAGTATCCTGCTTTATATTATTGGCTAGTTTGCCCTCATATTTCATCTTTTCCTTTCTTATAGCTTCTTTAGTTGCCTTTTGTTAGATTTTAAAAGCTTCCTAATCATCCAACTTCACACTCACTTTTGCTACCTTATGTGCCCTTCCCTTGGCTTTTATGCAGTCCTTAATTTCCCTTGTCAACCGCGGTTGCCTAGCCCTGTCATTTGTGAACTTCTTCTGTGGGACATATCTATCCTGTGCCTTGTGAACTATTCCCAGAAACTTCAGCCACCTCTGCTCTGCCATTATCCTCCTCAGTATCCTCCTCCAAACCACCTGAGCAAGCTCCCCTCTCATGCCTCATTTATTCTCTTTATTCCATTGTGATGCTGATACATCTCTCCCTCATATTGCAGTATGAATTCAATCATATTATGATCACTGCCTCCTAAGGGCTCCTTTACATTAAGCTCCCTAAAAAGATCTGGGTTATTACACAACACCCAATCTAAGATAACCTTTCCCCAAGTAGGCTTAAGCACAAGCTGCTCCAAAAAGCCATCTCAGAGGCATTGAACAAATTCCCTCTCTTGCGATCTGACACGAACCTGATTTTCCCAAACCCCTTGCATATTGAAGTCTCCCATTACAATTGTGGCATTGTCCTTTCCAGCTCCCTTTGTTATCTCAACCCCACATCTTGTCTACTATTTGGAGGCCTATATACGATTTCCATAATGTTTTTTTTTTAACCCTTGCAGTTTCTTAACTCCACCCACAAACATTCCGTGGCCCTATGTCACCTCTTTCTAAAGATATAATTCCATCTCTTACCAACAGAGCCACACCACTACCTATGCCTTCCTGTCTGTCCGTTCGATACAAAGTATATACCCTTTGATGTTCAGCTCCCAACTATGGCCTTCTTTCAGTCACGGCTCAGTGATGCCCACAACGTCATACTGACCAAATCTCTAATCGTGCCACGAGTTTGTCCACCTTATTTTGAACGCTACGCACATTTAAGTACAGCACCTCTAGTCCTGCATTCTTCACCCTTTTGAATTTTGGCTCAGTGGTACAATTTAACTCGTTGCTCTGCCTGCATTTGTACCCAGTTTGCTGGCTTGTCCTTCCTTACATTCATGTTACATTCATCGTCTACCTGTAAACCTGCTGGCTCATTCTCAGCTCTATCATGGTTCCTATCCCCCTGCCATATTAGTTTAAACCACTCCCAATAGCCCTAGTAAATGTGCCTGCAAGAATATTTGTTCCCCTCAGATTCAAGTGCAATCCAACCCTTTTACCGGTCCCAACTGCCCCATAGGAAGTCCCAATTATCCAGAAATCTGAAAACCTGCCCCCTGCTGCAATTCTTCAGACACACATTTATCTGCCACCTCATTCTATTCCTACCCTCACTGTCACGTGGCACAGGCAACAACCCTGAGATTACTACCCTTGAGATCATGTTTATCAGCTTCCTTCCTAACTCCCTGTATTCTTTTTTCAGGACCTCCTCCCTTTTTCTTCCTATGTTGTCGGTACCAATATGTATGACTTCTGGCTGCTCACCCTCCCTTTCCAGGATATTGCGGATTCCTTCAAAAACATTGTAGACCCTGGCACCCGGGAGACACCAGGTAAGGTAATTTGATTCCAAATAATTGGTTTATTGATCATTACTGAATGCTGCTCTGGTGCTTCCCACTTCCTCCCCTCTCCCTGTTCCCTTCCCACTCTCAGTCCCAAACAGACCCCATATCAGATTTATTATCACTCACATATGTCATGAAATTTGTTTATTTTGTGGCAGCAGTACAGTGCAATACATAAAATTATACAGTACTTTGCAAGTCACCCTAGCTATATATATGTGTCTAAGACTTTTGCAGAGTGTGGTATATATAATTAAAATATCGAACATCACAGCATGGTGCAGGCCCTTTGGCTCATGATGTTGTGCCAGCATTTTAACCTACCCTAATATCAATCTAACCCTTCCCTCCTGCAAAGCCCCCTATTTTTCTATCTTTCACGTGCCTATCTAAAAGTTTCTTAAATGGTCCTAATGTAACTGCCTCTTGCAGCACTCTTAGCAAAGAGTTCCACACGCCCAACATTCTCTGTGTGAAGAGCTTAGCTCTGATAACCCCTCGCTCTATAACTTTCCTCCAACCAACCTATAATTATACCCCCTTGATTTAGCCATTTCTGCACAGGGAAAAATAGTCCACCCGATCTGTGACTCATCATCTTCTACACCTAATTATTCAGGAATTTTCTGGGAATTATAGTACGGTTGCTTCTGTATCCTTCTGGAAGCATTTTAAGTTTCTACAGGAGTAATGACAGATGAATCTGACTATCTTACAGGTTAATTGTTATCAGTGGAATTTTGTTTGTCTCTAGTCTGAGCCGCCCACGGCAGCTTTTTACTTTTGTATTTTCGTTGTTCTTATAACACTTCATAAATCGGCAGTAAACAACAAATTTTATGCCTGATTCTTGACTTCCAAAGAACCATCGGATCACAAAAACATCAGAATCCAACATGTGTTCACAGTATTTTGTGTTTCTATGCCAATTCAGCAGGTGCTTGTGCAGACTTACTGAGAAGAGAAACCAACTGTCCTCCAGAATCCTTCTCGTTCTGTGAATTCTTAATGTCTCCAGTCTTGTAACTGGAGAATTTTGTTTTCATGCCATCTTACTTTTCAAAGGAAAGCCTTTTAATCAATGCTTAAAGTATGATCTTGATATGATTTGATAAGATTAGTCAAGAAACAAAGTTGTTTGTTAACCCACCAACTACATTGCAGGTAAGGATTAGGGAGGACACTGTCTATATCTTAACATTGCTTTGCAAGATAATGGCATTCTTTAACAAAAACTGTAAATACTGAAGATACTCGTCAGGTCAATCAGTATCTGTGGAGGGAGAAACAGTCTATTTCTATTCAGAGTATCAATCCAACAAGAGTTTCTTCAATCAGATTCTTCAAATCAGTTCATTTATTATTAGACAGATCTTTCATCTCCACTGCTCTGGACCCAAGCATCAGTGCGGAAGCTGGGGTCTATCCTCATTGTTCCTGCAGTTCAAACCACTATAATCACCCCAGATCGATGCAGTGGCTAGATCTCAGAATTCCCAATCACCTTCCCCTGCCCTGAAAATTGTTAACGTCCATTACATCTTAAAAGCCACTTTTTGCACGTCCTATTTGACATCTGCTCATTGATCCCAGCGAATATTTGTCTTAGGGCATTAAAGTGGTTTACAACCAGTGGGGTATTTCTGATGTCGCAAATGCCTGCAAAAAGCTCCCTCAAGCAGCAGTGTAATAAACAGCAGATAATCTGTTCTAAGAAAAGTTAATCAGAGGATAAATATTGGGCAAGTTAATTCCCTTGCTCTTCAAAATAGCACCATGAGTCACTTATACCCACCTTAGGGAACAGATGGGATCTCAGTTTGATTGATTCACACAGAGAAAGCTGCCTCACTAGTCTGACTGAAGCCTAGAATTCTCATCCAGGATGAGGCTTCTCCTTCATTCTGGAATGAAATGTCCTTCTTTAAAGAAGGGGGCTTCCCTTCCTCCAACATCAATGCTGCCCTCAACCGCATCTCTTTCATTTCACGCACCTCTGCTCTCACGCCGTCCTCCCGCCACCCTACCAGGGATAGGGTTCCTCCTGTCCTCACCTACTACCCCACCAGCCTCCGCATCCAACATACAATGCTCCGCAGCTTAAGGCATCTCCAACGGGATCCCACCACCAAGCATATCTTTCCCTCCCGCCCACTTTCTGCCTTCCACAGGGATTGCTCCTTAGTCCATTCGTCCTTCCCCATTGATCTCCTTCCTGGCAGTTATCCTTGCAGGTGGGACAAGTGCTACACCTCCTCCCTCACTACAGTTCAGAGCCCTAAATAGTCCTTCCAGTTGAGGCAACACCTCGCCTGTTAGGGTCTGTTGCGGGCATATATATTGTGGTCGGTGTGGCCTCCTGTATATCGGCGAGACCCAACATAGATGGGGAGACCGCTTCACTGAGTACCTATGCTCTGTCTGCCATAAAAAGCTGTATCTCCCTGTGGCCACCCATTTTAATTCCACTTCCCATTGCCAATCCATAGTCTCCTCCATTGTCATGATTAGAGGAACAACACCTTATATTCCACCTGGGTAGCCTCCAACCTGATGGCATGAAGATCGATTTCTTGAACTTCTGGTAATGTCCCGTTCCCACCCCCCACTTCACCATTCCCCATCTCCTTGTCCACCTATCGCCTCCCTCTGGTGCTCCACCTCCCCCATTTTCTTTCTTCCATGGCTTTCTGTCCTCTTCTATCAGACTCCCCCTTCTACAGCCCTGTACCTCTTTCACCAATCAACTTCCCAGCTCTTTACTTCATCCCTTCCCTTTCAAGTTTCACTTATTACCTTCTGTTTTTCTGTCCCCTTCCTCCATCTATTAAATCTACCCCTCAGCTTTTTTTCTCTCGGGTCCTGCCGAAGGGTCTGGGCCCGAAACATTGACTGTACTTTTTTCCATAGATACTGCCTGGCCTGCTGAGTTCCTCCAGCATTTTTGTATGCGCAGTTTGCAATGTGGCTCTTTTTGGTGTCCTGTCCCGGTGAAGGGTCTCAATTCAGAACATCGGCTGTCCATTGTTCTCCACGGTTGCTGCCTGACTTGTGGAGTTTATTTATTTATGGAGATACAGCATGGAGAGGCCCTTCCGGCCTTTTGAGCCATGTCGGCCAGCAATATCCCCCAAGTTAATCCGAGCCTAAACATGTAACAATTTACAAAGGCCAACTAACCTGCTAACCGGACTGGGAGAGGAAACTGGAGCACCCTGAGGAAATCCATGTGACCACGGGGAGAACATAAAAAACTCCTTTACAGGCAATGATGGGAATCGAACCCAGCTCGCCTGTACTGTAACACGTTGTGCTAACCACTACACTATCATGCCACCCTACCCGCAGTGTGTTGCTTGGCCATTCTGAGTGATCTGGTTGGCAATGCCCTCAAGAGACAGTGCCCCAAGAAGTTGGCATCCATCATTAAGGACTCGCCATCTGGGACATACCCACTTCACATGAACAGGAAGAGGAATGTTTCTTAATCTGTGGAGCAGAATATCAGGGAGGTGGTACCTGAGCCTGAAGACTCGCACGACTCTGAACTGCTCGGATTTGGTTCCACAACCTACCGACTCACCTTCAAGGGCTCTCTACAACTCATTGTCTCAGGTCTCAGTATTATCTATTTTATTTGCAGTCTTCTTTCACACACTGGCTGTTTGCCATTCTTTGTGCATTTATATATAGTTCTGTCATAATTTCTTTTTAATTCTTGCAAATGCCCACAAGAAAACGAATCTCAAGTATATGGGAAAACACATATACATACTACGATAAGGAAACTTACTTACATAAGAAGGAAAAAGTGCTAGACAAACTCAAAACTCTTTAGGTGGAAGTCAGTTGGGCCAGCTGGACTACATCCTAGAGTCCCGAGAAAGATCGTTGAGGAGATAATGGATGTATTGGTCATGATCTTTCAAGAATCACTTGATTCTGGCATGGTCCTGGAGAACTGGACGATTGCAAATGTCACTCCACTCCTTAAGAAGGGAGGAAGGCAAAAGAAAGGAAATTGTAGGCCAGTTAGCCTAATCTCAGTGATTGGAAAGTTTTGGAATCTACTATGAAGGATTAGGTTTTGATGTACTCGGAGACTAATGATAAAATAAGTCAAAGTCAGCATGGTTACTGTAAAGGGAAATCTTGCCTGACAAATCTGTTAGAGTTCTTTGAGGAAGTAACATGTAGGGTGGACAAAGGAGAGGCAGTGGATGTCATTTACTTGCGTTTTCAGAAGGCGTTTGATAAGGTGCCAGACATGAGGCTGCTTAACAAGATAAAATTCTATGGCGTTACAGGAAAGATATCTACATAGATAGCGGAATGGCTGACAGGCAGGAGGCAGTGAGTGGGAATAAAAGGGTCCTTTTCTGGTTGGATGCCAGTGACGTGGTGTTCCTCAGAGTCACAGTTTTTCACTTTGTTTGTCAATGACTTAGATAACAGAATTGATGGCTTTGTGGCAAAGTTTGCAGTTGATATGAAGATAGGCGGAGGGGTAGGTAGTGCTGAGGAAGGAATACGATTGCAGCAGGACTTAGACAAACTGGAAGAATGGGCAAAAAAGTGGCAGATGGAATACAGCGTTGGGAAATGTACGATAATGCATTCTGGTAAAAGGAACAATGGTGTGGACTATTATCTAAATGGGGAGAAGGTTCAAACATCAGAGGTGCAGAGGGACTTGGGAGTCCTCGTACAAGACTCCCAGGAGGTTAATTTACTGGTTGAGTCTGTGGTAAAGAAGGCATATGCAATGTTGGCATTTATTTCAAGGGGAATAGAACATAAAAGTAAGGAGATAATGCTAAACCTGTATAAGACACTAATCAGGCCGCTCTTGGAGTATTGTCAACAGTTTTGGGCCCCATATCTCAGAATGGAGATGTTGTCACTGGAGAGGGTCCAGAGAAGGTTCACGAGGATGTTTCCAAGAATGAAGGGGTTAACATATGAAGAGCGTTTGGCATCCTTAGGCCTGTACTCACTGGAATTTAGAAAAATGCGGGGGGGGGTGTGGTCTCATTGAAATCTACTGAATGTTGAAAGGACAAGTTAGGGTGGATGTGAGAAGATAATTCCTATAGTGGGGGTATGCAGAACTAGAGGGCACAGTGTCAATATTTAGGGGCGACCCTTTAGACCAGAGAGTAGTAAATCTGTGGAATACTCTGCCACAGACTGCAGTGGAGGCCAAGTCTGTGCATATATTTAAGGTGGAAGTAGATCGTTTCCTGATCAGTCAAGGCAGCAAAGGATATGGTGAGAAGGCAGGTGTATAGGGTTGAGTGGGATCTGGGATAGTCAGGTGGAATGGCGAAGCAGACCCGATGGGCTGAACGGCCTAATTCTTCTTCTATGTCCTATGATAATAAATTTACTATGAATGTTAAACTCAAGGAATCAGAGACAGCTTCTTCCCAACTGTGGTTGATTTCTGAACGGATCTATAAATATTACCTCATTATTGCTTGTCTTGCACTATTTATTTTGTAGTTTATATTAATTTTATGTCTTTGCACCCTACTGCTGCCAAAGAACAAAAATTTCATGGCAGTGACAATAAACCCGATTCTGTTTCTGTTACGTCCTTCAGGAATTCTACTTCTGGATGCCTTGTTAATCGTCTGTCAATGACTTAGACGTCCTGAAAGCAGCAAACACGGAACTAGGCCAGGATATCACTTCTTGTCGTTGCTCAGAACTTCAGCTTCAAATCTGCTTTGCCACATCAAGAGCACGTCATTAAAAATAAAAAAAATTCCCTGCAGATTATAGACATCAGAAACAAAACAGAAAATACATGGAAAACCCAGCTCAGGTATCATCTGTGGAAACATAAACTGTTGTTGACCTGAAATATTGACGGTTTCACTTTCCACAGATGCAGCCTGACCTGTTCGAGTGCTTCCAGCATTTTCTGTTTTTGTTAACGATAGTCGTTACCTTCCAGAGCAGTGTTAAAGGGTCAGTAAGTTACCTACCTATTCCTTACCTGTAGCTGATAGGTCAACAACCAATTTTGTTCTCCTTAACAAATCTTATCTAATCATATCAAGGCCACACTTGGTCTCTGAACATCTTTCAACATCTCTGAAGATCTCTCCTCAACATACCCATATTAATGCAATTATGAAGAAGGCGTGCCAGTGGGCTATATTTCATTCGAGTCTTGAGGAGACTTGGTACGTCACCAAAGACTCTAACAAGTTTCTACAAATACAAAGTGGAGAGTATTCTACTCGTTGCATCACTGTCTGGTATGAAGATGCCAATACAAAGAATCCTAAAAAGCTGCATGGGGTTGTAAAACCAGCCAGCTCCATAATGGGCACCAGCCTCCCTATCATCGATGATCAAGGACGCCTTCAAAGACGATGCCTCAAGATAGCAGCACCCATCATCACTAAGGACCCTCCCTATCCATGACATGCCCTCTTCTCATTACTACCATCAGGGAGCAGGTAGAGAAACCTGAAGATACATACTCAACACTTCAGGAACAGCTCAACATCAGATTTCTGAATTGTCCATGAACGCTTGAACACTATCTCATTACCTTGCTCTATTTGCTCAATTACTTTTTAAAAAAATAGCTCTTATTGTAACTTATAGTAACCTTTTATGCATTGCACTGTACTGCTGCCACAAAGCAACGCATTTCATGACATATGTCAGTGATATAAAACCTGATTCTGAATTAATAAAATGGAAGGGCATGAAAGCAGGATTCTCAGGAGAAACCGTTACAAATTACTAACTCACTACCATTTAAAACATAGTCTGATTCACTCCTCTCATGAACATCAGGACCGCTGAAATGTAAAGTTAAGCCGCAATGTTATTTGTAAGTGATGGATAAACTTGCCACTGCACTGCAGGATGCCATCTCTTTCACCCGTAACATAACTTCTTGGCTGAATGTGGTCGGCCAGAAGACTTGAGACACCAGTCCCCTACTGCAGGCTTCCTGTGCCGTTAATTTTCTACCACAAAACAGCATTTCGTTTGCCTGAAAGAAGAAAACATAGTTTTGTAATTTTTATTTCTGGCAGAAAAGATATTGAGATAAGGGAGCAGTAAAGGTTTGTCATAAATAGGGAATTAAATTAATCAAATTAAGTAGTAATGAACTTTCAGTTCTGGATTGTCCCAGAAAAGGAAGCACCTATTCCGTATTGATCCTGTCATGGCACCTCAGGATCTTGTATGTTTCAATCTTGGAAGTAGGCATAAGGGGGATGTCAGAGTTAAGTTCTTCACACAGAAAGTGGTGGGTGCATGGAATGCACTGCCAGCAACGGTGGTAGAGGTGGATACATTAGAGTCTTTTAAGAGACTCTTAGATAGGTATATGGAGCTTAGCAAAATAGAGGGCTATGCGGTAGGGAAATTCTAGGCAGTTTCATGGGTTGGCACAACAATGTGGGCCGAAGGGCCTGTAATGTGCTGTACATTTCTATGTTTCAATCAAGCCCCGCTTACACACTTCAAAAGTTTAACAGCTTCAAACCTGGTCCAAACGGTCCTTGTAATGTTTCTAGTTGCTAGTCATAGAGTTACACAGCACAGAAACAGGCCCTTCAGCCCATCTCATCCATGATGACCAAGATGTCTATCTGAGTTGGAACCATTTGCCTGTGTTGGGCCCATATCTGTCTAAACCAGGGCTTCCCAACCCTTTTTTTTATGCCACGGAGTCTTACCATTATCCGAGTGGTTCTTGGAACCCCGTTCTATACCTTTCCGATACATGTACCTGTTCAAATAACTTTTAAACCCTGTAATTGTGCACACCACCGCAGCTTCCTCTGGGAGATCATTCTAAATACCCAGCACCCTGAGGGTGAACAAGCTTCTCTTGGGTCCCTTTTAAATCTTTTCCTCCCTTCTTGCCTTAAATCTATGTCCTTTTCATGCTTTCGACTTGGAGGAAAAGGACTGTGGCCATTTACAGTGCCTCCTCAATCCGGTCTTCCCAAGGAACTGTCAGTTCTACCATGACCACCTGCTTTGAGGTTTATGACAGGGATGATGATGCGATCAAGTCAGGGAATTTAATTGTACCCATCATCTTATCTAAAATGTTCTTCACCGAACTATTGAGCAACATCCATGGGCAAAGTTTGTCTGTTATGCTCTGGAAGTAGACCCAAAGGCCAAGAATTGCGTCTGCTCTGTCATTCGACAGCGACTGATTTATGAAAATGTCAGAGTTAAGTGTAGTCATATTAAATAGATAAAGTAAAACAAATGAGTTCTGCAGAACACTCACTGATCAAATGAGCATCTGTATACAAAGGCAACTTTAATCTAAAGAAGAGTGTTTACTGACAGAAGGATCTTCATATTATTTGACAAGAGGTACTCACTAGAGCGACTCCCATTATCTGCGGAAAGGTATATGAAGAGCACCCAGCTGGTGTTAATCGTATGGTTGCGTATGGAGTCTGAAACCAGGCCTTTTCACTGGCCCACACAATATCACAGAGGGGGAGGATAGAAGCTCCCAGTCCCAGAGCTGGTCCATTGACTGCCACCACAATGGGCTTCTTGAACTGAATGAAGGCATTCACAAAGTCTCTGGAAGAGAGGGAAAAAACAGCAAATACAACATAAGACCATAAGGTACAGCAGCACAGTGAGGCCATTTGGCCAATCGAGTCTACTCCACATTGTAGACTATCTTTGATAAACTGGGGAATGGCTCCTGGTTGATTAACTTGTGGTCATACAGACATTTGACTACCAACTACCATCATTAAGGACTCTTACCAAAAAGGATACGACCTGTTCTCATTTCTATTACCAGGGAGGAGGTACAGGAGCCTGACGACACACCCTCAATATTTTAGGAGTTCAACCATTAGATTTCTGAACAGTCTTTGCACCCATGAACACTACCTCATTTATTCTTCTCCCCACCCTGTATTATCTATCTATTTATAGTGATTTTATGTCTTGCATTGCTGCAGCAAAACAACAAATTTCACTTCAGTTAAGTTAGTGATAATGAACTTGATTCTAATACTGTGACATTACGATGAGTTACATCACATTGGCCTCAATAATGGGTGCACAGCATACTGGACATGTAATACCAAGTTGCCTGCTTAGCATTAGGGATGAAGAAAAAATGCTTCAATGATTTTTATCCAATTAGAAGATGATTGGAAGTAATATTGAGTAAGGAATCCTGTTTTCCAGTGGTGAGAGCCACATTACACCTTTCCCGCCGCTGTCTGTAAGGAGTTTGTACGTTCTCCCCATGACTGTGTGGGTTTTCGTCAGCTGCTCTGGTTTCCTCTCACAGTCCAAAGACGTACCGGTTGATAGGTTAATTGGTCATTGTAAATTGTCCTGTGATCAGGCTAGGGTTGCTGGGTTACACGGCTCAATGGGGGGGGGGAGGGTCTATTCTGCACTGTAACTCAAAAAGTACATAAATAATGCTTTACAGTGCAGATTCATAAACATAAGAGATTCTGCAGATGTTGGAAATCTAGAACCACACACACAAAATGCAGGAGAAACTCAGCACATCAGGCAGCATCCATGGAGATGCATGAACAGTCAATGTTTTGTACCGAGACCCTTCATAAGGACTGGAAAGGAAGGGGAAAGGTGCCAGAAAAGAAGGTGAACCCTCCTGGCTTCACCTAAAATCTTTGAGCTTATTCTCCTTCCCATCCCCCCACCTTCTTATGAAGCAGTAGAGTCTACCTCAGACAAGATTGGATAGATTTTTGCATAGTAGGGGAATTAAGGCTATAGGGAAAAGGAAGGTAGGTGGAGATGAGTCCATGGTCAGATCAGCCACGATCTTATTGCATGGCGGGGCAGGCTCGACAGGCCACATGGCCTACTCCTGCTCCTATTTCTTATGTTTTTATTCTGGCATTTTCCCTGATCCTTTCCAGTCCTGATGAAGGCTTATTCATTTCTATAGATGTTGCCTGACCTGCTGAGTTCCTCCAGCATTTTGTGTGTGGTCCAGTTTTCATACTTCAGCTCAGGATTATTAGTTGAGTGCATTATATTTGGTCATGTTGCTGCAGACCTCTGTCTGGTTTAAATTCATGTAAACGCAAATATGGGCAGTGACCAGGGCAAAGAATTGTTGATACTTCCAAAGCTCTGAGGTCACGCCTTAGCCTCCTATGTTCCAGTGAGAATAAATAAAACCTGTCCAATCTCTCCTTATAGTTACAGCCCTTCACACCAGGCAGTAGCTTTTAACTGGGGCATCAAAGCAGCATCCAATTCTGAAGCATTTCAGTTTGGTATGTAGTGTAGTGCCCAAGATCACAAGAATTTACAGGGCAGCGAATGCAGTCCCATAATCCACCCTTCCTTCCTCCGACTGTCTACACTTCCCACTCTCAGCAAAGCAGCCAACTTCACTTGCCCCATCATTGAAATGTTCTCACAACCTCCAGACTCACTTTCGAGTGCTTGATATTTATCGCTTATTTATTTATTATTATCATTTCTTCCTTCATGTGCTTGCACAGTTCGTTGTCTGTTGCACACTGAATGCCCAAGTTAGTGTGGTCTTTCACTGATGCTGTAACGGATATTATTCTGTGGACTTATTGAATATGTTTGCAAGACAACGAATCAGGGTTGCATGGGTGACATATGCAGTATGCACTTTGATAATAAATTTGCTTTGAACTTTGAACAGAATCAAAGACCCCTTTCACTCCAGACAGTCTCTCTTCACCCTCCTCCCATGGGCAGAAGATCTAAAGGTTCAACAGCAGGTGCCGAGAAGCTCAAGGGCACTTACTATCCCATTCTTGTAACAGATTGTTGAATGGACCTCTTATACGATAAAGATGAACTCTCAATCTCTAAAGCTTGGAAGAACTGGAGCACGATCTGGAGGAGGTCTACCCAAAGACAATGATGTAAGCATCATTTAACAACGTGGTGCCGGTTCATGTTGTCGGATTCTCGCAAGTGTACGTGGTTTAAACTTTGCAAACAGACTGGTACATACTGGTGCAATTCTACACGGTCGTCACCGAGAGCATCCTCACTACAGCCAGTAGTATCTGGTTCGGTGCAGCATCCTCTCACAACATATGAAAACTACAGTGAACGGTCAAGTCAGCAGCAAAGGCCATTGGCTACAGTTTGTCATCACCGTAGAACTTGTTTGCGTCCAGTACAAAGAAGTGGGCTGGGAAAATCATTGCACACACTACCCGCCCTGCAAACTGCCTCTTCCAAAAGCTTCCTTCTAGAAAGCTATTAAAGAAAAAAGTTTAATGCCATCTTAAGCATTTCTTCCCCCAGGCAGTTAATCTGATCGACAATTCTAATTATCACCTCACCCCCTTCTATCTATTACTCCAGTCACTGCAGTTCACTATAAACACTTCCAACCACTTTCTATAATAAGTGCAGCAGTCAAAACATGCTGCACATACGTATTTCTACACATTTTATTCCCTACCTGTACTTCTAACTTTATTTCATATAATTCTTTAATCTGTATAATCGTTGCATGTCCTTTGTTTGTTGTCTGTAGTATCACACTCTACAGCAATTTCCTAATACATGTAAATGTACGTGGTGAATAAAGATGATCCTTGAAATCTGCGACCAGGTAGTTCCAGCTCAAATGATCCCCAGAGTGAACCCTGTGAAGAGCATCTTCCAGGAATTTGGAAGTGCTAGGTGCTCTGAACAGCATCAGCAGACTTTGGCACTTCCTCGTCCCACTGAAGTCAACATAGTGGGTGCTGCACTCCACCCATCAGGAGTGAGTTAATGATTCAGATTCATTTATTTATCACATGTACAGTACATTGAAATATAGAGTGAACTGCGTCATTTGCCTCAAAAGCCAGCACAAGCTAACGATGTGCTGGGGGGGCAGCCCGCAAGTGGCACCACACGTTTCGGTGCCAGTCTAGTGTGCCCACAATGCTCGGGAATTGACACAGAGTAAAACACAACACATCAAGCAACAAAACAAGCTTCTTTCCTCCCTGGCTCCCAGCCGCCTACCCGATCCGCGCAGAGTCCTCCAACCCCAGGCCAGGCCTCCGGGCCTTCAGCAGACAATGGGGCCCCGACCTCCCCCAGTGGACTTCAGATTCAACCATCAGGCTTCAACGTCCAGACTTCCGATTAACCTTAGGGCTATGATCAATGCCAGGACTAGTCGATGATGGGACCCCAAACTCCAAACATACAGCTCTGCCCGGAACACTGGAATTCAGAAGGAGTTTGATGCCTTGATTTGAGCGTGTCAAGGGTGGCTCCTGAAGATTATATTGGACTGGAGTTGTCAGCCACCCACTGTTAGTCCATGTATGCAGCCATCACAACTTGTAAAAGTACCACACTGCCAAGTTCAGGAACAGTTATTACCCTACAACCATAAAGCTCCTGAATCAGCATGAATAACTTCACTCGCCACTACTCTGAACTGATACGACTACCCACGACTCACCTTCAAGGACTCTTTACAACACGTTCTCAGTATTATTTTTGCTTACATAATTTGTCTTCTTTTCGACATTCTTTATTGTCACTCTTTTTCTGTTTATGCATCATAATTTTGTAAAATTTTAGTGTATTTTCCATAAGACCATTAGACAAAGGAGCAGAAGTCGGCCATTCGGCCCATCGAGTCTGCTCCGCCGTTTTATCATGAGCTGATCCACTCTCCCATTTAGTCCCACTCCCTCGCCTTCTCACCATAACCCTTGATGCCCTGGCCACTCAGATACTTATTAATCTCTGCCTTAAATACACCCAATGACTTGGCCTCCACTGCCGCCCGTGGCAACAAATTCCATAGATTCACCACCCTCTGACAAAAAAAATTTCTCCGCATCTCTGTTCTGAATGGGCACCCTTCAATCCTTAAGTCATGCCCTCTCGTACTAGACTCCCCCATCATGGGAAACAACTTTGCCACATCCACTCTGTCCATGCCTTTCAACATTCGAAATGTTTCTGTGAGGTCTCCCCTCATTCTTCTAAACTCCAAGGAATACAGTCCAAGAGCGGGCAAATGTTTCTCATATGTTAACCCTCTCATTCCCGGAATCATTCTAGTGAATCTTCTCCGTACCCTCTCCAACGTCAGCACATCCTTTCTTAAATAAGGAGACCAAATCTGCCCACAGTACTCCGTGAGGTCTCCCCAGCACCGTATAGAGCCTCAACGTCACATCCCTGCTCCTATACTCTATTCCTCTAGAAATGAATGTAAATACCTGCAATAAAATGAATGTCAAGATACTATATGATATATTGATGTAAACGTACACCAATAATATATTTACACTGAACTCTGAACATGGCAAATGGGATCACGTTGGTCAGTATGAGTGAGCTGGGCCAAAGGCCCTCTTCCTGCTCTGTATTACTCTATGACTTGATGTATGGCCCTTTAAGACTGAAAAAACCTACTGCCCGTAACTAAACATGCCGAGTGATTTGGCTCAGATGTTGTGGTAGATCCAGACTCAGATATTTACTTCTTCAAAGTGAATTTTGACTTTTCGCAATCCCTTCCTTTGAAGGGCTACGCAGAAAGCATGACTCATTAACTATAATGGGCAAGAAATACATACTAGGTATGCCGTTCCTGTAAGACCAGCTGATTCCCCGTTACTACGATGATAGAGCTGAACAGAAGTACAGCTAAGGAGGATTAAAGAATGGCAAGAAGGCAAAGACATATTTGACTAGAACATGTATTCCGAGATGTTACAAAGTCGCTATAAGAAAATAAAAAAACTTCTACTGATTCATCTCTGACTGAAAAATAAACAGGAATGTAAAATGGTTCACAAAACCAAAAGTAAAAGACACCGTAGATCTGACCAGCACCCATCTAAGTTCTTATCTTGAATTTAAGCAAGTGACCATTCTGAGCCTGGGGGTGGGGGGATGGCTTTATCACAACTCTGCGCAGCTTGATGTGACTCATGCTCTTTGTGGGTTAAGTACAAGCACCAAGTGCAGACTGTTTTCTAAATGGGGAGCAAATTCAGAAATCGGACATACAAAGGAACTTGGGGAATCCTCGTGCAGGATTCCCTGAAGGCCCACTTGCAGGTTGAGTCGGTGGTGAGGAAGGCAAATGTAATGTTAGCATTCATTCTGAGAGGACTGGAATGTTAAAGCAAGGATGCAAAGCTGAAGCTTTCTTAAGGCATTGGTCCAACCGGAATTGGAGTATTGTGTACAGTTTTGGGTCCCTTATCTAAGAAAGGATGTGCTCGCATTGGACGGGGTCCAGAAGAGGCTTATGAGAATGATCCTGTGAATGAAAGGGTTCGCGCATGAGGAGGGCTCTAGGCCTGAACTCACTGAAGTTTAGAAGAATGAAGAGAGATCATATTGAAACTTACTGAACATTGAAAGGCCAAGATAAAGAAGATGTGGAGAAGATGTTATCTACAGCTGAGAAATCCAGGACCAGCCTAAGAATACGAGGACGCCCCTTTACATCAAAGATGAGGAAGAATTTCTTCAGCCAGAGGGAGAATCTGGGGAATTCATTACCATAGATGGCTATGGAGGCTAAGTTATTGGGTATATTTTAAGTACAGGCAGATAGATTCTTGATTAGTAAGGACATCAAAGGTTACAAGGAGAAGGCAGGAGAAATGGGTTGAGAGGGCTAATAAATCAGACATGATCAAATGACAGCAGACTAGATGGGCTGAATAGCCTAATTCTGCTCCTATGTCTTATGGTTGCTTGCATAATGGTAAGGAGATAAGCTTAGTCCTGCAGGTTGCAAATCCTGCTATACTTCAACATTAACTCTGCAGTAAAGGTGAATCAGAATCAGGATTATTATCACTGACGTAGAGTATGAAGTGAAATTGTTTGCAAAGTGAAGAGACCAGGAGATATTCTTGTCTGCATCAGCCAAACATGAAACGATGGGGTTGTGTTAATTGTCCTGCCCAAACCAGTTATATTTCACCTTTGTGAGTGAGTTCAATGAAGCCAGCAGACAAGACTGATGTTGTAATTCAGCATCAAACAGTCACAGGTACAACTGATCTATCAATAGTTCGGATATTTGTGTAAGCACAGAGTCAGCCTTCTCAACATTCATTTTGGGTGTAGGGGTTCTTGGTCTTCAGAAGCTTTTGGATCTTCAGTGTGAATTACCTTACCCCAGCAAAGGTGTCTCCTATTGTAGATGAATAACTATCAGTCTCAGATTACTGAGGTAAACACTGCCACTGAAATTGCATTAAATCACCTGCTGTTACTTTTGATCTGAAGGGTATAAAAGTATGATGTACTTTGAGTTTGGGAGACTCTATCAAGAGGGTCATCAGGAAAATAACTGCCTGCCACGATGACTAAAGACCAGCTTCAGTGTCTCTCTGGTGACTCAGATCACAGTCACAACAATGACTTCAAAAGACACTGTTCACAAATTACTAATGGCAACATAAAATGCTGCAAACTAATACTTGATCTTTCCATGTAATTTGACCAGTAAAATGGAAATTACAGCCTCGTAAAATGGGGAAAGATAAGATAGGCACAAGAGGCTGATGAAAGGTCTCGACTGCTTATTGCCCTCCGTTGATGCTGTCAGACTTGCTGAGTCCTTCCAGAACTTTGTATATGTCGGTCGAAATAAGAAGTTCTTGTTCAGACTGCACACAGATGTTACGGAATTGGCAAGCATTGAGAACAAATTTATTTACTTACAGTGGGTAAAGAAAATATTGCTGATCATCCCTTGTGGCAATTTCGGGCCAACCTATTTTATTAAAAATTCTTCCAGTGAGGTTTGATCTGGTCTCATTTTTCTGGTTGGTCTATAGCTTACTTTGAGTTGCTGTTTGGGTTCCTGTCATCAGGGAGGCTGGAGTTCGGGCCTGAGGTCAATACTGAAGACTGAAGCATGGAGGACAATCGGAAGTTCAGCAGCCAAGGCCTGGTGGCCAAAGCCCCAGCTCAGCGAGTCCACTGGGAAAGTCGGAGGCCCAACGCCTGTGAGGCGGTGAGTCAACTGTGGCTTGAGACCTGGAGTCGGGCTGCCCTGCGGTTAGAGGACTGTCAGGGTCTGTGGGTTGGCGGGTGGGAGGAAGGAGAGGGGCGTGTTTCGCCGTTGTTCTCTTGTTGGTGCTGTTCTGCTGAACGTTGTGACCACGTTACGTTTACACCGGAATGTGTGGCGATGATTGCAGGCCGTCCCCAGCACATACTCAAGTTGTGTTGTTTGTTAAAGCCAACAAAGCATTTCACTGTATATTTCGATGTACATGCGATAACTAAATCGAACAAATGAATAAATACTGGCCAGGGACGAATCTCTAGGCAATTCTCAATTCTGTAAACTCAATAGTGCCCCACCCCCTCCCACCTATGAGCACTTTATCCCCATGACCCAACATACAGAAAGTATATTCGCTAAAATTAGAGTGACAGATGCAAAGTTCAAAGTAAACTTATTATCAAGGTACATACATGTCACCGTAAACGACCCTGAGATTGGTTTTCTTGTGGACATACACAGTAAAACCAAGAAACACAGTAGAACCAGTGAAAGACTGCACTGAGCAAGATGGACAGACGATCAATGTGCAAAAGACATCAAAGTGTGCAAATACAAAAGAAAAGATAAATAAGCAATAAGTATCAAAAACATGAGGTGAAGTCCTTTAATATGAGTCCATGAGTTCAGGAACAGTTCTGTGATGGGGCAAGTGAAGTTATCCCCTCTGGTTCAAGAGCATGATAGCTGAGGGGGTTATCACTGTTCCTGAACATTCTGCTGTGGGTCCTGAGGCTTCTGTCCCTTCTTCTTGATGGCAGCATGGTCTGGATGGTGGGGGCCCCCGATGAAGGATGTGTCAATGCAGATATGCTGAATGGTGGGGAGAGCTTTACCTGTGATATCCACTACTCTTTGTAGGACTTTCTGTTCAAGGGAATTGAAAATTAAAATAACAGCCGAGTCTTGAGCTGTCCCCAAGGCTTGCCAGAGTCCCCACAAATGGTTAAGGCAAACACAGTATGTGTTTTCACTAGCAAGCTAGTTCCCAGAAGAAATGATAGAAGTATTATCCTTGGAAGGGCAGCTGAGACGAAGGAGAGCATATTTTGTTCCAAATACTTGCTTCCTATCGTCTACGCTAAAAACAATAAACAAAATGTTCCTTGACATGTGCCTTTTGAAAAGTTCAGATTTTACAACCCAGCAGTTTTGTTGTGGTAAGGTCACTGGCAGAGGAAAGGCACTTGTATTTTGGAGTGACTGCGTTTATTTTAGTGAGAACTGTGAAGTCAGATGGAGCTGTGAGTCACTCCAGGACAAGCAGGATACCGCACAGGTTTGTGGCAGATTTACAGACTGCTTTCCTTCCCCTTGGACTGAAAACAGGTACACATGTTCAAAAGGAAAATGGAGTGTGCTCAGCTAATATTAAGCGCAGGAGATGCTGGAGGCTACCCAGATGGAATAGGAACTCCAATCTGAGTGCGGTCTTATCACGGCAGTAGAGGAAGCCATGGGCTGACATGAAAGAATGGGAACGGGAAGTCGAATTTAAGTAGGTGGCCACCGGGAAATCCCGACTTTTGTGGCAATGGAGCAACTACGCTCAACAAAGAGCGGCCCCCCCCCACCAATCTGTAGAGGAGATCGCTCTGCAGCATCATAGGAGGTAGATGACCCCAACAGACTCACAGGTGAAGTTCCGCCTCACTTGGAAGAACTGCTTGGGGCCCTGAATGCTGGTAAGGCAGGAGGTCAAAGGGCAGGTGTGGGGCTTGTCCTGCTTCCTACTTTATTCCCCCATCCCCACCCACCCACCTTCCTCCTCACCCAGCTTCACTTATCACCTGCCAACTTGTACACCTTCCCCTCCTCCCACTTTCTTGTTCTGGCTTTTCCCCCCTCCCTTTTCAGTCCTGATGGAGAGCCTTGGTCTGAAAAGCCGACTGTTAATTCCCTTTAGATGCAGGCTGACTTGCTGAGTTCTTCCAGCATTTTGTGCGTGATGCTTGGCTAACTGTGTCAAGCCAAATCATTCCGGGGCCGTGCAAAATTTTGGCACGACTTAAGTGCCTGTAGGTATAGAATTTAACTTCCTTGAGATAGAAAAGGTTCTCCTAAACACTCAGCACAGCAGTACAGGACGTAGAACTGCTTCCTTACAGCTCCAACTCTTAGTCTCTGTCCTGACTTCAACATTTAATACCAGCTTTAGACCACCTGGACAACACAAACACCTACGTCAGGGTGCTGTTCATTGACTATAGCTCAGCATTTAATACCATCATTCACACAATCCTGATGAGAAGTTACAGAACGTGGGCCTCTGTACCTCCCCCTGCAAATGGATCCTCGACTTCCTAACCAGAAGACCACAGCCTGTGCGGATTGGTGATAACATATCCTCCTCACTGACGATCAACACTGGCGCACCTCAGGGGTGTGTGCTTAGCCCACTGCTCTACTCTCTATATACACATGACTGTGTGGCTAGGCATAGCTCAAATACCTTCTATAAATTTGCTGACAATACAACCATTGCTGGTAGAATCTCAGGTGGTGACGAGAGGGCATACAGGAGTGAGATATGCCAATTAGTGGAATGGTGCCACAGCAACAACCTGGCACTCAATGTCAGTAAGATGAAAGAGCTGATTGTGGACTTCAGGAAGGGTAAGACGAAGGAAAACATACCAATCCTCATAGAGGGATCAGAAGTGGAGAGAGTGAGCAGCTTCAAGTTCCTGGGTGTCAAGATCTCTGAGGATCTAACCTGGTCCCAACATATCGATGTACTTACAAAGAAAGCAAGACAGCGGCTATATTTCATTAGGTGTTTGAAGAGATTTGGCATGGTACTACAGAAAATATTCTGGCATGGATAAAGCAATGGCTGATTGGCAGGAGGCAAAGAGTGGGAATAAAGAGAGCCTTTTCTAGCTGGCTGCCGGTGACTAGTGGTATTCACAGGGGTTTGTGTTGGGACAAATTCTTTTTAAGTTTAGGTTTAAGGAATTTATGACGACTTTTGCGAAGTTTGCAGACAATACGAAGATAGGTAGAAGGGCAGGTAGTTTTGAGGAAGTAGAGAGGCTACAAAAGGATTTAGATAGATTAGGAGAATGGGCAAAGAAGTGGCAGATGGAATACAGTGTACACAGAATACAGTGTTGGGAAGTGTATGGCCAAACACTTTGGTAGAAGAAATGAAAGGGTTGACTAGTTTCTAAATGGAGAGAAAATACAAAAAACTGAGGTGCAAAAGGACTTGGGAGCCCTTGTGCAGAAATCCCTGAAGGTTAATTTGCAGGTTGAGTCTGTGGTGAGGAAGGCAAATGCAGTATTAGTATTCATTTCAAGAGGACTAGGATATAAAAGCAAGGACATAATGTTGAAGCCTTATAAAGCACTGGTGAGGCCTCACTTGGAGTATTGTGAGCAGTTTTGGGCCCCTTATCTTAGAAAGGATGTGCTGAAACTAGAGAGGGTTCAAAGGAGGTTCACAAAAATTATTCCAGAATTGAATAGCTTGTCATATGAAGAGCATTTGATGGCTCTGGGCCTGTATTCACTAGAATTCATCAGAGGAATGAGGGGTGATCTCATTGAAACCTGTTGAATAGTGAAAGGCCTTGATAGAGGGGATGTGGAGAGGATGTTTCCTATGGTGGGAGAGTCTAAGACCAGAGGACGCAGCCTCAGATTAGAGGGACATCCGTTTAGAATGGAGGTGAGGAGGAATTTCTTTAGCCAGAGAGTGGTGAATCTGTGGAATTCTTTACCACACGGAGCTGTGGAGGCCAAGTCTTTATGCATATTTACGGCAGAAGTTGACAGATTCTTGATTGGTCAGGGCATGAAGGGATACGGGAAGAAGGCAGAAGATTGGGGTTGAGAGGAAAATTGGATCAACCATGATGAAATGGCCTAATTCTGCTCCTGTAACTTATGGTCTTATGGTACCAGCAACCCGGATTCAGTTCCTGCCAGTGTCTGTAAGAAGTCTGTATGGTTCCTCCGGGTGCTCTGGTTTCCTCCCACAGCCAAAGATGTACCGGTTGTTAGATTAACTGGTCACTGTAAATTGTCCCACGATTAGGCTTGGGTTAAGTCGGGGGCTTGAAGGGCCGGAAGGGTCGATTCTGTGCTGTATCTTTAAATAAATAAATAAATCCCAAGGACATACACTCCGGGAATTGAGCTGGCCTCTGTAACAGGGCCACAGAGTGCAGGCAAGCGGTATAATCCCAGGGAGTAAACATAAAGATAAAAGCCAGCCTTATTTGTCAATATACATCGAAACACACCGCGAAATGCATCATTTGCATCAACAAGCAACACTGTGCAAGGATGTGCAGGGGGCAGCCCGTAAGTGTCACTACGTTTCTGGCTTCGACATAACATGCCCAAACCTCACTGATCCTAACTTGTAATGTGGGAGGGAACCAGAGTGCTCGGAGGAAACCCATGTGGTCATGGGGTGAACGTACCAGCTCCTGACAGACAGCAGTGGGAACTGAACCCACGTCACTGGCATTGTAAACTGTTACACGGGATGCTATATTGTGTATGATTAAGGTAAATGCGTGCTGACGGGCTGAAGGGATTGTTTCTGTGCGTTTGGCTAATTGGTTCCTGAATTGACAGATGGAAAAGTGATCTCCTTCGTTTCTTCCCTCCAACCATCTCCATACTATAAATAGCTTAAGCAATTCTTATAATTTATTAGTGACTGCTATTCATTATAATCCCAGCATAAACTGGGATCAAAACATTTTTTTGTAAACCTTTACTAAATGTAGAAAAGCAGCCAAAAGAATAACTGGTAAAACAAGACTACTGACTCTCACAGCTATCTGGACTATTCCTCTTCTCGCCCTGTCTCTTGCAAAAATGCCATCCCCTTCTTGCAATTCCTCCGACTTCACCGCATCTGCTCTCAGGATGAGGCTTTTCATTCCAGGACGAAGGAGATGTCCTCCTTATTTAAAGAAAGGGGCTTCCCTTCCTCCACTATCAACTCTGCTCTCAAATGCATCCTCCCCATTTCACGCACATCTGCTCTCACTCCATCCTCCCGCCACCCTACTAGGAATAGGGTTCCCCTTGTCCTCACCTACCACCCCACCAGCCTCCAGGTCCAACATACAATTCTCCGTAACTTCCGCCACCTCCAACGGGATCCCACCACTAAGCACATCTTTCCCTCTCCCCACCCCGCTTTCTGCAGGGATCACTCCCTATGCGATTCCCTTGTCCATTTGTCGCCCCCATCCCTTCCCACCGATCTCCCTCCCGGCACTTATCCTTGTAAGCAGAACAAGTGCTACACATGCCCTTACACTTCCTCCCTCACCACCATTCAGGGCCCAAGACAGTCCTTCCAGGTGAGGCGACACTTCACCTGTGAGTCGGCTGGGGTGATATACTGCGTCTGGTGCTCCCGATGCGGCCTTCTGTATATTGGCGAGACCCGACGCAGACTGGGAGATCGTTTCGCTGAAAACCTACGCTCTGCCAGAGAAAGCAGGATCTCCCAGTGGCCACACATTTTAATTCCATGTCCCATTCCCATTCTGATATGTCTATCCACGGCCTCCTCTACTGTAAAGATGAAGCCACACTCGGGTTGGAGGAACAACACCTTATATTCCGTCTGGGTAGTCTCCAACCTGATGGCCTGAACACTGACTTCTCTAACTTCTGCTAATGCCCCACCTCCCCTTCGTACCCCATCCTTTATTTATTTATTTATTTATTTGCACATGTTCTTTTTCTCTCTCTCTTTTTTCTCCCTCTGTCCCTCTCACTATACCCCTTGCCCATCCTCTGGGCTTCCCCCCTCCCCCTCCTGTCTTCTCCTATCATTTTGGATCTCCCCCTCCCCCCCCCACTTCCAAATGTCTTACTCACTCTTCCTTCAGTTAGTCCTGACGAAGGGTCTCGGCCTGAAACGTCAACTGCACCTCTTCCTAGAGATGCTGCCTGGCCTGCTGCGTTCACCAGCAACTTTGATGTGTGTTATTTGTTGATAAAACAAGACTAGTATTTTACAATTAACAAAGTCCAAAAGGGAAAGGATGCTAGAGAGGTCAGTGGCTGGAATGAACTGAAGTAAACAGAGCAAGAGGGGTGCATGTAGATAATAGTGATCACATCGTACCACATTTTAGAAGAACATAGCCATGGTAAAGACTAGTATAAAGCCATGAAATAAAGTTGATTTTGTAGGATGGAAATTAAAACCAACAACGATAATTATTCAGAACAATTACCTTGTAGTCTAAGGCAAATTGATCTGTACACCAGAGAAAAAAAATGAAGGGGCCCATACTAACAGCATGGACCATTGAGGAGAACGCGATAAAGGAGAAAGCAGAGATTAGAAGATAAATAAAAATCAATCAGCGAGACAAAATGGAAAGACCAAATTAAATTATTTAAAAAAATGCAAAACATTCCACAGGTTTGTAAAGGAAATGGACATCAGTGCGAGAAAATAATCACAAGGAAGAATCGTGAAATATTCTTAAGCAGCTCTATTCAAAATGGCAAAATATCAGCAAATTATTTTGCTTCAATATTTACAGATGTCTGAACGAGTAGGCATGACAATGGAAAATTGGAATGGAAACAATATTATCGCTTCTGTAATAGAAGAGAAATATTAAATAAATTATTCATCTCGAAGAGAATAAAATCCGTGTACCAGACAAATTTGATCGACAATGTTTAAAAGATTTAGGGAGGAGTCGTATGAGATACTATTGCACAGACAGAGAGGGTAGGTAAAAATGCAGTGCTGGATCACTGGGGAAGAGCTAGCATTTATTTTAAAGTGCAACAGATGAAATACAAATTAGTCTTAAGAGTGATGCAAAAAGCACGTTGCTGGAGGAAGTCAGTGTCCCAGAACACTGAGAATTTAAGGAGGCAAAGAGGTAGTGAAAGATCCATATTCACTGAACAGTCTGAGCTCACAGGTACTGATGGAGGTGGAGTTTACGGCAAGAGGTTATGTTAATGACCATAACCCTGGCCTGTCAGTAAGTGATTAACTATTTAGCACACTGGTCCAGGGAAAAGAGAAACAATAGCAGCAAACTAAAAAGAATCTGTTTCCTGTCCCTCGCTTTGCATTCAAGGCTCACCTAATCTTGGCTGTCTTCAGAGCAGTTGGTCCTTGCAGGCAGTTACACAAGGTACTTGGCATCTGGCCAATTTCCAGCTCCACCAGCCATAAACAATTTAAGGATTAGTTTTATTTCTCACATGTACATCTAGACATACAGAGAAATGTGTCATTTTGAGCTGACAACCCACACAATCCAAGTGTCGTGCTGGGGGCAGCCTGTAAGTGTCACCATGTTTCCGGAACTTATTAACCCTACCCCGTACACCTTAGGAATGTGGGCGGAAACCGAAGCACCTGGAAGAATCACATGCGGTCACGGGGAGAGGGTACAAACTCCACACAGACAGTGCAGCGAATCGAACTTTGATGGATGACCATTAACACTGTAAAGCCAGTGCATCTGTGCCGCAGAGTCTGTGTTCATACACTTAACCTGTCTAGTTCTTAAAATACTATTGATATCCGTAATTAGGACCTTCGTGACCATGTCAGGCAACCCAATGTACGTAATAATGACTCTGTGCTAAGAACTTCTTGACATCTATCCAGAATTTTCCCTGAATTCTAATCAGTTGCCCACGCTTTCTCTGTAACTGGCCTCAATCCATCAAATTTCTGTACCACATCTATTCTGACAATTCTGATTCAGATCTCTTGCTCAATCCTACTATTCCTAAATCCCCATCACAGGAATTACCTAAGCAATCCTCTGCTCCTCACCCTCCTCCTTGAAGCATGTTTTAAACCCCAACCCTTTGACCAATCTTTTAGTTCCCTGTCTTATTTTGAGGCTCGGTTTTAAATCCTGTTCGATGATGCTCCTGAGAAATGTCTTGGAACATTTAATTACGTTAAAGGCTCTGTTTAAATGCAAGTCATTTAATATAATGGCCTGGATTTGGCAGTGGTAATTATGGTTAATGAAACCAACAGCAACTACAGGATCTTTGCATCTGTGTGGTTTAACATGGGAATCCTTGAAGTTATTATCAGTAAATCTAGTGAGCTTTCACAGGCTACGATGTTTATAATCATCTCCAGTGCAAGCAAAGGAAATCCTGAACTGACATGAATTTCAGAGATTTTGCATAATAAGGCATAAAACCTGAAGGAGTTTTCAATGGAATAAAAAGCCATTATTACTGTTTAGCCCTAAAGAAATCATAACTTCCTCACATAAAACTTCAAAATTAAATGGATGCTTCAGAAGTTTATTACTGACATTTGAGCTTTTACTTTGCTCAGATACGGTTTTTATAGTCATAGACAAGTACAGCAAAGAAACAGGCCCTTCGGCCCATCTAGTCCATGCTAAAACCATTTAAACTGCCTACTCCCATTGGCCTGCACCAGGACCATGTAGTGCATAACACTTCAACATTTAGTTATGAATTACTTCTTCGCTTCCTGAAGTATATTGGCAGCTCAGCCAGTTTGACAATATCACGGATGCTGGGGAACTGACACCAGACAGCATCAGGAGTTGGAAAAAGGACAAGACTCTCTAGAAACCTCTAGAGCTTTGCAGGAAGGTTTTGCAGGAAGCTTTGCATGAATGTGCCTGTGAAATTCAGAGTGTTATGTCTCTGCACGTATCAACAGTGCTTGGGTGAAGATGACTGAGAGCTTCAGGTTCCCAGGGGTAAATGCCACCAACAGTTTATCCTGGTCTAAACAGGTAGCCCCTTTGGTCTACTTCCTCAGAAGGTTAAGGGGAATTCGGACTGAGCCTCACTTATGTGTCTAGGCGCACCATACACAGCATCCCAACTGGATGCCTCACGGCTTAGTCAGACACCTGCTCTCCCCAAGACCACGAGGAAATGCGGAGAGCTGTGAACACAGCCCAGTCTATCATGGAGACTAGCCCAGCCCCCTCCACTGACTCCATCTGCACTTCCTGCTGCCTCAGGAAAGCAGGCAATATAATCAAAGATCTCCCCCGGTCCACTCATTGTTTCTTCTCTTCCTTCCCACCCCGGGGCACAAGATTCAAAAATCTTGGCAGCACCAGGCTCAAAGACGGCTGTACGATAAAAAACCCCCCTCACCTGTCAATCTACCTCGTCATGGAGCTTGCAGCTTACGGTCTGTAACTACACCACAATCAAAATCAGGTTTAATATCACCGGCTTATGTCCTGAAATTTGTTGTTATGTGGCAGCAGTTCATTGCAATACATAATAATAAAAACTGTATATTACAGAAGAACTACATATATATGACGGTGTTAGAACTGTCAGGTTCAATCACACCGCAGTGACAGCTGCCAGTTATCTGAAAGTGGGGGAAAAGTTTTCAGTGTGTCTTCTCTGGCTAGGAGGCCTGTCCCCTAAAACCCTCACTAATTTTTATAGATGCACCGTAGAAAGCATTCTTCTAGGGTGCATCACAACCTGGTACGGAAGTTGTCCTGTCCAAGACTGAAAGAAGCTGCAGAAGATCGTGAACATGGCGCAGCACATCACACAAACCAACCTTCTGTCCGTGGACTCACTTTACACCGCACGCTGTCGGAGCAGTGCTGCCAGGGTAATCAAGGACACGACCCACCCAGCCAACACACTTTTCACCCCTCTTCCCTCCGGGAGAAGGCTCAGGAGCTTGAAGACTTGTACGGCCAGATTTGGGAACAGCTTCTTTGCAACTGTGATAAGACTGCTGAATGGATCCTGACCCGGATCTGAGCCGTACCCTCCAAATATCCGGACCTGCCTCTCCGTTGTTTTGCATTACCTTACTTTGCATTTTTCTGTTTTCTATTTATGACTTATAATTTAAGTTTTTAATATTTACTAAATTTTACTATTTTTAATATATTTAATATTTGTAATCCAGGGAGTGGGAAGCGCAGAATCAAATATCACTGTGATGATTGTACATTCTACTACCAATTGTTAGGCGACAATAAAGTATGAAGTGTAAGTATGAAGTATAGGAGGGCAGCTAGATTGCTCGCAGTGCCAGGGGGATCATCTCAGGGGATCAGCCCCTCCCTCAGTTGTTCAGTTGATCAGAGAAGTGTCAGGAAACTTAGTGGAGGCCCAGTGGGGGAACGGCTTGGGGTCTCTGTGGGAGCGCGCTCCCAGCAACGTACCAAGGAACTTCCGAAAGGAAAAGATCCTATTCCTGAAGGCTTAGAGGGACCACGCCCCAGTGTGTCGTTATGGATAGATGGAAGCTATGCTAAAGCCATCCTCAACATTGGGGCGCAGGTCAAGTTGTTGTACAGTTCGTTTTACAACCAGTGTCTGAAGCATTTACCCTTGACAATCGCAAGGGCACTGGAGATTTGGGGTACCAGTGCCAGTAATTATCCAGAAGACGATGATTGGTTAGTGACCCTGGAGATCATGGGGGCATCGTCTGGGCACCCAGAGTTCCGAGCTGTTTCTGAGGACGTGTGTAGCAGCCTCGGGCCGGTACCGAATTTAAACAAGACCCGATTGTGGTACGGCCCGGGGGAAGTATCTGAGGGTGAGACCCTCTTAGCAGACACTCCGAAATACCATGAAGGAGGGGAGTTGACCACTGAAGACACCTCGGTGAGAGAGAGATCGCGGCGACTGGACCCTGTAGCCGTGGAATACGTAGGTGGCGTGTGTGTGTGTGGATTATAGGACTCTCAACAGGCGCACTGTCATTGACCAGAATACGGCCCCGACAGCCGAAGACGCTATGGTCTGTTTGTACGGTGCGACGTGGTTTAACGTGCTGGATCTGAGGAGTGGATGTTGCCAGATCCCGATGAGTGAGGCCGATGAGGAGAAGACGGCTGTTATTGGTTCCCTAGGATTCTTTTGATCCGAAAAGCTGCCCCAGGGCATATCTGGAGCCCTTGCAACCTTCCCGCGGGGCATGACGAAGACCGGGGGGGATATGCAGGTGTTTAGAGAGTTTTGGCGTATGTGGATGACTGCCTAGAGTTTGGATTCTCCCTTAGGGGACTATGATGCGAGGCGAGTGGCGAAGCCCGGGCGACAAAGAGTTAAAGAATTAAAACTTTCTTTGGACGAGTGCCAGGTCTAGAGGAAGAGGCAGTTTGGGGAAAAGCGACCGAAGCAAAGTGTAAAATGTGGAGTAGTTTTTGACTGGCAGAGTTTGGTGCAATCTGAGAAAAATGACCCAACATTCCAGTTGAACTTCCTGGTGTTGGAACATGCGGTGGTGGACCTGGGGATGGAAACCCAGGTCGTCAATCGGAATGAGACACTGGGGAGAGAGGGGATTTGCACCACTGAACTGAGCGCTCAGACATGCAGGCTGGAGACTGAGTGCTGCACTTTTGGAACAAACTTTGAAGACTTAGAGTCCATGCTCGTCAATGTGGAGACGGAGAACCGGAATCTCATGCAGAAACAGTGGCTACTTACTGATGAATTAATCCAGAAAAGATTGGAAGACTTACCAGGTGGGGAAGACGAAGGAAGCTGTCTGACTAAGGCCAACAGAAAACCGAGAGCCCGGAGAGGGGAGCTTGACTACACTTCCGAGGAGGTGAAGCAATCAAGGGCAGATCGCAGAAAAGGGAAGTGGATGCTTGAAGAGAACCTGAAGATGACCATCGACTGTTTAAGTGAAGTGGAAAAACTGAAAGTTGACCAGGAAGACGTCATCAGGAAGAAAAAACTGGAGGCTGAACACCCTTTAACTGCTGCTTTTCCGGACGGGGGGAAGAACCTGGTGGTGTAATTGCGTCCCAGGTTGAGATGGCCAAGAAGCATGAGTCAGAACTGCTGAGACTGGGGCGAGAGTTGGAGGAGTCCAAGAAGAAGCAGTCGTCTCAATTACAGGAAGCTGAAGAGGCTGCAGAAGCAGTCCAGGCCAAATGCTTCAGTTTGGAGAAAATCACACAGCAGCTACCGATTGAGGAAATGAGGAATAATACGGATTCAAAGGATGGTGTGCTGGACATGTGGCACATGCTGTCTTTCGCTAACTTCCCCTTGATCAAGGAAGAGACATTTGGCCCTTCTCCCACTGAGTCAGGTGTAGTGGGGAGGGCTAGCTGTGGGCAGCCTGGGTTACAGCAGGACCAGGAAGGAAAAGAAGTGGGGCCCCGGACACGGGACAGGGGGCTCCGAGTTGCAGTGGAGCCATGAGTGAGAGTTTGAGAGAGGAGTTGGCAAGCAGACCCGAGGTATCCCCAGTAGTGTCCGAGCCTTAAGGGTTTAGGTGAGGGGATATGGAGGTCTTGGAGGATTAGGAAACTCCCAGATAGGTTGGCCTATGTAGCGCCCGTGGGACAGGCGTAAGGTACACTGTTTGGGGAGCAATGTCACTGTTCGTACCTGGATTGGGTTTTTGTGTCTGCAGGAATGGTCGGCGAGTTATTTAGAAGTCATGAGGACATGACTTTATTTGGTGGGGGGAGAGTGTAAGAGGTTTCTTCTTTTACGTTACTGTGTAGGCTAATTAAAATGGCTTCTTTGTTATGTTATAATTAAAAGGGCTTCTTTCTTATGTTAACTGGTGAGAAAGTTCTCTCGCTAGCAGCTTGTTTGGGTTATATTACTGATAATAGAGCAAATGAACCAATTGAGATAGATGTTATTCTTTCTTGTGTGTCTGTAAGCTATTGTGATGCGCAGGTTTTTGGGCAGAAGGCGCGATGGGGAGAGAGAGAGCGGACGCGGTGCACCTGTGAACTGGCGAACGGGGTCAGACCCCGAGGTCCAGGGTCTTCGGCGAGGAGAGGAGACCAAGACAGACTTGTTTGGAGTGTCTGGTCGACCACCGTGGTTGGTCCCAGACGGCGGGTCGAGGTGGTCAGAGGGGATCGAATGGGGGAGAGAGGATCGTTACTAGAGCTCCAACTGTTTGTGCACCAAGAGATTGAACTTTGGTAAGTATGGCGCCTTTTATTTTCCTTTTATAGTTTATCTCTGTTAATTATATAGTTCCAGTAATATCTATAAATTGTAATCAATTAATTGTATACGGTGTTTTGTCTGTAATTTAGCGGGGTGGGGTACAATCACACAGCATCCACACAAACTTTATTACCCAGTTTGGCGGGGCCGAGGGCTGCTTTCCCTAGACAGCGAGTTCAGCGAGCCTGAGGCACCCCAGGGGGGCTACATATATATCAATATATTTTGAAAAGTTGTTAAGTAAGTCGAGCAAAAAGAGAATAAAGAGAGGAAAAGGTAGTGAGGTAGTGTTCACGGGTTCAATGTCCATTTAGAAATCTGATGGCAGAGGGGAAGAAGCTGTTCCTGAATTGCTGAGTGTCAGAATCAGAATCAGAATCAGGTTTATTATCACCGGCATGTGACATGAAATTTATTAACTTAGCAGCAGCAGTCAATCTAGCAGAGAGAGAGAAAAAAATAATAAATAAAATAAAACATAATAATAAATAAACAAGTAAATCAATTACATATATTGAATAGATTTTTTAAAAAATGTGCAAAAAACATAAATACTGTATATTAAAAAAAGTGTCCAAGGGTTCAATATCCATTTAGGAATCGGATAGCAGAGGGGAAGAAGCTGTTCCTGAATCACTGAGTGTGTGCCTTCAGGCTTCTGCACCTCCTACCTGATGGTAACAGTGAGAAAAGGACATGCCCTGGGTGCTGGAAGTCCTTAATAATGGATGCTGCCTTTCTGAGACACCGCTCCCTAAAGATGTTCTGGGTACTTTTGTAGGCTAGTGTCCAAGATGAAGCTGACTAGATTTACAACCTTCTGCAGCTTCTTTCGGTCCTGTGCAGTAGCCCCTCCATACCAGACAGTGACTCAGCCTGTCAGAATGCTCTCCACAGTACCACTATAGAAGTTTCTGAGTGTACTTGTTGACATGCCAAATCCCTTCAAACTCCTAATGAAGTATAGTCTCTGTCTTGCCTTCTATATAACTACATTGATATGTTGGGACCAGGTTAGATCCTCAGAGATCTTGACACCCAGGAACTTGAAGCTGCTCACTCTCTCCACTTCTGATCCCTCTATGAAGATTGGTATGTGTTCCTTCGTCTTACCCTTCCTGAAGTCCCCAATCAGTTCTTTCGTCTTACTGACGTTGAGTGCCAGGTTGTTACTACGGCACCATTCCACTAGTTGACATATCTCACTCCTGTACGCCCTCTCGTCACCACCTGAGATTCTACCAACAATGGTTGTATTGTCAACAAATTCATAGATGGTATTTGATCCATGCCTAGCCACACAGTCATATGCATAGAGAGTAGAGCAGTGGGCTAAGCACATACCCCTGAGGTGCGCCAGTGTTGATCGTCAGTGAGGAGGATATGTTATCACCAATCTGCACAGACTGTGATCTTCTGGTTAGGACGTCAAGGATACACTTGTAGAGGGAGGTACAGAAGCCCAGGTTCTGCAACTTCTCAATCAGGAGTGTGGGAATGATGGTATTAAATGCTGAGCTATAGTTGATGAACAGCATCCTGACATAGGTGTTTGTGTTGTCCAGGTGGTCTAAAGCCGTCTGGCGAGCTACTGAGATTGCGTCTGCCGTTGACCTATTGTGGCGATAGGCAAATTGCAATGGGTCCAGGTCCTTGCTGAGGCAGGAGTTCAGTCTAGTCATGACCAACCTCTCAAAGCATTTCATCACTGTCGATGGGAGTACTACCGGGCCATAGTCACTAAGGCAGCCCACATTATTCTTCTTAGGTGCCTTCAGGCTCCTGTACCTCTTCCCTGATGGTAGCATTGAGAAGAGGGCATGTCCTGGGTAAGGTGGGATGGCGCCTTTTTGAGGCATCGCTCCTTGAAGATGCCCTGGGTGCTGGGAAGATGAGTGCCCATACTGGAGCTGACTGAGTTCACAACTTTCTGCAGCTTACTTCGGTCCTGAACAGTGGCTCCCTTCCCCCACCCATACCAGATGGTGATGCAGCCAGTTAGAACAAATGCTATGTATTCTGTTATTACTTTTCCTTGAGTATTACTTCAGTGTGCTTACATTTTGAAATGCGTCTGGATAGAATACAAAACCAAGTTTTCCCACTGAGTCACAGCAGATGTGATAATAAACGGATTCCAGTTGTTGCCTACCAGATTGACACTATGTAAGGGCATGGTACAGATCTTCCTCCAGATTTAACACTCCATGCTCTACCTATAACTTTACCTGCCCAATCCTGTTTCCTCGGCACATTGCTGCAATGTTGCTCCTCAATTGGCTGATGAATTCAATCTAAATTATTACTTCTTGTAGTTTAAACTTCTGTAATTCTCCTTTCAGCAAGAAGTTTACCCCCTCCCCCCACCCACCTTTTTTTTCTATTTCCCACTTTGGCCTTTTACCTCTCCTCACCTGCTTTTCTCTTCACCCTAGCTCTCTCCTCCTTTCCTATCAAATTCCTTCTTCTCCAGCTCTTTTCCATTCCCACACACTATCACCTTCTAGCTAGCCTCCTTCCCTTCCCCCCATCTTTTTTTTCTGGCATTTTCCCCTTTCCATTTCAGTCCTGGAGAAGGGTCTGGGCCCAAAACCTCCACTGTCTATTGATTTCCACAGATGCTGCTTGATGTTTGTTTTACGCCTTGAATGTGACTCTGGAACTGTTGGAGCTTATGATTTGCAGTTTGGACATTGTTTGGGTGTTTCAGTACTCTACAGTCTTTGAGAGGATTCTGGGAGCCAGAGGCAGCATGCACAAACTTGGTGGTGAGAAGGCTGTGGGATGGGGCTCAAGCCAATGTTTCGCTCCATTTCACTGATTAAAGCTTCCATTGTTCGCTGATTAAAGTGACCAGGGAGATTGAAACATCGAGGCAAAAGTGGAAAATGGGCGCCAGCTGTCCGCCTTTTGATCGTTGGTGGGATCACTCTGCTACTGGAGAGGGGAGACTGCCTTTTGATCACTGGTGGGATCACTCTGCTATTCGAGAGGGGAAATTCCCTTTTGATCACTGGTGGGATCACTCTGCTACTGGAGAGGAGAGACTGCCTTTTGATCACTGGTGGGACCGCTCTGCCTGGAGAAAGTTACCCAGGTTTTCAACGTTTTAGTTACGGACTTGGACTATAGACTTTTTTCAGTCTTAGAGTTTTTTTATGTTCTGTGTTTCTCGCCCAACCTATTTTTTTGTCTGTGGGGGAGGGGGATTTGGGGGTCGATGTGCCTATTCTGTTTTTGTTTGTTTTTTTCTGTCGGGAGAAAGGATTTGGGGGGATGTTTATTGTACTGCCATTTTTTTTTCTTTAGAGGTTTTGTGGCTATCTGGAGAAGAAGAATTTCAGAGTTGTATACTTTGATAATAAATGAGCATTTGAACCTTTGACCTGCTGAGTTCCTCCAGCATGTTGCGTGTGTTGCTTTGTATTTCCAGCATCAGCACACTTCCTCATGTTTATGGCTTGCTTTGTTGTGATCTGTGTTTCACTGCTGATCATTGTGGGCATGATACGTTGGCGCCGGAATCTGCAGGGACACTTGTGGGCTGACCCCAGCACATCCTTAGATTGTGTTGGTTGTTAAAGCAAACGACTCATTTCACTGTATGCTTCAATGTACATGATATAAATAAATGTGAATAATCACCTGTTTGATAATGTGCAGTGATTTCTACAGTTTCTTTGACTGCAAGCCTGTGTCATGGCACCGCAAATCAAGATTGTCCGTGCCGCCCAAAGGCTGTTCTTTGCAGAAGAAAATGACCTTATCTGTTCAGTCCCAACCAGCTTTCAGTATAAATAAAGACCACAAGGCAAGTTCTTTGTTCGAGTGAGTTGGTAACAGTTAGAGTTAGTTCCATGCTGCAGAGCTTTATTTTTATCTCTTTGTTATGAACCTCTAACAAAATGGCAATAACCACAAGGTATATATAGCTCATTCTTGACTCCCAAAGAACCTTTTGGACAGTATCATCTCCTGATCCAATACAGGAGTGGGCAGAGGGGTGGAGATGGGAAGAGGTTAGTCTGTGACCAAGAACCAGAGTTATATATATTGCTTATTTATTATTTATTTATTTTGCTTGTTATTCTTTGTTTGTTTATTTGTATTTACTGAAAATGCCCGCAAGAAAATGAATCTCGGGGTTGTACGTGGTGACACATATGAACTTTGATAATAAATTTACTTTGAACTTCAAGCAGTAACATGGGTTTCATCACATTCACCTGAAAATACGGACAAGACCACTGATTGGTCCATCCAGCAAGTGACACGTCCAACAACATTTCATTGACTTGTCAGCTTAAATCTCAATCTAATGACCCAGGCTGAGATAAACATGGCTTTCTGACTCATGCAGAAATACTGACAAAGAGCTGTACTGCAATGTGCCTTTGGTGTTCTATATTTTGTGTTTTCGATCTTTTCTTTTTGTTGTCATTTGATGTTTGATGTTTTTCTTTGAACGGGTAGGTTCCATGCATCTTGTTTCTTGACTGTGGGGAAGATGAATTTCAGGGTTGTAGGCATATATCCTTTGATAGTAAATGGACTTTGAACTTTGAGGGATATTCATTTTCCAAACAGACTGTATAACCCAAATTTATTAAACGTGTATGTTTTGAACAGCCCACAGGCCACAACCTCTATTATTTGTTTTAGTTACCATTGGGTCGACCAGTGGTGTAGTGGTATCAGCACTGGACTTTGAAGCAGATGGTCCAGAGTTCCAACCCCGCAGGGTCCCAACCTGGGCAGCAGCGGTATCTGTGCAAACTTCCCTATCTTGCCAGGAAGTTGATGGCACTCAATAACAACAACAGCTTTTCCAGTCCAAGCTGTCCAATTACACCTATGTGATCAATAAACCTACTAACCTGCAGGTCTTTGGGATGTGAGACACCTGGAGGAAACCAACATGGTCATAAAGAGATTGTTCAAACTCATTACATCCAATGACGGAACTGAACCCAGGCTGTAACATCTTTACATTAACTGCTACACTACAGCTGGAGTGATAGATTTACAAAGTGATTGGTGTGCAGTCTGTGTTTTCCCTTGGGTGTTCTGGTTTCCTCCCATAACTCACTGGTATGATAGGTTAGCCAGTTACTGAAAATTATCCTCAAGTTAGGAAAATGCAGTTGATGAGAAGTAAAAATTCTGGCAAACGATCAATGAAGTGAGCGAAGGCCAGGGTTGAGGAAATCGGAGCAAGGTCGAGGCATATCCAAAATGAAGTCAGAGCAAGTGTAGAGGAGCAAAGGAGGAAAGGAAGATTCGGAGCCTGTCTACCCAAACCAAGAGCGAGGTTTGATTGGTCTAAGTGTTGGGTCGATCTGGAAAGGTCGGGTACGGGCTGAAACATGGAGATGAGGTTCAGTCCCAGAGCGTATCTATGTGCTGGGTCCTGGTGCGAGGAACAGCATGATGAACGGACGATTTAAACGCGAGCCAGATAGATTGAAAGGGCAGAGTGCTGGGACCAGAGGGAAGGATTGGGCAGTTCGGCTCACTGCTCCGTGACAATTACTCCGCTCTTTGCTGAACTGAGGCTGAGGCCGCGGGCCTGTGCTGACTGCTCCGAGCTTCGTGTCTGCGAGGTCAGAGATGTTTACTACTCTGTGTGCTGAACTGAGGCTGAGGCCGCGGGCCTGTGCTGACTGCTCCGAGCTTCGTGTCTGCGAGGTCAGAGATGTTTACTACTCTGTGTGCTGAACTGAGGCTGAGGCCGCGGGCCTGTGCTGACTGCTCCGAGCTTCGTGTCTGCGAGGTCAGAGATGTTTACTACTCTGTGTGCTGAACTGAGGCTGAGGCCGCGGGCCTGTGCTGACTGCTCCGAGCTTCGTGTCTGCGAGGTCAGAGATGTTTACTACTCTGTGTGCTGAACTGAGACTGAGGCCGCGGGCCTGTGCTGACTGCTCCGAGCTTCGTGTCTGCGAGGTCAGAGATGCTTACTACTCTGTGTGCTGAACTGAAGCTGAGGCTGTGGGCCTGCTCCGGGTTTCATGTCTAAGGATTCACTTTCATTCTAAGTGCTATTTGCTTAGTTTTATTGTTTGCACAATTTGTTTTTTTTTCTCTCTTGGTACATTGGGTGTTTGACAGTCATTTTTTTAAATTGGTTCTTTTAGGTTTCTTGTTTTCTGACTGCTTGTAAGGAGACAAATCTCAAGGTTGTATAATGTATACATACTTCGATAATAAATGTGCTTTGAACTTTGAAAGAACAGAAGAAAGGATGTTAAGTGGGGGAAATAAAATATATATGCGTGCTCTCGAGGGCCAGAATAGACTCAATGGGCTGAATGGCTGCCTTCCATGTAATTATGCAATGTAAAGTATTAGACTACCTGAACACAACCCAGCATCAGTTTAATGAAGGATCACTGACCTAAAATATTAACTCTGTTTCTCTCGCCACAGATGCTGCCTGACCCACTGGGTATTTCCTATGTGTTCTATTTCTATTCCACCATGTTCAACGCAGATTCTGTTGAACTTCACCTCCTTGGAAGGCAATGAATGACATAACGAATGGACAGAAATTAGAGCACAACACCTCGTTTAACTAGTCTTCCACTTTCCTTTCCAGTCCTGAAGAGGGGTCTCAGCCAAAAACGTCGACTGATTATTCATTTCCATAGATGCTGCCTGACCTGCTAAGTTCCTCCAGCATTTTAGTTTAACTTATTGTTTCACTGACTGAACACAAACAACAGAAATCACTTGAGCAAGAAAGCAGCAAATATCAAGGCAGGTTGTAATCTACACTTCTGTCAGTACTCTTCTATAGATCCTTGGTGTAGAGGCTACGTCCTTTGTAAGTATCTCCAGCACAATCAAAGCAGTTCACACAAAAATGCACACTAGACGCATTTAATGAACGGAGGAAATTAATTGCAATCCAATGATTGCTCTGGTACTCTCTGCCAGTACACCAGTGTTCCAACTTGTCTACTGGATGGTCCCCAGTGTGCCTCAAATACGTCTGTGGTCCAAAGCAAGCTGCTAAAAGCCAACACGTGTCAGCTTTGTGAGTCTGTGTGTTTGCTCGTCAATTTAGAAAGTGGCTACAACAATTAGGAAAGCAAACAGGATTTTGGTCTCTAGAGGATGGAAAGATGGAGTATAAAAGTCAGGAAAGCTTGCTACTAAAGCGAAGAACTATGGTGAGTTCACATCTAAACCTCTTCAAAGTCTTTTCCTTTATTTACCGAGTGGAAGAGTATGGCGGGATGGAGATACGTCTTTACCAAAGGAGGTGTAAGTCATTGCTTCCCTCCTCTAGCCTGCAGGTCATCCTTGGGCAAGGTGTAGCATCTGCTTAGCCCAGGCCCCCAACAATCTAGGTCATGTGAAGCCATGGGAGCAGGTGGGGGGGATGGTCCTATGAGCAGCTGCTCCACATCACAAGTCCTGGTTATGCGACCACTGATGCCAGGCAGACAATCTCTGAAGAGTATTCATAATGGTTGGGGTCATCTGCCTTGTAAAGACACTGACCAGAAAAAGGCAATGACAAACAACTTCCATAGAAAAATTTGCCAAGAACAATCATGATCACGAGACCATGATTGCCCACGTCATACGACACAGCACATAATGATGATGACTGAGCAGAAATTTCATCAAACTGATTTATGAAATGGATAAGGAAAGATGTAGCAAACTTGGCTGATATCCACTGGACTTCAAATGAATAACGGGTGACCTTATTAAAATAACTAGTACTGTGCAAAAGCTTGGCACATATACACGCTCAACCCGCTGGAGGAACTCAGCAGGTCGGGCAGCATCCGTGGAAACGAACAGTCAACATTTCCGTGGATGCTGCCCAACCCGCTGAGTTCCTCCGCATGTTGTGTGTGTTGCTTTGACCCCAGCATCTGCAGAGTATTTTGTGTCTTGAGGCACATATATATAGCCAAGGTGTCTAAGACTTTTGCACAGCACTGTAGTAACTCTATGTATTGCACGTACTGCTGCCACAAAAAAAACATATTTCATGACATATGTGAGTGATGATAAACCTGATTCTGATATGGGTCTCCGTTGTGGACTGAGAGGGGGAAAAGAGCAGGGAGAGGGGAATTATAGTTGGGGAAAGGGGAGGGAGTGGGAAGCACCAGAGAGACATTCTGTAAAAATTGTTTGGAATCAAATGACCTTGCCTGGTGTCTCAGGGTTGGGTGTGTCTGCACCCGTGCCATCTCCCAACCCTGGCACTCCTTCTCTGCCAGCTGTCCGACTCGTCCTGTGGCGCTCCACCCTCACCACTCCCAACGTCCTTTGCTCTGCTCCACATTGACAAATACAATACTGTGCAAAAGCCTGAGGTGTCCGTGCTACGTACGTGCCCAAGATTTCTGCACAGTACTGTACATTATCTTCAGAAAACTAGACAGGGTAAATGGTGAAAGGATGTTTCCACTAGTAGATAAGTCTGGAACCTGATGGCTCACTCTCAGGGTAAATGATTCCTCAAGTAAAGTGCAGAAGAGTAGGAACTTCTTCTGTCAAAGAGCAGTGAATCTTTGAAATGGTCAACCCCGGGTAGCTCTGGATGCAGTACCACTGATTATACACCCAGTGGCAACTTTATTAGGTACAGGTGTACACCTACTTGTTAATGCAAATATCTAACCAGCCAATCATGTGGCAGCAACTGATGCATAAAAGCATGCAGGCATGGTCAAGAGGTTCAGTTGTTGTTCAAACCAAATATCAGAATGGAGAAGAAATGTGATCTAAATGATTTTGACTGTGGAATGATTACAGGTCCAGATGGGGTGGTTTAAGTATCTCAGAAACTGCTGATCTCCTGGGATATTCATGCACAACAGTCTCTATAGAGTTTGCAGAGAATGGTGCGAAAAGCAAAAAAAAACCATCCAGTGAGTGACAGTTCTGTGTGAGAAATCACCTTATTACTGGGAGAGGTCAAAGGAGAATGGCCAGATTGGTTCGCTAACAGGAAGGCGATAGTAACTCAAATAACCACACGTTACAACAGTGGTGTGCAGACAAGCATCTCTGAATGCACAACACATCAAACCTTGAAATGGATGGGCTACAGCAGCAGAAGACCAATTCACAATCAGTTTTTGGGGCTGCAAGAAGTCCTGAGTGATGGGGAAGAGACAGGAAAGTGGAGATGGGGAGAAGATCAGACTGGATATGATCTTGTTGAATAGGATCAAATGGTCTATGGCTAACTCCTGATCTGAATTTTTCTGGCCTTACTTTACACTCGAACATTAGCCATCAATCAGCATTCAGATATGTAAATCACGGCATATTGAGACAGATATGAAGGTTTATCGCTCATTAACACAAGCAAGTTCAGATAATGAGGCATAAAACCAAGATATATATATCCAGAACAAGATTAATATTTCTGGTTCCGAATGAAGGAATAGTTTTACAGTACAAGAGTTTATTCCCAGCCACGACCACAAGATGCAAGTCACGTGTAACTGAAGTAACTGTCTTCACCATTCAAAAGAAAAATACCTTATTGCTTCTGCAATCCGAGTGCTCTCTTTCCTCCTGTCAGTGGATAACCTGCCAATTAGGTAAGAGTAATCGAGGCCACTGCAGAACACGCTGCCAACTGCACTCAGGAGCAGAAGCTTGCTGTCATCGGCTGATGCATTACCAAGAGCCCTCCGCACCTCCTTCATAATCTGCAAAGAGAAGAGTAACATTCAGCCACTGGCACCAACAGCAAGTGAGGAACAGTAACAAACCTTGACTTTCTTTTCTTCCTCTTATGTTTACACACCTCCAGGTTCAAGATACAGTTCTTGAGGCAAAGGTTCCATAATTCACAAGCATAGAAAACATTGGTGTTAATTTAACCAATAAACAAGTAAAGAAAATTCCCCAGAATTAACAGAACAAGGACTATTTATTTTATAGGCATCGTTAGTCTCGTGAGACCATGGATTTGCGCCTCGGAAGGTTTCCAGGGCGCAGGCCTGGGCAAGGTTGTATGGAAGACCGGCAGTTGCCCATGCTGCAAGTCTGCCCTCTCCACATCATCGATACTGTCCAAGGGAAGGGCACTAGGGCCGATACAGCTTGGCACCGGTGTCGTCGCAGAGCAATGTGTGGTTAAGTGCCTTGCTCAAGGACAAAAAACACGCTGCCTCAGCTGAGGCTCCGAACTAGCGACCTTCAGATCACTAGACCGACGCCTTAACCACTTGGCCACGCGCCAACACAAGGACTATTTGGAGCTTTAATTTTAAGCCATGCTTTTATATTTTAAACACAATGGGTTCTGCAGAGGCTGGAAATCCAAAGTAACACACAGAAAACGCTGGAGGAACACAGCAGGGTAGGCAGCATCTATGGAAATGAATAAATAGCCGACATTTCAAGTTGAGACATGATGAAAGGTCTCAGCCTGAAATGTTGTCTGTTTATTCATTTCCATAGAAGCAGCCTGACCTGCTGAGTTCCTCTAGCAGTTTTACGTGTATCACGCATTATTTTACTTTAATTTGTGGGAGAGTCCAGGATCAGAGGACCCAGCCTTAGAATATGTGGAGGCATAATTTTAAGGTGATTTGAGGAAAATACAGAGGGGATTTTTTTTATACCAGGAGTGGTGGGGTGCATAGAGCACACTGTTAAGTCATAGTCATACTTTATTGATCCCGAGGGAAAATGGGTTTCGTTACAGTTGCACCAACCAAGAATAGAGTATAGATATAGCAATATAAAACTATAAATAATTAAATAATAATATGTAAATTATGCCAGGAAATAAGTCCAGGACCAGCCTATTGGCTCAGGGTGTCTGACCCTCCAAGGGAGGAGTTGTAAAGTTTGATGGCCACAGGCAGGAATGACTTCCTATGACGCTCTGTGCTGCATCTCGGTGGAGTGAGTCTCTGGCTGAGTGTACTCCTGTGCCCAACCAGTATATTATGTAGTAGATAGGAGACATTGTCCAAGATGGCATGCAACTTGAACAGCATCCTCTTTTCAGACACCACCGTCAGAGAGTCCAGTTCCATCCCCACAACATCACTGGCCTTACGAATGAGTTTGTTGATTCTGTTGGTGTCTGCTACCCATCAGCCTGCTGCCCCAGCACACAACAGCAAACATGATAGCATTGGCCACCACAGACTCGTAGAATATCCTCAGCATCGTCTGACAGATGTTAAAGGACCTCAGTCTCCTCAGGAAATAGAGACGGCTCTGTCCCTTCTTGTAGACAGCCTCAGTGTTCTTAGACCAGTCCAGTTTATTGTCAATTTGTATCCCCAGGTATTTGTAATCCTAATTAAGGGTGGTGGTCGAGGCAGATACATTACAAGCTTTTAAGAAACCCTTAAACAGGCACATGAATGATAGAAAAATGGAGTGCTATCTAGGAGGGAAGGGTTAGATTAATTTTAGAGTAGATTAAAATGGTGGCACAACGTCGTGGGCCGCAAGGCCTGTACTGTGGTGTAATATTCTATGTTTTTTATGTAATACGAGAAAATCCCTTTGGAACAGAGACAAAGAGGAATTTATTTAGCTAGAGGGTGGTAAATCTGTGGAACTTGTTACCACAGACGGCTGTGGAGGCCAAGGCATATTTAAAGTGGAGGCTGATAGGATCTTGATTAGTGAGAGCATAATAATTCAGCCATGACTGAATGTCTTATGGTCTTATTTGTCAAAGGATTTTATTCAGTCTATCACAGTGATGACCAAAGCAAGTTTTCACCAGTTAACCAAGAAAGCATTCTGACAGTCGATTTGAACCAGAAGGGCCCACTCTGTGCTGAATCTCGATAACTAAATAACCAAACAAACAGAACAGGACCACATCAATTACAGGCTCTGTCTGCAGCAAGGGGATAAAATGTAGCAGCATATCATCTGCTCCAGGGGAGTTGACTTCTGAGGTCTTAAGGATGATGTATGAAGCATTACTTCAAGATATCCATTACGTGTTTGATGACTGTACAGCTGTCTTCTCTGAGGACTGTCACCTTGTCGAGGTGACGATATTTCTGGGTTTCCTGAGATCCCGAGAGCAATGCCGTCTGGAGTTGCAACACACATAAAAGTTGCTGGTGAACGCAGCAGGCCAGGCAGCATCTCTAGAAAGAGGTGCAGTCGACGTTTCAGGCCGAGACCCACAGAACCTATTCTCATAAGGCACACTCTCTAATCCAGTCAACATCCTTGTAAATCTCCTCTGCACATTCTCTATAGTATCCACATCCTTCCTGTAATGAGGTGACCAGAACTGAACACAGTACTCCAAGTGGCATTTGACTAGGGTCCTATATAGGTGTAACATTACCTCACGGCTCCTGAACTCAATCCCACGGTTGATGAAGGCCAACACACCATACACCTTCTTAACAACACTGTCAACTTGCGCGGTAGCTTTGAGTGACCTACCAATATGGATCGCAAGATCTCGCTGATCCTCCACACTGCCAAGAGTCCTACCATTAACATTATATTCTGTCTTCAGATTTGACCTACCAAAATGAACCACTTCACACTGATGAGTTCAACTCCATATGCCACTTCTCAGCCCAGTTCTGCATCCTACTGATGTCCCACTGTAACCTCCGGCAACTCTGCAGACTATCCACAACATCCCCAACTTTTGTGTCATCAGCAAACTTATTAACCGACCCTGGATCCACAAAGCAAGGTCTCCTTAGATCCCATGCCTCATTACATTCTGAATGAGCCTCGCATGGGGAACCTTATCAAATGCCTTACCGAACTCCATATACGCTACACTCACTGCTCTTCCTTCATCAATGTGTTTTGTTACATCCTTAAAGTATTCAATCAGGCTAGTACGGCATGACCTGCCCTTGACAAAACCATGCTGACCATCCCTAATCAGATTATGTCTCTCCAAGTGTTCATAAATCCTGCTTCTCAGGATCCTCAACAACTTGCCCACCACTGAAGTAAGACTCACTGGTCTATAATTTCCTGGTTTATCTCTACACCCTTTCTTGAACAAGGGAACAACATTTTCAGCTTTCCAATCCTCCGGTACTTCTCCCGTCCTTATTGACGATGCAAAGACCATTGCCAGAGGCTCAGCAATCCCCTCCCTCGCTTCCCACAGTAGCCTGCAGTATATCTCATCTGGTCCTAGCTGGTAAATGGGCTGGTGCGTTAAGTGGCTACTGTACATTGCTTCCAGTGTTAATGGGTGGCGGAGGAATCAGTGAGGTGTTATTGGGCATGTCAGCTAAGAGGTTATTGGGTGCAAGCGGGAGAATGGAATTAATGGCATTGCTCAGAGCTAGTATAGACTCAAATGGCCAAGAAATCTCCTTCTATGTGGTAAAAAGACCACCACTGAAAAGAAAACCACAGAACTTCAGATCCATCTGTGTGCAATGTCAAGAAAAATAGTGTTAACCAATTTGGATTCTCGGACAGTAAACACAGAATGATCGAAATGGTGTGAGATGTTCCTGTACACTGGAGTGGTTTTCCTCGTATCCACCTCACCCAACAGTCACACAAAGCCCAACATTCATCACCAACCAGACCTTGAACCGTGTTGGTCAAAATCACCACTGGCTGCTCACATACTGGTTCAATCTGAATACAGTGGATTCCGGTTAATTGGGCCATCAGGGCAGCCACATATTTGGGACAAGTCTTAAAGAACAAAAAATAATCGAGAATATAGCTAGGATTCCCTTTGTTTATTTGGGACACTATGCCGCTTAACTGGGGAGGAAGCCACTGCCGAACAGTTTCTAACCAGAGTCAGACGTGTGCACATGTGTGACTGTTAGACACTACACTGTGTTTCAAGCAAATAGCTTTTAAATAGCGTCAACTGTGTCGGATTGTGTTCGAAAAACAATGATTTTAGTCACTGGTAGTTGGCAGGAAATAAGCAGTAAGACAACTCAAAATTGTTTTGCTCACCGCAATTTCTAGCATTCAGGCTTGGAATGCCCGAATCAGCTGGGAGTGAAAATGAAACAATTTCACTTCTTCAACAAGTTAGAAACTATGAAAAATTTGAAGGTATCGACAATTATCTTGAATGTTACAATGAAAGTGAAGATTCGGAGGGTGCAACCATTGAAAGCATCTTATGAAGGTAGGCCATTAGCTGCACTAGGTGTCTGTACTGATTTTGTTCATTTATGGTCAATCAAAAGAACACAGCAGATGAATTCCTCCGTCGATAACTATTATGAACGTATACAGTTTTACGGTACTGTAAAGAGTGTTGATAGTGCTCTAATTTGTTTTGTATTTCATTTAAATATATAATATGTTATTCAGTTAAATGTTGGCTGGCTGGTGGCGCAATGGCATTAGCGCCGGACTGCAGAGCGAAGGTTCCCAAGTTCGAATCCAGGTCGGACCACCCCCCGAGCACGCTTTCCATCCGTGCCGGTTGAGTGTCGAGCTAGCTACTCGGCCTCGTAAAAAACAAGGGTTGAGTCAGGAACGTTCATATCGTGACCCGGTTAATCCGAAAGGAGACCAATCCTGACACTACACGCCAGACAAGAATAGCTGACTGGTGCGACACGCAGAAAAAGTTAAATGTTAGTTTGTATTTTTTTTACCCTTTAACTATTTCCATGAAACTTTGGTTAACTGGGGCAATCAGTTAACTGAGCTAAAACATACTGGTCCCAAAGTGTCCTAATTAACTGGAATCCAATGTATTATACAGTCAAAGGCAATGCATCTCTCTTAAGTGGATGATCTCAAGGTAAAACTACACCTCCAAAGTGGTTACAGGGTTCTCCTCAAAGTGGCCAGAAATGCAGAAGAAACCTTGCAGGAAGAGGAGTGACTTCATGTTTATCAGATCAGAACTAATGGACAACTGGAAGAAGACATCTGACCAAAAAGATGGCACCAAAACTTCCTTCTCCTTTCCCCACAAGCTGATATGGTAAAGTGGGCCTCAAGTGTCACAACATAACACAGCCCACTTCGGCCACTGGGCAGTTTTCAAAAGGAATGGGTTTGTCTACAATAATGGAACGGGTGTGGTAAGGTCCATCAGGTGGGGGTTGGTGATGACTGAGCACGAGAAGAACCTCCACGAACTTCTGAAGAACATCACACACAGGGGGTGCTCCCTTGTGCAAGGATGCGCTGATGTGGGGACACCAAATGATATTGCTGAAGGTTCTCAGCCCAGAACAGTGACTGTTTATTTCCTCTCCATGGATGCTGCCTGACTTACTGAGTTCCTCCAGCATTTTGTGTGTGTGTTGCAGGAGATATTTCAAAACGCAGGGTAGATTTTTATGCCAAGTATATTTTGGAACCAAAGGACACAAGACTTCCTCCCACTTCCTTCAAACTAAAGGTGCAGCCATGGACACCCATATGGGTCCCAGCTATGCCTGCCTTTTTGTTGGCTATGTGGAACAGTCCATATTCCAAGCCTATACGGGTATCCGTCCCCCACTTTTCCTTCGCTATATCGACGACTGCATTGGCGCTGCTTTCTGCGTGCTTGCTGAGCTCGTTGACTTCATCAACTTTGCCTCCAACTTCCACCCTGCCCTCAAATTTATCTGGTCCATTTCTGACACCACCCTTCTCTTCCTTGATCTTTCTGTCTCTGTCTCTGGAGACAGCTTATCTACTGATGTCTACTATAAGCCCACGGACTCTCACAGCTACCTGGACTATTCCTTTTCCCACCCTGTTACCTGTAAAAATGCCATCCCCTTCTCTCAATTCCTCCGTCTCCATCGCATCTGCTCTCAGAATGAGGCTTTTCATTCCAGGACAAAGGAGATGTCTTCCTTTTTTAAAGAAAGGGGCTTCCCTTCCTCCACCATCAACTCTGCCCTCAAACGCATCTCTCCCATTTCACCCACATCTGCTCTCACCCCACCCTCCCACCACCCCACCAAGGATAGGGTTCCTCTTGTCCTCACCTACCACCCCCCCAGCCTCCGTGTCCAACATATAATTCTCCTTAACTTCCGGCATCTCCAATGGGATCCCACCACTAAGCACACCTTTCCCTCCCCCCAACTTTCTGCTTTCCGCAGGGATCGCTCCCTACGCGACTCCCTTGTCCATTTGTGCCTCCCATCCCTTCCCACCGATCTCCCTCCTGGCACTTATCCTTGTAAGCGGAACAAGTGCTACACCTGCCCTTACACTTCCTCCCTCACCACCATTCAGGGCCCCAGAAAGTCCTTCCAGGTGAGGCGACACTTCACCTGTGAGTCTGCTGGTGTGATATACTGTGTCTGGTACTCCCAATGTGGCCTTCTATATATTGGTGAGATCCGACTCAGATTGGGAGACCGTTTCGCTGAACGCCTATGCTCTGTCCACCAGAGGAAGCAGGATCTCCCAGTGGCCACACATTTTAATTCCACGTCCCATTCCCATTCCGATATGTCAATCCATGGCCTCCTCTACTGTTGAGATGAAGCCACACTCAGGTTGGAGGAGCAACACCTTATATTCCGTCTGGGTAGCCTCCAACCTGATGGCATGAACATTGATTTCTCTAACTTCCGTTAATGTCCCTCCTCCCCTTCTTACCCCATCCCTAATTAAATTTTTTTCCCTCTCTTTCCCTCTCACAATAATTCCTTGCCTGCTCTCCATCTTCCTCTGGTGCTCTCCTCCCCCTTTCTTTCTTCCAAGGCCTTCCGTCCTATGATGCTCCCCCTTCTCCAGCCTTATCCCTTTTGCCAATCAACTTCCCAGCTCTTGGCTTCATCCCTCCCCTTCCTGTCTTCTCCTATCATTTCAGGTCTCCCCCTCCCCCTCCCACTTTCAAATCTCTTACAATCTCTTTTTTCCGTCAGTCATGATGAAGGATCTCGACCCGAAACGTCGACTGCACTTCTTCCTATAAATGCTGCCTGGCCTGCTGTGTTCCACCAACATTTTGTGTGTGTTGGTTGAGACAAGACTTAAATGAGAGACATATTTGTCATGAATTAACTGGTTTCTTCTTGTTCCCAAAACCCTGAGACAGGCGTTATTGTGGTATTTCTTCTCATTAATAATGAAAGTAATTTTGTTGCTGAATGCTGAAAAATGAACTTGTGATCTTGTTTGTGGGCTGATCTTACAGATGCGTTGCAGTGATTGCAGGACAGATGAACTTCCAGTGTGGGAGCACCTGCGAGACTGAAAGACCACCTACTCACTATAAGGTGAGGCTGGTTAACCATCACAGCACACTCTGCATCACATTACATGTTACCACAAGAGTGCACCATAGCAACAGATGAGACTTCAGATGCCGAGACGATTTAAGAAGGCAATATGCTCTGCTGGGTGGCTCCACCAACAGAAAGATGGCCAACTACAGCCATTGAAGACAGAACGTTAAAGAAACGTTTGCAGTTCTATTGTGCTTCGTACACAATGTTACAAAATATCTTAGAGCCTATGAAGATATTCTGAAGTGTAAGCAGGAGATATGGCAGGGAAATGTATTAGTAAACACACACCAGTCCTCATTAAGGAGTCAGTAGTTGAAAGGCTGAGCAGCTTCAAGTTCCTGGGCATCAACATCTTAGGGGATCTATCCTGGGCCCAACATAAATTATGAAATAGGCACACCAATGGCTTTACTTCATTAAGAGCTTGAGATTTGATGTGTCACCAAAGACTCCAGCAAGTTTCTACAGATTTGCCATGGACAGTATTCTGACTGGCTGCATCACTGTCTGCTATGGAGACTCCAATGCACAAAGGTGCAGAGGGTTGTACTCAGCCATCTCCAGCATGGGCACCAGACTCTCCACCAGCAACAACATCTTCAAACGGTGGTACCTCGACAAGCCGGAATCCACCATTAAGGTCCCTCACCATCCAGGACATGCCCCCTCCACAATCCTGCCATTAGGAAGGAGGTACAGGAGTCTGAAGACACACACTTAATGTTTTAGGAACAGGGTCTTCCCCTTCACCATCAGGTTTCTGAACAGTCCATGAGTACTACCTCACAATTTTGCTTTCTTTTAGCAACATTTCTTTATTTACTATTTAACGTTTTTTACTGTAACCTTACAGTGTTTTTTATGTCTTGCACTGTACTGCTGCCACACAATCAATTTCATGACCTATGTCAGTGATAATAAACCTGAGAGTGAATCTGAACAAACCTGTTTTGGGAATACTGTCTGGAGAGAATGATCAGTACTGGCACACTGAGAGCTCCAGAGGCATGGCTGTTTTAGTCTCATGAGGGAGTAGGTCGACCACTGTTTCATATCTCTGCTCTGATGACATGGCACCCTCACACTGCAGTACGAGCTCAATTTTTGCACTCAGAGTGTCTTGTTGAACTTGGGGACCTTCTTCCTCAATGCTAATAGTGTTACCCAGTGGAGTTAAAGGATACCTGGGGTAACTTAACTGAAATTTACAGAGTGATACTTCAGCAAGGATATTCTGGCTCGGATCTCTGGGAGAGGCCCACGGAGCAAATATGGCTGCCTTTCAGGGTAACAACCACTTCACAATAACCAGAGCCCCCTGAAGAGATTCTACACAAGTTTGACAAAATCTAAGACAAGGCAGACTCATCTGTCATCCTAGAACTTTTACCTTAAGTCAAAGTCACTGTAAATTTATGATCAAAGTACATATATTCAGTGGCCACTTTATTAGGCACCTCCTGTAGGTAGCACTGAGTGAATGGTCATGGTCTTCTGCTGTTGTGGCCCATCTACTTCAAGGTTCAATGTGTTGTGCATTCAGAGAGGCTTTTCTGCACACCACTGTTGTAATGTGTGTTTGTTTCAGTTAATATCACCTTCCTGTCAGCTTGAACCACTCTGGCCATTCTCCTCCGACTTTTCTCATTAACAAGGTGTTTTCGCCTACAGAACTGCGGCTTACTGGATGTTGTTTTGTCTTTCTCACCATTCTCTGTAAACTCTAGAGAGAGTTGTGTGTAAGGAAAACCCAGGAGATAAGTAGTTTCTGAAATACTCAAACCACCCTACCTGGCACCAATAATCATTTCAAGGTCAAAGTCATTTAGATAACATTTCTTCCCCATGCTGATGTTTGGCCTGAACAAATGAACCTGTACCCTGCTTGTTAATGCAAATATCTAATCACCCAATCATGAGGCAGCAAATTTATGCATAAAAGCATGCAGACATGGTCAAAAGGTTCAGTTGTTCAGACCAAACATCAGAATGGGGAAGAAATATTTGGTCTGAACAACTGAACCTCTTGACTATGTCTGCATGCTTTTATGCTTTGATATGCTGCCAAGTGATTAGCTGATCAGATATTTGCAGTAACGAACAAGTGTACAGGTGTACCAAATAAAATGCCCATTGAGTTTACATAGTAACATGTATGTACTTCGATAATAAATTTACTTGGGAACTTCTCACAGTTCACTCGTCATCCTCTTTTGTTCCAGGGTACACAAGATGAAACAATCCAATGTCTCAGATTCTGAATCACATCCATTTATTTATCACATGTAAACATACAGTGAAATGCATTGCTTGCATTAACAACCAACACAGCTAAGGATGTGCTGGGGGCAAAGCACCAATGTCATCGCAGTTTGGTGCCAACAAAGACTCCCCATAACTAACGTCCTCCAATCCAGGCAACATACTGATGAACCACCTCTGTACCCTTTCCAGCACAATTACATTCTTCCTGCAGCGTGGCAGCCCAAACTACACGCAGTATTCCAAGTGTGGCTAACCAGTGTCTTATAAGGTTGTGACATAATGTCTCAACCTTTATATTCTATTCCCAATTTAGAACTGTCAGTCTGCTAAATGCTTTCTTCTAACGGTGTTGCCAGGGCACCACAACTCATCTTCTGTTTTATTTATTTATTATTCTTATAACTTTTTTATATTTGCACAGCTTGTCATTTTTGCACATTGGTTCTTTGTCAGTCTTTGTGTGTAGATTTTCATTGATTCTGCCATTGTTCTTTGTTCTATTGTGAATGCCTGCAAGAAAATGAATTTCAGGGTAGTATATGGTCACATATACGTACTTCGATAATAAATTTATTTTGAACTTTGAACTTTTAAGCTCACCACCACCTTTTCAAAGATAATTAGAGTGGGCAAAAACGCTAGCAATTCTGATGTCCAGTAAGTGAATATAAAAAAAAACACATCTATCAAACATTTCTTGGGCTAAGATTGTCTTACGCGTGAAAGGTGAAGGTGGCTAATTCTAAACAGCAGACAAAGTCACCTTCTAGCTCTGACTCATCCTTTTGTTTTCTCCAGTCCTGACGAAGGGTCTTGGCCCGAAATGTCAACTGTACTCTTTTCCATAGATGTTGCCTGGCCTGCTGAGTTCCTCCAGCATTATGAGTGTGTTGCTCGGATTTCCAGCATCTGAAGATTTTCTCTTGTTTGTGATTGGACAAAGGCAGAACGTTGATTTTGTTCTTGTCAGCTCTGAAAGATCAGGAGTGCTGAGGTATTTCAACCAACATACCAGCTTCAAGACTCACTCATACCTCTCCAGCCACCACAACTCTCAAGGTATTGATTGAGCAAACTCAACAATCTTACACAGTTCCTTCAAAGCATTTCCTGTAAATTATAATTTCTGCTTTTATACCCCTATGGGGCTTGGATTTTGAGTGGAGAGGGGACAGAACTAAGAGTGATAATACTTTTGACCTCTTCTGGTTGAACCACAGCTGCCCTGTATGCTCTTTCTGCGGCTGACCACCCACAGGAGATTGAGATGTATTGACCTGATGACAGTAATCATCTCAATGGTCAGACCAGGAGAAGCACACAGGTTGATAAAGCATCTGATTGTTACGAACAAACAGACTCATACCCAGTATCTTAAGGGCTGAACCGTCATTTTGATCAATAACATTTTATGAAGCATGACCTTCGACTAGGTAGTCAGAGGTCGGAGGTCAGGAGTGCGGAGGACAAATTGGACTAATTACTTTATCGCTACGCACACAAAGAACAATGGTATCACTGAATACACAGCCAAAGATCAACCAGGCTTCCCACTGTTCAACCAGCTTTTCCAGTCTTCCCATCTGCCTGCCTGAAGAGTCAAAGGATAATGAGATTAGTTGTAAGACTCGGGACGTTTGAGACTGAAGGGACTGCTGTGGGATGTGGAGAGCCGTGAACAATATTGTGATCAAACGTCTCAATGACTCTGTCGTTTCTGGTGCATCAGCAGGCCTGCTCTTTTGTGACCACAGTCTCGTACTTTGTAGCTCAGAACCAATAAGCACTTTTTTTTTCGCCCTTCAGGGAAAGAGATAGCCACAGTCCAGAAAGTGTACATTTCACAGCAGACCACAGTGTGCAGTCAAGGAAGGAGCCACTATTATTCAAGTATCTCTGATAACATGGCAGACTCATTTAAGTGCACTGTCCTCTTGAGTATGACTGTTAACTCCCAGGTTCGGTACAAACAATAAATAGATTTGGACTTATATACAGCCTTTTTCATCAGCAGGAGCTCCCAAAGCTTTCTGCAATATGCACTTATGTGGAGCTTTTAATGTAGCAAAAAAAAAGTTAGTTCACAAAAGTCACTATTACAGTGGGGAAAACAGGACAGTGGGTTTGTACACATGAGAATTCTGTAAACAGTAATGCCATAATGACCAAACAACCTGCATCTTTTAGTGATGTTCACCACCTGAACATACATCTAAGAAAGATTTAAGGATTTAATAGTATAGTCATTATTGTAAGCAGGAAACAGAGCAGCCAGCTTGAGCATATCAATATTCTGTGAATAGCACTGTCATAATAACCCACATTTTTAATGATGTTGACTGCAAGAAAATGAATCTCAAGTAGTATATGAAGAACATATATGTACTTCGATAATAAATTTACTTGGAACTTTGAACTTTTAAGTTCACCACCACTTTTTCAACGATAATTAGGAACAGCAACAGCAATCCTGACATCTAGTAAGTGAATAAAAAAAATAACTTCTATCAAACATTCCTTCGGTATGCTCTGTACAGTGGAGAGAACTCTAACTGGCTGGAATGGGGTAGGGGCTACTGCAGAGTGCTGTAAACTTAAACAGCTCCATCATGGGCAATAACCTCCATAGTATCCAGGACATCTTCAAGGAGCAATGCCTCAAAAAGGCAGTGTCCACCGTGAAGGATCCCCATCACCCAGGTCATGCCTCTTCTCAAATACCATCAGGAAGGAGGTACAGAAGCCTGAAGACACACATTCAACGATTCGGGAACAGCTTCCTCCTCTCTGCCCATGAACACTGCCTCAGTATTTTTTTATTTCTATTTTTACACTACTTATTTAACTATTATATATATATACACGCACACATACATACTGTAACTCATGTTTCTCTATTATTATGTATTGCATCGTTCTGCTGCCATAAAGACAACAAACTTCATGACATATAACGGTGATATTAAACCTGTAAACAGCAATGTCATAATGACCAAATAACCTGCATATTTTTAGTGATATTTGCTGACCATGTATCTAAGAAGGATTTAAGGATTTAACAGTATAGTCACTACTGCAATTCAAGAAAGAAGGAAGCCAGTTTGAGCATATCAGCATTCTGTATATAGCTACGTCATAATTTAATGATGTTGACTGCAAGAAAATGAATCTTAGGGTAGGGTATGCACTTTATTTGAACTTTGAACTCTTAAGTCAAAAAGCATAATAAACAGAATTCGGACTAGGCTTTTATACAACCCTTCATGCCTGCTCCACCATTCAACACGGCATATTGATCAGAGATTATATGCCTACTTTTCTGTCCAGTCCTTGGAACCCTAGATTCTCTTTATGTCCTTACCAATATTAGCCTTAAATATGTTTGGTGGCTCAACACCTACAGCCATGAGAAGTTGAGAAATGCAAAGGTTCACAACTGGGGGTAATGAGTGAATGGCCCCATTTTGTTTACATTTTAACTTGCTGCATTAAGACCTCACCAACAAATGGGATTCATTTAGATAGGCATCTTGCTCTGCATGGACTAGATGGGCTGAAGTTACTGTTTCCAAAGTCCAAAAAGGGCCCAGGTTTTCAAATTGGTCTTAGAAACAGGATTTAGCCATACTGGTCCTCATAGAAGGCTTGATCTATGAGAGTCTCAGACTGATTACAGGCAGCTGGTGTCCCACTGGCAAGGGAAATGAAGATCAGCCTGGTTCGTTGCTCCAAGCATCAGTATGTGTGATATGAGAATTCCTTCTCAGAAGGTAGAATCAAGATGATCTCACTGGGAACTGTCATTGAGCGGGCATGTGGCCAATCTAGAATGGCACTGAATGAATGCAGTCTAGAGTCAAGGTTTTGGATATTGTGAATTATGACCGTGGGTTTCATGTGAACACGAGCTGTGGATTTAGTGCCCAGAGTTGTTTCTAATCTAGTGGAAATTTCCAGTCCTCATATTCCTTCTCTGTTTCTTTTTTAAGCCCTCCTTTTATAAGATAATGGGTTGGAGGAAGGGAGGAAAGGGGGTTGGAGAGGGAAGGATAAAGGTGCTTCATTGTGATGCAGTGTGGAGTTGGTTTGATTGATTTTCTGGTCTCTTCACCAATCTCAATTCCTTTGCCCAACGACGAAGACTGATCAAATGAATGGCACATTAATTTAACTTTCAGGATTCATATTTTAACAGCACAGTAGACAACGGGGTGACCCGTTGGGACGCCCTTTGAGAGAAGGGTAGTGCAGTCTGATGTGAACAGAATGAACATTGCTATTGGTATCGCTTTGCTTTGGAAATTGAAGAAGAAAACCTCAGTTTATTAAAGAGGAACGACGCGAGGCAAGGCAAATATAGCTCCTCCTCGTTTAACGGAGGACACTTTTGATGGCACCATTTCTGGTTGATCTGCCACCCTTGTGCCTCTCGTTGTCATTCTGGAGACATGCAGTCCTTTCATCCGCCGTCTCTTTATCTCTTCTGCTGTTTATCCTTTGTCTCTGACCTTGGAGATGTACATTTCTCTGTCCTTTGTCTCTTCCTCTCTCCTCCTCCTGTGCCTGTTTTTGTCATTCTGGAGATGTGCAGCCCTTTCATCCCCCATCTCTTCTGCTATTTGTTGTTTGTTGTTTGTCTCTGATCCTGGAGATGTGCATTTCTCAGCCCCTTTGTCTCTTCATCTCTCCTCCTTCTATGCCAGTTGTTATCATTTTGGAGACGTGCATGCCTCACCTCCTCCGTCTCTTCTTCTCTCATCCTTTTTGTCTCGAATCTTTGATCTCAGAGTCATGCGGCCCTGGCCTCATCCGATTCTTGTTCTCTCCCTCTTCTTGCCGCTTCCCGACAACATTTGGCGTCATCTCTTGACTATAATGTCCCCCTTCTCTTTCCACGTGGCATAATTAGGCTGACCATTTTTTTTAACCTAATGTTGGATAGAAGATACGAAGCAGTAACACCAAAGGATGCTGATTATTGTTGATGATGTGGTTGGCGCTCTCCTAAATGGACGTGATATAGTCACAACTGTCCTTTGACTGCAGCAAAGGGTTTGATGGGTGTCTGGAAGTACGTCATTACAATAAGATTTAAAAATCTCTTGTTGATGGGTCTCAGTTTGATCTGTCCCAATCCTGCACATGCTGATGGTAATTAGCAGAATGTGACCGCTCGAAATCGAGCTGATCTGTCCTTTTGCTGCAGTTGGTGTCGCTGCTGTGAGCATCGTGAATCGCTTCTGAGGCTGGCCGTGCGCATGTGTCGTGGTGTTGCGTCGCGGTTTCCATCATGGCTGACATCGGCTCCCGGGTGAAAGCGGGGCTGTTGATTTTGGCGAGTGAGCAATTTTATACTAATATATAATCCTGAACTTTGCCTGCATTCTGTAAGTTAGCGTATTTTAAGTTGATTTAGCCAAAAATAGTGCCACAGTAATGCACCATTTGCACTAATTGGAGGTCACAAACAGACAAACAGAGCATGAGAGTTTTAGTAGCATATAGATAATATCCCACTTCTGACACAAGGAAGACAAATGTAGAATTTCTATCTTATGGATCACATATTATTTGGCAAAAAAAATGCATGAGGCCTTACCTCAGGTGTTAACGAATTGTTGTCTGAGGTTTGGCTGGAGAGTAAAACGTGGGTAAAGCCATCTTGTTTCCTGACAACAATATCCCTGAATCGATAGTTGCTTTCATTTTGTCGAACGCTACATCTGAGGCGTTTGTCAAACACATAATCGTCCTTCTCCTCCACCATCTTCCTCTTCACTGAACACGATAGACTACTCTGTCCATTTGAGATACCTGGAAGTGAAATCACCTCTAAAATGAAATGTCAATCATCCATCTTACCAGCTACTTGCACATAATTAGATATAATTAATCAATAAAAAGACATTGTTATCAGCTACTAAAAAGACTTTAGAGAAGTATATAGATTGGTAGAGTGGATAGCCAGTGCCTTTTTCTCAGGATAGAATTGGCTAATATGCGGGGACATAATTATAAGGTGACTTGAGGTAGGTATATGGAGTTGTCAGAGGTAGGTTTTTTTTCCAACACAGAGAGTGGAGGGTGCTGGAATGAGCTGCCTGGAGTGGTGGTAGAGACAGATACATTAGGGAGCTTTATATAGACTCATGGATGAAAGAAAAATGCAGGGCTATGTGAGAGGGAAGCATTAGAAGTCAGTTAATACTCTTGGAGAAGGTTAAAGCATCAGCACTACATCATGGGCCGGAGGGCCTGAACTATGCTATGATGGTCTATATTCTATCTTTGAAATTACATGAACATGAGGCACAATTAATTGGGTAATTTGCAAGTTCAAATAATTACAAAACGTTGCATGATTTGTGGATGTCCGAGGACAGTAAGAATTTCAGGTTGTATATTATATACATTCCCTGATGTTAAATGGAACAATTGAACTTTTGCTAATTAAGGAGTCTAAATTCAAGCATATGCTAGTTGGGCAGAATTGCCCGTTTTGGTGCTGTACACAGTCATCACGTACCTATTCCATTGACGACAGGAGGGTCGTCATTGGCTCCATCTTCCACAAAGTCAGGCTTTCCGGGATCCACAGTCATTCTCTGTTGCCGTGAGGTATTGTCAAACTGTAATGCATTTTTGCTGTGTCTAGCGTCGCCATTCTGAAACGAGTTATCCGTTTTTCTGTAAGGCATTATCTGCACCCCACTCGCAGTGGTTCTGTAATGCACAGTTTTAGTAGCTATGATTTTCTTGTTATCCCCAGAACTGTGCTTTCCATCTCTGGCCATGGAAGCCCGTTTTTGCTTTTGATGTGCGCTATTAGTCCGCTTTTTTCGCAATCCTCCTCCTCCTTTCCCCTTGGTGGATTCATAGGCTCTGAATGGAGCAGTTCCGTGATTGTCCCTCAAGACCTGCCTTGGGCTATTTCCCCGTTTCCCTGATTTAGTTCGCTTTTCTTTGGAAGCGTTGAGTCCATTGAACTCATCAATAAATTCTTCACAGTGAAGGAGGTGATGCTCTGGTTCCCAAGTGTCTTCATTACTTCCATAGCCTTTCCACCGTATAAGGTACTCCCACTTCCCCTTTTTATTTTTCCTCTTGTCAACAATCTTCTCCACCTAATGGAGGGAGAAAAGTTCTGCATATAGATTATTGTGTTTGCGATTGCCATTTCACACCAGTACAATGACCCAACAGAAACATTTACTTCAAGCATCTGTAACATGGGCAGCAATTCGTCACCCATCTCCAATTACCCTTGGCTTGCTTGGTGATTTCAGAAGTCAGCTAAGACTCACCCGCTTTGGTGTGGGCTTAGTTCAAAAGAAGACCAAAGGAGGCAAGCCTGGCAGAATCCCTAAACAAACACTTACGACATTGACTTTGAATGGACTACGCCATGAGATAGGAAGTACAGGAGCCTGAAGGCACACACTCAGCGATTCAGGAACAACTTCTTCCCCTCTGCCAGCCGATTCCAAAATGGACATTGAAGCTTTGGACACTACCTCACTTTTTGTTAATATACAGTATTTCTGTTGTTGCACGTTTTTTCAGTGATAATAAACCTGATTCTGATTGGAACAAACTGACACATGCACAGACTAAGCTGAAAAGCTCTGGCCTTCCTTATGGACATTCCTTCCTACTACTACCTTATGGACAGTATTACTAAACGGCTGACAAGAAATTAGTTTTAGCTTTATTTGTCACATGTACATCAAAACAGTAAAAATGTGCTGCTTGCGTCAAAAGCCAACACTCGCCGTCGGCCCCCAGCACATCCTCTGACTGTGTTGGTCATTGACGCAAACAGCACATTTTAAAATTCAAAGTAAATACTGAGGGCCGACTACAAGTGTCGCCATGCTTCTGGCACCAACAATAACATGCCCACAGTTCACTATCCCTAACCCATACATCTTTGGACTGTGGGAGGAAACCAGAGACCCGCAGAAAACCTACGCGGCCACGGGGAGAGCATACAACCTCCCTCTAGACGGCAGTGGAATTGAACCCGGGCTGCACGCATTGTAGAGAATTATACCAAGTGCCGCCCTAAGAAATGTGTTTGAAATAATGCACATACTTTCATACAGTATAAACGCACACAAACACAATATACACTATGCATAGTATTTTTTTAAATATTTATTGGGACTTGGACATTCACCGGCAAGTCAGTGTTTACTGTCATCAACTGACTGGCTTGCTGGACCACTTTAAGAGAAAACTCTCAATAGTGGGTCTGAAGTTACAAGAGCAGACCAGCTAAGGAGAGATTTTTCTCCCTGAAAGACAATGGTGAACCAGATAGGTCCCTTCCAGAAATCTACTTTGCGACCATCATTACTAATAAAAACTTGAATTCCACGGCTTTCTTGGTGGAATTTGAACTCGGGTCCCAAGGTTGTTCATCCAAGGTGCTACATTACTAGTCCAGTAGATTAAAGATAAAGATTTAAAGATTAGCTTTATTTGTCACATGTACCTCAGAACATACAGTAAAATGTGTCATTTGCATCAAATCAAACCAGCAAAGACTGCGCAGGGCAGCCTGCAAGTGTCACCATGCTTCCAGTGCCAACATAGCAAGCCCACAACTCACCAACCCTCACCCATACGCCTTTGGAATGTGGGAGGAAACAGCAGCACCCGGTGAAAACTCATGAGTCATGGTGGGGAACAGGGAAGGTACAAACTCCTCACAGATGATGCTGGGGATTGAACCCCAATCTTGCAGCTAACACTGTGAAGCGTTACGCTAACCACTACCCTACAGTGCACCCCATGTAGTTAACCACACCACTATTACACCCTACATATACTCTAAATCACGTACATACTTAACATGCGTGCATTTGTGTCAAAATGGTTTGTGTGATACGTCTCGTGTGGTAGTGTAGCGGGTAGTGCTTGTCGCCCTCACTTTCAGCTTCCGCCACTGTCTAGTAGTCTTGCGAAAAGGAGAGCTGAATGTGCAAGTCTTTCCCTGTCAGTACATAGCCTCTCCAACAGCAAGCCTCATGTAGGGCCTCCTCGCTAGTGACACACGGAAGCTGAACTCCTTTCGAGCTCAGGCTGAGGACGGGGAGGAAGTCTGGCCCCTGTACACGTAGCACGCAGGGCCACAGGTGTGTGGACACACCCTGGTGTTTGTGAACCAGATCCCCAGCTATGGGTAAGTAGCTCCACTGCCTTGTGGGCAGCCTCGGGGCAGATGAAGGCTACGGGAGTAAACCCAGACAGCAAATCCAGAGAGGAGCATCTACGGCAGCTGGATGTCATTGAATATCCCTCTGGCAGCTCCTGCAGCCAAGCTGGTGCCAAACGTATTGCTTCATAAGCTTTCCTTTGGACTACTGAGGCCGAGATGGGGATCTTGACGACTGGGCATCTGAGGATCTCCATACCTTCTGTCCAGTCTTGTGGTGATGATCATCATCAACCATTGTCCTTCGAGACAGACAGATGCCTACCATGCATTTATACATATACCTCATACATGTGGTTCATGCTCACAAATGCATCTTTTCAACAACCATGTTTTAGTTTCTATTCCACAAATTCTGGTGTTTTTGTGCAGTTTCTGAGCCTGCAAATTTGTGCTTACATCCCTGCCCACAATACTAAAAACTTGCTTTTGATAAGTACTATCTGACCGTATTCGACACTGTCCACCTTTCTTTTCTAGACTCTCAGCGAGCTAGTCACTATATGTGATCTTCTCTTCACAAGTTAAAGATATCCCAGATATTGAACCATATGTTTAAGCTCTATCAACTTTCCTGAGTACAAATGCCATCCAAACCCATGGATTAAGAAAGCTTACTGTCCCATTAACAAAATGCTGGAGGAAGGGATTGAATAAGCCACACTCAGGTTGGAGGAACAACCCCTTATATTCCGTCTGGGTAGCCTCCAACCTGATGGCATGAACATTGACTTCTCTGACTTCTGTTAATGCCCCTCATACCCCATCCGTTATTTTATTTATTTATATATATATATTCATATTCTTTTTCTCTCTCTCTCCTTTTTCTCCCTCTGTCCCTCTCACTATACCCCTTGCCCATCCTCTGGGCTTCACCCCTCCCCCTTTCTTTCTCCCTAGGCCTCCCGTCCCATGATCCTCTCATATCCCTTTTGCCAATCACCTGTCCAGCTCTTGGCTCCATCCCTCCCCCTCCTGTCTTCTCCTATCATTTCAGATCACCCCCTTCCCCTCCCACTTTCAAATCTCTTACTAGCTCTTCTTTCAGTTAGTCCTGACGAAGGGTCTCGGCCCGAAACGTCGACTGTACCTCTTCCTATAGGTACCGCCTGGCCTGCTGCATTCACCAGCAACTTTGATGTGTGTTGCTTGAAATTCCAGTATCTGCAGATTTCCTCGCGTTTGTGTTTTTAAAACCAGAACAAATTCCTTATCTTGGGGCTCCACTTTCACAACACAAAACACAATTCCAGAGAAGGATTCTTATACAGCCAATGGCTATCACTGCACGTGGATCTCTTCAGAGGGCTTCATAGAGTGCACCATACTCAACTCAATGAACTCTGTTGGATAGAATCCCAAATTTAACTACTGCAACAATGCCAATACTAACATTCTTCATCTTGGTTCGCACAAATGTTAACAAAATAGAATACTGAGGCTCTAACACACCTAACGGTATTAAATATTAATTCTGGAATCCGATCTACTCAATAGTCTGACTCAGTTAATTTGCTGAGTTACAAGTTGTGAGTTTTATTAAATTAACCAGTACACAGCTTCTCTTCTCACAATCAGTTATGTGATCGGCATTTATGTTAAATTGGAAACATCAATAAATACAGTCCTTCAAATTTAACAGCAGTTTACAAAATACCTTTTAGTGTTAAATCAGTTGTTGAGTTTGGGTACCAGTTCTTTCAGTAACTCGATCTGTTCTACTGTTAAGTGAAGTAACAAGCAAACAGAACATTCCCATTATGGTAAAATTCAAAGGTACAGCTTGCTCCTGTGTATAAATCGGCCTCTTCCTAACTTTTACAAAGCTTATTTCTCCGAAAACATAAGACCATAAGACATAGAAGCAGAATTAGCCACTTAGCCTATCAAGCCTGCTCCACCATTCCATCGTAGCTGATTATTTCCCCTCTCAACCCCATTCTCCTGCCTTCTTCTCGTAACCACTGGCACCCTCACTAATCAAGAACATATCAACTTCTGTTTTAAATATGCGCAGTGACAGGGCCTCCACAGCTGTCCATGCCAACGAATTCCACAGATTCATCTCCGAAAGAAATCCTTCCTCATCTCTGTTCTGAAGGGACTGTGGCTGTGCCCTGTGGTCCTCGACTTCTCCACAGTAGGAAACATCCTCTCCATGTCTACTCTATCTAGGCTTTTCAATATTTGATAGGTTTCAAAGAGATCTGCCTGCATCGTTTTAAACTCCAGCGAGTACAGGCTCAGAGGCATCCAACGCTCCTCATATGTTAACTCTTTCATTCCCTGGATCATTCTCAGGAACCTCCTCTGGACGCTCTCCAATGCCACAGCACGGAAAAACTTGTTGCAAAATGCAATGTACAAGACTTGCAAAACCAAGCTAAAACTTGCAGTGTGCAGTCAATGGCAGGGAAATAGCACACACCCGCACTACCGAGGCAGCATGTGGGGACATCCCCAGAGAATGAAGGTGTTCCCTTCATTAGTCATGGTATTGAGTTCATGCACTGTGACGTAATGTTGTAGCTCTAGAAAACCTTGATTAGACCATACTTGTGTTCAGTTCTGGTTGCCTCTTTATAGGAAGGATGTAGAAGCTTTACAGAAGGTGCAGAAGAGATTTACCAGGATGTTACCTCAATTGGAAAGTGTGCCTTGTGGGCATAGGTCGAGCGAGCTTTTCCCTTTGGAGCAAAGGAGGATAAGAAGAGACTTGATAAAGATGTGTAAGATAAGAGGCATAGATCAAGTGGACAACCAGACTTTTTCCCCAAGGCAGAAATGGCAAACGCAAGTGGTCATAACTTTAAGGAGAACGGAGGAAAGTAAAGAGCTGATGTTGGATGTAAGCTTTTGACACAGAGTGCTGGATGCATGAATAGCACTGTCATTGAGGGAAGCATCCAGAGGTGGTTAGAAGAGTCATTCAGCATGGAAACAGGTTGTTCAGCCTATCATGTCCAAGCTGACCCCTGGGCAATCATTTTAATAATCCCACATCCAGCAACTGGCACGCAGCCTAGGCGACTTAAGGGCTTGTCTTGATACTTAGTGCTGTCGGCATCTCTGCTTTCCGGTTTTGGTAATCTTTTACTTCTAACATCTTTGATAATTTAACTTTCCAGAGATCCGATGGACCAAGAGAGAAGGACAGTTGAAAGGGAAATCACGTGGATCAGAGGAAGAGATGGGGGAGGAGTGCCACTCAGACCCCGCTTAACGCTGAGGAAGCATTCCTTGGAGGTGGAGCGCTATGTAAATCAGCGCTATGCGGGGTCATTATAACATTACGTGAATGGACTTGTGTGCCTGACTTTTAAAAAATGAAACCCAAGATATATGAAATATTATTTTTTGTAGACACAGTAATTTGTGGAGTAACAAACACACAAATAGGCCTAACCTGTACATCAGTGGAATAGCAGCGGTGGAGGGAACCGGGTGCTGGTTACGTCTGAGAGGAGGGACCAGGCTGTGGGCCCTCCTCTAACCTTGGCTTCTTCTTCAAGTAGGCGCCAAGATTTGACTGCCTTCTCTTAAGTTTCCTCTCATGAAGCAGTTCTCTGTAGCAGGAAATCATGTCGAGAACACTTCTCTTTGCCTTATTGCTTTGCTCCCAGTCAGGGTCAATCTCAATGAACTGGTCCATGACTTGAGAGATCGTGGTGATGTCAGCGTGAGGAATCTTGTGGTGAGGTTTCTTGCTGGTGTTTCCTGTTCTCCATCTGTGTCCTCAGATTCACCCAGGTTGTGTTGCTCTGCCAATTCTCGAAGCTCTTCATTATTAAGGCTCTCACCATGAGAATGCAGTAACTCTTCAATTTCACCATTATTAACATCCTCATGCCGTACCACATCCATGCTAATGCTTTTCCTAGACATCTTAGATGCACTCCCCTCACTGGAAGTTGCAGGCCGTTTTCCAGACATTATGGTTGAATAAAATGGAATAAACTGGTGAGGGAGCAAGAACGTTTACACACGCAGGGAGGCAGAGAGTGAATTAATACGTGATTGGTTGTGAGTGGCTTAGAGTGTATGTAAAATGCTCTCATTGGCTGATTGAATGTTTACTGTAATGGTGGCCACTCTTGAAAAGTGTGGTTTAGAATGAATTTTTGTAATTTTTAAAAATTTCAATATAAGAATTGACTAACTGTGTTGTAATGAATCACCACTATGCAAAGTCAGAGTGTAATTGGTTTCATGTAGCGATGAAAAGGCAGGCAGAGCCAGGACCCATGCTGTTGTCCATGGCTACAGCTTCAATTTGTAGGAAGTTAAAGTCCAAATCACACCACTAGACATAGGAGCAGAATTAGGCCATTTGGCCCATCAAGTCTATTCTGCCATTTCATCATGGCTGATCCATTTGCCTTTCAGCCCCAATCTCCTGCCTTCTCCCTTTTGTGCCTTATTTAATCAAGAAGCTATCAACCTCTGCTTTAAATATACCCAATGACTTGGCCTCCACGGCCGCCTGCGGCAACAAATTCCACAGATTCACCACTCTCTGGATGAAGAAATTCCTTGTGTCCTGCCGAAGAGTTTCAGCCTGAAACGTTGGCTGTACTTTTTTTTCTATAAATGCTGCCTGGCCTGCTGAGTTCCTCCAGCATTTTGTGTGTGTTGCTCTTAAGCCTTGAAGTGGATGGGCTACAGCAGCAGAAGACCACAAACATGCACTCAGTGGCCACTTTATTAGCTACTGGAAGCACCCAATAAAGTACCACAGTGTGTAAAGTTGACCTTAATATATTCAGATTCACTTATTTATCACATTTACATTTAAACATACAGTGAAATGCCTTGCTTGCATTAACAACCAAGTCAATCTTCAGGCTTGATTTTAATAAATATAACTTGTTAAAAAAACAAAAACATAATGCTGAATTAAATAACGCTTCTAAATGGACATCTGAAAATCTAATTTGATAATGACAATTAAATATTTGTCCTGTCAATCATTTCTAGCCAGGATAGGGCCATACATCTGCTCTGGCTGGTTCTGGGTTCAATGAAAGATTAAATTATGCTTCAAGGATACAAACTGTTCACAGCCAAGAGGGTCAAAATCAAAGTATTAAAATCATGGGTTATAGTAAAATCAAAATAATTAGCCTGTTGATATTATAGGGTTAGAAGTGTTTAAGCAGCACTTGTTCAACAAACTTAAATAAATCTAAAATTAATAACTTGGAGAAGCGCCAAAGGTGACTGCAGTTGTGAGGCCTCAGATAAATCTCTCAATGAAACAGCTGCAACCTCTGCTGTGTGTTAATACTCTGGGATCTGAATACGATTCAAACATAGCAGAGTACTGTATGGGTGGTATTAGACAGACTGCTGTTGATAACCTACTGTGTCTAATTAGATGTCACAATCAAACTAGAGGTTCTTCTGGTTTGAGTGTGAGATTTGATTTTCTGATTCGACTGTCTGTTTTGCTTCATAAAATTGTCTGTTCATTAACGACGATGATAATCAGCTCTGTAAAGTGTAGAAAGAAATCAGGGCAACACAGTGGCTCAGCTGCTAGATTCTCTGCTTCACAGCATCAGAGAGCTGGGTTCAGTCCTGAGCTGGGAGAGCTGTCTGTGTGGAGTTTGCACATTCTCCCCAGTGACCATGTGAGCTTCCTCCAAGTTCTCCGGTTTACTTTCACATCTCAAAGTTGCATCGGTTGGTAGGTTAATGGAGCACTGTAAATCGCCCTTTACAGACATCCCACCTTTCCCGAAAGTTCCGGGAGTCTCCCGCATATTGATAGTGGCTCCCTGATGCCCGCAAATTATGTACAATATCCCGGAAATCAATTTTTTGTGAGTGAGTGAGCGAGAGAGAGAGAGCAAGCGCAAGAGAGTGAGCGAGCGCGCGAAAGAGAGAGCGAGCATGCGAGAGAGAGCGCGCCATGGCAGAGTGTTCCAAAAAAAGAAAATATAAAACGTACGTCACCCCAGATTACACTAAATTGTACCCCTGCCTAATAAGGTCAAAATAAATGACAGTGTTGCTCACTGCACTGTTTACAACAGTGACTTTTCCATTGCCCATGGTGGGTTAAGACTGTAAAAGACATGTTGAGGTGGCTTAACAGGTGTCATTCGTTCATTAGCATAGCTAACGTTATTTAAACTAGCTGGCCAGCTGCTAAGGAGCTACTCTATTGCAGTCATCCCACCTCTCCCGGAAGTTCCGGGAGTCTCCCGCAAATTGATGGTGCTACCTCCCTGAAACGAGTTTTTGCAGGATGGGATGTCTGCCTTTATCTATAGGTGAGAGGTAGAATAACAGAAAAGATCACCAGATTTTTTGCTTTAATACAATGCAGTTCCTTAAGAATATAGTTTTTTCTTATATATAGAATTCGATACAAATATAAATATATAGGATTTAGATATGCTGACCCATACTCCAGTTCAGAAAATGGCAATAATGCACCTTAAAGCTGCTTGCCAGATGTCATGAAACCTCAGAAGAAGATGGAGTGACGAACTGAGCTGAGGCTTTGGGCCTACTTCGGCTGCTCCGGCCTTTGGGCCTATGGACTCAGTTTCATTCTGAATGCTGTTGCTTACTTTTCTTGTTTGCGTGATTTGTGTTTTGTTTCTCTCTGTGCGTTTGGTGTTGGTCTTTTTTAAAATTGGGTTCTTTGGGGTTTCTTGTTTTGTGGCCTGCCTGTAAGCAGATGAATATCAAGGTTGTGTAATTTATACATACTTTGATAATAAATGTTCTTTGAACTTCTGAACTTCCAGGTAGAATTTAGGGAGGGTTGATGAGAAAGTGAGGAAACTCATTTTAAAAAACAGTATTACTGTAAGATTAGTGTAAATGGCTGATGGTCAACACAAACTCAGTGAGCCAAAAGGCCTGTCTCCATGGTGTCTCCCTCTGACTTCCTCTCTCTCTTAAAGGAGTAGCCAGTTATCTATTTCTGACAATCACCTCCCTTACCATTTACAACACAACACTCTGAGAAATTTTTTAAATGTAGATTTGACCCCACTGTCTCCCTCTGCTCTCCTGAATCCCTTCCATAGATCCACACACACACACACACACACACACACACACACACACACACACAAAATGCTGGAGGAACTCAGCAGGTCAGGCAGCATCCATCGACAGGAATAAACAGTCGAGAGAAGAGTTTCAGCCCAGAACATTGACTGCTTAATACTTTCCGTAGATGCTGCCTGACCTGCTCATTTCACTCCAAGAATTCCTGTTCTACTCTTGTAATTAAACTTCTTGTTTTTTACTGTGTTCTTTATGCATTCTGTGTTTTAAGCTGCATCGGATCTGGAGCAACAATCATTTCACTCTTCTTTGCGCTCGTGTACTTAAGAGTGACAATAAACAATCTTGAATTTTAACAATTCTTTACTCTGTATAAAAGCCCAAATTTACTCAAGAGTTCAAAGCTGTGTCTAGCACTAAAAATGTATCGGAGCATCTCTCATGAGTTTGCATCTCTGGAAAGAAGAGACAGAAATCCAATGACTGATGATTATAATTCTTCTCCCTATTCCACTAATAAAGTACCTTTTCTGATTCCATTAATAAAATGCCCTTCCTGGTTTCACTAATAAAATACCCTTCTTGGTTTCACTAAGAAAATGCTCTTCCCAGTTTCACTAATAAAATGCCCTTCCTGATTTCACTAATAAAATGCCCTTCCTGATTTCACTAATAAAATGTCCTTTCCTATTTCACTCATAAAATGTCCTTTCCTATTTCACTCATAAAATGTCCTTTCCTATTTCACTCATAAAATGCCCTTCCCGGTTTCACTAAGAAAATGCCCTTTCCGGTTTCACTAATAAAATACCCTTCCTGGCTTCACTAATTAAATGCTCTTCCTAATTCCACTAACACTGCACGATCCTCTTACTTTGCTTTCTTTTAATTTCAAATAGGGTAGATAGTAGGAAAATTCCCGCCCCCTGGCAGAGGTATCGAAAACTATATACGTGATGAAGTAACTTTTGCACAATGAACTCCTCTTCTGAAGCCTCATTTAAATCACCAGTGCAGAATTAAAAGCCTTATTTGTCACATGCACATTGAAACACTGAAACAGTGTGTGTATTGTATTGTACAGTGAAATGTACTGTGTGTCAACAACCAACACAGTCCGAGGGGGAGCCCGCAAGTGTCGCCATGTTTCCGGCGCTCCTCTGAGTGTTCCAGTTTCCTCCCACATTCCAAAGCTGTATTGGTTAGGAGGCTAAACTGTCATGATAAATTGTCCAGAGACTAGGCTAGGGTTAGAGAGGTGGGTTGCTAGGTGGCATGGCTCATTGGGTCGAAAGGGTCTTTCCTGTGGTGTATCTCTAAATAAAATATTAAAAAATAATCCCTCACAATTTATTAATCCTAACCCGTATGTCTTCGGACTGTAGGAGGAAATTGGAGCACCCAGAGGAAACTCACACGGTCACGGGGAGAATGTACAAACTCCTTGCAGACAGTGGAGGGGAGTGAACCTACATGCTGGTGCATTAAAGCACTGCACTACCACGTCACTAATACTACAACCCAGTTACAGGGATCAATCTTCTATCAATGTCTTCTTCTCCACACATGCTGATTCACCTGATTTTTATTGTTGTACAGAGATAGGGAGAGATATTTTTCTGTCTGATTAGTCTCTGTAAGACACTGCTCATGCACTTTGATGGACTTTGACCTGTATTCAGGCTCTAAACTGTGGGATGTTAATGTTTCTTGAGTTTGATGTTGCAGGAACACCACCTGACAGGATCTTCAGTGGTGGACAAAGTATAAAACTTACACAGACAGTGACGTGATGCTGACCAGTTAATCTCTCTTAGCAATGTTGGATGATACATGGCATGAACATCGATTTCTCTCATTTCTGATAATTTCGCCCCCCCTCTCCCTTCTCTCTTCTTCCATTTTCCATTCTGGCTCCCCTTCTTCTTACCTGCCTATCACCTCCCTCTGGCGTCCCCCTTTCCTTCATGTTCTCCCATGGTCCATTCACCTCTCTTATCAGATTCCTCCTTCCTCAGCCCTATACCTTTCCCCCTCACCTGACTTCACCTATCACCAGCCAGCTTGTTCTCCTTCCACACTCTCCCCCACCCTCCCCCCGCCCAACATTCTGGTTTCTTCCCTCTTCCTTTCCAGTCGTCGTTGCCTGACTTGCTGGCGTGTTTTGTTTATTGAGATACAGTGTGGAGTAGGCCCTTCCGGCCTTCGAGCCCCACCACCCAGCAATCCCCCGATTTAATCCTAGCCTAATCATGGGGCAATTTACAGTGACCAATTAACCCACGCGGTCATGGGGAGAACGTGCAAACTCCTTACAGACAGTGGCAGGAACTGAACCCGGGTCGCTGGTACTGTAAAGTGTTGTTCTAACCACTACGCTACCCCAACTGCTTCAAACAGACTTCAAAGATACTGGTGCCCAAGAAGAATGTGGTGCCCTGTCTGAATGACTATCGTCCAGCAGCACTTATATCCACTGTGATGAGGTGCTTTGAGAGGTCGGAGATGAAACATCAACTCCTGCCTAAGAAGTGACTTGGATGCACTCCAGTTTGACTACTAGCACAACAGGTCCATAGCAGGTGTCATTTCAATGGCCCTTCACTCAACCCTGGGACATCTGGACAGTAAAGATGCATACATCAGGAGGCACTCTATCGACTATAGCTCAGCATTCAGTAATATCGTCCCCACAAAACTAATCAATAAGTTTCAAAACCCTGGCCTCAATACCTCCTAGTGCAATTGGATCCTGGATTTCCTTACTTGCAGACCCAAGTCAGTTTGGATTAGCGACAACATCTCCTCCACAATCTCCATCAGCACAGGTGCACCACAAGGCTGTGTGCTTAGCCCCCTGCTCTACTCGCTTTACACTTATGACTGTGTGGCTAAGCACAGCTCCAATGCCATATTTAAGTTTGCTGACAACACCACTGTCAGCGGCCGAATTAAAGGTGGTGACGAATCAGCAGATAGGAGGGGGACTGAAAATCTGGCTGAGTAGTGCCATAACAACAGTCTTGTACTCAATGGCAGCAAGACTAAGGAACTGATTAGTGACTTCAGCAGGAGGAAACTGGAGATCCATAAGCCAGTCCTCATCTGAAGATCAGAGGTGGAGAAGGTCAGCAACCTTAAATTCCTCGGCATTGTTGTTACAGAGGACCTGTCCTGGGCCCAGCACGTAAATGCAATTACGAAGGAAGCACGGCAGCACCTCCACTTCCACAGGTGTTTGTGAAAATTCGGCCTGACGTAAGACCATAAGATACAGGGGCAGAATTAGGCCATTTGGCCCATCAAGTCTGCTTCACCACTTTAGCATGGCTGATCCATTTTCCCTCTCATCTCCTGCCTTCTCGCTGTATCCCTTCATGCTTCCACCAGTAAAGAAGCTATCAACCTCTGAATTAGATATACATAAAAACTTGGCCTCCACAGCAGCCTGTGGCAAAGAATTCCACAGATTCACTACTCTCTGGCTAAAGAAATTCCTCCTCATCTCTGTTCTAAAAGGATGCCCCTCCATTCTGCGGCTGTGTCCTCTGGTCTTAGACTCTCCCACCATAGGAAACATCGTCTCCACATCCACTCTATCAAGGCCTTTCACCATTCGATAGGTTTCAATGAGGTCAACCTTCATTCTTCTGAATTTCTAGTGAATACAGGCCCAGAGCCATCAAACACTCTTCATATGACAAGCCGTTTAATCCTGGAATCATTTTCGTAAGCCTCTTTTGAACCCACTCCAGTTTCAGAACATTCCTTCTAAGATAAAAACCTACAGGGAGCAACTAAAAAAATCATTAAAAGGGAAAGGATGAATTATGAAAGCAAGATAGCAAATAATATCACAGTGGATAGTAAAAGTTTTTTTCACGTTAAAAATAAAAAAAGATATGAGAGTGGATATAGGACTGTTAGAAAATGAGGCAGGGGAAATAATAATGGGGGACAAAGAGATAGCTGATGAACTGAATGAATATTTTGCATCAGGCTTCACTGTGGAAGACACTAGCAGTATGCCTGATGTTGTAGTGTGTGAAGGAAGAGAAGTTGGTGCAGTTACTGTTACAAGAGAGAACTTGCTCAAAAAGCTGAAAGACCTAAAGGTACTGAAAGACGTACTGTTAGAGATTAAGGTGGCATTAGAAATGATCTTCCAAAAATCAATGGACTCTGGCATGGTGCCAGATGGTTGGAAAATTGCAAATGTTACTCCACTCTTTAAGAAAGGAGGAAGGCAGCAGAAAGGAAATTATAGACCAGTTAGCCTGACCTCAGTGGTTGGGAAGATGTTAGGGTCAATTGTTAACGATAAGGTTATGGAGTACTTGGTGACACAGGAAAAGATAGTACAAAGTCAGCATGGTTTCCTTCAGGTAAAGTCCTGCCTGACAAACCTGTTGGAATTCTTTGAGGAGATTATGAGTAGGATAGATAAAGGGGATGCTGTGGATATTGCATATTTGTACTTTTAGTGGGCCTTTGACAAGGTGCCACACATGAGGCTGCTTACCAAGTTAAGAGCCCATGATATTGCAGGAAAGTTACTAACATGGTTAGAGCACTGGCTGATTGGTAGGAGGCAGCAAATAGGAATAAAAGGATCCTTTTCTGGTTGGCTGCCAGTGACTAGCGGTGTTCCGCAGGGGTCAGCTTCGGGATTACTACTTTTTATGCTGTATATTAATGATTTAGATGATGAAACAGATGGCTTTGTTGCCAAGTTCTCAGATGATACGAAGGTTGGTGGAGGGGCAGGTAGTGTTGAGGAAGCAGGTTGGCTGCAGAAGGACTAAGACAGATTAGGAGAATGGGCAAGAAAGTGGCAAATGAAATATAATGTTGGAAAATGCATGGTCATGCACTTTGGTAGTAGAAATAAATGTGCGGACTATTTTCTAAGTGGGGAGAAAATCCAGGAATCTGAGATGCAGAGGAACTTGGGAGTCCTTGTGCAGAACACCCTGAAGGTTAATTTGCAGGTTGAGTTGGTGGTGAGGAAGGCAAATACCATGTTAGCATTTATTTCAAGAGGTCTAGAATACAAGAGGAAGGATGTGATGCTGAGGCTTTATAAGGCACTGGTGAGGCCTCACCTTGAGTATTGTGAACAATTTTGGGCTCCTCATCTGAGAAAAGATGTGCTGGCATTGGAGAGTGTTCAGCGAAGGTTCACAAGGATCATCCCAGTAATAAAAGGATTATCTTACGAAGAACTTTTGATGGCTCTGGGTCTGTACTCGCTGGAATTTAGAAGGATGAGGGAGGATCTCATTAATCTAGACAGAGTAGATGTAGAAAGGATGTTTCCCATGGTAGGAGAGTACAGGAAAAGAGGGGTGCCCTTTCAAAACAGAGGTGCGAAGAAATTTCTTTAGCCAAAGGGTGGCAAGTTTGGGGAATTTGTTCCCATATGCAGCTGTGGAGGCCAGGTCGTTGGGTGCATTTAAGGCAGAGATTGATAGGTTCTTGGTTGAACGTGGTATCAAAGGTTACGGGGAGAAGGCCGGGAACTGGAGTTGAGGAGGAGATTAAAAGGAAAAGGATCAGCCATGATTGAATGGTGGAGCAGACTCAATGGGACAGATGATCTAATTCTGCTCCTATGTCTTATGGTCTTATAAGGGAGCCAAAACTATTCTTCAAGTGAGGCCTCACCAGTGATTTATAAAGTCTCAACATTACATCCTTGCTTTTATATTCTAGTCTTCTTGAAATGAACACTAACATTGTATTTGCCTTCCTCACCACATACTCAACCAGCAAATTAACCTTTAGGGAATCCTGCACAAGGGCTCCCAAGTTCTTTTGCATCTCAGATTTATGTATTTCTTTCCAGTTAGAAAATAGTCAACCCTTTCATTTCTTCTATCAAAGTGTTTGACTATACATTTCCCGACACTGTATTCTATCTACCACTTCTTTGCCCATTCTCTTAATCTGTTCTAGTCTCTTTGTAGCCTATATTCTCAAAACTACCTGCCCCTCTATCTATCTTCATTTGTAACAAAGCCATCAACTCCATCATCCAAATCATTAAAAGAATCAGTCCCAACACAGACCGCTATGGAACACCACAAGTCACTGGCAGCCAGTCAATCCACTCTTCGCCTCCTGCTATTCACCCACTGCTTTATCCTGAAGATCTTTCCTGTAATACCAGGAGCTCATAGCTTGTTAAGCATCCTCACATGCGGCACCTTGTCTAAGTTCTTCTGAAAATCCAAGTACACAACGTCAGCCGATTCTCCTTTGTCTATCCTACTTGTTATTTCTTCAAAGAATTCAAACAGATTTGTCTGACAAGATTTTCCCCTGAGGAAACCGTGCTGACTATTGCATTTTATCATGTACCTCCGAGTACCCCGAGACTTCATCCTTAATGGACTCCGACAACTTCCCAACCACTGAGGTCAGACTAGCAGGCCGATGATTTCCTTTCTTTTGCTTCTCTCCCTTCTTGAAGGATGGAGTGACATTTGCATTTTTCCAATCTTCTGGAACCATTCCAGAGACTAGTGAATCTTGAAAGATTATTACTACTGCCTCCACAATCGCTTCAGCCACCCCCTTTCAGAACTCTGCAGTGTACACCATCCGGTCCAGGTGTGTATGTACCTTTAGACCTTTCAATTTCCCAAGAACCTTCTCCTTAGTTATGGTAACTTCACACACCTCATAACCCCTGACACCTGGAACTTCCACCATACTGCTGGTGTCTTCCACAGTGAAGGCTGGTGCAAAATACTTACTTCAGTTTTTCCGCCATTTCCTTGTCCTCCATTACTATCTCTCTGGCATTGTTTCCAGCGTTCCAATGTCCACTCTCGCCTCTCTTTTACACTTTCATGTATCTGAAGAAACTTTTGGTATCCCCTTTAATATTATTGGATTGCTTACTTTCATATTCCATCTTCATCTGATTTTTTAGTTGCCTCCTGTTGGTATTTGAAAGCTTCACAATCCATTAATACTACTAATTTTTGCTCTATTATACGCTGGCTTTGACCTCCCTTGTTAGCCACGATTCTGTCATCTTTCCCTTACAATACTTCTTCCTCTTTGGGATGTATATATCCTGTGCCTTCCAAAATGCTCTCAGAAATTCCAGCCATTGCTGCTTTGCTGTCATTCCTGCCAGTGTTCTTTTCCAATCAATTCTGGCCAACTCTCTCATGCTCCTGTAATTTCCTTTATTCCACTGTAATGCTGATACATCTCGGCTTTAGCTTCTCCTCAAATTTCAGGGTGAATTCTATCATATTTTGATCATTTTCCCCTGAGGGATCTTTTACCGTAGGCTCTCTAATCAGTTCCAGTTCATTGCACAACACCCAGTCCAGAATAGCAGATCCTCTAGAGGGCTCAACCACGAGCTGCTCTAAAAAGCCATCTCGTAGGCTTTCCAGAAATTCCCCCTCTTGGAATCCTGCACCAGCCTGATTTTCCCAATTTACCTGCATATTGAAGTCACCTATGACTATTGTAACATTGCCATTTTGGCATGCATTTTCTATCTCCCATTGTAAATTGTAGGCCACACCCTTACTACTGTTACGGTGTCTGTATACAACTCCCATCAGGGTCTTCTAACCCTTGCAGTTCTTCACCTTTATCCACAATGATTCAACACCTTCTGACCCTATGTCACCTCTTTCTAATGACTGAATTTCAATTTTTACCAACAGTGCTCGCCACCGCCTTCGCCTTCCTGCCTGTCCTTTCGATACAATGTGTATCCTTGAACATTAAGCTCCCAGCTCTAATCTTCTTTCAGCCATGATTCAGTGATGTCTACGATATCATACATGCCAATCTGTAACTGTGCTACAAGTTGATCCACCTTATTCTGTATACCATGTGTATTCAAAGATAACACCTTCAGTTCTGTTTCACCCTTTCTGGTTTTGTCCACCTTTCACGTTGCAACTCATCCTGTTGACGGCAATTTTGCCCTGTCATCAGTCTCTTCTTATAGGAGTCCCACTACACATTGCCTCTGTTTGTAAACCAACTACCTCGTCTTCAGCAATATCACCCCGGTTCCCATCCCTCTGCCAAATTAGTTTAAACCCACCCCAACAACTACAGCCAACCTGCCCGCAAGGATATTGAACCCCTCGGGTTCAGGTGTAACCTGTCCCTTTTGTACAGGGCATACTTCCCCAGAAGAGATCCCAATGATCCATAAATCTGAACCCCCTCCTCCCTGTACCAGTTCCTAAGCCAGACATTCACCTGCCAAGTCATCCTATTCTTACCCTCACTGGCAGGTTAGCACAGGCAGCAATCCAGAGATTACTACCTTGTGTAGGTCCTGTTTCTCAACTTTCTACCCAACTCCCTAAAATCTCTCTTCAGGACCTCCTCACCTTGTCTACCTATGTCATTGAAGCCAATATGTACCATCCGAGAGTCCCTGTTGTGCCCACAGAACCTCGTCTCTGTTCCTCTGACTAAAGAATCTTTTCTGAGCCACAGCACCAGACTCAGTGGCACAGAAGCGGTCACTGTGACTCCCCCCCCCAGCAGTTCCCACCTTCAATAGTATCTGAAGTTGTCTATTTATTACTGAGGGGAATGGCCACAGCTGTACTCAGCACTGGCTGTACCTTTCCCCTCCTTCTGCTGACAGTCCCCCAGTTACCCATCTCCTGCACCCTCGAGGTAACTACCTCTCTGTAACTCCTGCCTATCATCTCCCCATTCTCCCATATGAGCTGAAGGCCATCAAGCTGCAGCTCCAGTTCCTTAATACGGTCCCTCAGGACCAGTAGCACAGTACATCTGGTGCAGATGTGTTTACCTGGGAGACTAGAATTCTCCCAGATTTCCCACATCCCACACACAGTACAAAACACTGCCCCTGGAACTATTCTCACTGTACTAGATAAGGAATGGACAAATAAACACCAGAGAGAGAGTAACTTAGAAGACAATCCACCTCACATCTAATACTTTGACGAACAAGTGTGGGGGAGAGTATATTGATTGGCTGCATCACAGCCTGGTATGGAAACACCAATACCTTTGAATGGAAAATCCTACAGGAAGAAGGGATATTGCCCAGTCCATCACAGGTAAAGTTCTCCCCACCACTCAGCACATCTTTATGGAGCGTTGTCACAGGGAAGCAGCATCAATCTTCAGAGGTTCCCACCAGCTAGGTCATGTTCTCTTATTGCTGCTGCCATCGGGAAGAAGGTACAGGAGCCTCAGGACTCACACCACCAGGTTCAGGAACAGTTATTAGACCATACGACCACAAGACATGGGAGCAGAATTAAGCCATTTGGCCCATCAAGTTTGCTCCACCATTCAATCATGGATGATCCTTTATTCTCTTCCTGGCCTTCTTCCCGTAACCTTTGATGCCATGGCCAATCAAGAACCTCTCAGTCTCCGCCTTAAATACACCCAACAACCTGGCCTCCACAGCTGCATGTGTTAATAAATTCCACAAATTCTAGACCCTCTTGCTAAAGAAATTTCTCCACATTTCTGCTTTAAATGGATGCCCCTCTATCCTGAGGTTGTGCCCTTTGTCCTAGACTCCTCCACCATGGGAAACATCCTTTCCACGCATACTCTGTCTAGGCCTTTCAATCATCGAAAGGTTTCAAATGAGATCCCTCCCCCATTGTTCTAAATTCCAGCGAGTACAGACCCAGACCTCTCAAACATTCCTCGTATGATAACCCTTTCATTTCCGGAATCATGCTTGTGAACCACCTTTGAACCCTCTCCATGCCAGCACATCTGCTCTTAGATGAGGAAACCAAACTGTTCACGGTACTCAAGCTGAGGCCTCACCAGGGCCTTATCAGCATCACATCCCTGCTCTTGTATTCTTGACCTCTTGAAATAAATGTTAACATTGCACTTGCCTTCCTCACCACCGACTCTACCAGCAAGTTAACCTTTAGGGTGTTCCGCAGAAGGACTCCCAAGTCCCCTTGCACCTCAGAGTTTTGGATTTTCTCCCCATTTAGAATCAGGCTTCTGAACCAGAGGAGATAACTTTGTTAAACTTCACTTGCCCATTACTAAACTGTTCCCACAACCTATGGACTCTTCATCTCAGGTTCTTGATATTTATTGCTTATTTGTTTATTATTATTTCTATTTTTGTTTCTTTTTGGATTTGCAGTCTGTTGTCTTTTGCACACTGGTTATCTGCGCTGTTGGTGCGGCCTCTCATTGATTCTATTTTGGTTTTTGGAATTATTGAGTATGCCTGCTAGAAAATGAATCTCAGGGTTAGAAATGGTGACAATTTGTGCTTTGATAATAAGTTTACTTTGAACTTTGACAAAAAAAATCATTTATTCTCTCTGAAGTACATATCCGATTTCTGATTGGGAGCCTTGATTACTGCTGCTTCCACCACTCCTACATGTTGAGTAGCTATGGTCGCGTAGCGGTTAGTGTGACACTACTATAATCGGGGCCTCAGAGTTTGGAGTTCAATTCTGATGGAGTTCATGCGTATGCATGTCCTCCCCGTTGTATGTGTGGGTTTTCTCTGGTTTCTTCCCACAGCCTGAAGACGTACTGGTTGGTAGGTTAATCGGTCATTGTAAATTCTGTGATTAGGTTAGGGTTAGGGTTAAACTGGGGGTTGTCGGGTTTGTTGGGCAGTGATGTTCGAAGGGCTAGAAGGGGCTATTCTGTGTAAAACCTCCAAATAAATTTACGATTAGAACTAGACTTTTCCCCATGCAGGTTCTCCCCAGACTACAGCAGGGTTCAGATCCTGTGAACTGCACGTGATTCAGATAGTCTTTAAGTGGGGAATATGGCTGTGAACCAAGTTCCCAGACAACAGAACTGTAACATTCGGCAAATCCATCTGTTAGTCTCCCAAACTTCAATCATATGTACGGGCTGTACATAATATACTGATAAGCTGAGGAGCAGAATGTGTACAAACAATGTAAACCTTGCAATCAGTTCCACAAAGTGAAAAACGGAAAATGCTGAAGTTATCAGTGGCTACGAAGAAAGAGATTTTTTTGTTCCACAGATGCTGCCTGACCTGCTGACTATGGTTTTTCTTTTGTTTCTGGTGACATCGCCAAGATCTCCAGAAAGGCGGTCTGGTAAACAGCCAAGAGGCAGGGGGCTTGACTGCTTATCATACAAGCATATGAAGTACTGTGCAAATGTCTTTGACACCCTAGCTATACATACGTGTCTACGACTTTTGCACAGTACTGCAAGTGGGATGAAGAAAGAAACCCTCACATGGGAATATTGTGTGCAGTTACAAGAAGGATGCCACTAAACTGGAAAGGATGCAGAGAAGATTAATGAAAGTGTTGGTGGTACGAGAAGGTTTGAGTTATAAAGAGAGGCTGGGGCTGTTGTCCGTGGAGCATAGGAGACGACTTTATGGAGATGCATAAAATTAAAGCAGTACACCCTATCCTCATTATATGCGTCTTCAGACTACGCGGATTCACAGGTATGCGCGGAACCTATTTCTAGCAACAACTCGTTATATGCGTCCAAAATTCACAGTTATGCGAGGAGCACTGCCTTCCCGCCAATACAAGTCACGTGCGCACACCTCACAGTCTCACTGTTGGGATGAGAAGCACCGCTTTCCTGCCAATACAAGTCAGGTGCGCGCGCCTCACAATCTCTCTCCCGCCACTCTCGCATTGGTTTTGGCAAGGTGTGGATGCGCGATCTTAAACTTGTGTTGGTTTTACTTACGGTGCAGTGATTTTGTGCTTGAAATATTTAACTATGCCTCCTAAGCATCCGATGTCATGTTTTGGGCCGTCAGCTGAGCGGCAGAGAACCGCTTTAACACTTGAAAAAAAGTTGGAAATTATAAACAGTGCGGCATCAGCTGAAGGTAACACAGCTCTGGGGTGCTACTGCCAGGAACAGAATCTTGCCTTTAATCTTCCCGGACCTCCTGTCCCATGATCCTCTCGTATCCCTTTTGCCAATCACCTGTCCAGCTCTCGGCTCTATCCCTCCCCCTCCTGTCTTCTCCTATCATTTTGGATCTCCCCCTCCCCCTCCAACTTTCAAATCCCTTACTCACTCTTCCTTCAGTTAGTCCTGACGAAGGGTCTTGGCCTGAAACGTCGACTGTACCTCTTCCTACAGATGCTGCCTGGCCTGCTGCGTTCACCAGCAACTTTGATGTGTGGATCTTGCCTTTAGAGTTCTTTTGTTGCTTGACATTGCGCCAGCCCATCCTAAACATTTGGACAACATTCATCCTAACATAACAGTGCGTTTCCCGCCACCAAACACAACATTGCTGATTCAACCACTCGACCAAGGTGTGATCCACATTCGAGGCGTATTCTTTTTTACGGCGAACTATCTCTCAGATGCTGCAAGCAACAGATGATTTTGAAAATCCTGGGAGTTTACCAACGGTGAGGGAATGGTGGCAGTCGGAACACTTGGTACAAATGGCGATGGACATGGACCCACGTTTAGAACGGAGTCAGTATTTCAGTCGTTCCCTGCCGTCAACCCTTCTTCCCTACAAGCAAATTTAAAACAAAATGCTGCCAAGCAAGCAACCCTCACCATTTTATGCAAATCGCTGTAATCTTCTGCTGCCGGCAGTTCTAAGAGTTCTGTAAGTCTTCCTTCACCCCTTGCTATGTTTGATATTATCCTGACAACCACAACCATCCACCTTATCCGTGTAAAGCTGCCCGACACCACAACAACCATTCATCTCCCAGAGTGAACACACTTGTCACTGTTGGTGAGTACTGTACACCAGAGGATGTTAACTTTCTATGATTTATTACATTGAATATTACCTTAAATTGATTAAATATAATATAAATTTGTCTTGTAGTACGGCTTTTGTGTCGTATTGGTATAAAAATGTGAATAAATTACAGATAAAATATATTTAGGAAGCCCTCTGGAACGCATCCCTATTTTCTCCATTTAAATAATTATTCAGATTATGCGATTTCACGTTCGAGGATAGGGTGTATAGATATGGTCAAAGTTCATAGTGTTTTTCCCCAGTGTGGGGGAATCTAAAACAAAAAGTTTATTAAGATGAGAGGGATTTAAAGGGAACCTGAAGGGCAACTTTTTTCACACAGAAGATGGTGGTTGCATGGTACAAGATGCCAGAAGAAGTAGCAGAAATGAGTACAATTACAATGTTTAAAAGATATTTGGATATAGACATAGATAGAAAAGATTTAGAGGGTTATGGGCCAAAACACAGGCTCAGGTAGGCACTTTGGACCAATCAGCCTGTTTCTGTACTATATGACGCTCCGCATTTAAAAATGACACAGGTGAGCTTTTGACATAGCCTCGAGGCTCTGTGCTTAGTTTAGGAAAATGCGATTATCTCTGTAACTCTTCACTGGTTGCTGCCTGGAGGCCTCTTTCTTTAGTGTAAATTTCTACAATGAAACAGAGGTTTAAGAGTTGTAGAAGATTAAAGAGGGAGAGGTGAGGACTAAGATTACAGACTTAAAGACTCCCCTGCGGTAGTTCCTGGTGACCGACGTGAAGTTAAAATAAAGCGGGCTGAGCATTGGAAGCCAGAAAAACCATTGGAAAGGGGCCAAGATTCTTCGATCATATTCCAGAAGCTTGTAACCTGGCCAAGGAAAGATTGTGCGAGGAGGCTAAGTACGTCAATGTCAGACGTTTGACCTCTCATGCCTGGAAGGAAGCACTTATGTGGACTGCTTCTTGCTTCATAATGAGCAGTCCTGTACTATTTCAACTGCACAGGCATCAGTGAAGTGTTGAGCCTCCCTAAGTAACAGACCCCTCTCCCCAGCAACTCCAGTTCCCTGCTTCTCCTCGTCCAATCATTACGCGTCTCACTGCCTTACTTTGTCATCACCACAGCAACCACAACTTTAGCCAACCTTAGGCACGACCTGATGCGGCCAAGTAACCAAAACCTCACCATGGTAAACGTGCTCAAGCTCTTGTCATCATTAAGCACATCTTTTAGGAGTACTGCCACAAGAAAACGGTATCCATCATTAAGGACACCCTTTGTCCAGGCCCCAAGCCTTCTTCTAGCTACTACCAAAGGGCAGGAGGTACAGGAGCCTAAGGTCCAACACCACTGGGTTCAAAGTTCAAAGTACATTTATTATCAATGTATAAATTATACAACCTTGAGATTTATCTGCTTACAGGTAACCACAAAACAAGAAACCCAATTAAAAAAGAAAGACCGACACCCAATGCGCAGAGAAAAGAGAAAAACAAACAAAAGTAATGTAAACAGTGGAAGCAACAGTATTCTGAACCAAACTGAGCCATGGTCCCAAATCCCCAAAGCAGGGTCAAAGCCTCGGTCTCAGTTCATCATATAGCGGGGCACATCGCCACGAAGCTCACGGACACGAAGCACGTAGCGGCCGGAGCAGTCTCGAAACACCACAGTGAGAGGAGTGAACATCGCGGTAGAGCAAGCGAAATCGGCCCGACTCTTGCCTCCAGTTCCAACACCCTGCCTTTCCGGTTTATCTGAGCCAGTGTTTATATTGTCCAAACACAGGTTCAGGAACAGGTATTACCCTAGAACCATCAGGCTCCTGAACTGATGTGGACAACTTCAATTACCTCAACACTAAACTGACTCCACAACCTTTCACAAACAAGAGAAAATCTGCAGATGCTGGAAGTCAAAGCAAAACACACAAAATGCTAGAGTAACTCAGCAGGCCTCTTTTCCATAGATGCTGCCTGGCCTGCTGAGTTACTCCAGCATTTTGTGCGTGTTGCTTCCACAACCTTTCAACTCACTTTCAAGGACTCTACAAGTCAGCATTAATTATCCACTTTTTAAAACTTTATTATTTGCACAATTTGTCATCTTTTGCAAGTATAGTTTGTAAGTATCTCTGTAAGTATAGTTTTGCATAATTCGTAATTCTTTATTTTCCCGTAAATGCCTGCAAGAAAGTGAATCTCAAGGTAGTAAAAGATAACATAAACTCAGGGGTTGTTCATTAGGTACACATATACACCTGCTCGTTAATGCAATTAGCAAATGAGCCAATCACATGGCAGAAACTCAACGCATACGAGCATGCAGCACAGTCAGGATGTTTTGTTGTTGTTCAAAACAAACATCAGAATGGTGTAGAAGTGACTTTGCCCTCAGACTGATGACTGGTGCCAGATGGGAATGATTTGAGTATCTCAGAAACTGGTGATCTCCCGGGATTTTCAGGCAGAACAGTCTCTTAGAGTTTACGGAGAATGGTGCAAAAACACAGAAAAAACATACCCGGTGAGCAGCAGTTCTGTGTGAGAAAATGCCTTGTTAATGAGAGAAGTCAGAGGAGAGTGGCCAGACTGGTTCAAGCTGACAGTAGCTCAAATAACCACACATGGTGTGCAGAAGAGCATCTCTGAACACTTGAAGTGGATGGGTTACAGCGGTAGAAGACCACAAACATGCACACAGCGGTCACTTCATTAGCTACAGGAGGTACCCCATGATGCTAAATTCACTTTGAACTTGAACTTTGAACCTACTCTTCCCTCATGCAGAGATGGTCAGAGCACATCACCATATCATTCGCAAGCACGTCCCCTTTCTGCACACCAGGTTACGAAAAAAAAACATGCACACAATTGGATTTCACAAATGCTCGCTCTTCTATAGAACATAAGGTGGTCCGTCACATGCCATAGTGGTCTTTCCCGAAGCATCATTAGCCAGGCGGACAGCAAGGATTGTTGTAGAGAGCAAGTTTGTAATTATTGTTCAGAATCAGATCAGGTTTATTATTACTGAGCCAGTACAGTGCAAATCATAACATATACTATAAATTACAATAAGAAATAAGGTCGATGGGAGTAGGCAGTTTAAATGGCTCAGCACAGACTAGATGGGCCGAAGGGCTTGTTCCTGGGCTGTACTTTTCTATGACTCTATAAAAAAATGAAATTAGTGGTGTAAAAAGAGAGTAAAATTAGTGAGGTAGTGTTCATGGGTTTATTGACCATTCAGAAATCTGATGGCAGAGGGGAAGAAGCTGATCCTAAACCATTGAATGTGGGCCTTCAGGCTCCTATACCTCCTCCGTGATGGCAGCAATGAGAAGAGAGCACGTCCTAGGTTGTGAGGGTCCTTAGTGATGAACGCAAGATCCAATAATCACCTGTTTGTCTGGCCAATGTGTATTGGGAGTATAAGAGATGTACTGCATGGAGACAGGCTTTTCAGCTCACCAAGTCTGTACCAAAGATCAACCATTCATTTACACCAATCCCACATTAACCTCAATGTTTATCCTCCCCACATTCACATCAGCTCCCCTCCAGATTCTACTACTCACCTACAACACCAGCGGTACTTTGCAGAGGTCCACTGTCCGACAAACCTGCGTGTTTTTCTGGACACTGAAGGAAAGCTGAGCGTCTCCCATGCAGTCGCAAGGAGGGCATGCAAGTTCTATACAGACCCCAGCTGAGCTTCAGGAATAAACCTGGGACTCTGTGGGTGCTGTGTGGCCAGACCGCACTTGGGCAGTTTTGGGCCCCCTATCTAAGAAAGGATGTGCAGATATCGGAGAGGTTCCAGAGAAGGTTCAGTATGATCCTGGGAATGAAAAGGTTTATGTATGAGGAGCATTTGATGGTCCTGGGCCTATACCCGCTGGAATTTAGAAGAATGGTGGGGAGGTGGCAAATCTCATTTTAAACTATTAAATATTGAAAGGACTAGATAGAGTGAACATTGATAGAACTTTTCCAATAGCAGGGGAGTTCAGGACCAGAGGGCATCAGAATAGAAGGTCATTCCTTTAGAACAGAGATGAATCTGTGCAATTCATTGCCACAAACAGCTGTGGAGGCCAACTCATTGTGCATATTTAAAACAGAGGTAGATAGGTTCTTGACTAGCAGGACCTCGGGCTCCTGTACCTCCTTCCTGATGGCAGCAGCGAGAAGACAGCCTGGCCTGGATGGTGATGACGGATTTGGGTTTATTGTCTCAGAGAGACACAGTGGGCAAAGGGCCCAAGCTAACAGGGAATACCTGGAAAATTCTTCCTCTAGTTCTGAGGAGAACCTGATGGATGAAGTCTAACTTCAATCCCTTAAGGCAATGGTTGTTCTGTCAGCGCTGGAAATGCAGCTGGCGCTTCCTCACACATTCCTGCTGGTGAAAATCATTAATGAGACCGAGGCACCAGCTTTCCTGGGGATGCTACGTATTTTGAAAATCCTGATGGGGTTCTTCTACCACTGATTGCAATTATATTCAACACAGAATGATGTTCACAGCCTGCCTGTTGCAAAGGTGAACTGCAAACTAATGAACAGTAAGCACAAGCACTAGTTCCTATATAAAGGGCAATTTCAGCCACTAACAGCAAACTCCCCAGAGCCATTTGCAACAGAGCCTGCATTCTGTACATGACCCTGAGCAATCCCTTGTATTTAAGATTCAAGATAGAACAAGATGCACAAAGTTAAATATAGGTTTGTTAATCTTCTTTCCCTTGATATAAGAATTAATCCTTTTCATAAGCTTCTTAAGGCAAGCATCAGATATTTGGATGCCATGATGGTGTCAGAATACCAAGCGGTGACACAGTGCATTGGATTCTGGGTAGCCATCAACCAGGCCTTAATTAAAGCACCAAACTTTTATATTTTAGCATTATGGATCATTCCCTGAGGTACCTTCTAGAAGGAGAAGAGACCAAATATTCAAGTAACTCTGAATTTATAGGAGAAGACTTATGACTAAAGGCACCAGAGACAAGACTGACACAACAGGTCCAGCCACTGCAAGTCGATGACCTTTAACCTGAAATCTAATGAAAGGTTAATGACTTGAAATATTTATTCTGTTTCTCTCTCCACATACGTGCCTGACCCACTGAGCATTTACAATATTTTCCATTTTTCATTTTTGTGAATCATAGTCTTGCAGTTTTCCCAGAGAATGTTAGTCCTTTCAGTAAGGCACAGAAGGCCTTAGGCCAAACTTGGGTGGATGGGATTGGTACAGCTTGGTGCAGATGGGAATAGACAAAGCGACCATTTCTGTGCCATACAAGCACTAGAACCTGGGGAGCAGAAATGACCATGCTGCTTGAGTCTAGCATGAAGGCTTAGGGAACAAGAGTGTGCCTTCTGAGAATAGGTTGAGTGAACTTGGCCTTTTCTCCTTAGGGCGATGGAGGATAAGAGGTGACCTGATAGAAGCATATAAGATGATGAGAAGCACTGATGGTGTGGATAGTCAGAGGCTTTTCCCCAGGGCTGAAATGGCTAACCCGAGGGGGCATAGTTTTAAGGTGCTTGGAAGTAGCTACAGGTGGGACGTCAAGGGTAAGTTTTTCACAAAGAGAGTGGTGGGTGCATGGAATGCACTGCCAGCAACGCTGGTGGAGGTGGATACAATAGGATCTTTTAAGGGATTCCTAGATAGGTACATGGAGCTTAGAAAAAAAGAGGGCTATACAGTAGGGAAATTCTAGGCAGTTTCTAGAGTAGGTTACATGGTCAGTACAACACTGTGAGTGGAAGGGCCTGTAATGTGCTGCAGGTTTCCATGTTCAATGTTCTAAGAGATGGTCCTCAAATTCTAGTGTTTGATAGTTTCAAAAATCAACTCATTTACATTGACCTAAGGTTCACCTCAACACCTCCAGATCCTCCACAGGCTCCCACAAGACCACAGGACATAGGAGCAGAATTAGGACATTCAGCTCATTCAGCATGCTCCTCTATTCATTCATGGCTGATTTATTATCCTTCTTAACCTCCTTCTCTTGCCTTCTCCTTGTAACCTTTGACACTCTTACTAATCAAAAATCTATTAACCTCCCCTTTAAATACACATCAATGACTTGGCCTCCACAGCTGCCTTTGGCAATGAATTCCACAAATTCACCACCCTTTGGTTAAAAAAGAATTCTGTTCCAAAGATACATCCTTCTATGCAGAGGCTATGCAATCTGGTCCTAGAGTTCCTCATTATATGAAGTACCTTCTCCACGTCCATTCTATCTAGGCCTTTCAAAATTCGATAGCTTCCAATAACATTCCCCCTTCTCCAAGGTAACCCTGGGTTGCCTTGGAACACCCAAGAAACAGGTTAGGTGTTAACCGTGTGCCAATAGACATCACTTTTAGCTCATAACTTTGTAGGTTTCATCTCAGTACAGAAACTTCAACTCAATAACTTGGGCTGATACTCAATACAAAGTGAATGCAGTATTGTAGATTAAGCACTCAAAACAAAGTCCACATTCTGAGATGAATGTAAAAGATCCAAGGCACCATCTCAAAGTAGAACAAGGGAGTTACGCCTGACTGAGCTGACTCCACCCCCTCATTGAACTGTTCCCGCAACCCATCACTTTCAAGGACCCTTCATCTCATGTTCTCGATATTTATGGCTTGTTTAAATAAATGAATATTTATTATTTCTCTATTTTTATATTTGCACGGTTTGTTGTCTTCTGCACTCTAGTTGAGCACCCAAGTTGGGCAGTCTTTCATTGATTCTGCTATGGTTATTAGTCGATAGATTTATTGAGTATGCCCACAGGAAAGTGAATCTCAGGGTTGTATATGGTGACATAATGTACTTTGATACTAAACTTACTTTGAATCTAATGTCACCTTCTGGGGCAGGTGGGACCTGTACAAGAGAGACGGGTTACACTTGAACCACAGGGGGACCAATATCCTTTCAGGGAGGTTTGTTAGTGCTATTGGGGAGGCTTTAAACTAGATTTGCAGGGGGATGGGAACCAGAGTGCCAGAGCTGACAGTGTGGCTGGGGTGAAAATAAATGATGTTGAAAGTTTAAGCAAATCCGCTGATAGAAAGGTTGTGAGTGGTGGTAAAAGTCTTCTGAGGTGTATATATTTCAATGCTAGGAGTATTGCGGGGAAGGCGGATGAGTTGAGAGCGTGGATTGACACGTGGAATTATGATGTTGTAGCAATTAGTGAAACTTGGCTACAGGAGGGGCAGGACTGGCAGCTTAATATTCCAGGGTTCCGATGTTTCAGGTGTGATCGAGGCAGAGGAATGAAAGGTGGGGGAGTAGCATTGCTTGTTAGGGAAAATATTACAGCAGTGCTCAGGCAGGACAGATTAGAGGGCTTGTCTACTGAGTCCTTATGGGTGGAGCTGAGAAACAGAAAAGGTATGGCCACATTAGTGGGATTGTATTACAGACCACCCAATAGCCAACGAGACTTGGAAGAGCAAATCTGCAGAGAGATAGCAGGCAACTGCAGGAAACATAAAGTTGTGGTGGTAGGGGATTTTAATTTTCCATACATTGATTGGGACTCCCATACTGTTAGGGGTCTAGATGGTTTAGAGTTTGTAAAATGTGTTCAGGAAAGTTTTCTAAATCAGTATATAGAGGGACCAACTAGAGGGGATGCAATATTGGATCTCCTGTTAGGAAACGAATTAGGGCAAGTGACAGAAGTCTGGGTAGGGGAGCACTTTGGTTCCAGTGATCATAACACCATTAGTTTCAATTTGATCATGGACAAGGATAGATCTGGTCCGAGGGTTGAGGTTCTGAACTGGAAGAAGACCAAATTTGAAGAAATGAGAAAGGATCTAAAAAGCGTGGATTGGGACAGGTTGTTCTCTGGCAAAGATGTGATTGGCAGGTGGGAAGCCTTCAAAGGGGAAATTTTGAGAGTGCAGAGTTTGTATGTTCCTGTCAGGATTAAAGGCAAATTGAATAGGAATAAGGAACCTTGGTTCTCAAGGGATATTGCAACTCTGATAAAGAAGAAGAGGGAGTTGTATGAAATGTATAGGAAACAGGGGGTAAATCAGGTGCTTGAGGAGTATAAGAAGTGCAAGAAAATACTTAAGAAAGAAATCAAGAGGGCAAAAAGAAGACATGAGGTTGCCTTGGCAGTCAAAGTGAAGGATAATCCAAAGAGCTTTTACAAGTATATTAAGAGCAAAAGGATTGTAAGGGATAAAATTGGTCCTCTTGAAGATCAGAATGGTCGGCTTTGTGCGGAACCAAAGGAAATTGGGGAGATCTTAAATAGGTTTTTTGCGTCTGTATTTACTAAGGAAGCTGGCATGAAATCTATGGAATTGAGGGAATCAAGTAGTGAGACCATGGAAACTGTACAGATTGAAAAGGAGGAGGTGCTTGCTGTCTTGAGGAAAATTAAAGTGGATAAATCGCCGGGACCTGACAGAGTGTTCCCTCGGACCTTGAAGGAGACTAGTGTTGAAATTGCGGGGGCCCTGGCAGAAATATTTAAAATGTCGCTGTCTACGGGTGAAGTGCCGGAGGATTAGAGAGTGGCTCATGTTGTTCCGTTGTTTAAAAAAGGATCGAAAAGTAATCTGGGAAATTATAGGCCGGTGAGTTTAACGTCAGTAGTAGGTAAGTTATTGGAGGGAGTACTAAGAGACAGAATCTACAAGCATTTGGATAGACAGGGGCTTATTAGGGAGAGTCAACATGGCTTTGTGCGTGGTAGGTCATGTTTGACCAATCTGTTGGAGTTTTTCGAGGAGGTTACCAGGAAAGTGGATGAAGGGAAGGCAGTGGATATTGTCTACATGGACTTCAGTAAGGCCTTTGACAAGGTCCCACATGGGAGGTTAGTTAGGAAAATTCAGTCGCTAGGTATACATGGAGAGGTGGTAAATTGGATTAGACATTGGCTCGATGGAAGAAGCCAGAGAGTGGTGGGAGAGAATTGCTTCTCTGAGTGGAGGCCTGTGACTAGTGGTGTGCCACAGGGATCAGTGCTGGGTCCATTGTTATTTGTCATCTGTATCAATGATCTGGATGATAATGTGGTAAATTGGATCAGCAAGTTTGCTGATGATACAAAGATTGGAGGTGTAGTAGACAGTGAGAAAGGTTTTCAGAGCCTGCAGAGGGACTTGGACCAGCTGGAAAAATGGGCTGAAAAATGGCAGATGGAGTTTAATACTGACAAGTGTGAGGTATTGCATGTTGGAAGGACAAACCAACGTAGAACATACAGGGTTAATGGTAGGGCACTGAGGAGTGCAGTGGAACAGAGGGATCTGGGAATACAGATACAAAATTCCCTAAACGTGTCGTCACAGGTAGATAGGGTCGTAAAGAGAGCTTTTGGTACATTGGCCTTTATTAATCGAAGTATTGAGTATAAGAGCTGGAATGTTATGATGAGGTTGTATAAGGCATTGGTGAGGCCGAATCAGGAGTATTGTGTTCAGTTTTGGTCACCAAATTACTGGAAGGATATAAATAAGGTTGAAAGAGTGCAGAGAAGGTTTACAAGGATGTTGCCAGGACTTGAGAAACTCAGTTACAGAGAAAGGTTGAATAGGTTAGGACTTTATTCCCTGGAGCGTAGAAGAATGAAGGGAGATTTGATAGAGGTATATAAAATTATGATGGGTATAGATAGAGTGAATGCAAGCAGGCTTTTTCCACTGAGGCAAGGGGAGAAAAAAAACCAGAGGACATGGGTTAAGGGTGAGGGGGGAAAAGTTTAAAGGGAACATTAGGGGGGGGCTTCTTCACACAGAGAGTGGTGGGAGTATGGAATGAGCTGCCAGACGAGGTGGTAAATGCAGGTTCTTTTTTAACATTTAAGAATAAATTGGACAGATACATGGATGGGAGGTGTATGGAGGGATATGGTCCGTGTGCAGGTCAGTGGGACTAGGCAAAAATGCTTCGGCACAGCCAAGAAGGGCCAAAGGGCCTGTTTCTGTGCTGTAGTTTCTATGGTTCTATGGTCACTGAAGCAGATTAATTGGTCATTTTCAATTGTTCTTTAATACAGAAGGAGATTGTTCTAGCTGACTTGTTTGTTAATTGAGATACAGCTAGCTCAGAATAGGCCCTTCCAGCTGCGCTGCCCAGCAGTTCCCCGATTGAACCCCAGCCTAATCACAGGACAATTTACAATGACCAATTAACCTAACAACCGGTACATCTTTTGACTGTGGGAGGAAACCGGAGCACCTGGAGGAAACCCACGTGGTCACAGGGCAAATGTACAAACTCCTTACAGGCAGTACTGGGAACTGAACCTGGGTCACTCGTACTGTAAGGCATTGTGCTAACCATTATGGCTCCCCTGCTTACAGTTTAGACACAATGAGCTAAAACAAACATTGTGTCAATCCCACCATCCCACTCTCTCACTGATTTCCTCCAAGATCTACTCTCCTCATATTCCCATCAACTCTCTCCGGATCCAGCGACTCACCTGGGCCCCAGAGGCAACGGGTGGAGCCAACTAACCCATTAATCTGCACACCCTGCCGACTGCAGGAGGAAACCCACACGCTCAATGAGAGGACCTGCAAACTCCGCACAAACAGCACCCGTGGTCAGGACCGAATGAGATTCACCAGGGCCAGGAGGCAGCAGATCTACTTGTTCTTTTTGGGAGCCATGTGTTTCAGAAGAGCAACGGCACTTCAGAAAGTTTTATTAACTAATAAAAGCACTTTGGGATGATGTGAAAGAATTGCAAAACTCAAAAGCAGAGGAGGCTACTCAAACACCTGTGATCAGAACTCAATAGGAGGGTTAGTGATCTGATGCCTTCTCTCTGTAGAGATGCTGCCTGACCTGCTAACCAAAATTGGGGTAAAATTATACACGCACATCAAATCAGCATGTTTATGTTAGAAAGATCAGGGGGTATGTTTTGCTTTTATTTGGAAGTGAACCCTCTCTTTCCGGTATCATATTGTGTTTGGTTCCTATTGTTGTTGATTAAAATTATATAAGCCTTTGCGTTCTGTTTGCAGTTGTATTGCAGGACAGGGTGAGAACAGGGGACCTGCCAGTCACACATTGCCATCTCCAGTGTATTCATACTCAAAACAAAAACAACCTGCTTCCATATGGAGTACATATAGGATAAAATTCCAAAACATGCTTTACTGGCAAATAGCACCTACAGTTATTTTTTATTTAGATACCACATATGTGTGGGCACGTGGCCAAGTGGTTAAGGCGTTCGACTAGCAATCTGAAGGTTGTGAGTTCGAGCCCAGCCAAGGCAGCGTGTTGTGTCCTTGAGCAAGGCACTTAATCACACAGTGCTCTGCGATGACACTGGTGCCAAGCTATATGGGTCCGAATGCCCTTCCCTTGGACAACATTGGTGTCGTGGACAGGGGAGACTTGCAGCATGGGCAACTGCTGGTCTTCCATACAACCTTGCCCAGGCCTGCGCCCTGGAGAGTGAAGACTTTCCAGGTGCAGATCCATGGTATCGCAAGACTAACAGATGCCTTTACTAGATACCGCATGGTAACAGGCCCTTCTGGTCCTACATGGCCCAATTACACCCATGTGATTAATTAATCTACAAACCTATGTGGTCACTTGGGGGATGTACAAACCCCTTAGAGACAGCGACGGAAATTGAACCCGGGCTGTTGGTGCTCTGCCATAGTGTTGCGCTGACCGCTACGGGGCAGTGCATAGTTTTTGTACCAGGGCATTTGGATGATCCATCTTCTGCCTTGAAGTTGCCTTATGATAACAGCAATAGGCACTTGACAGAGAAGAGCAATGGTTTGCACAGTCTCAAGGTGGAGTAGGGTGGATAATAGGTATCAACTAAGGGAGATGGGGGTTAACACAGGAAAACTGAGACGAAGGATTGTGGAGCAGGAACAAGGGGCCAAATACTCTTATGGAAAATCACTTTTCCACTCCAGTAGCTCACACATTGAGCAGATCCACAGTTTGTGTACATCAGAAATAACATCTCCTCCTCACATACAATCAATAAAGCTGCACCTCAAGGAAACATGTGGAATATAGGAGGTTGTGCCATGGGATAAAAAAGGTTGGGAACATCCTGTTATGGAGAATTATATAATTATGAGGGACATCGATAGGATAAATAGAGTCTTTTCCCCAGGAGTGTAGACTAGAAGATTCTTTAAAGCTGCCCGTACCTATATCAGCAGCTACCAAGAAACTACAAAGGAAAAAAAGCCATTCGGCCATACCAAGTCATGCTTCACAAACAAGAGAAAATCTGCAGATGCTGTAAATCAAAGCAATACACACAAAATGCTGGAGGAATTCAGCAGGCCAGGCAGCATTTATGGTAAGGAGTAAACAGTTGATGTTTCAGGCCTAGACCCTTCATCAGGACATGTCATTCATTCTGCCTCCCATCCATGCTAATCTAACTCTGTGCCTGATGTTAACTTCTTTGATAGCCAGGGCACTACCTTTTGGAATGAGCTCCCTAGGCTCCCTAATGCGTGTCTCACCAGATTATATAATATTAAAGTTATTTCATTTTGAGTAAAAGCAGTGGAAATCAAACATCTTTGATCCCCCATACATAAAACAGGAAATATTAAAAATTTAATTCACAAAGCTTCTTGCTCCTTATTCAGGGGAAAATTTTTAACAAAATTTGAAGCTGTTTCAGAAATATATGGCTACTTACTGTCAGAGTCTGAATGTTGGAGTTTCTGATACAATTCCACTGCGGAGGTATCACAGTGCGGAAGGATCTTCACCACTTTCTCAAGGGCAAGTAGGGATGGGCAACAAAAGCCTGGAATCCCTGGCAATTCACTCCTACTACTTACACTTTCCATCTTGAATCTCTGCAAAATTGTCAGTAAGCCAAGAGCAGACTCGTGACGTCAGCAACTCGCTTCAGAAGATTAAACAGTCGTGGAATTTGACCTCCACAGTGCGAGTAAAGAAACCCCACACGACAAATGAACAATAACGTAACTGATCAGAATTTTTTTCGACATATACAACACTCGTATAGGCTTCATGACTGAAATTGACATAATGCTTACAGCGTGGAGTTTCTAATTTTCAATGCCCTGCACGTCTGACGTGTTACTACACAGAGATGCCTAGACTCGATTACTTTGATGCAGAAGCTGCCCAATCCTACGCTTATTTATTTTATTTATTGGGATACAGCACGGAACAAGCCCTTCTGGCTCTTTGATAATCTTAGACTAATCACAGGACAATTTACAACAACCAATTAACCTGCTAACTTGTACATCTTTGGACTGTGGGAGGAAACTGGAACACTCAGAGGAAACCCATGCAGTCACAGGGAGAACTTATAAACTCCTTACAAGCAGTGGTGGGAATTGAACCCCAATCACCTGTACTGTAAAGCGTTGTGCAGCCCGATGTATAATATCTCCATACTGGAAACGTGCACATCAGTCCACTTCTGTTTCTTTCTTGTTCTGTTGGCGTACCCAACAGAAGTAACCACAGAGAAGGAAGAGCATCTTACTACTTGCTCCGTCCGCTCTAACCAGCTCCAACTTCAACACACACACTCAGTGGCCACTTTATTAGGTACACCTGCTCATTAACTTAATGCAAATTTCTAATCAGCTAATCATGTGGCAGCAACCCATATCATAAAAGCATGCAGACGTGGTCAAGTGGTTCAGTTGCTGTTCAGACCAAACATCAGAATGGGAAGGAAATGTGATCTAAATGAATTTAACCACGGAATGATTGTTTGTGCCTTACGGGGTGGTTTGAGTCTCTCAGAAACTTCTCATCTCCTGGCATTTTCATGCATACCAGTCTCTAGAGATTGGAGAGAATGGTGCGGAAAACAGGAAAAAAAATCCCGTGAGTGGCAGTTCTGTGGGCGAAAAGGCCATGTTAATGACAGATGAAAAAATTGAAAGGCCAGACTGGTTCAACCTGTCAGGAGCCCACTGAAACTCAAATAACCACACATTCAAACAGCGGTGTGCAGAAGAGCATCTCTAAAGGCACAACACGTCGAATCTTGAAGTGGATACAGCAGCACAAAACCATGAACAAACACTCAGTGTATATTTGGATTAGATTCTGACAACTGGAGATTTTCCTGTCACGAGGCAAAGGATTCAGCTCATAACAGATAGTATATAAAAAGGAAAGAGATATTTACAACAATGTATGTTACAATGGCTCATAATAGCTTTAAACCAGATTACTCTGTCGATGTGAGTGGCTCTAGCAAAAAACGAGCATTTACTGATATTGTCAAGTTTGTTCCCAACACAGAACATGGCATTAATTTCTGGTTCCTGACATTGACAGGTAAGAAAGGAAAGTCAGATTACCGTATTTTGTAGAATGATGAGCTCACAAGATGATTGGCAAGAAACTACGCATGGCTTTAGTTTTCCCAATAAAATTGACACAGTGAGCTATAACATTTACTCTGCTATTCCTGGCCCATTGAACTTGGCGGTGTTGCTATGTGAAGTTGGTATCATTTTATGCGCAAAATCATTACAAAAATATGTTGTCTTCATTCTCTCAGTAGCTTTGCTTTTTGCCTTTATATAGTGCCTAAAGGCTTAATGAAAACAACCTCCCAAGGATTCTGGAGGTGTCTTCCAGCCATAACAATGAATAAACCAATACAATTTCTCATTTGGAAAATGCATTGAAAAGTCATGACTTATAAAATAATATTTCTATTTCTAATCCAGACCCAAAAAAATCTCTTTGCCTTGTTTAAGAATAGACTTATCTCAGATACATATGAAGCAACTATCTAGAGTAAAATCTGCCCCAAGTAAACTGATCATCGGTTATGAGTAAAACCATTCCTTCTCAAAGTAAAACATGGCATATTTTCAGTTTAATCTCTTTGACTTTTAAGAATGCAGTAAAAAATGATTACCTTTGGTTTAGTTTAAGTTCAATGACTAATTTTACCACACATTTTTTAAGGTGAGGGGATCTAGGAATGTCAGGTCAATAAATACAGGAAAACTAATAACAGAATTGTTGCTCCTCACGTCATAAAATGATTAAATAATAGTAGAAATAAAATAACAGCAGGAGCATTGCCTCAAGTTTACCTTCCCCTTGTCTTGTTGTCAATAAAGAAAACACACCAGTGCTTCTACTTCCTCGGAAGGTGAAGGAAATTTGGCATGGCCTGATGACTCTCACCAGTTTTTACAGATGTACCAGAGGAAAGCTTCCTATCCAATATATCACAACTTGATAGGGCAACTGCTCTGCCCAAGACCAGAAGAAATTGCAGGGAGTAATGAATGTAGCTCAGTCAATCAGACAATCCAGCCTCCCCTCCGCCGACCCAATCTATATTTTCTGCTGCCTCAGGAACATAGCCACCTTGACCAATAATGAAGGACCCCTCCCAACCCGCATCATGTTCTCTTCTACCCCCCTCCCACTGCACAGAAGATACAAAGATGCAAAAGCTGGAGAAGATGTACCACAAGGCTCAAGAACAGTTTCTATCTTACTGTTTGAAGATTCTTGAACGGACATTTTATACGATAAAGATGAACTCTTCATCTCTTAATCTATCTCATCATCCTTCTTGCATTTTATTTGCCTACTTGCACTGCATATTGGCTGTAATTATATCTTTTGTCTTTTATTCTACCAGAAATACTTATATAAGAAATGATCCATCTGCATGGTATGCAAATCAAAGGCTTTTCAATGTCTCTCAGTACATACAATAATAATAAATCAATCAATAATAATAATAATACTTAAAGACTGAGACCTCTAAGAGGACCACAATCTTGTCGTAGTTTGGAGGCCTGCATGCCTCAATAACCTGGAGGGCTGAGTTGGCTGGAGTCAGGGCTTTATGCTTTGGCTCTTGGTAGGGTCATCCATGCCAAACAAGTCAAAGGGTAAAGGCCAGACTAAGTGTGGGTTCATTGGTCCTCCAGGTTCAGGGGTTGACCTGACCAGTCAAACAAAGCTGTTAATGAAAATTCCATCTACCTCTGAGTGGCCAAGGACAGACTAGAGATGGAAGACCTTCACTGCTGCCAGCAGTGTAACAGGCAAAATATTCTAAAGAATAATCTTCATCATAGTTCTGACTTCCAGTCAGAAAACCATCATGGAACCCTCACTGCCTGCTATTACCAAATCAATTTTGGATCTAGTCTGCCAACATGCCTTGATCTCATGTGTCTTCAGCTTCTAGACCAACCGACCATACAATACTTTGCCAAATGCCATGGTAAAATCATGTAGGGCACGTGGACCACCCTTTCTTCATCATGATGATGTGATGAGGAGGAATTTCTTTAGTCAGAGAGTGGTGAATCTGTGGAATTTTTTGCCACAGGCAGCTGTGGAGACCAAGACTTTATCTATATTTAAGGCAAGGGTTGACAGATTCTTGATTGGTTAGGACATGAAGGGATATGGAGGGAAGCCAGGAGAACGGGCCTGGGAGGAAAAGTGGATGAGCCATGATGAAATTGCAGAGCAGACTCGATGGGCCAAATGGCCTAATTTTGCTCCTGTATCTTATGGTCTTATATAGTTTATTTTAGATGGTAGAATTACAGCCTACAGGTTGAGGCTAGCAGAGATGAGGGTGAGAGAAGTAATTTTTTTTATGAGTAGATAATCATAATACATGATGAAGTTGTGGAACAATCCATCTCATTATTGTTTCAACATGTGGATAAATGGACAGAAGTTTTCATGAAAATATTCACCAGCTTCATTCTTTCCACAATGTCCATTTTTGGCTGTCAACATCATATGAAACACTGCCACATCTGACAGTTTCTTCAGCAACGGCCAACTTAATAATCTTTCAATCACAATGTTTCTCCACTCTCCACAAGAATATCAATTATACTCCCTCTCCAAGATCGTCACTGTTATAATGTATGCATTTACGGGCTGTGAGATTCAAATGCCAAATGCATAAATCTCACAATACTTTCATCAACTAAATAGTTAATCGACAATAAAAACAAATTGGGAATGCAATATTACACCTGGTACCCTGACACACACACACACACACACACACACACACTCACAAACTTGACAAGATATAACATTTCCAGATAGCAAATTCTTTACTGTATTTGAAGGACGTTTTAATGAGGAAAAGAATTGTATCTTTCAGAAGACAAATATCTGCAAAATAAAGTTATATCTGCTAACTGATCAAGCAAAATTTTATGAATGACACGTTTAATTTGTAATCTGGAGAGATCCAACGTATTATCAATCCTCATGCAGTTGTTTGAAATTTAATAGAATAATAGAAACCAACAAAAAAAATCACAATGTAATTTGCAATTTGTTGACTGTACAGGACTGCACGTCATGAAGTGACAATCTTTGATAAGTTGATGTTATTTTTTCTGTAATCTTTTTAAGATTGTTCAAATATTGACATAATTTGGTTAAACAGTTTGCCCTAGGAATTCTTACATGCTTGTAGATAGATGCTGCATCAGCTCCCTGAGAGTCTAAGGGGAGCAATTTTCCAATTGTGTACTACTCTTCCTCACCCTGCCACTCCCCCATGAAAAAAAAATCTTAAGATAGTGGCTTTAAAGAGGATTTGGCACATAAAATATTGTAGCTACCAATTAGAGCAGGTATATCTGTGAGAGGTGGGTGGTTCATGTGGTCAAGTACCAGCATATCCTGGAGGCATCAGTGGATCATCTGGGATCCCATTACAGAAAGATATTCTATATGACCTGTCCTGCTGAAGGGTCTCGGCCCGAAACATCGACTGTTTACTCTTTTCCATAGATGCTTCCTGGCCTACTGAGTTCCTCCAGCATTTTGAGCATGTTGCTTGGATTTCCAGCATCTGCAGATTTTCTCGTTTCTATATGGCTTCTTGGTTTCGTGGCTATCTGGAGAAGACAAATCTCAGAGTTGTATACTGCATACATATTTGAAAATTAATGAACCTTTCAGTTGAACCTTGCCCCACAGAGGATAAGAGATGACCTGACAGAGGTGTCTAAGTTGATGAGAGGCATCAATCGTGTGGATAACCAGAGGCTTTTTTCTAGGGCTGAAATGGCTAACACAAGGGGACATAGTTTTAAAGTGCTTGGAAGTAGGTACAGAGAGGATGTCAGGGTTAAGTTTTTCACATAGAAAGTGGTGAGTGCGTGGAATGCACTGCCGGCAATAGTGGTGGAAGTGGACACAATAGGGTCTTTTAAGAGACTCTTAGATAGGTACATGGAGCTTAGAAAAATAGAGGGCTATGCGGTAGGGTGATTCTAGTCAGTTCCTAGAGTAGGTTACATGGTCAGCACAACATTGAGGGCCGAAGGGATGGAAATGTGCTGTAGATATTTGTGTTCTATGCTCTATGAACCTTTTGATGATAGAGCATCGTCCTGAGACGTTAACTCTGTAATGAATGATCTTCAGCGGCAGAAATGCCTGAGGAAGTTCCGGCTTCATTCCAGCACTGCCACAAGAAAGCAGTAGCCATCATCAAGGTCCCCCACCACTCAGGCCATGCACTCTACTGACTGGTGTCATAGGGAAGAAAGTAGACGAGCCTTAGGTCCCACACGGCCAGGCTCAGGAACAGTTATTACCCTTTAGCCATCAGGCTCCTGAACATGAGTGGACAACTTCATCCACCTCAACTTTGAACTGACTCCACCACTCATGGACCCACTTTCAAGGACTCTATAACTCATGTTCTCAGTATTATATATGTAAGTATTATTAATATTGCTGTCAGTCTTCGTATTTGCACATTGGCTGTCAGTTTTTGTGCGTAGTTTTTCATTGATTCTATCGTATTTCTTTGTTTCACTGTGAATGCCTGCAAGAAGATGAATTTCAGGGTAGTAACACACAACAATGCTGGAGGAACTCAGCAAGTCAGGCAGCATCTATGGAAAGAAATAAACAACTGACATTTTGGGCTGAGACCCTTCATCAGGAAGCCAGAATGAAAAGGTGGTGGGGGGGGAGGGGAAGGCATATAAGCTAGAAGGTGATAGGTGAAGCTTGATGGTGGGGAGGGGGATGAAGTAAGAAGCTGGGAGGAGATAGGTGGAAAAGGTAAAGGGTTGGAGAAGAAGGATTCTGATATGGTTACATAAATATACTTCGTTAATAAATTTATTTTGAACCCTGGCAAAACAGGCAATGCCTTAAGGGGGTTGGAGTTAAGACTTCATCCATCAAATTCTCAACCATCAAACACTAGAGGAGGTATTCCCCAGGTACGCACTCTCACCTCTGATTCTCTCTCTTTAGATGCTGCTGGATCTTTCTATCATCTTCCGATTTTATTTCAGATTTGCAGCAAATGCGATATTCTTCCACCGGATACAGAACAAGGATCTACCCTCAGATACGGCAGAAATTGGGATAAGCCTTGAACAGTCCAGATCTTACTTCAAGTTGAAGTCTATTGTCATTCAACTGTAAACTGTAGACCACCAAACGAAATAATGTTCCTCCGGACCAAGGTGCACAACACAGTACATACCAGTCAAATGCATAACACATCAATTAATATTACCACAAATAAATTAACAGGTGTATTTATGACACATGTTAAAAAAGTAAACAGTATAATGCTACTGGCACTTCAGACCTGGGGGTTGGAAGAGATCTGCGAGAACAAGCTGTATCCCATGTTGTATTAGTCCTTGTTCTACTGCAGGAGTACTTCTCGCCTGATAGGAGGGGGGCCAAAGAGATGGCTCATTATACTGATCCAGTTAAAGTCTTTCTTGGCAGCCAGGGCTAATGTCGTTTCTGACACACATATTAGCATTGAAATATTGTAACGCTGTGTGGTGTATGCTGAGTAATGCTATTGTGATCCCATCCAGCTCTAGGCTGCCAACAGAGTCCTTAGCCAGATGAGTATTCGGAGCTAGCCGTGAATTACAATGAGGAATCTTCAAGGTTTAATTTCTTCCGTATCAAAGGGCAGATTCTTCCTCTTTATCCGCATTAAGAATACTGCATTTGATAGAAATCTGATTAATGTTATCGTTGGGGATCTCATCCACCTTCTTTGTGTGAGCACATAATAATTATGAACATAAAGCAGAGGACAGTACAAATTAGCGGACCCTTCAGCCCACAATGTTATGCTGATCTCTTAACCTACTCTAAGATCAATCTAACCCTACCATCCCACATAGCCTTTCATTTTTCGATTCATCCATGTGCCTATCTACGAGCCTCTTAAATGCCTTGACCACCACCTCAGGCAGGGTGTTCCATACACTCAACACTCTCGGTGTAGAAAGCTTACTGACTTCTCTGATGTACTTCCCTCCAATCACCTTAAATTATGTCATATATTAACCATTTCCGCCCTGGGATAAAGCGTCTGACTGTCCACTCGACCAATGCCTCTTACACCTCTCTCAAGTCACTGCTCATCCCCCTTTATTCCAAAGGGAAAAGCCCTAGCTCACTCAACCTACCTCTATAAGACACACTCTCTAATCCAGGCATCATCTTGGTAAATCTCCTCCTCTGCACCCTCTCTTAGGTTTCTAGATCCTTCCTATGAGGAATGACAGACTATCCTGGAAATATATCTATTTATTTAGCGATACAGTGTGGAGTCGGCCCTTCTGGACCTTGGAGCCAGGCCGCCCCAGCAACCCCTCACAAATCAAATTAACCTTCATCTAATCATGGGACAATTTACAATGACCAATTAACCTACCCTGTACGTCCTTGGACTGTGGGAGGAAACCAGAGTGTTTGGACAAAACCCACGCATTCTGTGGGAAGGATGTACACAGACTCCTTACAGAACGGCGCTGGAATTGAATTCTGAACTTCGGAACACCCCGGGCTGTAACAGTGTTGTGCTAACCACTACGTTACGATGGCAAAGTACCCAACAACATTCAGCAATTGGATTTTCAATGAAATTTAACCATGCAACGCTTCAAAAAAAAAGATTACATTGTGCTTTAAGATTTCTCCTCATTTACCTTCCTATTTGTCCAGCAATATTGCTTCCATATTACAATCTTTTTCTCTCTATCGCATTCATTTAAAAGACCAGGAAACACATATTGTTCCCGGCTTCCAGAACATAGGAGAATTACAGAAAAACTGTACAGAATTATTGATTAGAGAGAGAACAGGAACAAAAAACATAAAAATTCAAAGTAACCTTTGGTTCATATATATTTTAGTATCCAAACAATAGCAGGTCAGAATCTTAATTTAATTCTTGATTGGACACGGCATCAAAGGTCATGGGGAGCGGGCCGGGGAGTGGAAAAAAGGATCAAGCACGATTGAATGGCAGTGCAGACTTGATTTTCCAAATGGCCTAATTCTGTCCTATGTCTTATGGTCTTAGAGGATGTGCAGACCAGCTAGCAGAGATTCTCACTGACATCTTCAACATCTCCCTCAGCAGCGCCTCCGTTCCTACGTGCTTCAAGGCCGCCACAGTCGTCGCCGTGCTGAAGAAGTCTTCAGTGTCCTGCCTCAATGACTATCATCCCATTATACTCACATCCATCATCATGAAGTGTTTCAAGAGGCTGGTCATGAGGCACATCAAGACTCTGCTGCCCCCCTCACTGGACCCCCCTGCAGTTCGCATACTGTCCCAACCATTCAACGGACGATGTCATTGCCATCACCCTCCACCTGGCCCTAACCCACCTGGACAAAAAAGTCACGTACGTTTAAATGCCGTTCATAGACTTCAGTTCAGCATTCAACGCAATCATTCCTCAGAAACTGACTGGAAAGCTGAGCCTACTGGGCCTGAACACCTCTGCAAATGGATCCTAGACTTCCTGACTGGGAGGCCTCAGTCAGTCCAGATTGGAAGCAGCATCTCCAACACCATCACACTGAGCACGGGGGACCCCCCCCCGGGCTGTGTGCTCAGTCCACTGCTGTTCACTCTGCTGACCCACAACTGTGCAGCAACACACAGCTCGAATCACATCAAGTTCACCGATGACACAACCGTGGTGGGTCTCATCAGCAAGAACGATGAATCAGCATACAGAGAGGAGGTGCGGCGGCTAACGGACTGGTGCAGAGCCAACAACCTGTCTCTGAGTGTGAACAAAGCAAAAGAGATGGTTGTTGACTTCAGGAGGACATGGAACAACCATTCTCCGCTGAACATCGATGACTCCTCCGTAGAGATTATTAAGAACACCAAATTTCTTGGTGTTCACCTGGCGGAGAATCTCACCTGGTCCCTCAACACCAGCTCCATAGCAAAGAAAGCCCAGCAGCATCTCTACTTTCTGCAAAGGCTGAGAAAAGTCCATCTCCCACCCCCCATCCTCACCACATTCTACAGAGGTTGTACTGAGAGCATCCTGAGCAGCTGCATCACTGCCTGGTTCAGAAATTGCACCATCTCGGATCACAAGACCCTGCAGCGGATAGTGAGGTCAGCTGAGAAGATCATCGGGGTCTCTCTTCCTGTCATTAGACATTTACACCATACGCTGCATCCATAAAGCAAACAGCATTATGAAGGACCCCACGCACCCTTCATACAAACTCTTCTCCCTCCTGCCATCTGGCAAAAGGCACCGAAGCATTCCGGCTCTCACGACCAGACTATGTAACAGTTTCTTCCCCCAAGCCATCAGACTCCTCAATACCCAGAGCCCGGACTGACACCAACCTACTGCCCTCTACTGTGCCTATTGTCTTGTTTATTACTTATTGTAATGCCTGCACTGTTTTGTGCACTTTATGTAGTCCTGGGTAGGTCTGTATTCTAGTGTAGTTTTTGTGTTGTTTTAAGTAGTTCAGTGTAGTTTTTGTATTGTTTCATGTAGCACCATGGTCCTGAAAAACACTGTCTCGTTTTTACTGTGTACTGTACCAGCAGTTATGGTCGAAAAGACAATAAAAAGTGACTTGACTTGATTTGAATATCCTGTGTAAGTATTTTATTGGATCAATTTCTCAGATTACTTTTAGACATAGGAGCAGGATTCGGCCATTCAGCCCATCAAGTCTGCTATGCCACTCAATCACGGCTGATATATTATCCCTCTCAATCCCATTCTCCTGCCCTCTCCCTTCAATTTTTGACACCCTTACAAATCAAAAACTCAGCAACATACTCCTGATAATACACAAAGTGATCATTTATGCATCTGACGATATATCAGGTCCCTGCATACCAGAGACTTAATTTTATCTAGTCATTTAAGCTCTTTTGCATTGCCATGATGCCATTTGATTGTTAAAGATCACAAAAAAATTGCATTAATTTGACAAAACGCATTGGATTAGTTCAAATGAAAAACCCTATTCCATAGAATTAATCGTGTAATTGTTTGAAGACTTTGTAAATCAGCAGGTTGGCTTTAATAATAACAACAGCCAGGCTTAATGACACACAAGTTCAGGGGCGACCCCGAAATGAGGAGTATACTTGGTGTACTCTTGCTCCTTTAACTGATATTGCTGTTATTATCCAATTAAATCACCTTTCATTCACTGAAGCACAAACATCCATTTATTTGGATTCACACTGACCTTCTACTGTGGCATCAACAAACGATATGCAACATGCTCTATGGGTGTAGTTATCACAGCTCTTAGGGAGGTTTTTTTTTGATTAATTTCTCTAAAACATTTGAAACTAAATCAAATGCTGTCTATTGACTATAGCTCATCCCACAGTCCTGATCAAAAAGCTACAGAACCTGGGCCTCTGTACCTCCCTCTGCAACGGAATCTTCGACTTCCTAACCGGAAGACCTCGATCTGTGCAGACTGGAAATAACATCTCCACTTCGCTGACAATCAACACTGGCGCACCACAGGGATGTGTGCTTAGCCAACTGTGCTGCTCTCTTTACACCCATGACTGTGTAGCTAAGCACAGCTCAAATTCCATCTCTAAATTTGCTGATGATACAATCATTGCTGGCAGAATCTCAGGTGGAGGCGAGAGGGCGTACAGGAGCGAGGTACACCAGCTAGTGGAGTGGTGTCGCAGCAACAACCTTACACTCAACATCAGTAAGACCAAAGAGCTGATTGTGGACTTAAGAAAGAGTAGGACAAGGGAGAAGAGAGGGATCAGAAGTGGAGAGAGCAAGCAATTTCAAGTTCCTGGGTCTCAGTATTTCTGAAGACCCAACCCGATCCCAACATATTGACACACACCCATTCCGTGCCAGCTTCCAAGGCTTAGACGGTCTAACTCCCCGGAGTATGGATAGCTGGTCTGGCCCCCTTAAAGGTTCAGGACAGTCCTGCCAATTGGCAATGTTTTGGGCGCCAAGGGTTGAGCATTTAAGGAGCACGTGAACTGAGATTCGGTGTTCAGTCCTAAGCTTACTCATGATTTTGTCAAGCAACACACATCAAAGTTGCTGGTGAACGCAGCAGGCCAGGCAGCATCTCTAGGAAGAGGTACAGTCGACGTTTCGGGCCGAGACCCTTCATCAGGACTAACTGAAAGAAGAGCTAGTAAGAGATTTGAAAGTGGGAGGGGGAAGGGGGAGATCCGAAATGATAGGAGAAGACAGGAGGGGGAGGGATGGAGCCAAGAGCTGGACAGGTGATTGGCAAAAGGGATATGAGAGGATCATGGGACAGGAGGTCTAGGGAGAAAGAAAAGGGGGAGGGGGGAAGGCCCAGAGGATGGGCAAGGGGTGTAGTGAGAGGGACAGAGGGAGAAAAAAGAGAGAGAGAAAAAGAAAGTGTGTATATAAATAAATAAATAACGGATGGGATACATGGGGGAGGTGGGGCATTAGCGGAAGTTTGAGAAGTCAATGTTCATGCCATCAGGTTGGACGCTACCCAGATGGAATATAAGGTGTTGTTCCTCCAACCTGAGTGTGGCTTCATCTTTACAGTAGAGGAGGCCGTGGATAGACATATCAGAATGTTGCTTGAAATTCCAGCATCTGCAGATTTCCTCGTGTTCATGATTTTGTCTGATGTTTGATTTTCAATCCAGTTTGAAACCGTGCCTCAATGCAAGCCTCAGATACTTCAGTATCTGAAACCGAGCCATTCTTGTCAAGGACTCTCATCACAATCGATGCAGCTATAAAGAAGGCAAGACAGTGGCTGTTTCATTAGGAGCTTAAGATTTGGTTTATCATCTAAAACACTCGAAACCTTATCCAGATGTACTGTGGGGAGCACTCTGACTGGCTGCATCACCATCTGGTATTGGCGGGGGGGGGGAAGAGGAGGGGCTACCGCACAGGATCGAAGTAAGCTACAGAGAGTTGTAAAACTCGTCTCTGCAGTATCCGAGACATTTTAAAGAAGCCAGTGCTTCAGAAAGGCGCTGTCCATCATTAAGGACTTCCACAGCCCAGGACATGTCCTCTTCTCACTGCTACCATCAGGAAGGAGGTGCAGAAGCCTAAAGGCTCCCACCCAGCGATTTTGGTACAGCTTCTTCCCCCCGCCAACCGATTTCAAAATGGACATTGTACCCATGAACACTACCTCACTACTTTTTAAAATCTCCGTTCTTGCACCACTTATTTAATTTAACTATTTAATATACATATAGCCGGCTGGTGGCGCAGTGACATCAGCGCCGGACTCCGGAGCTAAGGTTCCCGAGTTCGAACCCAGTCGGGCCGCTCCCGGGCACGTTTTCCATCTGTGCCGGGCTGAGTGTCGAGCTCGCAACTCGCCCTCGTTTAAAAAAAACTGCGCTGTGAGAAGGACGTGGGGGACCACTCACAGAATCTTTCCTCCAAGACAGCCACTTGAAAAGTGTTCGCCGAGGCTCCGGCAGAGTATGGCACACACAAATATATATATATGATAAAATAAATGATATATGATAAAAATAAAAAATAAACTGAATTACAGTAAGTATATAAAGTATATATATATATATCTATACACACACACACATATATATACTTACTGTAATTCAGTTTATTTTTTACTTTTATCATGTATTGTACTGCTGCAGCAGTTAACAAATTTTACAACACATGCCAGTGATTCTGAAATCACACATGCAAAATGCTCTGATTTCTCTATCAGAAAAGGAACTCAGAGGATAAATTGTCTTTATTAGAGATGATTATTGGTCCATCACACAACAGGTAATCAAAGTCACTTTACAGGAAAGAATGCACATCAAATCTTCCTCCAGCGTTGATTATAGAGCATAGGGCAGTACAGCACAGTACAGGCCCTTTGGTCTACAATGTTTTGCCAACCCTTTAATCTAATCCGAGATCCAACCTAACCTGTCCCTCCCACATAGCCCTCTGTTTTTCTTCCATCCACAGGCCTATCTAAGAGTTGGCTACCTTCATGTATATTAGAGCATAAGACAGTACAACACAGTACAGGCCCTTTGGCCCACGATGTTGTGCCAATCCTTTTAACCTACTCTAAGGCCAATCTAACATTTCCCCCACACATAACCCTCCATTTTTCCCTCACTCACATGCCTATCAAAGAGTCTTTTAAATGTTCTCAATGCATCTGCCTCTATTGACACCGCGGCAACGCGTCCCATGCTCCCATCACTCTCAGTGTGAATAACCTATCTCTGATATTGCTCCCCTGTAGTCTCCTCCCAAAATCTTTAAATTATAAACGTAAGAGATTCTACAGGTGCTGGAAATCCAGAGCAACACACCCAAAATGCTGGAGGAACTCAGCAGGTCAGGCAGCAGCTACGGAAATGATTAAAAAGTCGATGTTTTCGGTTGAGACCCTTCCTTCGTACTGAAGAAGGGTCTCAGCCCGAAACGTCGACGGTTTATTCGTTTCCACAGATGCTGCCTGACTTGCTGAGTTCCCCCAGCGTTTTGTGGATGTTACCTAAAAATGATGCCCCCCCCCCCCATATTAGCCATTTCTACCCTGGGGGAAGATTCTCTGGTAGTCCACTCAATCGATACCTCTTACACACCTCTATGTTATGATTGCACTGCTCCTGAGAAACGCTGTCTCATTCTGCCCTGTGGAGCTGATGTACGGTTAGAATGACAATAAAGTTTTTTGAATCTTGAATCAAGTCACCTTTCATCCTCCTTCACTCCAAAGAGAAAAGCTCTTGCTTGCTCAGTCTATCCCTATAAGACATACTCTCTGATCCAGGCACTATCCAAAAAATCTCCCCTGCACCCTCTCTAAAGCGTCCATATCCTTCCTATAATGAGGCAACCTATTTATTATTTGATGTTCTCAGCCAAAATTCTTGACCACTGGCAGTGAACACTTGGTACCTGAATATTCCCAGATATCCTCAGCAGATTTCTCAATGTAGAGCATGAGAACGTTATGGGAATAGAACAGGAAAGTTGAGTATCAGAAGGAGGTAATCCAGCATTTTATTGAATAGTAGAGAGATTTCACTCGGAAGCAACTCAGTATGCAAGACAAGCTCTCTGCATTCCACAGGGATCACTCCCTCCACGATTCCCTTGTCCTTTTGTCCCTCCCCACTAACCTCCCTCCCAGCATTTATCCCTTCAGACAGCCTAAGTGCTACATCTGCCCATTCGCCTGCTCCCTCATCTCCACTCAGGACCCCAAACAGCCCTTCCAGGTGAGGCGACACTTCTGCTGGGTCTGGTGCTCCTGATGCAGCCTCCTCCACCCTGATGAGACTGCCGTAAGTTGGGGGACTGCTTCATCGAGCTTTATCCAGCAAAAGTCGATCTTCCAGTGGTCAAGCGTTTTAATTCCCATTCCCATTCCCGTTCCGACACGTCAGTCCATGGCCTCCTCTTGTGCTGCGATGAGGCCACCCTCAGAGTGGAGAAGCAACACCTTATATTCCGTCTGGATAGCCTCCAATCTGATGGCATGAATATCAATTTCTCCTTCCAGTAAAAAAAAAATCTTCTTTCTGCCACTTCCCTCTTTCTCTATTCCCAACTCTGGCCTTTTACTTCACACCTGCCTGTTATTTCCTCCCGGGTCCCCTCCTCCTTCCCTTTCTCCTACGGTCCTATTCCTCTCCTATCAGACTCCTTCTTCTCCTTGACCATTTCCACCCACCTATCACCTTCCAGTTGGCTTCCTTACCCTCCCCCCCCCCACCTTTTTATTCTGGCATCTTCTCCTTTCCTTTTCAGTCCTGAAGAAGCATCTCGGCCTGAAACTTAGACTGTTTAATTCATTTCTATAGATGCTGCCTGTCCTGCTGAGTTCCTCCAGCATTCTGTGTGTGAGGCTTTTCCCTGTACCTCGGTAGGGATCAAACTGCTAGAGAAGATGGTCGAGGCAGATACATTTAACAGGCAGTCAGACACAGACTGAGATGAGGAAGACTTAGACAGATTTGGGCCAAGTGCAGGTAAATAGGATTTAGTGTAGAGCAGAGGGCTCCACAGACCCCTGAGTTAATGGCAAGGATCCGTGGCCTAACAAAAAGGTGGGAAGCTCTAGTACAGAAAGTCATCGCTGTCCGCATGGACAAAGTGACCGAGAGGACCCATTCCTGACCTGTACGGTTCTATGCTTCTGTATAATAGTGCATTAGTAGGTAGGAAGAAAGGTTACGATATTAACTGACTTGTTCAGACTGGTACAGCGAAGGAAAGCAGAAAGCAATCCAGAAGTCAGCGTTGGGTGGACAATGAAGCAAAGGAATGCATGGCAAACGGCAACGCAGAAGGAACAACAGACGGCTCCTACTCAAAGTGAAAATTTTCACAGTAAATTTATCACCTAAGCACATATATGTTACGCTACACCAACTTGAGGTTTTTTTTGCAGTTATTTACAGAAAAAAAGAAATACAATAGAAATGTAAGAAAAACTATAAACAAAGAACGACAATCACCAGTCTACCTGTTATTTTAAATCTACCAGTTATTTTAAATCCCATGTGCCACACTCCTAGCTGCTCTGAACCCAATATTTTTCCCTTTGCTTGTTGCATCAGAATCCTCTTTTACTCTGTTCGATAATCCCTTTCCGTTTCTCCTACATGGACACCTTCCTTTCTGTCCTTTCCTCCACTCCATCCTGTATCCACAAAATTCCACAAATGTGTTTTCACTTCAACTCTTCCCACTTCTGATGAAAGATCATCGATCTGAATCACCAACTCTGCTTTTGTCCCTGCTGAGAATTTCTATCATTTTCTATTTTCATCATGCAGTTTTGTGTTTTTGGCAGATATGACCAAGGCACGGTGGCCCTAACATGGAAACCCTGCTGATTTGCCCCCAAACCGCCTCCATTCAACGTCCCAGCAGTCTATAACCATATGTTCCTGGGCATCACTGCCAATAGTTCCCAGTCTACTTAAAGAACTGAGCGTCTTTCAGTGTAGAAAGAATATTGCACTGCTTTGATACACGCACAAGTACATGGATGGAAACACACACACACACACACACACACACACACACACACACACGTATGCATGCCCATCTACATGCAAATACACACACATACCGATGCATGCGCACACAGCTTCAAGGACATGAGCACACACATATATGTATACACAACTACATGGACACACACACACAGATGTGTGCACACACAAGGGTGGCACAGTAGCACCACCCTTTCAGAACAGACGAGCCGGGTTCAATTCCTGCAATTCGCTGTCTGTGAGGAGTCTGTACGTTCTCCCCGAGACCGTGTCACTGTCCTCCGCATGCTCCCACAGTGCAAAATGTACCGGTTGGAAGGTGAATTCATCATTATAGGCTAGGTTTAACTCAGGGGTTGTTGGGCAGCATGGCTCGAAGGCAGAAGGGCCTATTCAGCATTAAATAAAATAAACAACATGGGCAGGGACACTCACACACACGACTATATGGGTGCACACACACAGACACAGATGCACACATGCACAACTACATGGACACACACACACACACACACACACACACAGGTACATGAACACACACACACACACAAAAACACACAACTACAGGGACACACACGCACAGACACACACAAACTACAGACACACACACACACACACACACACACATGTACATGAACACACACGTATGCAAACGACGCTAATGAAATTCAGGCTGAAATACAGCAGCAAATCCAACAAAGCCGGAGAGAAGTAGAGAGGCTGATGCAGCAGATGCCAGCTAAGATTAGCACAAAACTAGGTCAGTCACATTAAATATGTTTAGGCATGTCTGAGTGAGCTACAGAGGAAGGGGGAGAAGGCTGGACAGAGCAGACAACCGCACTTCCACTCTGTGCCAACACCTGAATCAGTTACCAGGTTAGGTGCACAGTGTAAGGTTCATCAGGAGTGACAGAAACTGGCCAGATATGAGGCAACGTCAGAGGTTCATTTGCTTAACTGAGCACAAGGATCACATGATTTAGCTACCAGACCAGTAGTCAACAGGCTTGAATATTTAATTCAAAGAGAATAATTTCAAAGCCTTCCAAGGCAATATGAGTGTTTGAATTCTGTTTTAAAAAATCTGATAGAGTTGATCATTGGGTTGTTGAGAAAGCCAACCGACTTACTGATGTCCTTACCGGGATTGACTCCAGTCTCACTTTTAAACTGATTAACTCAATTATTTCAAACATTTACAATCAAGAAATGCAGCCGCTTTAAGATAAGGACCCACCATATCATCAGAACAATGAGTTGTGGCCAATAAGAACCTACACTCCAAGAACAGACAAGAAAAAAATATCCAGAGTTTGGGACACTAGTACAAAGATTCATCTGTGGTCATGGCCCAAACAAATCGAGGCCCAGCAACTAAGTTGGAGACAATCACATCGTTTTGATCTTGCACATTACTGTCTAAATCCACTGCACTTTCTCTGTAGCTGTTATAATTTATTCTGCATTGTTATCTTTTTCCTTGTTCTACCTCAATGGACTGAGTAATGATCTGATCTATATAAACAGTGTGCAAGACAAGCTCTCCACTGCATCTTGGTAAGCATGGCTATAATAAACTAATACCAGTACCTTCCTAAAGAGTGACACACAAACTGGACCCCCTACAATTCGCCTACCAACACAGCCAATCGACAGATGACGTAACAGCCACTGCTCTACATACCGTCCTTACACATCTGGAGAAGAAGGATGCTTATGTGAGAATGCTGTTCTTGGACTACAGTTCAGCATTCAACACCATAATTCCATCCAGGCTCGACAAGAAGCTCAGAGACCTCGGCCTTCACCCTGCCTTGTGCAGCTGGAGCCTGGACTTCCTGTCAGATTGCCAGCAGGTGGTAAGAGTGGGCTCCCTCACCTCTGTCCCTCTGACCCTCAACACAGGAGCCTCTCAGGGCTGAGTACTGTCCCCTCCTTTACTCCCTGTATACACATGACTATATCGCCACCCACAGCTCCAATCTGCTAATTAAATTTGCTGACGACACTACATTCATTGGCCTATCTTAAACAATAACAAGGTGGCCTACAGGGAAGAAGTCATCTCTCTGACACAGTGGTGTCAAGAAAACAACCTCTCCCTCAATGTCACAAAAACAAAGGAGCTGGTTGTGGGTTACAGAAGGAATGGAGACCGGCTAACCCCTATTGACGTCAATGGATCTGGGGTTGAGAGGGTAAACAGCTTCAAGTTCCTCGGTATCCACATCACCAAGGGCCTCACGTGGTCTGTACACACCAGCTGTGTGGTGAAAATGGCACAACAGCGCCTCTTTCACCTCAGACGGTTGAGGAAGTTTGGTATGGGCCCCCAGATCCTAAGACCTTTCTACAAGGGCACAATTGAGAGCATCCTGACTGGCTGCATCACTGCCTGGTATAGGAACTGTACCTCCGTCAATCGCAGGACTCTGCAGAGAGTGGTGCAGACAGCCCAGCGCATCCGTAGATGTGAACTTCCCATGAATCAGGACATTTACAAACACAGGTGTGTAAAAAGGGCCTGTAGGATCTTTGGGGACCACAATCTATTCCAGCTGCTACCATCCGGGAAGCGGTACCGCAGCATAAAAGCCAGGACCAACGGGCTCCGGGACAGCTTCTTCCACCAGGCCAACAGACTGATGAACTCAAGCTGATTTGAGTGTACCCTATATTACATTGACTGTTCTATTTATTATAAATTACTATGATTGCACATGGCACATTTAGATGGAGATGTAACATGAAGATTTTTACTCACGTATATGAAGGATGTAAGAAATAAAGTCAATTCAATTCAGAAGTATACCAGACGTGGTTAAACAGAGCTTTGTGTATCTGTGGCATAAGTTCAGCTCCCTTAATTTATTTTGTTCTTAACACAAATCCCAGCATTTCATCAGTCTTTGAAAACATATGAAACTGTAGGGGCTAGAACCCGAAACAAAAACAGAAAATGATGGCATTCTCAATTAGCCAAGCAGCCGCAAAACGACAGATTTCACAACATACTCTACATCAGTGACAACAGACCTGACTCTGAGCATCCGAGGAATGATCGCTGACCCAGAATGGTGACTGGTTTCTCTTTCCACAGATACTGCTTGACTGGGTGAGTTCTTCCAGCACTTCTGTTTTTGCACCAGCAACCTTCTTGATTGCATTCTGTATTGCTCTGTACATGTTAAGTATCTATATAAAATGAGTGGTGGGGTGGAGATACGTCACTATCAAAGGAGGTGTAAGGGGCTCCTTCCCTCTGCTAGCCCACAGGTCACCATGGGGCAAGGTGTAGCACCTGCTTAGCACCCCCCCCCCCCCACCGATCAGGGTCATGGGAAGCCATGGGAGCTGGTGGTGGATGGTCGTATGAGCAGCTGGTGCACATCACAGTTCCCGGTTATGCGACCCCTGACGCCAGGCAGACAGTCTCTGAACAGTACTGATAATGGTTGGGGTCACCCAACTTGTAAAGACACTGTGCACAAGAAGGCATTTTGTAGAAAAATTTGCCAAGGGCAATCATGGTCATGGAAAGGCCATGATCTCTTATGTAATATGACACGGCACCTAACACAAGAAAGGTACAAGTGGAGCTGCAAGTTTCTAGCCATTGATCCCGATTACCTACAATATAGAATGGACTATCTCCTTTAGGCCCAAAGTGAAAAGTATCACACTTGGTTACATTAATCCGTTATAAATCTCTTTTTTTGCATTTTAATGGCATTCAACGTCACCAATTCTCATCTTTGGCAATGTTGGAACTGTGGCTTTACACTGCAGTCTCTGAATTGCTTGTAAGCATCCAGTGGTCACCCCAGTACCTAATAAACTGGCCACAGTGTATGCTCGTGGTCTTCTGCCTCTGTAGTCCAGTGGCTCCCAGCATGGACCATATGACCTTCATGGAGCCAGGCCAAGTTGCGTAACGACCACAAGTAAAATACAAGAAACTGGGGGAACACAGGGGTTTCTGAATGGGCCTGATAAATTTACTATTTTAATGAAATATTAGTAAAATATATCAATAATTAGGAAATTAATCTATGTAATTTAATTGGAACTGAAATGAATGGGGGAAAGATGCTAGATGATGCAAATAGGACAGCAAAACAGTTTAGTGTGTGTGTGTGTGTGTGTGTGTGTGTGTGTGTGTGTCTGTGTCTGTCTGTGGGGGGGGCGTACAGCACATCAATTGTTAACTCTGCTCCTGCTTAACCATGCACAAACCGCCCTTCACACTGTGCAGAACAGCCCACTGAACCCCGCGCCACATCCACTCCCAAATCACAAACTGCAGATGGTGGGGGTGGGGGGGGGCAGCTGTCTGCAGCAAGGCTAATCAGCAGTTTGCCTTCCACTGACGTATGACCTATGACCACTGACCTATGCGTGTTACAACACATATAAAACGCGACATGAAGGCTGCAGTGAGGTCGCCTGCCAGAAGCAGCTAACCTGCAGAGATGCGAGAACGCGTGAAGTCTACCATTACATCACTATCTACCACTACAACTTCCATTAAATCCCTGATACGTATATTTTGAAAGGAAGTACAATTTGCTTTTCTTGATAGCATTGTAGCACTTCTAACTGATAAGCAGCTCGGAGTACAAATTGCCACTAAGTCTGATGTATTTTATCTGTTAGATACATTTGAAAAACTGTATTTATTAAACAAACAGTTACAAGGAAACAAACTACAACTAAAAGGAAAAAAACTACAATCTTATATCACGCTAAGACGCTATACCATTTTCTTTGGAAAACACACACTTTCCAGCAGCTGCTTTGGGCATAGCAAGTTTATACAATTTTCTTCACTGAGCTGCTCTTAAAATAGAATTGCAAAATGATAATCGAATGGTATATCTTGATCATTTGAAATAACTGCACACCGATATGCAGGGGGTTCCCAGCTTTTTTATGCCACGGACCAATACCATTAAGCAAGGGGTCTGCGGACCCTTGGTTGGGAATGCATGCCGATAAGGAATTTCAGTTCAGAGACCTGCTGGAGATCCATATTCCAGACTGGGTGGTGGATCCATTTGGGGTGAATGCGAATGATGTTGACACCACTTTGCAAGAATGTCTTATTGAGCTGCAAAGTGATGTAACATCTCAAGCAAAATTCTTATGCAGCCAGCAAAATTTCAGGATAAGTATAGTGATATTTAAAATAAGTTTCTGCATTGCTGGGAGAAAGCAAGGTTGTTCTTAATTGTGCAGGTTTCCCCCGCTATCTGAAGATAGAGCATTCCTATGAAATGGTTCGTAATCCGGAATGTCGTAAAGTGAAGAAGCAATTACCATTTATCAATATGGGAAAAATTTTTGAGTGTTCCCAGACCCAAAAAATAACCTACAAAATCATGCCAAACAACACATAAAACATAAAGTAACAGTAACATATAGTAAAAGCAGGAATAATATGATAAATACACAGCCTATATAAAGTAGAAATACTTTTCTGCAGCACTGTCTAGCACAGCGAAAATCTCGCACAAGCGCTCTCGGCAGAAACACTCTCTCCAGTAATTTTTAAGCTATGAAGCTGCCAAATCATACCAAGTAACACATAAAAATACACAGCCTATATAAAGTAGAAATAATGTATGTACAGTGTAGTTTCACTTACCGGAATTGGGAAGACTCCAATAAATTGCAGTTTCGTCACAGTTAAACACCTGCTTACACGAATAACCACCTTCTGTAATTATTTCCTTCAGTTCTGCTGGAAACTTCTCGGCAGCTTCAGTATCAGCCGAAGCACTTTCTCCGGTAAACGTTAAACCATGAAGCTGCCCTCGCCTCAGAAACCAATCAAACCACCCATGACTACCTTTAAATTCCACTTTTGCAACACTTCCATCACTATCGTCCAGTGCTTTCTGTTTCAGCTTATTAAAAAGAATGATTTCTCCTTAAGAAAACTTAACGGAACACCACGCTTTGTACAACCATCAATCCACTCAAGCAATAAGACTTTCTATTTTATCCATTATTGGATGCCAACTAAGACAGACCACTTTGCTACGAGCAGAACCAACAGTAACATCGGCAGCTTTCAAAATTCTTTCTCTCTGCGTATAAATAGTGCGAATGGTGGACGCAGGCAAGTTCAACACACGGACAATGTCCTTACTTTGTTCACCATGATCGAAATGCTTAATTTTACGGATGCACAAAATAAATCGAGATAAAGCACGTGTTTAAGCGATGGCGGCTAGAATGCAGTTCCGGGGGAGGAGCTTGGCTGCTCGGGGCGCGCGCTGCCTTTTTTCGTAACAGTGAAAACACCTTCTGTTAGCGAAAATAGGTAACTAATGTAGGTCTTTCGTAACAGAGCGGTGTCGTAAAGTGAACGTTCGGAAAATGGGAGCCATCTATACTTACCACCTCTTATCTAGTTGAATACGGTTTTATTAAAGCTACTCACTTGCTGTCAAAAGTTTGCCACTCTTGATGTTGTGGAGAGGTGATCTTCAATTATCTTTTTTAACCAAGCTGCAACCAGATATGCATTGATAGTTTGCATCAGTCACAAAGATTAGATTCAACTTTATTATCTTTGTGCCGAGATACAAAGCCAATGAAATGCAGTTAGCATCTAACCAGAAATGTAAAGAATAGTGTTAATTACAAAATAACTGCGAATAAAAAGTAATTGCTACAACACACAAATATAAAAGTACTGAGACAGTACAATACGGGTGCAATACTGCTTAGCGCTGTGATGTGAGGTTCAGCAGGGTCACAGCCTCAAGGAAGAAGCTCTTCCTGTGCCTGCTGGTGTGGGAGCGGAGGCTCCTGTAACGCCTACCAGATGGGAGGAGAGTAAAAAGTCCATGGTTAGGGTGAGATGCATCCTTGATAATGCTTTTCGCCCTGCCCAGGCAGCGTTTATGGTGGATGTTCTCAATGGTGGGCAATTGTGGCCAATAATCCACTGGGCAGTTTTCACCACACGCTGGAGTGCTTTGCGGTCTGATACTGGACAATTGCCGTACCACACTGAGATGCAGTTGGTGAGTATGCTCTCAATGGTACAGCAGTAAAAGTCTGTCAGAGGTGAGGTTTCTTGATGCTCTGCAGGAAATAAAGGCGCCGTTGGGCCTTTTTGATCAGGATGGAGGAGTTCGGGGACCAGGTGAGATCCTCGGAAATGTGGACACCAAGGAATTTGAAGCTTGATACACGCTCCACTACAGTTCCATTGATGTAGGTGGGGACGTGAGTGTCGCTCCTAGCATGCCTGAAGTCCACAATGATCTCCTTGGTCTTCTGGGTGTTAGGGGCCAGGTTGCTGTTGGCACACCACGCAGCCAGGTGCTGGACCTTGTCCCTGTAGGACGTCTCGTCATCCCCTCTGATCAGACCAACCACTGTGGTGTCGTCTGCGAACTTGATTATGGAGTTAGAACCGTATACAGGAACGCAGTCATAGGTGAAAAGGGAGTACACAAGAGGGCTCAGCACACAGCCTTGAGGCACGCCGGTGTTCAAGATAAGAGTGGAGGAGGAGAAGTTGTCTAACTTAACTGATTGGGGTCTGTTAGTCAGAAAGTCCAAGGTCCAATTGCAGAGGGATGAGCTGATACCAAGCTGGCGAAGTTTGGCGATCAGTTTGGAGGGGATCACAGTATTGAATGCCAAACTGAAGTCAATGAACAGCATTCTGACGTAAGAGTTGGGGCTGTCCAGGTGGGTCAGGGCAGAGTGAAGTGCCGTGGAGATGGCATCCTCTATTGACCTGTTGGTGCGATAGGCAAATTGATGGGGGTCCAGGGTAGTGGGCAGACTGGATTCCAGATGTAATAGAACCAGCCTCTCAAAGCACTTTGCAATGATGGGGGTGAGTGTAACTGGGCGGAAGTCATTCAGGCCCGTGGCAGTGGAATACTTCAGCACTGGCACAATGGTGGCAATCTTGAAGCTTGTGGGGACAACTGCCTGGGCCAGGGACAGATTAAAAATGTCCATGAAGACCCCGGCCAACTGCCCTGCACAGACTCTGAGCACACGGCCAGGTATCCCATCCGGACCAGCTGCCTTCCGTACATTCACCCTGCTCAGGGTGGCGCAAACATCGGAGGTGGAAAGTGAGAGAGGCAGTTCACCAGGTGGGAGATCCGCTTTGAGGGTGACCTCCTTGTTCCCTCGGTCAAAGCGAGCGTAGAAGTAATTGAGCTCATCAGGGAGGGAAACAGAGCTGGAAGGGGGCACAGTACTAGGAGGTTTGAAGTCTGTAATGACCTGTATGCCATGCCACATGGGCCGGGGGTCTGAGGAGTTGAAATGCTCCTCGATTCTCTGTATGTATATGTGTTTAGCCTGAGAGATTCCCCTTCTCAGGATGGCCCCGGCTGAGCTGTAAGCCTCCCGGTCTCCAGACCTGAAGGCTGAATCTCCGGCTTTGAGCAGGAGGCGAACTTCTCTGTTGATCCATGGCTTCTGATTGGGGAAAACTTTTATTTGTTTTTGTTCACTCTATCTACACACTTGTTGATGTGCTCAAGGACAGAGTTGATATATAAGTCAATGTTAATCTGAGAGTCTGTGGTGGCATGGGCAGCAAACGAGCTCCAGTCTGTGTGCTGGAATTGGTGCTGAAGAGCAGAGTCAGCACCTCCAGCCAGATCTTAATAGTCTTCACTGATCTCACTAAATACCCAAAGTAACATTATCAAGCACTTTCGTTGCTTGTTGGAAGAATATTATAAATAAAGTATCCTATGTAGAGCTTTGAAATAGTTTTATTTTTCATATACACCTGTAACATTATATTTAACATACAATACAAGTTGACCCTCACTAATCCGGCACCATTGGGACCTGAGGAGTGCCGGATTGGTGAAAATGCCAAATTATAGAAGGATCACATTAAGCATAATCAGTGTCAGATTATCGAAAGAACCGGATTACAGGTAGTTGGATTAGTGAAGGTTGACCTGTACCTATAACGTGTTAAAACATAACTATTGACTGTATATTACAATAACTAGTACAGTTGACTGTGGCACAGTAGCATAGTGGTTAGCACAACGGTTTACAGTTCAGGCAACCCGGGTTCATTTCCCGCCACTGCCTGTAAGGACCTTGTACCTTCTCCCTGTGACCGTATGGGTTTCCTCCGGGTGCTTCAATTTCGTCCCACGGTCCAAATTTGTACCGCTTGGTAGGTTAATTGGTCAATGTAAGTTGTCCTGTGGGGTTAAGTCAGGGGATTGCTGGGTGGTGCAGCTTCAGGTGCTGGACGGGCTGATTCCATGCCATATCTCAGTAAATAAATAACGGAGACAATGGAGGTTCGGGGCCACAGAGCTAAAATGGAAGTCAAAAGGGGCTACGAACAGAAAAAGGTTGAGAACCATTGCTGTAGCCCATCCACTTCAAGGTTCAACATGTAGTGCATTCAGAGATGCTCTTCTGCACACCACTGGTGTAACGAGTGGTTATTTGAGTTACTGTCGCCTTTCCATCATCTTGAACCAGCCCGGCCATTCTCCCCTGATGGCTTTCATGAACAGGCTGTTTTCACCCACAGAACTGCCACTCACTGGGTACATTTTGTTTCTCGCACCATTCTCTGTAAGCTCTTTATAGAGACTTGTGCATGAAAATCACAGGAGATCAGCAGTTTCTGAAATACTCAAACCACCCCATCTGGCACCACCAATCATTCCACAGTCAAAGTCATTTAGATCATGTTTCTTCCCCATTCTGAAATTTGGTCTGAACAACAACTTAACCTTTGCATATTTTTATGCACCGAGTTACTGCCACGTGATTGGCTGGTTAGATATTTGCATTAACGAGGTGTACAGGTGTACCTAATAAAGTGGCCACAGAGTTTATCTAGTGCACCAAAGTTCAAAGTAGCTTCAGTCAAATGGTACCATATACTACCTTGAGATTCATTTTCTTGTGGGCATTTATCGCTCTGACTATGCCCTCACCACATGGATCCATGTAAGGTTGAACTAATCACTTCCTGCTGGTTTCAGAATTCTCTGTCTCCTGATGTTCATATAGCTTCCCAGTAAAGTCTACTCTAGACCACAGGTTTTCTTGAGGGGCTTTCTCTGGAAGCTCAAGTAATCTGCACTTCTCCACTAATTCAATCACCTTACAAGTTTCTGCAAGTATGACCTACAATCACAAGCTTACACTGCTACTCCATGATTAGCTGGGTGCTTTGCTGTGTTCGCTCACTCCACTCTTAATCAGTAATTTCTTGGGAACTGGTTGCCCGGATTATAATACTCCGTTCACTCTCTCTCACCTTAAGGAGTAGCGAGACCTGTGCATGATCCTCATACAAATCCGGCGCTGGCAGTACCCTGCTAATGCCAGACCGTTAGATTTTACCGAATATTGGATTTTATTCTCATTAATGCCTCCAGACAATTTTAATTTACTGTTTTTTTCCCCAGTGCTACACAGTAGTATACTAAAATTTCTATGAGTCACCATTATTAATACTGGTGTTTTATTTCATATTTAATTAACTACTGGTGTTTAAATTGCTCAGCATCTGTGGTGAGATTCGAACCCAGTGGCTCAACAGCTTGAATCACTACCTACCAGTGCAGCCATCTATCCAATTTGCCACCGAACCAGAGCGTACCACTGTTTCCTTTATCAATATCATTCTGTTTACACTCCATACTGTGTGACGTCACTACCAATGTCAGGATTTCTCCAACTGTTAACACACAGGACTCTCAGAGGATCAGAAAGGAAAACTTCATACCTTGGTGCCGTGATGCTGTAATTTTCCATTACATTTTTATCTTCTATGGCAATTGAATTACATTGTCCACAGAATCATGGCTACTTAAACCAGGCAGCCTTTCTCGCCAACTGTGCAATTGGGTGTTGAACCTCCTAACCTCAATCAAGAAAGCTAAAAGCATATCCCTTGTCATAAGCCACCTTGTCACCTGATCATTTCCTGTCAGTCATCTTGTGTTCAGACACTCCTGTTTCTGGCATCACTTTATGTGCATTTGCTAATTGTATATGTACTCTATATGGTTACACTCACAGATAATTGAACATTGTGATTTATGGGATTGCTTTCATATTTATATTAAAAAAAAAGCCCAGGTACAGTGGACGTGGAAAGGATATTTCTTATAGTGAGGGAGTCTAGGGCCAGAGGGCACAGTCTCAGAATAGAAGGACATCACTTTAGAACAGAGATGAGGAGAAATTTTTGTAGCCACAGGGTGGTGAATCTGTGGAATCCACTGCTACATTCAGCTGTGGAAGTAAAGTTATTGGGTAATATTTAAAGCGGAGACTGACAGGTTCTCAGGGTGTCAATATTTATGGGGAGAGGGCAGGAGAATGGGATTGAGAGGGATAACAAATCAGCTGTGATATAATGGCAGAGCAGACTCGATGGGCCGAATGGTCTAATTCTGCTCCTGTGTCTTGTAGTCTAATATTTATTTTGCCCTTTATGCTTATTGTTTTGTTGTGCTGCATTATATCTGGAGTAACAATCATTTTGTTCTCCTTTACACTGGTGTAATGAAGAATGACAATAAACTATCTTGAATCTCAATGGACAACTGATGAGTGTGAAAACACACATCCAAAAATAAGCAGGATGTTCTTAAACCACTGTTTATTTCAGGAGTACAAGCCTAAGGGAAATGAACAGCACAATAAAATTAATGTTTAGTTTTGTGAGAGAAATGGACACTCCAATTATGTCCTTGCAGCAACGAGAGATCAATTAATGAGGCAACAGAAGAGGCAGAATACGGGTAATTCCTTTTGGTATGTTATTCAACTATTTGTTCATTTTTGGGGAAGGTTGAAATGTTGAGCTCCAGTTCATGTGTATCAGTCTCTCTCAATCACAATTAATCTGCACTACCTTACAGACTGCTAACCTTACAGCTGTTTCCACTTAAAAATGGAGGCAGAGAAGTCGTAGTTCAAAGTTTATAGATCCCTCAAGGTTGTTGTGCAAGTGATTAAGGCTGGCCATTTGGAGATGGAGAAACTGCGGCCACACTAGTTACAATTCCTTAAAATTCTATAGGCCCTGAATTTCTTTGTCGATTGGAGGGTAACAAGATCAACCCTGCCATCCAACAGAATCAGGTGAGGGCCTCTGTCAGTCAGAGTCGCATCCTAGCTGTTTAGATACGCAAGCCTGGGCAGTACAACATGGAGAGCAAGCTGTTGCCCATGTAGCAAGCTTCCCCTCTCCACGCATCTGATGAACCCAAAGGAACGGCAGAGATTGATACAGTTTGGTATCAGCAGCGTCGCAGGAGTTGCCCGTCGGCATTGAACTCATTGTAGGACTGCCTTAGGGACTCCAGCTTCGGAGTTTCCTCCGGGGTTTACACCCAAAGCCTTCCCCCTGAGTGGTTACAGCCGCAAGGCAGCAGAGTTTTGAGATCAGGGTTCTCCTTCTCCTAGACCAGCTGCTAACCACAGTTGACGAGCCCCATCTGCCTGAAGCGACTGGTTTTAAGGCTCCAGTAACCCGTCTTTGCCCCTTCTCCTGTCAGTAGAAATGGTTCTGTCGGGCTTAGTAGCTAAGCCACACATGAAGGCCAGGAGTTGGACGTTGGTTGTCAGAGGCTCTTTGAGGCGCACACCTTTGGGAGCATTGAATAGGTAGTGGGAGCTTGTCCCCATTACCACCCCTGGCTATAACAACCTTACAAAGTAGGGCAAGTTAAAACAGGGAACAATCTACCAGTTATTATTGGTTGAGCAAAGTCTTTAAGTGACCACTCTCCACCACTGGGACCATTGTGATAGCCCAGCCTGTATTTACAGCCAACACAAATGAAGCTGCATAATGATTACCTGCCTACGAGCTCTAACACAGAGTCAGAGTTACACAGCACAGAAACAGACTGAACAGAAGAGAAAGGGGGTCGGCAACTTTAAATTCCTCGGTGTTATAACTTCAGAGAATCTGCTGTGGGCCCAGCACGTAAGTGCAATTACAAAGAAAACGCACAACACCTCTATTTCGTTAGGAGTTTGCAAATATTTGGCGTGACATCTAAATCTTCGACAAACTTCTACAGGCGTATAGTGTGGAGTATAGTGACTGGCTACACCACAGCCTGGTATGGAAACACCAATGCCCTTGAATAGAAAATCCTCCCAAAAGTAGTGGATACGGCCCAGTCCATCATGGGTAAAGCCATCTCCACAAAACACTGTGGCAGGAAGGCAGCATCCATCATCAGAGACCCGCACCATCCAGGTCATGCTCTCTTCTTGCAGCTGCCATCAGGAAGAAGGTACAGGAGCCTAAGGGCTCACACCACCAAGTTCAGGGACAGTTATTACCCCTCAACCATCAGGCTCTTCAGCCAAAGGGGCTAACTTTCAAGTCTCTCAAGTTCACTTGCCCCATCACTGAAATGTTCCCACAACCTATGGACTCACTTTCAAGGACTTCATCTCATGTTCTTGATAATTATTGCTTTTTTTTCTTCTTGTATTTACACAGATTATTGTCTTTTGCACAGTGGTCTTTCATTGATTCTATTATGGTTATATGGATTTATTGACTATCCCCGCAAGTAAATGAATCTCAGGGTTGTATATGGTGGCATATATGTACTTAGATAATAAATTGACTTTAAACATTGAACTATATCTGCCACTGACCACACCAATTACAGCCAGGCTACAACAGAACAATTTGCCTTCACGAAGATTGGCTGATCATAAAACTAGATTCATTTTATTCCTCATACCACCACATCCCATCGCTGATCAGCTAGGCATTTAGAATTATAGCTATCAGGAATAAATTCCTGGTTAGCTTGGCTGGGAATTTTTCTTTGAAAAAGAGGAAGCAGAAGGGAGATTTAATTGAAGTGAATGTTTTGAGAAGCTTTGATAGCGGTTATAAAAAGCACATTTCTTTCACTCAGCAGAGGGGTCAATAACTGAAGCACAAAATATACACAGAACACTACAGCTCAGTACTGGCCCTATGGCCTACGATGTTGTGCTGATCTATCAACCTAATCATCTCTATAATATTGCTCAAAAACCTCTATTTTTCTTTCATCCATGTGCCTGTCTAAGATGCTTAAATGCCCCTAATGTATCTGCCTCTAGCACCACCCCGGCAGTGTATTCCACGCACCCACCACTCTCTATGTGAAAAAAAAACCTACTTCTGAAATTCCCCCTATACTTTCCTGCAATCACCTTAAAATTATGCCCTCGCGCATTAGCCATCTCTGCCCTGGGAGAAAGGTACAGGTGGTCCACTCTAATATTATACACCACCTCTTGTCTTCCTTCAAACAAAAAGGAAAAGCCATAGATCACTCAACCCTTCCTCACAGGACATGCTCTCGAACCCAGGCAGCTTCCTGGTAAAAAGTTGAGGTACCAGATGAGAGGTTGAGGGACGTTATCATTGAGTGCGTGACGGAGTCAGAAACGATCACAACTTTTAATGAAGTTCAAAATTCAGAGTAAGTTTATTATCAAAGTGGCATACGTCACCAAATACTACCCTGAGATTCATTTCCTTGAAGGCAGAACAAAGAAATGCAACAGAATCAATGCAAAACTACACACAAACACTGGTAACAATGTGCCAAAGACAAACTGCAAATAAAAAAAACTAACAGTGAAAAGTTGAGTTCTGAAGTCCTTGAAAGAAAGCCCATAGGTTTTATTTAGTGCTGTGGTGAGTGAAATGATTCTGGTGGTTCAGGAGCCTAATGACTGAAGGGTAATAAATGTTTCTCAACCTGGTAGAATCATTCGTTTGTTATATGCTTTGTCTTATGACATGGGCGATCATGGTCTTTCCATGACCATGATTGTTCTTGGCAAATTTTTCTACAGAAGTGTTTTGCTATTGCCTTCTTCTGGGCGGTGTCTTTACATGACGGGTGACCGCAATCGTTATCAACACTCTTTAGAGTTAACAGCCTGGCGTCAGTAGTCACATAACCAGGACCTGTGATCTGCACCATCTGCTCATACAACCATCCACCACCTGCTCCCATGGCTGATTGTGGGGAAAATCAGGTGCTACACCTTGCCCAAGGGTGTCCTACAGGCAAGTGGAGGGAAGGAGCTCCTTACACCTCCCTTGGTAGAGACGAATCTCTTCCTTGGCTGGTGGTATGGGACCCAAATAGATACTCAAACATATAGATACTGTACTCCAATGAGTACAGACTATAGCATAAACTACAAGGCTACAGATAAAGAACAGAAAAGTGGGATCAATGCACAGAGTGCAGCAGAAATCACATCCATGATTAAAGTGCATGGGTTTCAACCTTTATCTTTCAGCCAGTATGGATTCAAATGGGCTGAATGGCCTTCCCCTGTATTATAAAGTTTCACAATTCCACAATCCGTCAGGAGGAAGATTCGGGTTCTGATTTAATCTTCATTAAAGTCTCCATCCAGCAAGCACAGTGCATCAATGGCAATAAGACATGATAAGACAGTATGGTGGGATCAAGTCGCGACTTAACTTAACCAGGATGTATCAAAGGCAATATACCAGACTGCAGGTTTACTGAGCTGATTCAAAAAGAACACTCCTCTTAGCTCAACAAGTGACCTAGAACATAAAATCAATGCAGACTAAAAATTCTGAGGTAATACATCAGTATTAGTTCAACAGGGAGAATTCATCATCAGAAAGGCAGAAGTAAAAAATCTACCAGTTATAGGGTCAGAGCTCTTTGGCACAATTTTAAACATAATCTTTGTTTTGGTAATGCATATAAGAAAATGAACTGTGCCACTGTAAACAATCAGCAGAGGCCAAAATGCCCAAAGAGACGAAGGACGGCTGCCAGGGAGGCCTTGAATAAAGTGAAAGCAAAGAGCAACGCGATAGAGGAAGGGAAGCGTTTCAAGTGAGAGGTAATTCACGGACTGTAAGTAAGGCATTTCCCGTTGCTGTCTGTGAGGAGTTTGTACGTTCTCCCCAAGACCACTTATGTTTCTTTCAGGTGCTCCAGTTTCCGCCCCACAGTCTAAAGACACACCGGTTGGTGGGTTAACTGGTCATTGCAATTTGTCCTGTGAATATGTTGCTTATTTTCACGCCTTGTGGCACATCAAGCAGCCTTTTTTATCTGCCGTTTCTTTAGTACTTGTCCGTTTTTTAAATGAGGCAGAGTTGCTAACTCGACCGACGCTCAACCCAGCACAGCTAGAAAGCGTTGCAAGGAGCTGGCCGGGTTTGAACCCGGGAACATTCGCCTCGACGTCTGGTGCTGATGCCACTACACCACCAGCCAGCAAATCCTGAGATGAGGCTAGGGTTAAGTTAGGGTTACTGGGCGGCGCAGCTCGAAGGGCCAGTTCCGTGCTGTAGCTCAATAAAAATAAATAAATTGAATGGCTGAACACAGAGAAGAGGAAAACTGGGAACATGGGGCACCCATTAACATCTTGTACAATTCTAATACTACCTTAGCAACAGAACACTGTGGACCACCTCTTGCACCACCGTGGACTTGTTCCTACTAGTGTTTTCACACTTGTTTTGCTCAGTCTTTTGCTGTAACATCGTGTATAATTCATTTACCACTTGCACATAATTTACCTGTGTTCAGTTTGAATCCACCTGCCTGCGATTTTTGTTGTGTGGGAGATTTCCATTGCGCCCATACCTCACTGCAATTCTGCATATAACAATAAACCTGACTCGTCTTGACTCAAAATAGTTAAGAAGGCAGAATGGATACTTCATTTGCCAAGGCACAGATTATGAGGGAGGAGAGGTCATGCTCAAGCTGTTCAAAACGTTAGTTAGAGCACAGCTAAGAAACTGTCAGTAATTCTTATCACCACACTGCAGAAAGGACCCAACAGTATGAGATAAAAAGCAGAGACTATTTACAAGAATGCCCTGCGCTGGAGAACTACAGTGAGGAGGGGAAGCCTGTCCAGGCTGGGGTTGCCGTGGAAGAAAGGTGACCACGGGAAGGCGAAGAGTTCTGTAAGTTCGAAACAGGCTAAACAGGATTCTATTATAACAGAAAAGTCAGTCGCAATATGATTCAGGTTTAAATTAATTGGCAGAAGGGATTAGAGTTGGATTAAGAAATAATTACTTCACTCAATGATTGGCAGGAGGTGGAGAGACAGAGAAACTCTTACCACAATTAAGCAGCACGAGGACAAGCACTTAAACTGCAAGGCCATAGATCAAGAGTTGGCAAATGAGATCCACCTCCTGTCCATTTGTAGTCAGTGCAGATAGGTCGGGCTGAACAATTCTGTCATTTTTTTTTAATGGTTCCATGAACACCATCCCTCACCTTTGACATCAGAGCTTCTCTGAAGGCCAAACACATCATTAACTCCACCGGTTGTTCAAATTCATTGTGGATGAGTTTCCCCCCACCTGCCCCAATACGTGCTCACCGCTTTTCACTGCTGCCTTCGGGAAAGAGGTACAGGAGCCTGAGGTGTCTGAAAAGCTATTCCCATCAAAGTCCACAAGGCCCTGCACAACATGGACTAACTTCTCCCTCCACCACCACCACCCAGCTGACCTCATTGCCTCCATTCCGAGGGAATTAGCAGTAAGATCAAACCAGGAACCAAATTCCTGGTGTACCAAGCAGCAGAGATATATGACTGGAGCTTGGAGGCCTGAGGTCTACAAGTCTGAGAGGGAGCCTGTCTCGGGGTTGGGTGTGTTGGTTGTTAAATTAAATGAGATATTTCACTGTTTTGTTTCCATGTACATGTGACAATCTGAATCTGAATGTACGGTATATAGAGACATGGAGCACTACCACACAGAAACAGGCCCTTCAGCCTCCCAATCACCCTCCATACCCTTTCAATTTATGTACCTATCCAAACTTCTCTCAAATGTTGCAATCGAACCTGCATCCACCACTTCTGCCGGCAGCTGGTTCGACACTCGCACCACCCTTAGGGTGAAAACTATAATCTATGTATGTATGTTGGTTGATTGCTGGTGTGGTGGCCCATCCACTTCAAGATTCAACATGCTGCACGCTCAGAATTGCTCATCTGCACACCACGGTTTTAACATATAGTTATCTGAGTTACTGTCGCCTTGAACCGGTCTGGCCATTCTCCTCTGACCTTTCTCATTGACAAGGAATTTTCTAACACAGAATTTAGTGGATTTTTTTTTTTTTGTTTTTCACATCATTCCCTGTAAACTCTGGACTATTGTGCTTGAAAATCCCAGTAGTTTCTGAGATACTCAAACCACCCTATCTAGATCATTCCATGGTCCAAGTCACCTAGATCACATTTCTTCCTCATTCTGATGTTTGGTCTGAGAAACAACTGAACCTCTTGGCCGTGTCTACATGCTTTTATGGACTGAGTTGCTGCCGCATAACTGGCTGATTAAGTACTTGCGTTATTGAGGAGGTGTACAGGTGTACCTAATAAAGTGGCCACTGAGGGCATGTGGACAACCAATGGCAGATGCACCAACATCAGCAATGGCAGAAGTCACTTTGCAGAGTCCTCCTCACCCACAGGCAGATGTACCAATATCAGCATTGTCTCCCACGCCAATATCCTTGCAATCAAGGCCTTGATCATACGCCACTTGCCTAACTCTTAACTCCTAAAAACAAGCCTAAGCCACCAGGAGAACAAGGGAAACACTTCAAGGACGTCCTCAAGGCCCAATTGATAAATCTGCTACATCTTGGACTGGCTCAGGGGAAACCTTGGCCGGAGCCACTCAAACCAGCAGAGAAGGGTACAGAGTGGCACTGAGCATTTCAAGTGCCTCTGACAGGACCACGTGGTGGCCAAACACAAAGAAGTATGTAACATCCCAAAGAGCCCGTCCATCCCGCGAAGCTCCATCTGCTTCATCTGGGGAAGAATCACAGAACACAGAAGAGGATGGCACTGGAGTCCATGACGTCTGCACTGAACACGATGCCAAATTAAATCTCCTCGGCCTGTAGGTGATCCACATCCCTCCATTTCCTGCTTATCTAAAAGCTTCTTACATACCACTATCAGATCTACTTATGTAACTACACCTGGCAGTCTGCTCCAGGCACACCACTATAAAAGGAACTTGCCCCACACATCTCCTTCAAACTCACCCCCCACCCTTATAGAAAACCTTCACGATATTGTAAACTTCTCAAAGTTCAAAGTAAAATTTGTTATCGAAGTATGTTTACTATATACAACCTTGAGATTCATTTTCTTGCAGGCAGCCACAAAACAAAGAAACTCAGTAGAATCCACGAAAAACCCCACCCAACAAAGACCAGCAAGCATCCAACATGCAAAAGGGGGACAAATTGTGCAAATATTAAAAAAAAGTAAATGAATAATACTGAGAAACTGAGCTGCAGCAACCCTGAAAGTGAGCCCACGGGCTGCCCAGTCAGTTCAGCACTGAAGTCATCCACTCCGGTCCAAAGCCCCATGGCTGCAGGGCAGCAACTGCTCCTGAGTGGGACCCAAGACTCCCGCACCTTCTGCCCGATGGTAGCAGCGAGGAGAGGGAGGTGGGTCAAACACAGGCAGATAGGGCAGCCTCAGCTGGGGAATCTTGGCTGTCACAGAGCAGTGGGACCGAACTCCAGTCCGTTTTCCACTCTTGGGCCTCGACACTTTAATCTGGCTGGATGTTTTATTTGGAACAGAGCACTGGGGCTGAACACTGGTTCACCTTCTGCTCTTCATCAGGTCTCCTATCTGCAGAGGGCTCACCAACCACCAGAAGACCTAGTCATAGTAGTCATACTTTATTGATCCCGGGGGAAATTTGATTTTCATTACAGTTGCACCATAAATAATAAATAATAATAAAACCATAAATAGTTAAATAGTAATATGTAAATTATGCCAGGAAATAAGTCCAGGACCAGCTTATTGGCTCAGGGTGTCTGACCCTCCAAGGGAGGAGTTGTAAAGTTTGATGGCCACAGGCAGGAATGACTTCCTATGACGCTCTGTGCTGCATCTCGGTGGAATAAGTCTCTGGCTGAATGACTCCTGTGCCCAACCAGTACATTATGTAGTGGATGGGAGACATTGTCCAAAATGACATGCAACTTGGGCAGCATCCTCTTTTCAGACACCACCGTCAGAGAGTCCAGTTCCATCCTCACAACATCACTGGCCTTACGAATGAGTTTGTTGATTCTGCTGGTGTCTGCTACCCTCAGCCTGCTGCCCCAGCACATAACAGCAAACATGATCGCACTGGCCACCACAGGCTCATAGAACATCCTCAGCTTCGTCCGGCAGATGTTAAAGGATCTCAGTCTCCTCAGGAAATAGAGACAGCTCTGACCCTTCTTGTAGACAGCCTCAGTGTTCTTTGACCAGTCCAGTTTATTGTCAATTCAGAAGGGTACAGAACAGTAGTGGGAACAAGTCACTCTCAACCCCATGGGACAACCATAGCAGCAGAGAAATGTCAGGAAATTTCATGTCCATGCCAAATTCAGTCACAAAGCTCGATTAGCTGGGATTAAACTAACTCTTAAAAATGCCATCTTTTTCCTAAATTAGCAGCACACAATGAAGGAAATCCGAACTAATGCAATCCACGTTCATTCCTAATTCTGTGTATGCGAGCCTTCAGTGACAAACAATCATTATAAACAAACGTGGGAATTGAAATGGCGAAAAGTCGGGCATTAGTATTCGACATGAAAAATGGCAAAGCGTGCATCTTTTGAGTTGAGCCTCTGAGCCTCTGCCTGCCACGACAGAAGGAGGGAAGGGCTAGCAGCCAAGGCAGCAGGAGCTGTACGGAAAGGGAGTGAGGGAGAACAGCAGGAACATGACAAGTGAGCGAGAGCAACGGGAAAGGGAGAGAAAAGAGAGGCTGAAGGAACTTGTGTGTGGGAGTAGGAGGAGACCTAGGCAAACAGGGATCAGTAGAAAGATACAGTATATATTTTAACATACATAGACTCAGTTTGACCCTAAATGATAGGTAAAGTATAATAGATAAAGAGTTCAAAAAGATAACTATTTTATTAATTTATGAATGTATGAGTCATTGGCTAGGTCAGTGTTTCTTGTCACTGAAGTGAATGGCTTGCTAAACCCAATCAGAGGAATCAATAACATGCACTGAAGTCACGTACAAGCCCATTCAGTCAGGTATCAACAGATTTTCTTTGCTGTAGAACATCAGTAAGGCAAGTGGATTCCAGATTCTTTCTTCCTCAGCCCTTCATTTCTTCCAGATATCACCTCCCAACTTCTTACTTCATCCCCTCCCCCACACCCCCACATTCACCCTCACCTTGTTTCACATATCAACCTGCCAGCTGGTACTCCTTTCCCTTCTTCCACCTTCTTATTCTTCCTTCGCTGCCCCGATGAAGGGTCTCGGCCCCAAAACGTTGACTGTTAATTCCCCTCCATAGATGCTGACCGACTTGCGACGTTCCTCCAATATTTTGCGTGTTGTACTCAAAATTTCCAGCATCTGCAGAATTTCTTGTGCTTAAACTAATCCAACAGTCTCAGCTTCAAGCTTTTTATTCCTGCTTTATTTTCTACTTGAATTTGAATTCTGTGGTGGGATTTGAATTCCAATTTATAGAGCAATGGTCCAGGCCTCTAGGCGTTAATCCAGATATGTAAGCACTTTGCAACTATACCCTAAATTACTAATCCACTAAAATATGCACAACCAACTAATGAATCCTGACAAAACGCTCACTGGTATCCACTACCTTTTGTAGGATTTTCTGTTCAGGGGTATTGGTGTGTCCATACCAGGCTGTCATGCAGCCAAAGCAACACACACAAAATGCTGGAGGAGCTCAGCAAGTCAGGCAGCATCTACGGAAATGAACAAATACTCAATGTTTCGGGCAGAGACCCTTCTTCAGGCTTGAGAAGAAATGGGGGAGATGCCAGAATACAAAGGTGGAGGGAGGGGAAGGAGAATACCCAGAAGATGATTGGTGAAGTCTGGTGGGTGGGAAAGGTCAAGGGCTGGAGAAGAAAGAATCTGATAGGAGAGGAGAGAAAACATAGAATATAGAAATCTACAGCACATAACAGGCCTTTTGGCTGCCAGCTATGTAACCTACTCTAGAAACTGCCTAGAATTTCCCTAGCACATAGCTCTCTATTTTTCTAAGCTCCATCTACTTCAAGAGGTTCTTGAAGAAGAAGAAGAAGAAGAAAGCCCTTAACTCCGAGTGGAGTCATCGGGACGCCGTCATTTTTACGAGGCCGAGTTGCTAGCTCGACGCTCAACTCAGCATGGATGGAAAGCGTGCAAGGGAGCCGGCTGGATTGGAACTTGGGAGCCTTCGCTCCGAAGTCCGGCACTGATGCCACTAGGCCACCAGCAGGCCAAAGAGGTTCTTAGAAGATCCTTAATATAGGAGAAAGGACAAGAGAAAGGGAAGCAGGAGGGGAACCAGGGGGACATGATAGGCAGGTGAGAAGAGATAAAAAGATAAAAGGCCAGAGAGGGGAATGGGGTGGGGGTTTAATTTTGTTTACCGGAAGGTAAATCGATATTCACGTCATTAGGTTGGAGGCCACCCAGATGGAATACAAAATGTTGCTCCTCCACCCTCAGGGTAGCCTCATCTTGGCACAAGAGGAGGCCATGGACTGATATGTTGAAACAGGAATGGGAATCGGAATTCAAATGTTCAGTCATGAAGTCCTGCTTGTGGCAGACGGTGCAGAGGTGCTCGACAACGCAGTCCCCCAATTTACGACGGTTCTCAGCAATACAGAGGAGGTCGCATCAGGAGCACCAGACACATTAGAGACCCCAGCGGAACAGCAGGTGACGCGATATACAGCCAGTCAATATACTGTCCAATACACATCTACAGGAGTTTGTCGAAGTTTTAGATGTCATGCAAAACTCCTAAGGAAGTAGAGGTGCTGCCGTGCTTTCTTCGTAATTCCACTTACGTGCTGGAGTCACGTCAGGTCCCCGTAAATAATAACACTGAGGAATGGGGCTAACCAAATTCATTGCAATGCCATTACCAAGAGATTTTAAGAAACTTGATAAAGTGCAAAATTCCGAATAGCTAACTGCATATTGAAAAATGTAACGATTACAGCAGGCTTTTTATGACAGAAACTTGTGCTTTGCAAGCCTACTACATCTCAGCATGTATAGAAAGTGAAACAGGATAATCAAAGGCAAAAATACTGTACGTGTCAACTGATGACATGTGTTATCACAATAAGACACAAGAGTCTAAAAGGGAACTGAATACACTGGCCTCAAAGTACACAGCCCACACAAAGTGGGATTTCAGATTAGAGCTGACAAGGCCATGAACTTTGAAGTTACAGGAACTTGATAATAGTTATTGTAATGTCTTCACAACTGCATTAAGACATGCCACATACACATCTCAGATGGTAGCAGCCTAGCTGTAAAACAGAACACTTAACCGCCATGCACGTTGAATCCTTAGAATACTACAGATCATACGCCAACCTCTATCATTGTTACACAGTCACAAAGCAGGCATAGACCACCTTATTTCTCCCGCCTAACAGGTTCAAAGTACGGCCACAGACAAGGGTGTGGATACATGCGTGTGCACTGTTCTCTATTTTCTTTTTATGAAAGGCATTTTCGTCCAACACTTTTACATTTTAAACAAGAAGGTGTACGTGTCAATAAACACATTTCACATTCCTATATATATGTAGCAACACAGTATCTATAAAAAGAGTAAACAGTCGATGTTTTGGGCTGAGACACTTCTTCTCCTCCACCCTCAGATGGGAGGAGCAACTCCTTATATTCCGTCTGGGTGGCCACCAACCTGATGGCATGAATATTGACTTCTCCATCCAGATCTTAACTATATATATTTGTCTTTTCAATGTCAACAGTTATTATCTAGCTACCCATGTAGTTTAATCACACTAATCTCTTCTGTAAACAACAGGAATTCTGCAGATGCTGGAAATTCAAGCAACACACATCAAAGTTGCTGGTGAACAAAGTTGATCGTGACCCCACTAAGGAGCACCAGGCCATTGTCTCCCACACTATCAACGACTTTATCCGCTCAGGGGATCTCCCATCCACTGCTACCAACCTTATAGTTCCCACACCCCGCACTTCCCGTTTCTACCTCCTACCCAAGATCCACAAACCTGCCTGTCCTGGCCGACCTATTGTCTCAGCTTGCTCCTGCCCCACCCAACTCATTTCTGCATACCTCGACACTGTTTTATCACCCCTTGTTCAATCCCTTCCGACCTATGTTCGTGACACTTCTCACGCTCTTAAACTTTTCGATGATTTTAAGTTCCCTGGCCCCCACCGCTTTATTTTCACCATGGATGTCCAGTCCTTATATACTTCCATCCCCCATCAGGAAGGTCTCAAAGCTCTACGCTTCTTTTTGGATTCCAGACCTAATCAGTTCCCCTCTACCACCACTCTGCTCCGTCTAGCGGAATTAGTCCTTACTCTTAATAATTTCTCCTTTTGCTCCTCCCATTTCCTCCAACCTAAAGGTGTAGCTATGGGCACCCGTATGGGTCCTAGCTATGCCTGCCTTTTTGTTGGGTTTGTGGAACAATCTATGTTCCGTGCCTATTCTGGTATCTGTCCCCCACTTTTCCTTCGCTACATCGACGACTGCATTGGCGCTGCTTCCTGCACGCATGCAGAACTCGTTGACTTTATTAACTTTGCCTCCAACTTTCACCCTGCCCTCAAGTTTACCTGGTCCATTTCCGACACCTCCCTCCCCTTTCTAGATCTTTCTGTCTCTGTCTCTGGAGACAGCTTATCCACTGATGTCTACTATAAGCCTACTGACTCTCACAGCTATCTGGACTATTCCTCTTCTCACCCTGTCTCTTGCAAAAACGCCATCCCCTTCTCGCAATTCCTCCATCTCCGCCGCATCTGCTCTCAGGATGAGGCTTTTCATTCTAGGACGAGGGAGATGTCTTCATTTTTTAAAGAAAGGGGCTTCCCTTCCTCCACTATCAACTCTGCTCTTAAACGCATCTCCCCCATTTCACGTACATCTGCTCTCACTCCATCCTCCCACCACCCCACTAGGAATAGGGTTCCCCTTGTCCTCACCTACCACCCCACCAGCCTCCGGGTCCAACATATTATTCTCCGTAACTTCCGCCACCTCCAACGGGATCCCACCACTAAGCACATCTTTCCCTCCCCCACTCTCTCTGCATTCCGCAGGGATCGCTCCCTACACAACTCCCTTGTCCATTCGTCCCCCCCATCCCTCCCTGCTGATCTCCCTCCTGGCACTTATCCGTGTAAGCGGAACAAGTGCTACACATGCCCTTACACTTCCTCCCTTACCACCATTCAGGGCCCCAAACAGTCCTTCCAGGTGAGGCATCACTTCACCTGTGAGTCGACTGGGGTGATATACTGCGTCCGGTGCTCCCGATGTGGCCTTTTATATATTGGTGAGACCCGACGCAGACTGGGAGACCGCTTTGCTGAACATCTACGCTCTGTCCGCCAGAGAAAGCAGGATCTCCCAGTGGCCACACATTTTAATTCCACATCCCATTCCCATTCTGACATGTCTATCCACGGCCTCCTCTACTGTAAAGATGAAGCCACACTCAGGTTGGAGGAACAACACCTTATATTCCGTCTGGGTAGCCTCCAACCTGATGGCATGAACATTGACTTCTCTAACTTCCGCTAGGCCCCACCTCCCCCTCGTACCCCATCTGTTACTCATTTTTATGCACACATTCTTTCTCTCACTCTCCTTTTTCTCCCTCTGTCCCTCTGAATATACCTCTTGCCCATCCTCTGGGTCACCCCCCCCCCCCGTCTTTCTTCCCGGACCTCCTGTCCCATGATCCTCTCGTATCCCCTTTTGCCTATCACCTGTCCAGCTCTCGGCTCTATCCCTCCCCCTCCTGTCTTCTCCTATCATTTTGCATCTCCCCCTCCCCCTCCAGCTTTCAAATCCCTTACTCACTCTTCCTTCAGTTAGTCCTGACGAAGGGTCTCGGCCTGAAACGTCGACTGAATCTCTTCTGTAGGACTTTATCAGAGGGCTTCTGGAAGTCCAAATACCAAAAGTTCTGCCTCAAAGTCCAAATACCACAAGCCCTGCCTCACAATTTACATCCTCAAAATAGGTTTGTGAAACACCATTTTTCTTTTTTGATCCCAGGAATGAAAAGGTTATGAGGAGTGTTTGATGGCTTTGAGCCAGCACTTGCTGGAGTTTACAGAAATGAGAGGGGTTCTCATTGAACCCCATTGAATATTGAAAGGCTTAGATAGAGTGGACGTTTCCTACAGTAGGGAAGTCTGGGACCAGAGAGCCTCAGAAGAGAATGACGTCCCTTTGGAACAGAGGTGAGCAGGAATCTCTTTAGTCAGAGGGTGGTGAATCTGTAGAATTCATTGCCACAGGTGGCTGCAAAGTCATTGAGTATATTTAAAGCAGAGGTTGATAGGTTCTTGATAGGGCACCAAAGGATACAGGAAAGGAGATAGTAGAATGGGGTTGAGAGGGTTAATAAATCAGCCATGATGGAATGGTGAAGAAGACTCAATGGGTCAAATGGCCCAATTCTGCTCCTATGTCCTGTGGTCTTTATAAATTCAGGTTGGATGAAAAAAATCAGTGCGACTGGATAAACGTCCTGTTATCACATCTTTTAAAGTAAACTTCAGCATTTTCCCCACACTGACGTTAAGCTAAGTGTCCTGTTGGTCCCTGTTTCTTCTCCCTCCCTTACCAGAATCTTTAGCAGTGGAGTTACATGAGGCATCCTCCAGTTTGCAGGAGCCGCTCCGAATCTGTAGAATTTTGGAGGCCAACAATTAAGCACTACTATTTCCATGGCTACTTCCTTTCAACACTCTGGGATGCAGACTATCAGCCCCTAGGGATAGTTACTGGCTTTCAGTTCCTTTAATTTCTCTAGTAGTACTTTTATAGCAATACTAATTTCCTTTAGTTTTTCCATTCGATTGGACCCATGGTTTCTGTTTGTTTCCGAGAACTCATTTGTATCATGTCCATAAAGGGAGAAGCAAGGTATTTGTTCAACTGTTCTCCTGATCTTTTTGTTCTCTGTTGTAAATTCTCCTGTATCTGATTGCAAGACTCACTTGAATTTGTCTTTACCAATCTTTTCTTTTCCCACCTGATTGTCGATGATTTTGCTATGCCTGTTTCCTTGCAAGACTTCCCTCATACGCTATTCTGCTATTTTAAATCAATAGTATTGTTTGCTGAATTCTGAACTAATCCTATTCCTCAAACTAGGCCACATTTCTGGCAACTACGTGGCTCCTTTTTGGATCTTAACATTTTTCTTTTGTTGGCCATGATTAGGGCTCCTTTTTTTGATCTTTTATTATGTTTGAGGAGATTTGGCACATCACCAAAGACTCCTGCAAATTTCTACAGAGATTCTACAGAGCATGCCTGGTATGGAGGGCCACTAATGCACTGGACTGGGAAAAGCTGCAGAGGGCTGAAAACTCAGCCAGCTCCATCATGGTCTCTAGCCTCCCCACCTTCCTAGGACATCTTCAAAAGACGATGCCTCAAAAAGGCAGCCTCCATCATTATAGACCCCATCACCCAGGACATGTGCTCCTCTCAATGCTCCTATCAGGGAGGAGGTACAGGAGTCTGAAGACACACACTCAATGATTCAGCACTGCTATTAGTTTTCTGGACAGACAATGAACCCATGAACACTACCTCACTATTTTTGCGCTAATTACTTAATTTAATGGTTTACATATATTCTTATTGTAATTTATAGTATTTTTACGAATTGCACCGTACTGCTGTGCAAAACAACAAATTTTATGACAGTAATGCCAGAGGCTTCGAAGGGTATAAAAATGGGCAATTCCTTTGTGCAAAGAGAGGGGGCGGGGGAGGGAGAGGGAGAGGGAGAGGGAGAGGTCTAGGGTTAGTGGTAGAGTTGGTGAAGATAGGACAAGGATGTGAGAGGGTGAGAATACGTCGAGAAAGAGATAAAAAGATTTCCGTTCCCCTCCCTTCTCATTCTATTTCCCACTCTGGCCTCCTACCTCTTCTCACCTACCTATCACCACCCCCTTGTGCCCCTTTCTCCTGTGGTCCACTCTCCTCTCCAATCAGATTCCTTTCTCTCCAAGCCTTTACCTTTCCCGCCCACCTATCATCATCTAGCTATCCTCCTTCCCCTCTACCCTCCTATTTACTCTAGCATCTCCCCTTCCTTTCCAGTCTTGAGGACGGGTCTCAGCCTGAAACAGTTAATCAGCTTGTTTAGTGGATGATAATTTGTTTTCTGTACTGCAACTCCATTAACCATTTGTTGTCCTTTCTGCATTGCATGCTTTATATAAATCTAATAAAGTGATGTGTGTGTGTGTGTGTATTTATTGTGATTTATAATTTTTATTCTTATGTATTGCAATGTACTGCTGCTGTGAAACAATAAATTTCATGCCATATGCCCGCGATATTAAACCTGATTCGGATTCTTAGTGGGAAACAGAGCCCTGGTGAGGTCATAACAAACCTGGCCATTTTCAGTTTGTAAATTTCAGTTTATTCCAGCTTGTTCCGGCTGTAAAAAGTGCCTCCCCCCACAACATTACTAACTCACAGTGTTCCTGATCCTGACCCCAGCTCTGGCCACACGCTTGGCCCACAGTCCACTCCAGCTTGCACTCCAGTCTAATGAGCAAGCCTGATGGATTTCCGGATTTCTGATTAATCAGATTTTTATCGTGTTACCCATGTTTTCTTCCAGATTGGCAAGCATCCTCTGAATGTTTGATTGTGCATTGAGGAAGGCCTGGAACTAAATGTGAAGCTTCAATGAAAATCATCTTAAAATTCGTTCTGTGTTCTTTTCTGATTCAACTCAGGGCATTCACATATTCACTTGTAAACAAAGGGAGGCACTGCACACATGTTAAACCACAATGTGGCGATAACTTGAAAACAAACTAAAAATCGCCGAGAGGCAAAGCAAGAGGATATGGCATTGTATCACTCGCTTCCAACTAGCTGAAGAATTCCAAGCGGAAAAAGTATGTTTAGTCCTTTATTACAAACCACCAATAAAATCATTCGACTCTTCTGTAATTCATGTAAAACAAAGATGAGCGAAACAAGCGTAATTGAATCAAATACACACATACACACACACACATATACATATATACACACACACACACCTATACATTTACATGTATGTAAATATACATACATTTATACATAAATATATATATATTTATTGTGATTTGTAATTTTTATTCTTATGTATATATATATTTAATTAAACGTAGTACAAAATGCAAGGAAAAATAGTATGGGTTTATGTCTAATCAGATATCTGATGGCAGAGGGGAAGAAACTTTTTTTGAAACATTGAGTGTGTTTCTTTAGGCTACTGTACTCCTCCTTGATGGTAACAATGAGAAGAGGGCATGTCCTGAGTGATGGGAGTCCTAAATGATGCATGCCACCTATTAGAGACATCGCCTTTCGAAGGTGTCCTGCATGCCAGGGAGGCTAGTGCCCATGCGGAGCTGGCAGAATTAACAACTTCTTGCAGCTTTTCCGATCCTGTGCAGTGGCCCCTCCATACCAGACGGTGATGCAACCGGTTAGAATGCTCCCTACGGTAGAAATTTGCGAGCGTCTTTGGCGACATACCAATTCTCCTCAAACTCATAATGATAGAGAGCCACTGCCATACCTTCTTTGTAACTACATCAATCCGTAGATAGATCCTCAGAGAGGTTGACACCCAGGAACTTAAAACTACTGACCATTTCCACTTCTGACACCTCGTTGAGGACTGGTATGTGTTCGCTTGACTTCCGCTTCCTGAAGTATACAATCTATTCTTTGGTCTTACTGACATTGAGTGCAAGGTTGTTGCTGCTTCACCACTCAACCAGCTGATCTATCCCGCTCGTATACACCTCCTCATCATCATCTGAAATTCTGCCAACAATAGTTGTACCATCGGCAAATTTACAGATGGTGCTTGAGCTACGCCTAGCCACCCAGTTATGGGTGTAGACAGAGTACAGCAGTGAGCTAAGCACACATCCTTGAGGCATGTCATGTTGATTGTCAGCGAGGAGATATTATTTCTGACCCACACAGACGGTCGTCTCCTGTTGAGGAAGTCAAGGATCCAATTCCAAAGGGAGGCACAGAGGCCCAGGTTTTGGAGCTTATTGATTAGAACTGAGGTTATGTGACAAACGCTGAGCTGTAGCCAATAAACAGCAGCTTGAAGTAGGTATTGCTATTGTCCAGGTGATCCAAAGTCGAGTGGAAAGCCACTGAGATTGCATCCACTGTAGATGTATTGCGGCAATAGGCAAACGGCAGCCAGTCCAGGACAGGCTCCCGCCGAACTCAATCAGTTCACTGGAAAATTCATTAAACTACCACATAACATGCAAAGTAAACAAGAAACACGTGTGTTTTGGGGAATTTATAAACATCCAATAATCCGGAAAACAGCAACTGAGTACGAAGACAGGCTCTTCGGCCCAGTTCGCCTAGGCCGCCCAAGATACCCATGTAGACTAGCCCCATTTACCTCACTTCTACCAGTGCATTTCTCCATGTGCCTTTGGAATGCAGTTTCTGTACTTGCTTCACCTGTTTCTTCTGCCAGCTTGCTCCTTATACCCATCATCCTCAGAGTGAAGAAGTTACCCCTCAGGTCCCTTTGAAATGTTTCCCCTTTCACTTTAAACCTACACCCTCGGGTGCCTGATCTTCTTCCTTGGGAAAAGGACTGTACGTTCAGCCTCGGCATCCAGCTTTACACCCCTCAGTCTCTTACGCTGCAAACAATAAAGTCCAACTGACCCAGCACCAATGCAAATCCCAAAGGTGCCAGATTTTAGTGTACTGAACAATCCTTGGCTCTGTTACATTACTACTCCTTGGTGTACCTACAATGGCTTCAGCATCTCTCTTCGCTTGCTCTTAGCCGCTGGTATCATTCTCCAAACCAACGCACACTAAAACCTTGACAGACTTCTATAGATGCGTGATTGAGAACATGTTGACTGGTCGAATCACAGGTCTGGTATGGAAACACCCAAGGCCCTTGAATGGAAGATACTGCAAAAAGTAGTGGATGTATGGCCCAGTCCATCGCAGGTAAAGCCCTCCACACCATTGAGCCCATCTACATGAAACATTGTCACAGGAAAGCAGCATCGATCATCAAGGACCCTCACTACCCAGGACATGCTCTCTTCTCACTGCTGCCATCAGGAAGAAAGTACAGGAACCTCAGAACTCACACCTCCAGGATAAGGAGCAGTTATTACCCCTCAACCATCAGACTCTTGAACCAGAGGATCAACACTCAACTTCACTTGCCCCAACACTGAAATGTTCCCACAACCTAAAGACTCACTTCCAAGGACTCTTCATTGATATTTATTTATTATTATTTCTTTCTTTTTGCATTTGCAGAGTTTATTGCCTTTTGCACGCTGGTTAAACGCCCAGTTGGTGCGGTTTTTCATTGATTTTTTATGGCTATTATTCCCTGGATTCATTGAGTATGCCCACAAGAGAATTTACAACAGGGTTGTATAGGGCAACATGTATGTACTTTGACAGTAAGTTTAATTTGAACTTTGCTTCTCATTACATTTGCTTTGTTTCTCAATTGTTTTCATAAACTGCTGAACACACTTCCAGCAAAATCAGACCATTCTCTTCTGTGTGTGTGAAAATGAACAGGTCGTCTTGTTTACACAAATAATCATCCACTCATAAGGTTTTATCCAACTCGGGCAGTTTACCTTATCAGGAGGACACAGAACGATGACTCTCCACTAAACATCGACAACTCCAGCGTAGAGATCATTAAGAGCACCAAATTTCTTGGTGTTCACCTGGCGGAGAATCTCACCTGGTCCCTCAACACCAGCTCCATAGCAAAGAAAGCCCAGCAGCGTCTCTACTTTCTGCGAAGGCTGAGAAATGTCCATCTCCCACCCAGCCCCCATCCTCACCACGTTCTACAGAGGTTGTATTGAGAGCATCCTTAGCAGCTGCATCACTGTCTGGTTCCGGAATTGCACCATCTCAGATCGCAAGACTCTGCAGCGGATAGTGAGGTCAGCTGAGAAGATCATCGGGGTCTCTCTTCCCGCCATTAGACATTTACACCAAACGCTGCATCCATAAAGCAAACAGCATTATGAAGGACCCCACGCACCCCTCATACAAACTCCTCTCCCTCCTGCCATCTGGCAAAAGGCACCGAAGCATTCGGGCTCTCACGACCAGACTATGTAACAGTTTCTTCCCCCAAGCCATCAGACTCCTCAAAACCCAGAGCCTGGACTCACACCAACCAACTGCCCTCTACTGTGCCTATTGTCTTGTTTATTATTTATTGTAACGCCTGCACTGTTTTGAGCACTTTATGCAGTCCTGGGTAGGTCTGTAGTCTAGTGTAGTTTTATGTAGTTCAATGTAGTTTTTGTACTATTCATGTAGCACCATGGTCCTGAAAAAGGTTGTCTCATTTTTACTGTGTACTGCACCAGCAGTTAAGGTCGAAATGACAATAAAAAGTGACTTGACTTGACTTGATGTGTCTTTGTTGTATTGCTTATCACGTACTGCTAGCTATCATAGAAACATAGAAAATAGGTGCAGGAGTAGGCCATTCTGCCCTTCGAGCCTGCACCGCCATTTATTATGATCATGGCTGATCATCCAACTCAGGACCCAGCCTTCCCTCCATACCCCCTGACCCCTGTAGCCACAAGGGCCATATCTAACTTCCTTTTAAACATAGCTAATGAACTGGCCTCAACAGTTTGCTGTGGCAGAGAATTCCACAGATTCACCACTCTCTGTGTGAAGAAGTTTTTCCTAACCTCGGTCCTAAAAGGCTTCCCCTCTATCCTCAAACTGTGACCCCTCGTTCTAGACCTCCCCAACATCGGGAACAATCTTCCCGCATCTAGCCTGTCCAATCCTTTTAGGATCTTATACGTTTCAATCAGATCCCCCCTCAATCTTCTAAATTCCAACGAGTACAAGCCCAGTTCATCCAGTCTTTCTTCATATGAAAGACCTGCCATCCCAGGAATCAATCTGGTGAACCTTCTTTGTACTCCCTCTATGGCAAAGATGTCTTTCCTCAGATTAGGGGACCAAAACTGCACACAATACTCCAGGTGTGGTCTCACCAAGGCCTTGTACAACTGCAGTAGTACCTCCCTGCTCCTGTACTCGAATCCTCTCGCTATAAATGCCAGCATACCGTTCGCCTTTTTCACCGCCTGCTGTACCTGGATGCCCACTTTCAATGACTGGTGTATAATGACACCCAGGTCTCGTTGCACCTCCCCTTTTCCTAATCGGCCACCATTCAGATAATAATCTGTTTTCCTATTTTTGCCACCAAAATTCTCATTCTCAATGCTGAGGAAAAATGGGAGAGGTGTAAATTTGTGTAGACCCTGCTAACTGTACATGCAAGATTAGCAAATTGCATCTTGTTCATCCTCTACAGCTTCGTTTAATGTTACTCTGCAGTGTCCTGATAGCTGCCTCATTCTGTTCGCCTTGGGCAAAGGTGCTAATGGCGCTGTCCACCCGTTCCAGTCACTTCTCACAAACACACGATTTTTTTTTTACCCTGCTGCCTAGATCAGGGGCTGATCTGGGTTTGCATCTGGTCTGATAATGAGTAAAGCCAAGGAGCTGTCTTCAAATAAATGCACTGAACGTCAGAGCATTAATGCCAAAAGCATTTTCCAACCTAGCTGAGCTGTCTCAACTAGTTTTCTTTGATGTCGGTTTGAATCCCTAATTTGTTGGTTTGCCTTCCCATTCTGTTATACATGGAACATGAAAAGGCCATTTATCCTAAAATGCCCAGCTAAAAAGTAAATCAAAAACACCAAAACACTAATCCCTCCTACCAACACCATGTCCATATCCCTCCATCTTCCTTACATCCATGTGCCTATCCAAATGCCTCCTAAAAGCCTTTAATGTATTTGCCTCTACCACCGTACCAGGCAGCACATTCCAGGCATTCACAACTCTTGAGTAAACAACTTACCCTCACATATTATGAACCTAACCCCATTGCACCTTCAATACATGTCCTCTGGTAAGACATTTCAACGCTGGGAAACAGATACTCTCTGTCCATTCTATCTATGCCTCTCATAATCTTGTGATTATGTGAGGTAACGTGCATTCCACTTGAACGTCCTCAGAAATTCATCTCCATTCTACATACACAACTTGATGGCGTGCAGCCTGTCCTCTTATCCAACCGGTCCTCAACAGATCCAATGTCAATGTCGACTGGGGTGAAGAAAAGCAGTGCCAAAAGTCCACTTCTTCCTCTCCTTCCACCAATTCTGGTTTCTTCCCTCTACCTTTCCAGCCCTGATGAAAGGTCTCAGCCAGTAACGCCAACTGTTTATTCCCCTCCATAGATGCTGCCTGATCTGCTGAGTTCCTCCAGCATTTTGTGTCTGAGCAGACGCTGTACTTCCTGAGGTAGTCGGTAAAACTCCATCTTCCCCAGAAAAGACAACCATTTTCCAACCTGCTCCTGCAATACAACACTGCCTTTGAAAATAAAGATCTAGAATGAAACCCTGGGAAAGGTTAAGGCCAGGCATCAAAAATTCCTGCAAGGAATTTTCACATTCTCCCCATTACCATGTGGGTTTTCTCCAGGCGCCCTGTTTTCCACCCAAAGACATACCAATTGGTAGGTAAATTGGTCATTGTAAATTGATTAGGCTCAGATTAAATTGGGGGATTGCTGGGCAGTGTGGCCCCCAAGGCCAGAATGACCTGTTCTGTGCTGTATCTCAATAAATAATGAGATTCACTATCACTAGTACAGTACCAGTATGGTCTTTGCCCTGTCTATTGAAAAAAACACTCCAATGACCATGCCAACACTGGCCACTGTGAACGGAGAAGCGTGTGCAATCACTACATCTTGGGGCTGAATGCCCTCAAAACCATGGAGATGCCTATCAACTTCAGGAGAAATGTGTCCCCTTTCCATCCACTCCTCGTCAACAACTCTACAGTTTGCACCGCTTCAACATTCAGCTTCCTGGGGGGGGGGGGGTCATGATTTTGCAGGGCCGCATGCGGTGCAGCCATATCTCCTTCATTAACAAGGCTCAGCAGACGCTGTACTTCCTGAGGTAGTCGGTAAAACTCCATCTTCCCCAGAAAAGACAGCTGTAATTCTACACTGCCATCGTAGGGAGCGCCTCACATCAGCCATTACTGTTTGGTTTGGTGCTACATCCTCTCACAGTATATGAAAACTACAATGCATTGTCAGGAGAGCAGAGAAGATCACAGGCTGCGGTCTACCATCACAGCAGGACTTGCCTGCGTCCAGGACGAAGAAGCGAGCCAGAAAATAATCATTGTGGACACTAGCCACCCTGCAAACTGCCTTTTCCAAAAGCTCTATAGGGCTATTAAATCAAAAAGTCACACCACCTTAAAAGTTTCTTCTCCCAGGAAGTTGACCTAATTAACCATTCTAGTTAACCATTCCCCTCCCTTCTCTCTATTATCCCCATCACTGTACTGCAAGCACTTTTAACCACTTTTTCTAAAGCTGTTTACATTATAAATACATGCTCATATTTATGTATTTATGTGAATTTTATTCCATATCCACACTTTAAACTCTAACTCTACTTTTATATATTGTTTATTCTTTGTAATTGTTGAATGCAGCTGCTTTTTGTTGCATACTGCACTCGCACGTCACAGAAAATTCTTAATTGAGTGGACTCTGGTTAATTGGGCCATTGGTTAACCAGGGCAGCCACTTATTTGGGACAGGAGTCTGTTGCCGAACAGATTCTAACTAGCTTCAGTCCATCAGTTGTATGCACGCCATGTGGCCGTTAGGTACTACACCATGCTTAGACTGAATGGTTTTTAAATAACATCACCTGCATGTTTTTGTGCTCAAAAAGCAGTGATTTTTGTCATTGATAGTTGGTGAGTAACAAGCAGCAAGACAATTCGGAACTGCTCTGCTCACTGCACAGATGCCAGAAACAGCCAGGAGTGAAAATGAGACAATTTCACTTCTTCAACAAGGTCGGAAGCATTGTCTGAAGGCCGTCTATTTTCTGCACCGGGTGTCTGCACTGATTTTGTTCATTTACAATCAATCGAAAGAACACAGCAGTGAACATGCATTAACACCTCCATCGATAACAATGAGGAACTAATACACCGTTTTATAGTGCTGTAATTTGTTGCACAGTTAAACAGTAGTTTGTTTTCTTTATATATAACTTTTTAACTATTTCTACAAAACCTTGGCTAATTGGGTTAGCGGCTCAATTGGGCCAAAACGTACTGGTCCTGATTTATCCCAATTAACCGGAATCCGTGTAAATATATATAGCATAAAGCTGATCCATCCTCTCTCATGTCAAGCGATCAGCAGGCAGCAAGAGGAAGAGAGTTCTTTGGAACGTTGAAGGTTGAAGGGGGACTTGATAGAGGTATTTAAAATTATGAGGGGGATAGATAGAGTTGACGTGGATAGGCTTTTTCTATTGAGAGTGGGGGAGATTCAAACAAGAGGACATGAGTTGAGAGTTAAAGGGCAAAAGTTTAGGGGTAACATGAGGGGAAACTTCTTTACTCAGAGAGTGGTAGCTATGTGGACCGAGTTTCCAGCAGAAGTGGTTGAGGCAGGTTCGATGTTGTCATTTAAAGTTAAATTGGATAGATATACGGACAGGAAAGGAATAGAGGGTTATGGGCTGAGTGCAGGTCGGTGGGACTAGGTGAAAGTAAGAGTTCGGCACGGACTAGAAGGGCTGAGATGGCCTGTTTCCGTGCTGTAATTGTTATATGGTTATAAGAAATGACTCAGGATGTTCCAACTGACTATAAAAAACCAATCCCAAACAGTCTGGAAGGTTCCTCCAAAAGGAGTGATATCCCAAATGACTTGTGGGAATCTTTGTCCCATGACCATTCAAAATGGTGAAGGGACATCCAGGATGGCATTGAGAATTTTGTTCAGATCACACAGAAGCCCAGGAGCGCACCAACACTCAAACAACCTGCTTTATTAAGTATCTCCTGCCCCACTTGTGGCAGTGGTGGTCTCACACTGGTCTTTATCAGCATGCTCAGCACCAAAGAACCAAAGTGGAAGCACGTCACCTTGAGCCCTGATTGATTAAGAGGAAGAACTTCATCTTGATTAATAAAGCCAGCAAGTAGTATGGATCTGGATTAGAATCTGACCTTCAAGTGTTTGAAAGATTATTGATCTGAAACTGCAATTGTGTTCCTCTCTCCACTGAGGTTGTACTGTCTGCTTCCCCTGTGGCTCTCTCCACATCCTACAATTTCCTCCCACATCCCAAAGCTGCAAGTTGGTAGGTTAATTGGATCCTGTAAAGTACCCCTGATCTGGTGAGTGGTAAGAAAGTCAGGGTGGAATTGAGGGGTATGCAAAATAATAAGTAAAAGGGAAATAAAGAGGGGGGAATGATGGGATTGCACTGAGGGTTATCAGCAACTAAATGAGCCAAATGGGTTCCTTCAAAGTCATGATAAAGATTTGCAAAATCTTATCATACAGGACACTTTCAGTTTGATGGCTCTTTTCATCAACAGCATCTCTTGAAACTGCTGAAATGCCATGACTTATAATCGAACAGTCTGTGCAGAACTGATTGCTAATCAACACGTTAGGCCGAAAGGATGTTTGCTGCCATTCCTGACGGTGACACAGACACTGTACAATCCCAGTACCTCTGTGCTTGAAGGAACACCCACGTTAGGAAGTCTTCTATCCACTGCTATTTCCAATTTCCACTGGAACTGCTTTGGTGCCTGATCCTAATCTGTCGAAGTTTAGAGTTCAATTCTGACGCCGTCTGTAAGCAGTTTGTACATGCTCAAAGTTCAAAGTTCCAAGTACGTGTATTATTAAAGCACATATACATTACAACATACAACCCTGAGATTCGTTTTCTTCTTGTGGGCACACTCAGTAAATCCAAGAGACTTAATAGAATCAAAGACCGCACCTAACAGGGCAGGCAACCAACATGCAAAAAAGAACAATGTGCAAATACGAAAGAAAAAATAAATAATAATAAATAAGTAAGCAATAAATATCGAGAACATGATCACTTCCATAAAAATGTTGATTCCATTAATTAGAAATTTATCAGTTTTTCTCAGTAACTGACTGAATTAGTTCATCTGTCAGTCCATAAACGTATGGTATTATAACTTAACACACACACAGTACTGTGCAAAAGTCTCAGCACACATTTATATGTGCTAAGACTTTTGCACAGTACTGTGGTAATTTTATATATTGCATTGTACTGCTGCTGCGGGAAAGAAAAACAAAAATCACGACATATGAGAGTGATGTTAAACCCGATTCTGATGTGGGTCTCTATTGTGGACTGAGAGTGGGAAGGAGGCAGGGAGAGGGGAATCATGGTTGCGAAAAGGGGAAGGTAGTGGGGAGGGAGCAGGAAGCACGAGAGAGACATTCTGTAATGATCAATAAACCAGTGGTTTGGAATCAAATGACTGTGCCTGGAGTCTGCCCCTACACCAACCCCCCCTTCCCTGGCACACCTCTGCCACCCGTTTATTTATTTATTGTTGTTTCCTTTTTTCTCTTTTTGTTACTGCACAATCTGTTGTCTTTTAAACATTGGTAGTTTGTCCGTCTTTGTTTTTCGTTGACTCTTTGGTGTTTCTTTGTATTTATTCTGAATGCCTTGCAGAAAATGAATCTCAGGCCAGTAACGGATGCCATATACTGTATGTACAGTACTGTGCGAAAAACAGGCACATATTATAATTATCTGGGCTGTCTAAGACTTTTGCACACTACTGGATTTATCCATGTGAAGCAGAGAGTGAGTTTGTAAATCAGTCGGGAGCAAAGGATGTTGGGCACGGCGAGGGTGGAGTGCCATGGGACGAGTGTGGGTCAGGTGGCAGAGATGTGGCACCGGTTCAACGTAATATTTATCTTTACCGTAAATACACGTCACTACGTAAAATCCAGAGATCCTTTTTCGGAGGACAGACTTAGCAAATCTATAGATCAGCAAATGTAAACAGGATCTGTAAACTGCAAACATCAGGAACTGTAAACTGTAAACAAGCTGTGCAAATGCAGATATAAATAAATAGCAATAAATAACGAGTATGAAATAACAAGATAAAAGAGTCCTTAAATGAGTGTAGTTATCTCCTTTTGTTCAAGAGCCTGATGGCTGAAGGGTAGTAACTATTCTTGAACCTGGTGGTGTGGTCCTGAAGCTCTTGTACCTTCTACACGATGGCAGCAGCGAGAAAAGAGCACGGCTGGGTGGTGAGGATCTTTGATGATGGATGCTGCTTTCCTACAACAATGTTTCATGTAGATGTGCTCAATGGTTGGGAGACCTTTACCTGTGAAGTACTGAGACAAATCCACTACCTTTTGTAGGATTTCCCACTCAAAGGCACTGGCATTTCCATACCAGGCCATGATGCAGCCAGTCAGCACATTTTCCACCACACATCTATAGAAGTTTGCCAAAGTTTTTGATGACATGCTAAATCTCCTCAGACTCCTGAGGAAGAAGAGGTGCTGTCATGCTTTCTTTGCAATTATATTTATATGATGGGTCCAGGACAGGTCCTCTGAGATAGTGACACCCAGGTATTCAAAGCTACTGACCCTCTCCACCCCTGACCCTCCATTGATTACTGACTCAAGGACCTCTGGTTTTTCTCTCTCCTGGTCTACTATCAGTTCCTCGGTCTTATTGACATTGAGTGAGAGGTTGTTGTTATTACACCACTCAGCCAAACTTTCAGTCTCCCTCCTGAATGCTGATTCATCACCACCTTTGATACAACCCACAACTGTGGTGTCATCAACAAACTTGTATATGGTGTTGGAGTTGTACTTAGCTGTACAGTCGTGGGTGTAAAGAGAGCAGAGCAGGGGGCTAAGTACACATCCCTGTGGTGCTCCTGTGCTGATGGAGATTGTGGAGGAGATGTTTTTGCAAATCCAAACTGACATGGGTCTATGAGTGAGACAATAGAGGATCCAATTGCACAAGGGGGTACTGAGGCTCAGGTCTTGAAGTTTACTGATTAGTTCAAACGGGACGACGTTAAATACCGAGCTATAATCAATAAAGAGCATCCTGATGTTTGCATCTTTGTTGTCCAGATGTTCCAGGGTTGTGTGAAGAGCCAACAAGATAGCATCTGCTGTAGACCTGTTGCATTGGTAAGCAAATTGGAGCAGATCCAAGCGCCCACTCAAACAGGAGTTGATAGTCTTCAACACCAGCCTCAAAAAACACTTCATCACTGTGTATGTAAGTGCCACTGGGCAACAGTCATTTAGACAGGTTACCACGCTCTTCTTCGGCAGCGATACGGTTGAAGCAGCTGAGTACCACACACTGCCAGAGTGAGACATTGAAGATATCCGTGAATACCCCAGCCAGTTGGGTGGCACAAATCTTCAGTACTCAGCCAGGTATTCCGTCCGGACCAGATGCTTTCCTTGGATTCACTCTCTTGAAGGCAGCCCACACATCATCTTCGGATACTGAGACCAAATGATCATCGGGAGACGTGGGGGTGCGGGTTGGTTCCTCCCTGTTCTGGTGATTAATGCGAGCACAGAAGGCACTGAGCTCATCTGGAAGTGATACTCTGCTGTCCCATATACCACAAGATTTAACTCTGTTGGAGGTTATGGCATTGAAACTGTGCCACGGCTGTCAAACATCCCTCGTTGCTTCCAGTCTAGTCTGGAATCTCCACTTCACTCGAAAGATGACTTTCGGGAGATCATAGCTGTACCCCTTGTGGCATTCTTGATCTCCAGACTCGAATGCCTCTGATCTGGCTCTCAGCAGGGTCCGGATTTCATTGTTCGTTCAGGGCTTCTGATCGGGGAAAACATTGAATAATTCTGTGGGACACACTCATCCACCGCTGTTTTAACAGAGTCGGTAACAACCCTGGTGTAGTCATTAGGTCCTCAGATGACATTTTGAATGCGGCCTAGTCTACCAACTCAGGGCAATCCTGTAACTGTTCGTCAGCCTCCCACGACACCTTGTAGTTGTCTTAATCTCTGGAGCCTCGCTGTATGCAGGAAGCAGGAGTACAGCCAAATAATCCGACTTGCCAAAATGCGGTCTCGGGAAGGAACGATAGGCATTCCCTATTGCAATGTAGCAGTGGTCTAGTGTGTTGGGACCTTCGGAGCAACAGGCTACAGGCTGGTGATAATTGGGCAGGGTTTTCTTCAGACAGACCGGGTTAATGTTGCCGACTATAATTTGAAATGCGCCGGGATGGGCAGTTTCTTGTTTACAGACAAGACAGCATCGAGTTTTGCGAGTGCTTGCTTACAATCGGCCACTGGTGGTACGTAAACTGCAGACAGGATCACGGATGAGAACTCCTGGGGCAAGTAGAATGGTCTACATTTAATCGTTAATTGTTCTAAGTCAGGGGGACAATAAGTTGACGTAACCCCAACTTCCGTGCACCAGTGAGAATTCACTAAACAGCGCATTCCGCCACCTCGTTCCTTACAGAATTCACAGTCTGATTTCCAGTCATATCACTGCATCCAGTGTATCTGCATTTAACCAAGTTTCAATGCAACAAATGATTACCATTTGCCTCATCTGCCCCTGATACAGCAGCCTTCCCCTGAGATCGTCAATCTTATTTTCTAGCGACTGCATATTCACCAAGATACCAGGTAGGGAAGGCCCCATCACTCTACATTTCAGCCTGGCTTGAACTCCGCCTCTCCTGCCACTTTCAGCCAATGGCGTTGACCCTTAAAGGTGCCATGCTTAACCGCTCCGCATTAACCGTCGAACGCGAGATCTGAAGATCATGGATATAATTTCATAGTCCGTTGTTAAGAGGAAATTTACATGCTACAGACTGCAGTGAAAGCAGTTCAAAAGAAGTATATTTAAGAGGAAAACTGGTACGATTTCCTGCAGCCTGCAGAGACTCACCGATATACGCTGCCACCATCTTACCAAAGAAAAGGGTAAGGTTATTTGATTCCAAACAAATGGTTTATTGATCATTGCAGAATGTCTCCCTGGTGCTTCCTGCTTCCTCCCCTCTCTCTTCCCCTTTTCCCAATCATGATTCCCCTCTCCTGCCCACTTCCCACTCTCAGTCCATATGAGAATCAGGTTTATCATCACTCACGTTATGAAAGTTGGTTTTTTTTTTATTTTGCGGCGACCTTACAGTGCAATACATAATACCACAATACTGTGCAAAAGTCTTAGGTACCCTAGCTATATTTACATGCCTAAGACCTTTGCACAGTCCAGTACTTTGATAATGAATTTTCTTTGAACTTTGTGTGTATGGCAAGTATTTCAAGTTGTAATCTATATATATTCTCTGACCCATTTGAGAAGATACATCACCATGCAACATGCCCAATACCTCTATAGATTGTTGCTCTTCTGTGCTTGCACATCACATCATATTTTGCTAAAGTATTCACTTTTCAATATGTTAGCAATATGCCAGTAAGTGCAGAGAAAATCAAGGCGACTTAGCGATCTGAGAAAGTGAGGTCCTGCTACAGCTGAACAGGCTGAAAGTTAATAAATCTCTAGGACCAGACAACATACATCCAAGGGTAATTAAAGAGGTCTCTGACTATATATACAAACCCCTAACAATGCATGTTTCAAAAATTAGTGAAGATCAGAGAAATCCCGAAGGACAGGAAAAGGGCTAACATTGCCCCAGTGTACAAGAAGGGTGATCGCACCAACCCTGGTGACTTTAGATCAGTAAGCTTACTGTGTATCAAAGGTAAGACAATGGAAACAATAATAAAGAATGAGATGGAAAAGCAGCTGATAAGAAAGAGCATGTTAGCAGAAAGCCAGCGCGGGTTGAGAAAGGGAAAAATCATGTTTTACTAATGTGCTGGAGTTCTATGAAGAGGAAACTAAAATTTATGATAACTATAGAGTGGTTGATATCATTTACTTAGACCTTCGGAAGGCTTTTGACAAGGCAAGAGGTTAATAATCAAATAACAGGAGTTAGGGACTCGAGGTAAGTCCGCGAATGGGTGCAGAATTGGCTCAAAAGCATTAATGATTTGAATAAGCACAGAAAAAAATAGCTAGTAAAGTTTGCAGATGGCACAAAAGTAGGGGGACAGGCTGATAACATTCAGGCAGCAGAACCAATACAGTTACATCCTGATGAGGGCAGATAAAATTTACTGCAAGTAAATATTACATATGGAAAGTAGAAATATCAGATATAAATATACAATGGAGGGTCTTGATTTAGAAAGTGCACTGTATGAGGACTTGGGCATCCTGGTAGACATCTGGATAATGCACAGAAGGCTAATATAGTGTTGGACTATATAATGAGCTCAGTGGAGTTCAAGTCTAGAGATGCTCTCCTTAAGATGCTCTAATGTGTTTGTGAGGCCACACCTTGCGTACTGCGTACAATTTTGATTATCCATATTGTGTGAGAGATGTGAAGGCACTGGAGAGAGTTCAGAGAAGGGTGACAAGACTCGAATTCCAGGTCTGCAGGGTATGAGCTAAGACGAAAGATTTTTCACCTAGGTAGACGTAGAATGAGAGGAGACATGACAGAAGTGTTCAAAATCATTTAGGGTATAAGTAAGGAGGAAAGCAGCTGCTACTTTAAAATTAACCCATCATCAAGGACGCAGGGCCAAAAGTGCAGACTGGTTAAAGGGAGATTTCAGAGTAATGTCAGGAAGCATTTCTTTATACAGCGAGTTGTGGGCACATGGAACAAACTACCGAGTTGTGTAGTTGAGCATAGTACCTTAGAGAGTTTCAAAATCTAAACTCCATAGTTATTTCAACACATTATGCGAATGGGAATTTGGCAAGCTTTGTTGGGCTGAATGGCCTGTTCTTGTCAAAACTTTCTAATGGTCTAATGTTTGGCTTCACCTTCACTTTCAACCTGGATAAAACTGTCCACTTTAAAGCACATTTGATTGATGTACAAGCTAAAGAGTTCACCAGTTACACACACAAAAACTCCTGTCGACCAGTCAGGGCAAACAAGTGGCCCTAATCCTATTCAGCAGTGACACAATTAGACCTGGGGCATGCAAAGCTCGAGTGATAGGCCATTGTCCTAAGCACAATGAACACTGCACAGCCTCTTCAGTACATGCTGTGATGGACAAACAGGATTCCAGATTTCCAATGAATGGGCCTGATATATTAATTCAAAGTCAAAGTAAATATATTATCTAAGTATGTACCACAATCAGAATCAGGTTTAATATCACTGTCTTATGTCATGAGATTTGTTAACTTTGCAGCAGCAGTACAATGCAATACATAATAACAGAGAAAACATTGTAAATTACAGTATGAATATATTTATTAAATAGTTAAATTAAATAAACAGTGCAAAAAAGGTAGTGAGGTAGTGTTCATGGGTTCAATGTCCATTCAGAAATCTGGTGGCAGAGGGGAAGAAGTTATTCCTGAACCGTTGAGTGTGTGCTTTCAGGCTTCTGCCCTGGGTGATGGGGATCCTTAATGATGGATGCTGCCTTTTCCTTGAAGATGTCCTGGATACTATGGAGGCTAGTGTCCATGATAGAGCTAATTTTATAACTCCCTAAAGCTTAATATTTAATATCCTGAGATTAATTTTCTTGCTAGCATTTATAGGAAAATAAATAAATGAAATAGAATTTATGAAAAGCTATACCTAAACAATGACCGTCAAACACCCAACGTGCAAAAAAGACAAATTATGCAAATAATAATTAAAAAATACAAGAACATGAGTTGCAGAGTTCTTGAAAGTGAGTCTCCTTCCACACAGAGTTTCTGTTTCCAAAATTGCTACCTGACCTGTTGAGTGTTTCCAGCATTTTGTAATAAACAAGATTCCATGTGAAAGGTTTCAGGAAATACTACAGTGTTGATGCCGCAAGCTCATCGAAGACTTGCCTTGCTAGAGTCCTCAGGATAATGCAACAATCCAGACTAGAAACTTCCTGGGATTCTATCCTAATCACCTACTTACAAACTGTTTGCAAATGTATTGGCACTGTATGTATGCCTCAAAAGAGTGGGTGGTTTATGTGCGAGTCAGAACATTTAAACTAATTATATGTTGTGGTCTTCAAACTCCTGCCACAGTTGTGAAGGCTTGAAGCATCATTTTCATCTTGTCATGAGAAACAGGGAAGTCGAAAGACTCTCATGCCCAGTGGGTTAGAAAGGAAACAGTTTGCCCATGCAAGTAGGTACACAGAGTTAATACTCAAAACATGCACAAGTCTGTGACTTTCTGCTCAACTGGTAAGGCTTCCAAACTGTGGGATATTCTGCTGGTCCCACATTTTAATTCTACTTTCCATGCCAATTCGGATATGTTGGTCCATGGCCTCCAAGTTGAGGCTACACTCAAGTTGGCGAGCAACACCTCATATTTCATTTAGATAGCCTCCAACCTGATGGCATGAAGAGGAATTTTGCTAACTTCCAGTAATTTCTTCCCCTTCCCCTCCTATTTTTTTTTTCAGATCCCCATTCTGCCTCCTCTCTTACTCCTTCCCTTCTCCTCACCTGCCTATCACCTCCCTCTGGTGCCGTTCCTCCTCTCCTTTCTCCCATGGTCTACTCTCCTCTCCTATCAGATTCCTTCTTTGTTAGCCCTTTACCTTTTCCAGTTATCACCTGCTAGCTACTCACTTCATTCCCCCCCCCCCCAAACACCTTCCCCTTCACCTGGCTTCACCTCTCTCCTGCCAGCTTGTGTATGCCTTCTCACACCCACCCCCAACCTTCTTAGTCTGGCTTCTTTCCCCTTCCTTTCCAGTTCTGATGAAAGATCTTGGCTCAAAATGTTGACTGTTTATTACTTCCCTCTACAGATGCTGCCTGACCTGCTGAGTTCCTCCAGCATTTTGTATGTTGCTCCACATTAGATCTGTATCTTTCTATACCTTGATTATTCAAGTGCTGGTCTATAATCTCTTAGAATGCTGTGTTTGGGTCTGCCTGAAGCATCTCCACTGGCTTGATGTTCCAAATAGCAAGCCTTCTCTGTGCAGAAAACTTTCCCCTCTTATCCCAAGCCCCGTCTCACCTTAAACATCTGCTCTCTCACGTTAGACAGCCTCACCATGGATAAAGATTCCTAATATCTATGTATGCCTCTCACAATTTTATACACCTCTCCCAAATAAGACACAGCCTTTGCCAATCTTTCCTTGAACCGAAAACTCTTGCATTTGAACAATATCTTGGTGGATCTAAAGCTAGTACAGTGCAATCAAAAGTTTAAAGGTTCATGCACTATCCAAGTATGCATGCAATATACAACTCTGGGACTGTTCTTCTCCAGATAGCCACCAAACAAAGAAAAACCATGCAAGTCAGTGCAAAGAGAAACAGCAAACCCAGCCCCCCCGCACAGAAAAAGAGAATGGCAATATGATCATCAACTCCCCCCAAATTCCACCCCTCCTTTCCCAAACAAAAACACAATCGGAAAATCACCTCCCAAGCCCCTTACCCTGCACAAAAGTGCAATAAGAATATCAACACCTTCCCCAGCACCAAAATAAACAATAAGAAAGTACGTGGGAAAACAAAGAACACAGAATATAAAATTCATAAGACTGAAAAAGTCCATAGTCCATAATCACATCCCACTTCATCATCATTATGTGCCGTGTTGTATGGTGTGGGTGATCACGGTCAATCTTGGCAAATTTTTCAACAGAAGTGGTTTGTGGAGGGAAGGAGCACCTTACACCTCCTCTGGCAGGGACATATCTCCACCCCACCACCCAATGCTAATTCCACGGTTCCACTGAAAACTCGGTAATCTTGCGACAGTGAACATGTATTGATAAGGACTGATAAAGTGGTTTGAGAAACAAGAGGTCTGAGGAAAGGATGAGTTGACCTGAACAGTCTTGGAGAGTCAGGACTGTTACCGAGCCTCTCTGTCCAGCACACATCAGTGTCTATCACTGGAAGTGACGAAGGTATTACAGAAATGATGAAGTACTCTATAAATACAATTTACAGAGCTTTCTTGTTTGGCAGGGTTGTACAGTGAATAACACGAAAGGGTTCCTGGCACTTAAACCAGACATACATAATTAAGTCTGGTACACAGGTGCAGCTGAATTTGGATCGTGACTTTCCCTACTAATCCAGAACATCCACAGTAAGTACATGATTAATTTGTGACACAGTTTCTGCCACTCCTAGACAGTGATTACCTATGCGCCCGTCTGCTAAATGTAGAAAGTTAAAAAGTGGACTGGTATCACTGTTGTACTCAGCAAAAAAAATTATGTCAATCCTTCACAGAATCTCTCACATTTTTTAAACCGTGACCTTGCAACCCATTATATTAAAAGCCTTGTGAAACCTTTTTCACTTTATCCTCACTAGTTGCACATACACACAGCAGCCACTTTATCAGGGACATGAGGGGAACCCGTTGCAGTCTTCTGCTGCTGTAGGCCATCCACTTCAAGGTTCCACGTTTTGTGCGTTCAGAGAAGCTCTTCTGCACACCGCTGTCGTAATATGTGGTTGTTTGAGTTGCTGTCGCCTTCCTGTTAGCTTGAACCTTGTCTAGCCATTCTCCCCTGATTTCTCTCAATTACAAGGAACTTTCATCCACAAAACTGCCACTCGCTGGATGTTTTTGTTTGTTTTCTCCCAACCTTCTCTGTAAACTCTAAAGACTGTAGTGCGTGGAAACCCCAGGAAGTCAGCAGTTTCTGAGAGACTCAAACCACCCCATCTGGCACCAACAATCATTCCACAATCAAAACCACATAGATCACATTCCTTCCCCATTCTGATGATTGGTCTGATCAACTGAACCTTTTGACCATGTCTACATGCTTTTACACATTGAGCTGCTGCCACGTGATTGGCTGATTACATATTTGCATGAATGCGGTGTACATAATAAAGTAGCCACTGATGGCATCCGATGTCATTTATTATGCACAAGAAAAATTCTTTGGAATTAAATGACCCCTAAGAATGTGAAAATCCCATTAGCAACATTTTGGCTGTTAATTTAGTCCTTATCGCCTTGTTCGTATTGGGGAAACTTCCACGTCTTTTATACCTGGTTACAGGTTTCCTTGAATTTGTGACATGAAGTGTCACCTGCAGGATTATTGAGGAGAATGAAATTAAAGCACAGTTCTTCGTCATGTCGGATGGACTCCTCAGGCTGATCTGCACTTCAGCTAGTAGTCTAGAAGGGAAAGTACACCATCTTCCTCAAGCTAAGGTTCCTTGAAGTATATAATTCACCAGCAGTCTATAACAAAGCAACTCTGCACTAGCTTCAGACAGAACTATAACATCATTATAACAAAGTCAGATATAACTATTGAGAAATTTTAATTAATTGTGGGATAATATTCGTCAGTACTTTCAAAAGCTATCAGACAACAGAACAAGGTAAGTGTACAAAACAGATCAAAGTAACAGTGGATTGCCAAAGTATTTTAAAAAGATGGAATCCAACAAGTCTTGTTAATTTGATGTTTATACTTACTAACATAAAAAAGATTCCCTATTGCACATTTTGGGTGATCATTTAAATCTATCAGAAGTATTTTTCCCCCAGTTTAAACCTCGCTACAAAAGTGCTGGAGGAACTCAGCATGTCAAGCAGCATCTATGGAAAGGAATAAACAGGCGACGTTTCAAGCCGAGACCCTTGATCAGGAACTTTCATCATAGATGACACCTGATCTGTTGAGTTCCTCCAGCATGTTGTGTCTGTTGCTCTGGATTTGCATTATCTGGAAGATCTCCTATGTTTATGATCTGCTACAAATATACCTGGATTGATCTGCCAATCACCTTACCCCCAGTGCACCAATCACCTCTGGCCTCTGTCTCACCACTCCCCCTCTACTTTATAATCAGCTATCACCCCTTCGAATCCTGCTGCAGGATCTTGACCAGGGTTTCCACTCCTACGCCTCCCGCCCCGAGAAGCTGCTCGATCCAGAGTTCCTTAGAATTGTTGCTCCAGAATCCAGCATCTACAGGCTCTTGCGACCACAATTGTTGAAGGATTTAGCGAGCGACTATGCGATGTACTCTAAGCAGCTCTGGATTCGACTTCTTATACAAGAAAGAAACGGCTTGTTTCAGAGGCAGTGAAGCAAAAGTTTGCTAGGTTGATTGTTGATTGCTAGGTTTGCTTTACAAGGAAAGACTGAGAACAAGCCTTTACATTCTGGAAGGCTCAGGGCAAGCTTGCTGGGAAGCATATCGGGTACACTGGCTGCATCACCATCTGGTTTCTGGGGGTGGGGGTGCAGGGGTGGCAAGTGCACAGGATCGAAGTAACCTCAAAATAGTAAACGGTAAGCGACAGAGAGCTGTAAACTTAGTCAGCTCTATCATGAGCACTAGCCTCCATTAGTATCCAGGACATCTTCGAGAAGCAATGCCTCAAAAAGGTGATGTCCATCATTAAGAACCCCCCCATCATCCAGCTCATGCCTTGTTCTCATTGCTACCATCAGGAAGGAGGTACAGAAGCCCAGAGGCATACACTCAGTGACACCTGAGCAGCTTCTTCCCCCCCACCATCCGATTTCTGAATAGACATTGAACCCATGGACACTACCTTCTATTTCCATTTTTGCACTACTTACTTAATTTAACTAGTTAATATACATCTACACTTTGCGCATTTCAAAACTTTTTTCCTCTATTATTATGCATTGCATTGCACTGCTGCAGCAAATTTTCACAAACATATTCTGATGCGTGTCCCCGATGAAGGAATTTACAACTACTCAACCCATTAAAGACTGAAACAAAATTAATTTCTTTAGACGAGATGTGAATCTTCGTAACTTCCGGTCAAGGAGAACTGTGGTTGCTGAGGTATTTTCTGAAGTTATTTGCAAATCCAGAGTTAATTAGGATCGGGCAGGAAGGTAGAATTCAACCGAAAGGCTGGATCACCTGTGCTTCAAAAGCAGCCTTGAACGACCACATCACTTACTTTGCCTCTGAATTAACTGCACTGTGCCAAGCCTCCAGGCAAGTAGCGCATCGATGCCAGTAGGCCACAACACCCAGACAAAGCTGCAGAGTTCATCAAGTCACTGGAGGATGCTCTCCTTGCAGACCCACCAGAAGGAGATGCTCAGCAGAGATGGGACTCTCTCAGGGACACTGTCCACAGCACTGCACTCAAGGCCTTCGGGAAGAAACGGGGCAAGACACAGGACTGGTTTGAAGCGAGCTCAAGTAAGCTCACCGCTGTCATCGAGGTGAAGCGTGTTGCACTACTAGAGCACAAATGCCACCCCACCCAGGCAACACTGCAAGCACTAAGGACAGCAAGAAGCAAGGCCCAGGAAACAGCCAGACGCTGTGCAAATGACTACTGGCTACAACTATGCGAAAGCATTCAGTCATCATTTGACACAGGCAATATCCATGGAGTGTATGAGGGGATCAAGAAAGCCATCGGGCCAACCCTGAGCAAGACAGCACCGTTAAAAACCATAACAGGTGAGACCATCAATGACAAAGGCAAACAGATGGAGAGATGGGTGGAGCATTACTCTGAACTCTTCTCCAGAGAAAACAGCATCTCAGACAGCGCGCTAGACGCCGTGGAATGCCTGCCTGTCATGGAGGAACTGGATGCATTGCCGACTGTCGAAGAGCTGAGTAAAGCCATCGACAGCCTGCCCACTGGGAAGGCACCAGGATTGGATGGCATTCCACCAGAGGCCATCAAATGCGCAAAGGGCGTCCTGCTAAACCACCTGCACGAACTACTGTGCCAGTGCTGGATAGAGGGAGCAGTGCCGCAAGACATGAGAGACTGCAACATTGTCACCATATATAAGAACGAAGGGGACAGAAGCGACTGTAACAGCTACAGGGGAATCTCCTTGCTGAGCATCGTTGGGAAGATCTTCTCCCGCGTGGTCCTGAACAGACTGCAGAAAATAGCCGAAAGGGTATATCCCAAGTCTCAGTGCGGTTTCAGGTCGGAACGCTCCACAATCAACATGATCTTCTCCCTTCAACAGCTACAAGAGAAATGCAGAGAGCAAAGACAACCACTCTACATCGCTTTCATTGACATTACGAAGGCCTTCGACAGTGTGAGCAGAGACGGCCTGTTCAAACTCCTCACTAGGACGGGTTGTCCCCCGAGGCTCCTCAGGATAGTTCAGTCATTCCACACGGACATGAAGGGCATCACTCAGTTCAACGGCTCTTTTTCGGAGGCTTTTATCATCCGCAGCGGTGTGAAGCAGGGCTGCGTGCTTGCCCCCACCCTGTTCGGTATCTTCTTCACAGTCATGCTGAAGCACGCCTTTGGAACATCAACTGATGGTGTCTACCTCCACACCAGATCAGACGGGAGGCTGTTCAGTCTGTCCCGGCTGACGACAAAAACCAAGGTTCGTTAAGTACTCATCAGGGACATGTTGTTTGCAGACGACGCGGCACTGGCTATACACTCTGAAGAGCGACTGCAAGGTTGCAGTCTACAAGGCCTGCATCCTCAGCACACTACTTTATGGCAGTGAGATCTGGAGCCTCTACTCCAGACAACAGCAGCATCTCAACACCTTCCACCTTCGCAGCCTGAGACGCATCCTGGACATCAAGTGGGTTGACTGACTCACCAACAATGAGGTCCTGGCCCGCACCCAGATACCCAGCCTCTTCACCCTGCTCCAACAACGCCGTCTCCGCTGGCTGGGCCACGTACACTGCATGTCAGACGGGAGGATCCCGAAAGACCTGCTGTACGGGGAACTGGCCTCCGGCAAGAGAGCACAAGGGCAGCCCCATCTTTGTTTCAAAGATGTCTGCAAGAAAGACATGAATTCACTGAACATAAACATCGAGAGGTGGGAGGACATCCCAAGCAATCACTCTCGCTGGAGGCTGGAACTACGCAGAGGTCTAAAAAGAGGAGAAGAGAAGCTGAGGCTTGCTGCTGAAGAAAAGCGCACTTGTCGGAAAAACAGCGCCAAGACAACACTGGAGGACAGCGCCTTCAAGTGCAGTCGCTGCAGCCGAGACTGTCACTCCCGTGTGGGCCTCTACAGCCACAACAGACGCTGCTCTACCAACACAGACTGAAGCAAGACTTTCCCGGCACAGATCCATGGTCTCACGAGACTAACGGATGCCACAACCACAACATATATAGATAACTATATCTATATATATACGTATTGCATTGTACTGCTGCCGCAAAGTTAACAAATATCACGATATATGCCGGTGATATTGAACCTGATTCTGATATATTTACAAGTCAACAGAACTGATCCTCACCTTGTTACAATTGACCGTGTCCTCTTTTACCAGCTTTAATGATGGAAATATTCAACAGGTTAAGTGATATTTATGAGAGACGTGCATTTTGAGGTCAATATCATTCATCAGAACTGTAAATAGTTAAAGATGATTCTTGTATTTCCGAGCAGTGTAGGAAGGAGGCCATTTGGCCCACTGGATCTATGCTGACTCGGGCACAATCCCCCCCCCCTGCCCCCACTGATTTCCCTGTAATTCGTTAGTTGCCAAGCCTATAGACACCACTCTGATTCACCCACTCCCACGTACACCAGGGCTATCTGATGTGCCAACCAGCATGTCTTTGGAACGTCAGGAGGAAACCAGAGCACCTGGGGTGAAGAGTGTGCGTGGGGGAATGAAAACCTTGCAGCCAGAGGGAACTTGCCAGCCGCACACCAGTTTTAACAGGATTCAAGCACAGAAGCGAAAAAGTGAGAGACAACATGAGAATAAAAAGAGAAGAGTGCCAGAGTGTGAGAAAGAGCAAGAGTGAGGAAAAGAGCAAGAGAAAGACAGAGCAAAAGAGAGCACAAGCAAGAATGTGAATGAAAGAGAGCGCGAGAGATCAAAAGTGAGAGACAGAGAGTGAGAGAGAGCACAGAGGATGGGAAACAAGTTTGGTTAAATGACAATCTGGTTCAGGAACAAGGCAAAAGGCAGTGATAGTTAGATATAGTGCCCATGGTAATCTGACACCATCTCCAAAACCCGTGACCTCCACCATTAAGAAGGAAAAAGACAGCAAGCTGATGGCAACATTACCACTTGCAGATAGTGCTCCGAGTCATACACCACCCTGACCTTTAAGAATATTGCTTCATTTTTACTGGGCTGAACCTGGAATTCCCAACTCAACTCCAATGTCAGAATATCTTCACCAACAATTTAATAATGGGCATACTACCATCTTCTTAATGGGAAGTTAGAGATGGGCAATTAATGCTGGAAGAACAAAAGACAGGTCCAAAGAGCAATTTTTCATGCTGTTCTATTAATAAAAGAGTCAAAACAAAACAGTAGAAATTACAAGGTCTTGGAAAACTTGGAATAACTCAGCCAGAACTTCATTAGGTAAGCATCGAGATGACTGAGGCTCCGAGGGCTTAGCATTGTCCCTTTAAATACACTCTCGGGCATGAAGGAATCAGTGCCCAGCTCATAAAAACCCCAGACTCTTGACAATTTTGTAGGTAACCATTCTGATATGAGACAAAAGTCCAAGGATTATTATTGGACACTTGCAAAGCCTCGAGGAGAATTAACTGGAAGTATCCAAGGACAATTTCAACTTAAATGTAAACTAGAGAAGACGTGATTACAACACATAACAAATTCAAAGCACAATACTTTGCAATTATAATTAATAAAACACAACAAATACAAAAAAAAATAAAAAACTCAAGAGCCCTCAGAATACTCTACCAATGACTCAAGTTTGTGACAGCAATTGGTTATTATTAGCATCATTTTATTATTGAGATACAGTGCAGAGTTGGCCCGTCCAGCTCTACCCCGATTTAACTCTAGTCTAATCAGAGGACAATCTATAATGACCAATTAACCTACTGACCATTAAATCTTTGGACTGTGGGTGGAAACCGGAACAGCTGAAGGAAACCCACGCAGTCGGGAAAACGTACAAACTCCCTATAGGCAGTGGTGGGAATTGAACCCAGGTTGCCTATACTGTAAAGCGCTGTGCTAACCACTATGTTACGGGCCAGAAGATCTGAAGATGGGCCAGCAGTAATACAAAATGAAACTAAACATACAAGCAATATCTCAGCAGACGCGAAAAGATATGAAAATTAATTCGATAGAAAGGTAGTAAGTTCTGAAAAAGTCCTAAAACATGTCAAAATGAATATAGACCACTTTTCAGGTATTGCAGTAAAGGATGATAAGAATGTATTTGAGCCCACTGAGAACTTATTAGAAGCATCCTGTAAATGATAGTAAGTGCTGGTATGTTGAATAGTAACATCAATAGTTACAGTTCAGGGAATAGTTCCCTGGACATTCCCAAAAAACTAATTATGTGGAAAAATACCAGTAATGAAGAGAATAGTGAGGCTAGAGTGACCAATTTTCAGGATAAAAAGATTTCCCATCCCAGGATTTCAAATAAAGTCTATGAAAACTTCCCAGATGCTTTAATTATGATGTTGCAAAAGTTTTCTCAAGTCAGTAGTATCTAGAGCAGGGGTTTCCAACCTTTTTTATGCCATGGATCCCTACCATTTAACTACGAACCCTGGATCTACAGGAAGCGCTGCTCAAGGAGGTAGCATCCATCATCACTGATCCCCACAATATGGCCCAAGCCATCTTCTCGCAGCTACCATCCGGCAGGAGGTACAGAATCCTGAAGTCCAGCACCACCAGGTTTGAGGAGAGCCACTTCTCTTCAACCGTCTCATCCTTGAACCACAACTCTAATCATTGGAGTTTAGCAACACTGTGACCACTTTAAGCACTCTGCACTAAAATGGCCCTTGTGCTGTCTTCTGATGAAGAAATTATGTTTAATTTATGTTTTTCTCTTGCATCCTGTTTATTTGATGCTATGTGTCTGATATACTGACGCAAGTTAACTTTTCCTTTGCGTCTACGCATACATGTACTTGTGCATATGACAATAAACTTGACTTTGAATCTTTAGATTGGAGATTTGCATTCCTTTCTTCTACTCGAAAAAAAAAACAATCAGAGCAAATAAGTGTAAAGCAATACGCTTCACATCTCTTGACACAATATTGCAGGGGAACCAACCGCTGGAACTTTTTCAGCTGAACAGAGAGGACCAACCTAAATTTGAAAAGGGAAGGTTATACTCAACAAACCTGGTTCAACTTTTTGAAGAGGTGACTTAGATTGTGGATGGGGTGTGTTATATATATGGATTTCCAGAGGGTCTTTGATCAGGTGCTTCATCAGGGACTCTTAGCTAAAGTTAAAAATGGCTAAATGGAAGAAATAGGGGATAAGAATAAATGGCAGGGAAGCTTAAGTGGCAGGATGTGCAGATGGTATCGCACTGTTCTTGTTATGTGATTGGGTTTTCAATTATTCAAACTATTTAACAATTAAGAGCTGCACCCCCAACATTGCCAATGACACCAACGTTGGCGACTTACGGACCGGACTCTTGTAGATATAAGTGAGCTCCCATATTATTCCGAGTCTGACGGTCATACATACGTTCATTCTCAGGGACAGCAGAACAAGTTTCCTCCAATTTTAATCATTGCTCTCATCTGTTTTTGATGCCATTCAGTCTAATACACGAGAGGCAAACAACAGGAATTCTGCAGATGCTGGAAATTCAAGCAACACACATCAAAGTTGCTGGTGAACGCAGCAGGCCAAGCAGCATCTATAGGAAGAGGCGCAGTCGACGTTTCAGGCCGAGACCCTTCGTCAGGACTAACTGAAGGTTAGTCTAACTTCCTCTTCCTATTCCTATAGATGCTGCTTGGCCTGCTGCGTTCACCAGCAACTTTGATGTGTGTTGCTAATACACTAGAGGTATGATTACCAAAAACAAGGGACTTTTATGTACTTTCTGACTTATGGCAAAATCAGCTCATCGATGTTTGTAAAAAGAAAGCCTGTTCGTTACCAAGAACAGCCTGTCGAAACAGAATATTAAAAGATCAGTAGCAGATGGACTTTAGGCCAGAGTGCAATGCCCCAATTTGGACATTAAGATGAAGAATAAGAATAGTTGAAGCAGTGAAGTGAGAAACAATTAGGGGCCTTGTACACTATCTACCAAGTCGATCCTTTTCAGAATCGTAAGATTCATTTCGCACATATTCAATTCCAATGAGTATTGGTCAATTTGACTTTATCTTTCCTCACAGAACACTCAACTTATCCCCGAAAACAAATTCTGGTAACTTCGATCAACAGTGTCCTGTTGAAATTGAAGTCAACGGGTATCAAAGAGAAAACTGCAGAAATCTGAAGAGCAACCAAACATTTTGCACTATATATTGTAACTTAATTTTTGTAACATTAATTTTTATAAACTGAAGAGATTCTGCAGAGCAATACGAACAGCAGGTCAGGCAACACCCATGGAGAGGAATGACCAGTCAATGTTTCAGGCTGGGATATTTTTTATATCATACACTGTACTGCTGCCACAAAGCAAATTTCTTGACATACAGTATGTCAGTGATAATAAGCCCGATTCTGATTTTGGTTTTATTTGGTTCTCCTTCAGTATAAGAAATTTTGAACAAATTTCTGCAGCACAAGTTGAATCTGTTCCCTTGTTCATAAAGACCAGATTTCAATGCTGCTGAGAAAACCATTGACCATATGAGAGTATTTTCCATCTCTCACAGGAGCTGCTTACATTAAGAGGACTGGAATATGTGATATGCGAATTACTTAGATTTGTACAAAGCCCCAGCTGGATGCAATGGGGAGACTTTTTGTCCTGTTGGAAGGGCATATTGGCCTGGAGAGGAATATCACTGGACGTTAAAAAGTCAAATTACAAGTAGACTTGACAGATTTTAGAAGGATAATGGATGACCTTACACATTTTCAAGATATTCATAAGGCAGTTAAACCACTTGTACACTAATTAAACAAAGATTAGGGGGTACAGCCAAAATTATTAGAGTCACGCCATTGATCCTGTTAACAGTTACTGTTCTACAGATTTGCTAATTATGCCCACAAACAAAAGAATCTCAGTAAACAACAGGAATTCTGCAAATGCTGGAAATTCAAGCAACACACATAAAAGTTGCTGGTGAATGCAGCAGGCCAGGCAGCATCTGTAGGAAGAGGTGCAGTCGACGTTTCAGGCCGAGACCCTGAGTCCTGAGTCCTCTTCCTAGAGATGCTGCCTGGCCTGCTGCGTTCACCAGCAACTTTTATGTGTGTTGTTAAAAGAATCTCAGTGTTGTATGTGGTGACATGTACGTACCGTTAATAATTTTTACTTTGACTATCAGTAGGAAACCCGGGAAATGCTGACATAAATTTGTTAACTTACCATGAACAACAATAAATGGTTAATTTTAAACTTGAGATTGATAATGAGTTATTACAGGGCATTGAAAAAGACATATGATAGATTTTTAACCAGGGAAAGGTAACCAGAGATATGGACGAAGGTGGGTACATGGCATTACATCGGATTACGTGTGTGGGGTGGAGGGTGGGAAAGGGATTTGCATTGCTGTTGTCTTGTTTCGTTTTGTTACAGTTGTTGCTTGTGCTGTTCTGCTGAGCATTTTGGGGATGCCATGTTGGTGCCAGAGTGTGTGGGGACACTTGGGGCTGCCCCCAGCACATCCTTGGCTGTTAACGCAACCAACGCATTCCACTTTATGCTTCGATGAATATATAAATAAATCTTAATCTGAGATCAGGTACAATCTCAGTGAATGCTGGAAAAGGCTCACGGAACTAGGTGCCCTCCTCCTGTCTCTACTGCCCTGTGTAGAGAGGGGCTGGCAATGACAACGGCAGAATCACTGCCAATACCCGCTGTCTGGTTAATGATCTGAAATCGCTGAACTCAGTATTGTATTTGAAAGGATATAAACAGAAAGGTGAGAACTGATCCTTGAGCAATGTTGTGGGCCGAGAACAGAAAGGCCAGAATGAATGTGGAATGATGAGTTATATTGAAACATTTCAAATTTTCTGTATTTGTGGCATTTTAACTACCAGGACATCATAAACATGAGAAAGTCTGCAGATGCTGGAAATCCAAAGCAACACACACAAAATACCAGAGGAACCCAGCAGGTCAGGCAGCATCTATGGAAAAAAGTGCAGTCGACCTTTATTGGCCAAGACCCTTCGGCAGGACTGGAGGAAAGAAAGATGAGGAGTAGATTTTAAAGGCGCCTATTCCTCGCCTTATTTGCTCCAGCCCTGCCGAATGGTCTTGGCCGAAAACATCGACTGTACTTTTCTCCATAGATGCTGCCTGGTCTGCTGTGTTCCTCCAGCATTTTGTTTATGTTGCTTGGATTTCCAGCATCCGCAGATTTTCTCCTGTTTACATACTTCCTGTAGATTGATTTTTTCCCCTATATTTATCATGTATTGCATTCTACTGCGGCTGCAAAGTTAACAAATTTCACGACGTATGCCAGTGATATTAAACCCGATTCTGATTCGCGAAGAAGGTAGGAAATTGTGGCTGAGAAGGAAATGGATCAGCCATGATGAAACGGAGGAGCAGATGGGGTCTGTGCTAACCAGGATGGTAATCTAACTAATCCCACCTGCCTATACATGGCCCATATCAGTCTACTCCCTGCCTGCTCGCTCAAGTGTCTGTCTAAATGCTTCTTGAATACTGCAACTGTATTTGCTTCCACCATTCCCCTGGCAACAAGTTCCAATCACTTACCACTCACTGGTAAAAAACTAACTCCACACATCTCCTGTGAACTTTCCCCTTCTCACAAACCTATGTCAACCAACGTTTGACATTTCCACCTTGGGAAAAACACTAACCACTGGATCTATCGTTCTTTTGTTATGTACCATGCACTATGACTTGGGTGATCATGGTCTTTCTACAGAAGAGGTTTGCCATTGCCTTCTTCTGGGCAGTGCCTTTACAAGAGGGGTGACCCCAGCCATTATCAATACTCTTCAGAGATTGTCTGCCTGGCGTCAGTGGTCGCATAACCGGGGGTTTTGATATGTACCAGTTGCTCATACGACCATCCACCACCTGCTCCCATGGCTTCATGTGACCCTGATCAGGGGGCTAAGCAGGTGCTACATCTTGCCCAAGGGTGACCTGCAAGATAGCAGAGGGAAGGAATGCCATACACCTCCTTTGGTAGAGACGTATCTCCACCTCGCCATCTAAACCTGATCTATGCCTCTCATAATTTTATATACTTCTATCAGGATATTCCTCAACTTCTGACGATCCAGAGGAAAAAAAAAATCTGAGTTGGTCCAACCTCTCTTATATCTAATAAACTCCAGTCCAAGCAACGTCCTTGTGAACCTCATCTTGACACTCTCCAAGGTGTCTGCACCCTTCTTGTGTGTAGTGACCAGAACTCCACGATGTTGAAATATATCCCAGGATGCACTAGGACACATCATCGCTGCAACCTGTCGTCATCGGCTCCTTTAACATCAGACAACCTCACACAGGCGACCCAGCCGGGGTTGATCAGGCCCACGGCTTGTGACCCAGCAGCACTGGTCTAACGGGTCACACCTCTTGATCCATAGCCACCTGGAGGCTCGCTCAGCAGCCTGGGACAGTCCTGGTGGCTCTTTTCTTTGCAGCCCCCATAATGCCAAGGAGAGTGTAGGCTCTGCACAGCGAGCAGCCAGCAAGACCTCTACACCCATCCTCTACAGGCTCGCATCGTGCCCTCCAGCCCTGTCCCTGGCACCACTCTACCAGCTCCTGGCATTTGGCTTTCTTACACACAATATTTCAAATGTCACCTCACCAAAATTTTATGCAACTGCAACAAGGCCTGTCAACTTTATCTAAGGAATGACCCGACAAACAAGCATGTCTGATTCCTTCTTTACCACTACTCATTTGTGCTGCCACTTTCAGGATCTATGGACTAGCTCACCAAGTTCCTTCTGTATAAGGGTCCTGTCGTTTACTGTAAACATTCCTCTTGCATTTGATCTCCCAAAATGCATCACCTCACACTTGCCCAGATTGAACTCCATTTGCCATTTTTCCACCCAGTTTTCCAAACTGATCTATATCTTTTGACAACCTTTCTCACTACCCACAACTCCGCCAATGCTAATGCAATCTGCAAACTTGGTAATCAGAATGCCAAAACAGACCAATGCCAAGAACCATTTCCTTTCAGCAGACAGTGCAACACTGAATACTGAAATCTCAGCATAAGAGATTTCCCATTTAGGAATGAGAAGAATGCAAAATCCTCAAAATCTTTGAGATCTGTTGATTCAGTCACGTGTAAACGCAACCCTGAGATCCATAGATTTTTTGATGTTAAAGAGCCCAGCGGACTTAAGGATCTGATAGAAAAGTTGATCAGCCATGGTCTGGTTGTATGGTCTTCTTCCTCCATGGTCTCTCACACCTAAGGGTGAAAAATCCACCAAAGGTGGTGCTCCCTTCTTCTACTTCCATTTCTTAAGTTCTTAAAGCCACATTGCTCATTTCTTGTAGAGCCTGTGTTACTGAAGAGTGCACTAGGCGATAGAAAGCCTTAAGTGTTTCCCACCACCAATTCTTCAGGGTGTTCCACAAGACCCAGTGTCAACAGATTCAGTTCCTGGAGGAAACTGTCTACATGACCGATCCTGCCTGCTTAGAGTTGAGACCGCAAGTGCTCCATCCTACAATGTCGATCTGGATCTTGGAGGATCTTCCAATCTCTCAAAAGCAACACACAGTGACACAAACTTCAGAAGTGAAATAGGTAAAACTACACCACATTGTACCCACCTTAACATCTAAGATTTCATTCAAGTCAATAAATTATATAAAATGTAGTATTATGTTCCAGATTTAAACAACAATCAGACTTGAGCCATAGTACAAGCAATCTATTTGAAGATACAGTATATGTCAATGCAATTGATTTCCCAGAGCACTGTTCAGACATTATGCAATTATTAACAAGAAATTATTGACATCTGCCTACTCATTAATGAAATGATGCAATGGTGTCAGAGATAACAGAATAAAAAACAATGCCATAGAACAATACAGAGTGTCTTTAGTTCTCACAAGAGATATAAACCAATTGACAATCATTGTGTTCTCTAGTATCTCCACATTAAAGCCTATAAGCTAATCAAACATACATTTTTCAGCATCTTATAATAATCGATTTGTTACTTGAGGTTACATTCATGCTCTGCTTTTAAATGCATAATTAGATCTACTTGCAACATGAAAGGATGCTGAGCAATATTTTATGAACAATTACTTAATTTTAAACCAGAATATAGTCTCTGTACCCTAATCAGGCTAATGACTTGACTGCATTTGTAATGTGGACAGTCTTGCCAATAGAAACAACATATAATGTTGTTTGTTGGATGTAGGAGTGAAGGAACAAGAGGAATAGGAGATATACAAATGTTCAAGGAAGACATTGTTAAGGAGATCATTGCTAGGATTACAACGTCTTTCAAAAAAAAATGCTGAGTGAGCAGATATAATTAGCCCACAAGTGTGTGTTGATCCATATTAATACCAGTATTCAGAAGCAGCAAGTCTCTCCCTTTTCAACATCCCATTGTGGTTGCTAATCTGAAATTATGGTCCATTTAAATTCTATTTGCTTTTGCAATGTGAAAAAGCAACTTAAATGTTACAAAAAGTAGTTGATGCGGCCCAGAACATCATAGGTAAAAGCCCTCCCCGCCAATGAGAACATTTACAGGAAGCACTGCTGCAGGAAAGCAGCATCCATCACCAAGGACCCCTACCACCCAGGTCACGCTCCCTTCTCGCTGCTGCCATCAGGAAGATGGTACAGGAGCCTCAGGACTCACACCACCAGGTTCAGAAACAGTTATTACCCCTCAAACATCAGGCTCTTGAACCAAAGAGGATAACTTCACTCAACTTCACTTGCCCCATCAATGGTATGTTCCCACAACATATGGACTCTTTCAAGGACTCTTCTTCTCACGTTCTCGATATTTATTGCTTATTTATTTATTATTATTATTTATTTCTTTTTGTATTTGCACAATCTGTTGTCTTTTGGTCAGTATGCCTGCAGAAAAAGAATCTCAGGGTTGTATGTGGTGATATGGCTGTACTCTGGTAATCAATGTTATTTTGGCTTTGACTGACTTTTACACACAGCTTGAACATCAGAGTTGATGCAGTCTTTCATTGATTCTATTATGATTATCATTCAATGCTGGATTTATTGAGTATGCCTGCAAGAAAATTAATCTCAGGGTTGTACATGGTGACATATATGTACTTTGATAATAAAAACACTTCGAACTTTGACGCTTAGCTGTCACTGACTGCCATACAGCAAGACACACCCAAGTGTACAAATGCAAATATAATTAAATAGGAATAACTAACGAGAGCATGAAATAACAAGATAAAGAGTCCTTAAAGTGAGGCCATTCTGGCTGTGGGAATACCAGAGATAGAATGTGTTTGTATTGTGGCAGAGCAATGAATCCTTTTGGTTGGCATAATAGACACAATTGTTTAAAGGACTGGGAAAGACCATGGAAAAAGTCTTAACTGCATTAGAACAGGGATGGAATGGTTTCAAGTCCAGATTTAAAATCTCTCCATGGTCTTACAACTCACTGTCTCCGTCATCTCAAGCCCTGTACCTCCTCAGGTGTTTCTGTTCCTCTAATTCTGGGCATGAATGTAACGTCTTCACCATCAGCAGGTACGTTTTCAGCTGCTACAGTCCCTAAAGTTTGGAGCTCTTTCCCTGAACCTGTCACGGTCCTGATCGGTTATTCCCTGGGTCCCTTTAAATTTACTTTGTGTCACGATCAGGACCGTTGACTGCTTGTTTTCCTGTGTTTCTTGGGCTCTGTAATAAAGGCACTTGAGTCTCAGCTGAACGAGCAGTATTTAGTGTGGGGCTTACAGCTACTCGTCATTGGACGTCACTGAAGCAAGTCTGAGCAAGTCACCTTGCCGGAACGAGCCAAGTTACATCGCTGGAGCTACTCAAGCCTTCTCCCCGAAGCGAGTGCCAGTAAGTCGCCTCTCCTCGCCTGAGCCAGCCTGTTAAGTTACCTTGCCTGATCGAGCCGCTAAGCAACCTCGACACAGCGGGTCCATCAAATTAACCTGCCCAAGTGAGACTAGGGCCGCTGTCTGTAGTTCCTGGGCCACGTCAAGGCTTGCCACCACTTGGAGCCATTTCGTCTCAAGGTATGAACTGTCTATCATTGTGCAGTACCGTCTCTTTGTGTCCTCATCTCCACTGAGTAGGTCCAGCCGTTTTGCCACTACTCTGAGTTAGTAACTGTCTCCTTGTGTTCTCGTCTCCACTGAGTAGGTCCAGCCGTTTGCCACTACTTTGAGTTGGGGTATCCTGTCTCTCAGTGTCCTGCATCCTGTGTCTAAAAGAAGAGTCCTGGCTCTATGTCCTGTGTCCAAGGAGGAGTCCCAGCTCAGTGTTCTGTGTCCTGTGTCTAAGAAAAGTCCTGGCTTTGATGTTCCGAGTTCCAAGTCCAGGTTTCTGATGTTCTGAGTTCCAAGTCCAGATCCGGGTACTGAATTCCATGTTCCGAGTTCCAAGTCCAAGTCCGTGTCTAGCCACGCTTATTCCCGCTTCTACTTTGCTCACTCCTTGATCTCCCTCTGAACAATCCTTGCTTCCCTGCTTTCCTAGTACCGATTAATAAACTCTATTCTTGTTAACGCTACAAAACGTGTTTGTGTCCTGCTTTTGGGACTACCCGTGCTCCGCACTTGTGACAGAACCTTTTTTAACTTATCTCACTTATCAAGACCAAGATCGAGTCATTTGCCCTAATATCTACTTGGGCCATCAAGTAACAAATTCCACTGGCTAACACTTCTCTGAGGAACCTTGGGACGTTTTTGCTGTATTAATTTGCCGATGACACATCTGTTGTTGCCAGAATCTCAGATGATGAAGAGGAGGCATTCAGGAGTGAGACAGATTGACTGGTTGAGTAGCATTTCAATAACAACCATTGTACTCATTGTATGCAAGAACAATCAGAATAAGGTTTAATGTCACATACGTCATCCAATGAAAAACATGATAAATAAACATAGAGAAAAAAATGAAATACAGTAAGTATATTCAGTGCCTTAAAAAGTATTCTCCCCCCCCCCCGCCGCCGAAGTTTTCATGTTGTATTGCTTTACAACATTAAATCACAGTGGATTTAATTTGGCTTTTATTGACACTGACCAACAGAAAAAGACTTTCATGTCAAAAGGAAAACAGATCTCCATAAACTGATCTAAATTAATTACAAATATAAATCACAAAATAACTGAGTGCATAAGTATCCACCCCCTACCCTTTAATACGACACACCAAATCATCACTGGTGCAGCCAATTGGTTTTAGAAGTCATAAATATTAGTCAAATGGAGATCTGTTTTTGGAGACCTGTGTGCAGTCAAGGTGCTTAAAGTGGATGTAGTAAAACTACACCTGTATCTGGAAGTTCCATCTACTGGTGAGTCACTATCCTGGCAAGAAAAAAGAACATTCCAAGCAACTCCATTGAAAGGTTACTCAAAAGCACAAGTCAGGAGATGGATACAAGAAAATTCCAGGTCACTGAACATCCCTTAGACTACACTTAAGTCAATCATCAAGAAATGGAAAGAATATTGCACAGCTGTACATCAGCCTAGAGCAGTCTGTAGTCAAAAACGGAGTGATTGTGCAAGAAACGGACTAGTGAGGGAGGCCACCAAGAAATCTATGACAACTCTGGAGGTGTTACAAGCTTCAGTGACTGAGATGGGACATACTGCGCATAAACACTGTGCTAGTCAATGAACAGCATCCTGACAGAGGTATTTGTGTTGTCCAGGTGATCCAAAGCTGCCTGGAGAGCCATTGAGATCACATCTGCTGTAGACCTATTGTGACAATAGGCAAATTGCAATGGGTCCACGTCCTTGCTGCGACAGTTGATTTTAGCCATTGCCAACCTCTCAAAGCATTTCATCACCATGGATATGAGTGCTATTGGATGATAGTCATTACCGCAGCCCACAGAACTCACAAGGAACCGAATATGAACTTCAGGGAGGAGGAGTCAGGAAAACACATACCAGTCCTCAACAAGGGATCAGCAGTGGAAAGGGTGAGCAGCTTCAAATTCCTGGTTGTCAGCATCTCCGAAGATCTGTTCTGGGCCCAACATATTGACTCAATTACGAAGAAGGCATGTGAGTGGCTATATTTCATTAGGAGTTAAAGGAGATTTAGTATGTCACCAAAGACACTAGCAAATTTCAACAGATGCACTGTGGAGAGCATTCTGACTGGCTGCATCACTGTCTGGTATGGAGAGGCTACTGCACAGGATCAGGAAAGGCAGCAGAGGGTTGTAAACACAGCAAGCTCTATCATGGGCACTAGCCCCTTCACACCATTGCCGAGGACAACTTCAACAGGCGATGCTTCAAAACGGCAACATCCGTTGTTTAAGGACCCTCACCAACCAGGACATGACCTCGTCTCATTGTTACCATCAGGGAGGAGGTACAGGAGCATGAAGACACACACACACACACACACACACACACACACACACAAAACATGTTAGGAACAGCTTCTTCCCCTCCAACATCAGATTTCTGAATGGACAATAAACCAACCCTTGAACACTACCTCACATTTTGTACTACTTAGTTATTTTTTATATATTTCTTATTGTATCTTATAGTAATTTTTATGTATTGTCCTGCACTGCTGCCAAAAAAACAAATTTGAACTATAATAAACCTGATTCTGATATTAAATATAATAAACTACAACTGCGAGCTGTTGCACATTATCGAGTAGAATGGCATAAGATTAACGATGCAGGAAACTATTCAGTCCACTGTGTCTGTGCAGGTCATAACTCTTTGAACTCAAATCTAGGCACGGTTCCAGTTTGCTAACATCTACTTTTCCTCAAATCCTCTGCAATTGTTTTAGAATCACATTAAATCCATGCCACCTCAATTTGGAAAATGGGTTCTTTGTAATTGCCCTTTTTTAAAAAATTCGAGATACAGCACGGTAGCGGGTCCTCCAGCCCCAAAAAGGTCGCGCCCGCCTAATTATACACGTGACCAACTAACCCATACACTTTTGGAACGTGGAAGGGAACCAGAGCACCCGGAAGGAACTGACGCAGTCATAAGCAGAACGTACAATCTCTTTACGGACAGTGGTGGAATGAACCCTGTCCTCTGGCGATGTAATAGGGTTACGTCAGTCATTACGCCGCTCTGCCGTCCTCATTGCATAACATCATATACATCTCGATTAAACTTTCCCTCAGCCTCCTTGGCCCACTGAAAACTTCCCCAGTTTATCCAATACTTTGTAACAGCTACAATTTTCTAGACCTGACAACAACCCTGTGAATCTCCTCTGCACCTTCTCCAATGCAGTCATATCTATCCAGAAATGTAGTGACCAGGGATGTATACAGCCCTCAAACTGTGATCCAGCCACTGTTGGGTACACTTCTAAGATAACCTCTTTGCTTTTAAGCCCTGTGGCTCAGTTAATAAAAGAAAACATCCTGTATGATTTTAACCACCTTAATCACCTGTCCATATTCCCAGAAGCCTTCAAACACAGCTTATACTGCCACCTAGCTTTGTATCATCAGCAAACAAGTGCTTCCAGATATACAGAAAATAAAAACATTTAAGAAGTTAATAAGGATGGAGGGAGTTGAGATTATTTTGGGGAATAAGAGCAAGATATTTCAGCTAGTTCTGTGGTGTCGTTGCGACAACCTTGCACTCAACACGCCAAGGGTTCTGTGGGCTTCAGAAAGAGTAAGATGAAGGAACACAAACCAGTCCTCACAGATGGATCAGAAGTGGAGAGAGTGCCAACATCTCTGAGAACTTAACCTGGGTGCAACATATTGACTCAACTGTAAAGAAGGCAAGACAGCAGCTATGTTTCATTCGGAGTGTGAGGAGATTTGGTTTGTCACCTAAAACACTCAAAAACCTCTACAGATGTACCATGGAGAGCATTCTGACTGGCTGCCTCACCGCCTGGTTTTGGGGAGTGGAGGGAAGCTACTGTACAGGATCGAAGTACCTTGCAGAGAGTTGTAAAATGAGTCAGCTCCATCATGGGTACTAGCCTCCGTAATATCCAAGACATCTTCAAGGAGAGGTGCCAGGAAGGTAATATCCATCATTAAGGACCCCCAACACACCCAGGACATGCCCTCTTCTCAATGTTACCGTCGGAAAGGAGGTACAGAAGCCTGAAGACACAAACAGCTTCTTCCCCTCTGCCATTCAATTTCTAAATGGACATTGAACCTTGAACACTACCTCATTACTTTTATTTATTTACAAATTACTTCTGTTTTGAACTACTTGTTTTAACTTAACTATTTAATATACACATATATAATGACCATAATTCAGTTTTTTAAAATATTTATCATGTATTGCATTGTACCACTGCCACAATGTTACCAAACTTTGTGACCTATGCCGGTGATATTAAACCTGATTCTGATTCATAGAAAGCACAGAATACACAATGGGAATAGCAGAGCACCATAGGTCTGAAGAGACTGAGAACCTCAGAGTTAGTATTAATAAACAAAATACTGAAGATATAGCCCTGACGAGAGGTCTTACCCAAAACATTGAATGATTATTCCCTTCCATAGATGCTGCCTGACCCACTGAGTTCCTCCAGCATTTTGTGTGTGTTCAAACACATGCAAGCCCGACGTAGATTGAGAGACTGCTTCGCCAGAAAAAGCAGGATCTCCCATTTTAATTCCATTTCCCATTTCCATTCCAATATGTCTATCCATGGCCTCCACCACTGTCGCGATGAGACCATACTCAGGTTGGAGGAACAATACCTCATATTCCGTCTGGGTAATCTCCAACTTGTTGGCATGAACATCGATTTCTCGAACTTCTGGTAATGGCCCACACCTCCCTCCTCTTCTTCAACATTCCCCATCCCCTTTACCCTCTCTCACCTTAGCTCCTTGCCCGCCCATCACCTCCCTCTGGTGCTCCTCCCCCCTTTTCTTTCTTCCATGGCCTTCTATCCTCTCCTATTAGACCCTCCCTTTTCCAGCCCTGTATCTCTTTCACCAATCAACTTCCCAGCTCTTTACTTCACCCCTCCCCGACTCCTTTTCACCTATCACCTTGTGTTTCTCTGTCCACATCCCCCCCCCCACCTTTTAACTCTACCCCTCATCTTCTTTTTCTCCAGTCCTGCTGAAGAGTCTCGGCCCAAAACATCAACTGCACTCTTTTCCACAGATGCTGCCTGGCCTCTTGGGTTCCTCCAGCATTTTGTGTGCGTTCCTCTGGATTTCCGGCATCTGCAGAATCTCCTGTGTTACTACAGAAATTAATAGGAATCAATGATACCAAACTCTCAGTACATGATGGCTGGTATCCGTGCATTTTAAGAGGTGACTAGGGGATGGTGCATTTGATAGCAGCCATCCTCCAAAATTCTACAATAGCTCCTCAGATTGGAAAGCAACTCACACAAACCCCATTATTTACAGTCCCATGAAAAAGTATTCAGCCCCCACAACTATTTTCATAATTTACCATCTCATTTTCTAAATTTACAATATACTGTAGGACTTTTTTTTGAGCTAATCTACAAAATATTGTGCATCCTGTGAAATGAAGTGGAAAAATTCTAAAACCTGTCAACTATTTACAAAAAACGTAAAAAACCTAAATTGTGAAGCTGAAAAAGTATTCAACCCCTTTGTAAATACTACGCTAACTTTCCTCAGATGCAATACTGCATCCGACCTTATCTACTCAGCCAATTTGTTGTAGAAAATTGGAGGATCACCCGTTTTGAATGAAATCATAAGTGTAAGCCAAGTGTAATTGAGCGTTATTGTGCAGTCAGCAAAAGATATCACTTCGATTGTTCTCCAGCTCCAAACTGTGAATACCAAAGCATGAATACATGACTTATTCCCTTTGCTTTTACTCTTTAAACATAAAAGACATGCAACACAGAGTACAATGCAGTTAAAGAACAGATGCATGGTGCCTACAAAGAAGAATTAACTCATTGTTACTCCAGATGCAATGCAGCACAAAAACATAATAGAGAAGAATACAATAATAAAAAAGACAATAAATATAACACAAAGGATAGCTTACAGTATATACCCAGGTTGATTGTCTGTCCATAAAGTGACGCCTGGCACAGGAGTGTCTGTGCATAAGATGACTCTGACAGGAAATGATAAAGTAGTGCTGGTGGGGGTCATAGAGCAGTAGGTTAGTCGGTGGAGGAGTTGATCAGCCTGACTGCTTGGGGAAAGTAACTTTTTTAGAGTGGTGGTCCTGGAGTGGATGCGATGTAGCCTCCTCCCAGGTGGGAGTGGGACAAATAAAAATCCACGAACAGGATGGGTGGTACCCCTCATGATATTACTGGCCCTCTCCTGGGACCAGCCGTAAGATTGGGGTTCAATTCCCCCGCTGCCTATAAGATGTTTGTACATTATCCCCATGACTGTGTGGGTTTTGTCCAGACACACCTGCTTCACCCCACATTGCAAAGACATACAGTTAGAGTCAGTGAACTATGGGTATGCTATGTTGGTGATGAAAGCATGGTGACTCTTGCACGATCCTCCATGATTTGATTTGACATAAGCGACACATTTCACAATGTTTTAATGCACACGTGACAAATAAAGCTAATCTCTTATCTGTGCCCCTCATAATTTTATACACTTCTGTAAGGTCACCCCTCATTCTCCCACGTTCAAGGCTTAATTTTATTATCAAAGTATGTGTGCAGAATACAACTCTGAAATTTGACTTCTCCAAATAGACACAGAATACAGAAAACCATACAAGTAGTTGAAAGAAAGAGATCAATCTCCCCCAGCATGAAAAGAAAAACAAACAAAAACCCACAAACCCCAAACACCCCCAACCCCTCTCTCGCACATAAACTAACAGATCACCCAAACCACCATCCCGCCAATCGGCAATAAGAAAGAATGGGCAAGAACACGAAAAAAAACATACAACTGAAGAGGTCAATATGAACTACAGTTACCTTGACCTATAGTCCAATCCGTAAATCTCAGAATTTAGTTAACATTGCCGAGAGCATTGGGACTCAGCGGCCCCTGCAAGGACAGCTCCAAGAGTTGTTACCCTCTCTCCATAACTCATGCGCTCAAGTCCCAGCAACATCCTCACAAATCTCCTCTACACTCTTTCCAGCTTAATGCCAATTTTCCCTTAACAGGGTGACCATAACTGAACACAATATTCCAAATGAGGGCTCAACTAAAGTTTTGTACAACCAATATACTTTGGTAGAAACAAAAGAGATGTAATCAGAATCAGGTTTAATATCACTGGCATTTGTTGAAAATAAGGAGGATAGACAAAGGAGAATCAATTGATGTTGAGTGCTTGGATTTTCAGAAGATCTTTGATATGGTGCCACACATGAGGCTGCTTATCAAGCTACAAGCCCGTGGTATTACAGTAAAGATCCTCGCATGAATAAAGCAGTGGCTGACCAGCAAGAGGCAAAGAGTAACAATGAAGGGAGCCTTTTCTGACTGGCTGCCGGTGTCTAGTGGTGTTCCACAGGCGTCTGTATTGGGACCGATTCTCTTTACGCTATATGTCAATGATTTGGATGATGGAACTGATTGGATTAGATTAGATTAGATCAAAACTGATGGTTTTGATGCAAAGTTTGCAGACAATGTGAAGTTAGCTGGAGGTGCAGGTAGTTTTGAGCAAGTAGAGGCTACAGAAGGACTTAGACAGATGAGGAGAATGGGCAAAGAAACGGCAGATGGAATACAGTGTTGGGAAGTGTATGGTCATGCACTTTGGTAGAAGAAATGAAAGGGTTGACTATTTTCTAAATGGAGAGAAAATACAAAAAACTGAGGTGCAAAGGGACTTGGGAGTCCTTGTGTATTCCCTAAAGGTTAATTTACAGGTTGAATCTGTGGTGAGGAAGGCAAATGCAATTTTAACATTCATTTCAAGAGGACTAGAATATAAAAACAAGGATGTAATGTTGAAACTTGATACAGCACTGGATACATCCTTGCAAAAGGCTTCTAGTTCTGTGAGATTCTTGGGCCATCTTGCATGCACTGCTCTTTTGAGGTCTATCCACAGATTCTCGATGATTTTAGGTCAGGGGACTGTGAGGGCCATGGCAAAACCTTCAGCTTGTGCCTCTTGAGGTAGTCCAGTGTGGATTTTGAGGTGTGTTTAGGATCATTATCCTGTTGTAGAAGCTATCCTCTTTTCATCTTCGGCTTTTTTACAGACTGTGTGATGTTTGTTTCCAGAATTTGCTGGTATTTAATTGAATTCATTTTTCTCTCTACCAATAAATGTTCCTCGTTCCAGTGGCTTCAACACAAGCCCAAAGCATGATCGATCCACCCTTGTGCTTAACAGTTGGAGAGGGGTTCTTTTCATGAAATTCTGCACCCTTTTTTCTCCAAACATACCTTTGCTCATTGCGGCCAAAAGGTTATATTCAAAAGGTTCAAAGGAACATCTAAACAAGCCTGATGCACTTTGGAAAGAAGTTCTGTGGACTGATGAAGTTAAAATAGAACCTTTCTTGCTTAAAATATTAAAGAAATGTGTTATCTTTAACTTTATGCCTTTTGGAAATCAGTTCATCTTTTACTTACTTAGCTATTCACAGTAACAGAAATTTTGACCAGGGGTGCCCAAACTTTTGCATGCCATTGTATATTTAAGACAGAGGTTGACAGATTCTTGATTGTTCAGGACATGAAGGGATACGGAGAGAACACAGAAGATTGGGGCTGAGAGGAAAATTGTATCAGCCATGAAAAAAAGTAGTTTGGTAACGTCCATGGGTTCAATGTCTATTCAGAAACCAGATGACAAAGGGGAAGAAGCAGTTTCTGAATCATTGAGTGTGTGCCTTCAGGCTTCTGTACCTCCATCCTGATGGTAGCAGTAACAAAGAGTCCTGGGTGATGGGGTCCTTAATGATGACATTGCCTTTTTGAGGCATTGCTCCTTGAAGGTGTCCAGGGTACTGTGGAGACTCATGCCCATGATGAAACTGACTAATTTTACAATTCCCTGCAATTTACTTCAAACCTGTGCTGTAGACCCCACCCCCGATGGTGATGCAGCCAGTTAGAATGCTCTCCACGGTACAGCTGTAGAAATTTGCCAGTGTTTTTGGTGACATACCAAATCCCCTCAAACTCTGAATGAAATACACCCGCTGTCTTGCTTTCTTTATGGCTATATTGATATGTTGGGTCCAGGTTAGATCCTCAGAGTCACCCAGCAACTTGAAGTTGCTCACTCTTTCCACCTCTGATCCCTCCATGAGGACTGGTGTAAGGATTGAGACGCAAGAGATAACTTGCAAGAAGTTTACATGCAGGTTTGGCTAGTAATTAGAAAAGCAAAAAGTACGTTGGCCTTTAGAGTAGGAAGCGTTGGCGACAAGAATGGAGTTACCTTGCCAAATTATACAGAACCATGGTGAGATTGCATCTGAAATACTGTCCGGTCTCCCTGTCCAAGGATGGATACATCGTTGCTGCTTAAGTTCTGGCTGCGCTTTAGTCCCACGCTCCCCATATACGAGCACCCAGTTCAGAAGTGGGGTGGGTTTTGAGGAAGATCTCCTAGTGGGCTTGCTCCTGGGCCTGGCCAAGATGGCCATTCACGGGTCCAGGCAGCGGAAAGTGGAAGGTGCTGTCCGGGTCAACTGTCTGCCCCTTTTCCAAGGATACATTCATGCCCGGCTGTCCTTGGAGAGGGAGCACGCGGTTGCAATGGGCACATTGGGGGACTTCCAGGAGCCGTGGGCCCCCAAGGGGTATCAATTGTCTAACAGATGGTAGTAACATTTTAATTTGCCTTGTAAATACAGAATGTTTGTACCTTGTGTATTTATACGTAAATAAACTTCTACAGATATTTTTAAAAGAAAAAGGATGGATTATATTTGCAAGCAAAACACCTCAGGTCAGATCCATTCCAATGATGACAGATTTGTCCCATGATAAGGGATGATGTAGGCGGGGTGTATGCTCTTTAGAGTTTAGAAGAATGAAAGATGATCTTGATGAAACATACAGGAGTGTTCAGGGACTTGAAGGAGTAAATGAAGAGTTAATGTTTCCCCGTTGCCAAAGCCGGGGGTCACAGTCTTAAAGTACATGTTAACCCTCAGCAGAGTGAAAGTTCTTCACTGAGGTTAATGTATCTTTGGAATTCTCAAGAGACAGTGGTAACTCCGTTTATTTAAGACAGAGATCAACTACTTTTTTCGGATTTTAAGGGAATCCACAGATATGGAATTAATGCAAGAGACTAGTACAGAGGTAGGTGATCAGCTGTGATCCGACTGGTGACACAAGCATGAAGTGTAAAATGGTCTACCCCTACTTCTGTTGCTCATGTTCTGTCCTGCTTCATTTGAGGGTAAATGGGCCTGCATGCCAAATTTTCTCCATCCCTCCATACCACTCAATTCCATCCTATTGACTGTGTATTCCCATGTCTCATTGCACTCCCTCCTCTCCCAATACACTACCTCAAACTTCACGAGATGAAGTTCCATTTGCTGCTCACCTGCCCAACCAGCCACACCATCTCTTTCTGCAAACTCCCTTTAAAAAAAAAGCCAAAAGAAAGGGACCAACACTAAGCCTTCAAGAATCCCAATGGTAACAGCTTCCCAGCACTGGAGCACATCGATCACAACAAGCATTTCCTGTCATTGAACACAATTTGCCTTTTTAACCAATCCACCATGCAGGACCTTGTCGACTGCCATGGTGAAATCCATGTAGATTACATCAAAAGCATTGCACACATCAAACTACTTCGAAGTTCAAAAGCTTAAAGTAAGTTTATTATCAAAGTACACAGATGTCACCACATACAACACTGAGTCTCATTTTCTTGTGAGCGTACTCAATAAATCCAGAAACCACAATAGAAACGTTGAAAGGCCACACCAATAGCGCAGACAACCAGTGTGTAAAAGACAACAAACTATGCAAATACAAAAATAAAGAAAAAAATAAGCAATAAATATTGAGAACATGGGATGAAGAGGCCTTGGAAGTGAGTCACTGGGTTGTGTGATCATTTTAATGATGGAGCAAGTGAAGCTGAGCACGTTTTCTCCACTCCTACAAGAGCCTGATGGTTGAGGGGTAGTAACTGTCCTGAACCTGGTGGGGTGAGTCCTGAGGCTCCTGTACCTCCCTGATGGCAGCAGCAAGAAGAGAGCGTGACCTGGCTGGTGGGAATCCCTGATGATGGATCCTGCGATAGCACTTGGTTACCTTAAGGAAATCCAATCAACTTCTTCAGACACCACCTTCCCTTCACAACTCCATGGAAAGTGTCCTTTTGAAACTAAGGTATATAACATCCTAAACTGATTCCACTAATTCGCCTTCCTCTTCAGTTAAGCAGATAGGCTTATTCCTCTTGAGCTTCCTAAATAATCATACAATGTTAGTAGTCCTTCAACTTCTCTGAAAGGCAGGGTCAGCAGAAAGAATAGATGGTCAAGACCTCACAATATCAGCCTTTATTCCTTGTAACAGCCTGGGCTGGACTAAATGGTAAACATCTTATTCTTGCTTTTATCCTGTGTCACCTAGCCAATATTGCACACATTTACTACTTACATACAGTACAACACTGGAGTGGTACAGTACCATAGCAGTTGGTGTAACTCTATTACAGCCCCATTGTCTGTAAAGAGTTTGTACATGCTCCCTGTGACCGTGTGGGTCCGGTTTCCTCCCACATTCCAAAGACATATAGTTCAATAGGTTAGTTGGTCACATGGATGTACTTGAGCAACAAAAGGGCCTGTTTCTATGCTGTATCTCCAAAAAAAAATGTTGTCCCCCTTTTTTCTACTAAATATTCATTACGAACTTGATGCACATTCCTCCCAAGATAAGTGGATCATTCTATTAATTCCTCAGCAACCTTTTGCTCCTCAGCACCTATAAAGCCCAGAATTATCTCTGATATTGTCTGTGAATTAGTGAGTCCATTACTGTCTGGAATTAATTCTCCAACGCCTTCGTGAGAGAGCTGGACCAGTTGCCAATTGGACAGAGATCATGTCATCATTACGAAAAGCAATTAATAGATAACATTTTCCCATGACATCGCCGTAACTTGTTCATATACATGAAGTTCCACTTATTGACCCTGGGATTTCTTCCCGAGCTAGAGACAGCAGAGCTGGGTTGGAAATGTTCATCTGTGACAGAAAGATCCTTTTGGACCTCGAGAGCTTTCTCTTTTCTACCCACAAACTTCATTTGTTTGAACTGTTCGTAAAATCTTTCACATGTCATTCAAATGAATATGCTTGGTCAATGCCTAAATACATTCAAATAGAGAATGGGGATTTTTAAAAATATTATCTTACACTTACAGGTGGCAGGGTGGAGATATTATGTATCTACCAAAGGAGGTGTAGGGGGCTCCTTCCCCAGCCAGCCTGCAGGTCACCCTTGGGCGAGGTGTCGTACCTACTCAGCCTGCCCCAATCAGGGTCATGTGAAGCCATGGGAGCAGCTGGTGCATATCAATAGTGCTGGTTATGTGACCATTGACGCCAGGCAGGCAATCTCTGAAGAGCATTGATAATGGTTGGGGTCACCCGTCTTGTAAAGATATTGCCTAGAAGAAGTCAAGGGCAAACCTCTTCTGTAAAAAAATTTGTCAAGAACAGTCATGATCATGGAAAGACCATGATCGCCCACATTATATATTGTACATAACAAAAGAATGATAGATCAGATGGACAGTGTTTCTCCCCATGGTGGACATTTAAAATGTTAGTTGACATAGGTTTGTGAGAAGAAAGGAAGTTCACAGGAGATGTGTGGAGTTAACTTTGCAAAGAACAATTATGGTCAAAGACCATGATTACCTACTTCCTACAATACGATGATATTTTACACCTATAATGTGTTTTTTAAAATTACGCAAACTTCCTATCCCAGCTTTCTTTCTAAATCAAATCACATAATTTAATATTTCTGAGTTCCAAACTACATTTACAGTTGACATCTTTCGATGGACATCAATACCAATATGAAGGCAAACGGTGCATTGGCCTTCATCAATCATGGGACTGAGTTTAGGAGCTGAGAAGTAATGTCACAGCTATATAGGACCCTGGTCAGACCCCACTTGGAGTACTGTGCTCAGTTCTGGTCACCTCACTACAGGAAGGATGTGGAAACCATAGAAAGGGTGCAAAGGAGATTGCCCGGATTGGGAAGCATGCCTTATGGGAATAGGTTGAGTGAACTCAGCCTTTTCTCCTTGGAGTGGCAGAGGATGAGAGGTGACCTGATAGAGGTGTATAAGATGATGAGAGGCATTGATCGTGTGGATAGTCAGAGGCTTTTTCCCAGGGCTGAAATGGTAGCACGAGAGGGCACAGGTTTAAGGTGCTGGGGAGGTGGTACAGAGGAAATGTCAAGGGTTAGTTTTTTTTTTAGGCAGAGAGTGGTGAGTGCGTGGAATGGGCTGCTGGCAACGGTGGTGGAGGCAGATACGATAGGGTCTTTTAAGAGACTCCTGGATAGGTACGTGGAGCTTAGAAAAATAGAGGACTATGGGTAACCCTAGGTAATTTCTATAGTAAGGACATGTTCGGCACAGCTTTGTGGGTTGAAGGGCCTGTATTGTGCTGTAGGCTTTCTATCTACAACACAACAACAGCACATTGGAAATAAAGTTATCACAGTGAATAATGTTCAGGTAGTTGAAAGTGGATTTTAAAAACTGTGCCAGCTTCAAAAATCAATTTTGAAATTGGTTAAATATTTGGAAGATGTATACTACTTCTAAAATCGTGAACGTGTTTGCAAAAAAATGCGCAATTCTGGGTCCGTTTTGGCACCGATTTCACCCAAATTCATCAATGAGATTTTTGAAAATTCTGCAATTTGATTCCAAGTTCTGCTTGTGGTCAAGGTTTTGTTTTACATAATTTACTTTAATTCCACTTTCATTTATCTGGCTTCATCCTCTTCAAGAGCAGAATAGTATTAGTTTCCAGTCCTGTGCATCAGCCAGGCTAACCCAATGCACGATGACAGCCAGTGCTGTTGCACTGTTGCATGCTTCCACTTTCGATCAGCTTGAAGATGAATCCCGACGTTTTCTGCATTACTTGATCCCAGTAGGATCGTCCTTCCATTCCAGTGTTGAGGAAGTCAAGGCCAAAACAATCTCATACCGTAGACATAGATAACCGAGGCAATGGACTTATTATTGCTCGTTTTCGATTAAGTGCAACAATGCAGTTGGTGACAACCTACCACCAGCTTCGGAGATGCCACGACGAAATTTTCAGAACTGATTCAATTAGCCTACATTTCATTCAGTGAGCAAATCTGAGAACCAACATAAACATGCAATATATCCATGGTTACCAGCCAAAGCTCTGAACAGAAGTCGGCAAACTCTGCTGAAAGTCCTTCCAGTCTTAGTAAAATATAAAACGCAGAATTCTCTCCATGAACTGCAATCCGACAATAAAAAAACGAAACGTTCATGACAAAGAGGAGTTCAATGACTCCTTACGGGTTTCAAATCTTGTAGTCTTCCAAGAGATGCGACACTTTTGCATTTCAGGACAATGTTGCATCTAGGTCGGGAATTGGGTTCCGAAGATCACAATGCTTGTAGAGTCACCTCTTAGCACTATATTGCGTAATCCCAAACGCACAACTTTATATTACAACATGCAATGTACAATCCACCTGTTAGGCGTCCAACCATTATCAGTGTCGCAGCATCAGTTAAACCACGGTTTGAGTTTCCGACTCATGAGGGTAATTTTACCGACGGTAGGGCCACCTTCTCGCCGCATACAAAAATCGACTCCTAACACGTTACTCTCCACCAGCCCAATGCGCGCTCTACTGTTACATTTTCACCCCATGTGTCAAGTAGCACATCTCCACTGCAAGTTTCAGTAGTAATCACACCTTCCCTGGCCCCCCGTCGCTATTTTATGAATCACAACTTTTGAACAAAAAAAAGGCGGATACGTTTGAGCCTCAACGATGTGATGAAGCCAACCGCCCCGCCAATCTCCAGTCCCGAACTATTCACTCTGGAGTTGCGATTACTCAAACGTGCAAAATAACCCCAGGTAACATGCCTCCTATCAGAAGACTGTGAGATTGTTTTGTACGCCAAGTACGCAAGGGAATATGAATAACGACCCATTCCCATCCTTGCCACCCCAAGAAATACACACAAGAAAAATCAAGCCATACTCTATGCAAGTGAATCACTAACATTACTTGCGACTCTACAATGGGTGGGTGGGGGGACCTACATCATTTCCCTTTCGGCCAGTAGACACCACTATTTTTAACGGTACTTTTGGATCGGGTAGCTTCAAAATCATATCACTCATCCAGGCATGTACATAAAGCCACCTTTCAGAACGCTTCTCGGGTCATATGCGTTTCACCAACCAGAATAATTCAAATCATAAATTATACAGCACATATTTACAAATAAAGTGCATCTTCCGCGGCTAAAAACAATAGTAAGAGAACACAGTGCAATATAGGGAGTGATAGTGAGATTTGAAACTCCATGCACTCAGCTTCCTGCATACTGATGCTCACAGAAAAGTCGTCAGCAGTTCTGTCAATAAATTAGTGCGTACACACTTCAGAATTTACTGCTGCTCTCAACAGCCCCTCCCCAGACACCACTTCGCCAACCTCCCGCCCTCCTTCCCTCTCTAGGCTGTGGCTATCGCTACACCTATCTGCCCCTTCGGATACAGCCGCTAACTCACTCTCTTTTTAAGGCCTATCACCATGCAATGCATTTCACAAGAAAGAGAAACCAAGCGACAGCGCTCCCATCCCAAGCTTCTCAATGTTTCTCCCCGTGTGCAAGAGAGGGCGAGAGAGAGGAAGGAAAAATGCAAGCAAGCCTCGGACCAGCTTCGGCTACTTTCTACTCCTTGCCCCCCCCCCATTCTGCTCGAAGAGGTGGGGGTGATCAGCACACAGTAATGATTAATTTAAAACAGCACCTCGTATAGATCTCCTGAAGCCATGACCGCTTCCAGAGGCGGTCGCTGCTTGCTTGCTGGTTGCTTCTGGTGCTGGTGTTGCTGCTGTTGTTTCGGCGGCCGGGTTGCCCGAGTGCTCCTTTGCAGGCTGATATACACACACACACACACACACACACACACATATACACGCACACACACACATACACACATACACACACACACATACAGGGGGGCTCGGTCAATGCGCAGAATCCGCCGCCAGCGTCTCACTCTCGATACACTGTAACAGGAGGAAGTAGCGAAACGCTCCATCCAATCCACCAGCGCCTGACACTTACACGCCCGGCCCCACGTGCGAGAACAAGTAGCGAAATAAAAAAAAGATACATTTCCCCAGCAGTGACTTACCTGGGGAGTCCTTTCCGACACGTCCCGTTAGCACCACTGGACTAAATACGGATTTAATAAAAATTAAAATACACCTTCTGTCACCTTCTATACGAACTGCGAGTATCTTTAAGCGACGTCGTAGCGAAAAAGTACTTTAAAATAGTCACTAAAATGGGATTTGAATGAGTATCTATATTTTAACGCGATTTTCAAATAATTGCTCAATCATGTCTTACGTTGAAGTTTGCCTTATAAGTGTCAAGATCGTGCAGGAGATTTTGCATGTTATGTTCGGATACACGTGTCTTTTTGAAATGATATTACTCTTTTTATTTGCCTCCCCCTCCAGATAAGGTTATATTTGACTTGTGTAGGAACTGATTTTCCATATAGTGTTCAATACATGTGCCTTTTCGCTGTGTTTTTTTAATTGCCTCTCCCCAAACAAGGTTAATATTTGACTTGGACAGGAGCCGACTGTGCACATAATATTCGGGGTATATGTGTTTTTGTGATATGATTTTTAACTAATTTGTCTCTTTCCAACCCACTCCCCAAAAAAAGGTTGTATTTGACTTTAAGGCGGGAAGACACCAGGAACATTGGTTTGGTTCGGCGCGGTTTCGTACTGGGGGGGTGGGGTAAAATATAGGCGATGTCCTTGTGGGCACGGCCGCTGGGCTTCCAGAAAAACATGTAATGCAAAACAAAAAAATCCAACAGCTTTTCCCACATAAAATAAATGTTGCGATCGCAATGAATGGGGGCGGGAAAGGGGTCTGCTGCCAGGCGGTGGAAGTTAAAAGTTGGCGGAAAAATTCGGTCCTCCCAGAAAAAGGTTACTTTGCTATCACGTGACCGATAAGTTGCACCCCCATTTGAGTCGAGCGATGCGGGTCGATGTGCCGCGTGGTTGCTGATCATGTCAGACAATCGCGGTGTATCCGCAATAAATGCAAACCGCGATGGCGATATGTGCCGGCAATACAAACTGAGTTGGCAGATAAATGGTAATGGATCCTGAGATCTTAACCCTGTTTTTCTCTCCACTGTTGCTACCCGACCTGCTGAGTGTTTCTTGTACTTATCATATGGGATAATTTACTGGTGTAGACTGCTCTCTGGATTTCTGGAAAACTTAGTCCTTGGAAATACATTTTGAAGCCCCTGCTCCCTCCTGAGGAATAGTCAAGGTTCTCCAGAGATGCTGATGTCTCCCTGGAGTATTTTCTGAATGGTGGGCAGATTAAAAGATTTCATAATATAATGAACAGCCTCATTAATCATCATAGATTTGCTACCAGAGTATAATTTTACATGTTGCAATGTGTTGACTAGACTTCCCAATGGGATGCACCCTACTTTTATCTCCTGCCCGTTTCTACATATTTTAGAGTCAGATGAAGAATCTGGAGTCCGGAAAAACAAGCAAAATGCTCTGGAGGGTCAGACAGCATCTGTGGAGAGAAATGTACAGCAGGTATTTCAGATCGAGACCCTTCATCTGGACATGACCTGAAATGTTGACTGTCCACTTCCCTCCACAGGGGCTGCTTGCCACATTTAGTTCCTCCAGCATCTGATTTAATATTTGTCAAGTTGCCTTTACAACACAGGAGGCCATTCAGACTATTGAATCAATGCTTGCTTACCACAGAATAATCCGGTTAATCCTATTCAGTTCCCTCGCTATAGCCTGCAAGCCTACCTTCTGACGAGACTATCCAACTGCCTTTTAAAACCTTTAATTGTTTTCTCCTCCACCAGTTTCACATGATCACTTGCTGCATTGTCTTGTGTTCTAAGATTTTTGTGGCCTTGAAATTTAAATTGGTGTGCCTCTCTCCTTGCACCAACAGATATTGTGAACAACTTTTTTGACTACCTTATGTAAAGCTTTAATAATCTTATACACCTTACAAATATCCTCTCTTAGCCTCCTGTGCTCCATAGAGAATAACTTCTTATCAACTATATCCTTCTAACCAACTTGTCCTTCTATCTAAAATCCCATATTGCAGCAATTCTGGTAAATCTCTACACCCTCTCTTGGACTTTCATATCCTTCTTAAAGTGCGGTAACCAGAACTGACACAATACTCATATGCTTTGCTAACTACCCTTTCAGTGTGTTTTACTACCTTCCAAGATCAATGCACATGAACTATCAGGACATGGAAAAGGGAATCATGGATGGGAAAAGGGGAAGGGAGAGGGGTGGAGCGGGAAGCACCAGAGAGACATTCTGTAATGATCAATAAACCAATTGTTTGGTATCAAATGTCCTTGCCTGGTGTCTCAGGGCTGGGTGTGTCTGCTCCCATGCTGCTCCTCACCTCCTTCACTGACACCTGTCCCACACCCCTCTTGTGGCCCTCCACCCTCACCATTCCCAACATCCTTTGCTCAGTCTCTGTTCCACATTGACAAATACAGTTTTGGGTAAAGTCTTAGGCACCCAGCCATATATATGTGCCTAAGACTTTTGCACTGTCTGTAAATAATACCTTTGATAAAATCCAAAACACTTTATAGCTGATGAAAGGAGATGTGAAGGAAATACTGTAGTGATATGATAATGTAAGAGGACAGATAGTTTTTCTCTCGGAGACAAGAGTCTTTAGATGCTATAATCTGGAGCAACAAAGAACTATCTGCTGGAGGAACTCACTGTGTCGGGCAGGATTTGTGAAAGCAGAGGAAATGATTAACATTTCAGGAAAATCTAGAATCACGACTTGGTCTTGACCCCTCTGCCTCCACGGATGCTGCCTGACCCATTGATTTCCTCCAGCAGTTTGTCTTTCACTCCAGATACTTCTCTTAGCCTGTAACCACTGCTATTTGAGTCATCCAGCTTCTCTTGACCTCTGTCCTGTCACAGACATTCCCCTTGTTACCTTCATACCTTCCTCTTCTCTGTGACTCAAAATATATTTGGTTTCAATCTGTTCCTAGGTCTCATGAACTGAAATGCTAACTCTGTTTCTCTCTTCGGAGATGCTGCCTTACTTGCTGAGTGTTTTGAGCATTTTTTGTTTCTTCACAATATTTCCAGCATCTGTTCTTGTTTTTATTTTTAGATATTTTTAATTAATCTTCATTAAGAGATAAATTTAGGTGGGCCTGTTATCCTTCAAAGAAGCACCTTGCAATTTTTATAACATCATTAAAGAGATGGGCACAGCTTAATTTAACATCTCATTAGAAGATGGCAAGAGTACTCCATAGAGAATCCAGTTAGATTTTTGTGGTTAAGCCTCTGGCTCAGCATTTAAGCATAAAGCATGTGATTCAGAGGTGTGTATATTGCCAACTGAGCCACAGCTGACTCAAGGGTTGAAAAGCCAAACACAGTGGTTAAGACTCCGAAAAGCTTGCATTTTTGTGAAAGAGTCTTTCACAACCTCAGGGTTAAACTCTTTGCACCAAATGGACGCCAGAAAGGAACAGAAAATGCTGGGAGTCCTCAGCAGGTCAGGTGGCATTTGCGGAAAGAGGAAAAAAAAAGAGTTAATGTTTCAGGCTGCAATGGGAGGGAAAGAAATCAAAGCAGTACTAGGTTGGCCAGAGCATGAGGGAGCAATGGATAGGTCAAAGGGAATGGACCTCCATTTAGCAGATTTTAGTGTAAGGTCTGTTTTTTGGCAAACTTTGGCTAATGTGTCAATGAACACTTGGGGTTTGGCTCTGCATCTGCACAGATGCAAGTGTCAGATACAGTTGGATTTCAGGCCATGGAGGTGGAATGGTTTCCCATTCATTTTGTGGAGCACCTCCAGCCCGTCAGGAAGCTTCTTGGAGCTGGGGTGCACTAATGCAATGAGAAAGACAGAGGGAAGTTTTGGGGAGATGACACAGCCTTGACCCAACTCCACACTGGGTCTGGGTCTGTTGTAGACCTGTTGCTCACGTCGCTGCTTGCTTGCCATTTGGTAATAAATGGAGAATGAAGATGAGCGTCTGAGCGCAGCCAAGATTGTGAATTCTCCAATCACTTCTGGTTTGCTCTCATGCCTGGTTTGCACTCATTGTCACATTGTGGCCAGTCTTGGTTAAGTTTTTAGTCAGGGACTTGGCCAAGGTAATGTTGTTGGGTTCTGAGTTACTTCTGCTGAGGATTTTCATTGCCTGGCGCCTGATTATCACCCAACTTGCCACCATAAGCCCACGATCACCACTCAGCTTCTGCTCTGTGCAGACATGGAGTGCTTCATTTCCTGCTCCGTTGCAGATGGGGTGGTACAGTAGCGTGGTGGTAATACTATTCTAATGCCAGTCATCACTGATTGGGGTTCAGTTCCCATGTGTAGTTTATGACTGTGTGGGCTTCCTCTAGTCGCTCTAGTTTCCTCCTACATTCCAAAGACTTATGGGTGACGGTTAGACCATATTCAGGAGATATTTTATTTAGAGATAGAGTGCAGACTAGGCCCTTTTGACCCGACAAGCCACACTGCTCAACAACCCCCAATTTAACCCTCGCCTAATCTCGGGACAATTTTCAACGACTAACTAACTTACTAACTAGTACGTCTTTAGACTACGGAAGGAAACCGGAGCACCCGGAGAAAACCAATGCATTCCACAGGGAGAAAGTAGCGCTCCTTGCAGAGGATGCTGGGTTTGAACTCTGAACTTCAATGCCCCAATCTGTAATATAGATTTGTCATGCTTATAAGACCATAAGACACAGGAGCAGAATTAGGCCATTCGGTCCATCGAGTTGGTTCCACCATTTCATCATGGATCATTTATTATCCCTCTCAAAACCCTTCTCCTGCCTTCTCCCTGTAACATTCGAAACCCTTACTATTCAAGAACCTATAAACCTCCACTTTAAAAATATATCCAAAGACTTGGCACCACAGCTGTGTGTGGTAATGAATTCCATAGATTCACCACCCTTTGGCTAAAGAAATTATTCCTCATCTCTGTTCCAGTCTGAAGCTGTGCCCTCTGGTCTTAGACTCGAGCAATATAAGAAACCTTCTCTTCACATCCACCCTATCTAGGCCTTTCAATATTCCATGGGTTTCAATGAGATCCCCCCTCATTCTCCTAAACTCCAGCAAGTACAGGACCTGAGCCTTCAAATGCTCCTCATACGTTAACCCTATCATTCCAGGGGAGCACTCTTGTGAACCTCCAGTGAGTTGTCGGCACTATGTTGGCACCGGAAATGTGGCAACCCATTTACTTTGATTTGATGCAACCAGCTCACTTCAATGTACATGTAACAAATAAAGCTATTCTTTGAACTGAAAACAGTGCACTCACCAAGGAACACGTTCATTTCTGACATTAGATAATTGTGAGGATATGACTCTTGTGACTCAATCAAAAATAGATAGTTAAGACTAGGAAGCTGTCATGTCGTCCTGGGCTTGAGCCTCTATTCAGGGTTTGACTCCGGCTAGTGTCGTGCCTTACTCTCGATCTTGACTAACTTCAGTTCTACCTAGAGCTCTCGAGGCTGCACTTGACCAGCTGCTTTCCTGATGACATATTGACGTACACGCGCTCGTGCACACACACACACACACACACACACACGTGCGCGCGCACGCGCCTTGGTCCCAGAGTCTCAGACTCCCAGAAACTGGGTGTCCAAATACTAGCCCCTGGCCTCGGCTTCTGAACCGATCCAGAGGCTTTGACCTTCAGGTCTCTACCTCTGGACTCACTAGCTTCGGGCTTTGACCCTTGGACTTTGACCTTTGGCTTTTCCCACCTGTCATTGCCATCCTCTGGATTCATCAGTCATAGGCATGACATTCGGATCTCGACGTACGGAGTCGCACAGACCTCTGACCCAGTTGACCTGGTGGTCACCAGCCCTTGTGACTTCCACCAGTATGGACCTCCAACCTGGGACTCATCAACCACGGGATCGTTGGTCTCCTCAGTGTCTGGTCAGGATAGCTGACCTTTGATGATGGAGAGCTCCGACCAAGACTCCAAACACCATCTCCTGCTCCTGACCTCTAACACTCCCTCAACTCTGTCCCCTAAACTCTAATCTGACTCCTAATTCCCTGTGCTATCTCCAAAATTATTGTTATGAACTAGAGGAACAATTAAACCCGAGCCACAGCTTTGACGGACTTCACAACTCAGTGGCATCTTGTCCAGAAGCAATGAGACTGGAACCAGTCGTCATTGATGATTTACGTTATAAATTTACATCATCATACAGAAAAATTCTTGACTGTTAAGGTTACTTGTAGCCCTCTAACTTCATAATTAGTGGGCTTCAAAATGGAATCCATTAAAATTCTAGCATAATTATAATGGAATAAATACTAAATGAGGTTATATTCATCTTTCCCTGCTGAAAGTATCTTACTAGGATTGCAGGGATAAAAATCACAGCGGAGTGACACTGATGTTCCTTGCATGTTTAACATCTTCCAGATACCCATTTGAAAAATTTGAAGTAATATTATTTGAATAGTAGCTTCACAGAACAATGGGAGGTCTTTTTGGCAACTGATAATTTATTGTTGATTAGCAAGTTTTGACAGAACTTGATTATCCAACCAGAGATATATAAAAGTCCTGTCAGTAGTGGATTACAGTATTTTTACTATACTCAGTTGCAAATGCTAGTAATCACCCTCCCACTGAAGATTGAATTTCTACTTAATTTTACATCAACCAACTTCTTTTAAAGCACTGAAAAGACTGCTTTGACAGTCTGGTCCATATCAGTATAATCTCTGTGAATATATTCAAGGCAACAGCAATTCGATTGCGCAGGAACATAAGATGCTGCAGAGAGGTGTGGATACTGCACAATATATCATGGTCACATCCCTCCCTACCATATGTAACATCTACATGAGGTACTGCCTCAAGAAAGCAATATCTATCATCTAAGATTCACACTATCTGGGCAGTGCCATCTTCTCACAGCTACCATCAGGCAAGAAGCCTAAAATATCACACCTCCAGGTTCAAGAACATCTACTTCTCTTCAACAATTCGGTTCTTGAAGCAACTTACACAAGCCTATCTCAGTATAGGTTGACCACTACGACCACTTTTCACCACAGTAGACTTCCTTTTGTTCAAATTGTGTTGTTTCCTGTAAAAAAAATTACATATAAATTTATGTCCAATTTATGGTTTTCTTGTGAGTGCTGTGTATCGGATGCTATGCGATACTGGTGAACATTAGGTTTTCGGTCGCACTTGTGTGTACATGCACATGCCAATGAACTTGACTGGGATTTTAGAATGTCTAAGCTTATTCTGTGTGGCAAGGCAAATTGGTGGAAACCCAGGCAAAGGTGTCTGATATCATATGATATCATGATATCACATCATGGTGTTTTTGGACTATATTTTATCATAGTTGCTTGCAGAAAAGGTTTCGGAGGTACTTACTTACTGCCCGTTATGCCACTGGCGTTTAGAGCAGCAATGAAGGTCCTCTGTCTCTGGCGGTGTACAGGGCTTCCTTCATAGTCATAGTCAAGTCATAGTAATACTCTATTGATCCTGGGGGAAATTGGTTTTCGTTACAGTTGCACCATAAATAATAAATAGTAATAGAACCATAAATAGTTAAATACTAATATGTAAATTATGCCAGTAAATTATGAAATAAATCCAGGACCAGCCTATTGGCTCAGGGTGTCTGACCCTCCAAGGGAGGAGCTGTAAAGTTTGATGGCCACAGGCAGGAATGACTTCCTATGACGCTCTGTGCTGCATCTCGGTGGAATGACTCTCGGGCTGAATGTACTCCTGTGTCCAACCAGTACATTATGTAGTGGATGGGAGACATTGACCAAGATGGCATGCAACTTAGACAGCATCCTCTTTTCGGACACCACCGTCAGAGAGTCCAGTTCCATCCCCACAACATCACTGGCCTTACGAATGAGTTTGTTGATTCTGTTGGTGTCTGCTACCCTCAGCCTGCTGCCCCAGCACACAACAGCAAACATGATAGCACTGGCCACCACAGACTCGTAGAACATCCTCAGCATCGTCTGGCAGATGTTAAAGGACCTCAGTCTCCTCAGGAAATAGAGACGGCTCTGCCCCTTCTTGTAGACAGCCTCAGTGTTCTTTGACCAGTCCAGTTTATTGTCAATTCATATCCCCAGGTATTTGTAATCCTCCACCATGTCCACATTGACCCCCTGGATGGAAACAGGGGTCACCGGTACCTTAGCTCTCCTCAGGTCTACCACCAGCTCCTTAGTCTTTTTCACATTAAGCTGCAGATAATTCTGCTCACTCCATGTGACAAAGTTTCCTACCATAGCCCTGTTCTCAGCCTCATCTCCCTTGCTGATGCATTCAACTATGGCAGAGTCATCCGAAAACTTCTGAAGATGACAAGACTCTGTGCAATAGTTGTAGTCCGAGGTGTAAATGGTGAAGAGAAAGGGAGACAAGACAGTCCCCTGTGGAGCCCCAGTACTGCTGATCACTCTGTCGGACACACAGTATTGCAAGCACACGTACTGTGGTCTGCCAGTCAGGTAATCAAGAATCCATGATACCAGGGAAGCATCCACCTGCATCGCTGTCGGCTTCTCCCCCAGCAGAGCAGGGCGGATGGTGTTGAATGCACTGGAGAAGTCAAAAAAACATGACCCTCACAGTACTCGCTGGCTTGTCCATGTGGGCGTAGACATGGTTCAGCAGGTAGACGATGGCATCCTCAATTCCTAGTCGGGGCTGGTAGGCGAACTGGAGGGTATCTAAGTGTAGCCTGACCATAGGCTGGAGCAGCTCCAGAACAAGTCTCTCCAGGGTCTTCATGATGTGGGAGGTCAATGCCACCGGTCTGTAGTCATTTAGGCTGTCATTCATCCTGTCAGTAGCTTCCTCTCAGATTTCACTACTGTCAATTATGCAAGACCCTAATGGAGGCTCAGGAATACCACCACGCTCAGATGTAGAAGGATTGCTCATCGCTGTTTCCATAACAATTTTGTTTTACCAATCAGAACAGTTAGTCCTGAGCTGAATACCTGAACCTGGAGGACTGGTGGACCACTCTTAGTCTGGCCTCTACCCTTTGACCTATTTGGTATCGGTGACCCCACTAAGAGCCAAAGTGTAAAGCCCTGACTCCAGCCAACATAGCTCTCCAGGTTTTTGAGGCACACAAGCCTCCAAACCCAACGACAAGGTTGTGGTCCTTTTGGAGGGTTGGAGGTACATTCTCCAAAAATATTAGATGTATCTTTCATAAGCTTTCATTCTTCTGCAGTAGAATCCATCGGATGCAATACAGAAAACATTGTCTTTGGCTGATTTTAACATGCACAAGGTGGGACTGGATCAGCAGTAACTCCATTGTAATATTCACTTCTATGTCAGAGATTCTGAGTTAAGTTATCAATACAGGGACCTGAATAGAATAAGCCTGAAGTGAATGCTCTAGGGCGGCACGGAGAGAGTGTTCCCCTTGTACAAGAGATGCATAAACAAACCTACATGGAATAGATCCCAGGACCACGACAGAAGAGAAGAATGCCTGGTCATAATTTATTTATTTTTATTTGGATGCAGCATGGTAACAGGCCCTGTCATCTCAGTGAGTTCGCACCACCCAATTACACCCATGTGACCAATTAGCCTACTGACCCACATGTGTTTGGAACGTGGGAGAAAATCAGAGCACCTGGAGGAAACCCACATAGTTACGAGGAGAACATATAGTACAAATGTCAGGACTGATGAAGGGTCTTGGCCCGAAACATTGACTATTTTTCTTTGTCATAGATGCTGCCTGACTTGAGTTCCTACAGCATTTTGTGTGTGTTGCTCTAGATTTCCAGCATCTGCAGGATCTCTTGTGCTGTAAGATTGTTGCACTAACTGCTATGCTACTATGTGCCCAAGTGTGCTGGCCAGAATTTATACTTTACACACTACCACAAAAGGTCACCTACATCAAATCTGTTTGCAGGATCTTTCTGTAGGTAGCTCAGTTGGGTTGTTTCTTAAGTGATGGAGAATTTTGGAATATCTTGATATTAAGGAAATCACTGCACTTCCAATTTAAAGACTTTTCAGCCAAATGCAGATTTCTTTATTTCTCCATTTCAGCCTCCAGCATGAGGGGTTGTCCAGCCACCCTGCCATTTTGGAGTTGGCATTGGAGGAGCCATCACCATCTAAGACAGTCGATGCACCCTTAAATAACTTTGGCTGACCATTGATTTTCAATGAAGACTGAGGCCTGGGCAAGGTTGTATGGAAGACCGGCAGTTGCCCATGCTGCAAGTCTCCCCTCTCCACGCACCGATGTTGTTCAAGGGAAGGGCACTAGGACCCATACAGCTTCACACCAGTGTCGTCGCAGAGCAATGTGTGGTTAAGTGCCTTGCTCAAGGACACAACACGCTGCCTCAGCTGAGGCTCTAACTAGCAACCTTCAGATCACTAGACCGATGCCTTAACCACTTGGCCATGCGCCACAAACCCAAAAACAGTTAAAACAGCAGGAAAGTTAGGGTAAAAGTAGACACAGTTAAATCAAATGTTGAACACAATAAATTCTGTAGTTGCTGGAAACGCACACAATATGCTGGAGGAACTCAGCAACTCAAGCAGCATCTATAGAGGGGAACAAAAAGTCAAAATCTCCCCACACTTCCCCCACCCACCCCCATACCAGATGGTGATTTGGCCAATCAGCATGCTCTCTACGGTACATCTGTAGAAGTTCTTGAATGTTTTAGCTGGCAAACCAAATCTCCTCAGACTCCCAATGAAATAGAGCCACTGTCTTGCCTTTTTTACAACTGTGTCAATTTGTTGTGACCGGGTTAGGTCCTCAGAGATATTGACACCCAGGGACTTGTACTTGCTCACGCTCTCCACTTTTGATCACTCTATGAGGATTGGTTTGTGTTCCCTTGTTCTACCCTTTCTGAAGTCCACAGTCAGCTCTTTGGTTTTACTAATGTTGAGTGTGAGGTTATTGCTGTGACACCACTCATTTAGAATGCTCTCCATGGTACACCTGTAGAAATTTGCAAGAATCTTTGACGATATACCAAGTCTCTTCAAACTCCTAATACAATATAGATGGTGCCGTGCCATCTTGATGATTGCATCGATATGTTGGATCCAGGATAGATCTTCAGAGACGTTGACACCCAGGAACTTGAAACTGCTCACCCTTTCCACTGTGTTCTCTCAACTTCCCCTTCCTAAAGTCCACAATCAATTCTTTGGTTGAGTGCAAGATTGTTGTTGTAACATCAAACAACCAGCAGATCTATCTCGCTCCTGTACACCTCCTCGTCGCCATCTGAAATTCTGTCAACATTAATTGCGTTATCGGCAAATTTGTAGATGGTGTTTGACCTGTGGCTAGTCACAACAGTCATGGATGTAGAGAGAGTAGAGCAGTGGACTAAGCACACATCTTTCAGCTGCATCAGTGTTGATTGTCAGCAAGGAGGAGAAGTTATTTCTGATCTGCAAATTGTGATGTCCCAGTGAGGAAGTCAAGGATCCAATTGCAAAGGCCCAGGTTTTGGAGCTTTTTGATTAGACCTGAGGGTATGATTGTTTCAACCCTGAGTTGTAATCAATAAACAGCAGCCTGGCGTGGGCATTCCTGGTGATCCAAATGGAGAGCCAGTGAGCTTGCATCCACTGTAGATCTATTGAGGCATAAGGCAAATTGCAGTGGATCCAGGTCCTTGCTTGCGCAGGAGTTGATTCCAACCATGAGCAACACCTCAAATGACTTCATCACAGTCGATGTAAGTGGAACTGGGTGGTAGTCCTTGAGACAACTCACCCTGTTCTTCTATGGCACTGGTCTGATTGTTGCCCTTTTGAAGTAGGTGGAAATGTCCGACTGCAGCAGTGAGAGACTGAAGATATCCTTGAACACACACCACCGGTTTGTTGGCCCTTGGTGTTCAAAGCCCTAACAGGTACACCATGAGGGCCTGACGCCTTGTGGTGGTTCACTCTCTTGAAAGATGTTCTGACGTTGGCCCCCCAAGACAGAGATCACTGGGTCACCGGATGCTTCAAGGACAGCTTTATTCTCCCTGTCAAAATGTGCATAAAAGATCTTGCGCTCATCTGGGAGTGAAGCATCATAGCCATTCACGATGAAAGGTTTCACCTTGTAGGAAGTAATAGCCTGCAAACTCTGCCAGAGCTGATCCTAACCTTCCTAGAATAACAATCGGAAGATGATCCCAGTGCATAATGAATAAACCAGCCATACTTTTTGCATCGCTGACACATAGCATAATGAAGACGCGAAGCATGGTAGTGAAGCGATTAACATGACAATATTACAGCACCAGCAACACAGGCTCAATTTTGCCATTGTCTGTAAGGAATTTGCACCTTCTTCCTGTGACCACATGGGTTTCCTCCCACATTCCAAAGATCTATGGGTTAGTAGGGTAATTGGGTGGCTCGGGCTCATTGGACCAGAAGGGCCTGTTACCTTTCTGTATCTCTTAATGAAAAACTAGAACTGAACGTTGAATTTCAACTTCACTCAGGTACTTTTCTGTAAGAAAAGAATAAACACTTTCTATTGCTGTTTTTGCTGAATCCTGAAGAGTTTAATATTTCATTATTTCAATTCAGTCACTGTTGTAATGTGGAAAAGCTGGTAACCAATTTTCACACAGCAATCACCTGTAAACAACAGGGCAATAATGGGTAAACTGTCTGTTTCTGTAAGGTTCAGTGAAGGGTAAATATTGGCCAGGACTCTGGGGAAAATACATAAAGGTGCCTGAAATTATTTACATCACACTGCGAGGGCAGGTGCGTCTTCAGTTTAAACAACTCAACTTCTGTGATCATCACTTACCAGCTTGGGGTCCTTCCCTTACCCCCAACTTCTTATACTGGCTTCTCCCACATTCCTTTCCAGTTCTGTTCTTCCCCTCCATATGTGTTGCCTGACATGCTGAGTTCCTCCAGTTTTTCTTTGTGATGCTCGAGATGAAAGGTATCTTTTTGTGCTTTCTTCCTTTCTTACCCCATCACCTCCCTCTGGTGCCCTGCCTCCTTCCCTTTCTCTAATGGTCCACTCTTCTCTCCTATCAGATCCCTCCTTCTCCAGCCTTTTACCTTTTCCACCCATCATCCCCAGCTTCTCATCATCTCCGCTCTCCCACCCACCCAACTTCCCCCTCACCTGGCTCCACCTATCACCTTCCAGCGTGTACTGCTTCCTGACTCCCAGCTGATTATTTTAGCTCCTTCCTCCTTCTTTTACAGTTCCAGGAAGGATCTTGGCAGTTCATTATTTTCCATAGCTGCTGCCTGACTGCAGAATTCCTCCAGCATTTTGTACGTGTTGCACTGAATTTCCAGCATCTGCAGAATCTTTTGCATCTCTGATTATGCAGCGCCCAACTGTCTGTTGGTTTACTGGAAAATCGCTGCATGTTGCTGCATGCAGATCTCTGGGGTGGGATATGAAGACCATAAGGCATAGGAGCAGAATTATGCCATTAAGCCCATCAAGTCTGCTCCACCATTCAATCAGATCCTCAATCTCACTCAACCTCATACACCTGCCTTCTTGCCGTATCTTTTGATGCTCTGACCAATGAGGAAACGATCAACTTCCGACTTAAATATATGCACGTACTTAGCCTCCACCACAGTCTGTGTAGAGCATTCCGCAGATTTACTACTCTCTGGCTAAAAAAAAATTCCTCCTTACCTCTGTGCTAAAGGGTTGCCCTCAACTTTGAGGCTGTGCCCACTAGTTCTGGATACCTCCACCACAGGAAACATCCTCTCCACATCCACCCTATCTGGTCCTTTCAACATTCGGTACGTTTTAATAAGATCCCCTCACATTTTTCTAAGTTCCAGTGAGTACAGGCCCAAAGCTACCAAATGTTCCTATTATGTTAACCCCTTCATAGTCATCGTCATACTTTATTGATCCCTGGGGAAATTGGTTTTCATTACAGTTGGACCATAAATAATTAAATAGTAATAAAACCATAAATAGTTAAATAGTAATATGTAAATTATGCCAGGAAATAAGTCCAGGACCAGCCTATTGGCTCAGGGTGTCTGACCTTCCGAGGGAGGAGTTGTAAAGTTTGATGGCCACAGGCAGGAATGACTTCCTATGACGCTCTGTGCTGCATCTCGGTGGAATGAGTCTCTGGCTGAATGTACTCCTCTGCTCAACCAGTACATTATGTAGTGGATGGGAGACATTGTCCAAGATGGCATGCAACTTGGACAGCATCCTCTTTTCAGACACCACCGTCAGAGAGTCCAGTTCCATCCCCACAACATCACTGGCCTTACAAATGAGTTTGTTGATTCTGTTGGTGTCTGCTACCCTCAGCCTGCTGCCCCAGCACACAACAGCAAACATGATAGCACTGGCCACCACAGACTCGTAGAACATCCTCAGCATCGTCTGGCAGATGTTAAAGAACCTCAGTCTCCTCAGGAAATAGAGACGGCTCTGACCCTTCTTGTAGACAGCTTCAATGTTCTTTGACTAGTCCAGTTTATTGTCAATTCGTATCCCCAGGTATTTGTAATCCCCCACCATGTCCACACTGACTCCCTGGATGGAAACAGGGGTTGCCGGTACCTTAGCTCTCCTCAGGTCTACCACCAGTTCCTTAGTCTTTTTCACATTAAGCTGCAGATAATTCCGTTCACACCATGTGACCAAGTTTCCTACCGTAGCCCTTTACTCAGCCTCATCTCCCTTGCTGATGCATCCAACTATGGCAGAGTCATCTGAAAACTTCTGAAGATGACAAGACTCTGTGCAGTAGTTGAAGTCCGAGGTGTAAATGGTGAAGAGAAAAGGAGACAAGACAGTCCCCTGTGGACCCCATTCCTGGAATTATCCTCATAAATCTCCTCTGGACTCTCTCCAATAACAACACATCCTTTCTGAGATAAGGGGCCCAAAACTGTTGACAATACTCCAAGTGCAGCCTGACGAGTGTCTTATAAAGCCTCAGCATTATCTCCTTGCTTTTATATTTGATTCCCCATGACATAAGTGCCAACATTGTATCTGCCTTCTTTACCACAGACTCAACCTGTAAATTAACCATCCGGGAGTCTTGCACGAGGATTCCTAAGTCCCTCCTCATCTCTGGTGTTTGAATTTTCTCTCATTTAGATAATAGTCCGCACTATTGTTCCTTTTACCAGAATGCATTATTATACATTTCCCAATACTATATTCCATCGGCCATGTTTTTGCCCATTCTTCCAATTTGTCTAAGTCCTGTTGCAATCTCATTGCTTCCTCAGCACTACCATCCCCTCCACCTATCGTCATATCATCCGTAAACTTTGCCAAAAAGTCACCAATTCCATTATCTAAATCTTTGACAAACAATGTGAAAAGCAGTGGTCCCGATACTGACCCCTGAGAACACCACTAGTCACTGGCAGCCAACCAGAAAAGGCCCCTTTTATTCCCACTCACTGCCTCCTGCCTGTCAGCCATTCCTCTATCCACGCCAGTATCTTTCCTGTAACGCCATAGGATTTTATCTTGTTAAGCAGCCTCATGTGTGGCACCTTATCAAACACCTTCTCAAAAACCAAGTAAATGACATCCACTGCCTCTCCTTTGTCCACCATACTTGTTACTTCCTCAAAGAATTCTAACAGATTTGTCAGGCAAGATTTCCCATTACAGAAACCATGCTGACTTTGACTTATTTTATCATTAGTCTCCAAGTACCTCAAAATCTCATCCTTAATAATCGACTCCAACACTTTCCAACCACTGAGGTTAGGCTAACTGGCCTATAATTTCCTTTCTTTTGTCTTCCTCCCTTCTTAAAGAGTGGAGTGACATTTGCAATCTGCCATTTCTCCGGGATCATGCCAGAATTAAGTGATTCTTAAACGATCATGACCAATGCATCCGTTATCTCTTTAGCAACCTCTCTCAGGGATCCGGGATGTAGTCCATCTGGTCCAGGTGACTTATCCACCTTAAGACCTTTGAGTTTGCCTCGCACTTTTTCCTTTGTATTAGCAATGGCACTCACTCCTACTCCCTGACACTCACAGACCTCTGGCACACTGGTGGTGTCTTCCACAGTGAAGACAGATTCAAAGTACCCATTAAGTTCATCTGCCTTTTCTTTGTTCCCCATTATTACCTCACCAGCATCATTTTCCAGTGGTTCAAGATCAACTCTCACCTCCCATTTACTCTTTATATAACTTAAAAAACTTCTGATATTCTGCTTTATGTTATTGCCTAGTCTGCCCTCATATTTCATCTTTTCCCTTCTTACAACTTTTTTAGTTGCCTTTTGTCAGATTTTAAAAGCTTCCCAATCATCCGACTTCTCACTAACTTTTGCTACCTTATATGCCCTTTCCTCAGCTTTTATGCAGTCCTTAATTTCCTTTCTTAGCCACGGTTGCCTACACCTGCCATCTGAGAAAAACTTCTTCTGTGAGACATATCTGTAACACGCTGTAAGGTTTCACTGCTAATGTAATGGCCCCTCTGTAATGTTCAACTGCTAAGGTGATGATTTCTCTGTAGCGGCAATGTTTGGGTTATGACTAGAGATAACAGGACATGTTAGCCAATGAGTGGGATGTTGTTCTTCCTTGTGTGTCTGGGAGAGGGATTTCACGATTTTTTTGCCGGGGAGAGATGAGAAGAGAAGACGTGAATGGAGAGAGTTGGTAGACCGCCAGACGAAATGGACTTGGACCGAGGGTCCAAAGGTCAGTGACGATCAGAGGAGGTCGATGGTGGACGAACGGCCTTATCAGTGAGCTCCAATGTTTGCGTATAGACTGTTTCATGAGAATGGGCCCTTTTCTTTATTTTGTTTCTTTACTAACCATATAATCAAATTAAGAATTATAAAGCTCAACCATCTAATCACATATTGTGTACTGTTTGTTATTTCATGGTACTGATTTGTAACAGGGGACACATCATGCAGCATCCACCCAAACGAGATTTCTTAAACTTGTCCAGGCTGGGGGCTATCATCCTCTAGATTAAGCTGCTAGCCGAACTGAGAGTTACAATTGTGGGGGCTCATCCAGGATTGATTCCATTGGATGCTGTGTGATTACCCTGAGCATTGAACCAGTGGGGTAGATATTCGTACTCTGGATGAATTGTTAATTCGCTTGTTAAGTACTGTTAAAGTTGCGATTGTGGGCAGTGGTTTGATAAAATGGTGGGCACAGCTCTCGTTTAACGTAGACCAGTGCTGACATAGCGGTAGCTGAGGACAGAAATTTCAAAGACAGGGTTCTATTGTTTCTGAGGTGTAAGGGGAAGGAATGTCAGATTTGAAATGTCTAGTTAGTCCCCGTCACCCAGGGGAGAGTGAGAATTCTGAGGTAGTATCTGCCCTTACCTCTCTGGCAAATAAATAGAAAAAGTCCCAGCTATGATAGGCTCCGTCTATTCTCCGGAATTACGCCCACCCCTAAAGGGGAGGAGGAGTATGAGACTTGGGCGGAGTGGACCTCTCAGTTGATAGATGAGTGGCAGTGCTCTGATGATGTAAAGCGACAGAGATTGGCTGAAAGTTTGAATGGACGGGCTGCTGACATTGTGAGAGCTGTCAGGTTAAAGCATCCCGTAGCGACAGCTGTCAATTACATGCAAGCCCTGGTTAATGCTTTTTGTCCAACAGGAAGCCCAATGGAGCTCATGGTGGGATTTCAGAACATGCATCAGGAGAAGGGGAGAAGCTTTCTGCTTTTATTTTTCGGCTAGAGAGGCAGTTAAATTGCTTGCGGCACAGAGGGGTCATTCAGGCGGCTGAGGTCGATCAGTTAAGAATGGGCCAGATAGCCAGGGGCGCCCAGTCCCAGGACCTGATTGTGTGGGGTCTCTGACAGTCTCGTAAGATGCGTCCCGCTCCATCTTTTGTTGAGCTGATCAGAGAGGTACAGGAAGAGGAGAACACGGCGGAGGCGTGGGAGTACTCAGTCAGCAGGGTACAGTCCTCGGTAGTCATCCCCTTGTGGTGAAGTGACCACAGATAGCCTACCCCGGGGAGTGGTAGAGGAGATTGTGGCAGAGTTGAGGACGGAGATACGTCACTGTTATCAGCGGGTGTGACCCCCCCCCCCATATGATGGAGCTGATAGGGCGGGGCAGATCCCTCCAAGGGGACGAACAATGCGGAGGGCTCCTGGCAGCAGGTGTCACGCCCCCAGGTACCTAAGAAGACAGAGTTATTGGGAAAACTTCGAGGAGACCCAGCGAGGGAACGGCTTGGTGTCTCGGGGGGACACGTTCCCTACAATGTACCAAGGAACCCCCAAAAGCCAAAGGCCCAATTCCTGAAGGCCGAGTGGGACCATGCTCCAGTGTGTCGCTACGGATAGAGGGTATTTATACTATAGCCATACTCGACATCAGGTCACAGGTCACAGGTCACGTTGTTGTACCGTTTGTTTTACAACTGGTATCTGAGGCATTCACCCTTGGCCCCATTCAGGGCACTGGAGATCTGGAGGCTTAGTGTTAGTGATTATCCGTACAACGGTTATTTGTCTGTGAAGTTGGAGTTCTTGGTGGCCAATGTGGGAGTGTCTGAGGTCCTTGATACTTCAGTCCTGGCTTGTCCGGACCCTGTTGAGATGGGCAGCGTTTCAATTCTGGTGGGGACCAACACCCCTCTTGTGAGGAGGCTCATGGGGGCCTGCAAGGAGAAGGCTGGCAAGAGCTTTCTTGGGGCGTGTCCGTGCACCCGCTGTTTCGCGCTGCTCTTGAGGAAGTGCATGGCTGCATTAGGCCGTATACCAAATTTAGACAAGGGACTGTGTGGTTCACTCACTCGAAGCCAATGGTAGTAGCGAGAGTGATGGGGACACCCAAATTTCCTGGAGTGCCTGAGGGCGAGACCTTCTTAGTGGATGCTCCAGAAGACCATGAGGGGGAGTCGGGATTTCCTGCTGGGGTACTCGTGAGGCCTGAATTGTAGAAGCCCTTGGTTGTAAAGGCAAGCAGGATGGCAGTAATTACCAGGAACACTAAGAAGAGGGAGGTCACCTTCAAGCGGATGATGCCCCTGGCATAATTGTTTCTGGTGACAGTAATATCTAGTGTCCCTGTGAGACAAGCCGGGAAGAAACTATTGGAAAAAGAGAGAAAGTTGACCACCGAGTCAATCAACTTTGGGGACTCCCCGGTTCCTTCAGGTTGGAAGAGGAGGTTGGTAGAGAAGATGTTGAAGCTGGAAGGTGTCTTTTCCACTGACGAGTTTGATGTGGGTTGTTTCAAGAGCACTCGTCATACTATCTGGGTGACCGAGGATACCCTGTTCAGAGAAAGGTTGCGGTGACTGGCTCCTGCAGAGGCAAAGGATGCTCGGCAGCATTTGTGTAAGTTGAAGGAAGCTGGGATCGTCACCGAGTCCTGAAGCCCCTATGCGTCCCCAATAGTAGTGGCCCGAAACAAGAATGGAAAGATACGGATGTGTGTGGACTACAGGACTCTGAACAGGTGCACCATCCCTGACCAGTATAGTGTCCGGAGGATTGAAGACGTGCTGGCCTGCTTGAGTGATCTGAAGTGGTTCAGTGTGCTGGACTTAAGGAGTGGATATTACCAGATCTCCGTGAGTGAGGCCCACAAAGAGAAGATGGCATTTATCTGTTCCTTGGGATTTTTCCAGTTTGAAAGGATGCCCCAGGGCATCTCGGGAGCTCCTGCAACCTTCCAGTGGGTTATAGGGAAGATGGTAGGGGATATGAACTTGCCTGAGGTAGTGGTATATCTGGATGACCTCAAGGTGTTTCGATCCATCTTGGAAGAACATGAAGTGAGGCTGCTGAAAGTGCTGGGCCGCCTGAAAGCTGAAGGGTTCAAATTTGCCCTGGACAAGCGCCAATTTTGCCAAACGTCTGCTAGCTATGTTGGGCACATAGTCTCACGAATTGGAGTAGATACAGATCCTCTCTTCTTCGTCTTGTTTTAAGGCAGTTGACACCCAGCTTAATGGTGCATTACCGCCACCTTCTGCTCCGGAGTGTGCAATAGACTTACATTCTAAATCCCTTCACCCAATCATACACACACACACGTACCCTAACCTACACTTTATCCTCCCATTTTTGGCCATTCTAGTACCCTATTCCTGCTTATCCATCATATCCTATAAAAAAACCCTGTACCCCTTAAGAAAGCTAAAATTACCCTAACCTGTGCTCTCTCACCCATGCCCAGCAACCCTTTTAATGTGAATTCCTTCACCCCCAGTTCCCTTAGATTGATTATCATCATCTCTCTCTGTATCCCATACTTCCTGCAACTCAGAACTACACGTTCTACTGACTCCTCTTCCTGACATTCCTCACACAATCCTGTCTGGTGTTTCCCTATCATTTTCAATGTTTTGTTTAATGCACAGTGCCCCAGCCTGAATATAGTCCACACAGTTTCCTCTCTTCTGTATCCACTACCTACGCTAGTACCTGCAACACTTTTTTGTATTTGATATAAATGCCTCCCTTTCCCCTCCCTGTCCCATCTTCCTTGCCACATTTGGTTGATTTTTTCCCCAGATTACATACGTAACCTCTGCTTTACTGATACTAATGTGCATTTCTATATTTTCTTTCTTTCTTTAACACCCTCTTTGCCAACTCATCCACCCTCTCATTCCCCTTCACCCCTAAATGTGCTGGAACCCATAGAAATTTTACCTGACCTCCCTGATTTGCAATTCTTGTGACTGACTGAAGGACTTCATAAAGTACATCTTGCCGACTGTTTGAGTGAAAAGACCTTAAGTTTGCTAGAACTGAGGATGAATCTGAGCATATCAACACTTTGACTTGTCTAGCTTTCTCCACCCATTGCAATGCAACCAACACTGCCAGCATCTCCACTGTAAACACCCCTAAATTATTAGATGTTCTTCTGCTGATTCCAATTTCTTTTGTTAGTATAGCCACCCCAAACCCTGTCACTCCTGTTTCAGGTTCCTTAGCACCATCCGTATAAATCTGAGTATAATCACTATACTTTTCCAACACATGACAGTGCACTTACCAAATCAGTTTTATATTTTCCTCTCCTTTTTACCTCTAACAAATGCCAGTCTATGTCAGGCCATACAAGCTTCCATGGAGCTACAACCGGGTAAGCTACTGAGGGAGTTACCCTTAGATCAAACACTCCATATTCTTTAGCAATATCATTCCCTACCCAGCTAAAGTTATCCCTCTGAAACCTCCCGCTTTCCCAGCACTCCTGCAACACTCCTTTAGCAGGGTGAGAATCATTGTGCCCCTGCAAGTTAGCCCAGTAGTTTGCCATCAATTATATCCTTCTTAGTTCCAAAGGCATTACTCCCATTTCTACCTGTAGGGTTGATACTAGTGATGTTTTAAAAGCCCCACTGCACACGCTCAAAGCCTAAGCCTGAATCACATCCAGTTTCTTTATAAGAGACCGAGCTGCTGATGCATATGCTATATTTCCATAGTCCAACACAGATCTTACTAAAGCCACATACATTCTCTTCAACGCAGAACAACTTGCTCCCCATTCTCTACCAGTCAAACATCTCATCACATTTATTACTTTTTTAGCCTATTACTTTTCATCATTATGATCAATGATGTCTTCACAAAGGTACCAGTGGATATAGGTAGGTCACAAACATGAGGAATTCTGCAGAAGTTGGAAATTCAAGCAACACACATCAAAGTTGCTGGTGAGTGCAGCAGGCCAGGCAGCATCTCTAGGAAGAGGTACAGTCGATGTTTCGGGCCGAGACCCTTCGTCAGGACTAACTGAAGGAAGAGCTAGTAAGAGATTTGAAAGTGGGAGGGGGAGGGGGAGATCCAAAATGATAAGAGAAGACAGGAGGGGGAGGGATGGAGCCAAGAGCTGGACAGTTGATTGGCAAAGGGGATATCAGAGGATCATGGGACAGGAGGCCCAGGGAGAAGGAAAAGGGGGAGGGGGGGAAAACCCAGAGGATGGGCAAGGGGTATAGTCAGAGGGACAGAGGGAGAAAAAGGAGAGAGAGAGAAAGAATGTGTATGTATAAATAAATAATGGATGGGGTACGAGGGGGAGGTGGGTCATTAGCGGAAGTTTGAGAAATCAATGTTCATGCCATCAGGTTGGAGGCTACCCAAACGGAATATAAGGTGTTGTTCTTCCAACGTGAGTGTGGCTTCATCTTTACAGTAGAGGAGGCCGTGGATAGACATATCAGAATGGGAATGGGATGTGGAATTAAAATGTGTGGCTACTGAGAGATCCTGCTTTCTCTGGCGGACAAAGCGTAGGTCACTTCCTCCCTTACCACCATTCAGGGCCCCAGACAGTCCTTCCAGGTGAGGCAATACTTCACCTGTGAGTCGGCTAGGGTGATATACTGCATCCAGTGCTGCCAATGTGGCCTTCTATATATTGGCGAGACCCGACGCAGACTGGGAGATCGTTTTGCTGAACACCTATGCTCTGTTATTTATTTATATACACACATTCTTTCTCTCTCTCTCCTTTTTCTCCCTCTGTCCCTTTAACTATACCCCTTGCCCATCCTCTGGGTTTTTTCCCGCCCTCCCCCTTTTCCTTCTCCCTGGGCCTCCTGTCCCATGATCCTCTCATATCCCTTTTGCCAATCAACTGTCCAGCTCTTGGCTCCATCCCTCCCCCTCCTGTCTTCTCCTATCATTTCGGATCTCCCCCTCCCCCTCCCACTTTCAAATCTCTTACTAGCTCTTCCTTCAGTTAGTCCTGACGAAGGGTCTTAGCCCGAAACGTCGACAGTACCTCTTCCTAGAGATGCTACCTGGCCTGCTGCGTTCACCAGCAACTTTGATGTGTGTTGCTTGATATAGGTAGGTCACTGTTTGCGGATGATAGGGCCTTGTGGAAAAGAGGCAGGAACATGGAGCATATAATCAGGAAACTACAAGGAGCAATTGATGAAGTGGTGGAGTGGGGTTATGATTGGGGATGTAGATTTTCAGTAGAAAAAACTCAAACTGTATTTTTCACCAGGAAAAGAATTGAGGTAGGGAAGAAGTTAAGGATGTGTGGGATTGAGTTACAAAAGGTTGAATCATTTACATTTCTGGAAGTTATATTTGATTCACTATTATCATGGGCAGACCATATCAGGAAAGTTGAGGAGAAATGTGAAAAAGTAATAATAGCTACAGATCCAGCTAAGACAGAGGCGGTCACCACTTGGCCAAGACCCCAGACTGTGAGCACTCTGCACTCGTTCCTTGGGTTCTGAGGTTACTATTGGAGGTTCGTGAAAGGCTACGCGAGAATGAGTCACAGGTTGAATCAGCTTCTGTGCGGTTACCCTTCCTAGGGGAAGAAAGGGAGGGGGGGGGAGAAAAGGACAGGAGGGTGGAGAGTATCTCAGCCAGTCGGAACCTTTTGGACCGAGGTGGGATGCAAAATATGAGGAGGCCTTTCAGTCGCTAAAGGAGCTGCTGACCCAGGCGCTGGTGCTGGCTTTTGCGGACCCCTGATTGCCATATGTGGATGCCAGCTGAGAGGGTTTGGGGGTGTCCTATATCAGGATCAGGGCACTAGGTTGAGGCCTGTTGCATTTGTCAGCTGGAGTCTGTCGCCCTCTGAGAAAAACTATCCTACGCACAAGTTGGAATTTCTGGCATTGAAATGGGCGGTGGTGGATAAGCTGAGTGATTACCTCTACGGGGCAAGTTTGAGGTGAGGATGGACAACAACCCCCTAACTTATATCCTGACCTCAGTGAAACTGGATGCCACAGGCCATCGGTGGTTGGCGGCGTTGTCTACCTATGATTTCAGCCTGAAGTACCGGCCGGGAAGCAGGAACATTGATGCTGATGCTTTGTCCCGACGGACGCATGAGGGACTGGACAGGGACGAGGAGTGGGAGAGCATTCCAGCCCCTGGGGTAAAGGCCATGTGTCAGTTTGCCATCACTGTGAAGGCAGAGGGAAAGGAGGGGCAGAATCGAGTGGTGGATCAATCGGGAGCTTCTGATGATACCATCCCCCAAGTTTACTGTAACATGACTGCTCTGAAGACAAATCAGCTGCCAGAATTGAGTGCTGGGGAAGTGGCAGCTGCTCAGCGAGATGATCTGGGCATTGGTACCCTTCGGGCAGCAGTCGAAAAGGGAGACATAGTTCAGGCGGAGTTGACGAAACATGCGTCGGTGCCTCCATTACTGCAAAAATGGCCTCGGATGGAGTTGAAGAACCAGATCTTATACCGGGTCATGTCACTCCCAGACTGACCTTGGCATTGACAGCTGGTTCTGCCCAAGAAGTATCGGAGGATTGCGTTGAAGTCACTTCATGATGATTCTGGACACTTGGGGGTGGAAAAGACCTATGGATTGCTCAGAGACCGGTTTTACTGGCCCCGGATGAAATTGGAGGTCGAAGGATACTGCAAGTTGTGCATTCACCTCTCATCCTTCGTTGCTCCAAGGAGAAAAGGCCAAGTTCATTCAACCTATTCTCATAATACACGCTCTCCAATCCAGGCAACATCCTTGTAAATCTCTTCTGCATTCTCTCTATAGTATCCACATCCTTCCTGTAGTGAGGTGACCAGAACTGGACACAGTATTCCATAGGGTCTGACCAAGATCTTATACAGCTGTAACATTACCTCACGGCTCTTGAACTCAACCCCACGGTTGATGTATGCCAACACACCATACGCCTTCTTAACAACACGGTCAGCCTGTGTAGCAGCTTTGAGTGTCCCATGGACACGGACCCCAAGATTTCTCAGATCTTCCACACTGCCAGGAGTCTTAGCATTAGTACTATATTCTGCCTTCAGATTTGACCTACCAAAATGAACCACCTCACACTTACCTGGGTTGAACTCCAGCTGCATTTCTCAGCTCAGTTCTGCATCCTTTCGATGTCCTGCTGTAACCTCTGACAACCCTCCAGACGATCACAACAGTCCCAACCTTCGTGTAATCAGCAAACTTGCTAACCCACCCTCTTACTTCTTCATCCAGGTCATTTATAAAAATTACAAAGAGGAGGGATCCCAGATCTGATCCCTGCGGAACACCACTGGTCACCAAACCCCATGCAGAATATGAACCACCTACAACCGCCCTTTGCCTTCTGTGAGCAAGCCAATTCTGGATCCACAAAGCAATGTCCCCTTGGATACCATACCTCATTACTTTCTGAATGAGCCTCACATGGGAAACCTGATCAAATGCCTTACTGAAATCCATATACATTACAAAAACCACTCCATCTTCATCAATGTGTTTTGTTAAATCCTCAAAGAATTCAATCAGGCTCGTAAGGCACGACTTGCCCTTAACAAAGCCATGCTCACTATCCGTAATCAGATTATGTCTCTCTAAATGCTCATAATTCCTACTTCTCAGGATCTGCTCCAACAACTTGCCCACCACTGAAGTCAGACTCATTGGCCTGTAATTTCCTGGGTTATCTCTAGTCCCTTTCTTGAACAAGGGAACAACATTTGCAAATCTCCAATCCTCCGGTACTTTTTCTGTCCCTATTGATGCTGCAAAGATAATCGCCGAAGGCTCAGCAATCTCCTCCCTCACTTCCCACAGTAGACTGGGGTATTTGTCCAGTCCCAGTGACTTATCTAAGTTAAAGATTTTCAAAAGCTCCAGCACATCATCTTTCTGAATGTCTATATGCTCATGCGTTTGTCCACTGTAAGTTATTCCCACAATTGCCAAAGTCCTTTTCTCAGGTAATTACTGAAGCAAATTATTCATTAAGTAGCTCCGCTACCTCCTCTGACTCCATGCACACGTTTCCACTATCACACCTGATTGGTCCTATTCTCACACAGCTCATCCTCTTGCTCTTCACGTACTTGTAGAACGCCTTAGGGTTTCCTTAATCCTGCTCATGGCTTTCTTATGGCCCCTTCTAGCTCTCCTAATATTCTCAGACTATTATTTAGATGGTGAGACAATTCAAAATGTGGAGGTACAAAGGAACTTGTGCAAGATACCCTAAATGTTAACCTCCAGGTTGAGTTGGTTGTGAAGAAGGTGAATGTAATGTTGCCATTCATTTCTAGAGGTATAGAATATAAGAGCAGGGATGTGATGTTGATGCTCTATAAGGCACCCATGAGACCACGCTTGGAGTATTGTGTGCAGTTTTGGGCTCCTTATTTTAGAAAGGATATACTGACATTGGAGAGGGTTCAGAGAAGATTCACAAGAATGATTCCAAGAATGAAAGGGTTACCATATGAGAAGCATCTGCAGCTCTTGGGCTGTATTCCCTGGAGTTCAGGAGAATAAGGGGAGTATCTCATAGAAACATTCCAAATGGTAAGAGGCCTGAACAGATTAGATATGGCAAAGTTATTTCCCAGGGTAGGGGATTCTAGGACAAGAAGGCACGACGTCAGGATTGTAGGACATCTATTTAGAACTGAGATGCAGAGAAATTTCTTTAGTCAGAGGGTGGTAAATCTGTGGAATTTGTTGCCACGAGCGGCTGTGAATGCCAAGTCATTGGGTGTATTTAAGGCAGAGATAGATAGGTTCTTGATTAGCCAGGGCATCAAAGGGTATGGTGTGAAGGCAGGGGAGTGGGGATGACTGGAAGAATTGGATCAGCCCATAATTGAATGGCAGAACAGTCTCAATGGGCTGAATGGCCTACTTCTGCGTTATATCTTATGGTCTTATGGCCTTATGGTCCTAATTTCATTCTTAAACTCCTTCCTGGCAACCTTGTAATTTTCTGGAGCTCTTTCAGTACCTAGTTTCTTGAACCTTTCATAAGCTTTTCTTTTCTTCTTAACTAGATTTTCCACATCCTTTGTACACCATGGTTCTTTGACCTACCATCCTTTTCCTGCCTGAATGGAACATACTTATGCAGAGCACCATGCAAATGTTTCCTGACCATTTACCATATTTCTGCCATGCTTTTCCCTGAGAACATCTGCTCCTAATTTATGCTCCCAAGTTCCTGCCTAATAGCATCATATTTTGCCCTACTTTACCCCAAATAGTCTGCTCCTATCTCTCTCCAGTGCTATGGTAAAGGAGACAGAGTTGTGATCACTACCTCCAAAATGCTCTCCCACTGAGAGATCTGACACCTGACCCGGTTCATTTCCCAATACCAGATCAAGTACAGCCTCTCCTCTAGTTGGCTTGTCTACATATTGTGTCAGGAAACCTTCCTGAACATGCCTAACAAATTCCGCCCTGTCTAAATCCTTTGCTCTTAGGAGATGCCAATCAATATTAGGAAAGTTAAAATCTGCCCATCACAACAACCCTATTATTTTTGCACCATTCCAGAATCTGCCTCCCTGTCTGCTCCTCGATGACCCAGTTACTATTGGGGGGGGGTCTATAAAAACACCTTGTAGAGTTATTGCCCCCTTCTTGTTTCTGACTTCCACCCACACTGACTCAGTAGATAATCCCTCCATGACTTCCTCCTTTTCTGCAGCCTTGATACTATCCCTGATTAGCAGTGCCACTCCCCCACCTCTCTTGCCTCCATCCTTGTCCTTTCTGAAACATCTAAAGCCTGGCATATTCAGCAGCCAGTCCTGCCCCTGAGCCATTCAAATCTCTGTAATGGCCACAACATCATAGTTCCACATATTGATCCATGCTCTAAGTTTATCGGCCTTGTTTATGATACTCCTTGCAGTAAGATAGACACACCTCAAGCCATCAGGCTGAGTCCATCTTTGCTCTATCATCTGCCTATCCTTCCTCACAAACTCCCGACAAGCTGTCTCTACTTGTGCGCCAACCACCCCATCCTCTGCCACTTCACTTCAATTTGCACCCCTCTGCAAATCTAGCTTAAACCCTCCCCAACAGCATTAGCAAATCTTCCCGCCAGAATTTTGGTCCCCCTCAGATTGAAGATCACAAGATCACAAGACAAAGGAGCAAAAGTAGGCCATTCGGCCCATCGAGTCTACTCAGCCACTCCACCATGAGCTAAACTATTCTCCCATCTAGTTCCAATTTCCGGCTTTTTCCTCATATCCCTTAATACCCTGACTAATTAGATACCTATCAAACTCCTCCTTAAACACCCTCAATGATCGGGCCTCCACAGCTGTATGTGGCAATGAATTCCATAAGTCCATGACCCTCTGGCTAAAAAAATTTCTCCTCATTTCTGTTTTAAATGGGTGCCCACTAACTCGAAGACTGTGGCCTCTTGTCCTGGACTCACCCACCAAGGGAAACAGCCTTTCTACATCTACTCTGTCCAACCCTTTCAACATTCGAAATGTTTCTATGAGGTCCCCTCTCAATCTCCTATACTCTAATGAATACAGTCCAAGAGCTGACAAACGCTCCTTATATGTTAGTCCCTGCTTTCCAGGAATCATCCTCGTAAATCTTCTCTGAACTCTCTCCAACATCAGTACATCCCTTCTAAGATAGGGAGCCCAAAACTGCACACAGTATTCCAAATGAGATCTCACCAGTGCCCCATAGAGTCTCATCAACACCTCCTTACTCTTATACACTATTCCTCTTGAAATGAATGCCAACATAGCATTCGTTTTCCTTACTGCCAATTCAACCTGGTGGTTAACCTTTAGGGTCTCCTGCATGAGGATTCCCAAGTCCCTTTGCACTTACAATTTTTGAATTTTCTCCCCATCTAAGTAATAATCTGCCTGATTATTTCTTCTTCCAAAATGTACAACTGAATATTTCTCAATATTGTATCTCAACTGCCATTTCTTTGTCCACTCCCCTAAACTGACCAAGTCTCTTTGCAACCTTTCCGTTTCTTCAACACTTCCTGCTCTTTCATCTGTCTTGGTGTCATCGGGAAACTTAGCCACAAACCATTTAATCCATAATCTAAATAATTGATATACATTGTAAAAAAAAAAGCAGCCCCAACACCGACCCCTGCAGAACACCACTAGTAACCTGCAACCAATCAGAATAGGATCCCTTTATTCCCACCCTTTGTTTTCTGCCTATCAGCCAATGCTCCACCCATTCCAATATCTTTCCTGTAATTCCATGGGCTCTCATCTTATTAAGCAGCCTCTTATGCAGCACCTTATCGAAGGCCTTTTGAAAATCCAAATACACAACATCCACAGCCTATCCCTTGTCAATCTTATTTGAGATTACCTCAAAAAATTCCAATAGGTTGGCGAAGCAGGATCTTCCCTTCGTGAAATCATGCTGGCTTGGGCCTATCTTGTCATGGACCTTGAGGTATTTCATAACCTCGTCCTTGAGGATCGACTCCAATAACTTTCCAAATACCGATGTCAGACTAATAGGTCTGTAATTTTCTTTTTGCTGCCTCCCTTCTTTCTTAAACAGTGGAACTACATTTGCAACCCGCCAGTCCTCTGGAACCATGCCAGAATCTATTGATTTTTGGAAGTTCATTTCCAATGCCTCCACAATCTCCAAAGCCACCTCCATCAGATCCCGTGGGTGCACCTCATCTGGTCTGGGAGACTTATCTACTCTTAGTCCATTTAGCTTCCCAAGCACTTCCTCACTAGTAATCTTGACTGTACCTAATTCTATTCCCTGAGACCTCTGCCTATCAGGTATATTGCTAATGTCTTCCACTGTGAAGACTGATGCAAGATACTCATTTAGTTCCTCTGCCATCTCTTTGTTATCCATTATAATTACTCCAGCATCATTTTCAATCGGTCCTATATCTACCCGTGTCACTCTTTTACTCTTCATATATTTAAAAAACTTAGTATCCTTTTTTATGTTAATTGCCAACTTCATTTCATAATTCATCTTTTCTTTCCTAATGACTTTCTTAGTTTCCTTCTGTAAGTTTTTAAAAGTCGTCCAGTCCTCAGTTTTCCCACTAATTTTTGTTTCCTTGTACGCTGTCTCTTTAGCTTTTATTTTAGCCTTAACCTCTTTCGTTAGCCACATTTGTGCCATTTTTCCATTCGTGATTTTCTTTTTTCTTGGAATATATTTTTCCTGCACTTTCCTTATTTCTTGTAGGAATTTCATCCAATTCTGCTCTACCATCCCTCCATCTGGCTTACTTTTCCAATCGACTTGGGCCAGTTCCTCTCTCATACCACTGTAATTTCCTTTGTTCCACTGAAATATCGATACACCTGATACCAGGTTCTCCTTTTCAAATTTGAAACTGAACTCAATCATATTATGATCACTACTTCTAAGGGGTTCCATTACCTCCAGCTCCTTAATCACCTCAGGTTCATTACACAGCACCCAGTCGATCCCCTGGTGAGCTTATGGACAAGCTGCTCCAAAGAACCATCCCGGAGGCATTCTACAAACTCCCTCTCCTGAGATCCAGTACCTTCCTGACTTTTCCAATCCACTTTCATATTAAAATCCCCCATAATTATCTTGACATTTTCCTTCTGACACGCTTTTTCTATGCTGTAACTTGTAGTCCACATCCCGGCTGCTGTTTGGAGGCTTGTATATAACTGCTATTAGTGTCTTTTTACCCTTGCCATTTCTTAACTTGACCCATAAGGATTCTACCTCTTCTGATCCTATGTCCCTTCTTTTTAGTGATTTTATATCGTTGCTTACCATCAGAGCCAAGCCACCCCTTTACCTACCTTCCTTTCTTTCCTATACACTGTATATCCTTGGACGTTCAGCTCTCAATCACATCCATCATTTAGCCATGACTCGGTGATGGCCACAATGTCATATCTTTTAACCTGTAGCTGCACAACAAGGTCACCCACTTTATTTCTACTACTGTGTGCATTTAAGTAGTCGCACTGTCGCGTAGCACAGGCAGCAATCTTGAGATTGCTACCCATGAGGTCCTGCTTCTCAGCTTCCTTCCTATCTCCCTGTATTCCACTTTCAGGACCTCCTCCTTTTCCTACCAATGGCGATGGTACCTGAATGTACCACGGCTTCTGGCTGCTCACCCTCCCATTTTGGGAAATTGTCGACGCATTCAGAAAAATCAGGAACCTTGGCACCTAGCAGGCAAACTACCATCCGTGTTTCTTTTTCGCACCCACAGAATCACCTATCTGTCCCCCTAACTATAGAGTCCCCTATTAGTGCTGCCTTCCTGTTCAATATTAACTTAAATATGACAGTGGAGCTTACTTAGCCACATAAATGTAAAGAGAACAGGGGGTTAACCACACAGCCTTGTGGTGCAGCTGTGCTGTTGGAAATTGTGGAGGAGATGTCGTTGCCAGTCTGAACTGACTGGGGTCTACGAGTGAGGAAACTGAGGATCCAATAGCATAAGGAAATATTGAGGCCAAGGCCTTGAAGCTTATTGATTAGTTTTGAGGGGATGATAGTATTGAATGCTGTGCTGTAGTCGATAAAGAGCATCCCGATGTATGCATCTTTGCTGCAAGAAGCAGCGAAAGCAGTGAATGAGCATCAATGTGAGCTAAAAAGACGTGACAGACAGTATTCTTTCAATGCTATTAGGATCAGGAAAGGACTCTTTTGAGAAGCAGCTGCAATTATCCTCTCCACACATCTTCATGCTCCTCTGTCTCAGCACTGACAGTTTTTTGGCCTGCATTGTGCTGCTTGCTCTTGCATTGATTGAAGATTGGGCTCCTCATTCATAGGCAGATGAGTTTCTCTGGCAAAGATGTGAAGCATTCATCAGGCACTGATGATCTAGTACATCCTCACTCGTTAGTTGTGGGGTTAAATAATCTCCTTACTTGATGCCAGCGGTTTTACCGACAATCATTATCGTGGGCTTCAAGTTATCTGCATTGCTAACTGGCACAATTGTGTAACACTCTGGGAGACAATTAAGGGAGCTTTTGTCTCTTAGGCTGAGATATGAATGGTTAAATAGAGAAATAAAGTTTCAAAGAAAGGTACAGCTGTGGAAATTTAACGAGCAGAAACTCAGAATTGTGTATTTTTGTGTTACAGCAAAAGGTAGCTCTCAGGCTGTGAAAGACGGTAGTATTAGTTGTAGTGGTATGATCACTCGAGTCAAGTGTGATGTTCTCCTAACAGGTTGTCTATTGATGGGTTCTCAATCCGAGATTCACATATGGACACAAGTAAGTGGCGGCTGTGGTTAGTGGTTTGGTCTTTCGATTGTTCAGTTTCTCCTTTTGCAGCTGCCACTTGTTCTCTGCACACAATGAAGGTCGGTCTCATGTAGCACAGCTCCCTCTTGAACAGATTTCCTCCAGGTGTATCTATTGACTGCAATGTCTTCACAGTTTTTAGATGTAATTTTGAATCTATGACAGCCAAGGACAGGAATTCCTTTGCCTTTGTTCACAGCATTGTTCCTGTAACTGGCATGCTGTGAAGATCACGTCTAAGGTGAAAACCACATTGTGATTCAGCGAGTACTTCTTCAGATAGCAAAAGGAGTTGGTTGACATGGATGCATGCAAGCACTTTGCCTGTTGTTGACAGGAGGGATATCCTCTGCAATTATCAAATCTACCTTGTTCCCCTTCTTGAATATGGTCACTATTGGAGCATGCCTGAGCTCGGAGGACAGTTGTTCCTTTTCCCAGACCTTCAGAAGCAAGGTATATATGTGATGGAGGAGTACTGGTCCACCTTCCTTCAGGATCTCTGCAGGAATCCCATCAAGATCAGTGGTTTTCTTGCTTTTCAAGCTCCTGATGGCATCATGGACTTCCTTCATACTGGGAGGTTTTCCTCTGTCTTCTCTCACAGGTCTCTGGAGCTTTTGGTGAGGAATCTCTGGTTCAGCAGTGCTGTCATGGTTAAGAAGTTCTTGAAAGTACTCTCTCTGTCTGATCCTTCTGATCCTTTAGCAAGTTCTTCCCATCCTATGAGTGCAGGGGGTTTAATCCAAAGTAACTTGGACTGCTTTGGTCAGTACAGACTGCTTTAGCATATGCTGATAAACTGGATTTGTCACAGTGCGGCTGACACCGACTCAACCCAGGTGCAGAGGAAACGCAGACTCTGACGGAGTGAGCGCTGGCAATGACTCAGCCTTGGTACAGAGGATCAGCAGACTCTGTCATGGTGAGTGCTGACAATGACTAAGCCCAGGTGCGGAGGAATGCAGACTTCCATGCAGGGAAGGAAACAAGAGGTTATATATACCGTTGGAATACCAACAGAGTCACGACCGAGCGACATGGCGAGACAAATCGTTCCACACACAAGGACTCCACAAACAGTGCTCATTGCGAGTCCAAATTAAACAGAGTGTGGAAAACATGTGCCAGTCTCAATAAACTTGACAAGGTTAAACAGAAAGCACAAGGGCTTAACGACTCTAGTTAAGTCAACAATTAGTAAATACAGGTTCTCAAGAAACCAGAAGCCCAACACTCCACGGAAACCTGCAGGGCTCATGAGACTATCTCCCTCCCTAAGGTTGGCAGTCGCTGGCCTAGGGCGCTCTGGGGAACTCAAGACAAGGCTGGAAAACCTGGAATAGACCTGATCATCTCGGAACAGGGCTGGAAAACCTGGAACAGAACTGATGAAATTGAGACAGAGCTGGAACACTCAAAACAGAGCATATAACTCAAGAACATTGTGCATATAACTCAGAAACATTGCATATAGTTTGGATACCTTGCATATAGCTCAGAAACACTGAATACCATGGGAGGCCTTATGAATCTTGTCAACCCAGAGAACCTTGGAAAAAATCTTGAACATAGACTGGAGAAGCTTGCAACACACACTTGGAACACAGACTCGGGCACTCAGAATGTAGACTTGGAGCATGAACCGAGTAAAGAAGGCAACCTCGTCTCCAGCCAACCGATGTCCAAATTGCTGTAGAACTTCCACTGGGTCCAGAGAGGGCAGAATCCTTCAGTTATGGTGTGCATCAGCAACGACTGAACCCAGGTGTGGAGGAATGGCAGATTCTGTCACAGCAAGTGCTGGCAACAACTCAACCCAGCTGTGGAGATCAACAGATTCTGCCACATGAATGCTGGCAACAACTTAACCCAGGTGCAGAGGAATGGCAGACTGCCATCTAGAGAAGAAAACAAGAGGCTTCTACATAGGAATACCAACAGAGCATCAGAGGTATGGCCGAACAACACCACGAGACAATCATTCTACACACAAGGAATCGACAAACAGCGCTAATCGAGTGTCTGAATTACAAATGTACATAACATTGTGTGTGGAAAACCCCTGCCAGTCACAATTAATTTGGCAAGATTAAACAGAAAGCACAGGGGCTTGATGACTCTAGTTAAGATAATAATAAGTAAATTCAGGAGCTTGAGAAACCTAGAAGCCCAATTCTCTGTGGCAAGCTGCAGAGGACCACGGGGCTCATGACAGGAAATATCATAGACAAAACTTAGCACCAGCGTCTAACAAACCAGACCAACATCAGGAGATAATAACAAAGACACAATGAAAATATGGTGCACCTCGTGACAAAAGAGGACTTACGTGGCTACTCTGATAGCTGATCATGTGTCAACAAAGTTTCCTGACTGATAGCATCACAGCCTGTTTCGGGCATCGGGCAGGAGGTACAGGAGCCTTAGGTCCCACAACACCGGGTTCAGGAACAGTTATACACTTCAACCATCAGGCTCCTGAACCAATGTGGATAACTTCAATCACCTCGACACTGAATTGATTCCACAACCTGCAGACTCACTTTCAAGGACTACAACTCATGTTCACAGTATTAATTATTTACTTTCTTTTACTGCTTTTACTTTTTCGTTTGACCTGTCTTCTTTTGCACGTTAGCTATTTGTCAGACTTTGTTGTTTATAATTTGTTATTTATAGTTCTTCATAAATTCTATTGTAGTTATTTACATTCCTGTAAATGCCCGCAAGAAAATGAATATCAAGGTATATTGTAACATACATGCATACTTTGATAATGAACATACATTGACTTTGAACTTTGAAAAGTAATGGGCAGTGAGGTTAAAAAGCAGGGCTACATTCAGAGAAGATTGGTGGGCTTTGGTCCAGACTAATTTGTATATAGCTCTTGAGGAGGCCAACATGAAGAGCATCCGCACCATGATAAAGCAACACCAATGTCAATGGATGGGTGATAAAGTCATAGAAGACTACAGCACATAAACAGGCCCTTTGGCCCATCTAGTCTGTGCGGAACCATTTAAACTGCCTCCTCCCACTGACCTGCACCCAGGGTATAGCCCTTCATACGCATCCCATCCATGTACCTATCTAAACTTCTCCTAAACATTGAAATTGAGATTCCATCCACCACTTGCACTGACAGCTTGTTCCTCATTCTCACCACCCTCTGAGTGAAGAAGTTTCCCTTATGTTCCTTTAAACATTTCACTTTTCACCCTTAATCCATGACCTCTAGTTCTGGTCTCACCCTACCTCAGTGGAAAATGCCTGCTTGCACTTTTCCCATCTGTACCCTTCAGTCTTCTACATTTTAGGTCTAGGGGACAATATTCTAACCCATTCAATCTTTCCTTGTAACTCAGGTCCTCCAGTCCCAGCAATGTCCCTGTAAATATTCTCTGTGCTCTTTCAATCTTATTTACACCTTTCCTTCAGGTAGATGACCAAATCTGGACACAATAACATTAGGCCCCCACCAACATATCATACAACTTCAACATAACACCCCAACTTCTGTACTCAATCTATGAAGGTCAATGTGCCAACAGCTTTCTTTATGACTCTATCTACCTGTGATGCCACTTTCAATAAATTATGGAACTCTATTCCCAGATCCCTTTGTTCTTCCACACTCCTCAGTGCCCTACCACTCTTTGTGTACGACCTACCCTGGTTGGTCCTCCCAAAGTGAAAGCCTCACACTTGTCTGCATTAAATTCTATCTGCCATCTTTCAGCCCATTTTTCCAGCAGGTCCAGATCCTGCTGCAAGCCTTGATAGTCTTCCTTGCTGCCCACTAAACCCCCAGTCTTGGTGTCATCTGCAAATTTACTGATCTATCTATTTTCATCCATATTGTCTATGTCAACAGCAACCAGCGCTGATCCCTGTGACACACTACTAGTCACAGGCCTCCAGTCAGAGATGTTACTACCACTTGAGGGCTTCTCCCTCAAAGTCATGACACCTGGATGTCTAACTCAAGTCTCCCCAAGCAGATCGTTTGCTCCCAGTTGAAGGAAGGTCAGAGAGCCCCTGGTGGGAAAATAAGGGGCCCAAAACTGTTCACAATACTCCAAGTGAGGCCTCACCAGTGCTCTACAAAGTCTCAACATTAGATCCTTGCTCTTGGGAAGACATTGCACTCAATAGATGCACCTGGAGGAAATCTGTTTAAGAGGGAGCGGTTCTACATGAGAACGACTGCCACTGTGCTGCAGAGAACAAGTAGCATCTGTGAGAAACTGAGACCAACCACTAACCACAGTCATTACTTTCTCTACCTAGAATACGTGGATCCCAGCTTACTCCCTTCGGCCACCTGAGGACCCACCGTAAGTGGCCCATTAGGAGAACAAAATACTCGACCTGTGTGGTTGCACTATTGCTATACAGTAACGTGGCCAAGTGGTTAAGGAATTTGACTAGCGATCTGAAGGTCGTGAGTTCGAGCCCCAGCCAAGGCGGCATGTTGTATCCTTGAGCAAGGCACTTAACCACATAATGCCCTGCGACGACACCGGTGCCAAGCTGTATCGGCCCTTGCCCTTCCCCTGGACCACATTGGTGTCATGGAGAGGGGAGACTTGCAGCATGGGCAACTGCCGGTCTTCCATACAACCTTGCCCAGGCCTGCGCCCTGGAGAGTGAAGACGTTCCAGGTGCAGATCCATGGTCTCGCAAGACTAACAAATGCCTTTATTACTTTACTATACAGTAACAATAGCTAAGTTGGGGACCTGCGAATTGATGGTAGCTCAGTGACTTAAAAGGAGAATTGTGTGAATTGAAAACACTTTAAGAGATTTGTAATGTGGGCAAGCATATTGTCCATCAATAGTGGATACAACAAATAATCTCAATAAAGCTACAAAGTTAAAGCTACTGGTCGCTCATCTTGTTCTAAATTTATGATAAGAAAGCTTGGCAAAATAATCTTTTACCAAGAACCACCTTTTTACCGGGAAAGGCCCAAGGCTCACTCAGAGGCTAAACCAGTTCTTCAGAATGCCACCATTCACCTCCCACTGGTTCAACATATTGTCACACTGAACAACTTCCTCTTGGACTCTCCTCACTTCCTCCAAACAAACAGTGTTGCTACTGGAACCACCGATGGTTCTTTGTTTCACTCCACTCAGCCCCTTCCCTCACCCCTTTCCCGCCACATTTCTTGTGGTGTTCTTGCCCTGCAATGGAATACATTAACATTGCTTTCAGCTTCCTGTGCTCACTTTCACATCTCCAACTCTGCCCCTCCTTTCCTTAACTTCTCTGTTTCCGTGTACGTGACAGCCTGTTGTCCCCCAACATGAGCACAATAGCTCAGAGGCTCATACAGGCCCTTTGGCCCAACTCATGTATGCCAACCAAGAATTCCCTCTGAGCTAGTGCCATTTCAATAGGTACATTTAATAGAAACCATAGAACCATAGAACCATAGAAACTACAGCACAGAAACAGGCCTTTTTGGCCCTTCTTGGCTGTGCTGAACCATTTTCTGCCTAGTCCCACTGACCTGCACACGGACCATATCCCTCCATACACCTCCCATCCATGTATCTGTCCAATTTATTCTTAAATGTTAAAAAAGAACCCGCATTTACCACCTTGTCTGGCAGCTCATTCCATACTCCCACCACTCTCTGTGTGAAGAAGCCCCCCCTAATGTTCCCTTTAAACATTTCCCCCCTCACCCTTAACCCTTGTCCTCTGGTTTTTTTCTCCCCTTGCCTCAGTGGAAAAAGCCTGCTTGCATTCACTCTATCTATACCCATCATAATTTTATATACCTCTATCAAATCTCCCCTCATTCTTCTACGCTTCAGGGAATAAAGTCCTAACCTATTCAACCTTTCTCTGTAACTGAGTTTCTCAAGTCCTGGCAACATCCTTGTAAAACTTCTCTGCACTCTTTCAACCTTATTTATATCCTTCCTGTAAATTGGTGACCAAAACTGAACACAATACTCCAGATTCGGCCTCACCAATGCCTTATACAACCTCATCATAACATTCCAGCTCTTATGCTCAATACTTTGATTAATAAAGGCCAATGTACCAAAAGCTCTCTTTACGACCCTATACACCTGTGACGCCACTTTTAGGGAATTTTGTATCTGTATTCCCAGATCCCTCTGTTCCACTGCACTCCTCAGTGCCTTATCATTAACCTTGTATGTTCTACCTTGGTTTGTCCTTCCAACGTGCAATACCTCACACTTGTCTGCATTAAACTCCATCTGCCATTTTTTCAGCCCATTTTTCCAGCTGGTCCAAGTCCCTCTGCAGGCTCTGAAAACCTTCCTCACTGTCTACTACACCTCCAATCTTCGTATCATCAGCAAATTTGCTGATCCAATTTACCACATTATCATCCAGATCATTGATATAGATGACAAATAACAATGGACCCAGCACTGATCCCTGTGGCACACCACTAGTCACAGGCCTCCACTCGGAGAAGCAATTCTCTATTACCACTCTTTGGCTTCTTCCATTGAGCCAATGTCTAATCCAATTTACCACCTCTCCATGTATACCTAGCGACTGAATTTTCCTAACTAACCTCCCATGCGGGACCTTGTCAAAGGCCTTACTGAAGTCCATGTAGACAATATCCACTGCCTTCCCTTCATCCACTTTCCTGGTAACCTCCTCGAAAAACTCCAATAGATTGGTCAAACATGACCTGCCACAACCAAAGCCATGTTGACTCTCCCTAATAAGTCCTTCTCTATCCAAATGCTTGTAGATTCTGTCTCTTAGTACTCCCTCCAATAACTTACCTACTACCAACGTTAAACTTACCGGCCTATAATTTCACGGATTACTTTTCGATCCTTTTTTAAACAACGGAACAACATGAGCCACTTTCCAATCCTCCGGCACCTCACCTGTAGACAGCGACTTTTTAAATATTTCTGCCAGGGCCCCTGCAATTTCAACACCAGTCTCCTTCAAGGTCCAAGGGAACACCCTGTCAGGTTCTGGGGATTTATCCACTTTAATTTTCCTCAAGACAGCAAGCACCTCCTCCTTTTCGATCTGTACAGTTTCCATGATCTCACTACTTGATTCCCTCAATTCCATAGATTTCATGCCAGCTTCCTTAGTAAATACAGACGCAAAAAACCTATTTAAGATCTCCCCCATTTCCTTTGGTTCTGCACAAAGCCGACCACTCTGATCTTCAAGAGGACCAATTTTATCCCTTACAATCATTTTGCTCTTAATATACTTGTAAAAGCTCTTTGGATTGTCCTTCACTTTGACTGCCAAGGCAATCTCATGTCTTCTTTTAGCCCTCCTGATTTCTTTCTTAAGTATTTTCTTGCACTTCTTATACTCCTCAAGCACCTGATTTACCCCCTGTTTCCTATACATTTCATACAACTCCCTCTTCTTCTTTATCAGAGTTGCAATATCCCTTGAGAACCAAGGTTCCTTATTCCTATTCACTTTGCCTTTAATCCTGACAGGAACATACAAATTCTGCACTCTCAAAATTTCTCCTTTGAAGGCTTCCCACCTACCGATCACATCCTTGCCAGAGAACAACCTGTCCCAATCCACGCTTTTTAGATCCTTTCTCATTTCTTCAAATTTGGCCTTCTTCCAGTTAAGAACCTCAACCCTAGGACCAGATCTATCCTTGTCCATGATCAAGTTGAATGTCAGAGAAATGTATACAATATACACCCTGAAATTCTTTTTCTTCGCAGACATCCATGAAAACAGAGGAGTGCCCCAAAGAATGAATGGCAGTTAAAACATTACAACCCCAAAGCCCCGCCACCCAATTCCCCCTCCCACACACAAGCAGCAGCAAGCAACGACCTCCCCACCCCCACCAGCAAAAACAAACTTTCCCAGTGTTTGACCCATACCCCTTTAATTCTCTTCTATTGGTCTATCTATCCAAATGTCTTCTAAGCATTTTAATTGTAGCCACCTCTATCACTAATGTGACCTCATTCCCTGGTTCATGCTCCCATTTCCCCTTTCTTTGTCATATCTGATATTGCCACCTTCCATGCCTTCCTCCTCTTCCTCAAAATGTCCTCCATTGTGTTTAACTGAGCTCCATTCCAATCGCAGGCCTATAATCTCCCTGGTTCCTCTTGAACTCAACTTCACCCATTCATCGATCATCCCCCATTTCCACCACTGATTTGATGCCACCACTAAACATACACAACCTCCCTTCCCCTCAGCTACTTGTTTGATCTACTCTTCATCCACCATCAGCATCCCTTCCCCCTTCTCATGCAAACACGAATTGCAGAAGTTTCTCTTTTACCTCTTAGTCAAGAGTTCCTTCCAGGTGAAACAATAATCTACTCTGCTAAAATACTTTATGTTGCATGCAAGGTGTGCTAATGCCGGGTGAAGGCAGAGTGGTCAACTTCCTGTTCATTCCTTGATTCACCCCCACTCTGAGCTCTCTGTCCTCAGTCTCCCATATTGCACCAACGAAGTTCCATTTGGCTGAAGGAACAACGATTTATCTTTCATTTAGACTCACTACTGAATTCAACCATTTCAGATCACAACCAATTTTCCAGTTTCTCTCAGATGTTATTATATCTGAAGCTGCCATTAACACCTCCCCTTGACTCATCTTTTATTACAAGTGCAAACAGAAAATACCACGAGAGTAACAAGAATTACTATTTCAGATTGTTGACCTATTTAAAACCGGGGAAAGTCTTCGACTTTATTGTGGATTTCCAGATTTCACGTTAGCTTGCTGTTTTATCCAACCTCAGTAATTCTGTGGCAAGTGCTGTGCACCTGACCACAAGAAACAGCTGAGCTGTGTACATAGCTTTGCACATCACCAGATCCAGCCTCCCTTCTATGGACTCTGTCTACATATTTCTCACTGCCTCAGTAACGTAACCAGCATAATCAAAGGCTTCTACCCCCATGGACGTTCTATCTACTGTCCTCTCCATGGTAAAAGCCTGAAAGCATATACCACCAGGCTTTATCCCACTGTTAGTGGATCTCTTGTACGATAAGATGGACTCTTGTCCTCACAATCTACCTCATTGTAATCTTGCACTTTATCATTTGTCTGCACTGCACTGTTTCGGTAGCTTTTGCACTTTATTCTTCATTGTTACTCTTTTACCTGATTCTAGCTCTATGCACAGTGCAATGATTTGATCTGTATGAACAGTATGCAAGACACCATATCTTGGTAGATGAGACAATCAGAATTAGAATCAGGTTTAATATCACCTACATATGTTATGACACAAAATGTCGGAGAAACTCAACAGGCCAGGCAGCAGTTTCTGTGTGTTGCTCGGATTTCCAACATCTGCACAGATTTCCTCTTGTTTGCATATGTCATGAAATTTGCTGTCATAATGAACCAATACCAATATTTATTTATTTTATGTATTTTAAAATTTTTCTGTCCTGATGTGTATGTGAGAAACCACCGAGTGTATGGTCCAACAGGTTCCAGGGCCATCCAAGAAATATGCCCTCTAAAACTAGCATCAAGCTTATTGTTTGCTAGCATAGGATGTTCGTTCCTATATTTAGTTCCCTATTTGATAGATGTACAAGTCTCCCCGTATTCAAATCTCTCTCTGGTCTCTGGCTTCATCTCATCCCTATTATTGCCATCTCCTCCAACCCACAACCCTCCCACTCTCACTCTCACTGGTGACCATCTGATCAGATCCTGGTCACTAGAATCCTTTTGACAGACTCCTCCACCTTTCCCTTCTCCTATATTAGATTAGATTAGATTCAACTTTATTGTCATTGTGCCGAGTACAGATACAAGGCCAATGAAATGCATTTAGCATCTGACCAGAAATGCAAAGGATAGTGTTATTTACAAAATAACTGTGAAGAAAAAAAGTGCTGCAGCACACAAATATAAACGTACTGAGACAGTACAATACGGATGCAATGTTGCTTAGTGCTGTGATGTGAGGTTCAGCAGGGTCACAGCCTCAGGGAAGAAGCTCTTTCTGTGCCTGCTGGTGCGGGAGCGGAGGCTCCTGTAGCGCCTACCGGATGGGAGGAGAGTAAAAAGTCCATGGTTAGGGTAAGATGCGTCCCTGATAATGCTTTTAGACAATAGACAATAGACAATAGACAACAGGTGCAGAAGTAGACCATTAGGCCCTTTGAGCCTGCACCGCCATTCTGAGATCATGGCTGATCATCTACTATCAATACCCGGTTCCTGCCTTGTCCCCATAACCCTTAGTTCCACTATCCGTAAGATACCTATCTAGCTCCTTCTTGAAAGCATCCAGAGAATTGGCCTCCACTGCCTTCTGAGGAAGCGCGTTCCACACCTCCACAACTCTCTGGGAGAAGAAGTTCCTCCTCAACTCTGTCCTAAATGACCTGCCCCTTATTCTTAAACCATGCCCTCTGGTACTGGACTCTCCCAGCATCTGGAACATATTTCCTGCTTCTATCTTGTCCAATCCCTTAATAATCTTAAATGTCTCAATCAGATACCCCCTCAATCTCCTTAATTCCAGCGTGTACAAGCCCAGTCTCTCTAACTTCTCTGCGTAAGACAGTCCAGACATCCCAGGAATTAACCTAGTGAACCTACGCTGCACCTCCTCCACAGTCAGGATGTCCTTCCTTAACCCTGGAGACCAAAACTGCACACAATACTCCAGGTGTGGTCTCACCAGGGCCCTGTACAAATGCAAAAGAATTTCCTTGCTCTTGTACTCAATTCCCTTTGTAATAAAGGCCAACATTCCATTAGCCTTCTTCACTGCCTGCTGCACTTGCTCATTCACCTTCAGAGACAGCTGAACAAGTACTCCTAGATCTCTTTGTATTTCTCCCTTACCTAACTCCACACTGTTCAGATAATAATCTGCCTTCCTGTTCTTGCTCCCAAAGTGAATAACCTCACACTTATTCACATTAAATGCCATCTGCCAAGTTTCTGCCCACTCACCCAGCCTATCCAAGTTACCTTGAATTCTCTTAATGTCCTCATCACATGTCACACTGCCACCCAGTTTAGTATCATCAGCAAACTTGCTGATGTTATTCACAATGCCTTCCTCTAAATCATTGACGTAAATCGTAAACAGCTGTGGTCCCAATACCGAGCCCTGTGGCACCCTACTAGTCACCACCTGCCATTCCGAGAAACACCCATTCACTGCTACCCTTTGCTTTCTATCTGCCAACCAGTTTTCTATCCATGTCAATATCCTCCCCCCAATGCCATGAGCTCTGATTTTACCCACCAATCTCCTATGTGGTACCTTATCAAATGGCTTCTGAAAGTCAAGGTACACCACATCCACTGGATCTCCCGTGTCTATCCTCCTGGTTACATCCTCGAAAAACTCCAATAGATTAGTCAAGCATGGTTTGCCCTTGGTAAATCCATGCTGGCTCGGCCCAATCCTATCACTGCTATCAAGATATGTCGCTATTTCATCTTTAATAATGGACTCTAGCATCTTCCCCACTACTGATGTTAGGCTAACAGGGCGATAGTTCCCTGTTTTCTCCCTCCCTCCTTTCTTAAAAAGTGGGATAACATTAGCCATTCGCCAATCCTCAGGAACTGATTCTGAATCTAAGGAACATTGGAAAATGATCACCAATGCATCCGCAATTTCCAGAGCCACCTCCTTTAGTACCCTAGGATGCAGACCATCTGGACCTGGGGATTTGTTAGCCTTCACTCCCATCAGTCTACTCATCACCGTTTCCTTCCTAATGTCAATCTGTCTCAGTTCCTCTGTTACCCTATGTCCTTGGCCCATCCATACATCTGGGAGATTACTTGTGTCTTCCCTAGTGAAGACAGATCCAAGGTACTTATTAAATTCGTCTGCCATTTCTCTGTTTCCCTTAACAATTTCTCCCATTTCATTCTTCAAGGGCCCAACATTGTTCCTAACTATCTTCCTTCTCTTCACATACCTAAAAAAACTTTTGCCATCCTCCTTTATATTCCTAGCTAGCTTGCGTTCATACCTCATTTTTTCTCCCCGTATAGCCTTTTTAGTTAAGTTCTGTTGCTCCTTAAAAATTTCCCAATCACCCGTCTTCCCACTCACCTTAGCTCTGTTATACTTTTTCTTTTTTAATGCTATGCTATCTCTGACTTCCTTTGTCAACCACTGTGGCCACTTTCCCCCCTTTGAATCCTTCCTTCTCCGGGGGATGAACTGATTTTACACCTTGTGCATTATTCCCAAGAATACCTGCCATTGCTGTTCCACTGTCTTTTCTGCTAGGATATCCGACCAGTCCACTTTGGCCAGCTCCTCCCTCATGGCTTCATAGTCTCCTTTGTTCAACAGCAATACTGACACTTCTGATCTGCCCTTATCCCTCTCAACTTGCAAATAAAAACTCATCATATTATGGTCACTACCTCCTAATGGCTCCTTTACTTCAATATCACTTATCAAATCCTGTTCATTGCACAACACTAAATCCAGAATAGCCTTATCCCTGGTCGGCTCTCGTACAAGCTGCTCCAAAAATGCATCCCGTAGGCACTCTACAAACTCCCTATCCTGGGGTCCAGTATCAACCTGATTTTCCCAGTTCACCTGCATGTTGAAATCCCCCATAACTACTGCGACATTTCCTTTGCCACATGCCATTGTTAACTCTCTATTCAATTTGCACCCAATATCCATGCTACTGTTTGGGGACCTGTAGATAACACTTATTAGGGTCTTTTTGCCCTTACTGTTCCTCAGTTCTATCCACACTGACTCTACTTCTCCTGATTCTATGTCCCCCCTTGCAAGGGACTGAATCTCATTCCTCACCAACAGGGCCACCCTACCCCCTCTGCCCACCTTTCTGTCCCTTCGATAGCACGTATACCCTTGTACATTCAATTCCCAGGTCTGATCCCCCTGCAGCCATGTCTCCGTTATCCCAACAACATCATAGTTACCCATTCGCACCTGAGCTTCAAGCTCATCCACCTTATTTCTGACACTTCGCGCATTCAGATATAGAATTTTTAACCCATTTCTCCTCTCTCTGTTTAAATCGCTACCTATTGTGCATAACCCAGCTCCCCGAACTCTCACCGGGCTATACGCCCCTTGAATTTTGTTGTCCTTCTTAAATTTACTTACTCTTTCTGCACATTTAACTCCATGCTCCATCAGACCATCCTTCTGCACATGTATCCTCCTTATCACTCGTTCGGCCTCACCTTACTCTACTTCACACTTAATATTCCGGAACCGTGTAGTCCCCACCTGTCCTTTTTACTTCATCTCGCTATCCTCTCTCACATTCTGGATCCCTGCCCCCTGCAAATTTAGTTTAAACCCCCCCAAGCAGCACTAGCAAACTTTCCTGCAAGAATGTTAGTACCCCTCTTGTTCAGGTGTAAACAGTCCCGTCGGAACAGATCCCACCTTCCCTGGAACAAAGCCCAATGATCTAAAAACCTGAAGCCCTCCCTCCTGCACCATCCTCTCAGCCACGTATTGATCTGTATAATCCTTCTGTTCCTCGCCTCACTCGCACGTGGCACAGGTAGCAATCCTGAGATTGTTACCCTGGAGGTCCTGCCCTTCAGCTTCACACCTAACTCCCTGAACTCACTACACAGGACCCCCTCACTCTTCCTACCCACGTTGTTGGTCCCTACATGGACCACAACATCTGGATTCTTGCCCTCCCTCTCGAGAATAACCTGCACCCGATCTGAGATGTCCCGGACCCCGGCACCAGGGAGGCAACATACCATCCGAGACTCCCGATCTCCACCACAAGATCTCCTATCTGCCCCTCTGACTATAGAATCCCCTATCACTACCGCTGTCCTCTCTTCCCTCCTCCCCTTTTGAGTCGTGGGTCCAACCTCAGTGCCAGAGACAGGACCACTGCAACTTGTTCCTGGTAGGTCATCCCCACCAACAGTATCCAAAACGGTATACTTATTGTTGATGAGAATGGCCACAGGGGTGCTCTGCTCTCTCTGCCTGCTCCCCCTTGATCTCCTGACAGTCACCCAGTTGCCTACCTCCCGTATTTTCGCCCTGCCCAGGCAGCGTTTATGGTAGATGTTCTCAATGGTGGGCAATTGGGTGCCAATAATCCACTGCGCAGTTTTCATCACACGCTGGAGTGCTTTGCGGTCCAATAAGGGACAATTGCCATACCACACTGAGATGCAGTTGGTGAATATGCTCTCAATGGTACAGCGGTAAAAGTCCTGGGACAGAAGTGAGCTTTCTTCATGCTCCGCAGGAAATAAAGGCACTGTTGCGCCTTTTTGATCAGGATGGAGGAGTTCACCGACCAGGTGAGATCCTGGGAAATGTGGATACTAAGGAATTTGAAGCCTGATACACGCTCCACTACAGTTCCGTTGATGTAGATGGGGACGTGAGTGTGATTCCTGGCCTGCCTGAAATCCACAATGATCTTCTTGGTCTTCTGGGTGTTAACGGCCAGATAGTTGTTGGCACACCATGTAGCCAGGTGCTGAACCTCATCCCTGTATGCCATCTCATCATCCCCTCTGATCAGCCCAACCACCGTGGTGTTGTCTGCGAACTTGATTATGGAGTTAGAACTATGTATAGGAATGCAGCCATAGGTGAAAAGGGAGTACAGAAGAGGGCTCAGCACACAGCCTTGAGGCACGCCGGTGTTCAGGGTGAGAGTGGAGGAGGAGAGGTTGTCTAACTTAACTGATTGGGGTCTGTTAGTCAGAAAGTCCAAGGTCCAATTGCAGAGGGATGAGCTGATTCCAAGCTGGCGAAGTTTGGTGATCAGCTTGGAGGAGATCACAGTATTGAATGCCGAACTAAAGTCAATGAACAGCATTCTGACGTAAGAGTTGGGGCTGTCCAGGTGGGTCAGGACAGAGTGAAGTGCCCTATATGATATACAATCTCCATCTTTGTCCAAGCACTTGGTAATTTAATCAAATATCATTGAGATACGCTGGAGTCATGCATCCATTAATAGGCATTGAATAGAATGGAGGAAGTTAGCAGGTCAGACAGCATCTATGGATCGGTATACACAGTTGCCATTCCCCTGGATTTCCAATCTCATGATTACTAAATAAAAAGGGATTATTATTTTTTTCATTTTGCGGGATATGAACAATGCCAGGAAGTCTAATGCTTTTCTATCCACCCCTATCACATTCAAATCACTGCAGTCCTTCTGGTAATTGTACTTAAAGTTCAAAGTAAATTTATTATCAAAGTACATATATGTCCCTATATACAACCCTGAGATTCATTTTCTTGTCGACATACTTAATAAACCCATCATAGAATAATAACTATAATAGAATCAATGAAAGACTGCACCAATTTGGGTGTTCAACCAGTGTGAAAAAGACAGCAAATTGTGCAAATACACAAAGGAAGAAATAATAATAATAAATAAATAAACAATAAATATCAAGAACATGAGATGAGAAGTCCTGTAAAGTGAGTCCATAGGTTGTGGGAACATCTTAATGATGGGCAAGTGAAATTCAATATTCCCACAGCGCTATTGGGGTAGGGTGTTTCAGGATTTAATGACATTGGTATTGGTGTTGGCTTATTATTGTCACACATACCAAGATCCATTAAAAAGGTTGCCTTCCCTACTCTTTATGCAGTTCAAATTCATTGAACAGTGCATAGATATAGAACAAGGTAAAACCTTAACAAGCAGTATAAAGTGTAATCGCTGAAGAAAAAGTGCAGTGCAGTTAAATGATAAAGTGCAAGATGATAATGAGGTAGATTATATGGCCAGGAGTCCACCTTATCGTACAAGAGGTCAGTTTAAGAGTCTGATAACAGTGGGATAGATGCTATCCTTGAGCATGGTGGTACAGTATATGCTTTCTTGCCTTTGTCTCATCTGCCCAGTGGGAGGGGTGAGAAGAGAGAATGTCCAGGTGGGAGAGGTCTTTGATTATGCTGGTTTACTGAGGCAGTGAGATGTATAGAGAAAATCCAGAGAGGGGAAGTTGGTTTTCATCATGTAGTGAGCTGTTTCCTCAAGTCTCTGCAGTTTCTTGCAGCTTTGTGCGGGGTAGTTGCCACATCAAGCTGTTATGTGTATAAGGTGATTTCTATGGTGGGTTGATAAAAATAAGTAAGGGTTAATAAAGTCATGCTAAATTTTGTTAGCCTCCTGAGGAGGTACAGATGAGACTTCTTGGCTGTGATGTTTACATAGTTGGACAAAGAAAAGTTACTCACTCCCAGGAACTAAAAGCTCACACCCTCTTAACTTCATTACCGTTGATCTTGATAGAAGTATGTACACGGCCCACATTCCCGAAGTCAATGTTTTGATGACATAGAGAAAAGCTGTTAACATGATACTATGTCACCAAGCTGTTCAACTCCTTCCCGTATTCTGCCCCATCATTATAGCAGTCCACTATGGTGGTATCCTCTGCAAACTCAGGAGTTCCCAACCTTTTTATGCCATGGACCAATACCATTAAGCAAAGGGTCTGTAGACCCCAGGTGGAGAATCCCTATACAATACAACATAGGTGGAGTTAGAGCAGAATCTGGCCATGCAGTCAGATTGGGATTCAGTGATGATATTGTACCTCCAATCCAGGAAGTGTACAATTTTGGGGTTACTTGCAGGTAATCATACTCCCACATGTTTTTGTTGTGAATCCATTAAAACCTCTGAGAAATCCAAGATTGAGCAGTCAAGACCAATGGCTTCAGTAACTTCCAATGCCCCAGATGCTTCTTTTGCATGAAACAGCAGATAGTTAGTTATTGCTTGTTACACCGCTGGTGTTTAGGGCAGCAGTGAAGGTCTTCCATCTTCGGGAGGGTTCAGGACTTCCTTCATCGTGTCAGTAGCTTCCTCTTAGTTTTCCCTACTGTCAGTCATGCAAGGCCCGGGTGGAGACCCAAGAATACTGTCATACACTGAAGAAGGATTCTTCATTGCTGTTTCCATAACTATTTTGTTTTACCAGTCAGGGTTGTTAGCCCTGAGCTGAGCCTCTGAACCTGAAGAAGCAGTGGACCGCTCTTAGTCTGCCCTCTACCCTTTGACCCGTTTGGCATGTGTGACCCTGCCAAGATCTAAAGCATAAAGCCCCGACTCCGGCCAACATGGCTCTCTGGGTCATTGAGGCACGCAAGCCTCCAAACCATGACAAGGTTGTGGTCCTCTTGGAGGTTACCTACTGAGCAAATCCAGTCATGGATCAACGGCTGTGTGCATTCATATAGCTTATTTAATATTATTCTTCACTCGGACATTGTCAGGCATGTTGCTACACCATGGTATGTCAGGAAAATGTTGGTAGACTTCTGCTGGGTAGAAAACAGAAAGTAACAGGTCAGTTTCTTGCATCACACTCCACCCAATTAATACTTCAAGAGCCAAAACAATGGCTGATCTGCTGTTGCCCATTTCACATTCAGTAGTAAAAAGCAGTTTCAGTCCATTGTGACGAAGTGATGGAGGAAGATGTGCATTTGCAACTAAGTCTAGCCTTTATACCCAGGGTAACTCACAACAGAGAAAGGTTTTCTCCATTCAACTCCAGCCTCTATTAGAAGAGTGATTTAGTTAACCAAAAGAATCAGAAAACATTGGATGAATTCCATAATCTGGAATCTTCTGTTCCTATTTTGATATTAAGATAGAGATTTCTGCCTCTATCACCCTTTTTGGCAGGCCTACATCATTTGGTGAGTTCAATTCTTTTTTATCAACTTGCTTGCAAGTCTTCTACTAATGAATTTAAATTCACACCCGACCAGTTCCTAACCTCTTTGTTTTCTGTTTGCATTGAACAGGCCTTCCATAAATCTGTAGGGTGCAAATAAACCTCAGTTCAGTCCTCTTTGTTTCAAAGAAAACAGCCCCAGCTTTGATAGTCTCTCCACATGGTTATAATTTTCCAGTCCAGGCAACATCCTCTTAAATCTCTTTGAGCCTCTATTTTGCTACCACACACTTGTTGTGGTGCAATGATGAGAACAATGTACAGACTCTTACCGTGGCCCAGTTGATGTTAGAGTCATCAAACACTACAGCACAGAAACAGGCCCTTCAGCCCATCTATTCCACACTGAACTATTAATCTACCTGATCCCATCAACCTGCACCCAGACTATAGCCTTCCATACACCTCCTGTCCATGAACCTATCCAAATTTATCTTAAATGTGGAAATTGAACCCTCATCTACCGCTTCCACTGGCTGCTATGTTTGGTCTAGTTCTGGCATGTATTCCCTGATATTCTATAATTTGTTTAATAAAGACCACAAGGATTGATTCTTCAAATATTCTGCTGCTAACCATTTGCCCTCTTAGAAATCTGTTGCCAATACACTCTACTGAATAGCCTGTTTTATACAACAATCTCAAAAACACCTCCTCATTTTCAAAGACTTCCAAGCAAGCGAATCTTACTGGACTTGTTCATTCAGTTGCTCTATCACAGAACATCTACCACCCTGGCTGCCCCCTCTGTTCCCTTCCTCCACCATCAGTAACTGGCCCTTCACTCTCCTGTCTTACCGTCTGCAATCTTACGCTGAACCACTTCAACATCCCGTCCTCACTCCACCTTTACAAAGACCTGTCTCTTCAAGCCCCATTTAAAATTTTGCCTAACGCCCTACCTCCTCCTCCTTGATGGCTCTTAGATGTTCTTTTCACGATGGATTCTCCACAAGTGCAAGTGGCTCTTGTTCAGTGCATCTTCTTTTGTAGTTTAAATTGAAATCCTTGAATGCCCTGCTGTTTGAAGTATATAGCACACAGAGCCACTCAAGGTATTTTGGATCAATCAAGGATTGCTACCATTCTGATACTATATTTTTCTAAGCTTATATCATGCTGGAAATTTACCTCTAATGACTTATCATTCAATGTATAATCTGCTGTAATTGAGACTAAACAGTTTATTAATACATTATTATGAGTACTTTGATAAGGTTGTGACCTGTACCCTTTATTGCATCTTTCAATGTGCAACTTTAGAGGGAAAAAAACTGCCGAGTGGTTAATTTTTATGGCACTTCTCACAATTCTTTTCATGTCATAACTCTGAATATCAAGTTCAAATCTGCAAAATTTAGTTTTAACAGTGGAGCTGTGAGTATACCAGCTTCAACAGAGAAGCCAATAAATAAAGTCCTGAAGAGGCTTGTCTCGAACAGTGTGATTCCACGACGAGCTCATCCTGTATTTTATTTATTTTGTTCCTTATTGGAACTATGGTAATTCTCATGCCTTGCACTATCCTGCTGCCACGAAACAACAAATTTCATAACATTGGTAGGTGATAATAAACCTGAAGCTGACTCTTCTCTTCTTTTTCACCATTGCCAAACAGAGCATTCCTTCTGTAATTCTGATTCCTGCTTCCATCTCCAGCAATAACACCTATGGCAATAACAGTAACGATCTTGGACCGCAACATGATCGAAAAGGTTTAGAGCAGGGCTTCACAATCTGGAGTCCACATACCCCTTGGTTAACGGTAGGAGTCCATGGCTTAAGAACGTTGGGAACCTCTGGTTTAGAGGGTAATGGGCCAAACATGGGAAAGTGGGACTAGTTTAGATGGGGATCTTGACGAGACTGGCCCAGCTGGGCTGAAGTTCCAGTCCAGTTCCATGCCATACAACTCTCTGACTCTATGAATTTAATGCCCACTGTCCTTCTTGCCAGGGAACTGCAGGAGAAGTTTTAATTCTTTTAACGCTTTTCTTCTTGCTGTTTAGAGCCACACTTTCAGGATAAATTTGGTGGCCTTCATTTAGCCCTTTCTGTTAGATATTCACAAAATGAGAAGTAAGACGGAAGAGCTGATTGTGGAGTTCAGGGAGGGTAAGACGAAGGAACACATACCGATCCTCATAGAGGGATCAGAAGTGCAGAGAGTAAGCGGTTTTAAGTTCCTGGGTGTCAGGATCTCTGAGGACCTAACCTAGTCCCAACATATTGATGCAAATATGAAGAAGGCAAGACAACAACTCTACTTCATTAGGAGTTTGAAAAGATTTGGCATGTCAACAAATACACTCAAAAACCTCTATAGATGTACTGTGGCGAGCATTCTGACAGGCTGCATCACTGATATGGGGTGGGGGGTGGGGGGCTACTGCATGGGACCGTAAGAACCAGACTAAGTTTAGTCGGCTCCATCTTGGGTACTAGCCTACAAAGTACCCAGGGCATCTTCAAGGAGTGGTGTCTCAAAAAGGCAGTGTCCATTATTAAGGACCCTCAACACACCCAGGGCATGCCCTTTTCTCACTGTTACCATCAGGTAGGAGGTACAGAAGCCTGAAGGCACACACTTGGCGATTCAGGAACAGCTTCTTCCCCTCTGCCATCCGATTCCTAAATGGACATTGAACTCATGAACTACCTCACTTTTTAATATATATTATTTGTTTTTGCACAATTTTTAATCTATTCAATGCACAAAGGTATATATACTGTAATGTACATATACTGTATTCATTCATTCATTTATTATTATTTTTTTCTTCTTCTGTGTTCTGTACTGCATTGAACTGCTGCTGCTAAGTTAAGAAATTTCACAACACACGCCGGTGATAATAAACCTGATTCTAATTCTGATTCTGAAACAAGCATACCAAACATAGATTGGGTGGTTGCTAGCAGAGCACCTCTGTTCCATCTACACAGCCTACCCTGAGCTGTCAGTCGGGGGTCACTTTAATTCTCCACCCTACTCCTCCTTTAAGATCTCTGCGTTTGGCCGCCTACACAGTTCCAATGAAACTCAACATCCACAAGTTCAGGAGCAGCTGCTGTCTTCTGACTTAGCATATTACAACGATCATCACTTAACTGCTCTACATTTTCAGATATTCTGGTTTTTGCAGCTGATATTTTTCACCCGTCATGTTTTAGAATATTACAGCACAGTACAAGACCTTTGGCCCACAATGTTGTGCTGACTTTTTAACCTACTCTAAGATTAATCTAACCCTTCCCTCCCACATAGCCCTGCATTTTTCTTTCTCCCATATGCCTGTCTAAGAGTGTCTTAAATATCTGATGTACCTCCCTCTACCACCCTAAGCAGTGAGTGTCCACCACTCTCTGTGTAAAAAATTGTTTTCCTCTTGGTGTTTCTAAGCATTTCAGATTTCATTCATCTCTTACCTACACCTCCATGAGACAGAACTTTACTTCCATTACTTGGCAGGCACCACCACTGCTTTTGTCATTTAGTCAGATCTACAACCTTTCACAGCCCCTGACCTCCTTTGTTCTCACCACCTCTTTGTAACTTAAAAGCTGCAACCCCAAGTCAGACCCCACTTGGAGTACTGTGCTCAGTTCTGGTCACCTCACTACAGGAAGGATGTGGATCCCATAGAGAGAGTGCACAGGAGATTTACACGGTAAATCTGGATTGGAGGGCGTACCTTTTGAGAATAGGTTGAGTGTACTTGGCCTTTTCTCTTTGGATCGATGGAGGATGAGAAATGGCCTGATAGAGGTGTATAAGATGATGAGAGGCATTGATCGTGTGGATAGCCAGAGGCTTTTTCCCAGGGCTTAAATGGCTAACATGAGGGGGCATAGTTTTAAGGTGCTTGTAAATAGGTACCGGGGGGATGTCAAAGGTAAGTTTTTCACACAGAGAGTGGTGGGTGTGTGGAATGCACTGCTGGCGGCGGTGGTGGAAATGGATGCAACAGGGTCTTTTAAGAGCCTCTTAGATGGGCACATGGAGCTTAGAAAAATAGAGGCTATGCAGTAGGGTATTTCTAGTCAGTTTCTAAAGTAGGTTACATGGTCAGCACAACATTGTGGGCCGAAGGGCCTGTAATGTGCTGTAAATTTCTATGTTCTATGTTATATGTTAAAACTTACTTCATTTCTAATTTTTCCCAGACCTGAAGCACTTTAATTTTCTCCCCCTCTGTTTCGTTCTCTCTCTCTGTCTGTCTCCCCACCCCCCCCCCACGGATGTTGCCACATCTAAAAAGTATCTCCAGTAGTTTCTGCTTTAATTTCCTTAACTTAGTGCATTATTCTGCATTTTCATAGTGTTGGTATAAGATAATTAAAATTTAATTTCAATACAGAGCAAAACTTTAATAACTAAAAACAATTAAAAATATTTAAGGTATATACAGTACCTCACTCTTTCCTTAGAAGCTATATTTCAAGTGGCCAGACATTTGACGGCAACATTTTATAATAGAACACAGTATTTTTCACTATTAACAGTGAACCAACTAAGAAATCTTTTTCTTGTAATTGGTGTACAACAGAAGGAGCTGAAGCAAGTCCAAATACATTAACATATCATACAACATCTCAATGGCAAAATACAAAACACGGTACTTCTCAAACATCTTCTAAAATACATTAATTAGCAATCTGAAAACGATTGAGATGAAAAGATACAGTACACTTGCAACAAAAAATGTCCATATGTAACCATTAGAAACTTTGACCCTTTGGTGCTCACAATCCAGCTAATGTAGGAATAATTGTCTTACCATTCAGCATATTTCTTTGGCATTGGGTAGTTCCTTCAGTGTTAAATAAGCAAGTGAACAGCCATTGGACAGCAGACAAATCCAGCCCCGATTTCAACCAATAAATTTGTCACTATCTATGCCAATTCAAATGGCAGGTCGAAAACCGAACCCCATGGCATATCACAGAGGTGGAAAATAAATTCAGGGCCTGAAAAAAAAGCAGGGCCAAGCCACACCAAGCCATAACAAGCTATGTTAATATCTTAGATTTCCAACATCTATAGTGCCGTACATTTACACTTTGGATCAGAAAGGCCAGACATTGGGAACAAAGAGTTGCCTAAATTTATCCATGAATAACCCTCTCAACTTGTTATTCTGCTTTTTGTAAACTCGTTTACTTTAAAGACAAGATTGAAACATTTGCATCCTTGTTCATTCTGGAGTTTCAAGTGGATCACCATCTGTCTTAAATGGAAGACTCCACTTTCAGCCGGTCAGTCTTTGCTCATTTCAATTCCATCCACGTCATGTGAAGAAACAGCTGAGAACAGGGGCAGTACAATAAAGTATAAAGTAAAGTACAGTACGGTGGCGCAGAGGTTAGCACAATGCTCTACAGTACCAGCACCCAGGGTTCAATTCCTACCACTGCCTGTAAGGAGTTCGTATGTTCTCCCCGTGACCACGTGGGTTTCTTCCAGATGCTTTGGTTTCCTCCCACAGTCCAAAGAAGTACTGGCCGTTAGGCTAATTATTCAATGGAAATTGTCCCATGATTAGGCGAAGATCGGGAGAGTGCTGGGTGCCGTGCAGAATGGTCTATTCTGCGCTGTATCTCAATAAAATAAAATTAAAAACAGAGCAGAGACTATATGACCAACCAACATCTGGGGTTTTGTACTGGTGACCTGTACTGTAGAACTAACCATGCCCCTGCCTAACCCATTCCAGTACAGTTTCATCACAAGGATTTACCCATGGAGAAACTGGAAATGTTAATTCTGTTTCTCTCTCCACAGCTGCTGCTCGGCCTGCTGAGTATTTCCAGCTTTTTCTACCTTTATTGTTATTAATTTGAAGAAGAAATCCAAGTATACCCTACTCGTAAAAGCAGGATAATTGGTACAGGTGTTGGCTTATTATTGTCAGATGTATCGAGACTGAGTGAAAAGCTTCTCATACATACTGTTCACACAGATCAGATCATTACACAGTGCACTGAGCTAGATCAAGGTAAAACAATAACAATTCAGAATAAAGTGTAAAGGCTACCAAAAGAGTGAAGTGCAGGTAAACGATAAAGTGCATGATATAAGTTAAATCAGCAGTCCCCAACAACCGGGCCGCGGACCGGTACTGGGCCGCACAGCATGTGCTACCGGGCCGTGAGGAAACGATATGAGTCAGCTGCACCTCTCCTCATTCCCTGTCATGCACTGTTGAACTTGAACATAGGGTTGCCAAATGTCCTGTATTTGCTGGGACGTCCCGTATATTGGGTTAAATTGGTTTGTCCCATATTTCCCTTGCTAAGGTAGAGCTTTCCTATGAAACTGTTTGTGCTGAAATGGTGTGAAGCAAAGAAGCAATTACCATTGATTTATATGAGAAAAATTTTTGAGCGCTCCCAGACCCAAAAAATAACCTACCAAATCATACCAAATAACACATAAAACCAAAAATAAGTAACACATATAGTAAAAGCAGGAATGATATGATAAATACACAGCAGGATAGAAACTGTCCCTGAGCATCTGGTAAGTGCTTTCAGGCTTTTGTATCTTTTGCCTGATGCGAAAGTGGAGGAGTGAGAACGTCCAAGGTGGATGGGGTCCTTGATTATGCTGACTGCTGACTGAGGCAGTGAGAAGTTTAGACAGAGTCCGTGGAGAGGAAGCTGGTTTCTGTGATGTGCTGAGCTGTGCCCACAACTCTCTGCAGCTTCTCGCAGTCGTATGCAGAGCAGTAGCTGTGCCAAGCCTTTATGCATCCTGATAGAATGGTGCATCATTAAGAATTGGTAAGAGTTGATGGGACCATGACGAATATCTGTACCTCCCAGAGGAAGTAAAGGTGCTACTGAGCTTTCTTGGACCAGGACAAGCCATTGGTGATGTTTACACCTAGGAACTTGAAGCTCTTAACCCTCTCAACCTCAAAGCATTAATGTAAACAAGAGCATGTGCACCTGCCCCCTTCCTGAAGACAATAATTAGCTCTTCTATTAAATCCAATCTGGTTAAATTTCATTTAATTACTCTGTTCTCAGTCATCAGCAATGTGATGGAAGCTCTCAACATCATACAGGGCAAAGATAGTATTGAAACATTCCAGTCATATCTTCAATCTTAACGTATTAAAATATGCAAATACTTCAAAATGTAACTCCAGAATGACTGACATATAATGATCTGCTGTGGGAGATTACACCAAACGTTTAAACGCACCATTAAGTCTTTTCATTCTAACATATCTGTATATGTGCATTTATAAATCTGATTTTGGATCCTTTTGTGTATCTGAGCCCATGATGTTTTAGAAAATAAAAACTAAAATGTAAAATCTGTATTTGGTCTACATTATATCATAAATTATTCTACCCATTCAGCAAATTATCCATGTCAATTTAGAGTTTTGCACTGCTGGCCATAATTATCTTTGATCACATTGTACATTTTGTTCTAGAAACAAAATTAAGGTGGAAATATATATTAACAATGTCATTGACGTGTCACAACTAATCTTCCACTTGGTTCACATAGCCTGATGAGAATATTTCTATTCACTTCCTCTGAAGATTATCATTACATTGCCTCTCTAAAGATTGAGAGTTATGTGCCAATGAATTAGAAGGTGCAATCTTAAAATAGAGCCAATCTATTTAGAAGAGAAGTCAGGGAACACTTGCACAAAAAGAATTGCAGAAATCTGTAATATTCTTCGCAATAAAGGTGCTAATGCTAGGAAAATGGAACTTTCAAAACAGATTTATAGATTTTTGCTAGACAGTGCATCAAGGGATTTTGAAATTTGTCTGCTAATGGAGTTAAGCTACAGATCAGTCATGCCCTAGTTAGGTATTTGAGCCATGTGGTGGGGCCTACTGATATTTGTAGAGTAAAGGATCTATTTGCCTGAAAGCTATGCCAAGCATTTTGACTTCACCTTGCTTGAAAGATTTGTGAAGTTCTAATAAAAATAAATTTTCTTCTATATCCTTGTACTTCAGAGTAAAAGAAAAAAACCTTCCACAACCTTAAGTTGCCCCCAGGTATTCTGCAGCCACATTGAAGGATATTGTTGTAATGTCTAAAGTGCAGTATAAATAAATTAATTAAAGATGTGGGAATAATTCAAAACTATGGGGTCCTAAAACAGATTCATCCATAAGCTATAATGCAGGTATAGGCTGTCTGGTCAATCATGCTTGCTTTACTAACACTACAAGGCAGAGGAGCAGAATAAGGCTATTTGGTCCTTAAGCTCTGCTCCACCATTCCATTGTGATTTATTACCTTTTCCAACCCCATTTTCCTACCTTCTCCTTAAAACTTTTGAGGCTTTTAATAATCAAGAATCTACTTTAAATATACAGAATGACTTGGCCTCCACAGCCTTCTGCGGCAAAGAATTTGACTGGAAATATGATCAAAGCTGACCCATCATCTCAGAAACACTTTGCTTCACTGATCCCACATCATATAACTGCTTCAATGGCCAAAAGTCTATTGACTACTTCCAGTAACTGAGCCTCTACACCTCCTTGGTGGAGAGTTCCATAGAATGAAGGAATATCTTCATACCGTACTTTGCGACCATGATCCCTGGTTGTAGACACCCTGGCTAATGGAAACACTATCTTTTTATGTATCCTGCCAAGCCCTATGAGAATTTCATGTTCTTATCAAATCATCTTCCAAATTCCAGACAGTATAGATCCAGTCCTCCTTACGGGATGAAGGTCCCATCCCCAGGATTGATATCAGTTTATTATTGTCATATGTCCCAAGATACAGTGAGAAGCTTGTCTCGCATAGTTCATACAGATCAAATAACTACACAATGCATTGAGCTAGAATAAGGGTAAAATTATTAAAAAATGCAGAATAAAATGTAAAAGCTACCAGAAAAAGTGCAGTTCACGTAAGCTATAAAGTGCAAGGTCATAACAAGGTAGAGTGTAAGGCCAAAGGTCCATCTTATTGTACAAGATATCCTTTCAATAATAGCGCGGTAGAAGTTGTCCTTTAGCCTGATGGTACATGCTTTCAGGCTTTTATATCTTCCGCTTGAGAGGGGAGAGGGGAGAAGAGAGGATGCCCAGGATGCCTGGTGAGGTAAGTCTTCACCAAATGAGGGGTAAGGCACTTCTTCCCTCTGCTAGCCTGCAAGTCACCCTTGGGTAAGGTGTAGCACCTGCTTAACCACCACCACCCCCCTCCCCACCCCTGATCAGGGTCACGTGAAGCCATGGGAACAGGTGGTGGATGGTTGTATGAGCAGCTGGTGCATATCACAAGTCCTGGTTATGCAACCACTGATGCTGGACAGACAAACTCTGAAGTGTATTGATAATGGCTGTGGTCACTCATCTTGTAAAGACACTGTCCAGAAGACGACGATGGCAAACTACTTCTGTAGAAAACTTTGCCAAGTACATTCATGGTTATGGATAAGCCCAGGATCATCCACGTCATATAACATGTCACATAACGATGATAATAATAGATGAAGACTATACTGCCTGCTTTACTAAAGCAATGAGAAGGATAGAAGGAAGGTTGGTTCCTGAGATGTGTTGAGCCGTGTCCACAAATCTGCAGTCTCTTGCAGTCATGTGCAGAACAGTTGCCATATCAATGCTTTAAGACCATAAGACCATGAGGTTTAGGATCAGAATTAGGCCATTTGGTTCATCGAGTCTGCTCCAGCATTTCATCATGGCTGATCAAACCTTCCTCTCAGCCCCATTCTCCTTTTTTCTCCATGTATTCCTTCATGCTCTGACCAATCAAGAATCTATCAACCTCTGCATTAAATATACATACAGACTTGGTTTCCACAGTTGCCTACGGCAACGAATTCCACAGATTCACCACTCCCTGGTAAAAAAAATTCTTCCTGATCTCTGTTCTAAAAGGACACTCCTCTGGTCTTAACCTCTCCCACCATAGAAAACTTCTTCTCCACATCCATTCTATCAAGGCCTTTCACCACTCAGTAGGTTTCAATAAAGTCACCTTTCATTCTTCTGAATTCCAGTGAATGCAGGCCCAGAGCCATCAAACACTCTTCATATAACAAGCCATTCAATCGTGGAATTATTTTTGTGAACCTCCTTTGAACCCTCTCCAGTTTCAGCAAATCCTTTCTAAGATAAGGGGCCCAAACTTGATCACAATACTCCAAGTGAGGCCTCACCAGTGCTTTATAAAGTCTCAACACTATACCCTTGCTTTTATATTCTAGTCCACTTGAAACAAATGCTAACATTGCATTTGCCTTCCTCACCACCGACTCAACCTGCAACTTAACCTTTACAGAATTCACACAAGGACTCCCAAGACCCTTTGTGCCTTAGTGTGTTTTGTATTTTCTCTCCATTTAGAAAATTGTTAACCATTTCATTTTTTCTACCAAAGTGCATGACCATACACTTTCCAATGCTGTATTCCATCTGCAATTTCTTTGTTCATTCTCCTAATCTGTTTAGATCCTTCTGTAACCACTCTGCTTCCTTAAAACGACCTGTCCCTCCACTTATCTGCATATCGTCTACTATCTTTGCAACAAAACCATCAATTCCATCATCCAAATCATTGACATATGCCGTAAAAAGAATCGGTCCCATCACAGACTCCTGTGAAGCACCACTTGTCACCAGCAGCCAGTCAGAAAAGGCTCCCTTTATTCCCACTCTTTGTCTCCTGCCAATCAGCCACTGCTTTATCCATTCGAGAATCTTTCCTGTAATGCCACGGGCTTGTAGCTTGTTAAGCAGCCTCATATGTGGCACCTTGTCAGAGGCCTTCTGAAAATCTAAGTACACAACATCAACCGATTCTCCTTTGTTATCCTGCTTGTTATTTCTTCAAAGAATTCCGACAGATTTGTCGGACAAGATTTTCCCTTGAGGAAGCCATGCTGACTACGGCCTATTTTATTGTGTGCTTTCAAGTACCCTGATACCTCAACCTCAGTAATTGACTCCAACATCTTCCCAGCCACAGAAGTCAGACTAACTGGCCTACAGTTTACTTTCTTCTGCCTCTCTCCCTTTTTGAAGAATGGAGTGACGTTTGCAATTTTGCAGTCTTCTGGAACTGTTCCAGGATCCAGTGATTCTTGAAAGATGATTAATAATGCATCCACAATCTTTTATGCCACCTCTTTCAGAACCCTGGGGTGTAGTCTATCTGGTCCAGGTGACTTACGTAACTTCAGACTTATCAGTTGGTCTGCCATTTCATCGCCACTACCTCTCCAGCATCATTTTCCAGCAGTCCAATATCCACTCTCGCCTCTTTTACACTTTATGTATCTGAAGAATCTTTCAGTGTCCTCTTTAACATTATTGCCTAGTTTACTTTTGAATTCCACCTTTACCTTCTTAATGACTGTTTTAGTGGCATTCTGTTAGTTTTTAAAAGCTTCCCAATCCTCTAACTTCCCACTAATTTTTGCTCGATTATATGTCCTTTATATGTTGACTTTGACTTCTCTTGTTAGCTACAGTTGTGTCGTCTTTCCTTTGGAGTACTTCGTCCTCTTTGGGATGTATATATCCTGTGACTTACGAAGTGCTTCCAGATATACCAGCCATTGCTGCTTTGCCGTCATCCCTGCCAGTGTTCTCTCCCAACCAATTCTGGCCAGCTGCTCTCTCATGCCTCTGTAATTCCCTTCACTCCACTGTCAGGCTGATACATCTGACACTATGTATCTAGACAGAGTGTTTTCTATGGTGCACTGATATAAATTGGTAAGAGTCTATGGGGACATGCCAAATTTCTTTAGCTTCCAGAGGAAGTTGAGGTTTTGATGATCTTCCTTGGTTGTGACATCAACAATTAACAAGTTGATTCATTTCTCACATGTTTTCTTTCACAAGTTTACTTTTGTTGTTCAGTCCTGTATGGTAGTTTTTCCCTCTCTTGTCAGAGTTTACATGGTCTATAGGACCCACCTCCCATTCTCTTAAACCTATTTCCTCCCAAAGTGTTAATATGACAAAAACTTCAAAGGGATGGCAGCCTTAAAACAACAATTATTTCTTACAGTTTATTACAGTGCTATGTATTTTCCATGGAATTATTTATAATGGAAAACAAAAGGAGACAATAAATAACCAATAAATTGTCCAATGACTGTTGGTATTCTTTGGCACAAATCAGTCAAGGTACCTAGATTGATGGATTGTTCCCCTTGATCTGGTGGGGACTCTTGTTGTGGTGCTCTCTAGTATCACCATACTCACTCCATCAAACAGACTTCTTTGTTGACTTCTTCGAGACAGTGACTATTTCCACATATGGTAACACCTCCATCCACATTCACATCATCGGATTTGGGGCGCGATGTGTTTTGAGTCACACTGCGTCCACTATGGATGATGACAGTCTGAGGTAGGTTTTGTTGTCCGTATACGTCTAAATCTTGGGTTGGCAGATCCTTGCATTTCTGTTGTTGCACTGTTGATGTTTTCTCTTGGCTGCTTCCTTTCATCCTCCAAAATCCTTGTGCCATTCGCAATCAGAATCAGGCCTATTATCGCCAAGCGATGTCGTGTAATCTGTTGTTTTGTGGTGGCAGTAGAGTTCAATGCATAAAATTAATATAAATTACAATTTATATTAATTATTATATTTAAAAGTAAATGTAGCCCCCCCGGCCAGCCTCAGGGTCGCTCGGCTCGCTGTCATCTAGGGAAACAGCCCTTGGCCCCGCCAATCTGGGTAATTAGTTTGTGTGGATGCTGTGTGATGTACCCCACCCTGTCTAAATAACAGACAATACACCAGATACAATTAAATGATTTACAGTTTATAGATATTACTGGAACTATATAGTTAATAGAGAATAAAATATAAAAGGAAAATAAAAGGCGCCACACTTAACAAAGTTCAATCTCTTCATGCACAAACAGTTGGAGCTCAGGACCCCTCTTCTTCACCCTGCGACCCCTTGGACCACCTTGACCGGCCGCCTGGGGCCAACAGCGGTGGTCGACCAGACGCTCCACACGAGTCCGTTTCCGTGTCCTCTCCTTGCCGAACGCCCTGCTCGGGGTCCGACCCCGTTAACGGACATCACAACACCTGGTCCATCCTCTGTCTCTCTCTCTCCCGCCTTCTGCCCCAAAACCCTGTACATACAGTCTCTTCAAATACACCAAAAATATAACAACTATCCCAATTGGTTCTTAACATATTCTTATCACACTCTAACCCAAAACAAGCTGCTAGCGCAAGAACTTTCTCAGCGTTTAACATAACAAAGAAGCATTCCCAAGTATAACATAACAAAGAAGCCATTTTAATTAGCCTACGCAGTAACATAAAAAACGAAACCCCCTTACATAAATAAATCAAAATTTGAAGTAAATGTATTTGCAAAGTACATATATGTCACCATATGCAACCCTAAAATTCATTTTCTTGCAGGTGATCACAATAAATCCATGAAACACAATATAGTCAATGAAAACGCATACACAACAGGACAGAGAACAACTAATGTGTAAAAAGCAGCAAACTGTGCAAATACAAAAGAAAATAATAATAATAATAATAATAATAAATAAGCAATAATTATTAAGAACACGAGATGAAGAATCCTTGAAAGTGAGTCCATAGCAACACTCCCTCTAATTTTTTCACAGCGGCACAGACCAACCATTGCCCTGAACAAGAAATTTTTACACTGCTTGAAAACTGTGCACAGTTTAAACATTAGTTTTGTAACATGCATATTGACTATTGAAATATTACTTACCAAAAACATCATAATATAGATTTTTTCACACCAAACAAACAGAAAACACAACTCACAACACAAGTAAATGATGTCAGGCAGTCAAACCTACTGACAGGCACAGTAGCAAAAATAAAATGTATTGACTAGACAGGGCTGGTGGTTTATTAACAATGAGCTATCAACTTCCATTCTGTGTATATTGTTACAATTTGTAACAGTGTTGTAACTTGAAACACTGATAACATAGAGTAAGTATGTATGTCGAAGCTCTAAAATGTTTCTAAGTAAAGTTGTGGTACGTTTATTATTTTGAAAACATAGATTATATTCATTAACACATAATTAATTAAATAGTATTACACAACTATATTAATGTAGATTCCAGAATTATATGGGCATAATTTTGAAATTATATGAACATTATATAAAAGAAACATTCAGCTGTGTGGCAACAAAGGCTACTTGCATGGGAGCATTTCAGTTACTGTGCAGTCATGTACCCAAGCAGCTTAGAAGGAACAGTGGTCCATAGGATGTGGAAAAAGTTCAGTAATAGGGCAAGTGAAGATGAGTGAAATGATCCCCTCTGGTTCAAGAACCTAATGGTTGAGGGTAATAACTGTTCTGGAACCTGGTTGTGGGGGTTCTGAGACTCCTGTACTTTCTTTCTGATGGTAGCAGTGAGAAGGGAGCATGACCTGGATGGTGGAGATCCTTGATGATGGATGCTGCTTTCCTTTGACAGCACTCAATGTGCTCACTGGAGGAGAGGGCTTTACACAAGATGGACTGGCCAGTATCATTACTTTTTGTAGGATTTTCCATTCAAGAGTAATTGGTGTTTCCATACTCAGCTGTGATGCATCCAGTCAATATGCTATCTACCACACATCTATAGAAGTTTGTCAAAGTTTTTGGTGTTATGCCAAATTTTTGCAAACTTCTAATGAAGTAGAGGTGCTACTGTGCTTTCTTTGTAATGGCACTTACAGGCCAGACCCAGAACAGATCCTCTGAAATCATAACACCAAGAATGTAAAATTGCTGACCCTTTCGGATGTTGAAAGGCCTAGACAGAGTAGATTTGGAAAGGATGTTTCCCATGGTGGGTGAGTCAAGGACAAGAGGGCACAGCCTCAGGATTTAGGGGTGCCCTTTCAAACAGAAATGCGGGGAAATTTCTTTAGCCAAAGGGTGGTGAATTTGTGGAATTTATTGCCACATGCAGCTGTGGAGGCCAGGTCGCTGGGTGTATTTAAGGCAGAGATTGATAGGTTCTTGATTGGACATGGCTTCAAAGGTTATGGGAAGAAAGCTAGGAAATGGGGTTGAGGAGAAGAAAAAAAAAATCAGCCACGATTGAATAGCACAGCAGACTCATTGGGCCAGATGGCCTAATTCTGCTCCTATGTCTTATGGTCTTATGAAATCTGCTGTGACCTGTAACCAATTATCTATAGTCAACACCTCCAGATTGTCTTGCCCTTTTAGCTTTCAAATACAATTGATGAACAGTCCAGTTCTAATGAAGGGTCTTGGCCTGAAACAACAACAGCTTATTCACGTCCATAGATACCTCCCGACCTGTTGAGTTCCTACGGTGCTTTGTGTGTGTTGCTCTGGATTTTCAGCATCTGCACAATCTCTTCTGCTCACAATTGATGAACAGGTATTTCCACAGCATGTCTCCCAAAAATTTGAAATAACATCTGTTTCTATCAGGCAAGTTTCCTGAGATGTGATCAGAATGATGTGATGAATGGTCTTGCATTTCTATGATCTCCAGTTCATCCCTGGCCAGAGGATACCTTATCTTGTTTTGTGGAGCCCTTCATTCACAATGTGAGAAGTGAAAGCACTTAGCACATTCTTTTGAAGCAATTTGGGAATATTTATCCATTCACTTCTGAATGCCTTCATTTATCCATTAACCTCTGAATGTCTTCATCTATAAAGGGAAAGCATGGTCTGAGAATAGGCTAAATCTCACATGTTGTCTCTTTCCATTCTGTCTGAAGCACTCACTTCACATTCTGTGTCACTTCATCTTTCTTGGCAGCCTACCATCCTGTATTAATGTTATCCTGATTGCTTCAAGTTCAGCATTCTTAACATCCCTGATGTCCTTGAAATAATCTATCCTAAATACCTCAGCTGCAGATATGTCTTTGCTTGGCAGTATCCCATCTTTGTGTTGTGTGCTTGTATCCCCACATGTGTTCTCTGTAATCTCTTTGAGGAGTTTAGCAGTAATGACTTTCAGTGGCTTGTGCTCCGTATGAATACATAGTTCTGCTGAATGTATATTGATGAAGAATTCTTCTTCAGACCAAAGACCACAGCAAGTAACTCTTGCAGAAGCTACTAGAGCATGTACTGATGGGTATTTTACTAGCTATTTCATCTGATCACTGAATGGCATTTGTTCCCCCATCTCTTGAAAAACTTCTGGGACTTTTATGGGAGGAGTAATTGCTCTGTTGAGTTCTTCGTTATCAGTTCCACCATTACTTTGAAGTATTAGTTTCCTATGATGAAATTCATACATTTCTTGAATCTTTTGCTCTTGGAAATCCTCTGCTGGCAGCTTCGGTGTCATCCTCATGCATATGCACAGCATATTACTCATTGTCTTCAATCATATCATTCATGTTTGATTTGGAACAATGTCACTGAATCAGACTTAAGTGTGTTTGGCTGCGCTAGTAAGAATCAGGATCTTGGCATAAATACGTTCAATGAGCACTCCTTCCACAGGTTTGCCCTTATTTGGAACCAGACAAAGGAACAAGCAATCCCTGCATTACAGGTGAAGGAGTGTGGCTGTTGCATTTCCAGTAAACAGCCCATAGTGTGAAGTTTTGCAATGCAGAGCCATCAAGAAATGCAACTTGGAAAACAAAATCTTATTTATATTTATTTACTTTCATGTTACTTCTGGGAGACCAAATTTTATTCCACATCTCATATTTTGGACACCTCCCCATGGTCCCTCTTCCTCTTCCTTTTCTCCCCTGGTCCAATCTCCTCCCTAATCAGATTCCTTCTTCTCTAGCCCTTTAACTTCCCCACTCACCAAAATTAACCTATTTTATTCTAGCTAATCTTTCCTTCTCCTCTCTCCCACCACCTTTTTAATTATGGCATCTTCCCCCTTCCTTTCTAGTCCTAAAGAAGGGTCTTTGGCCCAAGATGTCGACAGTTTATTAACTTCCATAGATGCTTCAGCGTTCCTCCAGCATCTGCAGAATCTCTTGTGCTTGTGATTTGTTAATTTAGTAAGGGCATATTTCCATTACCGAATGGCTGTAATGCAGAGGTCACCTATACTCCGAATGTGACCCTGTCTCTGTTCCACAAGAGATTCTGCAGATGCTGAAAACCATGCGCGGCATACCTTCCACCTTGTGCTCCTTCTTCTCCCACCGTCCCCTTCCACCTTGTGCTCCTTCTTCTCCCACTGTCCCCTTCCACCTTGTGCTCCTTCTTCTCCCACCGTCCCCTTCCACCTTGTGCTCCTTCTTCTCCCACCATCCCCTTCCACCTTATGCTCCTTCTTCTCCCACCGTCCCCTTCCACCTTGTGCTCCTTCTTCTTCCACCGTCCCTTCCACCTTGTGCTCCTTCTTCTCCCACCGTCCCTTCCACCTTGTGCTCCTTCTTCTTCCACCGTCCCCCCACAAAAACTGTCTTATTCTGGCTACGGCCTCCTTCCTTTCCCAAGCTAATGATGGGTCTCGGCTCAAAGTGTCAATTCTTTATTCTCCTCCATGGACACTGCCTGATCTGCTGAGTTCCTCCAGCATTTTGTGTGAGTTGCTGTCTCTGTTCCTGCACGGCTTACCTCAGCCACTCCAAGGGCTTTTGACGCCTGCTTTCTGTGCAAAGTTTGTAGAAACGACGTTCTACTCCACATCACGCCAAATCAAAGGGCACCTCTTTCTTAGACACCTATGTTGCTGACCTGAATACTTATAAAACCTAAACAACCTCACAGTACGTTCCCCATTCTGTCCTCTATCTCGACTTCACCACATTTACTTCCTTGAGTTACACACTCAAAATGTTGAAGGAACTCAGCAGGTCAGGCATTGTTCATGGAGAAGAATAAAGAGATGACGTTTCAGCCCAAGATCCTTCATCAGAACTGGAAAGGGGAAAGAAGCCAGAATAGGAAGGTGGGGGGAGGAGAAGGAAGACAAACTAAAAGGTGATAAGTGAAGCCAGGTAAGGAGAAAGGTAGGTGGTTGGGGGAGAGGAGTGGATGATGTGATCAGCTGGGAGTTGATAGGCAGAAGGAGCAAAGGGCTAAGGAAGAAGGAATCTGTTAGGAGAGGAGAGTGGATGATAGGAGAAAGGGGAAGGGAGGGGCACCAGAGGAAGATGTGAAGAGAAAGGGTAGGAGGGGAGCTGGAAAGGGAATGGAAAAAGTGAAGAGGGGGAGGAGGGAGAAATTACCAGAAGTTAGAGAAATCAATGTTTTTTTGCCATCTGGTTGGAGGCTACCCAGATGGAATATGAGTACATCCTTGAGCTGGTCATCCAGAAGTTCAGATCCAGCTTTGGATGGCACTTTTTCACAGTTAATTCTTCTCACATAGAAATCATTCTGAATGGCTGGACTCTCAGTCTCCACAACTAACCTGGTATTCGTCAAGCAAGTCCTTCAAACCGGGAAATGGAATTTTCTTCTAAAAAGACTTGGCCTTGTCAAAATGGCTAAAAAGAGTCTGTGATCCTGGTTATATGTGAAGAATCAGAAATGATTACTTGTTTCATTTCTATACAGGCTGCATTGTGCTGGTTGTATACACTTAATGCGTTCTCCAAGGCATTGTCTTGTGCAGTTCTCTCCCCATGTGACCAATGACAAATAATAGTATCTTTACTTTGCTCTACTTTTCCTTGCACTGTTCAGTCTACAGTGTAACCTTATACTTCTGCTCTCCATTCTTTAGACTGGCTACTTATCTAGAAGTCAAAAGGCTTGAGCAGCTTTGTTTTTTTGTATGCATTCTCAATGGATTACATTGTTTGTAGTATCTCTCCACACACGCACACTCACATTTTATCTCAGTTGACAGGGATCACATTGGACGATCCCTATTCCGATTCACGGCGCCGAGGTGGCATTGCATCACCAACCTGCAATTCTGACACTATGTTTTAATAAAGAAGAGAAAATCCAAAGCAACACACAAACACAAAATGCAGGAGGAACTCAGCAGGCCAGGCAGCATCTATGGAAAAGAGTAAATAGTTGACCTTTTGGACTGAGACCTGAATCTGGATTGGAAAAGCAAATGAGAAGTTAGAGCAAGAAGGTGGGGCGGGGGGGAGGGGAGGAAAAAGTAGAAGTCGGTAGGTGATAGGTGAAACTAGGAGATGGGGAGAGGTGGAGTAAAGAGCTGGGGAATTGATAGATGAAACAGATACATGGCTGGGAAAGGGGGAATCTGACAGGGGAGTCTGAGTGTGGCCCCATCACGGCCGTAGAAGAGGCCATGGGCTGATATGTTGGAATGGGAATGGGTGGCCACTAGGAGATCCTGCTTTTTCTGGTGGATGGAGTGTAAGTGCTCGGCGAAGTAGTCTCCCAATCTACAACGGGTCTCGCCAATATACAGAAGGCCACACATGGAGCACCGAACACAGTATACGACCCCCAACAGACTCAGAGGTGAAGTGTCGCCTCACCTGGAAGGACTGTTTGAGGCCCTGAACGGTAGTGAGGGAGGAGGTGTAGGGTAGGTGTGATACTTGTTCCACTTGCAAGGATAAATATCAGGAAGGAGGTAAGTGGGTAGGGATGAATGGGCAAGGCAGTTGCGTAAGGAGCGGCCCCTGCAGAGAACGGAGTGGGGGGGGTGGGGGTGGAGGGAGGGAAAGATGTGCAGGGTGGTGTGATTCCATTGTAGACGGGATGATATAATATCTTTCTCATTCACAGTCTAGGTTACTGGAAAGTTCAACTGAACACGCAGGGTACTTTATATATACATAAGCTTAGAGTCAGGTGGCTATAGTCTGAAAGGGTTTATTCTTTGTGTCTAAACATTTGATGTTGTTGCTGCCCAAAGAGTAGGTAGAGTTATGGAGTAATACAGCATGGAAATAGACCATTCAGCCCAACTCATCTATGCTGATCAAGATGCCCATCTGAGCTGCTATGTCTATGTTTGGACCGTATCTATCTAAACCTTTTCTAACAAAATTCGAAGTAAGTTTTATTATCAAAATAGACATATGTCATCATAAACAACCCTGAGATTCATTTTCTTGTGGGCATACTCAACAAATCTATAGAATAGTAACTGTAATAGGATCAATGAAAGAACAACCAGAGTGCAGAAGACAACAAACTGTGCAAATATAAATATAATTAAAATAGTAATAAATAACAAAAACATGAGATAGTGTAATAAAGAGTCCTTAAAGTGAGGTAGATGGTTGTGGCAAGTGTGTGTAGTTATCCTCCTTTGTTCAAGAGCCTGATGGTTGAAGGGTATTAACTGTTCCTGAACCTGGTGGTGTGAGTCCTGAGGCTCTTGTACCTTCTACACGATGGCAGCAGCGAGAAAAGAGCATGGCCTGGGTGGTGGGGATCTCCGATGATGGATGTTGCTTTCCTACGGCAACGTTTCATGTATATGTGCTCAATGGTTGAGAGGGCTTTACTCCGTGATGGCTGGGCTGAATAAACTACCTTTTGTGGGATTTTCTGTTCAAAGTCATTAGTGTTTACATACCAGGCTGTGATGTAGCCAGTCAGTACACTCTCCACTACACATCTATAGAAGTTTGCCAAAGTTTTAGAATCCATGCTGAATCTCCGCAGACTCCTGAGGAAGCGGAGATGCCATCCAATGTACCTATTCAAGTTGCTATTGTAAGTGCCTCAACTAGTTGCTCTGGCAAGTTAGCCACATGATACAACACACTGCCTTGAAACCACAATTGCTGCTCTTAAATAATGCTACAAATATGCAGGTGTTACATAAATCTGAGCTGATCTCCAAGCCTCTTGGGCTGATGTTTGAACTTACCTTCTCTAATCCATTCCATTGCTATCTGACCAAATTGGCTCCCAGTTAAGCAATGCCTTGATTTTAAAATTCATGTATTTGTACCTAGGTCTCTTCAATGTTCCTGCCCTCTTCAAATCATTACTTTCCTCTGTCCATCACCTGTGCTCTTCCCCTTCATTCCTTGCAGTGCATGGGATATGCATTAATGTGCAGCGATGTAAGGACAAGTGGAATAAACAGAATGAATATACTTTAGCAGCTCTCCACATCACTTGATGATTCATTATACTTCTGGGAGTAAGTACAGCTGAAATGAAAACCTGTACAAACAATACGTGCCTCTTGAACTTACCTGAATTTAATTGCTCCACAATTATCCTTCCTGCCTTCTGTTGCCAATGCCCTTAGCTCTTGAATTCTTTCCTTGAACATCATCTCCTCCTTACTTCTATTCCTGTCCACACGACACCCTTTAAATCTATCGCTTTGACTAATTTTTTTTTGTCATCTGCTTTATATTTCCTTATGTGGCTCGGTGTCAAATTTTGCTTAATACACTCCTGTGAAATGCCTTGGGACATTTTGCTGTGCTTAATCAGCAGCATAAATACAATTATATGGTCATTTTAACAATTGTTTTTAATGGGACCTCTGTGTAGATCAAATCATGCAACTGTGCACACCGTAGAAGGACTGCCACAAGAAGCAACATCCATCATCAAAGCCATGCTCTCTTCTCGCTACTGCCATCGGGAGAGGTAAAAGAGCCTAAGGTCAAACACCACCAGGTTCAGGAATATGTTACTCTGCAACCATCAGGCTTTTGAACCAGCATGAATAAATTCACTCACCTCAACACTGAACTGATTCCATAATCCATGAATTCACTTTTACGGACTTTATAACTCACATTTCCAGTATTGTTTATTTATCTACTTATCTATCTATCTATTTATTTATATTTGATTTTTTTTTGTATTTGAATAGTTTTTCTTCTTTTGCACATTGGATGTCAGTCATAGTATGTAGTTCTCATTGCTTCTATTACATTTCTTACTTCTACTGCAAATGCCTGCAAGAAAATGAATCTCAGGTAGCATATGGTGACATTGTTAATAAATTTACCTTGAACTTTGAACATTATGGGGTGTAAGCATCTTGAGACATCATTGGTTCATGAACAGCGCCATGGATCTCAAGTCCTTATCAACTTGATTTCTATATCATCAGAAAATTCCGTCATAGCTCAGGTTCCTTTTACTGTGGACCTTGTTGGCAATTGATTGTCCATCCTTAAGTGCTCCTGAACTGAACAGGCAATTACAAGTCAACCAAGCTAAAGGATCTGGGTTCACACACAGATTAGGCTATCAATGGTTGGCAGATTTCTTTCCCTAAAAGGATGCTGAATAGCTGGATAAGGTCTAGACAGCAATCTGACAGACATAACCACCATTATGGACTCTAAAGCTTTTATTTACAAATTCCAGATTTCTTCAATGATGTGTATTTATATCAAATTCAAACTAATGATACCTCTTACCAGGTTGAAAGTATTGACTATATTTTGGTCATAGTCATACAGTCACAAAGCCTGGAAGCCCATTTGTGTCCATGCTGACGAAGATGTACTTATATCTAAGCTAATCCCATTTCCCAGGAATTGTCCCATATCCCTCACCACTAAATCATCTCCTCTGCTTTGTGTTTGAATTAAGCCTTCTCTATATTTCTGGACACTATGACCCTGTGACTCCGATTACCCAATTCCCTCTCCTGGCTTGCTTTTCAGTTTATACTGTGCTCCTTTTATTGACCAGAAGCATATTAGCAGCTCTGTGGATTTGACACAGATTGCCCAGTCACTTACTGAGGTTAGGGGTGAGCTCCAGCGATTTCTGGTGAAATTTAGGCCTAGATTTTCTTTTGCCTTGTGCTACTTCCGTTCCGTTGCAGATAAAAAAGGCCCATGATATAGTAAGAATGGCTGCCTCCTTCGTCTTTAAGCAACCCCCGAGACTGAGGATGACTTGCTTCCAAATATGGATTTGTTGGTTCAGAGTTGACCAAGAAGTCTAGTGAGTAAACCACACACCACCACTGCTGCCGCAAGAAGAGGCCAGCGCCTGGCACACTCTTGCCTGTCACACCGCGCTTTGACAAGTGACTGAACCCAAGTGTTGCAGAACGACAGACTCCCATGTAGAGACAGAAACAAGAGTTTGTTCATCAGAGCACCAACAGAACGTCGGTGGCTTGGCCGAGCAACACCACGAGACGAATCATTCTCAAAACGAGGACCTCCTGATAAGCACTAATTGGGAGTCCACTTTAAATAATCACAGTTCTCCGAAAACCCGTGCCAATCGAAACAAACTTCACAAGGTTAAACAGAAAGCACAAGAGCTTAACCACTCTAGTTAGGCAACAATTAGCAAAGATGGGTGTACAGGGCCACAGGACTCATGACATCTTCCACTGATGATGCAGGTCCTCCCTGTGTCCCCTAAATGTGTCCCCAGGGTCAGTGTCATATAGAATGCACACTCTCTACTTTTGAACCTTTCGGGGCCACAAATTACTGGGATTCAGTGGAGATATTGCACTTTTTGACAACATTGTTGAATACCTCCCTCTGTTCACCCAGTGATCTCTTCCTGTGACGAAACTTCAAAAAGATTGTTTCACGAATCTGTTTTCAGTCATGAAAGTGTGATCATAAGACCATAAAACATAGGACTATAATTTGGGCTTCTGTCCAGTCACATCTGCTCCACCATTTCATCATGGCTGATCTATTTCTCTTTTAATCCCATTCTCCTGCCTTCTCCCCATAAACTTTCATACCCTGACTAATCAGGAACTTATCAACCTCCATCTTAAATGCACCCATTGATGGCCTATCAGTAGAGTCAACTTACCTTTGTCCCTATTGAAAGGCCTATATAGCCATCGAGAGGATGTTTCAAGTAGTGAGAGAGTCTATGACAGAGGGCATGGACTCAGAAAACAAGTATGTCCCTTTAGAACAAAGATGAGGAGGAATTTCTTTAGCCAGAGGGTGGAGAATCTGTGGAGTTCAGTGCCACAGATGGCTGTGGAGAGCAAGTCATTGGGTGTATTTAAAGCAGAGATGGATAGGTTCTAGGTTAGCAAAGGCATCAAAGGATAGAGAAATAAGGCAGGAGAATAGGATTGAGAGGGAAAATAAATCAGCCATGATTGATAGGTGGTGCAGACTCGATGGGACGAATGGTCTAATTCTACTCCTATGTATTATTGTTATTCATTACTTAGTCCACTAGACCATCCTGACTGCCAGTAGAAGAATCCATTAGTCTCTTCCCTCTTAGTTCCTTGCATTGATGAAACCCATTCTCTCTTCGTGTGTCTGTAAGGTTTTAAAAGACAGTTGGTCAGGTACATGGATTGGAAGAGTTCAGAAGGTTATGGGCCAAATGCAGGCAGATGGGTCTACCTTGGATGGACATTTTGGTCAGCATGGGCCAGATGGGTTGAAGGGCCAGTGTCCCTTCTGGACAACGCTATGAGTCTGACATGGTCTGGATCGGGGTCCCTTTAAATTTAGCTTGTTTATGTTACGATCCGGACCGTTGATTCCCTGTTTTCCCGTGTTCCTCAACTTTGGTGATTAGAGGCAATTAACACTCGGCTGAACCAGTAGTTTATAGTCTCTGGCTTTCAGCCGTTCGGTGCGGGAGCGTTTGCAAAGTCACCAAAGGTACAGCGTGCCAATGTCATCTGGCCGGAGCAGGCCTAGTCTCCGCCCAAAGCGAGTGCCGGTAATTCACCTTTCCTCACCGGAGCAACGTTGTCAAGTTACCTTGCCAAAGCGAGCCTGCAAAGTTTCCTTACCAAGGTGAGTCCGTCAGTTAACCCGCCGGAGGGAATCAAGAACTGCTGTCTGCTGTTCCCGGGCCGAGTCAAGAGCTCGCCACTACCCGGAGGCTCCAAGTCGAGTCCTGGCTCCGGGCGGCATTCAAGCACCATGTCAAGTCCTGTCCCTAGCAGTGTTCAAGTACCATGTCGAGTCCTGGCCCTGGCGGCATTCAAGTACCATGTCAAGTCCTGTCCCTGGTGGCGTTCAAGCACCATGTCAAGTCCTGTTCCTGGCGGCTTCCCAGTTCTGAGTCAAGTCCTGTTCCTGGCGGCTTCCCAGTTCTGAGTCAAGTCCTGGCCCTGGCGGTCTGTGATTCCTGTCCTACCCCCCTGTATGAATTCCTTCTCTGCCCCTCTCGCCTCTAGCCCTCGTCTGCAGCCCCCGCCTGCACTTCGGTCTAGTTCCATCGCCGGAGCTAGATAGGTACTGTCTGGTGTTCATTCGTGTTGGTCTTGTCTTGTCTTGTCCTCGCCTCCGTGGGGTAAGTCAGGCCATCTCGCTGTTGCCCCACGGGGGGTCATGTCTTGTCTTGTCTGGTCCTTGCCTCCGTGGGGTAAATCAGGCCGTCTTGCCATTGCCCCGCGGAGTTTCATGAGTCCCGGCCCTATGTCCTGTACCCAAGGAGGGGTCCCGGCTCTCTGTTCTGTGTGTGAGTCCCGGCCCTATGTCCTGTACCCAAGGAGGGGTCCCGACTCTGTGTTCTGTGTATGTGTCCATGGTTCCATGTACCTGCTCCCCGAGACCGAGGCTCTGTGTTCCCATATTCCTCCTCTCCCTAGCCCATGTCATGTCCATGCCTGGTTCTGGGGTCCGAGCCCGAGGCAAGACCCAGGTACTGGGCCCTTGCCCAGTCTCGGGCTCGGAGTCCATACCCTAGCCTCTTCATGTCTCCTCTAGTTCTGGGAGCCGATTCCAAGTCCAAGCCCAGACCCCTGGTCCCAGCCTAGTCATAGTCCTGAGTCCTTATCCTGTTCGCTGTTCCTGCTTCTGTCTTGCTCTCCTGGTATCATACAATAAACTAAGCCTAAGTAACCTCACAAGATGTGTCTTGCATTTGGGTCCGCCCTTGCTCCCAAAGCCCCCGCTAGTGTGACAGAGTCTAAGTCTGGTTATTCCTTTTGCCATTAATCCGAACTAACGACTTGCTTAGAGCAGACAATTCCTCTGCCAGCTTGTCATTTGGACGGGTTAGGAAGCTCAGCATCGGACGGAAATCCACAGTCACATTCAAACTCCACACAGCTCGCATCAGGGGTTGGGAAGGAACAATGGTCACTAACTGCGGTGCCCCTGTGTCTAAGTAGGGACTCAGTAGAGGGGATGATAACCTGGAAGTGGGCTCTGATGTTACTTTACTTAATCGGCATCATTTAGAGCTCAACAGTGGAATGAGTGAGCAGTTTCAAGACCCTGGGCATTAGCATCGCGGAAGATCTAGCCTATCACGCTCAACGTATTGCTGCAATCGCTACCAAATACTTCATTAGGAGTTTGGGGAGATTTGGTACATCACCAAAGACTCCAGCAAATTTCTACGGATGTACTGTGGGGAGCATTCTGACTGGTTGCATCACCTGGCATGGTGGTGAGAATTCATAGATTCAGAAAAAGCTGCGGAGGGCTGCAAACTTAGCAAAGTCCATCATGGGCCTCTCCACCATCGAAGACATCTTCAAAAGGCAGTGCCTCAAGAAGGTAGCATGGATCATGAAGGACCCTCACCATACAGGACATGGCCTCTTCGCAGTATTGCCATCGAGGAGGAGGTATAGGAACCTAAGGATGGACACTCAGCATTTTAGGAACAGCTTCTTCCCCTCTGCTGTCATAATTCTGAATGGCCCTCGAGCCCATGGACACCACCTCGCTATTTTGTTCTCTCTTTGCAGTACTTATTTATATTGTTATACATTTCTTATTATAATTTATAGTAATTTGTTTTGTATTGCACCGTGTTGCTGCTGCAAAACAACCAGTTTCACGGCATATGTTAGATAAAACAAAATTGATTCTGATTGGGATGCTGATTGCTCCAGTGAATTTGAGGGTCTGTGCAGAGACTGTGCTGCTGATAGTTATTCCAGTGTCCCAAGGCATCCACTGGAGGTAGTCAGGCCTCAGAAAGAGCAGTAATTGCATGGTAGCTCATGGCTTTTGGTGCAGACCTGAATGCATCGGTGCGTTGAAGGTAGTGGTTAATTTCATTATCAGAACCATTATCAGGATTATCATCACCGGCATCTGTCGTGAAATTTGTTAACTTAATAGCAGCAGTTCAATGCAATACATAGAAGAATAAGAGGTAAAAATAAATAAATAAGTCAATCAATTACAGAAAATGAATATTGAATAGATTAAAAATTGTACAAAAACAGAAATAATATATATTAAAAAAGTGAGCTAGTGTTCACGGGTTAAATGTCCATTTGGGAATCAGATGGCAGAGAGGAAGAAGCTGTTCCTGAATTGCTGAGTGTGTGCCTTCAGGCTTCTGTATCTCCTGCTTCACGGTCCGGTCCATCGACCCTTGCTCCAGGTTTTCCTGTCTACCCTGCTTCTGTTCTTGTTGAGCTCTAATTGAGGCAGCTGATGCTCATTGGGGCTGGCTGCATAAAGACCTTCAGAGACCAGGGCATGGCTGCTGGATTGTTCTTGTCTTACTTCTTGTATCCCTTCCTCTGCCTCCTGTTTCATCGTCTGAAGCCCTGCCTTGTCTTGCCGGTAACTCTCGCCTCGCCTGAAGTTCTCGTCTTGCCTTGCTTTGCCAGAAGCCTTGCCTTGTCTTGCCGGTAACTCTCGCCTCGCCTGAAGTTCTCGTCTTGCCTTGCATTGCCTGAAGCCTTGCCTTGTCTTGCCGGTAACTCTCACCTCGTCTTGCCTGCAGTCTTGTCCTGGAGCCACCCTGTACCTAGCTCCCTTCCTGTCCCCTGCCTCCGCCCAGATAAGCCAGACCGTCTTGCCGTTACCTGTGGTTGGTTCTGTCCCTTCCTGTCCCTTGCCTCCGTTGGGTAAGCCAGGCCGTCTTGCCGTTACCTGCGGTTGGTTCTGTCCCTTCCTGTTCCATGCCTCCGTTGGGTGGTGATCCGCGCTCTTCCCAGGAGTACCACGCCCTGCCCAGGAGGAGCCTTCCTAGCTTCAAGCCTGAAGACTCCAGCCTCCTACCTAGCCTCAAGCCTGAAGACTCCAGCCTCCTGCCTAGCCTCAAGCCTGAAGACTCCAGCCTCCTGCCTAGCCTCAAGCCTGAAGACTCCAGCCTCCTACCTCCTGCCAAGCCTTACCTCAAGTCTCTAGCCTCTAGCCTCAAGCCTGAAGACCCCAGCCTCCTGTCTCCTGCCAAGCCTCGTCTCTAGCCTCTAGCCTGAAAACTCCAGCCTCCTGCCTCCTGCCAAGCCTCGCCTCTAGCCTCAAACCTGAAGACTCCAGCCTTGTCCTGCCTGCCTGCCAAGCCTCGTCCTTGCCTAGTTCTGGGGTCCAAGCAAGAGGCAAGACCCAGGTACTGGGTCCTTGTCCAGTCTCTGGCTCAGAGTCCAAGCCCGGGCTCCTAGCTCTCTTGTCCAGTCCTGTTCCGGGTCCCGGTTTTCGTGTCCCTGTCCTTGCCCTCAGCCTCTATCCTAGTCCTGTCCCTAGTACTTCAGTGTCTGTGTCTTGCACTTGGGTCCGTTCCAGGTCACCACCTTTTGACATGGTAACAGTGAGAAAAGGGCATGTCCTGGGTGCTAAAGTTCCTTAATAATGGACTCTGCCTTTCTGAGACACTGCTCCTTGAAGATGTCCTGGGTACTTTGTAGGCTAGTACCCAAGATGGAGCTGACTAAACTTACGAACCTCTTCAGCTTTCTTCGGTCCTGTGCAATAGCCCCCCAATAATAGACAGTGATGCAGCTTGTCAGAATGCTCTCTACAGTATATCTATAGCATTTTTGGGTGTATTTGTAGACATACCAAATCCCTCCAAACTCCTAATGAAGTATAGTTGCTGTCTTGCCTTCTTAATAGCTGCATTGATATGTTGGGACCATGTTAGATCCTCAGAGATCTTGACACCCAGGAACTTGAAACTCACTCCACTTCTGATCCACCTGTGAGGATTGGCATGTGTTCCTTCATCTTAACCTTCCTGAATTCCACAATTAGCTCTTTCGTCTTACCGATGTTGTGTGCTAGGTTGTTGTTGCAGAACCACTCCACTAGTTAGTATATCTCACTCCTGTACACCCTTTCATCTCCATCTGAAATTTTACCAATAATGGTTGTATCATCGGCAAATTTATAGATGGTATTTGAACTGTGCCTAGCCACACAGCTATGGGTATGGAGAGAGTAGAGCAGTAGGCTAAGCACACACCCTGAGGTGCACCAGTGTGGATCGTCAGCAAGGAGCAGATATTATCACTAATCCACACAGACTGTGGTCTTCTGGTTAGGAAGTTGAGGATCCATTTGCAGAGGGAGGTACAGAGGGCTAGGTTCTGTCTTTCTTTGCTATGCGATAGCTGGTGAGACATGATGAGAGGCCAATGTTTTTCACAGAGTGTGGTATTGTACAGTGAGGTAGGTTGGTGGAAGACCTTTGTCTTGCGAATGTTGTCCTTTTACTTGTGTGCTTCTGTGAATAAACCAAAAGTGGCTTGGAGAGCAACTCCTGAGTATGCCAAAATGCTTAAGTTTAACTGATGGATGACCTTAGCCCTGGAACTGTCACAAGCTGAGCAGTTTCCCATTACACCTAAATGTTAGGTTCACACTTGAGGGGAGTTTATTGGAGGTGAAGTGCAGCACTGCAGTGAGAGAGACGAAAGAAAAAGCATTGGCGACATGACACAGTGTTAAACAAAAACATAAAAGAGTACAGCAGAGGAGCGGGTTCTAAAGCCAGCTGACATATGTTGTGAAGTTTGCTGTTTTGTGGCAAGACATAAGAAATGCCGTTAAGTTACAATAATAAATAAATGAATAAATAGTACAGAAGAGAAACAGTTTAGTAGGGTTCATGGAGCATTCAGAAAGATGATGATGGAGGGGAAAAGCTGTCCCTGAAACACTGAGTGTGCACCTTTAGGCTCTTGTACCTCCTCCCTGATGGCATCAATGAGTAGAGAGTATGCCCTGGCTGGTGGGAGTCCTAAATGTGGGATACCGCTTTTTGAAGATGCCCTCAGTGGTGGGAAGTTTATGCCCATGATAGAGCTGGCTGAGCTCACAACTCTCTACAGCTTTCTTTGATCCCGTGTAGTGGAGCTTCTATCCCAGGCACTGATGCAACTAGTCAGAATGTTGTATATCTGTAGAAGTTTGCTAGAGTCTTTGGTGATATACCAAAGCTCCTCAAACTCCTGATGAAGTATAACCGCTGGTGAGCCTTCCTCATGTTTACATCGATATGTTGGGCCCAGGATAGATCCTCTGAGTTGTTGAAACTCGGGAGCTTGAAGTTGCTCACCCTTTCCATTGATCCTTCAATGAGGACTGGTGAGTGTTTTCCCAATGTCACCTTCCTGAAGTCCACGATCATTTCCTTGGTCTTACTGATATTGAGTGAAAGCCTGTTGCTGCGACACTACTGAACCAGCTGATCTATCTCACTCGTATACAACATCTTGTCGCCATCCGAGACTGGGTCGAAAACAGTGGTGTAATCGGCAAATTTATAGATGACATTTGAGCTGTGCCTAGCTGTACAGTCTAGTTGGTGTTGAATGCTGAGCTGTACTCAATAAACAGAAGCCTGATAAGACCGTAAGATATAGCCGCAGAAGTAGACCGTTTGGCCCATTGAGTCTACTCCACCATTCAATCATGGGCTGATCCAATTCTTCCAGTCATCTCCACTCCCCTGCTTTCACCCCATACCCTTTGATGCCCTGGCCTAATCAAGAACCTATCTATCTCTGCCTTAAATACACCTAATGACTTGGCCTCCACAGCCGCTCATGGCAATAAATTCCACAGATTTACCACCCTCTGACTAAAGAAATTTCTCCGCATCTCAGATCTAAAAGAACGTCCTGAAATCTTGAAGTCATGTCCTTTTGTTCTAGAATCCCCTACCATGGGAAATAACTTTGCCATATCCAATCTGTTCAGGCTTTTTAACATTCGGAATGTTTCTATGAGATCTCCCCTCATTCTCCTGAACTCCAGCGAATACAACCCAAGAGCTGTCGGACGTTCCTCATATGGTAACCCTTTCATTCCTGGAATCATTCTTGTGAATCTTCTCCGAACCATCTCCAATGTCAGTATATCCTTTCTAAAAAAAGCCCAAAAACTGCACACAGTACTCCAAGTGAGGTCTCACGAATGCCTTATAGAGCATCAACATCACATCCCTGCTCTTATATTCTATACCTCTAGAAACGAATGCCAACATTACATTCGCCTTCTACACCACTGATTCAACCTGTAGGTTAACCTTTAGGGTATCCTGCACAAGGACTCCCTAGTCCCTTTGTATCTCTGCATTTTGAATTCTCTCCCCATCTAAATAATAGTCTGCCTGTTTATTTCTTCCACCAAAGTGCATGACCATACATTTCCCAACATTGTATTTCATTTACCACTTCTTTTTCCATTTCCCTAAACTACCTAAGTCTCTCTGTTTCCTCAACACTACCCGCCCCTCCACCTATCTTGTACCATTGGCAAATTTAGTCACAAATTCATCAATACTGTAGTCCAAATCATTGACATGCATCGTAAAAGGCAGAGGTCCCAACACTGACCCCTGTGGAACTCCACTGGTAACCGGCAGCCAGCCAGAATAGGATCCCTTTATTCCCACTCTCTGTTTTATGCTGATCAGCCAATGCTCCACCCACGCTAGTAACTCCCCTGTAATTCCATGGGTTCTTATCTTGCTAAGCAGCCTCATGTGCGGCACCTTGACAAAGGCCATCTGAAAATCCAAGTACCACCACATCTACTGCATCTCCTTTGTCTACCCTGCTTGTAATTTCCTTAAAGAATTGCAGTAGGTTTGTAAGGCAGGATTTTCCTTTCAGGAAACCATGCTGGCTTTGGCCTATCTTGTCATGTGCCTCTAGGTACTCTGTAATCTCATCCCTAACAATCAATTCCAACAACTCCCCAACCACTGATGTCAGGCTAACAGGTCTATAGTTTCCTTTCTGCTGCCTCCCACCCTTCTTAAATAGCAGAGTAACATTTGCAATTTTCCAGTCATCCAGTACAATGCCAGAATCTATCGATTCTTGAAAGATCAGTGTTAATGCCTCTGCAATCTCTCCAGCTACATCCTTCAGAACCCGAGGGTGTATTCCATCAGATCCAGGAGATTTATCCACCCTCAGACCTTTAAGATTACTGAGCACCTTCTCAGTTGTAATTTTCACTGCATGAATCTTACTTCCCTGACACTCTTGAATGTCTGGTATACTGCAGATATCTTCCACTGTGAAGACTGATGCAAAATACGTATTCATTTCCTCTGCCATCTCTGCATCTCTCATTACAATACCTCCAGCGAAATTTTGTATGGTCCTATATCTATCCCCGACTCTTTTACCCTTTATATACTTAAAAATGTTTTTAGTATCTTCTTTGATATTAGTCACCAGCTTCCTCTCATAATTCACCTTTTCCTTCCGAATGACCTTCTTAGTTTCCTTCTGCAATTTTATAAAAGCTCCCCAATCCTCTGTCTTCCCACTAGCTCTGGCTTCCTTGTATGCCCTCTCTTTTGCTTTTACTTTTGCTCTGAATTCACTTGTTTTTCTGCTTTCTTCTTATTTGGAATATACCTAACTTGAACTTCCCTCATTTTTGGCAGGATCTCCAGCCATTGCTGCACTGTTGTGCTTCCTGCAAATGTCCCTTTCCAGTCAACTTCGGCCAGTTCCCTTCTCATGCCATTGTAGTTCCCTTTATTCCACTGAAATACTGGCACATTGGATTTTATTTTTTCACTCTCAAATTTCAATGTGATCTCGATCATATTGTGATCACTGTTCCCTAAGGGTTCCTTAACCTTAAGCTCTCTTATCACCTCCAGATCATTGCACAACACCCAATCCAGCACAGCCAATCTGCATCAGGTGGCCCAAGGCCGAGTGGAGAGCCAGTGAAACTGCATCCACTGTAGACCTGTTGTGGCAGTAAACAATTTGCAGCAGGCCCAGGTCCTTGCTTAGGAAGACATTAAGTCTGGTCATGACCAAACTCTCAAAGCATTTCATCATTTTAGATGTAAGTGCAAATGGATGATAGTTGTTTAAGCAGAACTCTCTGTTTTTCCTGGGCACTGGTACGATTGATGCCCTTTTGAGGCAGATAGGAACCACCAGCTGTAGAATTGAGAGGTTGAAGCTGTCCTCAAACACTGCAGCAACTGTAGTTTCTTTGCACAGGTTGGCCAAGAACCTACCACTTTCTGGGCAAAAAATGTACCTTGCACATCTCTTTTAAACTTTCCCCCTAGCATCTTAAAGTTTTTCCTTCCAGTACTTAACATTTCTGCTCCAGAAAAAGGATTCTGACTCCCTACCTATCTACTGTCCATGCTTGTCATAATTTTATACCCTTCTATCATGTTGCCCTCAGCCTTTGACACTCCAGAGAAAACAATCCAAGTTTGTCCAGCGTCCTCTTATAGCTAATATTCTGTGACTCAAACAAAGTCCTGATGAACATCTGCACCCTCTCCAAAGCCTCCACATCCTTCCTGCAAAGCAGAGACCAGAGTGCCTCACAATGGACCAGACAATGTACAATTGACCGGAACCACAGGCAACTGCTTACATTCATTTTTGGCAATAGCCTTCAGTGATTGTACAACAGTTGGTTATGGTCATGCCTTAAACACAAGAGATTCTGCAGATGCTGGGAATCCAGAGCAACACACACAAAATGCAGAGTTGATGTTTCGAGTCCTGATAGAGAAGTCCTGACACAAAACATAGACCATTTATACCTTTCCATAGATGCTGCCTGACCTGCTGAGTCTTTCCAGCATTATGTGTAGGATCATGTTTTGGCTACCATCATGAAAGAAACATAAGGCAGAAATAATTTGCCTTTAATTAAACAGGCCATATACCTGCCATCACTCAGCAAAGGCCCTTGATGCATAAGATGCAAGTGGGCAAGTATTTTGGAGGTTTTCCAAAACTATTTCCAGATGTGAAAACAATAGAACAGTATATTTGTTTTGATTTACTCTGTTATCATATGAGAAGCATTTGAGGCTCTAGGCCTTTACTCACTGGAATTTAGAAGAATGGTGGGGTGGTGGTGGGGGGGTGGAAATCTCATTGAAACTGATCGAATGTTGAAAGGCTTAGATAGAGTGGATGTGGAGAGGATGCTTCCTAAAGTGAGGGAGTCTAGGACCAGAGGACGCAGCCTCAGAATAGAGGGCTGTCTATTTAGAACAGAGATGAGAAGGAATTTCTTTGGCCAGAGGGTGGTGTATCTTTGGAATGCATTGCCACAGGTGGTTGTGGAGGCTAGGTGATTGAGTGCATTTAAGGCAGAGGTTGGTAAGTTCTTGATTAGTCAGGGCAAGAAATGTTACAGGGAGAAGGCAGGAGAATGGGTTGAAAGGGGAATGAATCAGCCATGATGGAATGGCACAACAAACTTGATGGGCCAAATGGCCTATTCTGCTCCTATGTCTTTCACTGATTCTGTTACAGTTACTTTTCTATGGATTTATTGAGTATGCCCACAAGAAAAAGTATATCAGGATTGCTTATGGTAACTTATATGTACTTTGATAATAAATTTACCTTGACTTTACTCTAATGGTCTTTTGGACATAGGCTCGGCAGAGTTCTGCTGCTGATTTTTGGGATACAACCAGAAGCCGGTACCCTGCTAATTCCTGAGTCATCAGCGTTCTGGAAGTCCTGGATTCAATTTGCACACATGCCCTGAGCTTTCCCTCATCTCTGGAGATAAAAGGCAGGAGTTCCAATTGGAACTGCGAGCTTATTAGCAGAAGTTTCACACTCAACAAAGTAAACTGTTACATTTTGAAGAATATTGAAAAATCTTGAAAAGGAAATGCATTGACTCTGCAGAGGTGAGTATGATCTGCAGCCAAAATAAAAATCCTCCCTATTATTTCTTGACAGTAAAGATTCCAATACTATCAGGATTTATAGTGAAGGAAAGCAGAAATCAGCATGTGCAAAAGGCATTATTCCCAGTGTTTGCTTCTGGTCACAATTGATGTACTTGGAAAGGCTCTGCATTTTTCTTGAGCCGTTGATCAATATAAATGGAAGTCATTGTTCTCATCGCAACAGCGGTAGCCTACAGCCCAAAGCAGCCTTTCTCAACCCTTTTGCCCTGGAGGAACCTTTGAAATAACTTTCAGGTCTCAGAGAACCCCTGTGTAAAAACTATTAAATCTGCAGCGTGATCAGTAAGTTGTAGATATAATAAACCAAAAATAATTGTCAATGCTCTTTTGAGTACAGAATGAATTTTTAGCCAACTTTTCTTGAAAAAACAGGTAGTTGAGCTCAGCTTATCTTTCTTGAATTTAATCTCTTTTTTTTCCTTTCATAAATCTTAAAAACTCATAAGACAAACATAATAAATTTCTGTTAAATAACTGGCTTAAGCCAAAGTGGGATATAATTTTTCTAAAGGTAGGCTTGGTAGATATAACTTAAATCAAGGCTGTAAATTGATTTTAATTAATACTATTTACAACATGAAAATTTATTGATAATGTTGAATAGTAAAATTACTAAAAACCATAAACCAAAGCAATGTGAATGAAAACATAGCCTAAAACACAATTATATACAAAACTTTCTAAAAAAAAAAGCATCTTCGTACTAAGTGACATGATCAGTCTAGCAAATGAAACCCATGCTTATATTTTGCTGACAAATACTCAATTCTTGGTCGAACCTGAGATAAGCACACACGGATTTTACCTTCAACTGAAATGAGACTATCTCTATCCTTGCTCTTGGTGCTTGTTAATCAAGAAGAAGCTTGCTTGCACATGTAAGAAGTTGAAAACAGCAGCAAAATGTTCATTGCTTTACTATGAATGGCAGGACACTCTTCTTTCACAGAAATCCAGAACTTGTTCAGGGGCAGGTCAGTAAATCTCATCTTGAATGCACGATCAAAGCGCATCTCACAAAGTTCTTCCTCTTCTCTCAAAGTCAAGTTCTCAGGCTGATCAGAAGCTTCAGAGAAATTGTACCGCATCCAGTCATACACTTGTGTTGAAAGGAAGGAAAAATATTATTCAATCTTGTTCTGCAATTCTTCCAAGTGGATTTCAATAAGACTGACATTCTGATAGCCTTCCTCACTCTCAAGACCAAACAGCAGTGGAGACATTTCACGATTTCATTTTGCAACATGGTTTTTCCAAAGATTCAGTTTCCTTTTAAATCCAAGAATCTTGTCACTTGAAGTCAGAACAGTTTCTCCAGGGCCTCGCAGAGACTTGTTCAACATGTTCAACTGGCTTATATAATGATATCTGCTAAGTAGCCTAGTTTCTGCAGCCATTCTTCATCTGCAAAGCACTCAGCAAAATCTGGCCTACTATTCTCTTGAAAGTACTCCTTCAATTCACCTTTCAGCTCAAACACCCTGTTGAGAACTCTCCTTCTGCTAAGCCACCGATTTCTGTGTGCAACAGGAGAATAGTGCACTCTTTGTCCAGGTTGTCACACAGTTTTTAAACATTCTCGAATGAACTGGTCTTTGTTTAATAACCATATTGGTAGCAACATTTTTCATTTCATCTCCAAGAGTTTTTGACATTAGCACCTCTCTGTGAAGAAAGCAGTGTGTCGTGACAACATCAGGATTTTCTTTTTTTTACAAGAGAAACTAAACCTCTCATGGAGCCAGCCATTGATGGGGCACCAGATAGCAGCTCAGTTCCTCAAAGACAGGCCTTTTGTTTCCAGATATGAAGACAAAACATTAAAAATATCTTGGCCTTTGCTTCACTGAACTCCCATACAGATGGGGAGCAGTGAGAGATGGTTAGTCCTGACGAAGGGTCTCGGCCCGAAACATCGACTGTACCTCTTCCTAGAGATGCTGCCTGGCCTGCTGCGTTCACCAGCAACTTTGATGTGTGATTCTTGGCCTTGGCTTGTTTTGGGCAGCACTTTGTAACAGAAAAAGTTTTCTTGACTTTCACCATCGTTTACAAATCTTTCAAATGCTACAACATGATATTTATTGGTGAAATCTGTTGACTCATCAACCTGGATAGAGAAGCTGTTGTTTTTCAGTTTATCACACAGAACCACTTCAGCATCATGCGACATGTCATCAATAAGTCGACTTATTGTACTGTTTGAGAATGGTCGCCTTCTCGCTGGAACGAAAATCATGCAAGAGCCCATTCTTGAGATATTATATGAGGACGACTGTGCTCTTCTCATGCACACAGAGGTCGCACTGCAGTCACAGTTCACCAGTTTTGCGTTAACAGTCAGTGTGAAAAAACAATAATCCTGCATCAGAAGTCCCTTCGTGGCATTTACACCCCAAGTCGACCACCATTGATGACCACCCTCTCACCACGGTTGAACAGTTCACCTACCTGGGCACTTTGACTCGCCAGAGCCCGAAGTGCCTTCAGGCACCTCCAGAAACACGTGTCGAAGAACCACCAGTTGCATCTGTCCAGAAAAATCCAAGTATACAGGGCTGCCGTGGTCACAACACAGCTGTACGGCTCCGAAGCTTAGGTCTTGTACCACAAACAAATCCGGTTGCTCCAGCGCTTCCATCAGGGTTGCCTCCACTCCATCATGGGTAGCAGCTGGCAGGATCATGACTTCAACAACGAGGTCCTGGAGAAGGCTTAGTGCCTTAGTATTTTGAAGCCACTTTGCTGCCCAGGCAGTTCCGCTGGCCAGGCCACGTGTCTCGCATGGACAACCCCAGGTTATCAAAAACAGTACTCTACAGAGAACTCTGTCAGGGCAAGATAAATCATGGTGCCCCGCGCAAGGGGTACAAAGACCAGCTTAAGCAGCAACTCTCTCAGGCAAATATCGAGGTCAATGAGTGGCAACAGCTGGCTTGTGACAGAGACCGCTGAAGAATGCTGATCCATGGAGGAGTCAAGAATTTTCAGGAAGAGCGAGTGCTGAAGAGAAGAAAGGAGATGCAGGAAGGATCCTCCTACCCAAGTGCCGGCATTCCAGCTGTTCCTGTATCCATACTGCTCCAGAGTCTGCAGATCAGGAATTGTCCTCTACAGTTACCAATGATTGTGCCATCACTCCTCAGGATTCTTCTTCCCTCCTGATCTTCGCAAGTGAAAAACTAGCCGTCATCATCACTGAGTGTGAAACCTTTTCAATTTCTCGTACTGCATCTTTCCTAGCATTTTACCCACTAAAATCTTACATTCTTGCATTATTAGGTTCTCACCAACTGTGTGACTTTTCCTTTACTGGGTAATAAGTTCAGCTACTAAATAAATTGCTTCCTGTGTCCTTTTACTGACTGTGGCTTTATTAACAAAAGCTTTACTCTGTTTGTTTTGATATTCCAATAGCCATTTTAAATAATCAGCACTTCTATGTGTCATATGGCTGTGATTTGTAATTAAGTGCCTTTTAAATTTTGTTTGAGCTATTGCTGCATTGGTAAGTTGTTTGCTACAGACTAGGCACAATGGAATAGGACATCTTGAATCACCAGTCCATGTAAAACCCATTGATAAGTAGTTTTCATTGTAAAGATGGACTTTTTGTGTCCATCGATGCACTAGTGAAATGACTTAGAAGGTTGTAGTTCAAAAATCACCATATTGGACCATCAGACATGACTGTAAAACACAAGAGTTAATAAAATATAAGAATGGGCAAGTCCTCTCAGTGCTTGGAAAACACACTTCATGCTCCTCATCAACCTATTGTCCTCCCCTCCATCCAATACAGCACTCAGCAATTATCAACGACCTTCCCTATCTCATGTCAAAACTGAGAATGGATTCAGCAAAATAAACATGCTCCTACTGTGTACTGCTGTACTGGGCTGAGAGACCTCTCATCAGATTGCTAACGAGGCTGCTCAGTCACTGCCCACTGCTGCGAGCGCTAGCATCACGTGTAGTGCAAAGTTCAAAAAAACTATGTTTATAAATGTTTTTAATCATGATCTCTCGCGGAAGTCTGAGCGACCTCCCGCGGCACCCTATTGTTCCGTGGAACCCAGGTTGAGAAACCCTGGCCATAAGGGACTTCTCAGGCTCCTGGAGCCTTTCTAGTGGGGGTGTCTTGCTATTGTTGGCTGCTGGCTGTGGACCACTTGGGAATACTATGCCCACTTGACAAGTCCACCACCTACTCCCACTTCCCCACCTTTAACCTTCCAAGCACCAAGGCTGCAGTATATGTAGAATATCTGCTTGGAATTTTTAGTGCCAGCCATGAGAGGACTTTCTCCTGGGCCAAATCATTTTCTCTGCCGCTCCAGGGTCTCCATTGGACTCTTGTACTTAAACCATCTGTATGCAAACAGTTTTCTCCTTTGCTGATTCTTGTTGCTCTATGCTTTGTCACCCTCAGTCTCTTCTCATGCGGTCATCCTGTTCTGAATTTGACTCCCTGGGTTGGTTTCAATCTTTCCATTTGCTTACCACAATCTCTGATGCCTCTTGCCTGCCACAACCCTTTGGGGAATCAGGTTTCAGTCTTGTGTGAACCTTACCCTGATCGTCAGACCTGTTCCTTAATGGATTCATAGAGATAGACACTGTGTAGGCCATTTGGCCCATTGTGTCCATGCTGGATATCATGTGTCTACCTAGATTACACTAATACTATTTTCCAACATGCAGCTCATGGTCTTCTGATAACCCTTGCCAATCAAGTGCAGCCTGCTTGGTACAGCAACTGCTTGGCCCAATATTGCACAAAATTACAGAGCTGAGACTGCATTCCAGGGCACCATGTAGACCAGCTTTCCCGCTATTGACTCTGTCTCCATTTCCTGCTGCCTTGGGAAAGCAGCCAACTTAATCAAGGGCCCCTCTCACCCTGGTCACCCTTTCTTCTTCCCCCTCCACCAAGCAGAAGATACAAAAGCTTGAAAACACGTTCCACCAAGCTCACAGACAGCTTCTACTCCGCTGTTATCAGAATCCTGTATAGACCTCTCGTGCAATCAAAATGAACTCTCAGTCTCTCAGTCTACCTCATGGTGGTTCTTGCACCTTACTTGTCTACCTGCACTAAGCTTTCTCTGTTACTGTAACACCATATTTTGCATCAAATCATAAACACGTGAAAGTCGGCAGATACTGGAAATCCAAAGCAGCACTCACAAAATGCTGGAGGAACTCAGCAGGTAAGGCAGCATCCATGAAAATGAATTAGCAGTTGATGGTTCAGGCTAAGACCCCTCTTCAGGACTTTTCAGTCCAATCACAATCAGTTAAAATAAAGAAAAATAACTAGACTTGATACCTGTGTATATTTATTCAGGCTATTAGTCTCATAAATAAACTACCATCAAGGAAGGGGTACATAGAAACATAGAAACATAGAAAATAGGTGCAGGAGTAGGCCATTCGGCCCTTCGAGCCTGCACCGCCATTTATTATGATCATGGCTGATCATCCAACTCAGAACCCCGCCCCAGCCTTCCCTCCATACCCCCTGACCCCTGTAGCCACAAGGGCCATATCCAACTCCCTCTTAAACATAGCCAATGAACTGGCCTCAACAGTTTCCTGTGGCAGAGAATTCCACAGATTCACCACTCTCTGTGTGAAGAAGTTTTTTCTAATCTCGGTCCTAAAAGGCTTCCCCTCTATCCTCAAACTGTGACCCCTCGTTCTGGACTTCCCCAACATCGGGAACAATCTTCCTGCATCTAGCCTGTCCAATCCCTTCAGGATCTTATACGTTTCAATCAGATCCCCCCTCAATCTTCTAAATTCCAACGAGTACAAGCCCAGTTCATCCAGTCTTTCTTCATATGAAAGTCCTGCCATCCCAGGAATCAATCTGGTGAACCTTCTTTGTACTCCCTCTATGGCAAAGATGTCTTTCCTCAGATTAGGGGACCAAAACTGCACACAATACTCCAGGTGTGGTCTCACCAAGGCCTTGTACAACTGCAGTAGTACCTCCCTGCTCCTGTACTCGAATCCTCTCGGGTACAGGAGCTTAAAGATTCACACTCAACATTTTAGCAACAGCTTCTTCCCTTCCCCCATCAGATAAATCCAGGCACACTACCTCACTAATTTTTGGCTCATTTTGCACTACTTATTTAAATTAATTTATATATACGTTCCTTATCATAATTTATAGTATATTTTATGCACTGCTGCTGCAAAACGACAAGTATCACAATATGTGCCGGTGATACTAAATCTGATTCTGATTCTGGGTGTCATGCATTTTACGCCAGTTAAAGTTCAGGCGAAGTGAAGTAACCAGATGCAACATGCCGTCCTCAGTTCAGCATCTTAGTGCTTCACCGCGGGATTCATTGACAGTAGAAGGTCAGGCACCCCAGCAAAATAATACCTCGTCCAGGATTTGAATTAGTTTAAATCTGGAGCATTTTTGCTCTCCCTCCCTAGTGCTCCACTTGTCTGGCATTGGTCTCTGAAGATATTACATATATCTCCAATGATATGCTGGAGGGAACTTCAACAGAAAGCCACATTGTAATTGGACTGCTGAAGATGAAACAAAACACATATTAAACCAGAATATATGTTTTGGAATAAATCAAGAATTTCCTCTTTTACGCCTCTCAGTGCTGTCCAAAGGAGACCCTGGCACCCAGCCAGTATGAGGTGAGTAGTTGCCGAGAAGCCGATCAGATTAAAGATGTGGTGGCGGTTGTCCTTTCAATATACCTTCTACAATACTGGCATCTTTCTTTGACTGTAACTCTGTTTTCCTTTTTTTCATTCCTTCATATGATGCAAATGTCACAGCAAGAATAATTTCTCTTCAGCCAAATTAGTTAGTCACACTGCTATGGTTGTGGGGTCACAAGTAGGCCAGACTGGGAAAGTATGGAAGATTTCTCCACTAAGAGATATTTATAGACTAGTTGAATTTTTATTGCAGTGTCATGGTTGCCCCACTGAAAACAAATATTTCCCTTCCCTCCCTTGATTTAATAGAGTCATAGAAAAATATAGCACAGAAACAGGCCATTTGGCCCATCTAGTCCATGCTGAAACCATTTAAACTGCCTCGTCCCATCAACCTGCACCGGGACCATAGCCCTCCATACCATCCCTGTACCTGTCCAAACTTTGCATACACTACTTGTGTTGGCAGGTTGTTCCAAACTCTCACAACACTCTGAGTAGTGAAGTTTACCCTCATTTTCCCCTTGAACTTCTCATCTTCAACCCATGACTCATGATCTCTGGTTGTAGTCCCATTCAACCTCAGTGTAAAAATCCTGCTTGCATTCACCTTAGATATACCCCTCATAATTTTGTATACCTCTATTAAATCTTCTCTCAATCTTCTACGTTCTAAGGAATAAAATCCTAACCTATTCAATCTTTCCTTATAACTCAGTTCCTCCAGATCCGACAACCTGACGCTCATGCCATCAGGTTGGAGGCTAGCCTAACGGAATATAAAGTGTTGTTCCTCCAACCTAAGTGTGGCCTCATCACGACAGTGGAGGAGGCCATGGATAGACATATTGGAATGGGAATAGGAAGAGGAATTAAAATGGGTGGCCACTGGGAGATCCTGCATTTTCTGGCGGACTGAGAATAGGTGCTCAGCACCTACAGGTAGCTGGTAGGAAATGTGGTAACCAAGTCTTCCCAATCCTTTTGACCAGTTTATGAGATCAACTTTGTGATTCACAAGCAAAGCACGAGCTGCTGGCGAAACTCAGGAACTGAAACACTTCATCTACTCAAAACACCCACTGTCCCATTTCCCTCCACAGATGCTGACTGACCCACAAGGTTCCAGCAGTTCGCCTTTAGCTCCACAATCCAGCATTTACAGACTCTCGTGTCTACAGTTGTAACTTACAATATGGCAGCTGGCTAGGATTTCTTAACCATATCGTTCTATAGGTTTGTTTATTGTACATTACACAACTACTCTCAAGACTTCTCACTACAATTACAAGTCACTATTCTACTTTCAAATCGCATAAATGATTCAGCTCTTGATTATTCTGCTGATATTTCCAATGAATGATCATTCCTCAGAAAGCCAGTCTGGCTTAATCTACTTTCACAGCTCTGTGGACAGGATCTACAACTTCAGCCACGGTTATAGTTCTGAGTGCTGGTGACCGCAGCTCAAAGAGAATTTCAACAGAAGTGAATTTTGTATATGTCACCATATATACCCCGAGATTCATGTTCTTGCGGGCATTCCCAGAAAAGCAAGGAAATCAGAATCAACATCAGGTTTACTATCACCAACATATGTTGTGAAATTTGTGAACTTAGCGGGAGCAGTATGGTGCAGTTCATGATAATATACAGAAAGGAGTAAGTAAATCAATTATAGTAAGTATGTATCTGTATATTAAATTATTAAAATAAAAATAGTGCAAAAACAGAAATAACATAAAAACAAAAAAAGTAGTGAAGTAGTGTTCATGGGTTCAATGTCCATTTAGGAATTGGAAGGCAGAAGGGAAGAAACTGTTCCTGAATCACTGAGTGTGTGCCTTCAGGCTTCTGTATCTCCTACCTGATGGTAACAATGGGAAGAGGGCATGTCCTGGATGATGCGGGTTCTTAATAAATAACGTCGCCTTTCTGAGACACCGCTCCTTGAAGTCGTCTTGGATACTACAGAGGCTAGTACCCATGATGGAGCTGACGAAGTTTACCACTGTCTGTAGCTTCTTTTAACCTCATGCAGTAACCCCCCCACCCCCGCCATACGAAACAGTGATGCAGCCAGTTGGAATGCTCTCCATGGTACATCTTTTGAAGTTTTCGAGTGCTTTAGGTGACAAACCAAATCTCTTCAAACTCTAACACAAGGAATTCTGCAGATGCTGGAAATTCAAGCAACACACATCAAAGTTGCTGGTGAACGTAGCAGGCCAGGCAGCATCTCTAGGAAGAGGATGGGCAAGGGATATAGTCAGAGGGACAGAGGGAGAAAAAGGAGAGAGAGAGAAAGAATGTGTGTATATAAATAACGGATGGGGACGAGGGGGAGGTGGGGCATTAGCGGAAGCTGGAGAAGTCAATGTTCATGGCATCAGGTTGGAGGCTACCCAGATGGAATATAAGGTGTTGTTCCTCCAACCTGGGTGTGACTTCATCTTTACAGTAGAGGAGGCCGCGGATAGACATGTCAGAATGGGGATGGGATGTGGGTTTTCCCCCCCGCCCCCTTTTCCTTCTCCCTGGGCCTCCTGCCCATGATCCTCTCATATCCCTTTTGCCAATCACCTGTCCAGCTCTTGGCTCCATCCCTCCCCCTCCTGTCTTCTCCTATCATTTTGGATCTCCTCCTCCCCCTCCCACTTCTAAATCTCTTACTAGCTCTTTCTTCAGTTAGTCCTGACGAAGCGTCTCAGCCTGAAACATCGCCTGTACCTCCTCCTAGAGATGCTGCCTGGCCTGCTGCGTTCACCAGCAACCTTGATGTGTGCTCTTCAAACTCTAATGAAATATAGCCGCTGTCTTGCCTTCTTTGTACCGGCATCAATAAGTTGGGTCCTGGTTAGATCCTCAGAGATCTTGAATCCAGGAACTTGGAAGTGTTCATTCTCTCCACTTCTGATCCCTCTATGAGGGTTGGTTTGTGTTCCCTTGTCTCACTCTTCCTGAAGTCCACAATCAGCTCTTCGGTCTTACTGACGTTGAGTGCAATGTTGTTGCTGTGAAACCACTCCATTAGCTGGTATATCTCACTCCTGTACACCCTCTTGTACTATCTGAGATTCTGCCAGCAATGGTTGTATCATCAGCAAATTAATAGATGGCATATGAGCTATGCCTAGCCACACGGCTATGGGGATAGAGAGAGTGGAGCAGTGGGCTAAGCACACATCCCTGAGGTGCGCCAGTGTTGATCGTCAGCGAGGAGCAGTTATTACCAATCTGCACAGATTGTTGTCTTCTGGTTAGGAAGCTGAGGACCCAGTTGCAGAAGCGGGTACAGAGTCCCAGATTTTGTAGCTATTCGATCAGGAGTGTAGGAATGATGATGCTAAACACTGAGCTATGGTCACGAACGTCAACCTGACGTACGTGTTTGTATTGTGCAGGTGATCTAAGGCCATGTCAAAAGCCATTAAGATTGCATCTGCTGTAGACCTATTGTGGCGATAGGAAATTGCGGTGGGTCCAGGTCCTTGCTGAGGCAGAATTTGAGTTTGGCTGAGAACAACCTCTCAAAGCATGTTATCACCATAGATATGAGTCCTACTGGACGATAGTCATTAAGGCAGCTCACACTACTCTTCCTGGGCACTGGCATAATTGTTGTCTTTTTGAAGCAGGTAGGAACTTACGACTGTAGCAGTGAGAGGTTGGAAAGATCCTTGAATGCTCCAAGCAGTTGGTTGGCACAAGTTTCCAGAGCCTTTCAAGGCACTCCATTCGGGCCTGCCACCTTGCAAGAGTTTGCCATCCTGAAGACATTGGCCTCCGAGACAGAGATCACAGGGTCACCAGGTGCAGCAGGGGTCTTCACAGCTGTAGCTGTGTTGTCCCTTTCAAAGCAGGCATAGAAGGCATTGAGCTCATCTGGTAGTGAAGCTTTATTGCCATTCATGCTATTGGGTTTCACTTTGCAGGAAGTAATATCCTGCAAACCCTGCCAGAGTTGACGTGCATCCGATGTTGCCTCCAACCTCACTGGAAATTGTCTCTTCACTCTGGAAATGGCTCTCTACAAGTCATACCTAGTTTTTTTGTACAGATCTGGGTCACCAGACTTAAATGCTACAGATCTAGCCCTCAGTAGACGACAAACCTCCTGATTCATCCAGGGCTTTTGGTTTGGGAATGTACAGCAAGTCTTTGTAGGCACACACTCATCCATGCAGGTTTAATGAAGTTGGTAACAACCGTAGATACTCATCCAAATTTGCAGATGAATCCCTGAATATGGTCCAGTCCACAGATTCAGATCAGTCCAGACCTAACCAGTTCCCCTCTGCCACCACTCTCCTCCGTCTAGCGGAATTAGTCCTTACTCTCAATAATTTCTCCTTTGGCTCCTCCCACTTCCTCCAAACTAAAGGTGTAGCCATGGGCACCCGTATGGGTCCCAGGTATGCCTGCCTTTTTGTTGGCTTTGTGGAACAATCCATTTTCCAAGCCTAAACTGGTATCTGTCCCCCACCTTTCCTTCGCTACATCAACGACTGCATTGGCGCTGCTTCCTGCACGCTTGCTGAGCTCGTTGACTTTATTAACTTTGCCTTCAACTTTCACCCTGCCCTCAAGTTTACCTGGTCCATTTCCGACACCTCCCTCCCCTTTCTAGATCTTTCTGTCTCTGTCTCTGGAGACAGCTTATCTACTGATGTCTACTATAAGTCTACGAACTCTCACAGCTATCTGGACTATTCCTCTTCTCACCCTGTCTCTTGCAAAAATGCCATCCCCTTCTCACAGTTCCTCCATCTACACCGCATCTGCTGTCAGGATGAGGCTTTTCATTCCAGGATGAAGGAGATATCCTCCTTTGTTAAAGAAAGGGGCTTCCCTTCCTCCACCATCTATTCTGCTCTCAAACGCATCCCTCCCATTTCACGCACATCTGCTCTCACCCCATCCTCCCACCACCCCACTAGGAATAGGGTTCCCCTCGTCCTCACCTACCACCCCACCAGCCTCCGGGTCCAACACATTATTCTCCGTAACTTCTGCCACCTCCAATGGGATCCCACTGCTAAGCACATCTTTCTCTCCCCCCCTCCCCGTTTTCCACAGGGATCGCTCCCTACGCGACTCCCTTGTCCATTCGTCCCCACCGCCCCCATCCCTTCCCACCAATCTCTCTCCCGGCACTTATCCTTGTAAGCGAAACAAGTGCTACACATGCCCTTACACTTCCTCCCTCACCACCATTCAGGGCCCCAGACAGTCCTTCCAGGTGAGGCAACACTTCACCTGTGAGTCGGTTGGGGTGATATACTGTGTCCGGTACTCCCGGTGTGGTCTTCTATATGTTGGCGAGACCCAACGCAGACTGGGAGATCATTTCGCTGAACACCTACGCTCTGTCCGTCAGAGAAAGCAGGATCTCCCAGTGACCACACATTTTAAGTCCTCGCCCCATTCCCATTCTGACATGTCTATCCACGGCCTCCTCTACTGTAAAGATGAAGCCACACTCAGGTTGGAGGAACAACACCTTATATTCCGTGTAGGTAGCCTCCAACCTGATGGCATGAACATTGACTTCTCTAACTTCTGTTAATGCCCCACCTCCCCTTCGTACCCTATCGCTTATTAATTAATTAATTAATTAATTAAACACCCCCCCCCCCCTTTTTTCTCCTTCTGTCCCTCTCACTATAACTCCTTGGCCATCCTCTAAACTCCCCTCCCCCTTTCTTTCTCCTGAGGCCTCCTGTCCCATGATCCTCTCCCTTCTCCAGCCTTGTACCCCTTTTGCCAATCACCTGTCCAGCTCTTGGCTCCATCCCTCCCCCTCCTGTCTTCTCCTATCATTTCAGATCTCCCCCTCCCCCTTTCAAATCTCTTACTATCTCTTCTTTCCGTTAGTCCTGATGAAGGGTCTCGGCCCGACTGTACCTCTTCCTATAGATGCTGCCTGGCCTGCTGCGCTCACCAGCACTTTTTGAGTGTTTTGCTTGAGTCCTGTAAGTGCTCCTGTTCTTTGTCCTCACGACTGGTGTTGCAGTCTTCATTCATACTCAGGGAGTAGAAGATCAGACTTTTCGAAGTGTGGGTGTGGAATAGCACAGTCGGCATCCTTGAGGGTGGTGTAACAGTGGTCCAATGTGTTGTTTCCTCTGTTCATACAAGTGATTTGTTGATGATCATCAAGTTGACCTGGTTAAAACCCCCCAAAATGATGGTGAAGATGTCAGGGTGTGCTGTTTTGTGCATGTTGATCACGTCGCTCAGATCATCTACAGCCTGTTTGACATTGGTTTGAGGCGGAATGTTCAGCACTACCAAAATGTTATCTGAAATCCTCTGTGGCAGGTAAAATGGACGGCACTTAAATGTGAGATGCTCCAGGCCTGGTAAGCAGAATTGCAACATCACTGACACATTAGTACACCATGAGGAGTTGATCATGAGGCATACACCTCAAGAAATACAATCGAATCAAAGAAAAATACACAGAAAGTCTGACAAGCACCCAATGCATAAAAGGAGACACACTGTGCAAATACAGTAAGTAAACAAGCAAGTAAATAAATAGGTAAATACATAGATAGCTAAAGAGATGGATAAATACATGGATAGTGCTGTATATTTGATATTTCAATAATATTTGAGTAGTTTTGAAGAAATATTGTTTGATTAAACACTCTTGTTCGTTTAAAAATTAATTATGGGTTTTATATATTGCATATGTCACCACACTGCCGCATGATACGTGTGTACCTCGCTTAAAGTAAAGACGAAGTTACCCCTGCATTTTCGGACTCCCGTGTCTTTCTTTGAATTAGTTTAATGTTTTGAAGTTACGAAACATAACATAAATCAATAATGCTTGAAGGGGAATAACTGCTCCTTGAGTGGTATGGTACCTCTTTCCCAATGGCCACAGTGAGAAGACAGCATGGCCTGGATGGTGGGGGTCCGTGATGATGGGGTGCTGCTTTCTTGTGTAGCACTACTTTTGGATAAGCTCAATGATGTACCTGTCCCGAGTTTGCCTTCTCCTGCTCTGAGCACTATAAATGCACAGTTCATTACCTGAGTAGTTCCTGTCTGGCCAGTCTTCTGATCCTTTGGTTACAAAACCTACATCTGTACCTGCCTTGTTACCATACAGAGGCGTTAGCTCTTGTACAGTGTTTTGTCTTTGATAAGCCCTGGAAGCCCCAGTTTATAGGTCTATACTGTCCTTCACAAGTTAGCTGCTGCTTCTGTTTTAAGATCCATACAATTCAATGTTCTTGCTTGTTAAATTTCCGCACCTGTATTTCTCCGTTCCCTTCCTCTGAAAGTTTCATTTCTCCACTTAACCACTTATATCCTGGAGTGTGACTTGCCTGAGAGCAATGCTCCACTTTGATCAGGTACTGATTCAAAATTTATAGCAAATGACAAAGAAGAGCTTCGCCTTTTCTGCTTTCTGCTGTTATCAGCCATTAACTCAGAGACCCCTACAATCAACCAAATATATTAATGATTCCTGCAGATAATAGATCAGAAAACAAAAAACACAATTTTAGACCATAAGACCATAAGGTATAGGAACAGAATTAGGTCATTTGGCCCATTGAGTCTGCTCCACCATTTCATCATGGCTGATTTATTCCCTCTCAGTCCCAATTTCTGGCTTTGTCCCCGTTTCCCTTCATGTCCTGACCAATCAAGAATCTACCAACCTCCGTCTTAAAAGTACCCAATGGCTTGGCCTCCACAGCCACTTGTAGCAATTAATTCCACAGATTCACCACTTTCTCGTGAAAGAAATTCCTCCCCATCTCCGTTCTAAAGGGACACCCCTCTAGTCTGAAGCTGTGTCCTCTGGTCTTAGACTCCCTGTCCAGAGGAAGCATCCTCTACAAGTCCACTCTATTGAGTACTTCAATATTCGATAGGTTTCAATGAGATTCCCCTCCCCAATGAGTACAGGCCCAGAGTCATCAAATGCTTGTCGTATGATAAGCCTTTCAATCCCGGAATTATTTTTGTGAACCTCCTTTGAACCAACTTTTTAAACTGTACAGATTTAGACTATACCTGAGAATGAAACATTATACACATTTAATTTTATAATATTTTAAAATTCATTGTTTTTGAACTATTATGTGAATGGCTTACACATACATTTTTTTGGGGCTAGACAGCTTCCAAAGCAGTAATTACTGGTGGTTATTTAAAACTCAAAGCTCGTATAACAAACTTCTCTGATTATCTAATGGAACAATTTTATTAATTGCTTAAATTTGCCATACCTCTAGTGATTTCAGAAGCATCGTCTCCGTTCTGTACAACCTGTGGAAACGTGCTGAATGACTGATTTACCTTCAGGTGTGCTGGAGAGAAATTCCAAAGTTGTTGATAGTTTCACAGAATAATGATGGCAAATGGACCATAAGACATATGAGAAGAATCAGGCCATTCGGCCCATTGAGTCTTCTCCACCATTTCATCATGGTTGATTTATTATCCCTCTCTACCCCATTCTCAGTCCTTCTCTCTGTAAACTTGGACACATTTACAAATCAAGAACCTACCAAGATCCATTTTAAATACACCCAATGATTTGGCCTCCACAGCCATCTGTAGCAATGAATTCCACAGATTTATGACCCTCTGGCTAAAGAAGTTCCTCCTCATTTCTGTTTTAAAGGTAGCTTTCTATTCTGAGGCTTTGCCCTTTGGTCCCAGATTCCCCCACTATAGGAAACATCATCTCCGCGTTCACTCTACCTAGACTTTTCAATATTTGAATAGGTTTTAATGAGATCCCCCTCATTCTTCTAAACTCCAATGAGTACAGACCCAGAGCCATCAAGCACCCCTCATATGTTAATCCATTCCCGGAATCATCCTTGTGAACCTCCTCTGGACCCTCTCCAATGCCAGCACATCCTTCCTTAGATAAGCGGCCCAAAACTGCTCACAGTACTCCGACTAGGGTCTGACCAATCCTTGCTGCCACTCTAGACTCAACGTTCAGGACTTTAATTCACACATGAACTTCTTTAAGTAGAGCCCACCTGTTATTAAATACAGATTAATGTAATTTTCATGGAAATATAGAACATAGATCACCACAACACAGTGCAAGCTGTTTGGCCCACAATGTTGTGCCAATCTTTTAACCTACTCTAAGATCGCGTAATCCTTCCCTTCCACATAGCCTTCCATATTCTTTCATCCATTTGCCTATCTAAGAGTATCTCAATGGGCCCTAATGTATCTGGCTCTACTACTACCCCTGATAGATTGTTCCACACACTCACAACTCTCTATGTAAATAGCATACCTCTGATATCCCCCTATACTTACCTCCAATCACCTTAAAATAATGCCCCCTGGTATTAACCATTTCTGCCCCTGGAAAAAGTATCAGCTATCCACTCAGTCTATGCCTCATTATCTTGTACAGCTCTATCACATCACCTCTCATTCTCCTTTGCTCCAAAGATAAAAGCCCTAGCTTGCTCAGCCTATGCTCATGAGCCATGGAACTGGTCAGTTACATTGTACATATTATTTTGCTGGGAGCACGTTGCAAGTCTTTCACTCAACATGATTTCAGGACATTGCATCACACATTAACTTTTTAAAGAACAGCCCACCAATTATTAAACACTGTTTAGTGTTATCGTAGGCACAGAATGTTTTACTAGAAGCATGTTCCAAGTCCGACCCTTGCCTAGGTCAGTACACCTCCAACAACACTCCAGAAACTCAGCAAAACTTTAAACAAAGCAATTTATTTGATTGGAGTTCCATCCACCAGCCCAAGTATTCATTCATTCCACCATCAGCACACCATGGCTGCAAAGTGTGTGTCACCTGGAGCAATTATTTATCTCATCTATCTCTTAAACTAATAATATACAAATATATAAAAAGTTATGGAGCAGAAGGGAAGGCTATGTGGTCTATCAAATACCTGTGCCAGGTTAATCATAGCTTTTGGTCCATGAACCTGTAAGATATCAAACACCGAGAAAAATCACAATAGAAGATGCATGAAAACCCTACATCACCAAGCTCTAGATGCATCACGGTATTGTATGGTAACTGCTCTGCCCAAGACCACAACAAATTACAGAGACTTGTAAACACAGACCAGTCCATCATGCAAACCAGCTTCTCCTCCACTATTTCACACATTACTTCATTAATATCGAATGTTGAAAGGCCTTGGTACAGTGGACGTGGACAGAATGTTTCCTATAGTGGGGAGTCTCGGACCAGAGGGCACAACCTCAGAGTGGAAGGACGTCCCTTTAGAACAGAGTTGAGGAGGAATTTCTTTAGCCAGTGTGTGGTGAATCTGTGGAATTTATTACAACAGACAGCTGTGGAAGCCAAGTCATCAGGTATATATAAAGCGGAAGTTGATAGGTTATTGATAGCTTTGGGCATCAAGGGATGATATGAAAAGAAGTTGAGAGGGAAAATAAAGTGGCCAGACTCGATGCAATGAGTTCCTAATTCTGCTCCTATGCCTCATGGTCTTATGGTGCATTGAGTCTGTCTGCACCTCCCTGTGCCTCAGGAAAGCAGCCAATATAATCGAGAACCCCTCCCACCCTGGTCATTCTCTCTTCTTTTCCGTCCCTTTGGGCAGAAGATATAAAAGCCTTAGAGCAGGAACCAGCAGGCTCAAGGACAGCTTCTTTCCCACGGTTAACAGACTCTTGTATGGACCTTTCAGACTTTAAAAGATGAGCTCTTGATCTCTCAATTTACCTTGTCTTGGCCCTTGCAATTTGTCTACCTGGGCTACACTGTATCTGTAACTGCAACACTGCATTATACATTCTGTTTCATTCTTAATACCTGGATGTATGGCATGATCTGTCTGATGGCACTTTGACCAGAGAATAATAAACCAATTCCCATTCCAAGTCACACACCAGCATGATATGGAAATGTGCTGGAAGAACCCAACAGGCAGCATCGTCGGAGAGGAATAAACAGCCGATGGTTCAGGCCAACACCCTTAAATGGCTGGGCCCAAAATGGCAACTGCATATTCATCTCCAGTGCCAGTGATCACCGATCGAGTTTTGATTCCCATCGCTCTCTGTAGGAGTTTTGCATGTTCTCTTCGTGACCACATGGATTTTTTTTTCCAGATGCTCCAGTTTTATCCCACATTCCAAAGATGTTCTGGTTAGGGTTACTGAGTTGTGGGCACAGTATGTTGGTGCCAGAAGCATGGCCACTCTTGTGGGCTGCCCCCAGCAAATTGTTCGCTGATTTGATTAGATGCAAATGGCACAGTTCACGGTATTTTTACATGTTTTGATGTACATGTGACAAATAAAGCTAATTTTTAACCCTTCCTTTAATACCGTGGGAGTATCTTCACAAGGACTGTAAGAATTTAAGTGGGTGGCTTGTCACCACTTTAATCAAGGATGGAACAATAACTGCTGGTGTTAAAATGTTTATGGTTTAACGGGGTGAGGCAGCACAGGGAAACACTCTGTGTAGTTTTGCCTTCCTGCCTGTGCCCTGGATAGGAATTCACCAAGAGAAGGCTGTGGCTGGAAATTCACAGGGATCTAGACAACCAGGGCAATATTTTTCACAATACAGCTGAATCAGGAGCTAAATTTAGGTGCCAGAGAAGGAAGATATGTAATTTCCCTGCTGAGCTAATTGTGTTCAAGCAGGTTGCAAGCAGAATATAAATGAGCATGATGCTGCACTGAAATGTTGAGGAAGCATAATAAATAGACTTTGCTTCCTTTAAGGAAATACCAAAACAAGAAATGCCAGGACCGTGGAACTGAACTCCCTGACAAACAGCATCACTGGACATTGCCGGGACTTGAGCACCTGAGTTATAGGGAAAGATTGAATCGATTACGGCTTTTTTTCTTCCCTGGTGTGTAGGAGAATAAGGGGAGATCTGATAGAGTAATACAAAAGTACGAGGGTAAAAGCAAGCAGGCATTTCCTGCTGGGGTTGGGTGTAACTAGAACTAGAGGTCTTAGGTTATGGTGAAATATTTAAGGGGAACCTGAGGGGGAACGTCTTTGCTCAGAGGGTGAAACAAGCTGCCAGCACAAGTGGTGGATGCGGGATGGATTGCAACATTTATGAGAAGTTCGGAAGGGAGAGGTATGGAGGGCGATGGCCTAGGTCCGGGTCAGTGGGTCCGGGCAGAATAACAGTTTAGCATTATCTGAAAGGCTGATGGGACTCTTCCTGTGCTGTCAAACACTACCGTGACTTTGAATTTAAAGGGAGGTGTATAGTTAGCAGAGAAAGTTGCTTGAGACACATGAATTTGCAGTGAGCACGTTCTTGTTTTACTGCCCCAAAGGTGATAACTGCTCTAAGCTTAACTGCGTAAGCCACGTACTAATTCACCATTGGTGTAAGTGCAAGCTCAGACAGCTGATTCATTGAAGTTTACGAGCAAGGAAACGGAGTTCTCTTTAAGTTCTCTGATTGTTGATGCACACTTCCCCAAAAAACAAAGAGAACAGACTGGAAATCTTTAGAACTCCTCTTCCCAAAAAACATCAGCTGGTCCATTCCTGTGGCAGAATAGTAGAAATGCCTGACTTTCCCAGTCTTGTAGAAGTAACAGGAAGTTTACACGTTGAGAAATATTTTCATCCATTGAATAACATTCAGGCTCCTGAACAGCATTCTAGAATTGGAATAATTTCCTCTTTTATGTGACTGTGAGTATAGAATCTTCAGGTATTTGCTGGCTTTCTAGGAATCTGTTCAAATTAGTTAAGTTTGATAATGTAGGACATTGGTCTGTAAATTGGTTGCTATCTTGCAAAAAAAAATCAAAGGCAACTATAAAGAGAACGCACTGTAGATCTCCAACTCAAAAGCCGTGCATGAACCAGAGGTTCGTAGTCTCCTGAGGGCTAGATCTGTGGCATTCAAGTCTGGCAACTCAGGTCTATACAAGAAAATCAGGTGTGACTTGCGAAGGGCTACTTCAAGAGCTGAGGAACAATTCCAAATGATGTTGGAGGTAAAATTGAATGCATGTTGGTTTTGGCAGGGTTTGCAGGCCATTACCTTCTACAAAGTGAAACCTCGCACCCTGAATGGCAGTTATGCTTCACTTCCAGACGAACTCAATGCCTACTGTGCCTGCTTTGAAAGGGAGAAAGAAACTATAGTGATGGAAATCCCTGCAGCACCTGGTGACCCTGCGATCTCTGTCACAGAGGCTGACAGCCGGCTGTCTTTCAGGAGGGTGGACCCTCACAGGGAGGTAGGCCCTGATGTGTACCTGGTAGGGCTCTGGAAACTTGTGCCAACCGACTGGGAGGGGTGGTTAAAGATATTTTCAACCTCACCTTGATATAATCAGAAATTCCCACCCACTTCAAAAGGGCAAAATTATACCAGTACCCAAGAAAAGCAGGGTGAACTGCCTTAATGACTGTCGTCCGGTAGTACTTACACCTGCAGTGAGGTTGTTTAAAGGCTAGAATTATTTCCTTTCTCAGCAAGTACCTGGACCCACTGCAATTTACATTGCCACAATAGGTTTACAGCTGAAGTGACCTCATTAGCTCTCCAAGCGGCCTTGGATCATCTGGACAATAGAAATACTTATGTCAGGATGCTGTTTATTGATTACAGCTCAGCATTTAACACAATCATCTCCACAGTTCTGATTAAAAAGCTACAGAACCAGGGCCTGCACAACTGGATCACCTACTTCCTAACCGGTAAACCACAATCTATGCAGATCGGAAGCAACATCTCCAGCTCACTGACAACCAACACTGGTGCACCTCAGGGATGTGTGCTTACCCACTGCTCTACTCTCTCTCTCTACCCATGACCGTGTGGCTGGGCACAGCTCAAATACCATCTGTAACTTTGCTGAAGATACAATCATTGTTGGCAGAATTTCAGATGCTGACGAGAGGGCATACAAGAGTGAGATATACCAGCTAGCTGAGTGATGTTGCAGCTACAACCTTGCACCCAGCGTCAGTAAGACCAAAGAACTGATTGTGGATTTCGGAATGGGAAGATGAGAGAACATGCAGCAGTCCTCACAGAGGGATGAGAAGTGGAAAGAGTGAGTAATTTCAAACACCTGGGTGTCAATATCTCTGAGGGGCTAATCTGGACCCAACTTATCGATGTAGCTACAAAGAAAGTATGACAACAATATATTTCATTGGGAGTAGAAGAAGATTTGGTATGTCTCCAAAAACACTTGAAAACTTCTACAGATGTACCGTAGAGAGCATTCTAACTGGCTACATCACCGTCTGGTAAGGCAGGTTGGGGTGGGGTGAGGGGGTTGCTACTGCATAAGGTCGAAGTAAGCTGCAGAGAATTATAAGCTTGATCCATCACGAGCACTGGCCTCCATAGTACACAGGACATCTTCAAGGAGTGATACCTCAAAAAGGCGGTGTCCGTCATTAAGGACCCTCATCACCCAGGTCATGCCCTCTACTCATGGCTACCATCAGGAAGGAGGTACAGAAGTGTGAAGGCACCCGCTCAACGATTCAGGAACTGCTTCTGCCATCCAATTTCTAAATGGACATTGAATGCACGAAAACTACCTCACTACTCTTTTATTTATATCTTTGCACTACTTATTTAATATAATTATTCAATAGAGATATATATACTTAGTGTAATTCACAGGTCTTTTCCTTGACTATTATATATTGCATTGTACTGTTGATGCAAAGCCAACAAATTTCATGACCATCTGCCAGTGATATTAAACCGAATTCTGATTCTGATAAAGCCCTTTTGGACTTCCACATTTGTTCAGTCCAGCTTATTCAGCTTTTGGGTGTGTCTCAGGCTGGGATAATTTGTAACTATGACTGTGACCACTTTAGTAAATTTGGCTTTTATTAAGCTCTATTGATGATAAGAAGTTATTCTTGGTGGCTTTAGGGGTTCCATCCCATCCATTAGCAGTTAAAACAAGGATGAATCGTTTAATAAGCTTGGGTAATGCAATCTGTTTGGAAAATGACCGTGTCTCTTTGTCAACACTGCTGCATCTGAGTCAGAAAGCCATGTTTATTTCAGCCTGGGCCATTAGATTATGGTTTAAGCTGAAAGGTCAATGAAATATTGTTGGAGATGTCTTCTTCTGGGTGAGCCATTCTGTGGTCTTGTCCATATATTCAGGTGAATATGATGAAACCCATGGTGCTGCTTGAAGTTCAAAGTAAATTTATTATCAAAGTACATACATGCCACCATATACTGCCCTGAGCTTAATTTTCTTGTGGGCATACTCAATAAATACAAAGGAAAAAATAATAAATAAACAATAAATATTAAGAACATGAGTCCTTTAGGTTGTGAGAACAGTTCAGCTTTGGGGTGAGTGAAGTTACCTTCTCTGGTCAAGAGCCTGATGATTCAGGGGCAATAACTGTTCCTGATCCTGCAGGTGTGGGTCCTGAAGCTCCTGAACTTCCTCCTTAATAGCAGCAGTGAGAAGAGACCATGGTCAGGATGGTGAAGAAATAGGATAACTTAATGATTGTCCTGCCAAGACGTAACCTTCTAGCAGCACCTCCAAAAACTAGTTAAATATAGCAGTTCTCTGCAAATCAGCTGCCATCTTGGATTCAAAATCACTGGTTTTTGTGAAACTCCTCGGGACATCCCCACAACATGTAAAGGATTAGATCAATTGGAGTTTGCTCAGTGTGCCTTGGTGTTGGAACAAAACTCAGACTTATTGCAACATATGTATCCTGGGAAAAAAGATGTTGGGTGAAAATATCCAAGATCCAATCATTGCACAAAAACTTTGTATGATGTGATCAGATCACACGGGTACACACACAACCCATCCATTGACAGACAGAGAAAGGCATGTCCCTGCTTTACCACTTGTCTATGATGTAATTTCTGTAAAAAATAAAGCAATTAATACATATAAAACTATATTAAAATTATGGAAAGATATTCATATTTAAAACTATTATTTACACTATATCACTAAATTTTTGATTTTTATTTTTGCACTACTTATTTAATTTAACTATTTAATAACTAACTAACTAAATAAATATTTAGTGTAATTCAGTTTTTTTCCTCTATTATTATATATTACATTTTACTGCTGCAGCAAAGTCAACCAATTTCATGACATACGTCAATGATATTAAACCTGATTCTGAAAATATTCTCTATCATTTAAAAGAATCTATCTTACCTTTCTTCTGCAGAGCTGCAAAGTCTCTACTGAAATGAATTGGGTACCAATTCAAAAGTCAGCTGATCAGCTTATACCTGAAGAGTGATCAGCAAATTACTGGCTTTTTCAAGGTTCAGAGAAATTTATTATCAAAGTATGCATATATCACCATATAGAAACCTGAGATTCTTTTTCTTGGGAGCATAAACAGGTATTCCAAGAAACACAATAAAAGACTGTGCCCAACAAACAGATAACAACCAATGTACAAAAGACAACAAACTGTACAAATAGAAAAGAGGAAAAAACAACATTGGGTAGGTCTCAAAGCTCTCCGCTTCTTTTTGGATTCCAGACCTAACCAGTTCCCCTCTACCACCACTCTGCTTCGTCTAGCAGAATTAGTCCTTACTCTTAATAATTTCTCCTTTGGCTCCTCCCACTTCCTCCAAACTAAAGGTGTAGACATGGGCACCTGTATGGGTCCTAGCTATGCCTGCCTTTTTGTTGGCTTTGTGGAACAATCTATGTTCTGAACCTATACTGGTATCTGTCCCCCACTTTTCCTTTGCTACATCGACGACTACATTGGCGTTGCTTCCTGCACACATGCTGAGCTCATTGACTTCATTAACCTTGCCTCCAACTTTCACTCTGCCCTCAAGTTTACCTGGTCCATTTCCGACACCTCCCTCCCCTTCCTTGATCTCTCTGTCTCTTTCTCTGGAGACAGCTTATCCACTGATGTCTACTATAAGCCTACTGACTCTCACAGCTATATGGACTATCCCTGATCTCACCCTGTCTCTTGCAAAAATGCCATCCCCTTCTCGCAATTCCTTCGTCTCTGCTGCATCTGCTCTCAGGATGAGGCTTTTCATTCCAAGACGAAGGATGTCCTCCTTTTTTAAAGAAAGGGGCTTCCCTTCCTCCACCATCAACTCTGCTCTCAAACGCATCTCCCCCATTTCACGCACATCTGCTCTCACTCCATCCTCCTGCCACCCCACTAGGAATAGGGTTCCCCTTGTCCTTGCCTACCACCCCACCAGCCTCCGGGTCCAACATATTATTTTCTGTTTTTCAAGAGTTATGGGATTGGGTAACAGCTAGCAAATTCCAAAGACATTTGAATCTTGAAAAACTGTTTGCACATAATCTCACCACTGTATTCAAACAGATATATTGTCTATTTAAGATCGCAAGCCTGTTCACAGCAGGAAGCCACTGAAGAGATTTGCTTTGGAAATTGACGAAACAAATCCCTTCTATTGACACTTGTGACATACTTTATCAAACAATGTAATATGTGTTAATCAATACCTTAAGGCCATGAAAATTAGTTATTGGATAAAAGACATTCTGATTCTGTACCATTGTAAGTACACAGGGGAAGAAAATAAATCAATATTCATACTTATCATTAATTTCCAATGGATAAATCAGTTAATGGGCAGAGCCCTTGCATAATCCAGGCACTGCATGTAGTAGGTTCTTTTCTTTCTCTGTTGTGTTTACATACAGTCAGTGTTCTTCTGTTTGTGTACATATGGGTGTATCTGAATCCCAATATGTAAACAGCGTTTTATCTCTTGTAAATTAGGAATGTATCCAAACAAGAAGAAATACAAGAAGAAAGAGAAGCTAATGCAAAATAACTATTTTGAAAGAAATACAGATTTACTTTTTGTTTTGGAGCTTTGCATATGACTCTGTGAATTTCTGTTGTGTTCATTACTCTGACAGACCTGGACTGTGTTCAGATGGATTTAGACACCCCTGACCACGAGGCCCAACTTCCATGGCCTTGAACAAGTTCCAGATCTGACTCTGGCTTAGCATTTCTACATAGTTACACAGTTCTTTTCCATATGGTTTCAGAGTTGCCTTCTTTTCACAGGTGGCATTTGTGATGATTATAATTGTAAGATCATAAGATATAGGAACAGAAACAGCCCATTTGGCCCATCGGATCTGCTCAACCATCATGGCTGATTTATTGCACCTCTCAGCCCCATCCTCCTGACTTATTATGTCTGCCTAAACAATAATTTGTTCTTACTTCTACAAGTTCCACGTTCTTTCATAATTTTGATACCAGTAAAAGATCACTCTCTGGTGATCACCATTCTTTGTTCTGGCTTTTCCTTAGATGTGGCAACATTACCTCTTCCACATCTGCACAATTCAGTGCACTTGTATCCTAATATTCTTTAAGCAACAGTTATCGATGCAATGGTATTTTGATTCTGATTTGGATAGAAAACAAAGAATTTGCCAACATTTTCACAATGTACTTTACCAGGGGTATTTCCACTATCTAAATGGGAAGTTGGAATCCAAGTCTGCTTTAATATAGTTCAAGAGTCTGGTCAGCGAACTAATGTCACAAGATGGTGTGTGGGTGGGAGGGAGGGATGGGGTTTATTTTGCTGTTGTTATTTTGTTGCTTGTTACATCCTGTTTTGTTGTGTTCTCTGTTGTTCTGCCAAGCATAATGGGCATGCTGTGTTGGCACTGGAAAGTGTGGCGACACTTTGGTGCTGCCCCCAGCACGCTTTTAGCATATGTTTGCTGCTAGTTCAATTGATGTATTTCACTGTGTGTTTCAAGAGACACACAATTAATAAATGAATCTGACTCTGAATCAAATGTTAAATAGCCAATATGTCTGAAATTCCAGATTTGCTGTGACACGGCCTGAGCATCACGGAGGATGGATTCCAGCTGTAACATGAAGTAAACATGCTCAGATATACACACCAGAAAACAGACAAACAAACAGATATCTTGAGCTAAGGTCTTGTAAAATATAAGATGAAGCCATTATGAGAAGATGTGTTACCACCGGGGCAAAGCTGATGGTAGAACTCTGTGTAACTAGCTCAGCAACCTCTCAGAATACTATTGACTGCCATTGGATGACTCAAACAACCCAAGGCAGGTGAAATGTTGTAAAGGAGTGAAAGAATCTGAGAGAACCTGCTCCAGAACAAACATACTGAATGGCTTTGAGAAGGTGTGAGGAATATTAAGTAGTTTGTTTCCTGGTATGGCATGAAGAATGACTAAACAGACAGAAACATACATTCAGGAAGGGGAACCTGGGAGAACTAACACCAATACTCATTGAGAGGTCATTGGTGGAAAGGTTCAGGTTTGTGGGTGTCAGCATCTCAGAGGATATATCCTTGGCCCAGCATATTGCTGCCATCAGGAAGCAGACATGCCAGTGGCTCTACTTCATCAGGGGTTCGAGGAGGGATGGTATGTCACCAAAGAGTCTGGCAAATTTGTACAGATGTACAGTGGAGAGCCTTCTGACTGGTTGCATCACACTTGCTTTGGAGGCTCCAATGCTCAGCCCTGAGAAACAGAAGGTTGTAGTCTCAGCCAATGTTATCACAGTCGCACAATTCTACACCAGACTCAGAACCTGCTTTAATATCACTGGCATATGTTGTGAAGTTTGTTGTTTTATGGCAGCTGTACAGTGAAATACCTAATAATAAAAACTATGTTACAATAAGAATTATATATATATATATTTCTAAGATATTATAATATTTATCATCAAGGGATAACCCAAGGCATGCTCCCTTCTCGCTGCTGCCATTGGGAAGAAGTTACAGGAGCTTCAGGGCTCACCGCACCAGGTTCAGGACCAGTTATCACCCCTCAAGCATCAGGCTCTTGAACCAGAAGGGGTAAGTTCATTCCCCTTGCCCCATCACTGACATGTTCCCACGCCTCTGGATTGATTTTCAAAGACTCTTCATGTCATGTTCTCGATATTTGTTGCTCATTTATTTATTGCTATTATTCCTTTCTTTTATGCATTTGCAAGGTTTGTTGTCTTTTTGAACGCCCAAGTTAGTGCACTCTTTCAGTTATTCTATTACGGGTATTATGCCATTATGTATTTATTGAGTATGCCCACAAGAAAATGAATCTCAGAGTTGTACATGGTGATATATACGTACTTTGATAATAAATTTACTTTGAGCTTTGATATTATGTATGTATAAATTAAATTAAATAAATAGTGTAAAAAGAGAGCAAAAAGTCGTGTAAAAAGTGAGCTCGTGTTCATGGGTTGGTTTGTTGTCCATTCAGAAATCTGATGGTGGAGAGGAAGAAGCCATTCCTGAAATGTTGAGCGTGCATCTTCATGCTCCTGTACCTCCTTTTTGATGGTAGCTGTGGAAAGAGGGCATGTTCTGCATGATAAGGGTCCATAATGATGGGTGCCGCCTGTCTGAGGCATTGCCTTTGGAAGAAGCTCTAGATGCTGGGGAGGCTATTCTCCATGATGGAGCTGTCCCAGTCTGCAACTTCTGCAGCTTCTTGTGTAGTTACCTCTCCATCCCAGGCAAAGAGGCAACCAGTTAGAATGCTCTACACAGAACATGTGCAGAAATTTGCTGGAGTCTTTGGTGACACACCAAATCTCCCCAGATCCCGAAGAAAATACAGCCACTATTGTACCTTCTCTGTACGCAAAGCAATATGTTGGGCCTAGGATAGATCCTCAAAGATGTTGACAGCGAGGAACTTGAAACTGCTCATCATTTCCACTACCCCTTGATCAGGAGTGGTGTGTGTTCCCTTGATTTCCCCTTCTTGAAGTCCACAATCAATTTCTTGATCTTAGTAACATTGAGAGCAAGGTCGCTGCTGCAACGCCGCTCAACCAGCCGACCTACTGTGCCTATAAAAAGTATTTACCCCCCTTGGAAGTTTTCATGTTTTATTGTTTTACTACATTGAATCACAGTGAATTTAATTTGGCTCTTTTTTTACACTGATCAACAGAAAAAGACTCTTTCTTGTCAAAGTGAAAATATATCTCTACAAAGTGATCTAAATTAATATAAAACTCAAAACGATTGATTACGTAAGTATTTACCCCACTCTCCCCCCTTTAATAAAAAACACTGGTGCAGCCAGTTGGTTTTAGAAGTTACACAGTTAGTTAAGAGGATCAAATCACAAGGATTTAAACTTCTTCAGGGTAGCTCCTGCCAAAGAGTCTTGGCCCAAAACGTCAACTGTTCTTTTTTCCATAGATGCTGCCTGGCCTGTTGAGTTCCTCCAGCATTTTGTGTGTGTTAATTACGTGGAGATCTGTCTTTGGAGACCTGAGTGCAGTCAAAGTGTTTCAATTGATTGTAGTGAAACTACACCTGTTTCTGGAAGGTCCAACTGCTGGCGAGTCTGGATTCTGGCAAAAACTACTCCATGAAGAAAAAAGAATACTCCAAGCAACTCCGTAAAATGGTTATTGAAAAGCACAAGTCAGGAGATAGATATAAGAACATTTCCAAGTCACTGAATATCTTGGAGTTCAGTTAAGTCAATCATCAAGAAATGGAAAGAATATGGCACAGCTGTAATTCTGCCTAAAGCAGACTGTCCTCAAAAACTGAGTGACCGTGCAAGAAGGGGACGAGTGAGGGAGGCCACCAAGAGACCTATGACAACCCTCGAGGAGCTACAAGCTTCAGTGGCTGAGATGGAAGAGACAACGTATACAACAACTGTTGCCCGCGTGTTTCACCAGTCGCTGCTTTATGGGAGAGTGGCAAAGAGAAAACCACTGTTGAAAAAAACTTTCATGAAATCTAAGCTAGAATTTGCCAGAGGCATGTGGAAGACTCTGAAGTCAGCTGGAAGAAGGTTCTATAGTCTGACAAAACCAAAATTGAGCTTTCTGGCCATCAGACTAAATGCTACATTTAGCATAAGCCAAACGCCGCACACAATCTAAAACACACCATCCCTACCATGAAGCATGGTGGTGATTGCATCGTGCTGTGGGGATACTTCACTGCAGCAGGCCCTGGAAGGCTTGTGAAGGTAGAGGGTAAAATGAATGCAGCAAAATACAGGGAAGTCCTAGAGGAAAATTTGATGCTGTCTGCAAGAGAACTGCGACTTGGGAGGTTTGTTTTCCAGCAAGACAATAACCCAAGCATAAAGCCAAAGCTACACAAGAATGGCTTAAAAACAACAATGTTAATGTCCTGGAGTGGCCAAGTCAGAGTCCGGACCTCAATCCAATTGAGAATTTGTGGCTGGACTTGAAAAAGGATGTTCACTCATGATCCCCGTGCAAATGGACAGAGCTTGAGTAGTTTTGTAAAGAAGAACTGGGGAAGATTGTAATGTCCAGATGTACAAACCTGATAGAGAGCAAACCACACAGACTCAAGGCTGTAATAGCTTCCAAAAGCATTGACTAAATACTGACTTGAAGGGGCAGCAATCAATTAATTTGTGTTTTATATTTGTAATTAATTTAAATCACTTTGTAGAGACCTGTTTTCACTTTGACATGGAAGAGTCTTTTTTCTGTTGATCAGTGTCAAAAGAAGCCAAATTGAATCCACTGTGATTCATTGTTGTAAAACAATAACACATAAAAACGTCTGTGGGCAGGGTGTGAATACCTTTTATAGGCACTGTATATCACTCCTGTATGTCTCATCGTTACCACGTTCCGAGGACATATTCTAAAGGTGGTGACTCAAGAAGGCGACATCCATCACTCAGGACCCTCACCATCCGGGGCATGTCTTCTTCTCATTAACCCCATCAGGAAGGTGCCTGAAGACCCATATTCACGTTTCAGGAACAGCTTCTTTGCCTCTGCTATCAGATTAATGAACGGTATATGAGTTCATGAGCACTACTTCACTATTCTACTTCTGTTCTGCCTATTTATTGTAACTTCGAGTAATTTTTTAAGTAAAACAACAAATTTTACATCATAGAATATCTTACTGATAATAAAACTGATTCTGATTCTGATTTGGAATTTGATAACAATATTCAGTACCAACTCTCCACCGGATAGAATTGTTTCAGGGAATGGTTGAAGACCAAAGAACAAATACAAATGGCCTGCAATAAACCAGACTGCCTTGATGCTACTGAGCAACATAACAAAGTGCTGGAGGAACTCAGCAGGTCAAATTTCAAAGTTCAAAGTAAATGTATTATCAAAGTGCACATAAGACCATAAGATATAAGAGCAGAATTAGGCCATTTAGCCTATCGAGTCTGCTACACCATTTCATCATTGCTGATGCAATTTTTCTCTCAGCCCCAATCTCCTGTCCTCTCCCTGTATCCCTTTATGCCTTGACCAATCAAGAAATGATCATTCTCTGCCTTAAATATACATAAAGACTTGGTCTCCACAGCTGCCTGTGCCAAAGAATTCCACAGATTCACCACTCTCTGACGAAAGAAATTGCTCCTTATCTCTGTTCTAAAAGGACACCCCTCTATTCTGAGGCTGTGTTCTCTGGTCTTAGACTGTCTCACCCACACTCACACTATCAAGAACTTTCACCATTCGATAGGTTTCAATGAGGTCACCCCTCATCCTTCCGAATTCCAGTGAATACAGGCCCAGAGCCATCAAATGCTCTTCATATGACAAGCTATTCAATCCTGGAATTATTTTCGTGAAACTCCCTTTGAACCCTCTCTGGTTTCAGCACATCCTTTCTGCGATAAGGTGTCCGAACCTACTCCCAATACGCCAAGTGAGGCCCCACCAGTGCTTCATAAAATTTCAACATTACATCCTTGCTTTTATATTCTCATCCTCTTGAAGTGAAAGCTAACATTACATTTGCCTTCCTCACAACAGACTTAACCTGCAACTTAACCTTTTGAGAATTTTGTACGAGGACCCTTTGTTCCTCAGTTTTTTGTATCTTCTCTCCATTTAGAAAAGTCAACCATTTCATTTCTTCTCCCAAAGTGCATGACAGTACATCTCCCGACACTGTATTCCATCTGCTATTTCTTTACCTATTTGCCTAATCTGTCTAAGACTTTCAGTAGCCTTTCTACTCCCTCAAAACTATCTGCCCCCTACCTATCTTCATATGATCTGCAAACTTGCAATAAAGCCATCAATTCCATCATCCAAATCATTGATCTATAGCAAAAAAAAGAATTGGTCAGAACACAGATCTGGGTGGAACACCACTAGATATTGGCAGCCAACCAGAAGAGGCTCCCTTTATTCCTAATCTTTTCCTTCTGCCAATCAGCCACTTCTTTATCCATGCTAGAAGCTTTCCTGTAATACCATGGGTTGTAGCTTCTTAAGCAGCCTTATGTATGGTACCTTGTCAAAGGCCTTCTGTTGGCCTTCATGTTGGCATTCACTTCTCTAGTAAGAACACCTCTTCCTCTTTGAGATGTATATATCCCGTGCCTTCCAAATTGCTTCCAGAAATTCCAGCCATTGCTGTTCTGCTGTCATCCCTGCCAGTGTTCTTTTCCAATTGATTCTGGCCAACACCAGTCTCATGCCTCTGTAATTGCCTTAACTCCACTGTAATATGGATACATAAGGGACCGCGTTACGGAACTGGAGCTGCAGCTCGATGACCTTCGTCTGGTCAGGGAGAGCGAGGAGGTGATAGAGAGGAGTGGAAGGCAGGTGGTCACGCCGGGGCCACGGGAGGCAGACAAGTGGGTCACGGTTAGGAGGGGGAAGGGGAAAAGGAAGGTGATGGGGAGTACCCCGGCGGCTGTGCCCCTTAACAACAGGTACTCCTGTTTGAGTACTGTTGGGGGGGACAGCTTACCCGGGGGAAGCGACAGTGGCCCTGCCTCCGGCACAGAGTCTGGCCCTGTAGCTCAGAAGGGTAGGGCAAGGAAGAGGAGGGCAGTTGTGATAGGGGACTCGATAGTAAGGGGGTCAGATAGGCGATTCTGTGGACGCAGTCCAGAGACTCGGATGGTAGTTTGCCTCCCTGGTGCCAGGGTCCGGGATATTTCTGATCGTGTCCAAGATATCCTGAAGTGGGAGGGTGAAGAGCCAGAGGTCCTGGTACATATAGGTACCAATGACATAGGTAGGAAAAGGGATGAGGTCCTGAAAGAAGAATATAGGGAGCTAGGAAGGGAGTTGAGAAAAAGGACTGCAAAGGTAGTAATCTCGGGATTACTGCCTGTGCCACGCGACAGTGAGAGTAGGAATGCGATGAGGTGGAGGATAAATGCGTGGCTGAGGGATTGGAGCAGGGGGCAGGGATTCAAGTTTTTGGATCATTGGGACCTCTTTTGGCGCAGGTGTGACCTGTACAAAAAGGATGGGTTACACTTAAATCCTAGGGGGACCAATATCCTGGCAGGGAGATTAGCGGGGGCTACTGAGGTGACTTTAAACTAGAATGGTTGGGGGGTGGGAATCAAATTAAAGCGGCTAGGTGTGAGGAGGTTAGTTCACAACAGAGGGATGAGAACCAGTGCAGAGAGACAGAGGGGTGTAAAGTGAGCGTAGAAGCAAAAAGTACAAAGGGGAAAAGTAAAAGTGGCAGGCCGACAAATCCAGGGCAAGCATTAAAAAGGGCTAAGAGAGTTGTAAAAGAGCGCCTGAAGGCTTTATGTGTCAATGCAAGGAGCATTCGTAATAAGGTGGATGAATTGAAAGTGCAGATTGTTATTAATGATTATGATATAGTTGGGATCACAGAGACATGGCTCCAGGGTGACCAGGGATGGGAGCTCAACGTTCAGGGATATTCAATATTCAGGAGGGATAGACACGAAGGAAGGGGAGGTGGGGTGGCGTTGCTGGTTAAAAAAGAGATTAACGCAATAGAAAGGAAGGACATAAGCTGGGAAGATGTGGAATCGATATGGGTAGAGCTGCGTAACACTAAGGGGCAGAAGACGCTGGTGGGAGTTGTGTACAGGCCACCTAACAGTAGTAGTGAGGTCGGAGATGGTATTAAACAGGAAATTAGAAATGTGTGCAATAAAGGAACAGCAATTATAATGGGTGACTTCAATCTACATGTAGACTGGGTGAACCAAATTGGTAAAGGTGCTGAGGAAGAGGATTTCTTGGAATGTATGCGGGATGGTTTTTTGAACCAACATGTCGAGGAACCGACTAGAGAGCAGGCTATTCTGGACTGGGTTTTGAGCAATGAGGAAGGGTTAATTAGCGATCTTGTCGTGAGAGGCCCCTTGGGTAAGAGTGACCATAATATGGTGGAATTCTTCATTAACATGGAGAGTGACGTAGTTAATTCAGAAACAAAGGTTCTGAACTTAAAGAGGGGTAACTTTGAAGGTATGAGACATGAATTAGCTAAGATAGACTGGCAAATGACACTTCAAGGATTGACGGTGGATATGCAATGGCAGGCATTTAAAGGTTGCATGGATGAACTACAACAATTGTTCATCCCAGTTTGGCAAAAGAATAAATCAAGGAAGGTAGTGCACCCGTGGCTGACAAGAGAAATTAGGGATAGTATCAATTCCAAAGAAGTAGCATACAAATTAGCCAGAGAAAGTGGCTCACCTGAGGACTGGGAGAAATTCAGAGTTCAGCAGAGGAGGACAAAGGGCTTAATTAGGAAGGGGAAAAAAGATTATGAGAGAAAACTGGCAGAGAACATAAAAACGGACTGTAAAAGCTTTTATAGATATGTAAAAAGGAAAAGACTGATAAAGACAAATGTAGGTCCCCTGCAAACAGAAACAGGTGAATTGATTATGGGAGCAAGGACATGGCAGACCAATTGAATAATTACTTTGGTTCTGTCTTCACTAAGGAGGACATAAATAATCTTCCAGAAATAGTAAGGGACAGAGGGTCCAGTGAGATGGAGGAACTGAGCGAAATACATGTTAGTAGGGAAGTGGTGTTAGGTAAATTGAAGGGATTGAAGGCAGATAAATCCCCAGGGCCAGATGGTCTGCATCCCAGAGTGCTTAAGGAAGTGGCCCAAGAAATAGTGGATGCATTAGTGATAATTTTTCAAAACTCGTTAGATTCTGGACTAGTTCCTGAAGATTGGAGGGTGGCTAATGTAACCCCACTTTTTAAAAAAGGAGGGAGAGAGAAACCGGGGAATTATAGGCCGGTTAGCCTAACGTCGGTGGTGGGGAAACTGCTGGAGTCAGTTATCAAGGATGTGATAACAGCACATTTGGAAAGCGGTGAAATGATCGGACAAAGTCAGCATGGATTTGTGAAAGGAAAATCATGTCTGACGAATCTCATAGAATTTTTTGAGGATGTAACTAGTAGAGTGGATAGGGGAGAACCAGTGGATGTGGTATATTTGGATTTTCAAAAGGCTTTTGACAAGGTCCCACACAGGAGATTAGTGTGCAAACTTAAAGCACACGGTATTGGGGGTAAGGTATTGGTGTGGGTGGAGAATTGGTTAGCAGACAGGAAGCAAAGAGTGGGAATAAACGGGACCTTTTCAGAATGGCAGGCGGTGACTAGTGGGGTACCGCAAGGCTCAGTGCTGGGACCCCAGTTGTTTACAATATATATTAATGACTTGGATGAGGGAATTAAATGCAGCATCTCCAAGTTTGCGGATGACACAAAGCTGGGTGGCAGTGTTAGCAGTGAGGAGGATGCTAAGAGGATGCAGGGTGACTTGGATAGGTTGGGTGAGTGGGCAAACTCATGGCAGATGCAATTTAATGTGGATAAATGTGAAGTTATTCACTTTGGTGGCAAAAATAGGAAAACAGATTATTATCTGAATGGTGGCCGATTAGGAAAAGGGGAGGTGCAACGAGACCTGGGTGTCATTATACACCAGTCATTGAAAGTGGGCATGCAGGTACAGCAGGCGGTGAAAAAGGCGAATGGTATGCTGGCATTTATAGCAAGAGGATTCGAGTACAGGAGCAGGGAGGTACTACTGCAGTTGTACAAGGCCTTGGTGAGACCACACCTGGAGTATTGTGTGCAGTTTTGGTCCCCTAATCTGAGGAAAGACATCTTTGCCATAGAGGGAGTACAAAGAAGGTTCACCAGATTGATTCCTGGGATGGCAGGTCTTTCATATGAAGAAAGACTGGATGAACTGGGCTTGTACTCGTTGGAATTTAGAAGATTGAGGGGGGATCTGATTGAAACGTATAAGATCCTAAAGGGATTGGACAGGCTAGATGCGGGAAGATTGTTCCCAATGTTGGGGAGGTCTAGAACGAGGGGTCACAGTTTGAGGATAGAGGGGAAGCCTTTTAGGACCGAGGTTAGGAAAAACTTCTTCACACAGAGAGTGGTGAATCTGTGGAATTCTCTGCCACAGCAAACTGTTGAGGCCAGTTCATTAGCTATGTTTAAAAGGAAGTTAGATATGGCCCTTGTGGCTACAGGGGTCAGGGGGTATGGAGGGAAGGCTGGGTTCTGAGTTGGATGATCAGCCATGATCATAATAAATGGCGGTGCAGGCTCGAAGGGCCGAATGGCCTACTCCTGCACCTATTTTCTATGTTTCTATGTTTCTATCTGACTTCATCTTCTCCTTCTCAAACTTCAGGGTTCATATGGTCATACAATGTCACTATAAACAACACTGAGATTCATTTTCTTGTGGGCATACTCAATAAATCCATAGAATAATAACTATAACAGAATCAATGAACAACCGCACCAACTTGGGCATCCAACCAGACCAGAATGCAAAAGTCAATAGACGGTGCAAATGCAAAAGGAACAAAATAATAATTAGTAAATAAGCAATAAATATTAAGAACATGCGATGAAGTCCTGGAAAGTGAGTCCAAAGGTTGTGGGAACATTTCAATTGTGAAGTGAAGTTATCTTCTTTAGTTCAAGACCCTGATAGTTGAGGGGTATTAATGGTTCCTGAACCTTGTGGTGTGGGTCTGGAGGCTCCTGTACCTTCCTCCTGATGGCAACAGCGAGAGAGAGCATGAGCTGGGAGGGGAGGGGGTATGGTTCTCAAATGATGGATGCTGCTTTCCTGTGATACTGCTCTCTGTAGATGTGCTCAATGGTGGGAAGGGCTTTATCATGATGGGCTAGGCCATATCTACTACTTTTGGTAGGATTTTCCGTTCAAGGGCATTGGTGTTTCCTCACCAGCTTGAGACACAGCCAGTCAATATACTCTTCACTACACATCTATAGAAGTTTGTCAAAGTCTTGGATGTCAGGTTCAATCTTCGTTAACTCTTAAGGAAGTGGAGGTGCTGCTGTGACTTTCTATATCATTGCATTTACGTGCTGGAGCCAGGACAGTTCCTCCGAAATAATAGCACCGAGGAATTTAAAATTACTGACCCTTTCCACCTCTGATTCTCCGATGAGGACTGGCTCGAGGACCTCTGGTTTTCTTCTGAAGTCAATAGTCAACTCCTTGGTCTTGCTAACATTGAGTAAGAAGTTGTTGTGGCACCACTCAGCCAGATTTACAGTCTTCCTCCTATATGTTGATTCATCACCACTTTCAGTTCAGCCTACAACAGTGTCATCAGCAAACTTGGAAATGACATTGGAGCTGTGCCTAGCTACATAGTCCTAAGTGTAAAGCGAGTAGAGTCGGGAGCGAAGCACACAGCCTTGTGGTGCACTTGTATTGATGAAACTCATGGACTTGCCAATCCGAACGGAGTATGGTCCGCAAGTGAGGAAATCAAGAATCCCATTGCACAAGGAGGTCCTGAGGCCAAGGTCTAAGAGATTGCTGATTTGCTTTGAGGGGATGATGCAATTGAATGCTGAGCAGTAGTTGATAAAGAGCATCCTGATGTATGCAACTGATGTTCCAGGGTTGAGTGAAGAGCCCATGAGATGGCATCTGCCTTGGACCTGTTACTCCAGTTAGCAAATTGGAGCAGATCTAAGGTGGACCTCAGGCAAGAGTTGATACGTTTCATCACCAACCTCACAAAAAACTTCATCACTCTGGATGTAAGTGCTACTAATGAGGTTACTACATTAGTCTTGGACACCAGTGTAATTGAAGCCTGCATGAAACAGGAGGATACCTCAGATTGCCAAAGTGAGAGTTTAAAGATCTCAGTGAATACTCCAGCCAGTTGATCCACACAGGACTTTAGTACATGGCCAGCTACCTTGTCAGGGTAATGTAACATGAACAAAATAGCCAGAGAGACACTGAAGCTAGTGGATACAGAAGTGTTTCATTCAACTAAATGAGACACTCTTGGAGGAAGAGGACTGTTTGACCCAATATTACGTGACGTTTTATATGCTAAAGGTCATTGTAAGCAGCAGGACAATTCTAAAGCCACAATGTATCTACAATGCTTCCTTTGAATTACATATAATTTTCAAACTCCCTTCTTCGCACCCACAATCCAGACACCCAAGATGAATGTTAATCAGCATTGCCTGGTTTTCAGTTAACTGGTGTCCACAGATCCAGGAAACTGTTGTTCAAAGCTGTATTTTAAATTTAATCTACAGTCCATGTTCGGGTATAAAGATTAGTTGCTAATGTTAACATTTGCTATATACTCGAACTCCAGAGTGTGCCGTAACAGGCTGGGTGCTTTTCATGGGTTCACCCTCCTGGAGGCTGCTCATATATCGGCGTCAGGGACTGAAATCATAGTTTCGTCAGGGGCTGTGGGAGTTTGTGATGGTTTCTCCATGTTTTGACAGTCAAAGCAGCACAGAGGGCATTGAGCTCATCTGGAAGTGAAACCCTGCTGTTGCCTATGTTATTTAATTTAACTTTGTAAGAAGAAATAGTATTCAAGCCCTACCACAAATGTCAAGCATCCTTTGTTGATTCAAGTTGAGTCTGGAATTGTCACTTCGCCCATAAGAGTGCTTTCCGGAGATTGTACCTGGACCTCTTGTAACTTTCTTGGTGACCGGACTAGAATGCCCCTGTTCTGGCTTTTTAGCAGTCATGGTTCATCCAGGGCTTCTGATCGGGGAAGACTTTGAATGATCTTGTGGGGACTCACTCATCTGCAACTGTTTTATCAATGTCCGTGACGTTCATTTTGACCCACAGATGAGACCTTGAACACAGCCCATTCTAGTGACTCAAAGCAATCCTGTAGCCGCTCCTCTGCCTTCTGTGACCACCTCTTTGTTATCTTAATCTTTGGATCTTTTCCCTTTAGTCTCTGCTGTGTGCTGGTTGGAGAAGGGCAACCAAGTGATCCCATTTACTAAAATGTGGTCAGGGCATATGTAACATTCATTCAGGTTCGTGGGTCTGGCAAGTGAGACAGAAAACACTGATATTAATCATTTATTTAAAAACAGTAAAAATTCGACCAAACATTCACGATCCCAAGTTACAGGAACTACAAAGCTGAATATTCAACAAGCATACCTAGTTAAAAGCGTGTGCAGAGCATACCTTCTGAATGGCTATGTGCACAGCTTGCCTTAAACAAAAGAAGAGAGCAAGAACCACCCACATGTGCTCTCTCTATAACCAGGATATTTGAAACTGGAGACCAGGCAGCTAACCAATGGGAAAAGCAGCAGCAGTTTCTAAACTAACCAATCATGACAGAAGCGACTTTTGACATTCAGAATAAGCCACGCCCCACAGAACAGCATGGAATGGTAGACATTCCTTATCTTAGTATAACTGTAGTCTAGTACGTTGGGACCTCTGGTGCTACAGGTTACATATTGATAGTAATTGGGCAGGGTCTTCTTCAAACAAGCCTGGTTGAAGTCCTTGACTGTGATTTGAAAAGCTTTGGGATAGACTGTTTCTTGTTTGGAAATAGCATCATGCAGTATCTCAAGCACTTGATGATAGTCGGCCGCTGGTGAGATGCAAACTGTGATCAGGATTATGGAGGAAAACTCCCTAGTTAAATAGAAAAAATGACATTTGGTCATTAAGTGTTCAAGGTTGAGGGAACCTGAGTTTGACAAACTGCCACATTGTAGCACCACCGGGAGTTTACTATGAAATATACACCTCCATCTTTAGCTTTTTCCGAATCAGCAGTTTAGTCCATCAAGGAAATCGAGAAGTCTTCTGGTATGATCACTGTATCTGGTGTACTGGGAGAAAGCCAAGTCTTACCCAGACCTAGAATACAACAGTACCTCATTTCTCTCCGATACAGCAATCTTGCCCTCATGTCCTCAACTTTGTTCTCCAGCAACTGCACATTTGCTAACAAGATGCTGGGTAGAGGAGGCTTTATCCCTCTGTGTTTTAACCTGACTTGGATTCCCCCCTCCACCATCTTGCTTCTGGCCATGGCAATGAACCTTTATTCATTTAACGGTGCCATACCTGCCTGGTCCACCAAGACTGTGAAATCTGTAGATCATTAAGTTGATTTAAAAAATTGCTTTGAGGGAAATTACAAGCTGCCGATTGCAGTGACAGTAATTTGAAAGCGATATATTTGAAATTATATTTAGAAGAAATGTCCACAGCCTACAAAATGTCATTGTGGTTCACTGGCACCATGTTGAGGTAAGACAGTATCTATGGAAAGGAATAAACAGTTGACATTTCGGGCTGAGACCTTTCATCAGGATATAGGATCACGAAAAGACATCCTCTTTTCAAAGATGCTCTCTGACCTGCTCCATGTTTCCAATTTTTTAAATTTTAAATTTATATGTTAGGATTAAAGCTAAAAACTAAAGTAACACCAAGTAAAATGTTAAGTGGATGTATAGTTATATGATCATAGACCCTTTGGCCAAACTCCTGCATATTGACCAGGTTGTCTACCTAAGCTGGTCCCACCTGCCTGTGTTTGGCAATATTTTCTTCTGTCTAATTCTTTATTAAATATCATGATGGTTAAATGGAGATAAGAAAAAATGGGTTAGGACATCCTTTGGGGATTGTTCCCAGCTGCTGGTGCAGCTTCAGCAGAGGGTTGTATGAATGGATGCACACAAACCTATTCCATTGATCTTCTATCAAAGTAACGGTGGTTGTCGTGGAGAACTGCCAGAGAAATTTTAAGTGAGATATTTTCAAAATTAGTCCGGTCTCTGTTCAGATTAATGTACGTAATGGCCTGAATACACATGTTAGTGATGGGGAAAGGTAAATGAAAAACACATTCACATAATGGCAAACCTAAGTATTTACTTCAAATAAAAACACTTTAGGGCCAATGGTTGTAAATTTACAGCACTCAAAAGTAAATGTGAAATAAATAATTCAAAGAGTTCCTTCACTCACATTATCTTAAATAATCTTTGTAGCAACAATCAAAAACTCCAGCAACATTCAAAAGGCCATGATGTAAGATTCATGGCCCTCGAGGGATAACTTTCAGTGGACTAAGTGGATTTTTCTCATCCCTGACTTTACATATATTCTTATTACTTCATTTTACGCAAGCTAACAACTGATTAAAACGGAGAATACTAACAGAGAATGATATATCCCTAGGTAAAATTAGTGAATCGTGGTTCTTTCAGAATGTAGTTCAGATCCCTTTTTCATTGTGTTTCAAATGCAGGAGGTTCAGCATCAGCTATTTTGCTGAAAATAAATTATAACTTTTTAAAAATCTAAACTGCTATTAATAAAAACTCAGACAGCTCTTGAAGAAAAATCATAGCCTAATATTTTTAAACATGACTTTAATTTGTATAGAAAATTGACAACTCAGGGTCCAAACATCAGATATCATTATTTACATGGGCTGAATTAATCTCTGAGTTATTTTGTTAATTTTTATAAACACTCAGTAGCCACTTTATTGGGTACCTGTTCATGGTCTTCTGCTGCTGTAGCCCATCCACTTCAAGGTTTGACATGTTTTGCATTCAGAGATGTTCTTCTGCTCACCACTGTTTGTAATTCATGGTTATCTGTGTTATTGTCACCTTCCTATCAGCTTGAATTAGTCTGGGCATTCTCTTCTGACCGCCATCATTAAATCATAGAACCACCACTCACAAGATTTTTTTTTTTCATTTTTTGCACCATTCTCTGTAAACTCTGAAGATTGTTGTGCATGAAAGCCCCAGGAGATCAGCAGATTGTGAGATACTCAAACCACCACATCTGGCACCAACAATCATTCCACTGTCAAAGTCACTTAGATCACAATTCTGATGTTCGGTCTGTACAACAACTGAATCAATTGAACATCTCTGCATGCTTTTATGCATTGCCTTGCTGCCACATGATTGGCTTAAATGCAATAATGAGCAGGTGTGCAGGTGACCTAATAAAGTAGCCATCGAATGTACATATCATTGTTGTCTGATTTGTGAAATGGAAAAGAATGAAAGATGTTAGTGAAGAAGGGAGAAAGCATCACTTTAATATTAATAGAATCATTCATAAAGTGGTGGTGTTAAACACTAAAGAGATTAAGCAGATAATTATTGAACAGTGGGAGAATATTATTCGCAGCAAATGACTATATACTCACATGTGGAATATTTGTTGGAAGGTAAGTTTCAGTATTAAATATAGCCGTCAGCCTCAAGCAACAAATTAACTATGTGTGACTCCATTGCTATTTTTAGATTTTAACAAAGGGCATAATTTTGGCCAGGATAATATGTGAGCTAGGATCTGTAGGAAGCATTCTGGAATTGAAAACGGGGGTGCTCAACCAAGATGAAAGCTTCATGAGAACCAGCCAGGGATAAAGACATTTTTTTATATCTACACCGTGGCCAAAAGCCGATGGATTGGGAATCAGTGTGGTTGATGAGCAATCCTTGTTGATCTGGGGTGCAGTGAGTATGCAGTTGATGGCCAGAACCTTTAAGAATTGAGTTTGAGTCATGAAGCCTTGTGCCTGCTCCTCCTCCCTCTTTCTCGTCATTGTACTCATGTCATGGCAAACAGTTTGGATGCATCTTTGGCAGAAGCCTGGGAGGATCTAAAGCAGGGGCTCCACACTGCAATCCATGGGTCCCTTGATTAATAGTAAGGCTCCACGGCATAAAAAAGGTTTATTTTCGATCCCTGAATGAAAGGCAGTTTAATTATATTTGTGCTATGGAAAATATGAAATCTAAATGTCAGAATCAGAATAAGTATCGGGTTTATTATCATTGACATATGTTGCAAAATTTGTTGTTTTGTGGCAGCAGCAACAGCGCAATGTATAAAAATGTAATATTAATTACAATAAGAAGGAAAAATATGTATGTATGTGTGCATGTGCGCACGCGTGTGTGTGCATGTGTGAGAGTGTGTGTGTGTGTTTGTGCGTGCGTGTTTGTGCGTGAGTGTACGTGTGTGTGCGTGTGTGTGCCCGTGTGTTTGAATGTGTGTGCGTGCGTATGAGTGTGTGTATGTGCGTTGTGTGTGTGTGTGTGTGTGTGTGTGTGTGTTTAACCTTCTCTGGGCTCATATAAATTACCTTTGGGGCTCATTCGGGTTGTATCTATTACTCATGTGCGGGACCCACGGTCTGTGTGATAACACCCACCACATTTTTGAACTGCCATCAAAGACCAAATTAAGCAAACTGGCTCTCTTTCACAGGAGTGTCATCCTTCTTCCTTGGAGTCATTCATCTGTACAAAGCACTTTCTGCAATGGGGACTCTCGCATTCTGTGGCATCTTCCCTTCTGTCCTGCTGTGTAGATCCTGCCAAAAGACCCCAAGCCAGACTACTGTCCTTCAGCAACCTCTTCCCCACAGCTCTCTAGAACCTTCTCTCACATCCCACAATCCTGATTGGCTCACACATTCCTAAGCTGGACAACATGGGTCCTTATCTTCGCCGAAGCCAAAACACACTTTCCAGCATGGTACACTGCTCTTACAGAAAACTGTTAATATAAACTACCTCACAGCATAGCAGTAGAAATCTTAACTAGGGCATTACCCTCTCCCCACCCCCCTCCGCTACCAAATATAGTCATATCCTCATGACTTTGGAACTTATCAAACCATATTAAAGATACAGTATTCAAATGAATTTCATGATTTCAGCACCTCCAATCCATTTGTAAATAGAAGTAACATATCTCACTATTGGGATGGACACAGCACTTTGTTTCCCCAGTGCATCATGTGCCAGCTTATCTGGCTATTTCCTGGCTCTCATCTTATCTCGTCTTATAAGAACTTTTCATCCCATTGTTGGCTTCTTCAGCCTCAGGCACTTCTTGTGACCTTTCCTGTCTACTAGGGGATGCTTCCCCCTGTCTATCACTAATACCTTCCAGTGGCTCAGGTTCCCCTACCCCATTATTGAACTTAGCTTCCTAGTTTAAACAGAGGCTACCGAATATCTTCAACCTTCACCAGTGCTAACCAACGAGACCTCTCTCAGAAAAGCGTGTCCTCTCATTCTAACAGAATGGCAAGTACCCTTGGAGCAACCAAAATCAAATTCGTCAGTAGAAGAGACACCTCGGCGTTCCACCATCTTCTCAGTTAATCTCCTTTCCATTCCTCAGGTATCATTGACTTCATGTTAACTTCCTTGATTTCTTCCATTTTCCCCAGAAAACTAGACCCCATCACATGAAAAAGATGGGTAATTGGCATTCCAGGTCTAAGGGTATTATCTCTTCTTGAGGTGCTCCCGATAATCACTGTCATCCCGTTTGCGTAGACAGCTGAAGATTTCTGCAGTTCAGGTCTCACTGTTACATCTGCAGGTAAGCATGACTCTCCTTCCTGATTATCAGGAGCATCCACCTGGATGGCCGAGGCACTGGGCATTCCGGCGAATTTTGGGGTTCAAAGTGAATGGTCTTGTGAAGTTTTCAAATTTTTTTGCAGTTTTCTCATTTTATGAAGTCGTTTTTATTATGCAACAATGGGCACAAATGAAAGCTACTTATGAATGGGTTTTACATGGACTGGTAATCCAAGCTGCCCTATTCCATTGTGCCCAGTCTGTAGCAAACAACTTACCAATGCAGCGATGGTTTCAGCAAAATTGAAATTAACTACAAATCACAGCCATATGACATGTAAACATGTTGATTATTTTAAGCACAAAATAATCTGCAGATGCTGGGATCAAAGCAACATTCACAATACACTGGAGGAACTCAGCAGGTCGGGCAGCATCAGTGGAAATGATGAGTTGACGTTTCGGGCTGTAATTACTGGTTTTTTCAACTGAAACTACGAGCCTTCTTCCAACCCTCCCCCACCTTCTTTCTTCAGTCCTGACGAAAGCTTCCGGCCCGAACTGTCGACTCATTGTTTCCACTGATGCTACCCGACCTGCTGAGTTCCTCCAGTGTATTGTGAGTGTTGATTATTTTAAACAGTTATTGGAATCTCAAAACAAACAGAGTAAAGCTTTTGTAAATAAAGTCACAGTCAGTCAAAAGCATCAGGAAGCAAGTTATTTAGTAGCAGAACTTATTACCCAAAAAAGAAAAAGTCACATATTGGGTGAGAATCAAATAATGCTAGCATGTAAAACTATAGTGGGCAAAATGCTAGGACAAGATGCAATACGAGAAATTGAAAAGATTTCACACTCAAACAGATGTATTGATGACATGTCACATGATGCTGAAGAGGTTTAGGTTCTGTGTGACAAACTGAAATACAACAGCTTTTCTAAGCAGGTTGATGAGCCAACAGATTTCACCAATAAATGTCATGTTGTAGCATTTGTAAGAGTTGTAAATGATGACAAAATTCAGGAAAACTTTTTCTGTTGCAAAGAACTGCCCAGAACAAGCAAAGGCTAAGATATATTTAATGTTTGGTTTTCATATCGGGAAACAAAAGGTCTTGGAGGAACTGTGTTGGCGTCTGTACTGATGGTGCCCCATCAAAGGCTGGCTCCATAAGAGGTTTTGTTTCTTTTGTAAAAAAAATCCTGACATTGTCACAACGCACTGCTTCAACATTGCAAATAAAGATCCATGTTGTAAATAGCATTAATTAAAATTAATTTACAACTTTATTTAAATTAAATCTACCAAGCCTACCTTTTGAAAAAATAAATCCTATTTTGGCTTAAGCCAGTTATTTAACAGAAATTTGTTATGTTTGCCTTCAGAGTTTTTAAAATTTATGAAAGGAGAAAAAAAGAGATTAATTTCAAGAAAGGTAAGAAACCCGCTTTTCTCAAGAAAATTCCCTAAAAATTCATTCTCTACTCAAAAGAGAAAACTGCTAATATAGACTACCTCACAGTGGAAGTCTTGATGTATATATTTTTTCTTAATTTAATTCACATATATATATATATATATATATATGAATTAAATTAAATATGTAGTGAAAAAAGAGGGGTGAAAGAGTGAGGCAGCATGCATGAGTTGGTTCATTGTCCATTCAGAAACCTGATAACAGAGGTGAAGAAATAATAAGTGTGTGTCTTCAAGCTCTTGTAATTCCATTCCCATGGTGGCAATTAGAAAAGAGCATGTCCTTGGTGGTGAGGGTCCTTAATGATGGGTGCTACCTTTTGAAGCATCACCTTTTGAAAATGCCTTGGTTTCTAAGCTTTCTAAGCCATTTTTGGAAGCTAGCCATCACATAAATAGCATTCTGAGTCACCTGGGGTGTGGCAGGAGGGGCTGATGTTCAGCCCACTTCAAGAAAGCTTAGCTTTTCTCCATGGGCACTCAATGGGTAATGAATCCAGGCTGAGCTCCAGCCCCTCCTTGTCCCCCTCTGCATGCTTGTGAGCATCAAACGGTACAGCCTGGTCTTCATCTGCAGTCGAATCTAACACTTGAAATCAACAGCAAAAATAACTTGAACAAACCATTTCCTACAAGCGGTCGGGAAAGCACCGGAAAGTCACTAAATATTAGCTGATGTATTTCCCTCAAGTCTGACTTCAGTTGGTTAAATAAACTACCCCACGGTCCTGTACTGATGTGAACTGAAGTGGTGGGGTGGATCTGGCTCAATCTATTCCTCACGCTCATTACCCTAACATGTTGGTGAAGAGCTCTCGCTTCGAATGACAGCAGAGTAAGAGGTAAGGATGCCCCATCAGTGATGACAAAAAGGCTACTTCATGACAAAAGAACAGCTGAAGTGGAGAATTGACGACGACTAATCAGAATGGCCCGAGTTGGCCAGAATTGGTGCTAATCATGTTTGCACTCTATTTCTCATCATGTCCTTCTGGGTGGTAGTTATCACAATGCTACTGACATCACACAGCTATACAGTTGTAAAACATAGTAACAAAGGTTAAAAGTAAGTTTATTGTCAAAGTACATATACGTCACCATATACAACCCTGAGGTTCATTTTCTTGTTGGCATACTCAACAAATCTATAGAGTAACAACTATATCAGAATCAATGAAAACTGGGCGTTCAGCCGGAGTGCAGAAGAGAACAAGCTACACAAATGCAAAAAGAAGAAACAATAGTATAAATAGATAAGCAATAAATGTTGGGAACATGAGATGAAGAGTCCTTGAACATGAGTCCATTGGTTGTGGGAACATTTCAATGAAGGGGCAAGTAAAGTTGGGTGAAGTTATCCACTCCGGTTCAAGAGCCTGATGGTTGAGGGTTAGTAACTGTACCTGAATCTGGTGATGTGTGTAATGAAGCTCTTGTACATTCCTGCTGATGGCAGTGGAGAGAAGACAGCATGTCCAGGCTGGAGGGGATCCTTGATGATGGATGCCACCTTCCTGCTATTGTGGTTCATGTAGATGTTCTCAACGGTGGGGAGGCATTTACCTATGATGGACTGGGCCATATCCACTACTTGTTGTAGGATTTTCCATTCAAAGGCACAGGCGTTTCTATACCAGGCTGTGATGTAACCAGTCAATACACTGTCCACTACACATCTATAGATGTTTGTCTATGTCATCCATCACGCTTACTCTACCTTTAATTCCATATCTTTTCTGCTCAGAATCCCTTTGAACCTCCTCCTTCTCACCTCAAATCTTTGCTCTCTAGTTTTAGAATTGCCTACCATGAGGAGGAAAAAATTAGGGGATACCAATTTAGGGTAAGAGGGGAAAGATTTAAAAAGGATTGGAGGGGCAACCTTTCCACGGAGAGGGTGGTGAATAAAGCAAAGTGAGCTGCCAGTGAAAGTTGTTGAGGCAGGTACAATAGAATCATTAGAAGCACTTTGACAGCCACAGGCTGGGGAGGGATCTGCAGGGATATGGGCCAAATGCTGGAAATTGGGACCAGCTGGGCAGACAACGTGGTAACCATGGACTCATTGAGCTGAAGGGCCTGTATACTTTACTCTATGACTATGGGGTATTGGAAGACTGGGGGGTTGGTTGTCATCTCACCTCTGAACCTCGCTCACTCTAGAAAAGAACAAATTGATTGTAGCATCAAACCTAAAGCAAAACATTTGTTGCTGCCTGAGACCACTACAGCGTTGTCTTACTTGCATGATGCACCCCCCGCTCCAACGATAGCTCCAAAATTTCTTTATTAGAAATTAGCAAACATACCATCTTGAAACAGTGTAAGCTAAGCACTACTTAGCGTTATTCTGTGAAAGATATGACCTCCACCAATCCCAAGCTACAAACTGCCCTGAAATAAACAAGAATACGTAACTTGGCAGCATCTCTAGGAAGAGGTACAGTCGACGTTTCAGGCCAAGACCTGAAACTTCGACTGTACTTCTTCCTAGAGATGCTGCCTGGCCTGCTGCGTTCACCAGCAACTTTGATGTGTGTTGCTTGAATTTCCAGCATCTGCAGAATTCCTTGAGAATACGTAACTTATTCCCTTCGCTTTTACCATGTCCCCATAATAAACAGAATGAATCCCGCAATACTCAATACAAAGCAGACAGAGAATAGATACATGGCTCCTACATTCCAACCCCCTAATTATTATACCTTCATGATTACAATTACATAGTACCAAGACAAATGAGATATGAAATCTCAACATTTACACAAATGTCCTCTTTTGGTAAACAGTCTATCCTGGATTGTGATCTTCTCCTGACAAACCAGATTGTCCTTTTTGATTGCATTCAGGAAAATCTATCCTGAATTTGTGCTGCCAAAGCAAATCCAAATGCAAAGGTGAGGACCCATTAACTATCAGTTCTGGTCAAGTGTACTACCTTCCACCACCAAGTTCTCCTTTCAATGGTCCATTAACAATCCAACCCAACATTGTTCTGATAGCATAGGGTTAATTATTAACACTGCAATTCACTTGCAATGGTTCCAATGCCTTTTACCTGTTCACCCCTATCATCAGTTGAATTTCTGGAATCTGAATTTGCCTCAGGTGAGACCATCCCTGAAGATGTCTTTGATAAGGAATATTTGCTTTGTAGACGGGAACACTTTCTTGTGTATAGATGTTAGGCAGTTCACAATAGTTTTCAATACCTAAGCCAGCCACTTCCAATCCTGAAATGACATAGCTAGACACAACCTTCCCTTGACCCATTGTGCGTAAGAGAATGTGTGTTCCTTTTCCTGTCAGGTTGAGCTTGTTCATTCGGTCTACTGTGCAGAGCACTGCTAAACTTCCTTGAACTGGGAAAGCATAAGTAACCATTGCCTCGTTACCCTTCTTGGAATTCACTGAACTAGAATTATAGGAAGTTTATAATCATGATCACCAGCCCCCATAAGACGATTAGATACCAGGACAGTACATACTGGCTGCTGTGTTTGCTTCATTCATGGCTTGTTTCAAACCTGCACCCTTTATATCAGTTCCAGGTTCAGTTTCAGCTTTACTTTACACAGTAGCCACGGGAGTGGCAAAGCTGCTTCCTTTAGCTTGAGAATGAATTTGTGATCCAGTTTTGTTCATAACTTCACTTACTACTGGCAACGTAGCATTGTATTTTTTTCCATACACTGAGAGTGCGCAATCTTCATTTGTCTTTCAATGAAATAAATAATGTCAGTGAAAGTAACCAAATAGTTGTGCCTTTCTTGCAGTTTACAGACTACCGATCTCCATTTTTCTGAAGTTTGTCCGACAATTTACTTACGGCAATCCTCAGATTAGCAGACGTCCAACTCACACTTGTCCTGTATGCCTTCCATGGCATTGCAACAGCCTCTAAGAAAAAGACTGCAATTTTGAAGAGCTTTCATGCCTTCTGATTTGATATGCGGCCATGAAAGAATCTTTTCCATATCGGCTGCAGCAATTTTGTGCTCATCATCAAAACGTTCCTGTACTAAAGCTTTTTGCCTTTAAATATCTTTACTCTGGGCCGGCCCACTGGCAACTTTTGACAAACTCTCTCGGTAACCTTTGGTGAATTGTTCAGGAAAATAGAGACGGTCACCATAATTATCAATCCGTCAGTGCTCTTCTTGAAAGACCTCTTAAGTGAATGAGACTGCAATAGATTGCCATTGAAGATTTGCATCTCTCTTATAGGCAGAGATGTGATGTGTTGTTGTTGCATCACTATGCTTGTTATTTCCTTTCACGTCCTTATGGTCTCCAGTGCAGCATTTATACACTTATTATCTGAAACACAAGCATCATCATACTGCAAATCAATGTCCTCAGGAGCACCTTGTGCTATTGATTATGACATAGGTGCAGAGTACCTCCTTGGTGCAGACTGAGAGTGAACACCCTGAACTACCCCTTGGAGTTCAAACTCGTGGTCCATAGACACCTGCTCATCAAAGGTATCCACATTGCCATTGAGTATGATGATCTTTTTTTGTTCCATGCCAACATAGGAACTCCCACCAGAGAACTATGCTGCTGGAACATGTTTAGCACCCACGACATTCGAAGCCCTTAGCACTTTAACTCCGGCCATCTTGGCTGGGATTTCTTCCTGCACCTTAAGCTGCTCCATCTCCCTCTGAAGCTGCCCTTTGACTCTCTGAGCTGTTTTGCCTGTTCTTCCTGGTTTCTTTGTAGCTGCTTCATTTTTTCCCCGAAGTTTCTCTTCCAGTTCTTCCAATGCGTATTTACCCCTCAATGTTTGTTGTCTTGTGTGTAACTCAGCTAAATCAGCCTCCTTTTTAATGTGTGCTGATGAGGTATCAGATGAGTCATTCTGCTGGCAATGGAAAGTTCTGTTCACATGCTAGATATGCTGTCTTCAGCATGTACATAATCCTGTAACTCATCACCTTTATCACCTTTATCACTCATCACCTTCACAGCCCGTACTCTGGTTTTGTAAATATTTTCATTTCTTCTAACAAACTGACCTTCAACATTGTAGCTATGTTTAATTTCTTGAAATAGTCTTGATTTCACGGTCACTGCTTCCAACTGGACTCATGTTGTTTTTCAATTGCACAAGCCAGACAAAACAACAACAAATACAATTCAGCTTACAACACTGGAAGCAATTCAATTCTTCAGCTTTTCAACAGAACCTAATGGTTGAACTCTTCACACAATAAATACTACATATATCCCTCAACCCAGTGGGGCGTGGCAATGATGATAATTCAAAACTGCGTTTCAAGCTCAAACACATGGCATGAATCAACAAAAAATCATTGCTTGTCACAAGCTGCTCTAGGATGCAGTACTCCTTATCGCACAGACATATCTGAATGCTGATGTTTGTTGATTATAACTGTCAAAAACTTTTGCAGACAGAATGCAGTGGCTAAACTAAACCAGGACAGATTCAAAACAATTGTTGCTAACCTGCGACCACTACAGAGAAAGTTATACTTGCATAATGTGCCCCCAGCTCCAGTGATTGCTCCAAAAGTCAAACTTTTATTCAATCCTTTACTAGAAATTAGCTAACATATGTAAAATCTTGAAGTGATGAAAATTAAGCATACCCATGTGTAAGCTAAGCACCATTCAGCATTATTCTGGAAAGATACGTCCCCTGCCGGTCCCAAGCTACAAACTGTCCTGAAATAAGCAAGAATACGTAACTTATTCCCTCAGCTTTTACTACGCCCCAAACTCATGTGACTAGTTACCACAATAAACACAATAAACCCTGTAACGCACAATACAAAACAAATAGAGAACAGATATGTGGCTCCTACATTGATTATCAATTCTCCCTCTATAATTCTCTTTTCAGAATTCAGTGCCCCTAATAGTTCCTCCTCATGTATGGGTTTCTAAAACTAGATGACATAGAGATCTAAGGTTTTTCTCTTTGGAACAAAACAGTATGAGAGGTGACTTGATAGAAGTGAATTGAATTGACTTTATTACTTAAATTCTTCATATACATGAGGAGTAAAAATCTTTACATTATGTCTCTGTCTAAATGTGAAATGTGCAATTATAGTAATTTATAATAAATATTATGTATTATATACAACAGGGTAGTCAATATAACATCGAAATACAGTTGCGTCAGCATCAATTAAGCAGTCTGACGGCCTGGTGGAAGAAGCTGTCCTGGAGCCCATTGGCCCTGGCTATTTTGTTGCATTACCATTTCCTGGATGGTAGCAGCTGGAATGCCTTGATAGAGTGGACAACTAGTGCCTTTTTCCCTGGGGCAGAAATGGCTTATATGAGGGGACATAATTTCAAGGTGATTGTCGGAACATATAGAGGCGTGTCAGAGGAAGTTAAATATGCAGAGAATGGTGGGTGTGTGGATTGTGCTGCCAAGGGTAGTGGTAGACATTAGGAACATGTTACAGACTCTTAGTTAGGCACATGAGTGAAAGGAAAATGATAGCCTATATGGGAGAGAAGTGTAAGATTATTCTAGTAACAGGGTAAAAGGTTGGCATCACATCATGGCCTGTACTTTGCTGAACTGTTCTAAGTTCTATGTTCCACTTTCATAGTTCTCTGTGCCTTTGCCATTCAAGGGCAGGTTTAGGTACTTCATTTGATACTCCATTTTGGTTCTTTCACCCTCTGACTATTACTTCCTTCCTGGGCTGGCTGGACCTGTTGGTGGTGATGCAGCAGTGACAGTCAGAGTGAACATTCATGTATTTGCCCACGTTTCTGTTCTTTCCACTGAGCTTTTCCTCCAGGTATCATTCAATGCAGAAGACTGCTGGTTTATCTTGTATGCCTAGCTCATGCAATATGGTTGAGATACCTCATGAGCAGCACCTCGTATTCCATCTAGGTAGCCACGAACCTGATGGCATGAAAATCAATATTTCTAACTTCTGGTAATTTATCCCTCCTTGCATTTTTCTCTTTTTCCATTCCCCATTCTGCTTCCCCTCTTACCCATTCCTTGTTCTCACCTGCCCATCACCTTCCTCTGGTAGACCACCTACTTCCCTTTCTCCCATGCTCCACTCCCCTCTCCTATCAAATTCCTTCTTCAGCCATTGACTTTTTCTACCGCCACCTTGACTACTGAATACTCTGCATCACCCAGTAGACATTATTCATGATAGCACCAATATATACTGTTGTATATTTAACTATATGTTATATATGCACTTTACATCAACTTGTACATTGATGGAATATTTTTATTATTTGTTAATATTATTGTGTTAATATTATTTTACATGCTGTTTGTGACATATGCACTTTGTCCTAAAGGAATGTTTTTTTCATTTAGTGGTATACATATGTACAGTTGAATGATGATAAACTTGAACTTGAATTTCTCACCTTCTCACTTCATACTCCTTTCCCAACCAACCCACCTTCCCACTCACCTTGCTTTACCAAACACCTGCCAGCTTGTATTCCTTATCCTCCCCCTACTTTCTGATTCAGGCTTCTAACTCCTTACTTTCCAGTGCTGATGAAGAATCTTGGCCTGAAACGTCGACTGTTTATTCCCCTCCATAGATGCTGCCTGGCCTGCTGAGTTCCTCCAGCATTTTGTGTGTTGCTCTTGAATTCATTCTTCTGATAGGATCAATTGTTTCTCAGTTTAGCATAGTTAGTTTACCTCACTGGTTCCCAACTTGGAGGTCCACGGACCCCTCGTTTAATAGTAGGGGCTGTTGATGTTCCTGTCTGTGTCTTATGGTGCATCGGGTGGCAACCTGCTGTTCTTCAGCATTCTTGTCTGTTATATACAAGACCGAGTTGCTAGCCCTATGCTCAACTCAGCATGGGTGGAAAGCATGCAAGGAGCCGGCTGGATTCGAACCTGGGACCACTCTCCTCGAAGTCTGGTGCTGATGCCACTACACTAGGGGTCCATGGCATAAAAATGATTAAGAAATTCTGTTCCACCTGATGCAATTATTGAATATTTTCAATGGGACTATTTGGCAAGTTATTTCAAAGAGTACTAAAGTTCAGTAATAAATCATTAGCCCACAGACTGCAAGGATAGGTAGCAACAACTCTGCCACTATTCTTCTCAACACTGGCAACCAAAATATGCATCCGCTGCCTCCTACTATACTCCCTAAACATTCATGACCGCGTGGTTAGATTTTGTTCTAACTTCGTTCACAAGTTTGTAGATGAATCCGCATTGCAAATAATGAGTGAAGAACAGGAAGGAGATAAAGAGCTTAGTAACACGGTGTCATGGCAACAACCTTTCCCTCACTGTCAGCAAAATGAAAGAGCTGGTTGTTGACTTCAGGAAAGGGAGCAGTGTACATGCTGCTGTCTCCATCAGCGGTGTAGAAGTTAAGAGGGTTCAGAGCTTCAAGTTCCAAAGAGTCAACATCACCAATAACCTGCCCTGCTCCAGTCACATTGACCCCACAGCCAAGAAAGCTCACAGGTGCCTCTGCTTCCACAGGAGGCTGAAGAAATTTGACCCTCATCAATCTGCATTGATGCACCAACGAAAACATCTTATCCAGATGCATCTCGGCTGGCAGAAGAACTAGCCGGCATGTGGTCACAAGAAACCGTATAGAGTTAAGGACATGGTGCAGCTCATCACAGAAAGCAGGCTCCCTTCCACAGACCTCACTGCCTTGGTAAATCAGTCAACACAACCGATGACCTCCACCACCCTAGACATTCTCTCTTCTCCCCTTTCACATCGGGCAGAAGTGTTAAAAGCCTGTAAGCACGTACAGCTAGGTTCAAGGTCAGCTTCTATCCTGCTGGCATAAGACTATTGAGCAGTCCCCTGTTTAATAAGGTAGACTCCTGGCCTCACGTTCCACCTTGTTATGACTTTGCGCCTTATGCCTGCACTGCACTTTCTCTGTTACGGTAATACTTTATTCTTTATTCTGTTATTGCTCTTCCTTAATGCACTGTTGACATGAAATATTCTGTATGGATTGTACGCAAGACAAGCTTTTCACTCTACCTTAGTGCATGTGACAATAATAAACCAAATTTTTTAAAACAATTTATCAAGGAAACTGGTATTCATTTGAAATTGAGAAAACTGAAAGCCAATAAACACCGTTTATTACAGCGTTACATTACAGCGTTTACATCCGATACTGAAAATTAGAACCCGAAGGTCAATTGGTAGTCCAAACATCAAAGCCCATTGGCTGAAGCCTGGAGACTGGAAGCTGGAGGCCTGTCCTGGATTTGGAGTTGGAGGACATTCCACATGTGCAGTGGGAGAGAGGAAAGGAGCTTGTTTTACTGTTGTGTTCCGTGTTGCTCTGCCAAGCATTGTAGACATGTTATGTTGGTTTCAGGGTTTTTTGCAACATTTATCGGTTGCCCCCAGTATATCCCTAGGGCTGTGTTGTTGTCAATATAAATGATACATTTCACAGTATGTTTCAATGCCATCATCATCTTCATTATATGTCGTGTTGCACGACATGGGTGATCATGGTCCATGACCATGATTGTTCTTGACAAATTTTTCTACAGAAGTGGTTTGCCATTGTCATCTTCTGGGCAGTATCTTTACAAAATGGGTGACCCTAGCCATTACTTTATTTTACTTTAATATCGCCAAACAATTAATACTAGAACGTACAATCATCACAGCGATATTTGATTCTGCGCTTCGCGCTCCCTGGAGTACAAATCAATAGTAAATATAATAAAAATTTAAATTATAAATCAGAAATAGAAAATAGAAAAAAGAAAGTAAGGTAGTGCAAAAAAACCAAGAGACAGGCCTGGATATTTGGAGGTTATGGCCCAGATCCCGGTCAGGATCCATTCAGCAGTTTTATCACAGTTGGAAAGAAGCTGTTCCCAAATCTGGCCGTACGAGTCTTCAAGCTCCTGAGCCTTCTCCCGGAGGGAAGAAGGATGAAAAGTGTGTTGGCTGGGTGGGTCGTGTCCTTGATTATCCTGGCAACACTGCTCTGACAGCGTGCGGTGTGAGGTGAGTCCAAGGACGGAAGATTGGTTTGTGTGATGTGCTGGGCTGTGTTCACGATCTTCTGCAGCTTCTTCTGGTCTTGGACAGGACAACTTCCATACCAGGTTGTGATGCACCCTAGAAGAATGCTTTCTACGGTGCATCTATAAAAATTAGTGGGGGTTTTAGGGGACAGGTCTATTATCAATGCTCTTCAGAGATTGTCTGCCTTGCATCAGTAGTCGCATAACCAGGACTTGTGATATGCATCAGCTGCTCATATGACCATCCACCACCTGGTCTCGTGGCTTCACATCACCCTGGTTTGGGGGGTGCAGAGCAGGTGCTACACCTTGCCCAAGGGTAACTTGCAGGCTATCAGAGGGAAGGAGCGCCTTACATCTCCATTCGTAAAGATGTATCTCCACCCAGCCACCCGATGTACATATGATAAATAAATCTGAATCTGAATCTTAGAGTCTACAGATTTTGTAGATACATTAGTTATCATTTGCCAGAATTCTATGGATTATGGAAGATTAGAGGATGAAAAAGTAGCTCCACTAATTGTAAAAGGGAAAGGGAAGACAGTGAAGTTATTAGAGTCTTAGGCTTGGTGGGGGGGGGGAGGAACGTATTCCCAAGTCACTGGCTGTAACCACTTCCAAACAATCAGCTACAATGAAACAGATGACACCATCTTCCATACCTGCAGTATCTATCAGCCAGAAGGTTAGGAGCAGCAGGGTTTTAAGGACATCATTATCTACATGTTCTCCTCCCCAATTTAGAACATTCTCTTGATCTGGAATAATGTCATCATACTGTCAGTGATACTGGGCTCTCTATCCAACAATGCTGAGGACAGTAAGGACTAAGGTGGGTCAAGGAGGCTCTCATCACTGCCTTCTCAAAGAATGAGAATGGTCAATAGATGTTGGCCCTACAGGTGTACACATACATTCTGTAAATGAGTAAGAAGTAACCGATGATTTAGAGGTCAGTGTAACTAATGGCCTAGTATCTAGCATCTAGATCTAATATCTTGTCTACCTTTAGCATCAGGGACCAAAGGTAAATTTCTTCTTCCATCCTCAGAAGTGAGGGAATAAAAAGCAGGCAATATAATTCTGCTTCCTCATATGTGCTACATCTTTATTGATTTCAATAAGACAAAAATACAGATACCGATATCCAAGTGTTAATACAATATTATCTGTTTTTTTTGCCATCAAAGGCAAATTTCAAGCCTAGGAAATCTCACTTTCTATCTTCCTTATTTCTCATGTTGAGTATTGACATACAAGCGAGCCACTGGTTCTCAAAGCAATCCAGTTAATCCCAATCCCCACAGCCTATTTTCTCCCACAGATTCATTAACTTCCCTGTTTCTTCTACCATCCATGAATATTTGGGATAACTTACAGTGGCCGATTAGCTCACCAAGCAACAGATCTTTGGGCTGTGGGAGGAGACCAAAGCCCTGGGGAAAGTCCACGTGGTGACGGAGAAACTGCACACTCTGCAAAGGAAACTCTGTAGGTCCGGGTGGAATCTGAGACAGCGGAAGTTTGAAGACAGAACCTGCACAGGACAGATTTCCAAGGCTTGAAATAACTTCAGTCGGCATGGAAATGGAGCTCCAGTACTTCTTGTTTTGAGAAACATTCTCCTAACTGTGGGTTGACCAGGATAAAGAAAATGAATGTTCGCTGATATTTACAAAAGCAGAGCTCACATGATTATAGAAATCGTATGCTAATTCTTTGTTCAAATTCAGGTCTGCCTTTGCTTCAGGAAAATGCAGCATGTTAGAAAAAAATTTGGCACAGTTAACAAAATCGTATGTTGTTATTTTTGCAACTTTCGATCCTTAACAGAATGATGATTTCCACAAAACTAAACATTGAAAATAGTCTCAACTACACCAAGTTATCAGCAAAAATAGCTTCCCCTTTCCTAATTTAGTAAGCCTTTAGGGATTATGTAGCTTTGTTTCATGTTATCTACTCATAAGTATAAGATTGTTCAAGTAATCAGCCCTTGGTTGTTTACCCATGTAATGTGATAGCTATACAAGCTTGTTAGCATACACAATTATCAAACTATAGATCAATTGTAACACTTATAGATCAACCGTTGTAGGCTTCTGATCACTCCCCTATGGGTCCCCTCCTCCTTCCCTTTCTCCTATGGTTTGCTCTCCTCCCCTATCAGATTCTTTCCTCTCCAGCCCATTATTATTCCGACCCACCTGGCTTCACCTTCTAGTTACCCTCTTTCCCCTCCCCCAACTTTTTATTCTGGCGTCTACCCCCCTTCGTTTACTTGGATTTCCCTTGGATTTCCAGCATCTGCAGACTTTCTTGCGTTTTACACCTGCCGACTGCCCCCAGCACATTCTTGGATAGTGTTGGTCACAGAGACATACAACCCATAGTCTGTGGCAAGCTATTATTCTACCTAGTCCCACCAATCTGCACCTGGACTGTAGCCCTCCTTACTGGCCCCATCGATGTACTTATCCAACTGTTCTCTTAAATGAGCATCCTATCAATCTGCATCACTGTATGGTACGGAATCTGCACTGTGGTGGACAGGAAAGCTCGACAACAGGAAGTCAAAACTGCCCAACGTATCAATGACATCAGCCTACCCGCCATCAAGAACACATACACAGAAAGGTGCCTGGAAAGGGCCAATGACATCATGAAGGATCCCAACCTCCCTGCTCATGGACTGTTTGTCCCACTCCCACCGGGGAGGAAGTCACGTAGCATCCATGCCAGGACAACCAGATTCAAAGGCAGTTACTTTCCGCAAGTAGTAAGGCTGATCAACACTTCCACCGACTAACCCACCCCTCCACACCCTCACCAGTACTATTTTATTACTTCCTGTCAGTCACCTTAAGTACAGAGACTCCTGTGCCTAGTGTCACTTTATGGACAGACAATCAATCTAAGTATTTAAGCTACCTTCTGTATTTATATTTATTGTTGTTTTTTTTATTATTATTGGGCCCTTTGTCTTATTATATTTTTCGGTGCCACATCAGGTCCAGAGTAACAACTATTTCGTTCTTCTTTTCACTTGCGTACTGAAAGTGACATTACACAATCTTGAATCTTGAAATGCTGAAATTGAAACTGTATCCATCGCTTCCTGCTCGCAGCTCATTCCACACTCTCACCACCCTCTGAGTAAAGAATTTCCCTTATCTGCTTACATTTACGTTATCTATTCCCCTCATAATTTTGTATATGTCTATCAAATATCCCTTCATTCTCTAACATTCCAGGGAATAAAGTCATTGATGTAAACAACACATTTCACTTTACGTTTCAATGTACATGTGACAAATAAAGCTAATATTGAAATTATAATCCAAATAACCAATGGTGAATATTTTGCTATTACACCTTGATGCCTGAACTCAGGGTAAAGGTTAACATCAGCATCAATGAGCATCACGGTCAACATCGGATCAGTTTGTGTGTGTGGACTTTACTCTGTGACTCTATCAGCGTCACCTGCTTGGTAGACACAAGGACCAACATTGCAATTTTGACACTATTATAATTTTTCTATTCTGGTGTCTTTAAGCAAATTCAAAACAATGCAGGAAATGTGAAATAAAAATCAGAATATGTTCAATAGCAATATTGATATTTCTTTAGTATTTCACCTTAACCCTTTGTCAGGATATATTTTAAACATGAGAGATTCTGCAGATGCTGGAAATTGAGAGTAACTCACAAAATGCTGAAGGAACTCAGCAGGTCAGGTGGCATCTATGGACAGGATTAAACAGTAGATGTTTTGGGCCGAGACCTTCCCTTTGACATTTTGGGGAGGATGTCAGGATATATTTATGTGTACTTACTGCATTTTTAGCTTTCGACTCAGATACTAAAGATAGATATGATATAGTCAGAAGCACGTGGCCAAGTGGTTAAGGCATTGGACTAGCGACCTGAAGGTCGTGAGTTTGAGCCCCAGCCGAGGGAACGTGTTGTGTCCTTGAGCAAGGCACTTAATCACACATTGCTCTGCAACGACACTGGTGCCAAGCTGTATGGGCCCTAATACCCTTCCCTTGGACAACATTGATGTCGTGGAGAGGGGAGACTTGCAGCATGGGCAGCCGCTGATCTTCCACACAACCTTACCCAGGCCTGTGCCCTGGAGAGTGAAGACTTTGCAGGCGCAGATCCATGGTCTCGCAAGACTAATGGATGCCTTTAAAGTCAGAAGCATAGAACACTACGGCACAGAAAAAGGCCCATTGGCCCATCTGGTATGTGCCAAGCTGCTTAGTCCATCGATCCACATATGGAACATAGCCCTCTATATCCCTCCCATCCATGTACCCATCCAAACTTCTCTTAAATGCTGCAATTGAGCCTGGATCTACCATGCCTGCTGGCAGTTCATTCCACACTTGCACAACCCCCTGACTGAAGAAGTCCTGTCTCAAATTCCTCCTAAATATTTTTCCTTTCACTCTTAACCTATGACCTCTAGTTCTAGTCCCACCCAACCTCGGTGGAAAAAGCCTACTTGCACTGACCCTGTCTATACCCCCATAATTTTGCACGGCTCTATAACATCTGCCTTCATTCTCATATGCTCTAGAGAATCTATTCCTAGCCAGCTCAGCCTTTCCCTATGAATTTAACAAGTTTCATATAAAAGAGACATCTACCAGCTTACATATCTACTGCATCAAAAACAATGATAATTACACGTGTGTTACTGAGAAGTGAGGGAATATTGTTTATTTGCCTGAAACACCTGGTAAATCCTGGGCAATAATTATAACCTTTAGGCCAGGTTACTGTGACATTTTTTTCTGCTGAGAATGCGATGTAAATGATACTGCTGTAGCTTTAGAGACTTTATGTAAACAAGCCAGCAGCTGATGATACTGAAGAAATTAAACTGAGGTTTGGATGGTGGGAATAGTCTTACACAGAAACTATCATGTATCCATGGGGATCTCTATCTCACAGAAGATGAACTGGACCAACCATAGCAATGAGAGTAGGTCAAATACTCTCTAACCTTAAACAAAAGGCACATCTGCTTTAATTTCTCACAACCACTTACCCACCATCAAAGCCTCATCTTGGGGATTTTAATAGAACATTTGTTATTTACATACCAACTGAAATAGAGGCTCATGCATTCTAACACGGACAGGTTTGTTTAATTGTTCTACCATCAAGTTTAATTTGGATATCCTCCATCACCACAAATACACTTTATTGGGTACACCTGTACATCTACTTGTCAATGCAAATATCTAATAGACCAATCATGTGGCAGCAACTCAGTTCATAAAAGCATGCAGACATGGTCAGGAGGTTCAGTTGATGTTCAGACCAAACATCAGAATGGGAAAGAAATGTAATCAAAGTGACTTTAACCGTGGGGTGATTATTGGTATCAGACTGGGGTGGTTTGAGTATCTCAGAAACTGCTGATCTCCTGGGATTTTCATGCATGGCAGTCTATAGAGCTTACAGAAAATGGTGCGAAAGGCCTGAAAAAACATCCAGTGAGTGGCAGTTCTGCAGGTGAAAATGTCTTGTCAATGAGAGAGGTCAGAAGAGAATGGACAGACTGGTTCAAGCTGACAGGAAGGTGGCAGTAATTCAAAAACCACGCTCTATAACGGTGGTGTGCAGAAGAGCATTTCTGAACACATCAAACCTTGAAGTGAATGGGCCACCGCAGCAGAAAACAATCAACATACACCCAGTGGCCAGTTTATCACATACGGGATATCAGTGGCTATGATTCACATTACTTATCCAGTACATATTCATGGTTACTTATTGATAACTGCAGTTTATGTTCTGCCACTTGATAGGGCACAGTAGCATTATGGTTAAAGTACTGTACTCGTATCTAGATAATAATTGATCTGGAACAATAAATTCAGTTATCAAGGTATGAATCACACCAGGATGTTTCAAAAGGGGAGTTTGAATATTGAATCTAGGTGTTATTGCTATTGATATTGATTTATTCTTGTCACATGTAGCGAAAAGCTTGTTTTGCTTACTGTCCATAGGTAAAGGCATCCGTTAGTCTTGCGAGACCATGGATCTGTGCCTGGAAAGTCTTCACTCTCCAGGGCGCAGGCCTGGGCAAGGTTGTATGGAAAACCGGCAGTTGCCCAAGCTGCAAGTCTCCCCTCTCCACGACACTGATGTTGTCCAAGGGAAGGGCAAGAGCCGATACAGCTTGGCGCCAGTGTCATCGCAGAGCATTGTGTGGTTAAGTGTCTTGCTCAGGGACACAACACAAGGCCTCAGCTGGGGCTCGAACTCACGACCTTCAGATCGCTAGTCCAATGCCTTAACCACTTGGCCACATACAGATCAAATTATTACATAGTGCATTGAGGTAGAACAAAGTAAAACAATAACAACTTAGAATAAAATGTAAAAGCTGCAGAGGAAGTGCAGTGCAAGATCATAATGAGGTAGGTCCATTTTATCGTACTAGAGGTCCATTCAAGACTCTGAAGACAGCAGGATAGAAGCTGTTCTTGTAGCCTGTGGTAAATGTTTTCAGGCTTTTGTATCCTCTGCCTGGTGAGAAAGGGGAGAAGAGAGAATGAAGAGGGTGGGCTCTCAGGAATTTTTTTTCAGTAAATGTTCTCAGGAAATAACGTAGTCAAGCTAAATTGGAATTGTCCATTTGAAGGTCTTTGCCAGGGCTTTTTGTGTATCAGCTAAAAGGGTAGAGGTACTTGTGTCCTGGTGCACACTTTGCTGTATACAAACATCAGAGTTTTGCAACCATGGAAAGGACAGACTGTTCCAAGAGGTTTCACGTCAATTTTTGTCTGAAAAGGTATAATCAACTTCTGGGCTCATTAACTCACATACAAACTGGATGGTAGTCAACCTTACAGTTACTGGCAGGCAGCTAAACATAACATTAAAGGGTTGAGATTGATCTTTGCTAAGCACGGAGCACTGAAATAACTAGCTTCTAACGACTGACCACCACTGATATTGCTTTTATTTTGGAGTTCTTTTATGTGCAGCGACATCAAACATCTATTCGTTGATGTTACCCACCTTCCAATGAAATATCTGTAGGGGTATTCAAAGAAACCCTGAAGATGCAAGCATTGTAAAGTTACTCATAGGGCAATGTTCTGAGCAAGCACCAGACCCAGTGACAAGACCATGCTGAAGTGGTGAATCTATAGTCTGAAAAGTCACTTGATTCCTATTGGAGCAACATAACAAAATGCTGGAGGAACTCAGCAGGTCAGGCAGCATCTATGGAAAGGAATAAAGAGCCGATGATTTGGGCTGAGACTCTTCGTCAGGACTGGTTCGTATTGGAAATCATGTCAGAAACATCTGGATGGATCAGAAGCTACATCTGCTGACACCAAAGGACTATTGGTTGCTAATCCATTGCTGATGTTGTATACTGCACATGTACTTTGATAATAAATGTACTTTGAACTTTTGAACTTTTGAACTTTGATGATCGTGTAGAATCAACCACCGTTTAAAGCTCATGAAACAGTAGTGACTCAAGAAGTTGCAAGTTCTTTGGTACCAGGAACAATTAGGGAAAAGTATATACAGTAGATGAGGAGGTCAAACCATTTAATGAAGCCAGTCAACAGCTCTAACTGTGAAGTGTTGAGTAACTTTTTTCAGTGCAAACGAAGTGTAACGTATTTGTATACAGTTATTAACTAAGTCAATGGTTGAAAGATATTATGATGTTATCACAGAATTGCAGTGTGGTTAAAACATAATAAGCCATTTGGCCTGTCAAATCTACGTAACAGCATTTCAGCTAGACTCACTTCCTGACCTTTCCTCATAACCCTGAAATTCTTTCCTTTCAGATACTTAGGCAGCTCCTATTAAAATGTTGTAATTGAATGTGCTGCTACTTTTAACCCTGTCATTGCATTCCAGTTCCTAAGCACCCACTATACTAAACTATATTTTTTCCTTTTATTTAGTTTTCTTGAAAATCATCTTCAATTATCCCTTGGCTCTTGTCCATCCACCAATAGGAACAGTTTATCTGTTATACCCTTATAAATTTAAATGACTCGCCCGCATAACTTACTCTGTTCTGAAGAGAGCAACTCCATCTTCTCCAGTCCATCCACGTTACTAAGTTTCCTCATCCTTGGAATCATTTAGTGGATCTCTTCCTCACTGTCTCTAAAGCTTTGATGTATTTCTGAAAGTGTGCCATCCAGAACTGGACATGCTATTCCAGCGTATAATAAACGCTCGCTAGGTCTTCTTGCTCCTGTACCTTCAGGGACATGTTGAATCAGAGCTAGTGTTACGTTCACCTATTAAGCAATCAGAAATTTGGTTTCAATTTATAATGGTTGTAAGCAATCAGCAGAAATTTGAGAAGTGAGAAAGACATATCTCCTTTTATGGAGTCATATGTCCCGGTGAACTTTGTTACAATGTTGGCATCACTGACAAATCTTCTGCCAACTCTGCCTTGGACGTCTTGGTTGGATCACTCTTTGTCTGCAGCCTTCCTTCTTGACCTTACCACCATGGGTGACCTAACCAGGAGCTAAGCATCAGATGGCTAAACTCCAGTTGGCATCACTCTTACGAGCATAGCATCTAACATGACGCTATTACAGCTCGGGGCGTTCTGGAGTTTGGAGCTCAATTGCGGCACTCTCTGTAAGGAGTTTCCACGTTCTCCATGTGACCTCATGAACTTCATCCGGGTGCTCCAGTTTCCAAAGACATAGCAGTTAATAAGTAAATTGGTCATTGTAAATTGACCTGTGATTAGGCTAGGGTTAAATGGGTGGATTGCTGGGAGGTGTGGCTCACTGGGCCAGAAGGAGCTGTTCTGTGCTGTATCTCTAAATAAAATTCTCAGGCACTCACACACTTCTCCACCACAACAAGGTGACAATCCTCAGAGAAGTGACCCTATGATGTAATGACTCTACGATGTCTAGTCTTTGACCAATAATATCAGGAGCTTATCAATGCCATGTGCTGCTTTTGTAGTGTATTGGTTTAATGGTAAATGTTGAAGTATCTTTTCTTAAACACGAGGAGGTCTGTAGTTGCTGGAAATCCAAAGCAACACACACAAATTGCCGGAGGAACTCAACAGGTCAGGGAGCATCTACAGAAAAGAATAAACAGTCAACATTTCAGGCCAATACTCTTCTTCAGGACTGAGGAGGAAGGGGGAAGATGCCAGAATAAAAAGATGCGGGGAGGGGAAGGAAGCAAGCTGGGAGGTGATAGGTGAAGCCAGATGGGTGGGAAAGACAAAAGTATGAAGAAGAAGGAATTCGATAAGAGAGGAGAGTGGACCACAGGAAAAAAGGAAGGAGGAAGGGACCCAGGGGAATGTGGTAGGCAGGTGAGAAGAGGTAAAAGGTCAGAGTGAGGAGTAGAAGAAAGGGGGAACAAAGTGAGTAATGACACCTATTAAACAATTTAATCAGGTGTAGCAACTCCTGGTTAGCCCTTGCGTAAGTGACTATATTATGCATGTTTAACTAAAGAACAAAGCCTTGCACCCCAGGGAGTCTGGGAAAGTGGTGAAAATGAATAAATATACTGTATAATGTTGTTATTTTACAATAAATGATAAGTGTTAATAAACATTTCATTTTTCTGCACTGTGCCATTGTTTATTACTTGGCCCCACTTAGATGAAGGATTCAAATACAGATCACCAAATAGTATGGACAGTCACAGTAAAATGTCACCTAAACAAGCTACGGGGAGGGGGCGAGAAGCAAATTTATAAGTGCTAGTCACAAAGGTAGAGCATAAGCACAAGAGATTCTGCAGATGCTGGAAGTCTAAAGTAGAACATACAAAATGCTGGAGGAACTCAGTTATAGAGAAAGGTTGAATAAGTTAGGACTTTATTCCATGGAGCATAGAAGAATGAGGGGAGATTTGATAGAGGTATATAAAATTATGATGGGTATAGATAGAGTGAATGCAAGCAGGCTTTTTCCACTGAGGCAAGGGGAGAAAAAAAACCAGAGGACATGGGTTAAGGGTGAGGGGGGAAAAGTTTAAAGGGAACATTAGGGGGGGGGCTTCTTCACACAGAGAGTGGTGGGAGTATGGAATGAGCTGCCAGACGAGGTGGTAAATGCAGGTTCTTTTTTAACATTTAAGAATAAATTGGACACATACATGGATGGGAGGTGTATGGAGGGATATGGTCCGTGTGCAGGTCAGTGGGACTAGGCAGAAAATGCTTCGGCACAGCCAAGAAGGGCCAAAGGGCCTGTTTCTGTGCTGTAGTTTCTATGGTTCTATGGTTCTATGGAACTCAGCAGGTCAAGCAGCATCCATGGAAAGGAATAAACAGGTGATATTTTGGGGTAAGACCCTTCATCAGGACCTGAAATGCCGTCTGTTTATTCCTTTCCGACGTGCTGAGTTCCTCCAGCATTTTGCATGTGTTGCGCAAAGGTAGAAGAATGCTTTGTGGTCAATTTAATGTAATGTAAATGTAGAGGAGATAAAGACACAAATACAAATGCTGCATGGCTGAAAGACAATCAGAAACTCTCAGCAATGCACAGTAAGGAGATTAGCTTCTGAAGGGAAAGGATGAGTTAATATTCTGAGTGCAAACCTCATCAGAGCTCATCTGCAATTGACGGTATCATTCTCAGAAACAGAATCAGAGTCAGCTGTGATATCACGAGCATATATTGAGACATTTCTTGCTTTGTGGCAGCAGTACAGTGAAATACATAATAAAAATCCTCTAATTTACAATCAGAAATAGATATAAAAAATTAAATAGGTAGTGCAAAAAGAACAAAAAAAAGAAAAAAATAGTGAGGACATGGATTCATTGTCCATCCAGAACTCTGATGGCAGAGAGGAAGGAAATGTTGGAAAGGCAAAGACTGCAACTCAGTATGAAGGTTACACCCAAAATCAAAGTTAAAGTTAAAGCAAATTTATTATCAAAGTACACATATGTCAACATATACAACCCTGAGATTCATTTTCTTGTGAGCATACTGAGCAAATCTGTAGAGTAATAACCATAACAGAATCAACGAAAGACTCCACCCACTTCTGTATTCCACCAATGTGCAAAAGACAACTAACTGTGCAGATACAAAAAGAAATAAAAATAATAACAAATAAGTAAGCAATAAGTATCGAGAACAGAGATGAGGAGCTCTTAAAAGTGAGTCCATAGGTCGTAGGAACAGTTCAGTCAGCACACACAAAATGCTGGAGGAACTCAGCAGATCAGGCAGCATCTATGGAAAAGAGTACAGTCGATATTTAGTGTGTGTTGCCTGGATTTCCAGCATCTGCAGATTTTCTCTTGTTTGTGATTTGAGGAACATTTCAATGATGAGCAAGTGAAGTTACCCTCTTTGATTCAAGAGTCTGATGGTTGAAGGGCAATAACTGTTTCTGAACCTGCTGGTGTGAGTCCTGAGTCTCCTGTACCTTCTTCCTGATGGCAGCAGCGAGAAGAGAGCATGAACTGGATGGTGGCGGTGGAGGGGGGGAGGGTGGCGGGGTTCTGTCCCTGATGATAGTAATAGCCTTACTCAGCTGAGGCAGGACTTGCCAGAACTGAGCCTGAGACTGCATTCTACTCCATTTGTTGTGGAAAGTACCCAGCCAGGCTTCGTGTTTCAGGTTCTGCTGGAATGCGCGCAGAGGTGAATATCCTGTTCAGATAAGATCTCCACCAGTAAAGAAATGCTGTCAGCACTCAAGTGATGTATGGCAGTCGCATAATAAAATGAGGAGCTGCTAGCCATTGGGTTTGAATGAGAAATCGAAAATTCTGGAAACATTCAGCCCTGTTAAAAGAGTAGATCTTCCTTGTCAGAGTGATGAATGATCTCTGACATGAAACATTAACTCTGTTACTCTTCCTACAGATGCTGCCTGACCTGCTGAGTGTTTTCAGCATTTTCCATTTTTATTTTATTTTTATTAATGCACTAAATTCTTTTTTCCAGTTTTAATTCCCCCTGGGATCAATAAAGTATGACTATGACTATGACTATGACTATGATTTCCGATTTCCATGTTGGCGCGTGGCCAAGTGAATAAGGCATTAGTCTAGTGATTTGAAGGTCGCTAGTTCAAGCCTCAGCTGAGGCAGCGTGTTGTGTCCTTGAGCAAGGCACTTAACATACATTGCTCTGCGATGACACTGGTGCCAAGCTGTATCGGCCCTAGTGCCCTTCCCTTGCACAACATTGGTGGTGTGGAGAAGGGAAACTTGGAGCATGGGCAACTGCTGGTCTATCATACAGCTTTGTACAGGCCTGCGCCCTGGAAACCTTCCAAGGTGCAAATCCATGGTCTCACAAGACTAATGGATGCCTATTTCAGATTTCTAGACAGAGGATCATTCTAAGAGTAGACGAGACATCTTGTTTCCTAATTTTTTCATTACCTTCATGTACTGACTGTGAATTATCTGATTAATCTCTTGTTTTACATCTGATAGGACCTGGTATTTACAGTTACAAAATAAAATATATTCTCTGGCTCAAATTCAGGAACTTTATTTATAAACAACTTTCCACAGGAATTCGGTTTGATTTTCTGTTCTTTAAACTACATTTACGTACATTTATCGATGCGTCATGGAAAGCATTCTCTCTGGGTGTATCACGGCCGATAACGGCAATAGCTCTGCTCATGATTGCAAGGTACTCCAGAGCTGTGGATGCTGCTCAGCAGATCTCAGGAACCAGCCTCCCCTCTCTGGACTCTGTCAAGACTCCTCACTGCCTCAGTAAAGCAGCAAGTAAAATCAAAGATCCCAACCACCCTGGACATTCTATCGTGTTCCTTCTCCCATCACGTAGAAGATGCAAAGGCTGAAACCATGTAACCATCAGCTCTGCAACTGTAACACTTTATTCTGCATTCTTTTATTGTTTTACCATGTACAATCTAAATGTACTGATGTGAGTTGGTGGCCACAGTGCCTGCTCAGGGAGTTTAGTGCTGTGTTCATCACAGCCGTCACATCCAACCCCACTCCCCAAGCCCCTGAGCATTAATGCCAAGGACACACTGGGAGAGCTTTGCAACATCATCACCTCTCCACAAAGTAAGCATCTGAATGGTCTCCTCATAATTGCAGGAGACTTCAATCATGTTATTTATTGTGGGGGGTTTTTTTGTTCTTTTTTTATATTGTGCTCTTTACGTTTATAGTGCGTTTTTCTTCTGCTGCATCAGATCCAGAGTAACAATCGTATTGCTCTCCTTTACACTTGCATACTGAAGAATGACAATAAACCATCTTGAATCTTGATGAAACAATCTGTATAGATAGTATGTGAAACAAAGATCTTCACTGTACCTCAGTACATATGATAATTATTAACCAATTTACAAAACAGGACCACTTGATTCCTGGATTTTATAATTAGAGGGATATTGTACAAAATCAAGGAAGTCATGTAGGCAAGGCCCACCACCGAGTATAGTGTCCAGTTCTGTTGCTCACAATTTTAAAGATTTAAAGGCCTCAGAACAGTTTAGAGGAAATTTACTGGAAGAATTTCAACTGTAAGGTTAAATTGGCTAAGCTAATGAAAGCAAGCCAAGAGGAATATTTGGTCAAGGAGTACAAGATTATCATTTAAATGAGTAAATAGAGATGTTCTCCTTATCAGGGGAAGGTTCAATGACCAAGGGAGGTATACTTAAAATTCTGGGCGAAAGGTATGAGAACAATTTTGGGGAAAGAAAACTTCTTTCCGTGGAGAGTGGTTATATTCTACCAGTAAGAGTGGTGGAAAAAGAGCTAATTAGTGCTTTGAAAGGGATTTGGATAGGCAATTGCAGAAAGGTACTGCAATTGTCAGGATCATAGGGATGGAGTAGGGATTGTTCTACAAAAAGCCAACAGAGCCTCAATAGACTGAGCGTCCTTGACAATTACAATTCAAAGACACATTAATTGTTTTAAGCGTTTCTTTAATATTAATGTCCAGGCAATATGCCAGAAGTTCTGATAAAATATCATCAACCTGAATCATTTACTTTGGTTCTGTCCCAGTAATGCAGCCTGAAATGATGGTTACTTCCAGCTTTTCCCGATTTTATTTCAGGTTTCCAGCATCCGTGGCATTCCTGATCAACAGACCACAGTAAGGCAAAGCAGTAACATCTCCGCCATGATTATGGCTGAGATTGAGAACATGAGGATAAATTTCAAACAACGGCTAGGCACAACCTCACTTACAAAGTTTTTTTAATTGGTATTCAGTGAGAATAGTAAAAATGCAAACATGCAAAGCTCTTAAGTTGAAGATCTAACAAATCTCGATACTAAAAGAAAAAAACATTAATTGTTACAAAAACATTTTAAACTCAAGTTTAATACAAACGCTTTAAATAAAATCAGCTTTTTTAATAGTAATATTTTGGAAGGATAAAAATTGATTGGCTGCAAACTGAAAAGTAAGTGATTGCAAAATAATTAATCTTTTATTTAAATGAAGAACACTGATTCAAAATTGAGTGATTGCGAAATATGAAGGAATAAAAGAGGACTAAAAGTGGCCTCGTTATTCAATGTACCTGCATACCAGCTTGTTGATATAAATATGTATCTAATCAGCCAATCATGTGGCAGCAACTTAATGCATAAAAGCATGCTGTCATGGTCAAGAGATTCAGTTGTTATTCAGACAAAACATCAGAATGGGAAGAAATATGATTTAAGTGACTTTGACCGTGGGGCTGCATGGGATGGTTTGAGTACCTCAGAAATTGCTGATTTCCTGGGATTTTCATACACAACTGTCTCTAGAATTTACAGAGAATGATGCAAAAAAAAAATCCAGTGAGTTGTGGTTCTTTGGGAGAAAGTGCTTTGTTAATGAGAAATGTCAGAAGAGAATGGCCAGACTGTTTCAAACAGGAAGGCGACATTAACTCAAGTAACCACATGTTGCAACAGTGGTGTGCAGAAGAGCATCTCTGAATGCACAACACGTCAAACCTTGAAGTAGATGGGCTACAGCAGCAGAAGACCATAAACATACATTCCATTGAGCGTAAACTTCTAGAAATTTAAATGTCTGATACTGGATGGGATGTAACCAAGGATACTTAAGGATGTTCTGTCATGGAGTAGTAGACAAATTAACCACATTTTTAAAAACTCATTAGCATTAACAACTGCATCAAATGATTGTAGAATAGCAATTGTATCCTTGTTAAGAAGGAAGAATATTCAAAACTATTACTTGGTCATGCATCTGTGGTAGGAAAATTGTTAAAAATAGAATTAAATAATATATGGATCAGAAAGAAAATTTAAGTTGTGAATTAGCTTGTTTTAATAAGCATAGAATTGTTAAATATTGAAACATAATGATCAGCCAAAGACCATTTAATTGGATAGATGTGTATAAACTAGCTTGCCCTAGTGTATGACCAATTTCCTTGATCACCTGGTAGTCGTCATTAAAATTATGGAACCAGCTAAGCTAGGGACTATTTCCATAACCAATGGACTCATTTATGTTCTCAGTATTATTTATTTACTTATTTTACTTGCACAGTTTGTTTACTTTTGCACGTTGTTTTTTTGGCTTGTATGTAGATTTTCATTGATCGTATTGTATTTCTTTGCTTTAATGTGAATGCCCACAAGAAAATGAATCTAGAGGTAGTATATGGTGACATATAACCATATAACAATTACAGCATGGAAACAGGCCATCTTGGCCCTTCTAGTCCGTGCCAAACTCTTATTCTCACCTAGTCCCACCGACCTGCACTCAGCCCATAACTCTCCATTCCTTTCCTGTCTATATATCTATCCAATTTAACTTTAAACGACAACATCGAACCTGCCTCAACTACTTCTGCCGGAAGCTCGTTCCACACAGCTACCACTCTCTGAGTAAAGAAGTTCCCCCTCATGTTACCCCTAAACTTTTGCCCTTTAACTCTCAACTCATGTCCTCTTGTTTGAATCTCCCCCACTCTCAATGGAAAAAGCCTATCCATGCCAACTCTATCCCCCTCATAATTTTAAATACCTCTATCAAGTCCCCCCTCAACCTTCTACGCTCCAAAGAATAAAGACCCAACTTGTTCAACCTTTCTCTGTAACTTAAGAGATGAAACCCAGGTAACATTCTAGTAAATCTTCTCTGTACTCTCTCTATTTTGTTGACATCTTTCCTATAATTCGGTGACCAGAACTGTACACAATACTCCAAATTTGGCCTCACCAATGCCTTGTACAATTTCAAAATTACATCCCAACTCCTATACTCAATGCTCTGATTTATAAAGGCCAGCATACCAAAAGCTTTCTTCACCACCCTATCCACATGAGATTCTACCTTCAGGGAACTATGCACCATTATTCCTAGATCCCTCTGTTCTACTGCATTCTTCAATGCCCTACCATTTACCATGTATGTCCTATTTTGATTAGTCCTACCAAAATGTAACACCTCACATTTATCAGCATTAAACTCCATCTGCCATCTTTCAGCCCATTCTTCTAACCGGCCTAAATCTCTCTGTAAGCTTTGAAACCCTGCTTTATTATCCACAACTCCACCTATCTTAGTATCATCTGCATACTTAGTAATCCAATTTGCCACGCCATCATCCAGATCATTAATATATATGACAAACAACATTGGACCCAGTACAGATCCCTGAGGCACACCACTAGACACCGGCCTCCAATCTGACAAACAGTTATCCACCACTACTCTCTGGCATCTCCCATCCAGCCACTGCTGAATCAATTTTACTACTTCAATATTAATACCTAACTATTGAACCTTCCTATCTAACTTTCCGTGTGGAACTTTGTCAAAAGCCTTACTGAAGTCCATATAGACAACATCCGCCGCTTTACCCTCATCAACTTCCCTAGTAACCTCTTCAAAAAATTCAATAAGACTTGTCAAACGTGACTTTCCAAGCACAAATCCATGTTGATTGATCCTAATCAGATCCTGTCTATCCAGATAATTATATATACTGTCTCTAAGAATACTTTCCATCAATTTACCCACCACTGACGTCAAACTCACAGGCCGATAATTGCTAGTTTTACTCTTAGAACCCTTTTTAAACAATGGAACAACGTGAGCAATATGCCAATCCTCCGGCACCATCCCAATTTCTAATGACATTTGAAATATTTCTGTCGGAGCCCCTGCTATTTCCACACTAACTTCCCTCAAGGTCCCAGGGAATATCCTGTCAGGACCCAGACTTATCCACTTTTATATTCCTTAAAAGCACCAGCACTTCCTCTTCTTTAATCGTCATAGGTTCTATAACTACCCTACTTGTTTCCCTTAACTTACACAATTCAATATCCTTCTCCTTAGCGAATACCGAAGAAAAGAAATTGTTCAAAATCTCCCCCATCTCTTTTGGCTCTGCACATAGCTGACCACTCTGATTCTCTAAGGGACCAATTTTATTCCTCACTATCCTTTTGCTATTAATATAACCGTAGAAACCCTCTGAATTTATTTTCACCTTAATTGCCAAAGAAACCCCATATCTTCTTTTAGCTTTTCTAATTTCTTTCTTAAGATTCTTTTTACATTCTTCATATTCCTCGAGCACCTCATTTACTCCATACTGCCTATATTTATTGTAGATCCCTCTCTTTTTCTGAACCAAGTTTCCAATATCCCTTGAAAACCATGGCTTTCTCGAACTTTTAACCTTTCCTTTCAACCAAACAGGAACATAAAGATTCTGTACCCTCAAAATTTCACCTTTAAATGACCTCCATTTCTCTATTACATCCCTCCCATGAAACAAATTGTCCCAATCCACTCCTAAATCCTTTCGCATCTCCTCAAAGTTAGCCTTTCTCCAATCAAAAATCTCAACCCTGGGTCCAGTCCTACCCTTCTCCATAATTATATTGAAACTAATGGTATTGTGATCACTGGACCCGAAGTGCTCCCCAACACATACCTTCGTCACCTGACCTATCTCATTCCCTAACAGGAGATCCAACACTGCCCCTTCTCTAGTTGGTACCTCTATGTATTGCTGCAAAAAACTATCTTGCACACATTTTACAAATTCCAAACCATCCAGCCCTTTTACAGAATGGGTTTCCCAGTTGATGTGTGGAAAATTAAAATCTCCCACAATCACAACCTTGTGCTCAGTACAAATATCTGCTATCTCCTTACAAATTTGCTCCTCCAAATCTCGCTTCCCATTAGGTGGTCTATAATACACCCCTATAAGCGTTTTTACAACTTTTCTATTCCTCAATTACACCCAAATAGCCTCCCTAGACGAGTCCTCTAATCTATCCTGCCAGAGCACCGCTGTAATATTTTCTCTGACGAGCAATGCAACACCTCCCCCTCTTGTCCCTCCGATTCTATCACACCTGAAGCAATGAAATCCAGGAATATTTAGTTGCCAATCACACCCCTCCTGCAACCATGTTTCACTAATAGCTACAACATCATATTTCCAGGTATCAATCCATGTTCTAAGCTCATCCACCTTTCTTACAATGCTCCTAGCATTAAAATAGATGCATTTAGGAAACACTCCATCTCTTACTCTCTGTTTATCCCTGATGGTGCAAACAAATTTGTTATCTTTTTCTTCCCTCTCCCCTACATCTTCGGTCTGAGTGCTCCCGTTCTCTGTCCCCTGCTTATCCTCCCTCACACACTGTCTACTGGCTTTCTCTATTTGTGAACTAACCTCCTCTCTCCTAGTCTCTTCAATTTACCCACCCCCCAACCATTCTAGTTTAAAGTCTCCCCGGTAGCCTTCACAAATCTCCCTGCCATGATATTGGTCCCCCTAGGATTCAAGTGCAACCCGTCCTTTTTGTAGAGATCACACCTGCGCCAAAAGAGGTCCCAATGATCCAGAAACTTGAATCCCTGCCTCCTGCTCCAATCCCTCAGCCACTTATTTATCCTCCACCTCATTGCATTCCTACTCTCACTGTGGCAGGAGGCAGTAATCCCAAGATTACTACCTTTGCAGTTCTTCTTCTCAACTCCCTTCCTAACTCCCTATAATCTCCTTTCAGGACCTCTTCCCTTTTCCTACCTATGTCATTGGTACCTATATGTACCACGACCTCTGGCTCCTCTCCCTCCCACTGCAGGACATCTTGGACACGGTCAGAAACACCCCGGACCCTGGCACCAGGGAGGCAAACTACCATCTGGGTCTCCTGACTGCGTCCACAGAATCACCTATCTGACCCCCTAACTATCGACTCCCCTACTACTACTGCCCTCCTCTTCCTTTCCCTACCCTTCTGAGCTACAGGGCCGGACTCTGCCACTGTTGCTTCCCCCAGGTAATCTGTCCCCCCAACAGTACTCAAACAGGAGTACTTATTGTCAAGGGGCACAGCCACTGGGGTCCTCACTAGTACCTGACACTTCCCCTTCCCCCCACTAACCGTGACCCACTTGTCTGCCTCCCGTGGCCCCAGTGTGACCACCTGCCTGTAACTCTGCTCTATCAACTCCTCACTCTCCCTGACCAGATGAAGATCATCGAGCTGCAGCTCCAGTTCCCTAACACAGTCCTTTAGGAGCTGCAGCTTGGCGCATTTGGCGCAGATGTGGACATCCGGGAGGCTAGGAGACTCCAGGACCTCCCACATCCGACACTGAGAACAGCAAGCTGCCCTTACACTCATACTTCCCCCTTTCCTCAAATAACAGGGAAAATTGAAAACCAAACCTACTTTGCCTCGCCCGTTTCTGCCTAATCCCGTTGAGCCAAAGCCTTTAAGCCTTCACTCTGCTCCCGGCTCACTCTGCTGCCTGCTGTATACGGCTGTGTTCCTTTTAAATCTTCCGCACTTCACTGCCCGACGTCACATGCCTGCACAGTCCCGCCTCTCTTAACTCCGATAAGAAAAAGAAAAAACCAAAATGGCTTTTGCCGCACTCCCACTCCAATCCTCAGACTTCCTTCTCCGAATATAAATTTGCATTGAACTTTGAAATATCAATTTATTTCTGCCTTAAAAGATGCAATTCCCTGCATCCATAACTTCTAGGGAATTCTGTTTTTTTCCTAAATTTCTTTTGTGGAAGAAGTGTTTCTAAATTTTCATCCCTAATGACCGAGTTCTAAAATATGAGATTATGCCCTTTAGTTGTAGATTCTTTCACCAGCAAAAGTATTTACAGTTCATCTAGAAAGAACGGAAAAAGTAGGAAAAGAAGTGGGGTCTCTGCATTACTTTTCAGTAGGATTATGGCTGATTTGATCTTTTCCTTCAACCTCACATCCTCTTCCTATTTTCAAATCCATATAGTATTCCAAGACTCCCTCCATCTCCTCTTCTACTCAGTCCTGTATTCTTAAGGACTACCAGTCAAGTTCTTACAGTTTAACCCTCTGAAGCCAGGCATTATTCTGTGCTACACTACTCGATATATACTGTATCCTTCCTCATGTCAAGTCAAAATAAATTTATTACTGAAGTATGTATACATCTCCAGATACTACCCTGAGATTCATTTTCTTGCAGGCATTCACAGGAAAAAAAGAAATACAATGAAATTTAGAAAAATATAATATACATAAAAAAGACCGACAACAACAAATTTGAAAAAGAAGACAAATTGTGCACATAAAAAAATTAAGTAGACAATGACACTGAGATCATGAGTTGTAGAGTCCTTGAAAGTGAGTCTATAGGTTGGGGTGTCAGTTCAGCAATGAGGGGAGTGAAGTTATCCATGATGGCTCAGGAGCCTGATGGTTGTAGGGTAATAATTGTTTTTGAACCTGGGGGTGCGGGACAAGTACAGAACTTCTGCTACTTAGGAAGCTGGGTGACATCAGATGGCAGGTGCGACATGGACATCAAAAGAAGAGTAGGGATGGCAAAAGACACCTTTACGAGAATGAAGAGTATACTGACCAATACTAAACTAGGCATGACAACCTGCCTCAGAGTACTGAAATGTTACGTTTATCCAGTTATGTTATATGGCTCAGAATGTTGGACAATATCTAGTAACATGAGGAAATGAACTGAAGCAGCAGAGATGTGGTTTTTGAGGAGGATGAAAAGAATATCATGGACGAAACGAATATCTGATGAGGATGTCATGAACAGAGCAAACACAAAAAGAGAAATAATGTATGAGATCATGAAAAGGCAATGTAACTTCATTGGACATGTGATTAGGAAAGAGGAGTTAGAATGCACGGTAATTATGGGAAAGATTGAAGGGAAGAAAGCAAGAGGAAGACAAAGACAAATGATGATGGAGACAGCAGCTTGAGAACCGGAAATCAATACCAATGAATTGATCCACTTGACCCGAAACAGGAGTGCGTAGGCCACGGCAGTCAAAGCTCAGACCGGGCACGGCACCTGATGATGATGGTGATGGTCTGGGACCTCAGTTTCCTGTACTTCCTGCCCGTAGTTGTGAGAAAAGAACATGGCCTGGATGATGGAGATCCTTGATGATGGATACTGTTTTCTTGAAACAGTGCTCCTTGTGCTGTAAATGTGCTCAATGGTGGGGAGGACTTTGCCTGTGAAAGACTGGTCTGTATCCACCACTTCTTGTAGGCATTTCCATTTCTGCTCATTGGCATTTCCATAGCAGGCCATGATGCAACCAGTCAGGACTCTTCCCACTCTGTATCTATAGAAGCTTGTCAAACTTTTTGATGACATGCTGAATCTACACAAACTTCTAAGAAAGTAGAAATGCTCCAGGTGACCTCCAGAGTGAATCTTCATACAAGTATCTCCCACTCTTGATATTTTATCTCTTCTGTGATAATTCCAAATTTCTATCAACTATTTTGATTGTCTCACTAGTTTCTGGCAATATCAATACTTAGACCACAGTCCCCCAATCCTAGTCTGTTAACAGTTAGAAAGTACTTTGATTTATCTTCTTTGTGCCCAGAGTGGATGACCAGAGCACTTCCTTGAAATTAATTCCACTCTCTGTAGTCCTATTTACTTACTAAATCATTCTGAGCTTTTAGCCGTTCTTTTGTTCGTCCAGATTTAGTCTCATCTACCAGCTTGGATATCCAATTCTTGACATCTTCATCCAAATTATTCATAAATATAGTAAAGCCGCATAATTATGGGGTGAAGGATGAAGATACCAAAGGAGGTGTAAGACACTGCTTCCATCTGCTAGCCTGCAGGTCACCCTTGTGTAAGGTATAGCATCTGTTTATTTGCCCCCTGGTCAGGGTCACGTAAAGCCATGGGTGGTGGATGGTCATATGAGCAGCTGGTACATATCACAAGTCCTGTTAATGTGACCACCAATGCCAGGCAGACAATCTCTGAAGAGTATTGATAATGGCTGGAGTCACCCGTCTTTGAAAAGACATAGCACAGAAGACGGCAGTGGAAAACCTCTTCTCTAGAAAAATTTGCCAAGAACAGCCATGGACATGGAAAGACTATGATCACCCACATTGTACAGCATGGCTCATAACGAACGAACGAAGGCCAAAGAACAGATTGCAAGGCAATACCATGCAAATCTGAGAACACGCTGTTTAATCCCACTCTCCAGGGAGAAATTAGTGAAGTGTTAAATATATGCGAGGTAATAAGCTACCACTTGTACTAATTCCTGTACATTTTAATTGTATTGTATATTATGGTGTTCCATTCACTTTAAGGATGCTGATATTTCTCTTTCAAGACCAGGATGTAGAATTTGAAGCATATGCTGTTGTTGTATGTGTGGTTGTTTGTATGAGGCAATAAAAGAGTCATGTCTTTATTTTACCAAGCACAAATGTGTGTGTTTAATCACAATTCTTGTAGCTAAATCATCAAGTTCCATGCTGAAGAGAAGCAGTTACAACGCCAGCAGATATTAATGTACGTTTAGTGCTGGTGCCTTAAAACAAATTTCTCTACCAATTTATTTCCAACACTGGCCAAAAGCTAACGCACAAAATGCTGGAGGAACTCGTCAAGTCAGGCAGCATCAATGGAGGGGAATAAATAATTGGCGTTTCAGGGAGAGACCCTTCTTCAGTCCTGATGTATGGTTTTGGCCTGAAACTTCACCCCTCCATACATGCTGAGTTCCTCCAGCATTTTATATGTGTTGCTCAAAATTTCATAGCTTGCATTTATGAGGGAAATCTAACACTGGTCAGGCAGCATACATGTAGAGAGAAAGAGAGTCAATGTTTTAGGGTAACGACCAATCATTAAAATTCTCTCTCCATGGATGCTTCCTGAACAATTGATGACTTCTAGCTTTTCCTTTTTTTTAACAACCACTTTGCTTAAGTTCATCTTCTCACTCTTTTTCGATATAGTCTGTCTGGACAGGGACTTTCAGCAGATATATATAAAACGTGCCAAGTCACCTGACTGGAGCCACACTTGTGGTTCCCACACTCTGTGCGTACTCAAAGTTGATGCTGACGACCCATCACAATGGAACTTGGCAACACCACCACTTTTGAGGTTTCCCTCCAAGTCGCCCACCATCTTGTTTCACTTGCCCTTCATTAGTGCTGGAATTCTCAAGGGTACTAGGAATGAGCAATAAATACTGACCCAAACTCAAATGTCCACTTCCTAAAAAGTGTAGTAAAGCAGACAAAAAGGAAAGATTTCATAATTCCCATTAATTATACAGTCAGTGGCTATGTATATGAATTTGGTGCTTGTTATCTAAAAGGAGGGTATTGGGTTTGTCTAGAGGATTTAATTAAAAATGGGCTCACAGATTGTGGGCTTGTTTCTTATAATTATCCTCTATCTTTCTTACCTGTCAATAATTGGACATTCCTGAAATTTGCTTGGTAGATGATAATTATTACGTTGCTACTTCAAGCATACCTGACAAGAAGGGATCTTTAAGTTGCAATTTTGCATCTCCCCCTCCCCCTCCAGCTTTCAAATCCCTTACTCACTCTTCCTTCAGTTAGTCCTGACGAAGGGTCTCGGCCTGAAACGTCGACTGCGCCTCTTCCTATAGATGCTGCCTGGCCTGCTGCGTTCACCAGCAACTTTGATGTGTGTTCCTTGAATTTCCAGCATCTGCAGAATTCCTGTTGTTTAAGTTGCAATTTGTGTTTTTTTATGTTTTGAGGGACTTCAGTTTTGACTGGGCAAGTGTTATCCAAATCTTTTGCAAAAGCACCTATTCAACTGGAGATAGATTATTATTAATGATACTGCTGAGGGCTTACTTAGATATGTACCTATTGCTCTTTCACCTAATTTTTATTTGATGGCAGAGTGGGATGGAGTTATTTACCATAATGAAGCTATTATTAAAAAATAGAATGAGTTATCCAAGACTATTATAGATCTTATGGGTTTAGTGGAAACAAACAGATCAATTGTCTTTGTCCCTGCCTTGTGCTTAGAGATGGAGGTTACAATTTTGCTGAACGGTTCTATGTCTTCCATTTTGTGAGATGAAGTTACTTTGCTTTCAGTGTTTTAAAGAAGACGCAGTGGTGTTTCAGGTAATCTGTGGGACTGGAGATCATTTCCAAATAAGAAGTTAGTTGTGAGATGTTCTTTGGTTGGATATAACATGCAGGTTTGCGAATGGGTTGGTGCCTGCCTGGAGTGATTCGAGCTGGTTACTGAAGAGAACAAAGATTCATGAAGTACCAACTGTCACCTGCTGGGAATAGGACATCAGTGGATGCCGGTCTGGAATAGAGCCAATAAAAAGGTGTTAAAGGTCAGACACATGACCTACAGCCAATGACAATGGAATGCAACCTTTGAATTGATAAGAAATGAATATAAAGGTGATCACTTTGACTGTGCTATCAGCAATTACTCCGGAGAATCACCATTGCGAGGAAGAACCCCCATGCCAGGGGTTGGCAGAGGGAAGGATCGATCGTCTGGTCAATAGAGATCCCCTATTTCAGTGTTATAAATTGGACAAGTTGTCTGAGTGAGTGTTGGTACAGAGAGAACGGTAGAATTCATATTCTAAGTTGTCGGCCCAGGTCAACATAGTTACATCATTGTTCGTGCAGAAACAATAAAGCGCAAGCTTCGATTAATTATGAGTTGCAGAATGAGTTTCCTAGCCTAGTTCCGTTGATGAAGGGTCGACAATACAAAGATTGGAGGAGGGGCAGGTAGTGTTCAGAAAACAGAAAGACTGCAGAAGAGCCGATTTGGAGAATGGGCAAGAAAGTGGCAAGTGAAATACAATGTTGGGAAATGCATGGTCATGCACTTTGGTAGGAGAAATAAATGTGCAGACTATTTTCTAAATGGGGAGAAAATCCAACAATCTGTGATGCAAAGGGACTTGGGAGTCCCCCTTGTGCAGAACACCCTAAAGGCTAACTTACAGGTAGAGTCAGTGGTGAGGAAGGCAAATGCAATGTTAGCATTCATTTCAGGAGGTCTAGAATACAAGAGCAGGGATGTGATGCTGAGGCTTTATAAGGCAGTGGTGAGGCCTCACCTTGAGTATTGTGAACAGTTTTTGGCTCCTCATCTAAGAAAGGATGTGCTGGCATTGGAGAGGGTCCACAGGAGGTTTACAAGGAGGATTCCGGGAATGAAAGGGTTATCATATGAGGAACGTTTGATAGCTCTGGGTCTGTACTCACTGGAATTTAGAAGGCTGATGGGGAAATCACATTAAAACCTTTTGAATGTTGAAAGGCCTATACTCCGTAGATGTAGAAAGGATGTTTCCCATGGTGGGTGAGTCTAGGACAAGGGAGCACAACCTCAGGATAGAGGGGCGTCAATTTAAAACAGAGATGTGGAGAAATTTCTTTATCCAGAGGTGGTGAATTTGTGGAATTTGTTACCACAGACAGCTGTGGAGGCCAGGTCATTGGGCGTATTTAAGGCAGAGATTGATAGGTTGAGGAGTGGGGCTGAGGAGGGGAAAAAAGGAACAGCCATGATTGAATGGCGGATCAGACTCCATGGGCCAAATGGCCTAATTCTGCTCCTATGTCTTATGGTCTTATGATCTTATTATTAATTATCTCCTGTCCTAATAAAGTAGCCACTGAGTGTATATTCTACTGAGAAATAAAGGAGGATAAATCATCTATGGCTAATTAATGTGGTTACGCCTAGTGTAAAATTGAAAGGAAGTGTAAATAACATTACAACGATTAGTAGTAGGCTGGAAAATTGCAAGCAGTTTAGACAGCATCAAAAAAAGACTGAAAACATATTAAAGGGTGAGAAAATGAGAGTAAACTAACAAGAAGTTTTTAAAAAGCCATTAAGAATTTCTACAAGGATATAAAAAGAAATATAAGCTAAATATTATTTCCTTGGAAATTGAGATTGGGAAATACATAAGGGAACAAAGAGAGCTGGCAGATATTTTGACCAATGGAAACTCAGCAGATAAAAGGGAAGGAGAGACTGGAGTAGGAAGAGGAATTAAATCACTGAGGATTTATAATACAGAAATAAACTATTTGGTTAATCTGCTCCATACCAGTGTTCATGCTACCCATAACCCTTCTGCGACCATTCTTACCATAACAACATCATATGCCTGAATCCTTTATCCCCTTATGCATTTATCCAGTTTCCCATTAAATGCATCAATGCCATTGGCTTCAAACAGTCCTTACAGTAATGAATTCCACATTATAATTACGATCTTGGTAAAGTGATTTCTTCTAAATTCCTTTTTGGATGTATTAGTGACTACTTTATGGTCCCTTGTCTGAGCTCGCAAGTGGAATCGCTCTTTTTCACTTCAACAGTATTTAACAGTCCTGAAGGTCTACATCAATTCACAATGCACAACAACTTCAAGACCACCTCTGCTTTTAAGAGATGATAGTTCACTCCTGATAGGCAGAACCTCATAGTAGGGTAGTAGAGCTACTAGGACTTGATGTTTCAATCCCTATGGTAAGTTGGCACTCTTGACGTCGGCAGTGGGCTTGGAGTGGTGACGAGGAGGGAGGGTAGGTACGTCATCGGGGTCATCAGGTGGACACCCTCCTTCTTTGACGTTTTGTTGATAAGCCCACGACATCTCCAGAGGGATCAACGGTGCTACCTAGCATCCCAAATATACCCCCCTCAGTTCCATACCCTCCTGTCTTCATCTTGCAGCCCAGTTGTTGTCTTTCCTTTTAACCCAAATCCAATTGCTGCTTTCTTCTGCTGCATTTGACAAGGACTTGATTGCTTGTTGGAGGGAGTGACCCCTCACCCCCATCTTCTTCAATAGACTGGTCGTAGATGTAGCAACGAATCCCCTGCATCCCACTTCTACAGGGAAAATCTTGGTCTTCCAGCCATTCTGGGCAGCTTCAGTTGCCAGTTCAGAGTACTTGGTCTTTTTCCTCTCATAAGCTTCTTCGACACCATCTTCCCATGGTACTGTCAATTCCACAACATATGCCTGCTTAGAGTGTTGTAGCTGCAATGTCTGGGGGAAACACAAGCTTTTTTTCCAAGTCCACGTCCATTTTACAATCCTGAGCAACCTGCAGAATGCTTACATCTTTTGATGTTATATGGTTCTCTGGAGGTTGGCCTGCTGGTATAAATCTTGTGATGTGAACATATAAGTGGGGCCATTCTTGACTTGTGAAGTAATGTAAAGGCACGTTGAAACACTAGCATCTGGGGAAGTTGTGAGAAATGAAACAACCAGATGGAAATCAGAGTACTGGTATAACTGAAGAAGTTTGGTATGAGTCCCCAGAGCCTGAGAACTTTCTACTGGGGCACAACTGAGAGCATCCTGACTGGCTGTATCACTCCCTGGTATGGGAACTGTACCTCCCTCAATTGCAGGACTCTGCAGAGAGTGGTGTAGACAGCCCAGCGCATCTGTAGGTGTGAACTTCACACTATTAAGGACGTTTACAGACACAGGTGAGTAAAAAGGGCCCGAAGGATCATTGGAGACCCGAGTCACCCCTGCCACAAATATTCCAGCTGCTACCATCTGGGAGACAGTACCACAGCATTAAAGTCAGGACCAGCAGGCTCTGGGACAGCTTCTTCACAGGCCATCAGACTGATTAATTCACACTGATACAATTATATTTCTATGCTACATTGACTGTCTGTTGGACATACTATTAATTACAAATTACTATAAATTGCACATTGCTCATTTACACAGAGAAGTAACGTAAATATTTTTACTCCTCATGTATGTGAAGGATGTAAGAAATAAAGTCAATTCAATTCAATATTGCAAAGGTGCACGGGGACAGTGCCACCTTCATATTCACCTTCATGTGCCTCTTTCTCCAGACTGGGAAGGGAATTACTTCTTCATAGTTGCTGGGTTTAAATCATGGAATTCCCTCACCAAGTTTGCAAGTTTTATGTTTCCCAAGAGGCTGGGAGGTCAAGAGCATACGGCCTGACATAGAGTGGCCAATGCACAGGATTGGAAAAAGCTGCAGATGGCTGAAAACTCGGCCAGCTCCATTGTGGGTGCTCACCTCCCCAGCATTGAGGATATTTTCAAAAGGTGATGTCTCAAATAGGTGACATCCATCTTTAAAGGCCGCATCACCCAAGGCGTTCTCTCTTCTTATTACTATCATCAGGGAGAAAAAGCATGAAGGAACATACTCAACATTTTAAGAACAGCTTCTACCCCTCTGCCATCAGATTTCTGAATGGACAATGAACACCACCTCACTATTTTTTCTCTCTTTTTTCACTATTTATTTAATTTTTAATGTGTATTTCTTGTTGTAATTTATAGTTTTTTTATGTATTAAGCTGTACTGGTGCCACAAAACAGCTAATTTCACAACATGCAGTTTGTCAGTGATAATAAGCCTGATTCTAATTCTGGTTCTATTTCAAGTCCTTCGGTGAGAAGATCTCTCTCAACGCAATTGTAGATTCAAAACCCACCCCAGAGGCAAAATCGGGGCCAGCTGTCCAAGAGTAGTAAAGAGGGAGTGCCATGCTATCACAGGCTTCGCCTTTTGGTTGAAGCATTATATCGAAGCCCTGACTGTCCTCTCTGGTATATAAGAAATGAAAAAACTTGTCCTTGGAAAAATGGGTCTAGCTTAGATGTGAGCCTTGGTAAGCATGGACCAGTTGGGCCAAAGGACTTGTTTCAGAGCTGCATAACTCCATGAGTCTAACAAGCACTATGGGAGCATCTTCAAGAGATGACTGTAGAGGGTTACGAAGGCAGCTCATTACCATCTTCTTTCACTGAATATTGTGGCAGGTAGCAGGAGATCAGCTACCTGATGCACAGGACAATTAAATTAAACTAAAGCATCATCATTTAAGAATAATTTTTAACATTTAAGAATAAATTGGACAGATACATGGATGGGAGGTGTATGGAGGGATATGGTCCGTGTGCAGGTCGGTGGGACTAGGCAGAAAATGGTTCGGCACAGCCAAGAAGGGCCAAAGGGCCTGTTTCTGTGCTGTAGTTTCTATGGTTTCTATGGTTTCTACCAGCTTCACAATGTTCCTTTTGTTTGCTTTACAATTGCATCAAATAGCCAACAGTGAGTTGGAAGGTCATGAATCATGGTTAGAACTCTTTCTCATCGATTGTGCATTACCTAATGTCAACATCCATTACCTCATTGCGTCCTAAAACATAGATATTCGTCAAAGGAGAATGGGTCAATATGCAAGCTGGGGATCTTAGAATAGAGAGAAAGATGTGAGGTCTCTATGACAACAGAAGTTAAATGATGTGTAAAATAATGTAGTCTATGATGCAGTTAGTTTTGCTTCCTTGAGTCAACAGACAGATGTTTTCACATTACACCAAGTGAAGGTACAGATTAACTGCTGTAGAACTCTATCACTTTACCAGTGGTGGACGGTCTTTTAATCATCCATTACTTCCACTACTCATTAACTTTTGTGAAACAAAAACTGTGCCATCCTGAGCTTGACCTTTACTATCAGCCAAAATATTTAAATTAATCTTTGGAATGTAACACCAAAATCATGATACAATTATAATGGACTAACCTATCAGTTAGCCTGTGACAGATGTGGAGATGAAATTGTTGGCGAGTCTCAGGAAGCATAGATCCAAATTTCCCTCCTGAGTATGTGCCAGATCTACAATTGATGTGTCTAATTATCCATTTCTGAAGTGTCCATTATCACTGTTGAAACTGGGTGGCCACAGTGGTGCAGCCATAGGGTTGGTGCCTTCCACCTTCAGTAATCTGGCATACAGATGTGAGATAGATTGGCTGGCTGAATGGTGTCACAACAATGACCTTGCATTCGACGTCAGAAAGACCAAGGAATTGACTGTGGACTTCAGGAAGGGGAAGTCATGAAACACACTCCAGTCTTCATTGAGGGATGAGCAGCTTCAAGTTCCTGGTCATCAACATCTCAGAGGGTCTATCCTGGGCCCAACATATTGAAGCAATCATGAAGAAGGCACACTAGTGGCTCTATTTCATTAGTAGTTTGAGGAGATTTGGTATATCTCGCTAAATTTCTACAATGTTCCCAGGAGAGCATTCTGACTGATTGGATCACCATCTGGTATAGACATTAGCTATATCAGACTGACTGTCTGGTGCGACACGCTAAAAAAAAAGACCATAGCTTGTCCGCTACCATATCTTACAGAGAGCTCTTGACTAACTCTATCCATTCCTTGAACATCTGCTCTCTCCTTCCAGATTTAATGGATCATCCTTTGCAATTCCCACCATCTTCAACACAACACTATTCTGAGAGACATCTGCTTTCCCTTTCGGTACTTTGAAGATACTATTTCCTTCATGACTTCTAGTCTGCTCTCAGAATCAGAATTGGGTTTATTATCACCGACATAATGTACGTTATGAAATTTGTTGTTTTGCAGAAACTGTACATAGAAACATAGAAAATCTACAGCACATTACAGGTCCTTCAGCCCACAATGTTGTGCCGATAATGTAACCTACGCTAGAAGCTGCCTAGAATTTCCTTACCGCATAGCCCTCTATTTCTCTAAGTGCCATGTACTTATCTAAAAGTCTCTTAAAACAGTGGTCCCCAACCTCTGGGCCACGGACCAATACTGATCCGTGAAGCATGCAGGGGTGCTGTGGTAGCCGGGACGCACCCAGCACATCTTTAAGAAAAAAGTCGAAATAAACAAGCTAATTAATTAGGTGCCACCCGGCAAGTAAATGTTGGCCCAGATCAGAGGCCATTGCCCATTGTGTTGCCTCTGATCTGGGCCGACATTTACAACAGAAAACAGACAATAGACAATAGACAATAGGTGCAGGAGTAGGCCATTCGGCCCTTCGAGCCAGCACCGCCATTCACTGTGATCATGGCTGATCATCCACTATCAGTATCCAGTTCCTGCCTTATCCCCATAACCTTTGATTCCGCTATCTTTAAGAGCTCTATCTATCTCTTTTTTGAAAGCATCTAGAAACTTGCCCTCCACAGCCTTCTGGGGCAGAGCATTCCATATATCCACCACTCTCTGGGTGAAAAAGTTTTTCCTCAACTCCGTTCTAAATGGCCTACCCCTAATTCTTAAACTGTGGCTTCTGGTTCTGGACTCACCCATCAGCGGGAACATGCTTCCTGCCTGCAGCATGTCCAATCCCTTAATAATCTTATATGTTTCAATGAGATCGCCTCTCAACCTTCTAAATTCCAAAGTATACAAGCCCATTCGCTCCAATCTTTCGACATATGACAGTCCCACCATTCCGGGAATTAACCTTGTGAACCTACGCTGCACTCCTTCAATAGCAAGAATGTCCTTCCTCAAATTTGGAGACCAAAACTGCTCACAGTACTCCAGGTGTGGTCTCACCAGGGCCCTGTACAGCTGCAGAAGGACCTCTTTCAATTCCCTTGTTATGAAGGCCAGCATGCCATTAGCTTTCTTCACTGCCTGTTGTATTTGAATCTACCACCTTCGCTGGCAATACATTCCAGGCACCCACTACACACTGTGTGAGAAACTTATCCCTGACATCCCCCTTGTACCTACTTCCAAGCACCTTAAAACTATGCCCCCTCGTGTTAGCCATTTCAGCCCTGGGAAAAGCCTCTGACTATCCATACAATCAATGTCTATCGTCATCTTATACACCTCTATCAGGTCATCTCTCATCCTCCATTGTTCCAAGGAGAAAAGGCCAAGTTCACTCAACCTATTCTTATAAGGCATGCTCTCCAATCTAGGCAACATCCTTGTAAATCTCCTCTGCACTCTCTCTATAGTATCCACATCCTTCCTGTAGTGAGGTGACCAGACCTGAACACAGTACTCCAAGTGGGGTCTGACCAAGGTCTTATATAGCTGTAACATTACCTCACGGCTCCTGATCTCAATCCCACAGTGGATGAAGGCCAACACACCAGACGCCTTCTTAACAACACTGTCAACCTCCACAGCAGCTTTGAGTATCCTATGGACATGGACCCAAGATCTCACTAATGCTCCAAGCTACCAAGAGTCTTGCCATTAATATTGTATTCTGTCTTCAAATTTGACCTAGTGAAATGAACCACCTCACACTTATCTGGGTTGAACTCCATCTGCTACTTCTCAGCCCAGTTCTGCATCCTATAGATGTTCCGCTGTAATCTCTGACAACCCTCCAGACTATCCACAGCACCCTCAGTACAGTGCAAGACATAAAAAAAAATGATAATTTACAATAGGAAATATAAAACTCAATGAAGAAGTAGTGCAAAAAAGAGAGTAAAAGGTGAGGTGGAGTTCATGGTCCATTTTGAAATCCGATGGCAGAGTGAAAGAAGCTGCTGCTAAAATGCTGAGCGTTTTCATGCTTCGGTACCTCGTCCTTGAATGAGAAGAAGGCACGTCCTGGATTGTGAGGGTCCTTAATGATGGATGCTTCATTCTTCAAAGTTCAAAGTAAAACTTATTACCAGTGTACATACAACTCTGCAATTCTTTGTCTGTTGGCATATTTAGCAAATCTAAAGAACAGTAACTGTAAACAGGATCAATGAACAAAAAACTGAGCAAATGCAAATATAAACAAGTAGCAATAAATAACGAGAGCATGAAATAACAAGATGAAGAGTCCTTAAAGTGAGACCATTGGTTTTGGAAGCATCAGAAATAGCATGAGTGTATTAAACTCTTTTGTTCAAGAGCCCGATGGTTGAGGAGTAGTAACTGTTCTTGAACCTGGTAGTGTGAGTCCTGAGGCTCCTGTACCATCTGCTTGGCAGCAGTGAGAAAAGAGCATGGGCTGGGTGGTGAGGATCTTTGATGATGGATGCTGCTTATCTACATCAACACTTTTGAAGATGATCTTGATGGTGGGGAAGCTAGTGCCCATTAAGGAGCTGGTGGAGTCTACAATTCTCTGCTGCTTTTTCCAATCCTATTCATTGGTGCCTCCACTTCAACCCGTCAGAATGCTGTCTCGTCTCCGCCAACCTTTCACTTCGTATTTGCATTTGCATAAAATTGCAGGAGACGCAGCAACAGTTCTTTCACCTCTTCCCTCTCCGCCCTTTAATGATCCTCTCAATACTTCCAGATGAAGCAGTGAGTCACTTCTACTTCTAGCAGGCTTCTGTGTTCTCTACAACGAAAGAACCAAACGCAGAACCAAACCTGTTTGCAAGACACCTGCAATCACAAGTGTGACCTGGAGCTTCCTGATGCCTGCAACTATTACCCTCCATCTCACTCACATTCTGATCTCTCCCTCTCTCTTTGGCCTCCTGTTCTGTTCCAGCAGCATAATGATTAGCGTACTGCTACAACAGTGCTGGTGACCCGGGTTCAATTCCACCATTGTCCTTAAGAAGTTTGTCTATTCTCCCCATACCACGTGGATTTCTTCTGGGTTACTCTCATATTGCAAGGACGTACAGCTTGGTAGGTCAGTGGGTCACTTCACTTCAATAGAGTGACTGAGGACTTGTTATCATGCAGTATCACTAAAAAAAATAAAGTAAAGAAATCTAATGCAAACTTGAGGAACAGTACCTAGGCATGTTGCAGCATTCCCGATTCAATATTCTATTGTGAAGATATAAGTAACTCTCTCTGTCTGTAGTAGAATGGTCCAGCTCAACCATCAGTTATATTGACTAAGTTTGTTCTCTCATAATTGGCATTGACTGCTTGGATGTGTCCTGCAACCCCATTTCACAACTTCAAACATTCCTTTGTACAGCTCTGACTCTCTCTCCCTGCTCATTTAATAACGGTTTGAACAAATTACCATATCCTCTCACCCTATCTGCCCACATAAACCCATCGACTAGCTGACCGTTTACAGCGTATCCCCAGGGACAGACCTGGTGTCATCGTATCAGAGACTTCACTGTTGTCCCATCCACCTATCACGCCCTCCCAAACTGATGTGACTTAATATTAACTTGCTTCCTCATGCGGCATTTGACCCAAAACATTGACAATTCCTTACCCAACAACAGCTAACTAAGATTGCACAAGAAGTAAGCATAGTTTCATTATCCCAGGTGCCATAACTATAGATTGAGCTTCAGGGTATCACATGAAAACTCATTATCTTAGTTTTACAAAACACCCCAAATAAATACTCAGAAGAAATCTGAAGAGCTTCCTTGTGCAGCAAGCCAGTTATTCCAGTCGGTTATCTGCTGTTCCACATTCCAGCATCTGCAGCCTCTAGTATCTTCTTGTTTCCTCTCTTTTCCATTCTGGTGAGATGTCTATGAACTAAAATGTTGAGTCTGGTTCTCCTTCTGTACAGGTGACAAAAGGCTTTAGGTTTCAGCTGGAAACTCTATTGACGATATAGCCTCCTGACTGGAAAGAAAGTGAAAGTATTCACATGAAAGCCCCTCGTCAAAGGGAATTGTTAGACTTCTTCAGCATCAGCAGTAAAAACAAATCACTCAGTTCAATGTACACAGTACAAGAGTCCGTGATGGTCTTTACATTACCTAATGTTAATGGTAACAGGTTAGAGCTTAACATGGCAAGAAACACCTTATGTATTTATTTTTCTTTATTTAGAGATACAGCACAGTAACACCCTTTGACTTAATGAACCCACACCGCCCAATTACACCCATGTGACCAATTAACCTTCTAACATTTTGGAATGTGGGAGGAAACTGGAGCACCTGGAGGAAACATACATGGTCACAGAGGAGAACACAGAAACTTACTGCAGTCAGTGGCATAACTGAACCTGGGATGCTGGCATTGTAATAGTTTTATGCTAACCGCTACACTACCACTGCCGATCACTGCTGTCATGTTTTAGCAAATAACAGAGGTTGTGTAGATGTGGTAAGTAAAGAAATAATTAACAGAAGCCTGAAATGTTATTTATTTCAATTAGAAATTCATTCCTGATTGATTTCCCTGATGCTGAGAGTGCTTTTTATTCTAAGCTCAGAATTTATTTGGAACACAGTGAGTTTGAAAGGCTCTTATGTGGTTCTTTAGTGTTGAACATTATTTTCTCCCACTGCAGGTAGCTGAGCAAGCTGATGTGGCTAATATGGGATTACAGGCTATATCACAGGAGGGATGGGATGTATTTAATGAGGCAAGATGATGTCTAGTCATCCACCGGGCAGGAAGTACAGTAGCCTCAGGTCCAAACCAGCAGGTTCAAGACCAGTTATTATCTTATAACCATCAGGCTCCTAAACCAGCGTGGAAAACTTCACACATCTCAACTCTGAGCTGATTCCACACCTACAAACTCGCTTTCAAGGACTCTATCTCATGTTCTCAATTTTTTTTTGCACAATTTACAAACATCCCACCCTGCAAAAACTCATTTCAGGGAGGTAGCGCCATCAATTTGTGGGAGACTTCTGGGAGAGGTGGGATGTCTGCAATAGAGTAGCTCCTTCGCAGCTGGCCAGCTAGTTTAAATAATATTAGCTATGCTAATGAACGAATGACACCTGTTAAACTCACCTCAACATGTCTTTTACCTTTTAACCCACCATGGGTAATAGAAAAGTCACTATTGCAAACAGCGCAGCGAGCAACACTGTCATTATTTTTGACCCCTATTAGGCAGGGGTACACTTTAGGGTAGTCTGGGGTGATGTACGATTTATATTTTCTTTTTTTGGAACACTCTCCCATGGCGCACTCTCGCTTGCTCGCTCTCTCTCTCGCTCTCTCGCTCACTTGCTCTCAAAAAATTGATTTCCGTGACATTGTATATAATTTGCGGGCATCAGGGAGCCACTATTAATATGCGGGAGACTCCCGGAACTTCCGGGAGAGGTGGGATGTCTGAATTTATCTCCTTCTGCACATTGGTTGATTGTCACGCTTTGTTTATGTATAGTTGTCATAAATTTGTTTGTCTTTCTTTATTTTTCTGTGAATGTCTGCAAGAAAATTAATCTCAAGGTAGTATATCGTGACATATACATACTTTAATAATAAATTTATTTTGAATTTGACTGGTTAATGCAGTGCTACAGCAAAAGACTAAAAGACCATAATGTATAGGAGCAGAATTGAACCATCTGGCCAATAGAGTCTGCCCCGCCATTTCATCATGACTGATCCAATTTTCCTCTCAGCCCCAATCTCCTGCCTTCTCCCCATTTCCCTTCATGCCCTGACCCATCAAGAATCTATCAATCTCTGACTTAAATATACATAAAAACTTGGCTTCCACAGCAGCCTGTGGCAAAGAATTTCATAGATTTACCACTCCCTGGCTAAACAAATTCCTCCACATCTCTATTCTCAAAGGATGCCCCTCTGTTCTGAGGCTGTGTTCTCTGGTCTTAGACTCTCTCACTATTGGAAACATCCTCTCCATATCCACTCTATTAAGGCCTTTCACCACTCGATAAATTTCAATGAGATCACCCCTCATTCTTCTGAATTCTAGTGAATACAGGCCCAGAGCTATCAAATGCTCTTCATATGACAAGCCATTCAATCTTGGAATCATTTTTGAGATCCTCCTTTGAACCCGCTCCAGTTTCAACACATCCTTTCTAAGATAAGGAGCTCAAACTTGCTCTCACTACTCCAAATGAAGCCTCAACTTTATAAGGTCTCAACATTACATCCTTGCTTTTATATTCTAATCCTCTTAAAATGAATGTTAGCATTGCATTTGCCTTCCTCACCAGAGACTCAACCTGCAAATTAACCTTCGGGGAATCCCACATAAGGACTCCCCAAGTCCCTTTGCACCTTAGTTTTTTTCTATTTTCTCTCCATTTAGGAAATAGTCAACCCTTTCACTTTTTCTGCGAAAGTGCATGACCATAAACTTCCCAACACTATATTCCATTTGCCAATTTTTTGCCCATTCTACTAATCTGTCTAAGTCCTCTGTAGCCTCCCTACTTCCTCAAAACTACCTGCTCCTCCACCTACCTTCATCTTGTTTGCAAACTTTGCAACAAAGCCATCAATTCCTTCATCCAAATCATTGACATGTAACGTAAAAAGAATCAGTCCCAACACAGACCCCAGTGGAACACTGCTAGTCACCGGCAGCCATCCAGAAAAGGCTCACTTTATTCCCACTCTTTGCCTCCTGCCAAACAGCCACTGCTTTATCCACGCTAGAATCTTTCCTGTAATACCATGGGCTTGTAGCTTGTTAAGTAGCCCCATGTGTGGAATCTTATCAAAGGCCTTCTGAAAATCCAAGTACACAACATCAACTGATTCCCCTTTGTCTATCATGCTTGTTACTTCTTTAAGGAATTCCAATATATTTGCCAGGTAAGGTTTCCCTTGAGGAAACCATGCTGACTGTGGCTTACTTTATCATGCGTCTCCCAGCTTGCTCCTGATAACTATACAATATCCCCAATCCATCCCTAATGTGTCTTCTCAATTTTGACTGGTGAATAGTCAAAGGTTTCTATGTGTCAGTGGGGATGTTATATTTTCTCATGGAGGTTTTGAGAACACATGGTAGCGTAGCTGTTAGTGCAATGCTTTAAAGTGCCCACTGTAAGATCAGGTATCAAAGTTTGTACAGATTTTGCACATTTTTCCCATGACCATATAAGTTTCCTCCCTCACTTCAAAGATATACTGCATGAGTTAGGATCAGTGCTATGTTGGTGCTGGTATCATGGCAACACTTGTGGGCTGCCCAGCATATCTTTGATGCAAATGCCGCATTTCACAGCATGTTTTGATATTTCGATGTACATGTGACAGATAAAGCTAACCTTATAGTCTTCTCAATTCACCAATAATATTTTGCCATTACAAAGCTTGGAAAAAAACATTTGAGATCAAGAAGAAATTGACCCACCCAGAGGGTAATCAATCTATGGAATTCTCAGCCTAGGCAAAGCACTAGCAGAGGCTCAGTTGTTGAGTAGTATATTTGAAAGATATTGATAGAATGGTTAGGTTGAGTCGATCTTGGAAATTTACTTGCAAACATCGTCACCATAAAAGGAGACATCATCAATGCGCTGTTAATTGCGGTGTCTCCTCCAAATGCTTGGCCTTTATGTATTTGTCAACCAGCTGATTGGTCATCAGTTTGGAAACTCAATTGTGACGTAGGGAGGGAGTCTCATTGCTGCTTGGTTGTGTGGCAAAGCTTGTCGAGCTAGTTGTCTGAAATTTTGCCTGTATTGGCTCATAAATAGGATGAAGGTCTACATGTCTGTTTTCAGAATGGTTCATGAGAAACCACACTTCTAGAAATCTTCTTGCTTGCGCCATGACTTTCACTGATGCCCAGTCGAATTTGTCCCCTTCCTGATCTTCACGGGTAGAGACTAGGGAGAGTTGGTTCATGTCACTTGACAGTCAGTTGATATTCATAGATCCTTGTGCATAGTTTTCTCTGTTTGACCTACGTAATATTTGTTGCAGTCACTGCATTGTATTTCGTAGACCACATTGGTCTTGCCCAATAGCTTGGTTCGTTCTTTAGGTCTGCAAAGTACTCTTCCCAGTGTTGCTGTTGGCTTGTGCACAAATGAAATTCTATATTCTTGGAACTTAGATTGATAGAATTTTAATATTCTAAGTGAATCAGTGTGTCACAGTGAAACAGTGGTAAAAGATCACCCATGATTTTATTGAATCGTAGAACAGGGACAAGTGGCTAAATGGCCAAAACCTGCTTATTTCTTTAGCATTAAATTAATTTGCACCATGTTACACTTATTCCATTTTATTTTCATTTTAATCTAATCTGTTTTCACATCCATTTGTTTTCCATATTCACTCCAGATTCCCCATTTCCTTCATTCCTACATTATTAGGGCACAATTTCAATAGCCTGCCAAGTAGAAAAGGTTTAAATCAAAATATTAGAAGTTAAGTCTAGCAAAAAGCGAATGTCATTAGTTGCCCTGCTAACATAAAAGTCTGGGCCGTGATAAATGCTCTCCACTCTACCAATTGTAAGAATGAGATTGGCCATTATAATGAGCTGCATTAGCAAGTATTATTAGATTATATAACCAGTCACCCTATTTACATGTCACATGACTTTATGATGCAACAAGCAAATTGGAACAAGCCTTTCTATATATATATATGGCTGTGTACACATCACAATAATATTCACAGATGTTTCCAATACAGTGATCGTGATGCTTAAGAATTCTTTTGGAGATCATAACATAAAATGGCTCTGTTGGATTGGTCACTCATTACAGATCTCTCCAGATTTCTGTTTATATTGAGGTCAATAGGAATATAAACCAGGAGATCATACAGTATTGTTGGCTTCAGACTGACAACAAATATTTAAAGGAGCTCAATGTCCTTCCATATGTTAAATTGAATATAGAAAAAATGTCAGAGGAATTGGTCAACATGACTAAATTTACGGAATAATTTTAACCATCTGTTGAAGTTATCTCTACTCCATTGTTTGGAAATAAACTTCAGGGACATTCACTGTATGGAGACAGTGAAAACTAGTGAACAATAGTCTCCTCTTTCGCCACAATGATGCCACCCTCAGGGTGGAGGAGCAACACTTTATATTCCACCTGGGTAGCTTCCAACCTGAGGGCATATATTGATTTCTCCTCCCAGTAAAAAAATTATTCCCTCATCCTCCCTTTCTCTTCCCCACTCTGGTCTTCTACCTCTTCTCACCTGCCTGTCACTTCCTTCTAGGTTCTCACCTCCTTCCCTTTCTCCTATGGTCAGATTCCTATCAGATTCCTTCCTCTCCAGCCCTTGACCTTCCTCACCCACCTGGCTTCACCAATCACCTTCCAGCTAGCTTCCTTCCCCTCCCCAGCACACCATTTTATTCTGATGTCTTTCTCCTTCCTTCTCAGTCCTGAAGAAGAGTCCCTGCCCAGAATGTTGACTCTATATTCATTTCCATAGATGCTGCCTGACCTGCTGAGTTCCTCCAGCATTTTGATTTCCAATGTGTGATGGAGCAGCAAACTTAGTTCAAAACAAAGACTCTCTTGTGTGAGCAATATTCTTGCAGGCATTGTAACTAATGATCATTACGTTCAGCATGAAGATTTACAGACTTTAATATGAAAGCATTCTGATGCTTTATACATCTGAATGAAATGAATAGATCTAGAAATGCAAAAAACAAATTGAGAAATGCAGCTTAATCATGAGATAACAGGGCAGCATCGTATTGATCCCGCTCTCTGAATCCCTCTCATCCACAGAAATGATATTTGTTTATTTATAGACTCGAATTCTGACCAAACCCTTGCCTTTCTGCTCAGTTTGAGTTCATGAGAAAAATATTTATCCTGAGGTTTATAGAAGGAAGTACTTTAATGTCAATCTCCTTAGGAGATTGAACTTCAAACTTTGTTTTGAACTAGGGTTGCTGTGCCATCCCACGTTGGAACAGTGTTGCACTGCTTACTAGGAAGGTAGAGGAAAGTGAATTTATTTGTTGTCACTTAAACCACATCTGACAGAAAACTAAAGACATTGGCTAAAACAGAATTGAACACTCCATCCAGCGTTATATCACTAGGGAAGTAAATGCAGAGTGAAATTAGGTGAGGGGTAGGGGCAGAATTCCATAAGAACATAAGATATGGGAGTAGAATTTGGCCATTCAGCCCATTGAGTTTACTCTGCCATTCAATCATGGCTGATTTATTTTTGCCCCCATTGTCCTGCTTTCTCCCCTTGACCCTAAGCCCCCATACCAAGCGATCTCTGCCTTAAATACACCAAGTCTTGATCTCTGCAGTCCTCTATTGTAATGAATTCCAAGGGTATTGCCCTCTAAATGTAGAAATTCTTCCTCATCTCTTTATTCTGAGGCTGTGCTTTCAGATCCTAGACTGTCCTACGAATGGAAACATCCTCTCAACATTCACCTGTATAGACTTTTCAGTATCTGATAGATTTCAATGAGATCCACCATCCTTCTGAACGCCATTGAGATCAAAGTTCAAAAGTTCAAATTCCAAAGTAAATTTATTATCAAACTAGATATATATCACCATATACAACACTGAGATTCATTTTCTTACAGGCATACTCAATAAATCCATAATAGAATAATAACCATCAATGAAAGACCACACTAACTTGGGCAACAGACATCAAACTGTGCAAATACAAAAAGAAAGATACTATAATAATAAATAAATAAACATTAAATATCAAGAATATGAGGAGAAGGGTCCTTGAACATGAGCTCATTGGTTGTGGGGATAATTTAGTGGAGCTGATTGAAGTTATCCTCTTTGTTTCAACAGCCTGATGGTTGAGGGGTAACAATTGTTCTGAACCTGGTAGTGTGAGTCCTGAAGCTCCTATACCTTCTTCCTGATGGCAGCAGTGAGAAGAGAGCAAATCTTGGGTGGTGGGGGTTCCTGATGATGGATGCTGCCTTCCTGCAACAGAATTTTGTGTAAATGTGTTCAATGGTGGGGAAGGCTTTCCCTGCGATAGACTGGGCCGTATCCACTACTTTTTGTAGGATTTGCTGTTCAAGGGCATTGGTGTTTCCATACCAGGCTGTGATGCAGCCAGTCAATATTCTCTCCACCACACATCTATAGAAGTTTGTCAACGTTTTAGATGTCATGCAGAATCTTTGCAAACTCCTAAGGAAGTAGGGGTGCTGGTGTGCTTGCTTTGTAATTGTACTGATGTGATGGGGCCAGGACGGGTCCTCTGAAATAATAACACCAAGGAACTTAAAGCTGCTGATCATCTGATGAGGACTGGCTCATGGACCACATACAAAATGCTGGAGGAACTCAGAAGGCCAGGCAGCATCTATGGAAAAGAGTACAGTTGACGTTTCGGGCCGAGACCCCTCAGCAGAATACTCTGGTTTTCTCCTCCTGAAGTCCATACCCAGCTTCTTGGTCTTGCTGACACTGACAGAAAGTTTGTTGTTGTGGCACCACTCAGCCAGGTTTTCAATCTCCCTCCAATATGCTGACTTGCCACCACCTTTGATGCAGGCTATGTCAGTGGTGTCATCAGCAAACTTGAATAAGGCATTGGAGCTGTGCTGAGCCACACAGTTAGAAGTAAAAAATGAGTAGAGCAGGGGGCTAAGCACACTGCATTGTGATCAGGCACAGAGACATGAGACGCTCCTCAGTGATTAAGCCTTTTATTTCTGGGATCATTCTTGTGAAGCTCCTCTGTCCCCTTTCCAGAGCTGGAACATCTTTCCTTAGTTACGGGAACCAAAATTACTCCAAATATTCCAAATTCAGCATCATCAGGACTATTTCATACCAGGCCAACCTTTGCTTCAGGACAGACAAGGTGATAAGAGGCATAGCCAGACCCCTTTTCCGAGGGAGAAAAAGGCAAGAGGGCATAATTTTAAAGTGATTGGAGGAAGTTATAGGTTGAATACCTGAGGCAAGTTTTTTACACGGAGAATTCCGAATTGTCCAGCCAGTTGTGTGGTAGAGGCATTTACGAAACTCTTAGATTGGCACATGGATGATAGAAAATGAAGGGCTATGTAGGAGGGAAGGGTCAGATTGATCTTAGAGTAAGTTAAAAGGTTAGCACATCATTGTGGACCAAAAGGCCTGTACTATGCTGTAATGTTCTATCTTCTATGTTCAGATCACCCCATTGCATTTTTCCTGAAAGATCAATGGAACCAGTTTCATCCTCGATCGCATCTGCTGAAAGCATGATATGGTATTGTACCTATATTGTACTCTGCTTTCGATTTTCAGTTCTGTTGTAATGACATTTCAGTAACTCAGTGTAAATACTTTATTGTATAATATTTTAGGTTATGAGACAGGATCAACCTCCACCAAAAGCCTTGCTTTACATACAGTGGCCACTGCGTTAGCCACACTTGTACACCTGCTCGTTAATGCAAATATCTAATCAGCCAATTACATGGCAACGTCTCAATGCATAAAGCATGCAGACATGGTCAAGAGGTTCAGTTGTTTTTCAGATCAAACATCAAAACGGGGAAGAAATGTAAATTAAGTGACTTTGACCGTGGAATGACTGTTGACGGCAGGTGGGGTGGTTTGAATATTTCAGAAACAGCTGATCTCCTGGAACTTTCACGCACAACAGTCTCTAGAGTTTAAAGAGAGTTACGTGAAAAACAAATAAAAAATCCAGTAAGCGGCAATTCTCTGAGTGAAAATGGCCAAGTATGTTCAGATTGACAGGAAGGCGACAGTAACTCAAATAACCCCAATCTTCTGGTGTGCAGAAGAGCATCTCCTACTGCATAAATCATTGAACCTTGAAGAGGATGGGCTACCGCAATAGAAGGCCATGAATATATCCATTTTATTAGGTATAGGAGGTATCTAATATAGTGGCTACTGAGTGTATGCTTTTAAATGTGGCACCCTATCTCTGTACTACTGCTTTATGATCTGGCTCTTTCACTTTCTCCACAGATGGGTTGGGACTATTCGAATGACATCAAGACTTAATCCATCAAAGTCCACACAGTTAACAGAAGCACCGCCATTGTCAACCTGACATTAATTCCAATGCCACATTTGCACTGCCCAAACTTTCTCGGTCACTCTAAGGTAGCACTTTGGTGGCGATCACTTTAATTCAAATTACTGTAGGAGCTTAACCACCAGCTGCAGACAGAATCATGTTGTGAGTCTACCTCGCTATGAGCGCTGTAAAAGATTAGTTCACTTTTGTCTCGGAGCAGATGGAAGGGGAGGAGTCAACTCACATTGAAATTAACTAGAAAGAAAAACATTGTGCGATTTGCTCGATACTACACATGATTGACAGTTCCCTTTATGTTATAGTGGATCGTCATTCAAGAGCTTGACTGTTGGAGGATTATTTATTGTGCAGTGATTTTGTTTTCCTCTGTTTGGTAGACTAGTTTGGAAGCTTGAAAAGATATTGTGGTCCATTTTGTAAGATATTTCAGGAAAATATTTCACAGAATTAAAGTCAGGATTTATTGGACCTTCCACATGGTTGTGGAGCTGATGTGCTTGCTAGGCCACTTCAGACACTACTCTGCATCTTGACTCACATGGTTCAGAATAGTGGCAGATTTCCTTCCCCAAAGGACCTCAGTTAAGCAGATGGGATTTCATGACAATAGCTTCATGGTCATTAGTACTGATGTTGAGTTTTTATTCCAGATTTACTTAATTAATAGAATTTAAATTCTCCAGCTGTCAGAGTGGGACTCAGACACATGCATCCGGATGATAAATGCAGGTCAGAAGCTGATTAGTCCCATAACTTAACCACTGTGCAGGTAGCTCTGCTGTCAGTACTCGGAGTATTGTGCCTCTTTGTAGGAAGGATAAGGAAGCTTTCAAAAGTGGAGTTGCGAAGAAAGCACGAAAGCGCCTCTAATTCCTTAAAAGTTTGCAAAGATTTGCCATGACATCTAAAACATTGACAGCTTCTGTAGATGTGTAACAGAGAGTATACTGACCAATGGCCTTGAATGGCAAATCCTACAAAAAGTAGTGAATACAGCCCATGATGGGTAAAACCTTCCCCATGAAATGTTGTCGCAGGAAAGCAGCATCCATCATTGGGGCCCCCATGCTCCCTTATCGCTGCTGCCATCAGGAAGAAGATATAGGAGCCTCAGGACTCACACCACCAGGTTTAGGAATAGTTATTATCCCTCAACTACCAGGGGATAAGTTCACTCAACTTCACTTGCCCCATCATTGAAATGTTCCCACAACCTAACAACTCACTTTCAAGGATTCTTCATCTTATGGTCTTAATAAATATTGCTAATTGATTTATTATTATTATTTATTTCTTTTTGTATTTGCATCAATTGTTTTTCTTTTGAACTCTGGTTGCGGTCTTTCATTGATTCTGTTATGTTTACCATTCTATGGATTTATTGAGTATGCCTACAAGAAAATTTATTTTGGGGTTGTATATGGTGACATATATGTACCTTGATAATAAATTTATTTCGAACTTTAAATTTAAGAGAAGGCGTAGAGGAGATTTACCAGGGTGCTGCACGTCGAGGACATCTTCAAAAGACAATGCCTCAAAAAGGTGGCATCCATCATTAAGGCATCCCACCACCTAGGACGTTCCCTCTTCTTATTACTATCACCAGGGAGGAAATACAGGACCCTGAAGGCGCACATTCAAGATTTTAGGAACAGCTTCTTCCCTTCCACCATCATATTTCAGAGTGATCCACAAAGCCACAACTTCGCTCTCTCTTTGCATTACTTTTATTGTAACAGAGTATTTTTATGCATTGCACTGTACTGTTTCTGCAAAACAACAAATTTCAGGGCATACATACAGTATGTCAGTGAGAATAAACCTGATTCTGATTAGAGAAGAGGAGCGGTGGGGCAAGACAGGGCTTTTGCCTTTGGAGCGATGGAGAATGAGAGGTGATTTGATAGAGGAGTGTAAGATGATAAGAGGCAGAGATAGACTGGAGAGCCGGCAATTTTTAAATCCGGAGCAAAAACTTGTTTCTATAATCGGTAATAATGTCATTGATTGATGGATAATGGAGCACTCTTTACATTACGCAGCCTACACTGGTTCCAGTGTAGTCATTTTTACTTCCTTTTCATGCTTTTGCTGAATGTCTAATAGTTTAATCAATTAGGCACATTTCTTAAAATAGTTTTAGTTTTCTAGCCCCGAGGAATTTTTTTTTAGATGTGTCTTGTTAAAATAGATCAAATGCTTTTGGCAATGAGCTGTCAGAAATTTTCCAATAGTGCTCCAGAAGTGGGGCCTCAGGATGCTCCACCTGAGACTTCGTCAGCACTCCCTGATCTGCTTCACAAGAAGAGCTGACATTGATCAGTGTGGCTGCAGGCACACTGCGGGGAGAATGCAAACACAGGTGACAGGTTACATCACGCACAATCCAGACTGAGTAGAGCTCCACCCAGACCAACATTCTTGAGCTGGTCCCAGCGACAAGGAGGTCACTCGTATATTATGCTCTGCCGTCATGCTGATGAAGGTGATTGCTTTCTGGCCCTTGGATCTCAGAAGTAAACTGTTCCTGCACTGACAGAAAAGTTCAAAGCTCCAAAGTTAATGCATTATCATTTTCTTGTGGGCATTCGCAGTAGAACAAAAATACAATGGCATCAACGAAAAACTACACACAATCACTGACAACAAATAGGCAAAAAGAAGACAAACTGTGCAAATAAAAAGCATATTAAATAAATAATACTGAGAACATGTAGAGTACATCAAAGTTAATCCATAGGATGTGGAATCAGTTCAGTGTTGAGATGAGTTGTTATCCACACTAGTTCAGGAGCCTGATGGTTGAAGGGTAATAACTGTACCTGAACCTGGTGGTGTGGGACCTAAGGTTCTAGTACTTCCCTTCTGATGGCATCAGCTAGAGGGCATGGCCTGGATGGTGGTCGTGAAGGTGCGGGGGTGGGGGTGGAGGTGGTGGGTCTCCTTGAGGATAGCAGAACAAAGTTGGTGAGAAAAGGTATCCAGTAAGAGTAATTCTACACTCCATCACTTTTATCACCACTCCTTTACCAACTTTTCCTTCTTGGTGGCTCATTTGAATTTGGTTTCGGACAGAACATCCCAGATTCTAACTCGTAAACACAGGAGATTCTGCAGATGCTGGAAATCCAGAGCAACACACACAAAATGTTAGAGGAACTCAGCAGGTCAGGCAGCATCCATGGAAATGAATAAACAGTCGATGTTTTGGGCCAAATCCAGATTCTAACTCGTTGTGTCAAAAATAAATTCCTCACTTGTCTTCGTTTCGTTTGACAGTCACCTCAAATGTATGATTCCTGAACGCCCAGTTAGCAGAAACAGTTCCTCTGTATTTATTCGATCTGAATTACAAGTTGTAAGCCACAGCTATGGAATGCAACAATACAGGCTCCTCCCCACTACTATGAATACATTGGATTTAGCAGGTTATTATCTACAACCCATCTTACTGAGTCAGTAATTCAATTTATACCTTTTGCTATAATAGAAAAGAAAATCTCCTTTGACAGGAGATTTGCTTGTGACAGAAATCATCCAGGTTAAAAATAACCTGCTGGGTCTCTACAGATACGCCCGTAACAACTTCTCTTCCTTTCTGATGCCAGTGCTTCTTGGGTCTTAATGAATACCAGCTGGCATTTGTCCAAGAGAAGGTGGAATGAGCTTCTGGCACTAAAGTCTGCCACCACCTGCACGCTCTTTGTTGCTAGACTGATTTAACTACACACAATGAAAACAAATAGTCAATAAACTGTTGTGGGAGAATGACAGAAATATCAGCAACCGAGTTACTGCTGAAGTAACTGCTGATTGGCTCTTAACTGAACCAATTAAATGGGTTCTGAAAATGGAAAATTAAATAAGAACAAAATTAGAAATAAAGTGGGAAGACTTACATACTTAGTAGCTCTACTACATATTTAATAGTTTCTGAACATGTAGTGAGCTTCAGAGCCTGTTAAATACTTCTAAAGTTTTGTCATTGGCCCAGCCAATTTTCACATAGTCGACAGACATGATTTGTGGATTAGACTCTGTAATTCAAGTTATGATGTGCTTCTGGTTTCTGATTGCTCCTTTTTTTGTTGCTATTTTATGGGATTTTAATCGGGGTGGATTGGCCCTGCAACCTGCACTCAACAAACAGCATAGCACCAGATTGAACAGAACTGAGCTGAAATGAACATGCCCGGACTGCTTCGATGACTTTGTGGTTTGATGTTTTATATTCAGTGTTATTTATTTGTGTTTTCCCATTTCTGCGATTTGTTCTTTTTTTTGCACATTGGGGTTTTTCTTTGAATGAGTTCCATGGTTTTCTTTGTATTGTAGTTTCTGTGGGAAGACAAATATCAGGGCTGTTTACTGCATACGAACTTTTGTAATCAATGCACTTTGAATCTCACAAGCAGTGAAGTAGTTGCGGCCTTGGATCTCCTTCCTAAAATGATTTTAAAGTAGCAAACATTGTCAGGACAGCAGAGGTAATCTAGTCCTCACAATAGTACCAAAGGAGCTGCAATCACAAACAAGAGAAAATCTGCAGACGCTGGAAATACAAGCAACACACACAAAGTGCTAGAGGGACTCGGCTGGCCAGGCAGCATCTATGGAAAAGAGAAAACAGTCGACGTTTTGGACCAAGACCTTTCATCTTGGTCCAAAACGTCTTGGACCAAGACTCTTTTCCATAGATGCTGCCTGGCCTGCTGAGTTCTCCAGCAATTTTTGTGTGTTATCAAAGGAGCTCTTACATTTGCATATTGTTATCTTTTATCCCTCCCACTCTCGAACTCTTTCTGCTTTTTTTTACCTTCAATTTACACCTTCTGCAGACAAATCAGATTATCACACCTTCACCTAGCCATCACCTCTGCCACTTTGTACCATCCAATCTCTCTTGATTTCAACCAATCAGAAGCATTGTCATTGTACTCTCAGTCCTCCCCCATCCTAGCCAAGTAAAACTCACTTGTTCGCTCACTTTTATTTATTGAGAAACAGCAAGAATAAATCCTTCTGGCCTTTCAAATCACACCAGCCAGCAACCCCCGATTCAACACTAGCTGAATCATGGGACAATTAGCAATGACCAATTAACCCACTAACCCGTACTTCTTTCTTCTGTGGGAGGAAGGAGCACCTGAAGGAGATCCACGTCGCAACGGGGAGAACGTATAGTTTCTTTACAGGCAGCAGCAGGAATTCTGATGAAAGGTCATGAGTCCAAAGACATAAATTCTTTCTTCGCGCATGAATCAGGAAGCATGTCATCTGCTAAGGGCTAGTTATGTGGCATTTAAGTCTGCTGACCCAGGTCTGTACAAGAAAAATAGGTAGGACTTGCGAAGGAATGTTTCAAGAGTGGAGAGACAATTCTGAGGTTGGAGACAACGTCAAGGTACACAACAACTCTGACAGAGTTTACAAGACGTTACTTCCTACGAAGTAAAACCCAATAACACGAATGCAGCGATGCCTCACTACCAGACAAGCTCAAAGCCTTCTATGCCCGCTTTGAACAGGAGAATATAACAGCTGTGAAGATCCCTGCTGCACCCAGTGACCCTGCGATCTCTGTTCTGGAGGTTAATATTTGGCTGGCTTTAAGGACGGTGAACCTTGCAAGGTGGCAGACCCTGATGAAGTACCAGGAAAGTTTCTGAAAACTTGTGCCAACCAACTGGTGGGAGTTTTCAAGGACATTTTCAACTTCTCACTGCTATGGTCAAAAGCTGACCCCCCCCACCACCCCGCTTCAAAAGGCAACAATTATACTGGTGCCTAAGAAGAGTAGTGTGAGCTGCCTTAATGACTATTGCCCAGTAGCACTCACAACTACGGTGATGAAATGCTCCGTGAGGCAGTTCATGGCAAGAGTCAAATCCTGCCTCAGCAAGGACCTGGACCCACTGCAATTTTCCTATCGCAACAATAGGTCTATGGCAGACACAATCTCAATGGCTCTACACATGACCTTAGATCACATGGACAATACAAATACCTATGTCAGGATGCTGGTCATTGACTGTAGCTCAGCATTGAACACTATTATTCTCACCGTTCTAATTAATAAGCTACAGAACCTGGGCCTCTGTACCTCCCTCTGCAAATGGATTCTTGACTTCCTAACCAGAAGACCACAATCTGTGCAGATTGGTAATAATATCTCTTCCTCACTGATGATCAGCACTGGGGCACCACTGGGATGTGTGCTTAGCCCACTACCCTACTCCCTCTATACCCATGACTATGTGACTAGGCATAGCTCAAATGCCATCTATAAATTTGCCAATGATACAACCATTGTTGGTTGAACCTCGGATGGTTGAACCTTGGTTGAAAGGGCATAGAGGAACAAGATATACCAGCTGGTTGAGTGGAGTCACAGCATCACACTTGCGCTCAATGTCAGTAAGAGCAAAGAGCTGATTGTGGACTTCAGGAAAGGTAAGACGAGGGAACATGAACCAATCCTCACAGCGGGATCAGAAGTGGAGAGAGTGAGCAATTTCAGTTTCCTGTGTGTCAAGATCTCTAAGGATCTAACCTGGTCCCAACATATCGATGTAGCTATAAAGAAGGCAAGACAGCGGCCATATTTCATTAGGAGTATGAAGAAATTTGGTTTGTCAACTAAAACACTCAAAAACATCTATAAATGTACCATGGAGAGCATTCTGACAGATTGCATCACCGTCTGGTATGGGGGTGGGGGGATTGACTACTGCACAGGACCAAAAGAAGCTACAGAAAGTTGTAAAATTAGTGGGTTCCATCTAGGGTACTATCCTCCGTAGTATCCAAGACATCTTTAGGGAACGGTGCCTCAGAAAGGCGACGTCCGTTATTAAGGTCCCCATCACCCAGGGCATGCCGTGTTCTCATTGTTACCACCTACAGAAGCCTGAAGGCACACATTCAGCGATTCAGGAACAGCTTCTTCCCCTCTGCCATCCGATTCCTAAATGGACACTGAGCCATTTTAAAATATACTGTATATTATTTTTGTTTTTGCACTACTTTTAATCTATTCAACATACATACCTACTGCAGTTGATTGACTGTTTTTTTTTCTTTTTATATTACCATGTATTGCATTGAGCTGCTGCTGCTAAGCTAACAGATTTCACCACATCTGCCAGTGATAATGACCTGATTCTGATTCAGATTCTGGATGCTGCCTGACCTGTTGTGCATTTCCAACATTGTCTGTGGGGCGTCTCAGCTGTGAGGAAGGCGGGAGAGAGTGGCGCACATATTTTAAATAAATATTTTCCTTAGTTTAATATTTTTAATCTCTTCCAAGCTTTTTTATTTCAAGTTTGGGGCGGCATGGTACTGAAGAGGCTACCCCAACACGTTACTGTACCGGGGACCAGGGTTCGGTTCCTGCCGCTGTCTGTAAGAAGTTTGTATGTTCTCCCTGTGACCGCATAGGTTTCCTCTGGGTGCTCCAGTTTCCTCCCACAGTCCAAAGACATGCGGGTTGGTTGGTTAATTGGTCATTGTATATTGTCCCGTGATTAGGTTAGGGTTAAATGGGGTGATGGCTGGGCTGGAAGGGCCTATTCCACGATGGATCTCAATAAATACATAAATACATTTTAATAGCTCTCAAACATTTTTGAACAACAAAGGAATGTAAAAATGAGTCATTCAGTTTCACCTTTGATAGGAGAATTCTATCCCTAACTTGTACTTCCATCATCCCGCAGGTGGGACGATACACAACTGCTCCAGACCCCACCTCCATCCACATTTCCTTATGTCATAGGTGAAGGCCACTCTGTCCAGTGAGTCTATGCCAGCACTCAGAGCAATCCTGTCCACCTGCTAATTTTCCCAGTAACTTATTCTCCCCACGTTCGCACCGATTTTACCACCCAACCACTCTTGGGGCAATTTAGAGTGTCTAAATAATCTACCGACATGCATGTTTTCGGGTTGTAAGAGGAAACTCAGGAGAAACCCACGTTGTTAGAGGGAGAGCGTGCGAACTCCATGCGGACAGCACCTGAGGTTAGGATTAAACTGGGGCCACTGCGGCTATGGGGTAGCGGCTCACAAGCTGTGCTTACAGCTGGGTACAGTACACCGATGTTCATTAGCACCAGCCTTGACTCCATCCCAGGCAAATGCGGAGTGTGTGAACTGTGGCCAGGCAGCTAACCTAACCTAGCACATGCCAGCCAGTTGGGTATCCCTCCTGCATCTCCCCGTCCGTGCATTGTACTTGGAATGAGAAAAGAGAGAGATGAAAGATGAGAAATGAAAGACAAAAGAACTCAAAACCAGACGGGAGGAGAAGAGAAGCAGCGCGCTGCGTGTGCACAGCCCTCCGGTGAAAAATGATATCGTATCTGTTAAATAGGGGCCGTGGACAATTCTGATTTGATGAAGATGGACATGAAAGCACAGAGGAACATCTGGAAAAATTTCTGAAACGCTCGTTCGCTGCTGTCGTTACTGCGCGGTCGGGAATCTTTTGGAGGGTAGGCCTCAAAATCCCCGGCTTTGCCTGCTGTTGGCGACCGAGAAGGAGGTCGAATCGTTCGGACAGTGATGGCGCTCAGTACTCGGTGTTGGAGAGCTGATTAGAGCTCGAAGTTTTCAGATGACTCAGAGTCGGACCGTGGTCGGGTATGGCAGGGAGAGTTTTTCTTCCTTCTCTCCGCCTGTGTGAGATGTGGGACATTTGAGTGACTTTGAACATTTACTGTGCTCATGGACTTCTTCATCAAGTTATGTTATTGTTGCACTGTTATAACTATATGTTATAATATGTGGTTTTGTTAGTTTTTTCAGTCTTGGTCTGTCCTGTGTTTTGTGGTATCACACCGGAGGAAATATTGTATCATTTCTTAATGCATGCATTACTAACTGACAATAAAAGAGGACAACATGTCTTCATAATCTAAAACCAATCCTCATAGAGGGATCAGAAGTGGAGAGAGTGAGGAACTTCAAGGTCCTGGGTGTCAAGATCTCTAAGAGCCTAACCTGGTCCCAACAGCTATAAAGAAGGCCAGACAGCAGCTATATTTCATTAGGTGTTTGACAAAATTTGGTTTGTCACCTAAAACATTCAAAGTCTTTTTTAAATGTACTGTGGAGAGCATCCTGACAGGCTGCATCAATATCTGGTCTGGGGGTGGGGGAACTCCTGCACAGAATCAAAGTAAGCTGCAGAGAATTACAAAATTAGTCAGCTCCATCGTGGGAGTTAACCTCTACAGTATCCAAGACATCTTCAAGGAGTGGTTCTTCAGAAAAGTGGCTTCCATCATCAGGGACCCCCACCACCCAGGACAGGCCCTCTTCTCACTGTTACCATCAGGAAGGAAGTACAAAAAATTAAAAACCAAAATTGTTAAGGTGAAATGTATTCATCCCTTGGTAATTACTATGTTAACTTCCTCAGGCCGCCCCTCTAAACTCAGTCGCCGGAGAAGAATGGCACTTGTAAAAGAGACTACTGTGATGCCAACAGTCACTTTGAGTGAACTGTGGAGTCAGTGGCTGCAACTGGCGATGAAGTTCATGGCTCCACAAACTCTCAGGCCTTGCAGAAAAAGGGTTAATACGGAAAAGTGGCAAAGAAGAAGCCCTGGCTAAAAAAAAACATATATCCTTGCCCATAAAGGATTTGCAAAGTGTCACTTAGAAGATACTGTAAATATGTGGAAGAAGGTCTTGGGGTCAGATGAGACGAAATTGAAACATTTTGACCTCTGCACTAAGCAATACGTGTGGCATAAGTCTAATACTGCGAACAGCCAGGAAACACCAACCCTACTGTAAAGTATGGTGGATGTAGCATCGTGCTATGGGGATGCTTTTCAGTAGCAGGGACTGGAAATCTGGTCAGGATTGATGAGAAGATGAATGCTGCTAAATACAGAGAGATCCGAGATAAAAACCTGCTAGCCTCTGCCAGGAAGCTTAAACTGGGGAGGAAGTTCATCCTTCAGCAGGACAATGACCCAAACACTGCCAGAGCAACCATGAAATGAAAAAAAAATCGATGTCCTTAAGTGGCCCAGTCAGAGTCCGGACCTTAACCCAACTGAACATCTCTGGCAAGACCTCAAGATTGCTGTCCACTGCTATTCCCCAACTAACCTGGTACAGCTTGAGCAATTTTGCAAACAGGAATGGGCAAATCTTGCTCCAACACATTGTGCAAAGCTAACAGAGACTGATCCAAAAAGACTACTAGCTCTGATAGCTGCGGGAGGTGGTTAGGAAGAAAAATAGAAAACATACAGTACAATACAGGCCCTTTGGCCCACGATGCTGTGCTGAACACATGCTTATTTTAGAAATTACCCAGGGTTACCCAGAGCCCTCTATTTTTTTGTACCTGTCCAGGAGTCTCTTAAAAGACCCTATCGTATCTGTTTCCTCCATCATTGCCAACATCCCATTCCATGCCCTCAACACCCTCTGCAGAAAAACCTTGCCCCTGACATCTCCTCTGTAACTACTTCCAAGCACCTTAAAACTGTGCCCTCTCGTGTCAGGTTCAACCAAATACTGAGCAAAGCGGGATAAATAATTTTTGACTGCTGACATTTGAATTTTTGAATTTTTCATTTTTCATGCTTTGCAATTTTCTCTCATTTTTGGGCTCTACTGTGAAAAAAGAACATGTGATCCAGAAATTTAAATCCTCCGTTAAGTGGAGCAAAATCCCTGGATGTGATATTCATTTATATAATCAAAAGGTTGGGGGTTGAATACTTTTACATGGCACTGTATAAGGCTTGAGCTTAGAACTATTGATTCACATCAACACAGCCAGAATCAGAATCAGGTTTAATATCATTGGCACGTGTCGTGAAATTTGTTGATATGCAGCAGTACAATGCAATACATAATAATAGAGAAAAATATGAATTACAGGAAGAATATATATGTATGTATATTAAATAGTTAAATTATACAAGTAGTGCAAAAATAGAAATTAAAAAGGTAATGAAGGAGTGTTCATGGGTTCAATGTCCATTCAGAAATCTGAGGACAGAGAGGAAGAAGCTGTTTTTGAATCAACTGAGTGTGTGCCTTCAGGCTCCTGCACCTCCTCCCTGATGTTAATGAGAAGAGGGCATATCCTGGGTGATGGAGGTCCTTAATAATGGATGCTGCCTTTTTCGAGGTATTACTCCTTGAAGATGTCCTAGATACTACGGAAGCTAATGTCCATGGTGGAGATGACTAAGATTACAACTTCCTGCAGCTTACTATGATCCTGTGTAGTGGTCTCACCCCAACCCCCACCCCCGCATAACAGACGTGACGCGGCCAGTCAGAATCCACTCCATGTTACTTCTGTAGAAATTTGTGAGTGCCTTTGGTGACATAAAAATCTCCTCAAACCCCTAATGAAATATAACCACTGTCATGCCTTCTTTGTAACTGCATCAGTATACTGGGCCCAGGATGGATCCTCAGGGACGTTGACACCCAGGAACTTGAAACTGTTCTCTCTTTCCACTACTGATCCCTCAGTGAGTACCAGTTGTGCACTCATCGAGCTGAGCTATCCCACTCCTGCACGCGTTCTCATCACCGTCCGAAAGTCTGCCAACAATAGTTGCATTGTCAGCAAATTTGTAGATGACGTTTCAGCCGTGCCTCGCCACACAGTTATGGATGTCGTCCACAGTCCAATGCCACTCCGAAGCCTCACAAGAAGCAAGTGCCAACAGGCTTGTACACCTCCCGCTCTCGCCCCCTTCTTGTTCTGGCTTCTGCCCACTTTCTTTCCAATCCCAATGAAGGGTCTCAGCCCAAGCTGTCAAGTGTTTATTCCCCTCCATAGATGCTGCCGACCTGCTGAGTTCCTCCAGAATTTTTATTTCGGGATACAGCATAGTAGCAGGTCCTTCTGGTCCAATGAACCGGTGCTGCACAACTACACTGATGTGACCAATTAACCTACTAAACCATACGTCTTTGGAATGTGGGAGGAAACTAGAGCACCTGGAGGAAACCCACACAGTCACAGGAGGAATGTAGAAGCTCCTTATAGACAGCAGCAGGAATTCAACCTGTGTGGCTGGCTCTGTTCTGCTGGCCACTACACCATAATGCTGCCCCTATTGGCAAAATCAGGTTTAATATCACCAGCATGTGTCGTGAAATTTGTTAACTTTGCGGCAGCAGTACGATGAAATACATAATAATGTAGAAAAAAAACCTGTAAAACTGTAAATTAAAGTAAGTGTAAGTATATATATAAAAAATAGTTAAATTACATAACCGCTTGCATGCTTTTCATCTGTGCTGGGTTGAGCGTCGAGCTCAGCCTTGAAAAAAAAACAGACAAATGCTAAGGAAATGGCAAAAAAAAATGCCGCCCAATGTACCACAAGGCACGAAAAGGAACAACAACAAAAACAAATTAAGTAAGTAGTGCGAGGACAGAAATAAAGGAGTATTGAGGTGGTGTTCATGAGTTCAAGCTGCATTCAGAAATCTGATGGTAGACGGGAAGAAGCTCTTCCTGAATCACTCATTGAGTGTGTGTCTTCAGGCTTCTGTACCTCTTCCTGATGGTAACGACGAGGAGAAGGCATGTCCTCTCATTGTATTCTCTTGTATGCGCTGCTCAAGTTGAGATGCCCCTCATTATTTTGAAGATTTGTTAAATCTCACTTTAACTACCAATGTTTGGCAATTCACCAATTTGCCATAAAACCAGAATCTAATTTTCCAGTGAATCCCCCACTACACCCTCTTCGAGAGTTAGCTTCTGAAAATAAGTGTGAGATTATTTAAGCTGAAACATTGCTGGGCCTTAGCCAGTGTATGTTATGAGTAAAGAGCTAATGGATAGGTAGAACTTAACAAATTAGGCTGTAAACATATGAGGAGTTTGAATTCATATTTAATCATGCATTGCTGAATCAGTTTTGAAGTGAGTGGTCTTTTATCAAACAAATGCAGAAGTTGGAGAACATGGTACAATTATTTTTCACTTGCCCTGAATGGATAAACATTTGGGGAAAAAAAAATTTTTCTATGAAAAGGAAATTGTCACTTGCTTTCATTTCGAAGGGTTATGATTTTACTCTGTTCATGTGAAACCACACAGAACCCACAACATGAGAGACGGCAGTTTGTTGCTAACGGTTCTAAACTTGTAGCCAGCTGGGAAGTGGAAAATACTGAGCAGAACCTGCAGCATCTTGTCGCTGACGCCCTTCGATCACAGAATTATTTTGCGTTTGATTCAGTTAAGCTGAAATTGATGTACCGGTCATTGGAAAATTAAAGACTCTGTTTCAATAAGAAACAGTTTCTTGTTATTTCCTTTCTGCAGCCTTCAGCGTAGTTGTTATTCTCATGATTTTTCTCTACAGATTGCCCTGATATTACACCTTAAGACATAGGAGCAGAATTAGCCCATTCAGTCTGTTCCATCATTCTATCATGGCTGATGTATCATCCCCCTCAACTCCATTCTTCTGCCTTGACACCCTTAGTAATCAAGAAACTATCAAACTCTGCTTTATATATGTCCAATGATTTGACCTCTATAGCCATCTGACACTTGTTTGAATGCTACAGCTTTGTGAGTAGTGTTATAGTTTTAACATCACAGCCTGTACGTATCACGGTGTTCAGTCTTGTATGCATTAGTACCATAGGACCAAAAGACCATAAAACCATCGGATGAGACAGGATGAGCAGAATTAGCTCATTTGGCCCATCGAGTCTGCTCCGCTATTTCATCACGGCTGATCCACATACAAAGGTGAATGCAAATAATCTTTGGCCAGCTCCCATAAGCGATCATCACATCCACATCTTCACTGAGATTACCATCCTTTAAACATTATTAATGCCATCTCTTTATTGGTGGCTCTATTTTCAAAGCTTTTGTTTCTAGTCATACCTTCTTCTGTTCGTGTTTACTATGCCAGCTGTTTCGTCTGCCTTCATTTTGCCTAAGCAATATGTTACGTGTCCACAGTTTTGTTTTCCTAGGAGTCCATAATTTTGCTTACTGTGGGCATCACGTGTCCCCAGTTTCATTTTAGTTTGAGTCCACAGTTTCATTTCTGAGAGCGTTACCTTGTGACGTATGCCGACGGTATAAAAGAAATGGGGACATTTTGTTGAGAGAGGAGTCGAAGGAAAGAGAGAGAGAGTGAAAATTGCAGGCTTCGAGCTATCCGGGAACAGCCCACGATCGAGAAGGGTAGAGTCTAATGCTTACCCAAACCCAAAGGATGGGTTAATCAGTGGCACACTGTGCTTTGTGGAGACGTGTCTGTCCTCATGGGTGTGGATTTTGTGACAGTCACTTTGTGAAATCGCTCTTCATGGACTTTGGAACAGTATCCCTCGGCTGGGATCTTCAGTAACTATTTCTTCGTTTGCTAGCTGTGGAATCTTTGGAATTCATCGTGATCACCTCGTCGCTGCATTGCGAACCCACAAGTCTCTCTTCTCACCTATTTCGTGAATTACTGGGACTCTTTGAACTGCCTCATTATGACTGTGCTTGAGTAAGATTTGTTAAGAACAGGTTCTAAGTTTGACTATAAGCGAGCTACAGACACATAACACTGTTAACTTCTGTTTAAGAAAGTAGTTTATTTAATTTTCTATATTTATGGGTAGATGTAAATAAATATAGTGGTTTTAATATTAAAACCCGACTCAATTTGTCATCTCTTGCCGCTGGTACGTTGCAAAATCGTAACAAATGCAAGGTACAGAAGGAGACAGTCCATCCCCTCCTCTCTGTGCCAGCACTCATTAGATGCCATCTATACAAAAAGCTTTTAAAAATTACTTTACATGTCACCTTTCACATCCGCTGTATGTGCAAATGTAAAACCCCTTTTTCTTCCACTGGAGAAATGTTGGTGGCACTGTGATCAAATTAAAAACGTAATTATCCAAAGGCCTGGATTTGAATCTGAAATCCAGATTTCAAACCCCATTATGATAACCATTTAACAATCTGGAATTAATGGTGATGACCACAAACCTGTGGGTTGGTGTAAAAATGCAAAAAATCTTCTGTTCTAATCTGGCTGTTGCAGCCATGCAGGGGAGGAGGCACCGAAACAAGTCTGGGAGAGAACAGAGGTGTAGTGAGAGTACTGGAATCTGTGCTGGGGCTGGGGCTGGCCCCTGCAGGCTGGCTCTCCTGTCAGTGCTGCTCTCCAGTGCTTGCTCCCTGGGAGACAAGCTAGATTACCTCCAACAGTCCTGCTACGGTTGGAACCTGTGATCCACATTTTGGTGGTGTGTTTTCAGGCCAATAGAGCTAGAGCGAGCTGGCACTTTGCTATCTCCAAGGGTTTTCCGTGAGGCTTGGAATGAAGCATGCGGCCTTGAGGCCAAGAAGTCTGGCGACAGGATGCAAGCCCACCATCGACTCCATTTCTCGCTGATCTTGCCGATTAAAGCACCAATCAAGTTAGAGATCATTGAGGGAGTGTGGACGGCCAAGCGGGTGTTCAGCCCTGTCTACTAGCCTCTCGCTCGTTGCTGCTGCTGCCAGGGGAAAGTGTCCAAATGTGACAGTCTCTCTCACCCTCTTGCTCGTTACTCCTAAGGGAATGTACTTGTATTCAAGTGACCTCGATCTCTCTCTCTCCCTCCCCCTCTCCCCCTCCCTTCCCCCCTTCCTCTCCCCGCTCTGTCTCCCTCAATGGTTTTGGAGAATGGTGCCGGAGCAAGGCTTAATCAACTTGGTTTGTTGATTACACATTATGATGTGTTTCTACTTTCTGGCTGCTCCTTTTATTTTGTCATTTTGGGTGATTTTGATCGGGGCAGCCTGCAGATAATGAACACTGAGCTGAACTTAATATGCCTGGACTCTTTTCGATTTTGTGTTTAATATTCTGAGTTTTTTGCTTTTTTTTCTTGCCATTTGCAAGATGTGTTTTTGTTTAGCATGCAGGAGGGAGGCTGATGTTTTTCTGTGCGCGGGTTCCATAGATTTTCTTTGGTTCATTGCTGTCTGTGGGGAAGATGAATCTCAGGGTTGTAAGCTGCAATTAACTTTGAACCTGTGGCCGACCCAGCATGAGATGAGGAACTGCTACGTGCTTGCTCTTGGAGAAACGTGGCTCTAGGACAACATCCCATGCATCCTCAATCATCAGGCCATATCACTCAGGGACTTCTGCAAATATCATTTTGCGACTGCTTGTGGTATCGTAACTACATTTGCTTTGTGTTTCATGTGTTCCGTATGTATTGTGTTTTGCACCAGAGAAGTGATGTTTCATTTAGCTGTATACATGTGTATCGTTCAATTACAATTAAACTTGAACTTGAACCGCTAAGCCAGAAGCTGATCCCAGACCCACCACTTGGATTGAATCTGAAAAGGCTCGTTAAGGCATTTAAGGACAAGATCACACTGAGTATCAAGTGCCAACATATCCATACACATTCACTCTCTTCATTTCATACAGAGGCCAGGATTGATCCTTCACCTTTCACGTGTCTTCAGCCAGTGGGGCAGCGATACATTTCAGATGAGTTCATCAGATTCCCAGCCTACAGGATTCAGAAAGTGAATGATTGTTTCAAAATTACTTCACAAGTCATTAAGTGCATTCAGTGATAAAGCACCAACCTCTGGCTTTGCCTTCTGTTGTCAGTGGTTAGCCTGTTCCATGGGCAGAGCCTCTATATCTGCATCCCAAAATCTTCTTGTTCAGTGAGCTCTGCTCAGCGGGCACCTCCAGCATATGGACACCCAATGTGTTTCTATCTAAACTCCTGCACTGACTGAATGCAAGTAAAGAGAGAGAGAACAGAATCAGAATTATTATCACTGATTATACACTCAGGGACTACTTTACTAGGTCCAGCTGTACACGTGCTTGTTAATACAAATATCTAATCGGCTAATCACATAGCAGCAACTCAATGCAGGCGTGGTCAAGAGGTTCAGTTGTTTCTCAAACCAAAGATCAGAATGAGGAAGGAATGTGATCTAAATGACTTGCACCATGGAATGATTGCTGGTGCCAGTTGGGATGGTTTGAGAATCTCAGGAACTGCTGATCTCCTGAGATTTTCATACACAGCTGTCTCTAGAGTTTACAAAGAATGAGGCAAAAACAAAAAAAAAAATAAATCCAGTGATCAACAGTTCTTTGGTCGGAAGAGACTGGAGAATGGCCAGACTGGTTCAAGCTGACAGGAAGACGAGAATAACTCAAATAACCACACCTTACAATAATGGTGTGCAGAAGAACATCACTGAATGCACAACACACCACACCTTGAAGTGGGTGGGCTACAGGAGCAGAAGATAGAATAGAATAGAACTTTATTGTCATTTCTCAAGGCAACGAGATTGTGGTGCTACTCCAGCCGGGCAAAACGTATTTATAATGCATGCGGTACAGCATAATTTTTTAAAAGTCCCATATGTACATGCAACAAGTGATTTTGATAGCCCATGACACTCAAAGGCCATTGGCAAGCTGGGGTGTAGCATCATTCAGCTGCATAATAGCCCTCGGGAAGAAACAGTTTTTCAGTCTTACTGTCTTGGCTAAGATGTTTCTGTATCTCCTACCAGATGGCAGGAGATTGAACAGATAGTGTCTGGGATGGGATGGGTCTTTAATGATGTTACGAGCACACTGTAGACATTGAGAGTTGTAGATTGTCTCCAGGTCCGGTAGTTGAGTCTCAATGATGTGCTGAGCTGTCATAATCACCCGTTGAAATGCTTTGTGATCTGTCTTGCTGCAGCGAGAGTCCCACACAGTCATTCTGTATGTCAGAATGCTCTCCCTTGCACATCAGTAAAAGTTGGCCAGCAGTTTTTGGGTCAGATTAGCTCCCTTTAAGCACCTCAGGTAGTATAGCCGCTGTTTGTGCCTTTCCTCCGATTGTGGTTGTGTTGACGCACCAAGAGATCTCCTCAGTGAAGTTCTTCCCAAAATCTTGAAACTGGAGACCCTGTCCAGCATCTCACTATTTATGAATGGTGAGGCTTGTTCAGGACCTCTTGCCTTCCTGAAAATCAGACAGTTTCAGCACCTCCTCTGTATATGCAGATTCGTTGTGGTTTGTGATTAGGCCAATCACAGTTGCGTCATCTGATTGAGTTTGCAGCATGAGCAGGAGTGCAGTCATAGGTGAAGAGAGAGTAGAGAGGTGGGCTCAGTATACACCCCTGTGGGTGACAGTGTTCAGGGTTAAGTGGGGTGATATGCACTTTTGCCTAGTTTCACCTTCTGAGTACTGTTAGTGAGGATGTCAAGATTCAATTACAGGTTGATGCATAAAACATCAACTGAATATATGATCACAAACGTACACCCAGAGGCCACTTTATTAGGTACAGGAGCAACTTAATAAAGTGGCCACTGAGTGAATACGATTAACTTTGTTGCTTTGCAGCAGTAGGAGAGTGCCTGACATAAAAATAACCATAAATTACAAAAGTGTAGAAAACAAATAACAGACAGCAATTCCAGATTGTAGGTCCAACCCAGGAATATTCCTTTATAATACTCTGGAAGGCTTGGCCGTCAAAGTGGCACAGCTAGCCAGCAACACACACAAATTGCTGGAGGAATTCAGCAGGTCAGGCAGCATATATGGAACTGAATAAACAGTCGATGTTTCAGGCCAAGACCCTTCTTCAGGACTGGAAGGGAAAGGGGAAGACACCAATAAAAAGGTGAGAGGAGAGTGTTATGTTTTGTTACTTCAAAACATTAAACTAATTCAAAGGAAGACACAGGATTCCCAAACGTGAGTCTAACTTCATATTCACTTTAAGCTAGGTGTGCACATATCACATGGTAGCATCATGACGTATGCAATTAACTTATTTTATATATAACCCATAATGAATTATTTAAACAAACAGGAATGCTTAATCAAACAATATACAAGATTACTCAAATATTATTGAAATATTAAATGATACTCCTCCCAGCTTAGTTATATACTCCAACTCAATAAAGTATACATCTCAACCGTATTAACAGTATAATATATAATGCAACTACTATATACAGACATCTACAACACATTAAGTATTAATTTGTGGAATCTTATCTTTCCTGACAAGGGGGTCACTCTGCTTGGCAGCTGAGACTTGTGGCTGTGAAACAACCATGTTCTGAAGCCTCCTCCATGGTGGTAGAGGTAGGAGTTGACTCTGAGACTACAGGAAGTGGTTCTGACAGCTCTGGACATCTTTCTTCTCCTTCCTTTTTCTTCTTCTAGTTTGTGCACCTTGATCTTGGGAAGGTGTATGTGGTTCATTGGAAAATTCTCTTATTAATCCTTCTGTTGCTCCCTTTACGATCTGATCTGTCCTCTTAGTTTCTGCATCTACAACATCATCTGATAAATCCTCTTTTTTTATATCCCCACTTCATCCAGCTCAAATTTGGTCTTTGCATCTACTTTTACAAGAATTTTTTTTGATTCCACGTGAAGTTCATGAAGTAACCTTAATACACGCAGAGTAGATTTTGGTTCTTTATACTCACAGAAGCCGAATGCTTGCAGATTTCCTGAAGCTCCTTGAACTCTTTTCCAGCTTAAAACCAAGCCACATTTTGTGAATAACTGCCTGATTAACACATCAGAAGCTTTCTTGGGTATGTTGCCAATAAAAACTGTTGTAATCGGATGACTGCTCTCACCACCTTCAAGCTTCCTCTGAGCAGCATGGTCCTTCCTTTTCCCAATATGCTTTCCAAACAGAGGCACAGCGGTTGGAATCAACACTTGTTTGCCCTCTATTTGGCAATGGTTCATGGTGTACAGCAACCAGACAGTGGCGGCATCATCCAGAGCCTTTCTTAATTTACTTTCATATGGCTTCATCGCAGGGGATGGTGGTGTCTCAGCCAGTCATGGGGCCCACCATGCTGTTCCTTCTGTTCTTAGCACATACAAGTCAAATGTGGCTTGTTTATTGTTGTATTTCACTGTTACAGATGTCATTCTCACAGGAGTTATCTCTTCTTTAGTATAAGATCCAAGTTGGATATCTGCAGACTTCAGTTTAGTATCTTTGAAATGCCATTCAAACTCATTTTGAAGAATAACTAAAACAGCCAAACCAGATCAAATTCCATTTTAATTAATTTGCCGTTCCCTTACTGTGGAACCCATATTGCTTGTCTATTGTTAATTTTCACACAGTAAATCCCAAGGCTACACAGTCCTGCATCCCTCTCATCATTATCAGATTTTTTCATCAACAGCATGCAGATTAGTGGTCTTTCTGAAACTGTAGATTGATTTTTTAGCTTTTCTCTTCCCTAAGCAGTTACCATTTATTTTTGTCTGCCAAACATGCCCTTTTAATGTGTCCTACTTTGTTGTATTTTCTACAAGTTTCACCCTTAAATCTGCATTGATCGGGTGAAAGTGAACCCCTGCCACAACAGTAACAAAATTTGTTTGGCCAGGCCAGGTTCTGTTTTGAAGTTGCAATTTTGTTCAACCTCACTTTCATTCCTGACTGCAACTTGATTGCATCTTTGTCTGCAGTTTCCATTGAAACAGCGATTTCAATTGCTCTTTTGAATGCAAGTTGTGCTTCAGTTAGTAGCCTTTTTTGAATGCTTTCTTTTCAGATTCCACAAACGAAATACATCCTGACTGCAACTCGATTGCATCTCTGTCTGCCGTTTCCATTGAAACAACGATTTCAATTGCTCTTTTGAATGCAAGTTGTGCTTCAGTTAGTAGCCTTTTTTGAACGCTTTCTTTTCAGATTCCACAAACTAAACAATCCCTCAGCGCATCATTAAGGCCATTACCAAACTGACAATGCTCAGACAATCTCTTCAAATCAGCCACATACACTGAAATAGACTCCTCTTCTTTTTGATTCCACTTATGAAACCTAAAGTGTGCTGCAGTCAACAGTGGCTTTGGTTCTAAGTGTCCCTGTATCACTTTAACAAATTAGTTATTTCTGCTGGTTTTGTTGGAGCAGTTAAACTTCGAAGCAAACTGTATGCCTTTAAACCCCATGCACTTAGCAAGATTGCTACTTATTTCTCATTTGGTTATTTCAATTGCTTCAAAATACTGCTCAATTTGCTCAGTATATAAAATCCAATTATCTGTTGTGCAATCAAATGTGTTGATCTTTCCAGTGTAGCCAGCCATTTCTATTTTTTTATGATTATTATCACCAATACTCACTGTTTATGAACCCATGGATCCTTCCTTTTTTGACTTCCTTTCAAATCTTAATTGTGTCTTCTCTTCCGAAGAACCTGTGCTGAACTGCTGCTTTTATCACGATCAACTCTGCACTTGCTGGGCTGTGTATTTTACTCAACTTTTCTCACTGTGTTTTTTAGTTCCATTACCTCGCTGCATTTCAGCAGCTGTCTCGGGTTAGTGTTAAAATAATACCTCGTGGCCAATGTAATGTTTTGTAGCTTTAGAACATTAAACTAATTCAAGTGAAGACACAAAAGTCCCAAATGTGAGTCGAACTTCGTGCTTACATTAAGTGAGTCACGCATGTAACATGTGGTTGTGTGATGAAGTATGCAATTATCATATTTTTACATATAACCTGTAATAAATTATCTAAACAAACAAGAATGCTTAATCAAACAATATATATGGAAGATTACTCAAATATTATAGTACTATCAAATACACAACAGGGGGAAAGGAGAGTAGCTGGAAGGTGATAGGCAAAACCAGCAGGGTAGGAGAGGTAAAGGGCTGGAGAGGAAGGAATCTGATAGGAGAGGAGAGTGGACCATAGGAAAATGGGAAGGAGGAAAGACCCGGGGGAAGTGATAGGTAGATGAGAAGAGGCAAGAAGCCAGAGTGGGGAATAGAAGAAGAGGGGAGGGGGAGGGATTTTTTTTAAACCAGAAGTAGAAATCAATACTCGTGCCATTAAGGTTCAAGGCTACCCAGATAGAATAGCTCTTGCCTAACAACATCAAAAACCTAGGTACGATCCTGACCTTGGGTTCCATCTGTATGGACTTTGCATGTTCTGCCTGTGACTCTGTGGGTTTCTTTTATGTGCTCCAGATCTACGCCCCCCCCCCCCACCATCCCAAACACTTGTGGATTGGTCATTTAACAAGCCATCCAAAGTTGCCCCTAGTATGTAGGCGAGTGTGGTAGAAACTGAAGGGGATTTAAAGAACATGTCTAGCCAATTTTTAAAACATGGCAGCATTGGACTAACACACAAGATGCTGGAGAGGAATAAAGAATTGATGTTTCAGGCCAAGAGCTTTCATCAGGTCTGGAATGGAAAGGGAAAGAAGCCAGAATAAAAAGGTTGGGGAAGGAGAAGGCGGACAGGCGAAGGCAGTTGAAGGGGAAGGTAGTTGGATAGGGAAGGGGGGTGATGAAGTGAGAAGCTGGGAGGTGATAGGTCAAAAAGTTAAAGGGCTGAAGAAGAAAGAAACTGATAGGGGAGGAGGTTGGAGAATGGGAGAAAGGGAAGGAGAAGGAACACCAGAGTGAGGTGATACTCAGGTGAGGAGAAGGAGAGGGGAGCCAGAGTGAGGAATGGAAAAAGAGAAGGGATCAACAGGGGAGAAATTATAGAAGTTAGAGAAATCAATGTTCTGGTCTTAGGTTGGAATCTACCCAGATGGAATATGAGAGAGTAATTGATTAGTGTAAAATGGGTGGTTGGTGGCTGGTGCAGACATTACGCACTGAAGGTCCTGTTTTTGTGCTCTTTCTCTTGATGACTTGTATTGTAAGAAACACTGTCTCTTTCCCAAAGCTTTGAGCCTTCCCTTCAAATATTTATCCCTTTTCGAAATGTATTATGGAGTAAATGCATGCCAAAATCTCTACTTGGGCATTTCAAGTTAGAACAAAAAAGATGGACCCTGACATATTCCTGCAGTGATTGCAGGAATAAAGCAACACAAAAAAAGTGCCATTGGTTATCATAAGACCATAAGATGATAAGATATAGGAGCAGAAGTGGGCCATTTGGCCTATCGAGTCTGCTCCGCCATTCAATCATGGGCTGATCCAATTCTTCCAGTCATCCCTTCTTCCCATACCCTTTGATACCCCGGCTAATCAAGAACCTATTTATCTCTGCCTTAAATGCACTCAATGACTTGGGAGCATTTGGCTGTGTTAACCAGAGCAATCCAATGTCTGCCAGGCCTCTGCATTGCCACATTTACCTGCCTGTTTTCCTCCAATAGTCATTTCCTGTTCAGCACTGGGCACGGAGTCTGCTCAAGCCCTCCAAAATGGCTGCCGCATTCCAAGTTGCAAGTAAGCGCAGAAGAAACAACAATGATCCATACTGTTCTTCAGTCATTTTCAAAAAGCCTCCTTTCACGAGATGAAATTTCTTATTTCATATAATCACAGAGTTCAGCCCATCAAGGAGAACAATTTGTCAGTCCCATTTTCTGATTCTGTCATGGTCCGGTCCATGAAGTCTGTATTGGGGTTCACAGTCCGGTCCGTGGACTCAGGATTCTGGGTCTTCCAGCTGTCCCTTGTTTCGATTGAGTTAATCATAGGCACCTGATTCCCATCTTGGGGCTTAGAATATAAGTAGCTTTGGGGTTGAGTGTGAGTGGCTGGTTTGTCTTGTCAAGATCCCCTGGGAGCAACCTGCTGGTGGAAGGCTGGGGTGGCCTCTTGTCATCTTTAGGCCGTGTTAGGGAACCATTGCTTCATGGAGCCTTGCTATTGGTAGTCAGAGCTGCCTTAGTGGTATGGATTTGGCTGTTCCCCGGGCCAGCTGAGTGGCTGTCAGCCACTCTGAGCTAGGTAGGGATCCGGCTGTTTCTGTAGCCAGCTGAGGTTGCTGGCCGTAACTGCGACTTGGAGCAACCCTGAAGCAGAGATGGAACTGTCTGTTGTTCTTTGGTGTTTGTCTCTTCTTGTCCTTGCCTCTGTGGGGTAAGTCAGGCTGTTCTGCTGTTGCCATGGGGAGAGGTCCTGTCTTGTCTTGTCCTTGCCTCTGTTGGGTAAGTCTGGCTGTTCTGCCATTACCCAACAGGTGGACCTGTCCCACCTTGGTGTGGAGATAAAGTTGAGTCCCAGCTTGTCTAAGGATAAGTCCAGGCTCTATGTCTATGTACTGTCCAGTCTCGTGTTAGTGTTGTGTTAAAGATGAGTCCCGGCTCTGTTGATGTACAGTTCTCAGTCTGTCTCTGAGCTCCAGCCTCTGAGTTATCAGCCTCAAGCCTCAAGAGCCAAGACCCCAGCCTGCAGCCCCAAGCCTCATCCTGTCCTGATGTCATGTCATGTCCTTGCCTGGTTCTGGGGTCCGAGCCCGAGGCAAGACGCAGTCTCTGGCACCTTGTCCAGTCTCTGGCTCGGAGCCCAAGCCCAGGCTCCTTGTGCATAGTTCCTTGTCTGGATTCCCTGTCTTGTCCATGTCCTAGCCCAAGTCTGCGTTCTTGTCCCAGCTCCTTGTCTGTATCCTGTTAAGTCTTGTTCCTTGTACTTCAGTGTCTGTGTCTTGCATTTGGGTCCGTTCCCAGTGCCCCCATTGTGACAGATTCTTTTCCCTTGGACCCAAGAAGTTATTTCTCTCAAGTACAAGAAAATCTTCAGATGCTTAAAATCCAAAGCAACACACAGAAAGTGCTAGAGGAACTCGGCAGGCCAGGCAGCATCTAAGAAAAAGAGCGAACAGTCAACATTTCAGGCTGAGATCCTTCATCAGAATTCTGCCTCACCTGCTGAGTTCCTCCTGTATTTTGTGTGCATTTCTCTCAAGTGCTTATCCTTCTGCATTGTACAAAATATCAATGTATTCCATATCACCACTACTCTGTATCAAAAACTTTTTCCTCATATCTCTTGGCAAAGTGTTTAAATCTGAGCATCCATACATCTCCTTGGGAATAGCTTCCATTGAATGATATCTCACCAGATCTAGTGCAATGAATAGCTCAGTTATATCTTCATAACTTCGAAGGGAACAGGTTCATCTTCTGAAGCCTTTATCTCTCATCCTGGTTAATTTCCACGCTCCATAACTTTGATATCCTTCCAATTGGATGGTGTCTGGAGTGAATATGTAACCCCACTCCAAGAATAACTAACATTTCAAAATATTATTTGTAATTTACATGCTTCCTCCAATTCTTGTTTACTATTCAATCAGATCTCAATACCCAAGAACAGAAAATTCTACAGGAAATGTTGGATACAGACCAGTCCGATACAGGCAAAGCACCATTGAGCGCACTTACACAAGAAAGCAGCACCCATCAAAGATCTGCATCATTCCTGAACCTGGTGGTGTGGGACCTAAGCCTCTTGTACCATGCCCTTTGTCACGACTATCATCAAGTAGGAGGTACAGGAGCCAGTGGGTCCCCCACCACAAGGTTCAGGAACATTTATAACACTACAACCATCAGGATCCTGAACCAATGTCAATAACTTCAAAGCAACACACACAAGATGCTGGAGGAATTCAGCAGGTCAGGCAGCATCCATGGAAATGAATAAACGGTTGATGTTTCAGGCAGAGACCCTTCATCAGGATAATTTCATTAACCTCAACACTGAACTGATTCCACAACCGGTAGAATCACTTTCAAGGACTCTACAACTCACTTTTATTATATTTTTTGTTTGCTCCATTTGTCTTCTGCATATTGGCAAAATCTTTGTTTATGTATAGTTTCTTGTAAATACTATTGTATTTCTTTATTTTCTATGAAGGCCTGCAAGGAAATAAACCTGAAGATAGTATAGGGTAATATATACAGAATTTGATAATAAATTTCACTTTGATAATATGTTACATTGACTTTGACTATGACTGGTTAAATACTTTGGTACTTGACGGTCAGCACAGACTTGGTATGTTGAGGGCCTGTTTCTATATGGTATCACTACACAATCATGATTCTGATTAATCTATTCATCCATACACATTTGGGATGTGGATAGAAACCTGCAAATGGCTGCAAGAAAAAGAATCTGAAGGTGGTATATGGTGATGTGTATGTACTCAAATAATAAATTTACTTTGACTTCGGATTCATGGGTTTTTCAGGTCGTCAGTCCAATTACCTGCGACTTTTAATGACCTTACCATAACTGAGTCTCCCACCACCAGCCTCCTGAGAATTGCCATTGAACAGAAACACAATGGTGTGAGTCACATAAATAATGTAGCCACAGACTCAGATCAGATGCTGGTATCCTGTGGAAAGTGACTCACCGCCTGACATTCCAAAGCCTTTTAAATCAAGGCACAAGCCAGGATTGTGGTGGATTTCTCACCACTTGCCGGGATGAGTGCAGCTCCAACAACACTAAATTATTCAATGCAAAACAGATCACTTGATTGGCAATCCCATCAACCACAATAAAGTTCAGCTTTGTTTCAAAGTTCAAAGTAAATTTATTCTTAAAGTACACGTATGTCATCACGTGCAAGCCTGAGATTAATTTTCTTGCGGGTATCCACAGTAAGTCCATGAACCATACAGAATCAATGAAAGACCACACCCGACAGGACGGATGGAAAACCAATGTGCAAAAGACAACTAGCTGTGCAAATACAAAAGAGAGAAAAAAAAATCATAATGAGCAATACAGTAAATATCGAGAATGTGAGATGAAGAGTCCTTGAAAGTGAATCCATAGGTTGAGGGAACAGTTCAGTGATGGGGTGAGTGAAATTATCCCCTCTGGTTTAAGAGTCTGATGGTAACTGTGCCTGAACGGGGAGGTGTGAGTCCTGAGGCTCCCAGCATGTATTTGTCATTGAAACTTCCAGTGAAATAGCGAATTGTGCAGAGCAGTCCACAATTCTGGTGCCATCAGAACATGCTTACAACTCACTATCCCTAACTGCATGTCTTTGGAATAGGGGAGGAAACTGGGGCACCCAGAGAAAACCCTACGGTCATGGGGAGAACGTGCAAACTCTTTACAGGCAGCATCGGGAATCGAACCCTGCTCTGACAGCTGCACTGTACCACCCTAAGCATTTATTCCCTCCACCACTGATGCTGCATGTGTACCATCAGTAACGTGTACAGCTGTTAATTGCCCAGGCTATTCTGATAGTGTCTCTCAGATCCATGACCCAAAAAGGACCAGGGCAGCAGACACGAGGGAGAACCATCAAATTGCTCACAGTTGTGACATGGAAATATCTCACCATTCAATTGCTGTAAGCAGATGCTTATTCCGCCCAGAAATGTGCTCGGGACTACCTTCAACTGAAAGATTGTAGCTCACCACCATGATCTTGAGACAATTAGAGATGGTAACAGTAGTGATTTATTATTGCCACATGTACCAAGATACAGTGAAAAGCTTGCCTTATATACTTGGACTGCACGGTTGTGTAGCGATTATTGTTATGCTTTATAGTGCCAGCAAATGAAAGATCAGGTGCAATTCCTGTTGATGTACGCATGGACGGAGTTTGTATATTCTCCACGTGGCTGCGTGTGTTTCTTATGGTGCTCCAGTTTCCTCCCACATTCCAATTATGTTCACGTTAGGGTTAGTAAGATGTGGGTGTGCTACACTGGTGCCAGAAGCATGGTGAGACTTGTGGGCTTCCCTCAGCCAGCAGGTCTTCGGATTGTGTTAGTCATTGATGCAAGCGATGCATGTAACTGTACGTTTCAATGTATCGACATTTCCATGTTTACATGTCAAATAAAGCTAATCTTAATCTTTGCACTGTTTATACAAATCAAATCATCACACAGTGCATTGAGCTAGAATAAAATAAAAGGATAAAAATACAGAATAATGTGTAAAAACATTAGGGAGGGAGAAGATGGCGGCGCGACGCAGCGCGCGCGGCCTCTCCGGTGAAATGATATTGTATTTGTTAAGTAGGGGCCATGCACAATCCTGATTTGATGGAGACAGACGTGAGAAGCAAGGAGGAACATCTGGAGAAACATCTGAAATGCCCGGTTCACTGCCGCTGCTACTGTGCGATCGAGAATCTCCGGAGGGAAGGCCCCAAATCCTGGGCCTTGCCTGTTGCTGGCGGCTGGGGTTGGGGTCGAAGCGCTCGGCAGCGATGGTATTTGGTGCTCGGTGTCGGAGGGCTGGTCAGAGGCTTGAAGGTTTCGGATGGACTGAGAGTCGGTTGTGGTCAGGTGCTTCCAGGATGCTGCATCGGCAAGTTTGCGGCACTGGAAGCTCATGGCAGGGAGAGTTTTCTTTCTTCTACCTTCTGCGTGAGATGTTGGGACTTTCGAGAGACTTTGAGTTTTTTTTTACCCTGCCCATGGTCTGTTCTTCTATCAAATTATGGTATTGCTTGCATTGTTGTAACTATACATTATAATTATGTGTTTTTGGTCAATTTTTCAGTCTTGGTTTGTCTTGTGTTTCTGTAATATCACACTGGAGGAACATTGTATCATTTCTTAATGCATGTATTACTAAATGACAATAAAAGAGAACTGCATGTCCTCATAATCTAATCTAATCTAAAAATTACTGAAAGAGTGCAGTGCAGGTTAATAATAAAGTGCAAAATCATAACAAGGTTGATTGTGAGGCCAAGTCAATCTTATCATAGAAGAGGTCTATTCAGTAGTCTGATGCAAGAGGAATATAAACTCTGATAGACCTTGGTGGAACGTGCTTGTGGGCTTTTGTATCTTCTGCCCGATGGGAGAGGGGAGGAGAGAGAATGTCTAGGGTGGGTAGGGTCTTTGATTATACTGGCTGCTTTACTGAGGTAGTGAAAAGAGCAGACGGTATCCGTGGAAGGGAGGCTGGCTACTCTGATGTTTTGAGCTGTGTCTACAGCTCTCTCCAGTTTCTTGCAGCCACATGCACAGCAGTTGCCGTACTAAGCCGTTACATATCCAGATGTAATGCTTTCTATGGTACATCAATAAATATAATGGTTGATGGATAATTACCAGTGAGACTCATATTTTGGAAAATGAATTATTAATTATTTCTGCTGTATCCATGCACCTTTTGGCAAGATTAGCAGTTTATGAGTTCCAGCACATAATTTGCACCAGTTGATGTTATTTCAGCAGAAGCCTTTGGTACCACCACCAACCTTCTCCACTCGGCTTCACCTGTTCTCAAACAGAACGACCTTCTCTGTGACTCAATTCCATTTTTCCAAATAAAGCAGTCACTATGGGAACCTCAGATGGAAACAGACATTGCTGCAAACACAGGTCAAGGAGTGACTGTAGAATGATAAACAGAATTAAGATTCCTGATTAAAGACAATTTTTCAGAACTGGAAATACTTTGATTGACGTGACCTGTTTCTCTTTCCACAGATGCTGTCTGACTTGCTGAGTTCCAAAATTCTAGATTAAAAAATGTTCGATTTGCAGCATCAGCAGGTTTTTTTGAAGTTCAGTTACTATGGAAACTTCAATAGTTCCAAGCTACATCTGTCTTCACCCACTGCACCCAGCCCCCTCACCCCCAGAATACATTAAGTTTACTTACATTCTTGTTATGATTTAGGACCAAGATTACTTTGCTATTGCTATTATGAATCTGCAAAACTGAATTTTTCATTAGGTATAGTCAACGGCCAACAAGTAAAGCCCCCTCTGAAAGGAATTTCTTGGACCATGTTCTTAATCACTTGGAGAAGTTAATTCATTTTGCTTCCAATTTCTATTGTCTGTTCTTGGCTTGTCTCAGGGTTGATCTCAAAGATTGATCAGAAGTTTGCATGTTGCAGCTTGATGGTCAAAGCCTGGAGACTGGAGACTGGGAGCCTGGACTTGGAGTTGAAGGACTGTCCATATGTGTGGGTGGGAGAGAGGAAGGGAAAGGGTTTTGCTGTTTGTTGTGTTCTGTGTTGAACATTGTGGACATGCCATGTTGGCACCAGAATGAGAGGTGAAACTTGGTGGGGAGGGGGGGCAACCCCCTCCCCTACCCTGCACATCGTTAAGTGTGTTAGTTATTGATGCAAACAATGCATTTTGCTGTACAGTGTGTCACTGTGTACATGCGATAAACAAATCTGAAACTGAATCTGATTCTATAATTATTACCTTCACATTAAAGTGGGTTCAAAATAAATCACTGGCACGAGGCATGACCACTCACCATAAATTCTGCCTGTTCTGCCCTGTCCTTCAAGTCCTGCTATTTTTATTTCATTCATTGGTAACACCCAGATTATGTTAGGTAACGGATTCATTTGCAATGCACTCCACAATGTTTGGAATCATTCACTGAAGAGGCCGGCAGCCCTGAGAGTAAGAACTCCCAAAGCAGCGGAGGGACGAAATGGAGCCAAAGCAAAGGCTGCCAAGAGTTTCTCATCACATCTAGCTAACCACATTGGCACTGAAAATCCAGGCACTGATTATAAATTCATGTGGAAAGCAATAATGGAAGAAATTTATTCTGACTGAATCCATAAACTGTATCTGGAATCTTTGCCTCAAAGTCTGCAACGTAAATAATTTGTTGGAAGTACATTTCAAACAACTGTCATTATTTTGAAAGTATCCCTGGGAGGAGAAATTGAGATATGACGTTGGGATGCAGAATCACAGACCCCTGCAGATAGCAAGCTTCTCAGTGGGTTTGGAAAATGCAAAACCATCTCTGGAATTTGTGTCAACAGAATTGGAAAAAGCAGTGACATTGATCATCTCATTCAGAGCCATCACTGGACTACACATGGACCCAGAACTTTTGGAGATGTCCTGGCAGCCATGTTCGGAACTTCTGTCCTGATCTTCCACAAAGCTGATTGTCAGCAATTTGGAGTGCAGATTTCTGCAGACCCTCTGTACTTGGGTTGGGAAATCCAATGTTGGGTTGGAGCTGATGTCAGAAAACAATGCATACATTAAAATGGAAGCGATTGGCTGTGTAGAAGGAAAGGTGACTAACACTGATTAATTTTTTAAAAACTGTGTTCACTATTTTCCAGCATTTTAATTTAACATCGTGCTCAGTTCTGGTCACCTCATTATAGAAAGGATATAGAAGGTTTAGAGACACAAACAAGAGGAATTCTGCAGATGCTGGAAATTCAAGCAACACACATCAAAGTTGCTGGCCCAGAATCCTCTCATATCCCCTTTGCCAATCACCTGTCCAGCTCTTGGCTCCATCCCTCCCCATCCTGTCTTCTCCTATCATTTTGGATCTCCCCCTCCCCCTCCCACTTTTAAATCTCTTACTAGCTCTTCCTTCAGTTAGTCCTGACGAAGGGTCTTGGCCTGAAACGTCAACTGTACCTCTTCCTAGAGATGCTACCTGGCCTGCTGCGTTCACCAGCAACTTTGATGTGTGTTGCTAGAAGCTTTAGAGCATGGGTTCTTGGACCACTTACTTAATGGTACTGGTCCATGGCATTAAAAAAAAGGTAGGAAACTCCTGGTTTAGAGGGGGAAGGGGAGATTTACCAGGACACCTCACAGATTAGAGTACAGTCTTATGAGGAAAGATTGAACAAGCTAGGGCTTTTCTCTTTGGAGCTAAGGAGGATGAGGTGACTTGATGGAGGTGTAGGTGGAATGGTTGGCCAGCACCTTTCTTCCAGGGCTGAAATGGCCAAACTGGGAGGGCATAAATTTAAGGTGATTGGAGAGAAGTAAGGGGTGGGGATGTTACAGGTAGGTTTTTACACAGAGAGTGACGGGTGCTGCCAGGGGTGGTGGTAGAGATTGATACATTAGGGATAGAGGGTAATACAGGAAAAGACAGTCTTCGATCAGTACATGGATGAAAGAAAATGGAGGGGATTGTGGGAGAGAAGGGTTAGCTTGATCATAGAGTAGGTTTAACGGTCGGCACGATATTGTGGGCTGCTGGACCCATACGCTGCTGGACTATGTTCTAACATTTGTTAATCTAGAATAAAAATAATGTTTAATTTTTAATTGGTAACGACCTTTTATCATCCTTTTCTTTCTCTCCAGTGATGTTGTGGGGATGGAACTGGACTCTCTCACGGTTGTGTCTGAAAGGAGGATGCTGTCTAAGTTGCATGCCATCTTGGTCAATGTCTCCCATCCACTACATAATGTACCGGGTGGGCACAGGAGTACATTCAGCCAGAGGCTCATTCCACCGAGATGCAACACAGAGCATCATAGGAAGTCATTCCTGCCTGTGGCCATTAAACTTTACAACTCCTCCCTTGGAGGGTCAGACACCCTGAGCCAATAGGCTGGTCCTGGACTTATTTCATAATTTACTGGCATAATTTACATATTACTATTTAAGTATTTATGGTTTTATTACTATTTATTATTTATGGTACAACTATAACGAAAATCAATTTCCCCCAGGATCAATAAAGTATGACTATGACTATGACTAATTTGCCATGAACTGAACATTGCCTAAACTCACAGCAGTCAGAGATGTTTATACACTAACAATCCAACTGGATGTGAATCCTTATGACTATCCAGTGCGCTTCCCGGGCTACAGTCCCCGTCTCAGTCACCCGCCAGGCTCGGAAGATGAGTAACCATGCATTCTGTTAGGCTGTAGCAACTGCACGGATGAGAGTTCCCATTTTCACGGCAAGACCCCTCTGCCACAATCAATAGAAACCGTAGAATTCCCTTTCACCTCATGTTGTTTTCACAATCTGCCTCCCGTGCTGGCGTAAGCCTAACAATAATTCAGTTCACTTTCTCTTTCTGATTAGGTACATGTATCAGCTGATTGACATTATTTCAATAATTACAATTGGAGCACATTTTAAGGGAGGAAATAAAAGCTTTTAAACACCGCAGCGTCTGCTTTCTACTGTTTAACAAAGGCAAGCCCATACCATGTACAAAGAAGCATCTCCCACCTGGTGGTACTTCTGAAAGCTTGTTGGACAAAACGCAGACATAGGGAACTTCTCCACTCAGTAATCACTTTATTGGGTACTTCATGTACCTAATAAAGTGGCCACTGAGTGTATGTTCATGTCATTACAACACTTCATAATAGTGGAGACCCAGCCAAACATCAGAATGGGGGAAGAAATATGAAACATAGAAAATCTACAGCACAATACAGGCCCTTCAGCCCACAACGCTGTGCCGAACATGTATTTACTTTAGAAATTACCGAGGGTTACCCGTAGCCCTTTATTTTTCTAAGCTCTATTTACCTATCCTGGAGTCTCTTAAACGATCCTATCGTATCCGGCTCCACCAACATTGCCAGCAGCCCATTCCATGCACTCACCACTCTAATCTAAGTGACCTTGAGCATGGAATGATTGTTGGTTTGAGTGTCTCAGAAACTGCTGATCTCCTGGGATTTTCACGCACCACAGTCTCTAGAGTTTGCAGAGAATGGCTCGAAAAACAAAAAAAAATAGTGAGCCACAGTTCTGTGGGCGAAAAGGCCTTGATAATGAGAGAAGTCAGAGGAGATTGACCTAGCTGGTTCAAGCTGGCAGGAAGGCAACCATAACTCAAACAAGCACACGTTATAATAGTGGTGTGGAGGAGAGTATCTCTGAATGCAAGGCATGTCGAACCGCGGCAGATGGGCTACAGGAGCAGAAGACCATGAGTGAACCTTCAGTGGCCACTTTATTAGGTACAGGAGTTGCCTCATAAAGTGGAGACTGAGAGTTTGTATGCAAGTCACTCCTTTTATGCAATGAACACACATCAAAGTTGCTGGTGAACGCAGCAGGCCAGGCAGCATCTCTAGGAAGAGGTACAGTCGACGTTTCAGGCCGAGACCCTTCGTCAGGACACCAGCAACTTTGATGTGTGTTGCTTAAATTTCCAGCATCTGCAGAATTCCTGTTGTTTGTCCTTTTATGCAATGATTTGGTTTCATATTTTGATCCCCGGGAGCTGTATATGAGTGGATTGTGGGCTATGTGTAGGAAATAACTCTCAACACAAACCTGTCATGTAACAGGACTTGCACAAGAGCTGAGCCAAAGGCAATTGTGCGATATAATTTGGCTCAACTCAACAAAGCTGATGGAGAAAGATTATTTGCCACCTATGTCCTGATGAAAGGTCTCAGCTGAACTGTCGACTAATTCCTCTGCATTGATGCTGTCTGACCTGCTGAGCTCCTCCAGCATTTACTGTGTATTGCTCTGGATTTCCAGCATCTGCAGAGCTTTTGTGTTTATGATTTGCAGATTAATGGGACTACTGATGACTTAACCTTTCCTTTTAGTAACCAAGTAACCACTCCACCATTGTATGTACTTCCTCCACAGATCTTACTCATTGTAGCTCCTGGTGAAAGAAGATCAAAGAACATTCACCTTTTGTCTGTATTCTTACCAGATCTACTCTACAGTACACCATGTGTTTTAGAGTCAGAGAGTTATAGAGTACGACAGCGCAGAAACTTGCCCTTCTGCCCATTTAATCTATGCTAAACAATTATTCTGTCTAGTCCCATTGATCCACAGCTGGGCCATACATAGCTTTCCATACCATTCCCATCCATGTACAAATCCAAAATTCTCTTCAATGTAGAAATTGAACCTGTATCCACCACTTCAGCTGGCAGCTCGTTCATACTCCTATACCACCATCTAGGTGAAATAATTAAGAGAAGCCCACCCAGGTTCTCCTGAAATATTTCACCTTTCATCCAATACACCGAATTATGGGGGGGTATAGATAGGGTAAATGCAAGCAGGCTTTTTCCACTGAGGTTCGGTGGGACAACAACCAGAGGTCATGGGCTGAGGGTGTGAGGTGAGAAGTTTAAGGGGAACATGAGGGGAAACTTCTTCACTCAGAGGGTCGTGAGAGCTGGAATGACCTGCCAGTGTAAGTTGTGCATGAAAACTTGATTTCAAAGTTTGAGAGAACTTTGGATATGTACATGGATGGTAGGGGTACAGAGGGCTATGGCCCTGGTGCAGGTCGGTGGATGTAGGCAGTTTAAATGGCTCAGCATGGACTGGATGGGCAGAAGGGCCTGTTTCTGTGCTATACCTTTCTATGACTCTATGACTTAACCTGTGACCTCTAGTTCTAGTCTCACCCAACCGTAGAGGGAAAAGCCTGCTTGCATTTGCCCCATCGATACAAAGTCAAAGAATCATAGAATACTACAGCGCAGAAACAGGCCTTTCTGCCCATCTAGTCCATGTCAAACTATTATCCTGCCTATTACCTCTCATAATTTTATATACCTCTATCAAGCCTCCCTTCATTCTCCTGTGCTCCTGAGAATAAAGTCCATCCTTTCCCTATAACTCAGGTCCTCAAGTAAGTCCCGGCAAAATCCTTGTAAATTTTCTCTGTACTCTTTCAATCCTATTGATATCTTTCAGCTGCATTTTTGCAAAACAGAATCGAAAACCAAAACAACAATGCTTGTTCAGTATGATGACCACCATCATTTTGTATTTACTGAAGTCAAATATCACAGTTCTAATCACAACTACTTTTGCTTTGAGCATTCTTCTTACATGGAAATCCTTCTTGATGCATTGATGTCCAAAATAATTTTTTTTGGCTGATGGTATCAATTTGCTGGAAGGCAGTGACTCAAATTTGTTTAAGGCCTAAGGGCAAAGAAAGATTCCATGACATCACTCTGTTCTGAAGTACGCACACTCATTTGGGATGACTCTGTGGGTGTAAATGAACAGAGAGGGGAGAATTCTGACAGGTTTGCACGCTGCTGATCAACCTTGTGCGACTTGCGAAAAATACACATTACGTCACATTACTGACGACCTGCCACTCCCTTTGCATATTAGTCACAGTCGGCTTTCTCTTACCTTCAGCTCCACGCTCTCCCATCTGGCAGTGCAGTGATTCAGTCCCCATCAGTATACTGCTCCGAAATGGTCGTCCCTTACATGCAAACTGAGGTGGAGCATTTTCTGACCTAGGACTGCTAACTGATCCAAATTGATGCACAGGGTTTCATTTGGGTTTTAAACCCCCTATTGTAAATGTGCAATAAAATGGGAGACATAAGATTTCCCTCACTTGCTTTTGATCAGAGCCACTGTTGAGTGTTCAAAGCTGACAACAGTTGCTGTTCACTGGAAAGGTCCACATTTGAACATCAAACAGTTCAGCACAGTACAGGCTCTTCAGCTCACGATGTTGGGCTTTAACCCACTCCAAGCTCAGTCTAACCCTTCGCTCCCACATAGCCCTCCATTTTGCTTTCATGCATGTGCCTGTCTGTTGCTGTTGTTCCTCTCCACACCTTGTGGCACATCAAGCGGCAACCTGGCTGCTTCTTTAGCATTTTGTCTGTTTTTCATGACACCGAGTTGCTGGCTCGATGCTCAACCCAGCATGGATGGAAAGCGCGAAAGGAGCTGGCCAGATTCGAACCCAGGACCAATCACCTCGAAGTCCGGTGTGGATGTCACTGCACCACCACTGGCTGCGTGCCTATCTGAGAGTCTCTTAAATGTACCCACCACCATCTGCCTCCATCACCACCCCAGCAGCGCACTAAACACCCACTACTCTCTGTGTAAAAAAAAACATACCTCGGACATCTCCCCTATACGTTCCTCCAATCATCTTAAAATTATGCCTGCTCATATTAACCATTTCCGCCCTGGTTGAAAGGTGCTGGCTGTTCACTCGGTCAATCCCTCTTATCATCTTGTCCACTTCTATCAAGTCACCTCTCATCCTCCTTCTCTCCAAAGAGAAAAACCCCAGATCACTCAGCCTGTTCTCATTAGATCTGCTCTCCAACCCAGGCGCCATCGTAGTAAATCCCCTCTGCACCCTCTCCAAAGCTTCCACATCCGTCCTATAATGAGGAGACCATAACTGCACACAGAGCTAGCCAGAGCTTAATACAGCTGCAGCGTTACCTCACAGCTCTTGAACTCAATACTTAGACCAATGAAGGCCAACACACCACACACCTTCTTACCCACCCTATCAACTTTGAGGGGTCTCTGGACATGGTGAATTAAAGCCTATGTCCCTGTTCTATACTGTTGTATATTCTACAATCAGAAGGAATCCCCTTTATATCTTTAGTATTGCCAAACATCAGGAAGCAACTTGTGGCCCTTTATTCTCACTGTCTGTTTTTCCTTCCCCTGAATGTCCAGATCTTTGCCCCTATCAATAACACCTTGGGGGTACCTGGGGTTCCCCCAGATATTACCTGGCCTCTTAAGTGTTTCCATCATTTCACAGCCAGGTTATGACCTCGTTTGAAAGCATTGACTCCGATAATTAACTTCTGTAGTTATTATTTGCTTTTTTGACCTAAAGTGTTAAATCTGTTTCTCTTTCTACAGCTGCAGCCTGACATGCGGAGTGTTTCTCTAATCCTGTGGGTGTAGAGGATGATGGTGTTCTGAAGCAGTAGTTCATGATCATCTTCATAAGGATAATTAGGATTTTAAAACATCCGTAGTGTGTTACTAATCTCATTGTGTATTTTGCATGCTCAGCACATTAAAATTGCCTCGGACTCACCAGAAGATTGCCCCAGGTTTAGCAGCCGTACATTTTCATGAAGGCAGCCAATACGTAATTGCTTACTAGAAACTCCAACTCATAACCTTTGCTCGTCGTGAATACCAATGAACAAAAAGAACTATTAATCAACCTAGTAGCTTAGCAGTGAGCTCAATTGCTTTACCCAGAACCAGCAATCACTGATTGGGTTATCGCTGTCCATAGGGTGTTTGTCTGTTCTCTCTGTGACCATGTGGGCTTCTTTGGGGTGCCCCAGGTCTCTCCCATATTCCAAAGACATATCGGCTAGGGTTAGTGAGTTGTGTGCATGCTACCCAGGGGCCGGAAGTGTGCTAATGTTTGTTGGCAGCCCCGGCAGAATCCTCACTGATTTGATTTGATGCAAATGATGCATTTCACTGTATGTTTCGATGTACTTGTGACAAATAAAACTAATCTTTAATTCTATTAACCTAGATGGTTAATCAGTTTCTACTTAATGCAATGGTATTATAGCTTTTATCAACAGTCATTAAGTGAATTCTTATTGACGAAAGTCAGCGAGTTTTAAGGCAAAAATCTTACGTTGATTAATTCAGAATAATCAAAGTAATGTATCAGCAAGAATGACTTGGAAAGGAGATTTAAGGAACTAGTTTTGATACAAGTGAAATGAGTGCCCATCTTTTGAAAAGATTAATAAGAATTTATTTTATGGTTGTGCATTATATCTCCCAATGGAAAATAAAATGTGTCCTCACTGGTGATATAATACACAAACATAAAACGCTTGCTATCTGGGAGCCAGAACAAGGATTAAAAGTTTCTAATAACAGAAGAGGACATGATATCACAAACTCAGCTTGTGCCAATTCCTGCTTGTAGAAGATTCATCTCCAATTGGTGAATAAGATTCCCAATATAATCCAGACCAATACGATGAATTAGAAATACACTCACACAACACCAAAATAAAGTCAAATGTTTATGCTTGCTTTGGACACAACTCACACTGAAGACCAAGCCTGCTACTTGAATTACTCTTGTAAAAGCAAGTATGACTCACGAAGATATTTGTCTTGACATGTAGACACGAGGAATTCCGCAGATGCTGGAAATTCAAGCAACACACATCAAAGTTGCTGGTGAACGCAGCAGGCCAGGCAGCATCTCTAGGAAGAGGTACAGTCGACGTTTCAGGCCGAGACCCTTCGTCAGGACTAACTGAAGGAAGAGCTAGTAAGAGATTTGAAAGTGGGAGGGGGAGGGGGAGATCCAAAATGATAGGAGAAGACAGGAGGGGGAAGGGATGGAGCCAAGAGCTGGACAGGTGATTGGCAAAAGGGATATGAGAGGATCATGGGACAGGAGGCCCAGGGAGAAGGAAAAGGGGGGGGAACCCAGAGAATGGGCAAGGGGTATAGTCAGAGGGACAGAGGGAGAAAAAGGAGAGAGAGAGAGAAGGAATGTGTGTATATAAATAAATAATGGATGGGGTGAGGGGGAGGTGGGGCATTATCCAAATTGAGAGGCTCGGAAACGAATCTTAAAGCCAACTGGAGTAAATTGGCGACGGAGGCACATTCCAAGAAAGGATCCCACCACTAAGCACATCTTTCCCTCCCCCCCCCGCTTTCCGCAAGGATCACTCCCTACGCGACTCCCTTGTCCATTCGTCCCCCCCATCCCTCCCCACTGATCTCCCTCCTGGCACTTATCCTTGTAAGCGGAACAAGTGCTACATATGCCCTTACACTTCCTCCCTTACCACCATTCAGGGTCCCAGACAGTCCTTCCAGGTGAGGTGACATTTGACCTGTGAGTCGGCTGGGGTGATATACGGCGTCCGGTGCTCCCGGTGTGGCCTTCTATATATTGGCGAGACCCGATGCAGACTGGGAGACCGTTTTGCTGAACACCTACGCTCTGTCCGCCAGAGAAAGCAGGATCTCCCAGTGGCCACACATTTTAATTCCACATCCCATTCCCATTCTGACATGTCTATCCACGGCCTCCTCTACTGTAAAGATGAAGCCACACTCAGGTTGGAGGAACAACACCTTATATTCCGTCTGGGTAGCCTCCAACCTGATGGCATGAACATTGACTTCTCTGACTTCTGCTAATGCCCCACCTCCCCCTCACCCCATCCATTATTTATTTATATACACACATTCTTTTTCTCTCTCTCTCCTTTTTCTCCCTCTGTCCCTCTGACTATACCCCTTGCCCATTCTCTGGGTTCCCCCCCTCCCCCTTTTCCTTCTCCCTGGGCCTCCTGTCCCATGATCCTCTCATATCCCTTTTGCCAATCACCTGTCCAGCTCTTGGCTCCATTCCTCCCCCTCCTATCTTCTCCTAACATCTTGGATCTCCCCTTCCCCTCCCACTTTCAAATCTCTTACTAGCTCTTCCTTCAGTTAGTCCTGACGAAGGGTCTCGGCCTGAAATGTCGACTGTACCTCTTCCTAGAGATGCTGCCTGGCCTGCTGCGTTCACCAGCAACTTTGATGTATGTTGTCTTGACATGTGACTCCTCTTGAGGGGTGACAGAGATATTTCCCAGATGTGTGCATGCGAGGATCTAGCACTGGAGGTTATTGCTAGTCGGGTTATACTGGACATCGCACCTTGTCAAGAGTTCTCAGAAGAACACAGTCATTGCAATCTGCAGATCTGAGGTAGCACAGAGATCTGTGAACTCATGAAACAGCAGGTCATGTTCACACAATGCTGTCATAACTGAAGCTTAATTTGCTCAATGACTCAACATTCGGCTAACTCCAAGCCACAGTTACTAATATCAACCACATCTTACATCATGCTGCTTGTCGCCATTTTATTCTGCTTTATTCTTTTACAAACTGTAGATCTTGTTGGAAATAATGACATTCATTGTCTATTTCTAATCACCCTTAAACAAAGAAGACAAGTTTGGGACATTTAAGCCAAGCAAGGCAGGTTGAGCAGATGAGGTGCTTCAAACTCATGTCCTTGGATCAATAGTCCAGAGCACAGTCTGAAGTAACTTAAACACTAGGGCACCATGCACTCACCAGAAGAGTCATTTCATCTTCTCCTTCCCGCCTCTTGTAACGAGTTTGTACATTCTCCCCATGACCACATGGGTTTCCTCTGGGCGCTCCAGTTTTCTCCCACAGTCCAAAGACATACTGGTTCGTAGGTTAATTGGTCATTGTAAATTGTCCTGAGATTAGGCTAGGATTAACACAGTGATTTGCTGGGTGTCACGGCTCGAAGGGCCAGAATGGCCTGTTCTGTGCTGTATCTCAATAAATAAGTTTTTGAAATCCCAGAGTAACAGGAAGACTGGGTCGGAACTTTCTTTGCTTCCTCGATGATTAAGCATTCATGTACCAAACTGTTGAGGTAATTACAGCTCCCATTCACGAGCAATAGCTATGCTCTCCCAACATTCGTTTGAGGACCTTCTGGTGGTCATTTCTAAGGATGCTGCTGGCTCATAACTGCCTCATAGCCGCCTTTCATCTTTCAAAGGTCACATTGACGTATTTTGAAGTGACAAGAGTTATTCCCTATTTGAATGGTACCACACAGCGGAAGGTTACAGCTTAAGTTGGATACAGTTCCTTCTCCCATAAATGGGGTAGAAGATATCAATTCATGTCTCATTATCAGCTAGACACTGCCTCAAGGACTTTATCAACATCAAAAAAGTTTAATTGAATCAGTTCATTTGTCATCCTAGTCCAACCTTGCAAAAATATAAATAATGCTAATCCTCATTGTATATATTGCTTTCACTTATAAAATGTAACACCTACATTAAGTTGACTCAGTGGTTAAAAGGGCATATGATGTGTTGGCTTTCATCAATCACGGAATTGAATTTAGGAGCCGAGAGGTAATGTTGCAGCTATATAGGACCCTGGTCAGACCCCACTTGGAGTACTGTGCTCAGATCTGGTCGCCTCACTACAGGAAGGATGTGGAAGCCATAGAAAGGGTGCAGAGGAGATTTACGAGGATGTTGCCTGGATTGGGGAGCATGCCTTACGAAAACAGGTTGAGTGAACTCGGCCTTTTCTCCTTGGGGTGAAGGAGGATGAGAGGTGACCTGATAGAGGTGTATAAAAGATGATGAGAGGCATTGATCATGTGGATAGTCGGAGCCTTTTCCCCAGGGATGAAATGGTTGCCACAAGAGGACACAGGTTTAAGGTGCTGAGGAGTAGGTACAGAGGAGATGTCAGGGTAAGTTTTTTTACACAGAGAGTGGTGAATGCGTGGAGTAGACTGCCAGGAATGGTGGTGGAGGCGGATAGGATAGGGTCCTTTAAGAGATTTTTGGATAGGTACATGGAGCTTAGAAAAATAGAAGGCTATGGGTAAGCCTAGTAATTTCTAAGATAAGGACGTGTTTGGCACAGCTTTGTGGGCCGAAGGGCCTGTATTGTGCTGTAGGTTTTCTGTGTTTCTATGTTTCTATTATCTTGAATCAGCCTTGGGTGGTTGAAAACTTCCACGGAGAGAAGCTTACAACCTTGCAGGTGCTTATCGAATCGTTCATTTAGAAACACATGTTGTTCAGAGCATTTGGTCTTAATAATTTCCTCCTTATTCAGGGAAACCCGGAAACAGTAGTTGCTAATGGTTACAAACAACAGGAATTCTGCAGATGCTGGAAATTCAAGCAACACACATAAAAGTTGCTGGTGAACACAGCAGGCCAGGCAGCATCTCTAGGAAGAGGTGCAGTCAACGTTTCAGGCCGAGACCCTTCATCAGGACTAACTGAAGTTGCTAATGGTTACCATTTCACCTGATCAAGACATAACCTTCGTGGGCTTGTGGCCTCGTTTGAAACTACAGCTAGATCTGTAACAATGCAACCCGTTTGCCTGATCAAACCATTCAATTACAGACTTAACATCATGGTTTGACAGCCACACTTTGAAAGATTAGCCACATGTACATTGAAGCATTCAGTAAAATGTGATGCCTGCATCAGAGATACTCTGGCGGGCAGTCCGCAAGTGTCGCCATGTTTCTGGTTCCAACATGGCATGCCTGCAACTTACGAACCCAATCCTATACGCCACTTAGAATGTGGGAGGAAACCAGAGCAGTTGGAGGAAACCCTCATGATACCGGGGAGAACGTACAAACTCTTTACAGACAAGGGAGGAAAATGAAACCCAATATCACAGCTGGTGGACTGTAAATGGTTGCGCTAACCATTATGTTCCCATGTTGCCCTACTTATGACCTAGAGTTCACATAAAGTCTTTACAAAAGAAATGCTGAGCAGCAACATACTTCAGATGGATATATCTACCTCTAGCCTTCTGTAGATCTTCAAAAAAAAAATGGCCTTTGAAAGACAGATGCATCTCAGAAAGAATCAAAATTAGAATCAGAATCAGGTTTATTATCACTGAAGTACTGAATGTTGTGAAATTTGTTGTTTTGCAGCTGCAGTACAGTGCAATACCTAAAAATTATTAAAAGTTACATTAAGAATATATAGTACTTTGCAAAAGTCTTAGGCATATCGCTAGGATGTTTAAGATTTTTACATAGTACTGTATTTGGCAAAAGGGAGTGGAGAGTGTGATTGTAAATCTGCCGGGAGCAAAGAATGCTGGGAGTGGTGAGGATGGAGTGCTGCGGGAAGGATTTGAGACAGGTGGCAGAAAGAGTGCCAGGGGTGGGGTTGCCGTGGCAGCCCCGAGACACCGGCAAGGTCATTTGATTCTAAACAATTGATCATAACAGAACATCTCTCTGGTCCTGCTCCCTCCCCTCTCCCTTCTCCTTTTTCCAAATACAATACCCCTCTCCCTGTCCCCTTCCTACTCTCAGTCCACAATAGAGACCTATATCAGAATCAGGTTTATCATCACTTACGTATGTCATGAAATTTGTTTTTTTTGTGGCAGCAGTACAGAGCAATACATAAAATTACTGCAGTACTGAGAAAAAGTCTTAGGCTGCCTAGCTATATATGTATTACACAGGACTGTATAAAAAATGAATAAAGAGTGCAAAGAGAGAGTAAAATAATGAGGTAGTGTCTGTGGAATCAGGCATTGTTCAGAAATTTGATGGCAGAGGGGGAGAAGCTGGTTCTGAAACATTGAGTGTGGGTCTTCAGGCTCCTCTTCCTCCTTCTTGATTATTGAGATGAGAAGAGGGCATATCCGGATGGTGAGGGGTGGGGGGCAAGTGGTACCATGACCTTCAACATCTGTCAGTGTAATCACTAATTGGAGATCCTCCTTATACTTCTAAAGGGATCTCCCTTTCTTGGAGAGTTCACACTTACCTTGTTATCACTCTGTCCCACTGCACAATATCTGCTTCTGTTTGTAAATCTATCCTATGAGCCTTTGAACTATCTGCATGAACCTACTATTTTTGCTGACACTAAGCCTGATGCTGTAAGAAGCTTGAGAACAGTTAGCAATATCCATAGTTATCATGTGCTCTTGTGACATGACACCGTTGATCAGTCTCACCCTGCTAGTTCACTGTCCGCCCAATGACTGCGTGAAGATTATCCAAGAAATAGATACACGGCACATGAGAAGGGGACTTCATGCATCTGACAAAATGGTGTGAGGTGCATCCAGTTACATAGTTAGTTGCCCTAGTTCTGGAGTGTTGGCTAAATAAAAACATCCAGTGTGTTTGCGTTTAAATTCACTACTGCGAAGCCTCTTCCGGTGATGCCTACACCGAAGAAGTTTAGATCCTCTCTTCGACGGGAGTTCAGTGAAACCATCTCTCACTGCTCCCCATCTGTAATTTTCAGTTAGTCCTGACGAAGGGTCTCGGCCTGAAACGTCGACTGCACCTCTTCCTACAGATGCTGCCTGGCCTGCTGCGTTCACCAGCAACTTTGCTTGAATTTCCAGCATCTGCAGAATTCCTGTTGTTTGCGTTTAAATCCAGTGAATTTGTCTCATTTGCCTAGGTGAGAGAAGGGTACGGATCTAAGGAAAAGCAAGAGCAGAATCAGCAGGCAGAAAAATTGCTGATTGTAAATGTACATTAAAACATACAGTGAAATGTGTTGTTTGCATCAACGACCAGCACAGTCCAAAGATGTTCTTCTGCAAGTGTTGCCCATGTTTCAAGGGTTCAAAGGTACATTTTATTGTCAAAGTATACAACTCTGACACTTGTCTACTCCAGAAAGCCATTAAATACAGGAAACCATGGGTGTTGATGAAAGAAAAGACATCAACTCCCCCCGGCACGAAAAAGAAATGAAACAAAACTTGCAGACACCAAAATTCCCCCTTCGCCCACAGAAAAAAAATGGTGACAATAACAATCCCTGACCTCCTTAACAATCCCTGATCCCCTCACCCACAGATAAAAACAGCGACCGAAACAATCCCCGTTCCCCTCACTTGCAGGAAAGAACAGCGACATAGCACCAAGCCCCAGACCCCCATCTTACAAACAAAAAATTAACAGATCACCCACCTGCCAATCGGCCACAAGAAAGAAAACGCTGAAAAACAGAAGGAAACCAATACAAATACAGTCCAATAATCACATAAATCTCAGAATATCGGAAACATCTTTTCGTCTGCATATGAGGAGAGCAGCCACACAAACTCTGTCCTTCTGTGAAGAGCGACCATCACTGTGGGTCCCAATGCCACTGACCCGGGGTCAAACATGCTGGTCTGGCTGCTGACCATCTCCGTTGGGAGCTGTCGCTAACCCCTCCGCATTCTGCTCGATGCTTCAATTGTCCTCGCTGCTTTGAGATGGAATCATTCAACCACCTATGTAGCATGCCTACAATTTACTGATCCTAATCCTATTTGGAATTTGGGAGGAACTGGAACATCTGGAGGAAACACATCTGGTCATGGGGAGAACATACTTCTAAACAAACAGCAGTGAGAATTGAACCTTAATCACTGGCTCTACAAAACATTACACTAAATTACTTCATTGAAAGTGACCTCCAAAAATGAGTCAATAACGAATGGGAGCTTACTGAAACAATGGATTAAAATCCAACTCCTTAGTTTTGGTTGGCTGTGTTGATTGTCCATGTAGATTTGTATAACGTACCCGGGATGCTTTTCTGAGGCTGGTGGAAGACTGCCTCTCTTCTTGGCTCTGGGACTCAGTCATTCTTTAAGTCAACACCAATGACTGGACTCATCTTCTCTGGAGCCGAGAGTGATTCCCCTTCCCATCATGCTTCACTGTGGCCCACTAACACTGGGCATTGCTTCTCATGAAATGAAGCCCACTGATCCATTCTGGACCAACACAAAGCCTGCTTGTGCTTTGCAGGGACTGGAGAACTGGTCTGTATGCTGCCATAGAGTAACATAGCACAGAAGCAGGCTTTTTGTTCAAGATGCCCATCTAAGCTAGTCCCATTTGCCCGTGTTTACTCCACATCCCCCTACACCTTTGATTGTAGCAACCTTTGCCCCCATCTCCACCTGCTCTTCACATGGCTCCACTGACTTCTGTGTGGCAGCAAACTCACTTTCAGGATCTGCTTCCTTGTCCCTTCATCAAAAGCTTCCATGTTGGGTTCTGCAAGCAGTCTATGCCTTAAATATTCCAAATCCTCAGCAAAGTTGCAAAGAGAATTTATGCACGTACTGCAGCCTGGTCTCTTTGCAAATCTTGGCTTTTGCATACATTTGAAACCATTTCACAATTGTGTCAGAGAAATGAAATGATGAAGCTATTGGCCCACTGTTGGCTGACAAGACTGGACACATTGGAAAGAGCCAAGAATTCTCAACAAAGGATGGATTGATCTTTGATGGAACAAGATCATGTGTATGGGCCGGATTGTGAGATCTGCCAGCACATCTATCATGCTACCATTTTTAAAGTTCTCTCACAGTAGCATGATTGTGCTCCTTGACTCTTGCAGCAGCATACCATGAGCACCCTTAACTTTGAGCTCCTATAATATCCACAAGACGGTGATATATGTGGACACTAGCTGTGGTGACATTCCTGATTATCTTATGTCGTTGGAGTTCAGGAGTGTGGAAAAGTCCTGTTTTGATGGTTCATGAAGAAAATGTTGATGTGCGGATTGTGTTGTATAAACTTTTCGCTCTGATAAAGATCATAAAGTTATAGAGTACTGCATCTAGTCCACACTGATTATAGTTTATTAAATGTTATTAAATTCAAACAAATTGTCACAAGAGTCTGATAACAACTTCTATCCTGACTCTTGAATTGACCTTTTGTACGATACTGTGCAGAAGTACTAGGCATATACAGTATATATAGCTCGGGGGACGAAGAATTTTGCACAGCACTGTAGTAATATTATGTATTGGACTGCACTGCTGCCACAAGTAAAAATCAAATTCCATGACATGTGAGTGATGATAAACTTGATTCTGATATTGTGGATTGAGAGTGGGAAGGGGACAGGGAGAGGGAAATCATGGTTAGGAGAAGTGAAAGGGAGAGGGGAGGGAGCGGGACACATCAGAGAGATGTTCTGTAATGATCAATAAACCAATTGTTTGGCATCACATGACCTTGCCTGGTGTCTAAGGGCTGGGTGTGTCTGCCCCCTCGCCACCCTCTCCACCCCTGCCACTCCTCTGTCCCACACCCTTCCCATGGCGCTCCACCCTCACCATTCCCAACATCCTTTGATCCCTCCAGATTTACAAACTCGTTCTCTGCTCCACATTGACAAATGCAGCATTGTAGAAGCCTTAGGCACCCTAGCTCTCTCTCTCTCTCTCTCTCTCTCTCTCTCTCTATATATATATATATATATATATATATATACCTAAGACTTTTGCACAGTACAGTCTGATAAGATGAACTCTTGACCTCATAATCTACCTCATTATGATCTTGCACTTTATTGTTTGTCAGTTCATTCCCTAAGAACTTTAATTTTTTTTTTGGCGTGTGCCTGTGTGCATGCGAGTCTGTGTGTATTCATCTGCACATGCATGCGTGCGTGATGATGTCTTTTTCATGGCTTTTTACAAGGCGCGGAGCGAGAGAGAGAGAGACTGTGTGGCGTGCCACTCCTCACATAGACATTTCGCTGTATTTTTTTTTCCCTTTATTTTACGAGGTTGAGTTGAGATCTCGACACTCAACCTGGCATAGATGGAAAGCGTACTCGTGAGCGGACCTGACTAGTTTTGAACCCGGGAACCTCCGCTCCCGGGTCCGGCGCCGATGTCGTTGCGCCACCAGCCAGCCCACTCTCTAAGAACATTAAATATTATAATTAAGACCATGGAAAGCAACAGCAAAAGCAGAAGTGATCCAGTCCTCGTTCTCCGTTTCACTCCTTAAAAGAGCTAAGAGCATGTTCTCTTCATGTCCTGATGTATATTCCTTATCTCATGAATTCCTTATCATCAAATTCCTTTGATAATTATTTAAGGAACTCTAAAAACACACAAGATTCTGTAAATGCTGGAAATCTTGAGCAAGACACACAAAATACTGGAGGAACTCAACGAGTCAGGAAGAATCTAGGGAGGGAAAAAATAGTCGACGTTTTTATCTGAGACACTTCATTTCCCATCATAGATGCTGCCTGACTTGCTGAATTCTTCCAACATTGTGCATGCATTATTTAAGGAACAGCTTGCAGCACTGTTTTCAGGTTCTGAGTTCCAGATTCAGATAAAATACACTTCTCCTCATCTACATCGCTGATCTTTTGCCAATAATTGTAACTTCATGACCTTTAACAATTGAAATAGGCATATTATGTAATAATATTTCTCTAGCTAACTGATCGAGCCCTAACATTACCCAGAAAAGGCATATTACAGGGTCTCTGAGATGTGAATGCCCAATTTATGGACACACCTACCTGCAAGGGTGCAAAAGGGGCGATGAGGCTGCTGCAAGGATTAGAGGGCACATACTACAAGGAGTGGTTGGGAAAACTTCGGGTGTTTTTTCTGGAGCAGGGAGATTAGTGGCTTGGTGTGACCTGAAAGACATTTATTAAGGTAGAGGCCTAGATGGAGTAGACAGCTTGTATGGTTTTTTTCAAGGTCAAAATTTCTCATACTAGAGGGCAAGCATTTAAGGTGAGAGGGGGTAAATTCAAAGGAGATGTGCAGAGTGAGTTTTTTCTTTACACAGATATGCAGACTGCTGCCAGTGGTGGTAATGGAGGCACTTAAGAGGGTTTTGGATAGGCAATGAATGTGCAGGGAATGGAAGGATATGTGCAGGCAGAAGGGATTACCACAATTAGGCATCAATACTTTAATTAGTTTGGTTCAACATTGTGGGCCAAAGAGCTTGTTCCTGCACTGGGATATCAAGAAATCCACTCCCACTACCTTCTGGCAGCACCTATGGAGGGGAATAAACAGTTGACGTTTTGGGCCGAGACACTGCATCAGAACAAAATATCAACTATTTATTACAGACTACCTCTGAGATGTGACAGCTACCTGCAAGGGTGCAAAAGGGAGGGTAACTGTTTATCCCCCTCCATAGATGATGCCTGACCTGCTAAGTTCCTCCGGCATTTTGTATGTGCTGCTCAAGATTTCTAGCATCTTTTGTGTTCCCACCACGTTCCCATGGGCAATTGAGAATGGGAAATAAACACAGTGACATAACCAAACAAAAAACAGAAACAGGGTTTCAAATCAATGACTTCATAAGACCATGAGGAATAGGAGCAGAAATAGGCCGTTCAGTCCATCGAGTCTGCTCTGATTCAGTCATGGGCAGATCTAATTCCTCCAGTCATCCCCATTCCCCTGCCTTCTCCCCATACCCTTTGATGCTCTGCCTAATCAAGAACCTATCTATCTCTGCCTTAAATGCAACCAGTAACTTGGCCTCCACAGCTGCTCATGGCAACAAATTCCACAGATTTACCACCCTCCGACTAAAGTAATCTCTGTTCTAAATGGATGTCCTTCAATCCTGAAGTCGTGCCCTCCTGTCCTTGACTTCCCTACAATGGGAAATAACTTTGCCATATCTAATCTGTTCAGGCCTTTTAACATTCTGAATGTTTCCCCCTCATTCTGCTGAACTCCAGGGAATAGAGCCCCAGGAGCTGCCAGATGTTCCTCAGACGGTAAACCTTTCATTCCTGGAATTACTGTCGTGAATCTCCTCTGAACCCTCTCCAATGTTGTATATCCTTTCTAAAATAAAGAGCCCAAAACTGCACACAGTACTCCAAGTGTGGTCTCATGAGTGCCTTGCAGAGCCTCAACATCACAAACTGATTTGAAACTTAAAATTCAACTTAAAACTGATTTGAATTTTCTGTTTACCTTTAGATGATATACATTTCTGGTCACTTAACTATAGGAAGGATGTGGAAGCTTTAGAGATAGTGCAGAGGAGGTTTACTAGGATACTGCCCAAAGTAGAGGGTATGTCTTACAAAGATAGTTTCAACAAGCTTGGGCTTTTCTCTTTAAAGCAAAGGAGGATGAGAAGTGACTTGATAGCTGTTTACAGGATAATAAAAGGCATGGATTGAATAGCTAGCTAGAGATTCCGCACCCCCCTCCCGAGTGGAAATGTCTACTACAATGGGGTATAATGTTAAAGTGATTCTTCAAGGTTGTTTTAGCCAGGGGTAGTGACGGGGACAAGCTCCCTCTATCTATTAAATGCTCCCAATGGTTGTGCCTCAAGTAGCCTCTGACAACCAAGTCGAACTCCTGGTCTTCATGTGTAGCTCAGCAGAACTATTTCTACTGACAGGAGAAGGTGTAAAAGTGGCTACTGGTGCCCTAAAACCAGTCTCTTCAGGCAGATGGGGTTTATCAGCTGTGGTTGACAGCCCATCTAGGAGAAAGAAAACTCTGATTTCCAACCTCCACAGCCTTGTGGTTATATCCACTTGTGGAAAAGGCTTAGGGAGTAAACCCCGGGAGCGGGGGGAATCTGGAGCAGGGGTCCCTAAGGCAGTCCTACATTGGGTCCAACACTGACTGGTAACTCCTGCGATGCTGCTGGTGCCAAACTGTATTAGTCTCTGCCGTTCCTTTGGGTTCATCAGATGCGTGGAGAGGGGGAGCTTGCTACATGGGCAACAGCTTGCTCTCCATATTGTACAGCCCAGGCTTGCGTATCTAGACAGCTAACACGCAACATCCATGGTTGATCCTGACCAACAGAGACCTCACTCATTCAACGTTAAGATGATGTACAGAAAACATCTGAGATATGCTCTTTACACAGAGAGTGGTGGGTGGATGGATTGTCCTGCCAGAGACACATTAGAGGGATTTAAGAAGTTCTCAGTTTAAACTGAGAGCTCCAGAGGAAAGAAGGATTAGATCGGTGGTTCCCAACAGGGGTGGTTACATGTCAGCACCCTAACTTGAAGCATGAGACCTGACCAACTGTTAGTAGAGCAAGCACTTCCAAGAAAGAGGATGGGGCACAGGAACACAGGAAGAACTATAGCTCTGCAAGTGGTGAGTGCTTGTTGTCACAACACGTCTGAAACTCTGCAATGTCATCCAACCCTACCAACCAAACATTGTTGGGGATGCATAAATTAGCAACCAGGGTGCCCAACAGTTCCCCTTGACCCCCGTCACAGAACGAGTTCATGCAATTTAACAGTTGGTAAGTCAAATACACCATCTTCCCAACCTTCTGCACAGATTTACAGAAAAAGGACATGTAACAATGCTGCGCTGGCTGGAACCAAACGGTGAAATAGATTAATCAGTAAACCTGCTGACCCTGTGAATTCGTCTTGAGGTGTTCAAAGTGACCTCAGCTTCATATGTGTGGTCAAGAACCATCTTTGGGGATGATGAGACCTTACGTGATTGGTCATCACGCTAAACGGAATAGTATAAATGGAATGCCTAACATCCGATAGGCATTTCCAGTTTGTGTTAATTTTTAATTTTAATTTAACACTGTTAATGATGGGCAAATATGTACGGTGTGATCTCTATAAGTCTAAAGGCAGTGAAGCCTTGATATCTAATCCTGACAGAACAAGAAGCTACAGAAATGTGTCAATACAATGTTACATACCTGGAGCATGGTTTTATTCCATTTCCGTTAGATCAGCAACACACCATGTGCCTTATTTGTACTGTCTAATGAAGCCATGAAACCATCATGGCGGGAGGAGAAGATGGCGGCACGCCTGCGCATGCACAGCCCTCTGGTGAAAAATGATATCATATCTGTTAATTAGAGGCCGTGGACAATTCTGATTTGATGAAAATGGACGTGAAAGCACAGAGGAACATCTGGAGAAATTTCTGAAACGCTCGTTCGCTGCTGTCGTTACTGTGTGGTCGGGAATCTTTCAGAGGGTAGGCCTCAAAATCGCCAGCCTTGCCTGCTTTTGGCAACCGAGAAGGAGGTCAAATCGTTCAGACAGAGATGGCGCTCAGTACTCGGTGTCGGAGAGCTGATCAGAGCTCGAAGTTTTTGGATGACTCAGAGTCGGATTGTGGTCGGCATGGCAGGGAGAGTTTTTCTTCCTTCTCCCATCTGCGTGAGATGTGGGACATTTGAGAGACTTCGAACTTTACTGTGCTCATGGACTTCTTCATCAAGTTAACGTATTGTTGCACTGTTGTTATAATTATGTGGTTTTGTCAGTTTTTTCAGTCTTGGTCTGTCCTGTGTTTTGTGATATCACACCGGAGGAAATATTGTATCATTTCTTAATGCATGCATTACTAAATGACAATAAAAGAGGACTACGTGTCTTCATAATCTAAAAAAAAAGACTTCAGGAACACTTTTGTAAAAGACACCTTAAAAAGGCTGCTTGGTATTATGGTTCCAGAGGAAGAAAGAAGCATTTGAAATACATTGCACATCTCAAGGCATTTGCCAAAAAAAGCTAAAAGTTACCTTGATAATGGTCTCATTGCTTCTTATAACATTTCCAAATGTTAGCAAAGTGGGGAAAATCTAATACAATTGGTGAAAGATTAATCACGCCTGGTGTGTCAGAAGTGCTCACAACTGTTTTCAAAATGGATACCAGTATTTTAAAATCAGTTTATTTGAATAATAATTCTGTAGCTCATCATATTGATGAAATGAGTGAAAACGTTAAGTATCAACTATGAACAGAGCTACAAAAACAGAATTTGGGATAGTACTGGATGAGTTAACTGCGCAAGACAATGAGGCATTGCTAATGGCATATGTACGGTTTATCAAAAACTGAAAAAGTTTATGAATAATTTTTTTTGTAAAAAGTTAAAAACCAATATCAACAGAGAGTCAAGCTATAACGACCTCAAAATGTATATTAAAGATAAAAAGTATTCCGATTAGAAACATGGTTCCTTGTGCAACAGGTAGAGCACCATATATGGCAGGTCTCCATGCTGGTGTAGTGACATTTATGAAAAAAGTAATTCCAAGTCTTTTTGTAATCCTTTGTGCAATTCATCATTAACATTTCACAGGCAAAATCCCTAGCCAGCGACTTTTTTCAAGCACGACTCTTGTAATATCTACTATCAACAAAATTAAAGCTCATCTATTAAATAGCAGAATATTACTCCAGTTATGCCAAAATAACTGACATATACATCATTTATTATTATATTCTAATTTGTCCTCTACACTGCCTATTGTCTTGTTTATTAATTATTGTACAGCCCTGCTCTGTTCTGTGCACTTTATGTAGCCCTGTGCAGGTCTGTAGTCTAGTGCAGCTTTTATGTTGTTTCACGTAGTCTAGTGTCACCTTGTGTTGTCTCACGTAGTCTAGTGTCACCTTGTGTTGTTTCGTTTTTACTGTGTACTGTACCAGCAACTTATGGTCGAGATGACAATAAACTTGACTTGACTTGATAATGATGAAGAGTTTGAACACTGCTTTCTTCACACTGAAGTGCGTTGGCTTTCAAAAGGCTGCTGCTTAAAATATTTATTTGATCTTTTTGACTCTGAGGTTGAATTTCTGCTCAAAGTCAACAAGAGCTTGGGAAACGCAATTGAACTTCTACGTGAAGATGTGGCATACCTAGCCGATCTGTGTGACAAAATGAACATCCTAAATATGAAACTGCAGGGTGAGAGTTTAAATTAATCCAGCAAAAGTGCAGTGTATACTTTATTGAAAAATTAGAAAAATATAAGCAAAACATTGGGAGAAGAATTTTCTTATAGTTTCCCTGCATGGAAAGTATGGCATTGTCTTTCACAGACAGTGATTTGCAAGGGTACTGCTTACACCTGCAGTCACTGAAGAAGGATTTTCAGAATCAATTCAAGGATTTGAATGATCTGGAAATTCTGGACTTGTTATCTGATCTGGTAATTAACGCTTTTTTTGCAAGGTGGAAGAACAGAAAGAGAACTTGCAAGAAGAAATTATTGAAATTCAGAATGATGAAAATGTTGGCTTTTGTGGTGTGTGGCTACTCTAGCATATGAAATTTCCTGGTCTTTGGAGATGAGTCAAACTGCACTTCATTGCATTTCCATCCTCCTACTCTGTTGAAAGAGTGCAGTGCAGTGAGCCACATACTCACAAAAATCAGAAACTACTTGGCCATTGTTACACGTGGGGACTTAAAGCATTTGTTGTCACAAGTTGAACCAGATATTTCAACTCTTGCTAAAAGCCATCATGCCCAAGGATCACATAGATATCGAAGCTATTGTATAGTGCACAAGTACCATGTAAGCTGGTTTCAAAGACAAATAAAAATTTAAAGCAGAATTATTTTTCTCATGTTAGTGTATGGTAGACATGGATTTACACTATGCGGGCGCTGGCAAGTATATTGTGCCTTAGAGAGGCACTCACAAGTATGAAGATGCTTTAGTGGGGCATTGGGAAGTATGAAAATGCTTTAGGGGGACATTGGGCTAAAAAAAGGTTGGAGAATACTGGGTTAGATTGATCATAGAATGGGTTAAACAGTCAGCATAATATTGTAGGCCGAAAGGCCTGTACTGCACTGTAATGTTCTATGTTCCATGTATAACATCCAATATAATTTTCCCCAGTGACATTAAGTAAGAAGTGACTGCCTTAGTGTCTCAGATATATGATGCAAGTATCTCTAGCAGCCATTTGAAACCACTTTAGAATTGACCTTGAAGATATCTTTCCTTCCTAGATTCACAAGTGAGTTAATAATATGAGAAGCAACAGAGGCAACAAAGCCTTTGGCATCACTCAGGTAGATACAAGAAAACAGTTATACTACATTAACATTCTCAAATCAGCAGCCTAACCATAGCTTGCAGCAGCCAAAGCACAGCTAATTAATAGCTCAGTTTTAATAAGGACGTGGCTGAAGTAAATAAAGAAGCTTAGTTGAGCTTTCCAGCATGAGAGAGTGAAAGAGAAATTTTGATACAGGAAGGCCACCTGAATTTCCTTGCCCAAAGCAAAAATATTCTTGACAGCATGCAGAAATGTCACCTCTACACTGAAAGTGTCCTTCTTCTGTGTGCAATTGGCAGAGCTTTAGAAAATTTAATGAAGTCTAATGCTTTGAGATATCAATACGGTTCTGTTCCTTTGGGAGTCTTGGGCTGAAACCCAGTGTGGAATCAGTAATGTTTTCTTCATTATCGTGCCAATATTAACAGGTGAGTTTGCTCCACAAATGACACACGATGAATAATGCCGTAATTTCTAGTCAGTTTCAAACTCATCATCATATTCATGATTTACAATCAAGAGCTAAAGGCTAAATGATTAAAAAGATCATCAGCATGCTCCCAGCTAATTTTAGTACAAAGAAATTGTTATTTCAGGGGTTCAAAGGTACATTTAACATCAGAGAAAGTATACAGTATATAACCTGAAATTTGTACTCTTCACAGACATCCATGAAACAAGAAACGTCATGGAATGAAAGATATAAATTTCAAAGCCCTGAAGCCCCTCTTCCCCTCCCTTTGTGCAAGCAGCAGCAACAAAAGCATCATCAACCCCCCCCCCAACTCGCTCGTGCCAGCAGAAGCTCCAACCGCCCGCTCCCCTAACACACAATTAATTTATAATGTAACTTAGAATGTAGGACAGTACAGCCCAAGAACAGGTCTTTCACCCCACAATGCCTTAGCTGACCATGATATCAATTTTAAAAATTCCATCGGCCTGCATGTGGTCTCCAACCAACCATTCCCTACCCCTCCAGGTTTCTGTTTAAATACCTCTTCAATGTTGCTTTCATACACTCAGTGTTCACTTTATTGGGTGCCTCCTGTACCTAATAAAGTGGCCACTAAGTGCATGTTCGTGGACTTTTCCTGCTGTAGCCCATCCACCTCAAGGTTCGATGTGTTGTGCATTCAGAGATGCCCTTGCACACCATTGTCAGCTTGAACTGAGTTACTGACACCTTCCTGTCAGCTTGAACTACTCTGGCCATTCTCCTCAGAACTCTCATTAACAAGGCATTTTCACTCACAGAGTTGCACTCACTGGATTTTTTTTTGGTTTTCGCACCATTCTCTGTAAACTCTAGAGACTGTTGTGCATGAAAATCCCAGATCAGCAGTTTCTGAGATACTCAATCCACTCCGTCAGGCACCAACAATCATCACATGGTTGAAGTCACTTACATCTCATTTTTTCCCTATTTTGATGTTTCTTCCCAACAACAACTGAACCTCTTCTTCTTCTTTTGACCTTTAATGGCAGTTGGCAATCTAATTTCAGGGTGCATTACCACAACCAACTGGCCTGGAGTATGGTGAGAGAATTGGGATTAAAACCCTTACTCCTTTTTCAAATGAAAGCTAAATTACCCCCAAAAGCCCTATAGATTGTAAGTAGTGAAAAACAATATTGTGAATGAAATTAAAGTCACTCTCATAACTTAAAGTTTTTAAATGAAAACTATCAACCCCCAAATGAAGCCTGCATTTGACTTCTTTCAACCTTATATGCTTCACGCTGTAATATTGTGTGTCCAACTGTTTTACAATGATGACAAAACCTATACAATCCAGAATGATGTTTTCCAACAAGATATAAGGAATAATGTATGCCCAATTCTGTCGTGTCAATATAGTTCCTTCCCTTCTTGTTTTACCCCCTTCTCCCATAAACCCAATAGTTTTATGCATTCTCTAAAGGTGTCGCCGCTTAAATCCATTATCTCACAGGTATTACCATAATCTCCGAAATTTTAGCCCACCAATCCCTTCGTTTCTGATTTGCTGAATGGCAGGTCTATATCCACAGCTGAACTTTTAACACCTTTTTTTTAGCTAAACAATCAACCAGCTCAGTCCCTTCAACACCTCTATGTGTAGGGACCCATAAGAGGAGGCCATCCATGTAAACCAGTACTTTAAATATGAAATAAAGTTTGAAGAGCTTCCAGCAGTAAATCTGACCTATTGCTAGAAGGATCTGTTTTAAGACTCATCAAAACCTAAAAAGGAATTTGAACAAATTACAACTTTGCAAGGACAAATTACGTCCACCCACTGTAAACCCATAACAATGTCCACCAATTCTGCTTTATATACTGATTAATGGTTAGTAAGACATTTCTTTATTGTTACTCGTAATTCAGGCACAAAAACAGTCACACTGACATTCCCAGTAAAATTACCTTTTGAACCATCTCTAACAATAGTTAACATATCAGGATAATTTTCCTTAATATATTGATGAACCAAAAGACTCTCAGGCATTACAGAGTCCTTAGGTTTTATTAAATCATGTAACCTGAAATAATTTAAAGTCAATGGAAAAATACTGAAAGAGCTGCAGTGGGACTTGTTGCATTTTCCAACAAACCTATATTCCTAGTGTGATAAGAACCCAGACACCCAAAACTAAAAACACGCTTCTTGTGATATTCCTAACAATCCTCCAGCACACCTTTAACTGGACCTCTTAATCATGACTGCATGCTTTTATGCATTGAGTTGCTGCCACGTGATTGGCTGATTAGATGTTTGCATTAACGAATAGGTATGCAGGTGTACCTAATAAAGTGGCCACTGAGTGTATCTGCTTCCACCTTTTTTCCTGCAGTACATTCCAGATGCAGTAGAAGCAGACAAGGTAGTAAAATTGTCACTGTTAAATAACTTGCCTCATGTCTCTCCTTTAAACTTTCCCCTTCTCTTGTCTTAAAGCTCTGCCTTCTTGTGTATGATTTTCCCATCCTGGGAAATACAGCACTGTGCAAGAGTCTTAGGTATGTATACGTGTATAACTAGGGTGCCTAAGACTTTTGCACAGTACGGTATTTGTCAACATAAAGTGGAGAGTGAGTTTGTAAATCTGGCAGAAGCAAAGGATGTTGGGAATGGTGAGGGTGGAGTGTTGCGGGAAGGGTGAGGGATGGGTGGCAGAGGAGGAGTGTCAGGGATGGGGTCTGTCGCGCAGATGCAGAGGAAAGTCATTTAATTCCAAGCAGTTGGTTTATTAATCGTTCCAGAATGTCTCCCTGGTGCTTCCCTCTCCCTTCCCCCGATTTCCCCTCTCCCTGCCCCCTTCCCACTCTCAGTCCACAATAGAGACCCATATTAAAATGATGTTTATCATCACTTTCCTATGTCATGAAACTTGTTTATTTTTGCAGCAGCAGTATGGAGCAATACATGAAATTACTACAGTACTGTGCAAAAGTCTTAAGCACCCTAACTATATTTATGTGCCCAAGACTTTTGCACAGTACTGTAGCCTGTGACAATCTAGCCTAATGAGTCGTCCCTCAGCTTCTGATCCTCTAGAGCAGGGTTTCTCAACCAATGTTCCATGAGAGGTCGCTCGGGGATTCCACGGGAGATAGATTAAAAAATAATCATTGTTTCTTTGAACTTTGGTGAATGGTTTTTAATACACTGTCAATAAATTTTCATTTTGTAAATAGCATTAATTTAAATCAATTTACAGCCTTTATTTAAATTAAATCTAGCAAGCCTACCTTTAGAAAAATTAAATCCCATTTTGGTTTAAGCCACTTATTTAACAGAAATTTATTATGTTTGCCTTATGAGTTTTTCAAATTTATGAAAGGGAAAGAAAGATTAACTTCAAGAAAGGTAAGCTAAGCTTAACTACCTGTCTTTTTCAAGAAAGGTTGGCTAAAAATTAATTTTCTACTCAAAAGAGCATTGGCAATTATTTTTGGATTATTATATCTACAATTTACTGGTCATGCTAACATACTTTGAGCTGTAGATATAATAATTTTTATGCAGGGGTTCGCTGAAAATTATTTCAAGGGTTCCTCCAGGGCAAAAAGGTTGAGAAAGGTTGCTCTAGAGAAAGCGATTCAAGTTTGTCCAAACTTTCACAACCATTACTCTTGATTCCAAGCAACATCCTGGTGTACCTCTACTACACCCTCCCAAAAGCTTCCACATCCTTTCTGCAAAATAATATTTAGAAATGAATAATCTTCTCCAAACGTGGCCTAAACAAAGTTTCTGACAGTTGCAATATATCTTCCTGATTTTTTTCACTCAATACCTTGACTGATGAAGACAAGAATGCCATATGCCTCTACCATCCTATCTACTTTATCTTGTGGCTGCCTGTTAGAAGACAAACCTCACGGTTGTATGATGTATGCATACTTGGTAATAAATGTACTTTGAACTTAGAGGTTTGTGTTGCCAATTTCAGAGAGCACCCCAGGAACCCTCTTGCATATCAGGGCCCAACTATTTACTCTATACTTTCTGCCTACACTTGACCTCCCAAAGTGCAATACATCACACTTACCTTGACTAAATTCCATCTACTATTTCACCACCCATATTTCCAGCTCGGGCCCCTTGTATCCTTTGACAATCTTCTTCACTTGCCAACTCTCCACCAGCCTTTGTGTCATCTGCAGAATTACTAATGACCCACCTACATTTTCATCCAAAACATTGATCCCAGCAGCACACCACTGGTCACAGACCTCCAGCTGGAATAAAACCTCTTTACTTACCTTCCATCTTCAACGGCCAAGACAATTTTGAATACAGTCTATCAAATTTCTGTGAATCCCCTGTGCCTTAAGCTTCTAGATCAGCCTAGAATAAGGGACCTTATGGAATGCTGTTCTAAGGTCCACGTGGTCAACATCCAATGCCCTATCATCAGCAATTATCTTCAGCGGTGCCATGGTAACAAGATGGTTAGCACGACACTATTACAGCTCAGGGCTTCAGAGTTTAGTTCAGATGTCATCTGTAAGGAGTCTGTACGTCCTTCCCGTGAGTGTGTGGGTTTCCTCCAAGTGCTCTGGTTTCCTCCAAGTGCTCTGCTTTCCTCCCACAGTCCAAAGACATACTGGTTAGTAGTCATTGTTAATTGTCTTGTTATTAGGATGGGGTTAAATCGGTGGATTGCTGGCAGAGCGACTTGAAGGGCAGGAAAGGCTTATTCTGCGCTGTATCTTTAAATAAATAAACAAACAAACAAACGACTACAAAAACTCAGTTAGTCAAATAACGAGTGACCGACTTGGTCACTTCTCTTGCGACCGCAAAACTCCTCTGGACATTGTTAATCTGGTATGCTGCAAGTTCGATTTGCTGATTTATTGGATGAGAGCAGGGGCGGATGGCAGGGGACTTCATGGCCTTGTTTTTAGTGAAGAATAGGCCTGAAGCCATGCTGTCATCTGTTTGCAGCCGCCAGAGTGAGGAGATGAAGCTGTTGCGCTTTACTGGGGGCGGTGCGGTGTCGGGTACAGAACAGAGGCGACACTGCCCCCCCCCCAGGGTTTCACTCGCAGAACACAAGCTCTATTGTGGTCGACTGCTGGTTATTTTTGGCAACACTCAATGGACTCGGGCCTCAAGCTGCGGGGTCACAAGCTTTTCTGCCACCAGGGGCTAAGCCGTCACAGTTGTAGTCAACTGAAGATTCCAACTGGGTCGAGGGGTCTGGACTATATGCATACAGATTTGTCTGGATGTGCTTTTACTAATATTCTATATGTGCCTGTATAGGTGAGGCCTGGGCCTCTAAGCCACGGTAGTCCCTTCCGGGCATTGGGGCAGGTCGTCAGATGATCTCAGTGCAGTGGGGGAGAGGCACACAGGACTCTTTTATTCCATGAATGTGTTCTCGTGTGTGTTGGTAATGTGTTTTTTGCATCTTGACCCCATAGTAACGCTTCTCGTTTGGCTGTATTCATAAGTACAGGTGTCCCCCGCTTTTCGAACATTTGCGTTACGAAACCTCACTGTTACGAAAGACCTACATTAGTACCCTGTTTTCACTGTTACGAAAAATAATTCAGCACGCGATAAAAAATCAGCGCGTGATAAGAGGCAGAGCGCGCCTCAAGCAGCCGCTCTCCCCCGGATTGGGAACTGCTTTGTCTTAACACGTGTCTGTGAGCAGCCGTTTGCAAGATGAGTTCTATGGTATCGGAAAAGCCTGAAAGAGCTCGTAAGGGTGTTACACTTGGCGTAAAACTAGACATAATTAAGCGTTTTGATCGTGGTGAACGAAGTAAGGACAACGTGAGTTTGGCTTGTGGAAGCTGACAAACATGATGTTGAAGAGGTTTTGGTAACCCATCACCAAGAACTGACAGATGAAGAGCTGATGCAATTGGAAGAAAAAATGATAACAATCGAAACCGAATGAATAATGATAAAGTACGACTTTAATTTTGAAAGGGTACGTCGGTTTAGAAGATATTTGCAGGATGATTTGAGCCCTTATTAAAGAACTGTGTGATAGAAAAATGCGCGAGGCTCAGCAGTCAAGCAAGCCTTCCACATCAGCCACAGCAGATGACGAACCTCGACCTTCGACACGAGGCTGGCAGTCATAGGAGAAGATGAGCTGCCTGCCGTGATCGACAATGAGATGACACCCCCACGTCCCACCACCCCAACACCCAGGCCACGGACAGATACCGATTTGCAGAAAATGCAACGGTAGCCGGGACGCACACAGCACATCTTTAAGAAAAAAGTCGAAATAAACATGCTAATTAATTAGGTGCCGCCTAGCACGTAATTGTCAGCCCAGATCAGTGCCGATGCAATCGGCAATCGCCTCTGATCTGCGCCGACATTTACGTGCCGGGTAACACCTAATTAAAATTAGCATGTTTATTTCGGCTTTTTAAAGATGTACTGTGTGCCTCCTGGCTACCGCTGCGTGCTTCATGGCAATGTATCAGTCGGCAGCCCAGAGGGTGGGGGCCACTGCACCACCCAGCCTGCGACTTCTCAGTCTAACACACCATCAGTGTGCTCGGCGCTGTTTTCCCAATTCCGGTAAGTGATACTACACTCTACATACATTATTTCTACTTTATATAGGCTGGGTATTTTTACGTGTTATTTGGTAGATTTGGCAGCTTCATAGTTTAAAGGTTGCTGGAGAGCGCGTTTATGCCAACAGCGCTTGCGTTAGATTTTCTGCCGAGAGCGCTTGCGTGAGATTTTCGCTACAGAGATCTGTGCAGGCAATTGTTGTAGAGAAGTATTTCTACTTTATATAGGCTGTGTATTTATCATATCATTCCTACTTTTACTATATGTTACTGTTATTTTAGGTTTTATGTGTTATTTGGCATGATTTGGTAGGTTATTTTTGGGTCTGCGAACGCTCACAAAATTTTCCCATATAAATAAATGGTAATTGCTTCTTCGCTTTACGACATTTCGGCTTACGAACCGTTTCATAGGAACATTCTACCTTCGGATGGCAGGGGAAACTTGTATTCATGTCTGGTTGGATGACAATCAAACTGGAATTGTGTTTGTAAGGTGTTATTTCCCACACAAAGCCGCACTGATTATCTCCATTTAGTCCATACTTTTCCAGGTGTGTGTAAATCCTATCTCTAAGAATCTTCTCCAATAATTACTGTACCTCAGAACCTAGACTTACCTGTTTCGTCTCTATTACCCTTCTTAAACAAAGGAAAATACTGGCTGTTCTCAAATCCTTTGGGACCTTGTCTGAGGGCTAAAGATCTCTATCACGGCTCCAGCAACCTTCCGTCTTGCCTCTCTCAATAACCTAAGATAGGTACTATCTAGCCCAGGGTGCATAGCCACCTGAATGTTCTTCAGAAGATCCCATCTCCTCATCCTCTTTGACATCAGCATGTACTAAATTATCAACATATCCTCCTTGACCTCAATATCCTCCATCTCCTCTCTGGTGAATACCGATGAAAAGTTCTCATTTAGTATCTTACCAACTTCCTCTGGCTCCAGGCATAAACTCCCTTCTTGTCCTTGAGAGTGGACCTACCCTCTCACTAGTTGTCCTTTTTAATCCTTTCTGTAAAGTGCCTTGAGACTTACCGTAATCCAACTCACCAAGAACATTTCATGGGCACTTTTATCCTTCCTGCCCCGCTTTTAATTTCTTTCCTGCTTCCTTTATAAACCTCAAGGGTTCTGTCTGATCTAAAGTGCAACCGTTTTTTAAAAATATAATAACACTGCATCCATTCTGAATAAATTGACAGATTATGGAAGAATAATTGTACCCAAGTGACAGGCAATTTGAAAACTTTCACTTTTTTGCCAAAATTCAACCACACACCAGAGGTGAAAACAAAAGGAAGTTTTGCAGCAACTGGAAGGGCCCCTATTCCCACTCCGATTTAGCTTTATTCCTTTACAGTCTGTAGTGAAGTTGGATTGAATTGATGTGGGAAGTAACTGCAACAAAATCCTTTATTTTCAATTGCACTTTCCACTTCGGAGAATGCCTCATGGCATGTCACAAGAGTTTTTATCAGAAAGAATTTGAAATTAAAAATAAGGACACATGAATTAAATTGTGCCTTATGGAGATTTGCATTTTCTACTACAGTCTCTTCAATTCTCAAGTCTATCACTTTTAATTTTCATCCTCACAAAAAAAAGCTTAAACGATACCCAATTGAGTGACAGACTATTTAGTGAACCTGTATCTCACACGCCTATGAAGAAGTAAGGTGCCCCAAGGCAATTTATAGGAGCATTAGCAACACAAATGCTGCTGACAGTCTTCTTGGCAAGGCAACATTGAACTGGATAATCCACTGAGAGATGAGCTGTGATGACCTTGCGACTCAAATTCCTCTTGGGCCAGGTTGTTATTTCCGATGTGACTTTGGGTGCAGCTTTCTGCTGGGTGGCTATCTACCAAATGATTGCCATGACAAGGTTCTGCCTGGCTATGTGTTCAAAATCCAGCCAATCTGAATGGATCTGGTGGCTTTTCAGCAGAGGATATGCTCTATCATACAACTTCATTATACAGCACAGAAACCAGCCCTCCAGCTCAACTCATCCATGTCAACCTAAGCTCAAGTAGCACACCAAATTCTGGAGGAACTCAGCAGGTCAGATGGCATCTGAGAAATGTACAGTCGATATTTCTGGTCAAGGCCTTACATCTGGATCCTTTATCTTTATCTAGATTGAGGGAATCACCCTGAAGTGTCATCGGTCCACTTCCCTCCATAATTACTGCCTGGCCCAGTGAGTTCTGCTAGCATTATTTTGTTGTATGCTACTCCAGATTCCACCATCTGCCATCTCTCGTATGCCCATGTAAGCTAGTCCCATTTGCTCATGTCCCTCCAAACCAGGGGTTCACCACCTTTTTATGCCATGGACCCCAGGCATAACTCTTGCTCTAAACTTTCCCTATCCATGTACCTCTCCTAATGTTTGTTTTAAATAGAAAGTAGGCCCTCTAGCCTGCTGAACCCCCACTAACCCGTCTTTTAAAAGCTTATTTTTAAAATATACTTGCCTTCGTCACTTCTTCTCGCAATTCATTCCATATGCAAAACGCCTTCTATACGAAAAAGCTGCCTTTCAGCTTCCCATTAAATCTCTCTCCTTTCACCTTAAACTGGTCCTTTCTAGTTCTTGGTTCTCCAAGCTGAGGGAAAAAACTGTGTGTATTCACCCTATTTATGCATTTCGTCATGTTATAGGTATCTCCTTAAGATATATGTTAGTCCACGGCCTCCTCTACCGCTGCCATGAGGCCATTCTCAGGAAGGAGAAGCAGCACCTTATATTCCGTCTGGGTAGCCTCCAACCCGATGGCATGAACATTGGCTTCTTGAACTTCTGGTAATTGCACCCTCTTCACCATTCCCAATCCCGTTTCCCTCTCTCACCTCATCTCCTTACCTGCCCATCACCTCCCTTTGGTGCTCCTCCCCCCTCCCTTCCTTACAAGATCTTCCATCCTCTCCTATCAGATTCCCCCTTCTCCAGCCCTGTATCCCTTTCACCTACCAGCTTCCCTGCTCTTGACTTCAACACCCCCCGCCCCCCAGGATTCACCTAACACCTCCCACCTTGTACTACTTCCTCCCCTCCCCCACCTTCTCGCTCTAACTTTTCATCTTTTTTTCCCATCTTGATGAAGGGTCTCGGCCTGAAACATCGACTGTATTTTTTTCCATAGATGCTGCCTGGCCTGCTGAGTTCCTCGAGCATTTTGTGTGTGTTGCTTAGATTTCCAGCATCTGCAGATTTTCTCCTCCTTAAGATGTACGTAACCTTTTTTTATAACAGTTTCTAAACTTTATGCAATGGTATAATGAAAATCAGGCAACTGTGTCAGCCAGCTATTTCGCGATTAAAGTCAGTCATGGAAAACTCATAGCCTCTGTGACTTTTAACGTCTGAGGAGCAGTGCTAGCCTAGGCGCCCTGGTAGCATAGTGGTTAGTGTGATGGTATTGCAGCACAGGGCGTTCGGGAGTTTGGAGTTCAATCCCAGCGTCCTCTGTACATCCTCCCCATGGAATGTGTGGGTTTTCTCTGGGTCCTCCAGTTTGCTCCCATAATCCAAAGGCGTACTGGGTAGATCAATTGCTCATTGTAAATTGACTAGGGTAGGGCTAATCGAGCTTCTTGGAGGTTGCTGGGGTGGAGAGGCTTTAAGAGCCTCCGCACTGTATCTCTAAATAATTAAATATGTACATAAAGATACCAGTGACAATAACTCATCCATTTTAGTCTTAAATCCCTCTGGAATACCTTATTCGGAATAAATGCGTTCAATTGAGATGATGGGAATGTAACTTCATTCTGAGTCTGGTGTGATATCTTGCCAGATCATTGTTCAAATGCTCTGTGACCTTGCTAAACCATGTAATTGCACAGGTTGATCAGGAGTCATTGCTCAGGTGAAAGATTTAAATAACAAGCACACTTGGAATAAATCAGAGCAAATGTAAAATGCTTCTGGGATGTTTTGAAAGCATAAGAAGCATCACAGATTAATAATGAAGAAACAGACCGCTGAACCAAGGAATTGAAGGATTCACTGCATATTTAAGACAACAATACACAGTAAGATATAAATAACCACTCTATGGTCAGAATAGCATGAACTATTACCAAATGTGCACTATTTAATAATAACTATATAACTACACATCAGCATTGCACTTTCCTGAATTGAGACCTAATCAGAATTTTTTTTTAGTTTAACTATTACTTCTCTGGGTTTGTCTTCTTTTTAATATTTCTAGTTTTTTGCCTTGTTTGATCTGTAAATGCCTTTCCCATTAGTGGCATGATGAATTTGACTCCTATGGTCTGGGAGATAAATATTGAGTGGGATATGCCTGCATGGTGGCTCCCCAGAAGGATTTTGTTTTAAATTCACCCCTTGAGTCCAGGTTTTATTGTCACTTTTGTCTTTATGGGTTATTGAGCAATGGGTCAATTGGCCACTGTAGACTGCTCCTGGCGTGTAACTGAGTGGTAGAAAGTTACGGAACGGAAGACAATATCAGGAGAATAACAAATGGAATTCATATAGGACGTGTTGTTTGTTTATTTATTTATTTATTTATTGAGCTACAGCACGAAATAGGCTCTTCTGGTCCTTCGAGCCATGCCCCCCAGCAATGCACCAACTTAATCCTAGCTTAATCACAGGAATATATATACACTCACACACACCACTAATCACTGATTTTTATGTAGAAATACATTGATTGTATTTGTCACCAAACATCTTACTTAAAGTAAAAGTACAGCGGAAAAGAGCTTTGACCAGAGACTAATCTGGACATCGGAAGTTTTGAGAGGAGGGGATTTCAATCGGGTCCTCTGCCCGAGTAGAAATAAGGTAGAAGAACTTGTAGCACAGTTGCAGATTGGCAGGTCTGATATTGTAGGCATCACTGAATCATAGCTGAGAAAAGATTATATCTGGGAGCTTAATGACCAAGGATACACATTGTATCGAAAGGGCAGGCAGGAAGCCAGAGGGGGTCGCGTTGCACTGTTGGTTAAAAATGAAATCAAATCATTAGGAAGAGGCGACATAGGATTGGAAGATGTTGAATCATCATAGATAGAGCTAAGGAACTGCAAGGGTTAAAAGACCCTGGTGGGACTTGTATATAGACTCCCAAACTGTAGCAAGGATGTGGTCTACGAATTATAACGGGTGATAGAAAATGCATGCTAAAAGCGCAATGTTACAATAGTCACAGGGGATTTCAATATGCGGGTAGACAGGGAAAATCAGGTTAGTGCTGGATTCTGGGGGGGCGGGGGGTGAAATTTAGAGTGCCTACAAGTTGGAAGCTCATGGTTGAGGATCAGCTATTTAAGATTGGGTGTTGTGCAATGAATCTGAATTAATTAGAGAGCTTATGGTAAAAGAGCCCTTAGGGGAAAGTGATCATTATATGATCGAATTCACCCTGAAATTTGAGAAGGAAAAGCTAAATTCAGTTAGACAGTATTATAGTGGAGTAAAAGAAATTACAGAGCCATGAGAGTTGGCCAGAATTGATTGGAAAAGAACACTGGCAGGGATGATGGCAGAGCAGCAATGGCTCGAATTTCTGGAAACAATTCAGAGGGCACAGGATATATACATCCCAAAAAGGAAGAAATAGTCTAAAGGAAAGATGATACAACCATGGCTAACAAGAGCAGTCAAAGACAACATTAAGACCATATGACCATAAGATATGGGAGCAGGATTAGCCATTTTGTCCATGAAGTCTGATCCACCATTTCATCATGATTGATCCAATTTTCCTCTCAATCCCAGCCTTTCACCCTCTCCCCATATCCCTTCATACCCTGACCAATCAAGAATCTATTAACCTCTGCCTTAAATATACATAAAGACTTGGGCTCTGCAGATGCCTGTGGCAAAGAATTCCACAGATACACCACTCTCTGGCTGAAGAAATTCCTCCTCATCTCCAATCTAAAAGGATGCCCCTTTATTCTGAGAATGTGTTCTCTGGTTCTTAGACTGTCCCACCATAGGAAATATCCTCTCCACATCCACTATATCATTCCCTTTCACCATTCAATTGGTTTCAATGAAGTCTCGCCACATTCTTCTGAATTCTAGTGAATACAGGCCGTGAACTATCAAATGCTCTTCATGTGACAAGCCATTCTATCTTGGAATGATTTTCATGAACCTCCTTTGAACCTTCTCCAGTTTCAGCACATCCTTTCTAAGATATGAGATGCAAAACTGCTTGTAAGTCTTCAGGTGAATCTTAGCATTACATTCTTTCTTTTATATTCTAGTCCTCTTGAAATGAATGCTAACATTGCAATTTCCTTCTTCACCACAGAGTCAACCTGCAAATTAACCTTTAGGGAATCCTGCACAAGGACTCCCAAGTCCTTTTGCTCTTCAATTTGTTTGCATTTTCTCTCCATTTAGAAAATAGTCAACCCTTTCATTTCTTCTACCAAAGTGCATGACCATACACTTTCCAGCATGGTATTCCATCTGCCATTTCTTTGCCCATTCCCCTATCTATTCCCCAACTCTAAGTCCTTCTGTAGCCTCTCTATTTCTTCAAAACTACCTGCCCTTCACTTATCTTCATACTGAATGCAAATTTTGCAACAAAGCAATCAATTCCATCATTGACATATAACGTAAAATAATTGGTCCAAACACAGACCCCTGTGGAAAACTATTTCTGGTAGCCAATCAGAAAAGGTTCCCTATATTCCCACTCGTTACCTCCTGCCAATCAGCCACTGCTTTATTCATGCCAGAATGTTTCCTGCAAAACCATGGGCTCATAGCTTGTTAAGCAGCCTCATGTGTGGCACCTTATCAAAGGCCTCTGAAAATCCAAGTACGCAACATCAACGGATTCCCCTTTGTCTATCTTGCTTGTTATTTCTTCAAACAATTCCAACAGATTTGTCAGGCAAGATTTTCTCGTGAGGAAACCATGTTGACCATGACCTATTTTATCATGTACCTCCAATTACCCTGAGACTTCATCCATAATAATTGACTTCAATATCTTCCCAACCACTGAGGTCAGACTAACTGGCCTATAGTTTCCCTTCTTCTGCCTCACTCCCTTCCTGAAGAATGGAGTGACATTTGCATTTTTTCAGTCTTCTGGAACCATTCCAGAAAATAGTGATTCTTAAAAGATCGTTACTAATGCCTACACAATCTCTTCAGCCACCTCTTTCAGAAGCCTAGGATGTATACAACCCAATCCAGGTGACTTATTTACCTTCAGACCTTTCAGTTTCCCAAGAATCTGCTCTCTAGTTATGGTGACTTAATACAATTCATGCCCCCTGACACCTGGAACTTCCACCATATTGCTGGTACCTTCCAAAGAAGACTGATGCAAAATCCTATTTAGTTCATCCGTAAGTTCATTGTCCCCCATTACTACCTCTCCAGTGTTATTTTCCAGTGGTCTGATATACACACTCGACTCTCTTTTACACTTAATGTATCTGAAGAAGCTTTTGGTACCTTCCTTAATATTATTGGCGTGCTTACTTCCATATTCCATCCATACCTTTGAAACCCCCTAGTTTCCTCACCAAATCCATGAGATCGAGATGAATGTCCTAGCCCAAACCCCAGTTTCTGTGTATGTTGTGTAATTTGCTACCCTAGTACAAATTAGTGCTATGAAACAACAGACGGTACATAGGATACAATTAAATGAATTATATTTCTGAACCTTAACTTAAGGGTTAGTAAAGAAAACCAAAAAGAAAAGGGCCCATTTTAATTGAACAGTCAAATGTGCACAAGTTGGAGCTCCACGCTTCAACGATATTCAACGATCCTCAGTCGATCTCGGTACCTGGCTCCATCGAATCACAGTCCCGCACTGGGTCAAATCCTGTGACTGGTTCTCTCCAGCGTATTCTCTCTTCATCTCCCGCCGAATAAAAACCTGAAGACCAACCTTAATGCCCCTCACTGAATACCCCCCCCGAGTTCCACCATCCTAATTGTGTGGCACACATTCCTCAATATTCCTCATCTTCAACAATAACCCAAACAGGCTGACAGCAGAACAGACAGCGCTTACAGAACTCCCAAATGAAATACCTGCAGCGAAACAGTCAAAATATGAACTAGGGCGTTACACCTCCTTAATGACTTTTTGAGTTGCATTCTGTTGATTTTTAAAATCTTCCCCATCCTCTAACTTCTCTCTAATTTTTGCTCTATTATATGCCCTCTCTTTGGCTTTTATGTAGGCTTTGACTTCTCTTCTTCGCCATGGTTGTGTCACCTTTCCTTTCGGATACTTCTTCCTCTTTGGGATCTGTGCCTTCCGAATTGCTTCCGGATACTCCAGTCATTGTGGCTTTGTCGCCATCCTTGCCAGTGTTCTTTTCTAATCAATTCTGGCCAACTCCTCTCTCATGCTTCTGTAATTCCCTTTCCTCCACGGTAATACTGATGCGTTTGACTTTAGCTTCACCTTCTCAAATTTCAGGGTAAATTTTATCATATTATAATCACTTTCTGCTTCGGGTTCTTTTACCTTAAGATCTCTAATCAATTCTGGCTCATTGCACAATACCCGATCAAGAATAGCTGATCCTCTAGTGCGCTCAGTCATGAGTTACTCTAAAAAGCCATCTCATAGGCATTCTAGAAACTCCTCACCAACCTACTTTTCTCAATCCACTTACATATTGAAGCCTCCCATGACCATTTTAACATTTGTCCTTTTGGCATGCATTTTCTACCTTCTGTTGTAATTTGTAGGCCACATCCTTCCTGCTGTTTGGGGATCTGTGCACAACTCCTATCAGGGTTTTTTTTACCCTAGCAGTTCCTTAGCTCGATCCATAATGATTCAACACCTTCCATCCTACATCACCACTTTCTAATGATTTGATTTCATTTTTTCACCAACAGAGCAACGCTGCCCCCTCTACCTTTTGCCTGCTTTTTTGATATAATGTGTGTCCTTGGGCATTAAACTCCCAGCTAAAATCTTTCAGCCATGATTCAGTGATGCCTTCTACATGCCTCCCTATCTGCAACCGTGCTGCAAGTTCATCAGCATTATTCTGTATTCTGCACGTATTCAAATACAATACCTTCAGTCCTGTACAGGTATTCACCCTTTTTGATCTGTGTCTGCTTTTTATGTTGCAACTCACCCTGTTGACTGCAATTTTGCCCAGTCAACAGCCTCTCCTGACTACACATTGCCTCTGTTTGTAAATCAGCTACCTCATCTTCAGCGCTATTATCCACCTTTCCTACGATACTTCTTGAATTGAGACATAGGCAACTCAGGTCACAGAATACTCAACCTTTTAATTCCGAACTTTGTCTGAGGTCTCACCAACATCTGCCTCCAAGTTCTCCACCAACTGCTCTGGCATTCTGGTTCCCATCCACAGAACTCTAGGAAACCCCACCGTGCAGCATTAACAAACCTTCCCGCTGGGATATTAGACCCCCCCCCCACCCCCAGTTCAGGTGCAGACTGTCCCTTCTGTACAGGACTCCCATCCCCACCTTCCCTGGAGCAGAGCCCAATGATTCAAAAATGTTATGCCCTCCCTCCTACACCAACTCTTTAGCCATGTATTAAACTGTATAATCTTCCTAGTTCTAGCCTCACGTTTCATGGATCACAACCCTGGAGTTCCTGCCCTTTAACTTAACTCCTAACTACCTGAACTCCCTGTGCAGAATCTCGTCATTCATCCTACCCACGTCATACCTATGTGGACCATAACTTCTGGCTGTTCACCCTCCTACTTAAGAATGCTAAGGTCTTGGCACCCGGGAGGCAACAAACCATTTGGGAATCTCACTGTCACCCGTAGAACCTCCTGTCCATTCCCCTAACTAACCAACCTGCTATCACCACAGCACGTCTCTGCTCCCCCCTTCCCTTCTGAGTCACAGAGGCAGACTCAGTGCCAGAGACCCAACCACTGTGACTTTCCTCCCCCCCCCCCCCGATCCAAAGTGATATACCTGTTGTTGAGGGAGATGGCCACAGGGGTACTCTGCACTGGCTCCTTAAACTTTTCCCCTTCTTGACTGTCACTCCATTTCCTGAATCCTGCACCTTGGGTGTAACTACCTCTCTCTATGTCCTATCAATCACCTCCTCAGTCTCCTGAATGATCTGGAGTTTATCCACTTCCAGCTTCAACTCCTTAATGCAGTTTGTTAGAAGCTGCAGCTGGATGCACTTCTCACAGTTGTATTCACCAGGAACACTGGAAGTATCCCTGCCTTCCCACATCCCACGAGAGAAGCATTTCAATATCCTGCCTGCCAACTCTACTGTCCTAGCTGAACAGATATAAAGAAGAGAAGGAAACAACTTGAGCTTTTCTTTCCTTTGCTTTCTCTGAGTGAAGCCTCAAAGACCTAAAGCCTTAAGGTCACCATTCTGACTATGTCCACTCCAACGACGGCAGCTGCTACAATTAAAGCCAAAGAGAGGGCATACTATAGAGCAAAAATTGGTTGGAAGTTAGGGGATTGGAAACTTTTAAAAACCAACAGCAGGTGACTGAAAAAGTCATCAAGAAGGTAAAGATGGAATTCAAAAGCAAGCTAGCCAATAACATTAAAGAGGATACCAAAAGTTCCTTCAGATACATAAAGTGTAAAAGAAAGGGAAGAGTGGATATTGGACTACTGGAAAACAGTGCCAGAGAGGTGGTCATGAGGGACAAGGAAATAGTAGACGAACTGAATAAGTATTTTGCAACAGTCTTCACTATAGAAGACAGTAAAAAAAATGGTGGAAGTTTCACATGTAAGGGGTCATAAAGTGTGTGATGTTACCATTACTAGAGAGAAGGTTCTTGGTAACATGGAAGGTCTGAAAGTAGGTAAGTCACCTGGACCAGATAGCGAAAACTCCACAGTGCTGAAACAGGTAGCTAAAGAGATTGTGGAAGCATTAGTAATGATCTTTTAAGTATCACTATATTCTGGAATAGTTCCAGAAGATTGAAAAATTGCAAATGTCAGTCCATTCTTCAAGAAGGGAGAGAGGCAGAGAAAGGAAACTATAGGTCTGTTAGTCTGACCTCAGTGGCTGGGAAGATGTTGAAGTTGATTATTAAGGATAAAGTCTCAGGGTACTTGTAGGCCCATGATTAAATAGCCTATTGCCAGCATGGTTTCCTCAAGGGAAAGCCTTGCTTGACAAATCTGTTGGAATTCTTTGAAGAAATAGCAAGCAGGATAGACAAAGGAGAATTGGTTGATGTTATGTAATTAGACTTTCAGAAGGCATTTGACAAGGATGCTTTAACAAGCTATGAGCCCATGGTGTTACAGGAAAGATTCTAGCATGAATAAAGCAGTGGCTGATTGGGTGGAGGCAAAGATTGGAAATAATGGGAGCCTTTTCTGGCTGGCGGCCAGTGACTAGTGGTGTTCCACAGGGCTGTGTTGGGAATGATTATTTTACGGTACATTGATCTGGATGGTGAAATTGATAGCTTTGTTGCAAAGTTTGCAGACAATATGAAGATAGGCATGTAGTTTTGAGGAAGTAGAGAGGCTACAGAAGGACAGACAGATCAGGAGAATGGGCAAAAAATGGCAGATGGAATATAGTGTCGGGAAGTGTATGGTCTTGCATATTGGTCGAAGAAATGAAAGGGTTGACTATTTTCTAAATGGAGATAAAATACAAAGGAATGAGATGCAAAGGGACTTAGGAGTCCTTGTGCAGGATTCCCTAAAGGTTACTTTGCGGGTTGAGTCTGTGGTGAGGAAAGCAGATACAATGTTAGCATTCATTTCAAGAGGACTAGAATATAAAAGCAAGGATGTAATGTTGAGACTTTATAGAGCACTGGTGAGGCTTCACTTGGGGTATTGTGCGCAGGTTTGTGCCCCTTATCATAGAAAGGATGTGCTGAAACTGGAGAAGGTTCACAGGAGGTTCACAAAAATGATTCCAGAATTGAATGGCTTCAGAATATGAAGAACGTTTGATGGTTCTGGGTCTGTATTCACTGGAATTTAGAAGAACGAGGGGTGACCTCATTGAAAACTATTGAATGATGAAAGGCCTTGATAGAGTGGATGTGGAGAGGATGTTTCCGATGGTGGAGAGTCTAAGACCAGGGGACACAGGCTCAGAATTAAGAGCAACCTTTTAGAACAGAGATGCAGAGGAATTATGGTCTTACAGTCAAATATAGCATGATAAGCTTTCCAAAACAGGTTCTTGGATATGGGAGTTGAAGATGACTCAATGTTTATTGCACATTATTAATTTGTTGGCTGACTGTGGTGTACATGGGGAAAGGGTGGGTTGCAGGTGGGGCGCAGTTGCACATGCAGTTCCCCAAAATTAATCAAGCACATTATGGGATGTGTGTAGATGCATGTGAGGCCCCACATGCCACCTAGGCACTAAGGGTTCAGACGACGTAGATGCATATAAGTATATAATGTGCTTCTGTTTAGAACATACCTTTCAAAAGTGATCAAATCTAAATTTCTGCATGCACCCCTGTCAATTGAAGATTGATGGAATCAGTTTCCAGGGACGAAGAATGAATTGGGGATATGGCTGGGTCCAAGCCTTGTAATTTTCAAACTCAGTAATAAGTGAGGAAGATTTCTTTTGCTGACCATATATTGGCAACATTGAAACATAACTGGCTTTGTGCAATTGCTGTTGCTTGGTGAGATTTAAAATATACTAGGAAAATAGTAATGGAAGTGGAAGAATCTTTCTAGGAAGTGAAGCATTTAAATTCATAACATCAAAGGAAATTCACTCCTTGGTGATAAACTCAAAACGCTGGAGGAACTCAGCAGGCCGGGCAGCATCTATGGAGAGGAATAAACAGTTGACGTTAACCGGTCCTGATGCCTCTGCAGCACCTTCTGTGTTTATCCTTATGGTGAAAAGTCTTTGGATGTGGCTGATCCATGAAGATGCCTCTCACTTCTTGATCCTTAATGATTCATTCTCTTACTCTCCCCCTGGTGTGGGAGCAGTCGAACATCGGACCGGATGTCTCTACAAAGCACTGTGCAAACAGCTGAGAGGATCATAGGGCTCTCCCTACCATCCATCAGGGACATTTATCAGAAGCCATTAGTATTATTAAAGATCCCACCCATCCACCCAGCATCCTCTTTGACTTTTTATCAACGGGCAGGAGACTCCGAAGCATAAAAACAAGAATGGTCAGGGCAAACAGTTTCTCCCCTCAGGCCATGAGGCTCCTGAGCTATCTGCCACATCATATTTGAAGTGTCGCTGGTTAATCTGTTCCATACCTTACAATATTTAATATTGATGCACTTTAGTTTGTTATTTATGTGTGACTCATTTGTGGATTTTATCCTTACCTTCATAAGTTATCATGCGTTCGATGTGTTATGTGTACTACTGTGCTTTATACCCTGTTTTGGAGAAACATTGTCCCATTTCTATATATATTTTATGATTATTTATATATAGTTAAATGACAATAAACTGGATTTGACTCTTCCTGAAAGATTCTATTGATGTATGCTGTTGAGTGTGAAGCATGATTGTTACAGGTATGTATAATCAGAATTGCTAAAATGTAACCGTCATTGCCTTTTCAGCTATCTGAGCATTAAGATTAAAGCCTCTCAGTCACCAACAAGAGCATTCGGTTTAATTTCTGCCAAAATTAGTACAACCCTCAATGCTGCAGAGCAGACCATATAGCTTAAACCCGTGAGGAAGTTGTAGTTGGGGGGGGGGGTGTAATGTGCTGTTATTTCCACAGCTTCATTAGACACATTATGTTTGGTGTTTTGTGACAGATGCAGTCAAAGATTCAGCACAGGAAGTTTCCAGAGTAAGAGGAATGAGTTAGAGCAGGGGTCACTTACCCAAGGAAACAGTGAAGCAAGAAATGTTCTAAATATATTTGTGCTGATCTAAACAGAAGCATACACTGTTGTTCCGAAGTCAGATCTCAATGCCTAATACAGCTCCCTGGACACGTACCAAATAAGCTGATTTACTCCACTCCAGGGCAGCCGTCCTTAGGTTTAGCAAAGGCATTATTGGTGACAATTTCACACCGTTGCTTGTGCAAGTTTTGTTTCGTACATATTTATTCGCCGAGTGGATGGGCTCAGCCTTCTCTTGAAGTTATACGAATGGGATTTTTTTTAAATTTCACACCGCTGCCTTTAGTAAAGCAGCAGCACGAACAATGCTTCCCATTGTTGCTGCCCGTTTCTACAGCACAAATAGGCGGCCAATAGCAGCCTGTGGGCGGGTGATGTGTCCTGTGAGAGCCCCGTCCACACGTGAATTTCCAGAGGCAAGATCAGTGAGTCACAGAGCACTGCAGTTCAGCGGTGGGCTTTTCATCCCACTTAGTCTGTTTTCTTCCTAGTTCCGTAGCCTTCCGTACTCCTCCGACCCACCTACTTATTCCAACCTCTTAAATATTGCAACCAGGCACACAGCCTCCATTTTCTTTAGCAGTTTGTCCCACACACACACCACTCTCGGAGTGAAGAATTCCGCCTCAGGTTCCCTTAAATATTTCACCTTTAAAGCTCATTTTTAAATTATTTTAGGGCTTATTTTCTTTATACTCCAGATCAGGAGTTCTCAGCCTGGGGTGCACAGCCCCCTTTGCTTAATGGTAATGGTCCATGGCATAAAAAAGGTTAGGAACTCCTGCTCTAGATAGATTGGACATTGAGAGGATGTTTCCAGTAGTGGGGGAATCTAGGACAAGGGGGCACAGACTCAGGATTCAAGGATGTACCTTTGGGTCAGAGATGAGGAGGAGTTCCTTTGGCCAGAGTGTGGTGAACATGTGGAATTCACTGCCACAAACAGCTGTGGTGGTCACAAACAAGAGAAAATCTGCAGATGCGGGAAATCCGAGCAACAAACACAAAATGCTGGAGGAACTCAGCAGGCCAGGCAGCATCAACGGAAAAGAGTATACAGTCAGTGTTTTGGTCTGAAAATTCGACTATTTTTCCATAGATGCTGCCTGGCCTGCTGAGTTCCTCCAGCATTCTGTGTGTGTAGCTGTGAAGGCCAGGTCATTGGGTATATTCAAAGCAAAGGTTGATAGGTTCTTGATTAGTAAAGGCATCAAAGATTATGGGGAGAAGGCAAAAGTTGAGAGTAGCCATGATTGAATGGCAGAGCAGATTTTATGGTCTAATTCTGCTCCCATATCCTATGGTCTTATACAATGTGCAGGTCATCAAGTCAAGTTAGTGAGGCTGCACTTGGAGTATTGTGTTCAAATTTAGTCACTCCGTTGTGGGAAAGGTGCCATTAAGCTGGAAAGAACACAGAAATATTTACAAGGACTTTACCAGGATTTAAAAGACTGGGATATAGAGAGAGGTTGGTCCTGCTAAGACTTTATTCCTTGCGGGTAGAAGACTGAGAGGTGACTTTATAGGGGTGCATAAAATTATGAGGGGCATAGAAAGTGTGAATGTATGCATTCTTTTTTTCTTGGGGTGGGAAATCAAGAACTAGAGGGTATAGGTTTACGGTAAGAAAGGAGAGATTTAACAGGAACTTGAAAGAAACATTTTCACACAGTGTAGTACACTTATGAAAAGAAGAGCTTGAGGTTGAACCGGGTTAACCAAAAGACATATGGACAGGTAAATGGACAGGGAAGGTGCAGAACTGTAGGACTCAAACAAATTAGTTTAGATGATATATTGGTCAGCATGAACAAGCTGGGCAGAAGGGCCAGTTTCTATGCTGTATGACTCTATGACTCCAAGTCAAATCTAAATTATTTGCACATGAAGGAGATTTTTCACGGTTGCTTGGTTGGGATAAGTCACTGTCAACCATGAAAGCTATATTTCAACCATTTTTTCATGCTGTTCTTTTTTCTTCACTCAAACTTAAATCTTGTTGCAAACTATTGCTGTGTAATGATGATGGAAAAAGTAGGAAGTGTGAAATGTTCTTGATTGATGAACTTGTGAACTTCGAGTATAAAATCCATAATATTCCTTGCGGGTAGTACACATCTTGGAAATAAAGTACTGTTGAAAGAAAATTGTGGTTGGAAATTGCATGAACAGCTTAAATGAGCTGAGATGGAAAATTGTTTTCTTATCTGAGGAATGTCTGTTGACTGGTGGCATTCTATACTTGATAGATATGAAGTCAAATGCATGGTAATTAGACTAGAAGCAAGAAAAATGTATTTTTATCCATGTTTTCTTTCAGATTTGAGAGCCCCCACCTTCAAAGATATTGTGAAGTCATGTGTCATCACATTTATGAAGTATATAAAAATACTCAGCCCATCAAGCCTGCTCTACCATTGAAATATCATCATGGCCAATCTGCCCCAGGCTTCAACTCCTTTTCTTTGTCATTTCATGAACAAAGTCACTGGAGAGACACTGAAGCTAGAAGGTTCAACAAAAATTAGCAGCAGGCGTTATACTGAGATACTCCTGGAAGAAGAGGCCTGCTTGACCCAATATTAATCACATTTATATGCTAAAGAGCAAAGGTAACAGAGGACAATTCTATGGTTACGATGCATCTACAATGCTTCCTTTGAATTACATATAGTTTTCTAACAGCTTCTTCTTTGCACCCACACAACAGACCTCCAAAATGAATGTTAATCAGCATTGGCTGGTTTGCAATCAACTCCAGACCACACTTCCAGGAAAACTATTGTTCGGGGCTGCATTTTAAATTCAATCTACAATCCACGCTCAGGTCTGGAGACTGACTGCTGTTAAAATTAATATTTGCTATATACCATAACCCCAAAAATAGACCCTAACATCTGTATTGTTTCTACATAGCCATTAACTCATGATTTTTTAAAAAATGTATCTACATACTCTTTAAATAGATGATCTAGCCTTCACAACCCTGAGGACTCCCAAGATTTACTATGATCTACGAGAAGCTTCTATGCACCTCAGGTTTTAAATGACCTTTGACCTCTTAATATTGTATATATGCCCCAGTGGAAACTTCTCTACATCTACTCTGCCCTGTCCCCAAAGGATCTTTAATGTTTCAGTAAGATCACCCTTAGTTCTCTTAATCCCCAAAGGATTATTTATTTTCTTTAGCTGTTTTTAATGGGTGTCTGGGGATATTTAGTTAAAATACTACAGAATTCCACATTGCAATATCACACAGGGCAAACAGGATTAATTTATCCCACTTAGTATGGTAGAGTACATTAGCTAATGAATTTCAAGGCTTAGGGCTGTCCACACATCACAGGGAAATCTAAGTTGTTTTTTTTTAAAGACACAAGGCAGGAATAATTTAGCTATATTGTCTTTCAGAATTTCAAAATATTTAACTGGTGGATCTAGTATTAAATATTTGGATTGACCAAGATGAACTTGGCTGAACACCATTATCAGTAAGTTTTCTACAAAAACTACCCCCTCTTCCCAGCGTAATTGTGTTCCAATAATAGTGAAAGGTTCATCACATCTGAAATTGTGAACCCCCAACTGAGAAGTTATTTAAGGGGGAATAATTGCAACTGGAAAGGATGTGAGTGCGATGGTCACACCAAAGAAAGAAATTAAACTGGGATTTGATCAGTTTTATTTTGCCACGTGAACACCAAAACATACATTTGAAATACTTTGTTTTTGTCAATAAGCAACACAGTCCGAGGATCAGGACAGGATGCTATAATGGTGCTTCTGGCACCAGTATAGTATACCCACAGCTTACTAACCTTTTTTTGTCTTTTTGAATATGGGAGGAAACTGGAGCTCCCAGAAGAAATCCATCAGTGACAGAGAACATGGAAACCTCTTACAGACAGCGGTGGAATTGAACCCCATTTGCTGGCGCTGTAAAGCGCAACACTACTGTGTTGCCATAACAAAAATAATGAACTCCAGACAGACCTGGACTGAACTCCAGCCCCTGGCACTCTAAGGCATGAACTTTACCAGCTGCGTCACTGGCCTGCCCTACTTTGGTAAAGTAGACTACTATTTGTACAATACTTTCCATTGATTTCATATGTGAACATAGAGCACAGAACACAGAAATCTACAGCATCTTACAATCTGTGTCCACAATATTGTGCTGACCACATGTGCTTCTCTTAAAAACTGCCTAGAATTTCCCTACTGCATAGGCCTCCATTTTTCTAAGCTCCGTGTACCTATCTAAGAGTCTCTTAAAAGACCCTATTGTATTCACCTCTACCACAGTTGCCGGCAGTGTATTTCATGCACCCACCACTCTTTGTGTGAAAAACTTACCTCTGACATCCCCTTGTACCTACTTCCAAGCACTTTAAAACTATGCCCCCCTCGTGTTAGCCATTTCAGCCCTGGGAAAAAGCCTCTGGCTATCCAAACGATCAATGCCTCTCATCATCTTAGACACCTCTGTCAGGTCACCTCTCATCCTCCGTCACACCAAGGAGAAAAGGCCCAGTTCACTCAGCCTGTTCTCATAAGGCATGCTCTCCAGGCCAGACAACATCTTCATTATATTTGATTATATTATCAGGCTTTACAGAGGGAAGCCTGTAAACTTTTACAAGGCTTCCCTTCATAAAACAGGATAAGAGCTCCACTGACCTTTGTACATCATCCCTGGAACAGATTGGAAGGTTTTCTGCTTAAAAGTCGACAGATCCACTCCAGTTAACCTATCACACCAGAACACTGCCATGTGCCAACAAATTCCTTTAGGTCTGGGAAATCCAACCGCTGAGCCTGCACCAACTTAAAGCCAAGGAGTGCAAGTGGCACTGGCAAATTAATTGGATAGAAATGACTATTGATTAAATACTAATTAGACCTTTTAATTTGATTAAATTCAGTTAATTTTAATACATCTAATTGTCTTACAGAGGAGCAAGTGTTCTCCAACCTTTTAATTGGAAAATTTTGCTGAATAATTAGAACTCGTTTAAAATTATTTTTACTTTGTGATAGTGACTGAGTCTTGTTAGATATTTGTTGCAGACCTTCGGAAGCATTCATTTCTGTATTCCCATATTTGGATATTGTGTAGTGTTATTGCACGAGGGAATTCACATGGTACTTTGCCAATGGAACAATCCAGATTGCATCTAGTAGAAATACAATGTATTTGGCTTGGGTGTTATCCATTTAGCTTTGCTAGCAAACAAGTGCTTTGAAACCCTTTGGATCCACGCTTATGTTTTGGCAACTCACAGTGAAGGCAAAGCCGAGTGACAGCCACAGAGGGCAGAGGCAGAATGGGCCATTTGCCCCGAGGTAGGCCCGATGCTACACTGGTCTTCACTGACATGCTGGGTGCAGGCCACCCAGGGAAGGGCTGCATCCTGGACCACATTGGAAGAGCATGCCATGGCAGTGTTGTGTCGTGGTTAGTACAATACTTTACAGCAACACTCACAACACACTGGAGGAACTCAGCAGGTCGGGCAGCATCCGTGGAAAAGATCGGTCGACGTTTTGGGCTGGCACCCTTCGTCAGGACTGTAGGGGGAAGGGGCAGAGGCCCTATAAAGAAGGTGGGGAGAGGGTGGGAAGGAGAAGGCTGGAAGGTTCCAGGTGAAAAACCAGTAAGGGGAAAGATAAAGGGGTGGGGGAAGGGAGGCAGGGAGGTGATAGGCAGGAAAGGTGAAGAAAGAATAGGGGAAAACACAATGGGTAGTAGAAGGAGGTGGGACCATGAGGGAGGTGATAGGCAGCTGGGGGAGGGGGCAGAGTGACATAGGGATAGGGGAAGGGAGGGGGAGGGAATTACCGGAAGTTGGAGAATTCTATGTTCATACCAAGGGGCTGGAGACTACCTAGACGGTATATGAGGTGTTGCTCCTCCAACCTATTCCTTCTTCACCTTTTCTGCCCATCACCTCCCTGCCTCCCCTCCCCCACCCCTTTATCTTTCCCCTTACTGGTTTTTCTCCTGGAACCTACCAGCCTTCTCCTTCCCACCCTCCCCCACCTTCTTTATAGGGCCTCTGCCCCTTTCCTCTACAGTCCTGACGAACGGTTCCGGCCCAAAACGTTGACTGATCGTTTCCACGGATGCTGCCCAACCTGCTGAGTTCCTCCAGCGTGTTGTGAGTGTTGCTTTGACCCCAGCATCTGCAGATTATTTTGTGTTTACAATGCTTTACAGTACAGGCAAACTAGATTCAAATCCCGCCGCCACAGGTAAGGAATTTGTACATTCTCCTCATGACCACATGGGTTTCCTCCTGGTGCTCTGGGTTCCTCCCACAGTCCAAAGACCTATTTTATTGGTCATTGTAAATTGTCCCATGATTAGGCTGGGATTAAATCGGAGTTTGCTGGGTGGCACAGATTGAAGGGCCGGAGGGCCTATTCCACACTGTATCTCAGTAAATTTTTTTTAAATTGCTGATCAGGAGAAGCTACACACATCTGCTCATTAAAGCAATGCAGTCTGTGGGAACTTGCTGCATGCAAGTAGCTTGCAATGCTTTCTAAACTCTTGCAAAATATCACTGACACAGCAAAAGGTGCGGTAAAAATGCATGACTCTCCTTCTTCTTCATACTGGCCTATATAACCCACCCTGTGTTGGGGTTAGAGAACTGTGTATGTGCGTAGGTGGGTGGGTGAGTGAGTGAGAGGGAGGGAGGATCGGGGATGTCTTGCTGTTGTTGCTGGGTATGTTCTGTTTTGTTGTGTTCCATGTTACTCTACCAATCTCTGTAAGCATGCTATGTTGGCTCAGGAATGTAGTCATAAAGAAACAGGAAAGCACAGCTCAGAAATCAGCCCTTTTGCCCATCTCATTCATGTCAAAAGCTTTTAAACTGCCTACTCCAATCAACCTGCACTGGGTCCATAGACACCCATACCCCAACCATCCTTGGACCTATCCAAACTTCACTTAAACGTTGAAATTGAGCTCGCATGCACCACTTCTGCTGACATCTCGTTCCACACTCGCACTGCCTTCTGAGCAAAGAAGTTTCCCTTCATGTCCCCTTTAAACTTTTCACCTTTCACCCTTAACCCATGACTTTGGTTGTTGTACCACTCAAGCTCAGTGGAAAAAGCCTGCTTTCATTTGTTCTATCTATACCACTCATAATTTTGTATTCCTCCATCAAATCTCCTCTCAATCTTTTATGTTCTAAGGAATAAAGTCCTAATCTATTCAATCTTACCTTATAACTCAGGGCCACCAGACCTGACAACATCCTTACAAATTTTCTCTGTACTCTTTCAACCTTATTTACATCTTTCATGTAGGTAGGTGACCAAAACTGCACACAATATTCCAAATTAGGCCCACTAATGTCCAATAGAACTTCAACATAACATCCATCACCTGTACACAAAACTTTTATTTATGAAGGCCAATGTGCCAAAAGCTTTCTTTACGACTCTATCTACCTGTAACACCACTTTTAGTGAATTATGGACCTGTATTCCCAGATCCCTTTGTTCTACCACACTCCTCAGTGCCCTACCATTCACTGTGTAAGACCTACCCTGGTTGGTCATACCAAAATGCAACATTTTGCGCTTGTTTGAATTGAAATTCCATTCGCCATTTTTACAGCCAATCCAAATCCCTCTGCAAGCCATGATAGACTTCCTCACTGTCTACTACACCCCCAATCTTGGTGTCATCCACAATTTTGCTGATCCAGTTAACCACATCATCATCCAGACTGTTGATGTAGATGACAAACAACAATGGACCCAGCACGAATCACAGGATTCCAGTCAGAGAAGCAACCTCTTTCTGCCTTCTCCTTCAAAGCCCAATATCTAATCCAATTTGCTATCCCTTCTTGAATGCTGAGCGACTGAACCTTCTAGACCAACCTTCCATGCAGGACTTTGTTAAGTGCCTTGCAAAAGTCCATGTAGGCAACGTCCACTGCCTTGCCTTCATTCACTTTCCCGGTAACTTCCTCAAGAAAATCTATGAGATTGGTAAGACATGACCTAGCATGCACAAAGCCATGCTGACTATCCTTAATCTGTCCATGTCTATCCAAATACTTATAGATTTGGTCCATTAGAATACCTTCCAATAACTTTCTCACAACTGACTAACTGGCCGATAATTTCCTGGTTCATGTTTAGAGCCTTTCTTAAAGAGCAGAATAACATTGGCAATCCTCCAATCCTCTGGAAGATCTAATCAAATTGGGTAGCAAAAATGCTCTGTACATTGGAAACCCTTCCCAACTTACCCATCATGTACCCCTACATCTACTCCATTATCCCCAATGGCTGCCTACTCTAAGCAGAGATTGTTCCAGAAATTTGACCCACAGTCTTTAAAATGCAGCTCTGTCAGTTGTAGGCCTGTTGCCTCCTTCCCTGCTGGCTGACTGCAGCTTAATCACGTTCCTTATCCTCACCCCTTCATGTATCAGGCTCACACTCCAGGTCACGACAAAAGATTGTCAGATTCTCAATGACTAATCTCATACCCTCTCATCAATGTACAGGATGGGCTGGGGTGGTCTCTAGATGGATGACTGCAAGGACCTCACCCCGGTGGCCCCCGATCTGGTCTGTCCGGTCGATCACTGGCCACGCCATTGAAGTTGCGGAACTTGATGTCTCTGCTGTAACTTGGATCCCTTCCCATCTATTTTTCCCAAATGCATTTCTACACTGAGCAGTACAACTAATCATCTGCCTTCAGCAAACAGCCTTCATTACAGAGGTCTGTTAGCATTAGGCTTTAACATGATACTCACGGCTCGCTGTCACGCTCTCTTGGTGTCCTCTGCCTTCATGTTTACAGTGCGTCTGCTTCCATCAGCTGTGGTCAGGTCTGATGCAGCCGGCTGATGTTCATCACTTGGGTTCTCTGCAATGACACTGTTACCGGGTACACTTAATCTCCCGCTCTGTCTGTGAGGGCGACTAGAAGGCGAATCATATAGTTTAACCTGAGTCCAGCATTTCCACTGGCTGCCTCGCCTGGTCTGTATCCCAACACAGGTGTCATTCATCCAGAGCTCCACCTGTGGTTCTATTCACCTGGGAGTGAAACCTGTCCTTTCAACCAGCTCTCTTACCACGGCTTGGTCACCTGGCTATGGGAGGACTACCTTCTCTCACTCTGGCTTTCTCTGATCTGCAATATGTTGCTGTTGCTTTGCTCAATCCCTCAATGTGTTACCTGGTTACAGTGGTCCTTCACATCTTTTCTTCATGTAATCTTCCTAAATTGGTATTTGTCGTTTCTTCCTGTACACTTGTAATTTCTGTTGCTTCTTGTCGTTCCGCTGCCCTCCTCACACTGATGTCTGCCCACTCGTTCCCTTTCAGCTCCTTACTCTCCCCTTTCTGGTGAGCCTTTACTTTATTCACTGCTACCTCCTCAGGGAACAGCTCCTGACTGTGTTCGGCCCCTCCTTTTGGGACTTCCTGACATGATTCCCGCACATTGCCCTGTCTGTCCTCCCTGCTTGGGGCTGCTGTCTCTCTGTGGGCCACGTTAACTGCTCTGCGGGTCACACATGTTTTCTATCCCTGTCTTGTCCATGTTATTTCACCTTTTTCCTGAGTCTATAATAGCATTTGCCTTACTCAGAGTGCCGATCCCCAGGATAGTACCTTCATTGTTCGGACACACCCAGAAACCTACAGGAAGCTGCACTCCCTCAACCTCAAGTACCTGGTGCTGACTTCTCTCCACCCTCATTGTTTCACCTCCTCCACTGGTAATGTAAGTCGCCTCTCCACTCACGGGCAAGAGTAGATTGTTACGAACCCACAGGTTTCGTTTACTGTGGACTGTTGCTTTAAGCACCTGAGTGAGGTGGGACTATGACGTCAGTCACAGGCTGCAGGAGTTTGCTTCAGATTTTTACAGCGAGGGAGAGAGAGAGAGGGAGAGACCTTCAATTGCAGTAAAGAGCGAGAGTGGGGAAGCCGGAAGATTCAGCTTGTCGCAGCTGAGGCTTGGAACTTTCCTATGCCCACAAGGATGGGTTAAACATCGGCACACGGTGCACAACGAATGTGCGACCTTCACTTTGTATGATCCATAGGAGCGGATTTTGGGGATATCTTGTGGACCACTAGTGTAGCCCATGCCTGGGTATGTTGTGTGGTAACCTCTGGAAGACGGTATTCCTGTGACAGGTCACTTTTGGTGATAATTTGTATGTGGATTTGGAACGACACGACGGACAAGATCTATGGTGACTGTTATCTCGTTTTACCAGCTTGGAACCTGTGGAATACTTCATACTTATCTTCTCTGTCCATTACAATGTGGATTACAAATCTCTCTCTCCCATCATTTATCTCATCCATTACTGAACTTTCCTTCTTTACCATCTCAAGACTCTAAGCCTTGTTCCCGCAAGCTCAATAGTTTGGGAGTTATATTTACACACATGTATACATATAACACTGTTAACTTTTGTTGATCTTGGTTGAGTTACTACATTATAAGTAGATACTAATAAAGATAGTGGTTTTAACATTAAAATCTGACTCAGTGTGTAATCTCTTGCTGGTTTGCTTCTAAAACGTTACAGTTCATAACAAGATCAGTTATCGATACTGATAACCTCATGTCCACTAACATTTCACATTACCAGGACCTGAATAAACCTCTTGTGTACATCCGTGGATGGCCACCACTTGCAATAAAGGCTTTCATCAGCTGTCTATCTGACCTCAGCAGCTCTATAATCCGGTCAGCAGTCAAATCGGAAAGAGAGGGCATTGCTGTGGATTCTACCTGCTTTGGTGAGTGATTTTCATACTTCCCTCTTTTTTCTGGGCACTGCCTCCAACCATGGCCTGAGAAGCTACAGCTGTAACAATTCATCGCTCTGACTCTCCCATGTCTATTCCAGTAGTTCCTTGCTATGTGTCCCAGCCGCTGTGTTCCCAATGGTTTCCAGAGAGAAGGAGAGACAGGGTGGTGTGCAGTGTGTGACTCGGGCCAGTAGTCTACTGTCCAGTGGCTGGGCTTCCAGGGGGGCACTCAACGGCTCACGAGGAATTCCGGCCCGGAAAGCAAAGTTTTCATCGAAAAGGTTTCCCTCAGCGCCGGAGTCCACTAGAGCTGACAGAGGCAGGGACTGTTGGTTTTAACACAAAGTGGCTTGTAGCTGCATCCAGGGTGGGGGGACAGAAGGGAATATTGTCTGCCTCACCAGGGTCCCCCCGGCTACTGGTGAGCCTTCCCTTTTTGGCCAAAGGGGACAGGTGGCAAGGAAGTGACCGGACTGACCGCAATGTAGACACTCACTCGCTCTCAATCTCCGGAGTTGCTCTGTGGGGAAAAGATGGTTCCGTCCCAGCTGCATGGGTTCCTCTCCCGGAGCGGTGGAAACGACCAGGCTGGGAGCTACTCTAGGAGCAGGAGGAGAGAGGCTTGTTCTGGCGGGAGGCGGTAATGAGTGCCGTGGAGCAGCCAAAGTTCGTGAACAACCAGTTCTTTCCCTATGGCGTTCTTGGAGACAATTGTCCAACCTGGTGGCTAGGGAGATCAAGGAACGGTATCATCCTTTGCCGCCAACTCATTTTTCACCATGTCGCTGAGACCATTCCGAAATACCCCTTGGAGTGCCTCATCGTTCCATCCCGAGTCGGCCGCTAATGTCTGGAACTCCGCAGAATATTCAGCAACACTGCGTGAGCCCTGGCAAAGAGTGAGTAGACGGTGGTGGTGTCTTTACCATGGATGGGGTGGTCAAAGATCTTTCCCATTTCCCGATAAAAGTGGCGAAAGAAGAGCTGATATCCAGTTGATTATCCCAAACAGCTGTGGCCCACACTAAGGCACTTCCCCGCAACAACCCCATGATGTAAGCAATCTTTGACTTATCCGTGGAGTACATGGACGACTGCTGTTCGAACACCAAGGAGCACTGAAGAAGGAAGCCCTGGCACTTCCCCAAATTCCCAGCATAGTGCTCCGGTTCAGGTACGTGAGGTTCTCTTGACGGGGATGTTGCTGACAAGTAGGGGGTTGCCACTACAGGCTGTCTGGGCTGGTTAGACAGGGTTCCAGGAGCGGATGGGGTAAAATGAGTGGATACATGGTCCACCTGGTCACCGATCTTCGTTATGTCAGCAGACAGGTTCTCCATGACCTCCCGGAGGAGTTGGTCGTGCAGACCCAGTAGGGAGCCCTGGCTGGTGAGGGCTCGTTGAAAGGTATTTGTGTTCTGATTGCTCAGATTGTTCTGTTGCAATGAATGAGGCGAACCCAAGCACGGGACGTAGGCACAGAGGTTGCATTAGGATGAAAACGTGGGCATGAGCGTTGAACGGCAAACAGGAGAGAGTGCAGGAAGGCAGGAGACAGGCAGGACTGATCTTGACACGGAGCGACTGAGTTTCACAGGTAAACCACGGAACTGGAGTAGAACTTAGAAAACTTATCTTGACACGAAGAGACTGAGTTTCACAGGTAATTTTCGGTACTGAAGCAAAACTTAGAACACACAGTCCTAAGCGGTCAGGAAGTGTTAATTACCACACTGGCAAAACCAATGATCTGGCAACTAGTGATTGCAAAGCTGGGGTTCTTATGCTGCAGGTCTTGATGAAAACCAGGTGTGCTGTCATCAAAGGGAATTAGGAGAAAATGGGGAATGAACGGTTGGAACTGTGGTACAATCAAAGGGAATTAGGAGGAAATGGGGAATTAAGGGTTGGGACTGTGACAGGAACAACATTGGTTATCCTCTGGTGCCTCTCCTGTTGCTGAGGGTGTTTTAAATATCTCTGCTAGGAACCCAGCAATTGCTGCACTTGCTTCCCATAGTGTCCGAGAGAACACCTTGTCAGACCCTGGGGATTTTTCCACCCTGATTTGTTTCAGGATAGATAACACCTCCTCCTCTGTAATCTGTACAGGATCCATGAAGTTGAAGCCACTTTACCTCACTTCTATAGACTCTATGTCTGTCTCCTGATACAAAAATAAAATTATTTAAGATCTTCCCTCTCTGTTTTAGCTCCACACACGGATTACCATTCTTATCTTGCAGAGGACTAATTTTGACACTTGCAATCTTTTGCTCTTAACAATTTGTAGAATCCCTTAGGATTTTCCTTCAGCTTGTCTGTTAGAACAACTTCATGCCTTCTTTTATCCTTCCTGATTTCTTTCTTGTGTTCTCTTGCATTTCTTATACTTCACCTCATTTGCTCTTACCTGCTTATACCTGCTTTATCTGCTATACTCTTGAAAACCAAGGTTCCCTACATTTGTTGCCTTTACATTTTATTCTGACAGGCACGCACAAGCTTTGGACTCTCAAGATTTCACTTTTGTGGCTCTCCCACATATCAAGTACACCTTTACCTGAAAACAGCCTGTCCCAAGCCACACTGATCATTTCTGATACTGTAGCATTAGGCTAACCACTACACTGCCATGCCACCATCTCATTTTCCATGCTTTTCTCCAATTTAGAATCTTAACTTGCAGACCAGACCCATCATTTTGAAACTAATGGCATTGTGGTCACTAGATGCAAAATGTTCCCATGCATAAATTTCTGTCACTTGACCTGTCTCACTCCCTAATAGCAGATCCAGTATCACACACTCTCTACATACTGATTAAGGAAACTTTCCTGAACATATTTGACAAACTGTATCCCATCTAGTCCTTTTACAGTATGGGAGTCTGAGTCAATTTGTGGAAAGTTAAAATTACCTACTATAACAGCATTATGTTTCTTGCTAGTCTGCGATCTCTTTACAAATTTGTTCCTCTGCATCTCTGACTGTTGTGCGATTTGTAATATAGCCCCATTAATGTAGTCATACCTTTCTTATTTCTCAATTCCACCTACAATGCCTCATTAGATGAGCTCTTCAGTCTGTCCTGATGGAGGACTGCCGTGACATTTTCTCTGACTAGTACGGAAATACCACCCCTCTTCTTTTAATCCCTCCTAGTCTGCCATGTCTAAAACAATGGAATTTCTAGGTAAGTGTTGAAGTGCTTTTTCAATATTAGAATTGTATGCACCTCTACCCGTGTATTGCAGGAACCAGCTCATATTACGTGCCTGCTTCCATTGCTGACTGGTATAATCCTTTCACCATTACAATACACGGGGAATGCATTAAATAGGAAAGAACCTAAGAGGAGATGCACATTTCTCAGCAGCCTCTCTTGCTTGACAAATGCTCCGCTGCAAATTGTGTCAATGCATCATTTCCTAGTCTGAGCAGTGCCAGCTGTTGATGCAAATACTTTCTTTATGAAAATGGCAGTCTGCGACGAGGGCCTGTCTCCCAACCACTCAACCACCACAGAGTTTTCATTTACACTACTGAGAGTCAGACGTCAACTTACATGCTGGACTCAGTCATAACTAGCCAAGGGGAAAAAATTCTGTGTACTTTCCCACAGATTTCTTGTAAAATTGTGAAAATAATATGGTGGTATGGCAGCTCGTGGTTAGCCTAATGCAAAGACATACGGTGAAGGTTAGTGAGCTGTGAGCATGTAATGTTGGCAGCGGAATCTTGGCCACTCTTGTGGGCTATCCAACACAGTCCTCACCGATTTGCCTACAGCTCATTTCACTGTTTGGTTTGATGACCAGTATATGTGACAAATAAAGCTAAGTTTCTCCTGTCTGTGTTAAAAGCTATGGGAAATCTTCATGTTAGGTCAGCAGTTGGAAAATCATCAACTCAATTTAATTCTAGTCAAGGATAATAAGATGCAATGTAACTTTTGTCTCTTCTAAAATCACATAACAACTGGATAATTCAACAAGAAGAGAAGGGAAAGTAACCTTTTTCCTGATAGTCTAGTCAAAGGATTTTAATAGCCAGGACCAGAATCAGAATTAAGTTTATATAGGTTGTGAAATTTGTTGCATTGCACCAGCAGTATAGTGCAAGACATTAGATTATGAGGACACTCAGTCCTCATTTATTGTCATTTAGAAATGCATGCATTAAGAAATGATACAATGCTCCTCCAGTATGATACCACAGAAACACAAGACAGACCAAGACTAAAACTGACAAAAACCACACAATTATAACATATAGTTACAACAGTGCAAAGCAATACCGTAATTTGATAAAGAGCAGACCATGGGCACGGTAAAAAAAAAGTCTCAAAGTCCTGATAGCCCTATCATCTCATGCAGACGGTAGAAGGAAGAAACACTCCCTGCCATGAACCTCCAGCGCCGCAAGCTTCCAGATGCAGCACCCTGGAAGCACCCGACCACAGCCGACTCTGAGTCTGTCCAAAAACTTTGAGCCTCCGACCAGCCCTCCAACACCGAGCATCGAGCACCATCTCTGCCGAGCACTTCGACCCTGGCCCTGGCTGCCAAGCAACAGGCAAAGCCGAGGACTCAGGGCCTTCCCCTCCGGAGATTCTGGATCGCACAGTAGCAGCAGCAGCGAACAGGCATTTCAGAAGTTTCACCAGATGTTCCTCCATGCTTCTCACGTCTGTCTCCATCAAATCAGGATTGTGCACAGCATCCTACTTAACAAATAACAGATATTCATCACCGGAGTGGCTGCTGTGCGCTGCGTTGCGCCGCCATCTTCTCTTCTTATACTGTAACTTATACTGTAAATTAAAATAAGAAAAATATATTTAGAAGATTAAATAAGGAGTGCAATTTTGGCTTGTGAGACACAAGAGGTTTTCCTAATATATACTTGTATGTGGGCATACTATGTTGGCGTCAGAATGTGTGGCAACACTTGCAGGCAGCCCCCAGAACATCCTTGTGTTGTGTTGGTTGTTAACACAAATTATGCATTCCACTGTATGTTTCAATGTACATGTGATAAATAAGTGAATCTGAATCTGATTCTGAATGTGGGACAATATGCTATTGGTAGACCTTGGTATGGGTCCACCTTCTGGTCCCCAAAAGATGATTTTCCACAATCATAAAAGCTAGAAGCTAAAATCTTATCTGAAGTGGAGGGTCCGCAGTTTCATCACCACTTATATGTCCACGGCAGGCCAGATGCCAAGGAGGTGGGTTAGCGATACAAGTGGTTGTGATGTGGACTTGAAAAGAGTTCCCTCCTTCTTGACTCACCAAGAGTGGAGTTGGGATGGAAAGGAAAAGAACCTTGTAAAATATTCAACAAGCCCTTTAAGATTGTTAGATGATCAGAACATAGGTCAAGTGGGCACCCAGAGACTTTTCCCCAGGGTAGAAGTGGCTATTACAATGGGGGCATTTTAAGGTGATTGCAGAAAAGTGTAGGAGAGGTGGCAGAGGTAAGTATTTTACACAGAGGATGGTGGGTGCATGGAACACAATGCCAGGGGTGGTGGTAGAGGCAGATATATTAGGGATGTCCCGGAAACACTTAGCTAGGCATATGGATGAAAGAAAAATGAAGGGCTTTGTGAGAGGGAAGACTGAACTTCAAATAGGTCAAAGGATCAACACAATATCATGGATTTTTGCATCGTTGGGGAAATAAAGGATATAGAGAAAAGGCAGCTAGGTGGAGATGAATCCATGGTCAGATCAACCATGATCTTTTCAAATCTTTTTATTATTATTATCCAAAATTAACAAGAGTACAAAGATTGAAAAAATCTTGGTGACAAAAAAAAAGAGAAAAAAAACCTCTACTAAAGCAAAGTGAGGGAAAAAAACCCCATTAAGTGTTCAACACCGGAGCCATGCGTCATACAAAAAGCTTCTAATGATAAACGTTAAACCGCCAGTAAGAAAAAAAAGTACCAAAAATTTACAATTAGATTGTGGAGGAAATCTATCAATTAACTCAAATGATAGTAACGAGCAAATGAACCCCATCATTTCTCAAAATCAAACGTAAGTTCAGAGGTTTGATTTCTAATTTTCTCCAAACTAAGACATAACATCACTTGAGAGAACCATTGTGACAAAATGGGAGCCGATGTATCCTTCCACTTCAACAAAATGGGCCTCCTAGCTATCAATGTAACAAATGCAATAACACGTTGGTCAGACAAAGAGATACCGCGGATATTTTGACGAATTATTCCAAAAAGCACAGTTAATTTGTTAGGTTGTAAATTAATTTTAAGTGCTTTAGAAATTGTAGAAAAAACTGACTTCCAGAACTGTTCCAGTATAGAACAAGATCAAAACACATGTGTCAGTGTAGCTGTCACAGATTTACATCTATCGCAATAACTATCAACATTAGTAAACATTTTAGACAATCTCTCCTTCGTCAAATAGTAACGATGTACAATTTTAAATTGAATTAGTGAATGACTAGCACAGATTGAAGAAGAGTTAACTACCTTCAGGATCTGCGTCCAGTCCTCTGTCATAAAAGTCAAATTAAGTTCCTTTTCCTAATCTTGTTTAATCTTAAATAAAGGCTGCTTATCCCATTGTAATAGTAAATTATAAATTCTTCCAATGGAACCTTTCATCAAAGGGTTCATACTCGTAATAGTAGATAACAGGTCGGCATCCAATATGTAAGGAAAATTACTTAAATATTTTTGTAAGAAATGTCTAACTTGAAGGTATTGTAAAATGTGTGAGTATGAAAGAGAATATTTATCAACTAATTGTTCAAAAGACATCAGTCTATCTTCTTTAAATAAATTCAAAAAAGAATTAATACCTTTATTTTTCCAAAGTAAAAAAAATTGGATCACTCAAAGAAGGCTTAAAAAAGTAATTTTGATAAATTAAACTACAAAGTTTAAATTTTTTAAGATTACAAAAGTTATGGAACTGGAACCAATTTTGTAAAGAATGCTTAATCACAGGGTATAAATTTAAATTAGCAACTTTAGCTAATTGTACAGGTAAAGCAGCTCCCAATAACGAGGTTAAATAAAACTGTTTTACAGTTTTCAATTCCAAGTCTACCCAAATTGGTCAATCGTTCTTATCAACCCAGTTGTAACCAAAAGGACATGTATTGCATATTAACAGCCCAGTAATACATTCTTAAATTTGGCAAAGCGAGACCTCCATCCTTTTTCAACTTTTGTAAGTGACATTTACTAATTCTTGGTCTTTTATTATTCCAAGTAAAAGATAAAGTAATAGAATCAATCCGATCAAAAAACTTCTTAGTCAGAAAAACAGGGATATTCTGAAATAAATATAAAAATGTTGGTAAAATCATCATTTTGACTATATGGATGTGACCAACAAGTGAAAATGCAAGTGGGTTCCATCTACTCAGTGAATACTTCATAGAATCTACCAAGGGAACAAAATTAGCTTTATAACGATCCTCATATTTTTTAGTGATTATAACACCTAAATATCCAAAGGAATCCATGACTTTGGAAGGAGTATTATCATATATAGAAAGGAGTATTATCATATATAGAAACAGATTCATTTGAAGGAAACCATGATCTTATTGAATGGTGGAGCAGGCTCGATGGGCCAGATGGCCTACTCCTGCTCCTATTTCATATGCTCTTTCTTATCTTCTTTTGTTCAAAGGGCCTGAACTGTTCTATAGTGTTCTATGTTTAACAAAGATGTTGGAATTGGTCTTAGAAGTTCCTTCATAAGTTCCGATTAATAATGCTGATTTCCGATAACTACCCAGAAATATTAAGAAGCTGATGGCCAAAATAACAGGGGCCTTTCTTCAGCAGCAGGCATCTTTCAGAATTTCACACCATAACCACTAATTTTGCATGTTAGATCAGATACTGGAACTGGTGATATATTGCTATCACTCTCTTCTTTGGTAGTCTCTTGGACTAAAATTACTGGCTTCCAGTTCAGCTCTGTGCATTCTGCAGTGGTGGATGAAGTTCTGCAGAATTGCTCGTGGTGAGGTCACAGGTACTTGGTGAGACAAAATCGTGCACCATTGACTCGCTTGTTTGCTCCTGATGAATGGGTTCAGTGATCTCAATGTTATTTCTTTCTCCATTCTCAGTGCTCATGGGCCAGAAATCCCCACGGTTTTGGGGGTGTGAATTTGGATTTGTTTGCTGTCATATATGCCAGGGTGCAATGAAGTACCTCGCTCAGAGTAAGTGGGACACATAGTGATACTAAATAGATTAAAACAGAATATTTCAAAGATAATAGTGGAAGAAGAAGTGGTGAAGTGACAATACAGGAATTAATAACAGAGGTAGTATTGGGAGTTAGGGAGCATGGCAGCACCACCAAGAAGAGGGTGTGACAGAACTGATTGGTTCAGAATTCTAATAGTAGTGGGGAAGAAAAACTGCTCTTAAATCTGATCATCCGGACTTTCAAGCTCCTGCACCTTCTCCCAGAAGGCAGAAGAGAGGGAAAAGCAAGCATCCTTGACAATACTGTTTTCTTCCGTATGCAATGCACCATGAACGTGGATTGGATGGAAGGAGGGAGAAAGCCTGTGATAGATATGCAGTATTTACCACTCTCTTCATGTTGCAATACTAGGCTGTGAGATGCAACCTATCAGGATACAGTACAGCTGTAGAAGTTTGAAAGAATTCTTGTGGACAAGCCAAACCTTCTCAGACATTAAAGAAACTCCATGCCTTTTCAAGAATGTTGTGAAAGGCATCCTTGATTTGTTCCCCCTCTTCATCTGATAATCTCTTGCTGTGATAGAACTTGGAATAAAATGTCTGTTTTATGAGTTGGGCGTTCAGGTATGTGAATGTTATGGCCTGAATGTTGAGAATGTTTGTCTGGAGTGGACACTGACTGATTCACATATTCTGCCAGAAGATCTGGAGAATTTTGCAGAATCAGTTTCAATGGCACCTCAAGTGCTTTGAGGCACCTTATGTGGATAGTGCACATCTTTGAAGTGTTAGGAAAGGGATCCCTGTCGCCTGGTAGACTATAAACTCTGTGTTGAGATCTTGGTCCTTAAACATCTTTCTTCTCATACGTAAACAATTACCTTGGCATACTAAAGACCACAGCCACACCACCCAGCAACCCACCTATTGAAACTTAGCCTAATCAGAGGACAGTTTATAATGACCAATTAATCTACCAACCAGTGTGTCTTTGGACTGTGGGAGGAAACCGGAACACCCAGAGGAAAGACGTGAACAAGAGCAAGGGGGGCAAAACATTTACTAAGTTTATCCTTGTCCTTTCTGCTTGTCCTGTGGTTTTTGACACTCACTAGTTTAGAGTATTCAAAATACAGCAATTAGCTTGCTCCAAGCACCTGGTGTTGTATATAAGATTTAATAATATGAAACTGCTGAGTTTAAAAGCCATGGTAAGAACACCTGTTATCCAAACTGAACACAGTCTGAACTGGAAACATCGTGGTTAACTTGTTTCAACAAAGGAATATAGATGTGGTGGGAAGTCTCATTTGAAGCAAAATCCTATTGTAAGTGTAACCTCATAACTATTCTTGTACTTCAACAACATGAAATTCAAAATTACGTATTTTTAAGGCAATATAAATCTCAGACCGGGTAGTGGTAGAGAAGGGACTGCTCTGCTTACTCGGGTTAAGAGAAGAGAAGAGAATAGCTCTTAACAGCTTATGGACTCCAAGCTTGAAAGTAAGCCATCTCAACTATGATGTCATTGCATTCAAGGATAGATAGTCAATTACCAGCAGATGTTGACAGATAGACCACTGAGAACAGAGAATGCTTTATCCAAGGGTGTCCACATCATCTCTATCATAGCAAACATCACCTATTGATGGGCTATTGTTCTTCTCCATCAGAATGGCACTAAAGACAGTGACAAATGAAAAATTACCACAACAAAGTCAACATGATAGGTTAAGTGTGCATCTTTTTGGAGAAGAGTATGCGAGAAGGAGAGAAATTTATTTTCAGACAGATTGCAGCTAGCTTGCAGAAAAAATACTTATTCAATCTGAACCCAAAAAGCCAACTGTCCATTTCCTTCCTCAGATGCTGCCCAACCTGCTGAGTTTCTCCAGCATTTTGTTTGTTGCTCCTCATCCCAGCATCTGCACTTTTTGTGTATCCATTCTCTTATTCTTACAGGTTACAAATGTAATAACAACAGAGATTATTTTTTAATTACAGATTGCATGTTTCTTTGAAATACTCCTGTAGAACAGCAGCAGTATGAGTCACAGTGGTATTCTGGCTAAGTTACAGGGACAGCAGCCAGAGCTCAGGAGAATTCCTCCAGAGAATTCAGACAAAATCCTGGAGGAACTCAGCAGGTCAGGCAGCATCTATGGAGGGGAATATACAGTCAATGTTGTGGGTCAAGAAGCTTCATTAGGTCTGGAAAATCAGGGGGCAAAAGCCAAACTGAAGTGATGAGGACCCTACCTTCTTACTCGGTCTTACCTGCCATTTGGTACTTCTTCCCCTCCCCCCACCTTATTCCAGCTTCTGCCCCCTTGCTTCCCATCCATTCCCCTTGGATTATTTTGGCACTTAGCAATGCTGAAAGATACTTTGCAACAGTCAATTAACCTTGAGATGTGAGAAGAAACCAGAGCAACTGATAGAAGCCTACACAATCCCAAGGAGAAAGTAAAGTCGGTAACATCTGAGATCAGGATCAAATCCAGGTCGCTGGAGGTGTGAAGCAGCAGAAATAACTGCTGCATCACCACGTCTCAGCAGAGAAACATGCTGCTATACTACAATTATGATTCACTATAATACAAATTACATTAAAATGCTGCAGTTTTAGTGTAACCGGTCATTATGTAGCACATGCTCAATGGGATGAACGTCCTCCTGCTATATTATTATGAAATAGGATGCCTCAATTCAGATCCCTTATTGTCAGGTGAAACCGAATATACTTCCTACTAAAACTATTACATTATGTAAATTTAAATTAGTTCATATTACAACTATTGTTGGAATACTATACTGCCTATTAATAACTCTGATCAATATTATGTTCTCAGTCATATGGTGAAACTGTGGAAAGTTGTAGACACAGCTCAGTACTTCACAGAAAACATTCTTCCCTCCTTGAACATGATCTACACTGATAAAACAGCTGACGTAATTAAAGACCCCTCCCATCACAGACAGCTGGAGGGCACTGAGGAGTGCATTGGATCAATAGGGTCTGGGAATACTGATCCCTAATTCCTTGAAAGTGGCATCACAAATAGATAGGGTTGTAAAGAGAGCTTCTGGCACATTGGCCTTCATAAATCAGAGTATTGACTAAAGGAGTTGGGATGTTATGTTAAAGTTGCATCAGGCCACATTTAGAGTACTGTGTGCACCCTGTGACCAGACATTGTCCTAGTGTCTGAGTCGACTAAGCAAGTGGTGCTGCTGGAGTTGACAGTCCCATGGGAAGATAGCTTGGAGGAGGCCTTTGAAAGGAAGCTCTCCAAGTACACAGGACTGGTGAGCAACTGTCAGCAGGCTGGATGGAGAGCGAGGTGTCTCCCAGTGGAGGTTGGTTGTAGGGGGTTCGTAGCCCGTTCTTTAGTTAGAGCCTTCAGCATTTTGGGCATCGAGGGAGAGAGGAAGAGGACAGCCATCTGCAGTACCACCGATGCGGCAGAGAGGGCCTCAAGATGGCTGTGGCTCAAAAGAGGGGAGCCATGGAGTCATAAGTAGCTAGCCATCTGGACACAAGCTGGGTTCTGATCAGCCCCGGCTGGGTCACCTGGAGGAGGTTGTATGATTTTGAAAGACCCGAAACACCCGATGATTCCAGGAACATCACTGAAGATGTGTCCAGAAGCATCAGTAGATGTATGTACACAGTAGCAGTTCTGGTCACTCACCTACAGGAGGGATGTCAATATGATTGAAAGAGTACAGAGAACACTTACAAGGATTTTGCCGAGATTGAGGACTTGAGTTATAGGGAAAAGTTAAACAGGTTTGGACTTTATTTCCTGGAGGGTAGGTTGAGGGTAGATTTGATAGACTTATAAAAAATTATCTCCATATCGTGGTCAACCATGGGTACTGCGCCTCTGGTAGTCACTGGGGAGTGGCCTCTCCAGGGCACAAGCCAGGGCAGAGTTGATATGGAGATCCATCTGTTGCCCATGCGGTGGGACCCCCTCTCCATGCTGATGACAGATCCAAAGGAACAACGAAAGTCGGTACGGTTTGGTGCCAGCAGCATCGCAGGAGTTGCCGTGCCGGTGCTGGGAACAGCAGTCAGCCGCCTTCGGGACTCTGACTCCAGATATTTCCTCAAGGTTTACTCCCGAAGCCTTTCCCGTGAGCAGTTATAGCCGCAATGCAGCGAAGGTTTGAAATCTGAGTTTTCCCTCTCCACAAGATCATGAGAAGTATAGATATGGTAAAGGCAAGTAGACTTTTCAATTGAGGTTGAGTGAAACTGGGAGAGACGAAGTCTTGGACATCCTGGAACGTAGATGGCCACCAAAATCATCTCTCTATAAATTCCAGGGTCCATTTAATTCCTGACGGCCAACTAGACTGGAAGAATGACCCTTCTCCAACATCCTGGGGGACACAGTGACAGGGACAAACAGCTGGTTGGGAAGTTCCTCACCTGGGCCTGGATCTGACTGTCGGGCAGCCCTCACCTCTCCCTCTATTCCCAAATCACCAGAGCGGCAATGCACGAGTGAGGAAGGATGAGCCCTGGATTGTCATTTTCCTCAGAGATGTCAAACTGGTGGAAGAGAGCATCGGCATTAGTATTGCTGCCAGGATGGTAGGTGAGGGTGACATTAAACCAGGTGAAGCAGAGAACCCAACAGGCTTGACAGGAGATACATTGCTTGCCGTCCTTAATGTAGGAGAGGTTCTTTTAATCTGCCCATACCAGAAAGGGGTTCTCTGCCCCTTCCAGCCAGTGTCACCATGCTTCCAGGGTTTCCTTGACGATCAGAAGTTCTCCGTTCCAAAGTTGTAGTTACACTCTGCAGGAGTCAAGTGATGGGAAAGAAAAGCATATCCACAGAAGAGTACTGGAAGAGTACTCTTCCAATGTTGACGCCTGATGCATCAACCTTGACGGAGAAAAGATGGGATGAATGAGTGAGTGAATGGTGCAAGACGGGGACAGTGGTGGACCTTCACTTTAGTTATGAGAATGCTTGGTCCGCTTTCAAGTCCAAAGGAATCTTTCAGAGGTCTTCCTGGTGGGTGCACTTATGGAGCCATGATAGAACTGAAGTTTCTGATGATGCGGCAAATAAAGCTTGTGATCCCCATGAAGCGCCTGCCTCACCTGCTTGACTGTAGATGGTACGGGCCACTCTGAGACTGCCGGAACTTGGCATGGGTCCACTTGAGCACTGGAAGTGATGAGGATGTAGCCCAAGAATGACACCTGCTCTTTGTGGCACACACTTCTTCGGCTTGGCGTAAAGTTTGTTCTCGAGGAGCCATCTGAGAGCCCTCAAACGTGCAGATGCGTTCCCGGAAAGAGTAGGAATAGAGAAGAATGTTGTCCAAATACACAAAAGCAAACTGTTTCAACATGTCCCAGAGCACATTTTTAAACATGGTCTGAAAAACAGCAGGGGTGTTGGCCAAACCAAAAGGTAACGCGCAGTACTCACAGTGGTCAGTGGAGGTGCTGAGTGCTGTCTTCCACTCATCACCTTCTCGGATGCAAACCAGGCTGTAAGCATTGCACAGATCTGCCTTGGAGAATATGGTTCATCACTGGAGATTTTTGAATGCTGAGGCAAACAGGGGAAGAGGATAGCGGTTCTTCACCATGATGCTGTTGAGGGGCTGATAATCAATGCTGGGATGGAGCTTGCTCACAAAAAAAGGAGACCACTCCTGCTGGCGAGGTTGACAGACAGATAAATCCTAATACCAATGCCTCCTTGATGAATTCTTCCATGGCAACTGCTTCAGGAAGAGAGAGGACAAAGAGCAGCCCTGGAGAGGACTAGCACCTGGTAAGAGGTCAATGGCGTGACCAGTGTGCAGGCAGGGAGATGGTCTTCTTCTTACTGAAGACCTCAAGAAGGTTAGTATATTCAACTGGAACTCCAGATAGGTCCACGCTAGCAGTTGGCATAGGAGGGAATACAACAACAGGGACTTGAGCCGGACGCAGACAGGCATGCCAACCTCCACTGTTAGAGTGCCTATAGAGACCAGTCAATCAGTGGGTTGTGGTGAGATAACTGGAGAAGGACACCAGACAGGACCACATAGGTTGCCTTCGAGCACATTGGATGGGTTCTTTGGAAAGGGAATCTTGACCAACCAGAGCTTTGATATCAATATTCTCTCTCAATTGCTGAGTCAGAACTCTCCATTTTTAAGCCAGAGAGATATCCATGAGGTTCCCAGCTTCCCTGGAGTCAATAAATGCCTTGAAGCTCATGGGTCTGGGACCCCCATGGAACGGAAACTGGGAGCATTATGTGATTAGAGGAAGATGCTTGCAGGGAGAATTGACCTGTCAGATTTTCCCTTCCTGCTAATGGAGTTCCACGGCAGAGGTTGCAATCTGTATGATTGATTGCTACCATCATGGAGGAGGTACACAAGCCCAAAGACACACACTCAACATTTCAGAAACAGCTTCTTCCCCTCTGCCATCAAATTTCTGAACAGGCAATGAACCCATGAGAACACTACCTCAGTACTTGTTTTTTCTCTCTTTTTGCACTACTTATTTAATTTAATTTTGTTTTTTATAATTTACAGTTTTTATTATTATGTATTGCAATGTTCTGCTGCTGCAAAACAACAAATTTCACGAAACATGACAGTGACTTTAAACCTGATTCCAATTCTGTTCTCCTGCATCAATCTCATTCCTCCTGAAACAGGTGTATGTGTCCCACCTACATAGGCTCTTCCATGGACTAGGTGATGAGGGAAAGTCTGAAGACAGACGGTTACTTTAAGAGTGGGAATCTTGTAGTATTCTTTCTCTTTGCCACTCAATTGCCCAGTTGTCATTTTGAATGGACAGATTTATCAGGCCACCAGGCTGTCCTGCTCATCACACACTGCAATCTCATGCCAGACCCTTGCACTCAGCCCACACTGGAAACAAGTGATGAGGGATCTCTTATTCCACCTCATCTCAACCACAAGTATACAGAATATATACTTAGTCCCTCTCTGTCCCTTACCCTTGGTGCAGGTCCAGGAATCGGTGAGCTGCCTCCTGACCCCATACTGAAAGATCAAATACTCTTCAATTTGACTACAAATTGCTGGAAAGATTGGGCTGTGGGGGAACCTTGTTCTCGTAGAGCATTTGGACAGGTTGAGTGGGGGTCTGTCTAAGAGAGTCACCATGTAAGCCAATTTAAGTACATTGTCATCAAACTGACCTGACTGGGCTTCAAAAGTCAGCAGCCACATGGGTCACCAGATGATCTGTCTTGTGGAAGAATACTCGGTTCTGGTCTGGATTCTGTCATGGGAGTCAGGGCATTCGTGGGAGAGGCTGATGAGACCATTAAAGAGGAGGATGTGGAAGATTCCAGGAGCAGGACTGACCTGGCCGGTGGCTGCTGAATTGTGACAACAAGAGCAGCAATGACTGCCACTTGATTCTGGCTGTTGGTAGTGATCCCCCTGAACTGCGGCCGTGAGAGCAGTAATAGGTGCCACTTGATTCTGGCTGTTGGTAGTGATCCCCCTGAACTGCGGCTGTGAGAGCAGTAATAGGTGCCACCTGATTCTGGCTGTCGATGGTAAGTTGCTGAACTGTTGTTGCAAGGGCTGACACATCTTCTTCCTGCTGGGACCGGGCTTGCTGCTCTGAGAGCAGTTAACACACTGCATGAGAGTCTTCTGCCAACCCAGTTCTACTGACTTTAACTTCTCTGCCATGAACCTTGATTAGGGCTGGGCTTGTCATTCTGCAAGTTGCTATCGCACTGCATGAGCTACCTCTGCCAACGCAGCCTCCACTGACTTTAACTTCTCTCCTACCCGACCAATGGTCAGGACCATTGTCAGTTGTCTCTCTGCTGGGTCCAATTTGGTGGTCAAGTCTTGCTGACTGAGTGGGCCTTTGTGGCCCAAGTGCAGAGAAAGAGGCACTGAAGCAGATTGAACAGTTCACTGAATTTTAATAAGAATTGTGCAGAACAGAAGGAAAGTAATAAATGCAAGGTCAACAGGGTCGTTGACTAAATCTCTCAATCTAAAAGCTATTGCCAACACTGTGGCTTGGAGCAGTAACTTAATACCATATAAATTCCACTCCTTTACAGCGTCAATCTGAACTTGTAATCTTCTTTCCCAGAACAAGAGCAAAAGTAAACATGGAACGTTGACATCGCTGTGTGTTGGTCAAGACTTGACAAGACCGAAACAAGAAGAAGGGAGTTAAGTACCACCACAATGAAACACTAATTGGCTGGAACATGCATACTCACGAGCATGATTGCCGACCCTGTTCAGCAGCCCGCCTGCGAGGGCGCCCAGGCTCCATGGCAGATTCCGTGGTTGTGACGCACGGATCAGAGAGTTATAAAGGGCTATGGTCCGGCTGCAGGTTGATAGGACTAGGCAGAATAACAGATTGGCACAGACTAGATGAGCCACAGCGCCTTTTTCTGCACTCTAGTGGTCTAAGACTGTTTAACTCAATGAAATTCTTTCTTCTCTAATCCCCTATTAGGCATAAGATACAAAAATCTGGAAGCACTTTCCACAAAGCTTAACTGCAGCTTCTATCCCACTGTTTTTATTGAGTACTTCCCTCGTACAATAAAATGACTGGTTGCCTAGTATGATAATATGGACTCTTGGCCTCACAATCTACCTTGTTATGATCTTATACCTTACTGCCTGCCTAAACGTCGTCTGTAACTGCAATACTTTATTCTGCATTTTGTGATTCCTTTCCATTGCACGACCTCACAGCAATGACAAGATGAAATGATTTGTATGGATGACATATACACCTCATTATATGTAACAATTATAAAACAATTTACCAATTAGTGGAAACCCATAAACGTAAGACTCTAAAATCAAGAGACACTAAACTTTCATTTGAAGTACACAAAATTGACAAAATACGCATTATAATTTTGTATTTCATGTGATTAAAATAGACCTTGCTAACAAGCTTAGTGAAATGAGTATGCACAGTTAAGCATGATATCATTTCACATTTTCATATACACCAGTGAAACACTTTGGTCTTGATCAGACTGCTAATTAGTTATTGGAGAAATTGAACGATAGTGTCAATGAATGACTGAGGTGATTAGTGTGTAGAGCTTCCATATTGAAATGGGGTGCCATGGTGGCGTCGTGGTTGGGACGATGTTATTACACCTCGTCGCGTTCTGGGATTTGGAGCTCAGTTCCAGCAATATCTGTAAGAAGTTTGTATGCTCTTCCCTTGTACACTAATCTTCTCTAGGTGCACTAGTTTCCTACCACAGTCCAAAAACGTACTAGTTAGCAGGTTAATTAGTCATTGTAAATTGTCCTGTGATTAGGCTAGGGTTAAATAGGTGAGCTGCTGGGAGGCACAGCACAAAAAAATTTACAATGACAAAGCTGCACGAATGTTCCAGTGCTAAAAGCAGCAACACGTGTTTTTGACAGAGATGAATTTCACAACATTATGTTGAGTAATTGCAAAAATGTTCCATCCCTGACAAAATAATCAGCGAACGTACAAGTTCAGTGCAGAATTATAATGACTGAATGATTTTTCTTTAATTATGTAGATCAGGCAAATACATTTCTGAAGCTAGAATTCAAAGTACCTAGCTCAAAGTAAATTTATTACCAAATTACATATAATGTATGTCACCAATACAACAGTATCTTGAGATTCATTTTCTTGCAGACATTCACAGTAGAACAGAGAAATGCAATAGATCCAGTGAAACACTACACAACACAGAGACTGACAAGAAACCAATGTACAAAAAGAAGACAAATTGTGCAAATATATAAAAAAATACTGAGAACATGAGTTGTGAAGTCCTTGAAAGTGAGTTCATAGGTTGTGCTCTTGAAAGTACGTTTCTTAAAGGGAAATTACAGGCTGCAGATTGCAGTGATTGTGGTTCATAAGTAGTGTACATCTAGTAGCACATCCAGTAGTTTTGTGAGCTGCCTACAAAACTTCTCTGTGTATCGTCTACACCATCTTGAAATGTATGAAATGAATTTTAGGGATACCTGACAATTCACAAGCTTCCACCTTAGCTAATAGCAACCAACTTGATAACATGTGATATTCATTTTATGGCAATAGAAAATTCTGCAGAGCGATTATGGAGACATGGGGAGTAGAATGGATTATGCTGCAGAGAGTCCCACACTATATGAGCAACCAGGATATTAGTCTCATTGCAACCACTACTACTGAGGAAACGTACAGAAAATCTTCATCAATGTAAACTTGATTAAAAAACCTAACATGCAGGGGGCTGTTGTTTGTTTAGCTCTACAAGTAGATGAAAAAGATTGCAGTAAATATTTAACAATGCAGCAGTTGGAGATAATGGAATAACCATGCAGATCACTTGAGAACGATGTATACAATAGAAGTGACGAGAGTATTTGTGTACTTACCATCTAAAGGACCTGTCATAAATGCGTAGTATTGCAAACACAGCCACGTTAAGTAACATCAGGTATGGAATATCAAAAAGTCCTACATAAGGCAGACATGGAGAGGATACTTCCTGTAGTGTGGGGAGTTTATGTCCAGAGGGCACGGCCTCAGACACAAGGATATCCCTTTAGGACAGAGATGAGGAGAAATGTCTTTAGTCAGAGAGTGGTGAATGTGTGGAATTCACTGCCATGGATGGTTGTGGAGGCCAAGTCATTGAATCAGAGTCAGAGAAAAGCAGCACAGAAACAGACCCTTTGGCCTGTTTCGTCCATGCCAAAACCACTTAATCTACCTACAACCCTCGACCTGCCCTGGGGTGATAGTCCTCCACACCCCTACCATCCACGTACTTGTCCAAACGTCTCTTAAACATTGAGATCAAGCTCGCATGCACAAATTGTGCTGGCAGCTCATTCCACACTCTCATTACCCTCAGAGTAGTAGTTTGCATTCATGTTCCCCTTAAACTTCCCACCTTTCACCCTTAACCCATGACCTCTGATTGTAGGCCCACCCAACCTCAGTGGAAAAAGCCTGCTTGCATTTATCCTATCTATACCACTCATAATTTTGTATACCTCTATCAAACCTCCTCCCAATCTTCTATGTTCTAAAGAATACATTCCTACTCTATTCAATCTTTCCTTATAACTCAGATCCTGCAGTCTCAGCAACATCCTTGAAAATTTTATTTGTACTCTTTCAACCTTATTTACATCTTTCCTGTAGGTAGCTGACCAAAGCTACACACAATACTTGAAATTAGGCCTCACCAACGTCTTATAAAACTTCAACATAACATCCCACCTCCTGTACTCAATACATTGGTTTACGAAGGCCAATGTGCCAAAAGCTTTCTTTATGACCCTATCTACCTGTGACCCTATTTTCAAAAATCCCTTTGTTCTACCACACTCCTCAGTGCCCTGCCGTTCACTGTGTAAGACCTACCCCAGTTGGTCGTACTGAAGTGCAAACTTTTGCACATCCCTGTACTAATTCTATCTGTCATTTTTCAGCCTATTTTCCCAGCTGATGCAGATCTCTCTGTAAGCCATGATAGCCTTCCTCACTGTCCACTACACCCCCCAATCTTGGTGCTATCCACAAATTTGCTGATCTGGTTAACCACATTATCATCTAGATCTTTGATATAGGTGACAAACACCAAAGGACCCAGCACTGACCCTTCCAGCACGCCACTAGTCACAGGCTTCCAGTCAGAGAGGCAATTGCCTACTACAAAGCCAAAGTCTGATCCAATATACTACCTCATCCTGAATGTCGAGCAACAGGTCCTTCTTGACCAGCCTCCCATGTGGGACTTTGTCATTGGGTACATTTTAAGCAGAGGTTGATAGGAGAGAAGGCAAGAGAATGGGGTTCAGGGATAATAAATCATTCATTACATAATTCCAGAGTGGACTTGATGGGCTGAGTGGCCTAATTGTGCTCCAATGTCTTATAACGTTGACTTGTCTTTCTAACTGATACTATATGGCCATTGTAGCAACATGTTCTGTGATGTTTTCTTCCTTCTCTCATTTCCTATCTGTACTGGAGAAGTCCCAGAGGAGGTTCATGAGAATAATCCCTGGAATGAAAGGGTTACTGTATGAAGATCCTTTGATAATTCTGATCTTGTACTCGCTGGAGTTTAGAAGAATGAGGGGAACCTCATTGAAACCTATCGGATATTGAAAGGCCTAGATAGAATGGACATGGAGAGGATGCTTCCAATAGTGGGGAAGTCCAAGACCAGACTGCACATTCTCAGAATAGAAGGACTTCCCTTAAAGAACAGATATGAAGAAGAATTTCTTCAGCTAGACGGTGGTGAACCTGTGGAATACATTGCCACAGTCTGCTGTGGAGGCCAAATCTTTGGGTATATTTAAGGCAGAGGTTGATAGGTTCTTGATTTGCAAGTGTGTCAAATGTTACAGGGAGACGAGAGAAGAATGGGGTTGATGGGAAAATAATTTAAACCATGATTGAATAGCAGAGCAGACTCAATGGGCTAATGACCTAATTTTTCTCCAGTGTCTTCAGGAAGTGAAGTACAAGGTGGTCCAGAAATGGTTTATTAATTGCAAAAATATTATAATTAACTTTTAAGTCCTATGACAGTCATTTTGAGTAACAAGAAGGAATAAGCCATGTGGTGTTATGCATTGCCATAGAACACATGAAAGTACAATCCATCTTTGCCACAGTCTTCCAGTAGATCGTGAACACAGCGCAGCACATCACACAAACCAATCTTCCATCCTTGGACTCACTTTACACCACACGCTGTCGGAGCAGTGCTGCCAGGATTATCAAGGACACAACCCACCCAGCCAACACACTTTTCGTCCCTCTTCCCTCCTGGAGAAGGCTTAGGAGCTTGAAGACTCATACGGCCAGATTTGGGAACAGCTTCTTTCCAACTGTGATAAGACTGTTGAACGGATCCTGACCCAGATTTGGGCCCTACCCTCCAAATATCCGGACCTGCCTCTCGGCTTTTTTGCTCTACCTTACTTTCCATTTTTCTATTTTCTATTTATGATTTATAATTTAAATTTTTAATATTTACTATCGATTTGTAATCCAGGGAGTGGGAAGTGCTGTGATGATTGTATGTTCTAGTATCAATTGTTTGGCGACAATAAAGTATAAAGTAAAGAAGTTGTATCAGATAAAGGTATTAAATATAGATTGCTAATGTATGAAGAAATATTTCTCATTTGCTTACCACCCAGAAAGGAGTGACACAGTAGCATAGCGGATAGTATGATGTTAATACAGCTCAGGGCTTCGGAGTTCAGAGTTCAATTCCGGTGTCCTCCGTAAGGAATCTTTGTACGTCCTCCCTATGGGAAGAGCAGGTTTCCCCTGGGTGGTCCAGTTTCCTCCCACAGGCTGAAGACATGCCAGGAAATGAATACAGTAGGTTATTTGGTCATTTAAATTGTCCTGTGATCAGGTTAGGGTTAAATCCAATTTATCGGGGGTTGCTGCGGTGATGCGGCTCAAAGGCCTGGAAGGGCCTATTCCTTGCTGTATCTCTAAATAATAATAAATGAAACAGCAGCACTCCAGTTGTCGGAGTTCCTGCTCTCCTTGATAATCACATAATCTGTTCATATGTTCACACTTATTTAAGTTTGATTATTGATAATAGCACATGTGAACATTCTGCTAACTGTGGAGGACTCATGCCTGTTTGCACTATTGTCTTGTAAATTGCTGGCTGCTATTATGTTGTCTGTTGTGGTATTATATGGTATGTGTCTGTTATGGAAGTTAACAGATTTCAGGACACATGCTGGAGATAATAAACCTGATTCTGATAGATTATTGATGCTTGGCACCGGACCACAATCAATTCAGATATGTTTCACATAGTGACAATAAAGTGATTCTGATTCTGATTCAATCACCCCCCGCACCCTGTAGTCATCAGTCAAGTCAAGTCATGTTTATTGGCATTTGACTACATGCATGTATATAACATATATAACCATATAATGTATATAGAAACGAGACAACATTTCTATGAACCAGGGAGTAAATCACAGTAGTACACATTATGCATGATAATTTATGAAGGTAAGAATAAAATTTACAGATGACTCACACATAAATAACAAATTTAAGTAATCAATATTAACTATTGTAAGGTATGGAACAGATTAACCAGTGACACTTCCAATATGATGCGGCAGGGAATTCAGAAGCCTAATACTGTGAGAAACTGTTTCTCATCCTGGCCGTTCTGGTTTTTATGTATTGGTCTCCTGCTCAAAGGTAGAAAGCCAAAGAGGACGCTGGATGGATGGGTGGGATCTTTAATAATACTGAGGGTCCTCCGTATGCAGCACTTCTGATAAATGTCCCTGATGGATGGTAAGGAGATCCCTATGATCACCTCCACACTTTGCCTTCTGTGAGCAAGCCAGTTCTGGATCCACAAAGCAAAGTCCCCTTGGATCTCATGCCTCCTTACTTTCTCAATAAGCCTTGCATGGGGTACCCTATAAAATGCCTTGCTGAAATCCATACTCACTACATCTACTGCTTTACCTTCATCAATCTGTTTAGTCACATCCTCAAAAAATTCAATCAGGCTCGTAAGGCACGATCTGCCTTTGACAAAGCCATGCTGACTATTCCAAATCATATTATGCCTCTCCAAATGTTCATTAATCCTGCCTCTCAGGATCTTTTCCATCAACTTACTAATCACTGAAATAAGATTCACTGGTCTGTAATTTCCTGGGCTATGTCTTGAATAAGGGAACAACATCTGCAACCCTCCAATCCTCCAGAACCTCTCCCGTCCCCATTGATGATGCAAAGATCATTGCCAGAGGCTCAGCAGTCTCCTCCCTCACCTCCCACAGTAGCCTGGGGTACATCTCATCCGGTCCCAGAGACTTATCCAACTTGATGCTTTCCAAAAGCTCCAGCACATCCTCTTTCTTAATGTCTAGATGCTCAAGCTTTTCAGTCTACTGTAAGTCATTCCTACAGTTGCCAAGATCCTTTTCCGTAGTGAACACTGAAGCAAAATATTCATTAAGTTTCTCTGCTATCTCCTCTGGTTCCATACATACTTTTCCACTGTCACACTTGAAAGGTCCTATTCTCTCACATCTTATCCTTATCATCTTGCTCTTCACATTCTTGTAGAATGCCTTGGTGTTTTCCTTAATCCTGTTCACATTCTTGTAAAATGCCTAGGAGTTTTCCTTAATCCTGTCCACCAAGGCCTTCTGGCTCTCCTAATCTCATTCTTAAACTGCTTCCTGCTAGTATTATAATCTTCTAGATCTCTATCATTACCTAGTTTTTTGAACCTTTCGTAAGCTTTTCTTTTCTTCTTGACTAGAGTTACAACAGCCTTTGTACACCACGATTCCTGTACCCTACCATCCTTTTCCTGTCTCATTGGAATGTACCTATGCAGAACCTCACGCAAATATCCCCATAACATTTGCCACATTTCTACCGTACATTTCCTTGAGAACATCTGTTCCCAATTTATGCTTCCAAGTTCCTCCCTGATAGTTTCATATTTCCCCTTACTCCAATTAAATGCTTTCCTAACTTGTCTGTTCCTATCCCTCACCAATGCTATGGTAAAGGAGATAGAAATGTGATCAGTATTTTCAAAATGCTCTCCCACTTAGAGACCTGACACCTGACCAGGTTCATTTCCCAATATCTGATCAAGTACAGCCTCTCCTCTTGTAGGCTTATCTACATATTGTGTCAGGAAACCTTCCTGAACACACCTAACAAACTCCACCCAATCTAAACCCCTTGCTCTGGGGAGATGCCAATCAATATTTGGGAAATTAAAATCTCCCTCCACAACAACCCTGTTATTATTATACCTTTCCAGAATCTGTCTCCCTATCTGCTACTTGATGTCCCTGTTACTATTGGGTGATCTATAAAAAACACCCAGTAGAGTTATTGACCCTTTCCTGTTTCTAACTTCAAACCATAGAGACTCAGTAGACAATCCCTCCGTGACTTCCTCCTTTTCTGCAGCCGTGACACTATCTCTGATCAACAGTGCTGCGCCCCCACCTCTTCTGCCTCCCTCCCTGTCCTTTCTGAAACATCTATAGCCTGGCACTCTTAGTAACCATTCCTGCCCCTGAGCCATCCAAGTCTCTGTAATGGCCACAACATCAAGGCTCCAAGTACTGATCCACGCTCTAAGCTCATCCGCTTTGTTCATGATGCTTCTTGTGTTAAAATAGACACACTTCAAAACATCTAAAATAGACATATCTCAAACCATCAGTCTGATCCTATCCCTTCTCTATCATCTGCCTATCCTCCCTCTCACACTGTCTCCAAGCTTTCTCTATTTGTGAGCCAACCACCTCTTCTTTCGTCTCTTCAGTTTGGTTCCCACCCCCCAGCAATTTCACTTTAAATGCTCCCCAATAGCCCTTGGAAACCTCTGTTCCAGGATATTGGTCCCCCTGAGATTCAAGTGCAACCCATCCTTTTTGTACAGGTCACTCCTGCCCCAAAAGTGGTCCCAATGATCCAGAAATCTGAATATCACTCTATTCTTATACTCACTGTCAAGTGGCACAGGCAGTAATCCCGAGAATAGTGCTTCTCAACTTCCTCCCTAATTCCTGTAGTCTGTTTTCAGGACCTCCTCCCTTTTCCTACCTATGCTGTTGGTACCAATATGTACCACAACCTCTGGCTGTTCCCCTTCCCACTTCAGGATATCATGGACACGATCAGAAATATCCCCAGACCCTGGCACCTGGGAGGCAAACTACCATCCACGTTTCTTTCCTGCATCCACAGAATCGCCTGCCTGACTCCCTGACTATAGAGTCCCCTATTACTGCTGCCATCCTCTTCCTTTCCTACGCTTCTGAGCCACAGGGCCAGACTCTGTGTCAGAGGCGCGGCCACTGTTTCTTCTCCCAGGTAGGCCATCTCCCCCAACAGTACTCAAACAGGAGTACTTATTGTTAAGGGGACAGCCACAGGGGCACTCTCTAGTATCTAACTCTTGCCCTTCCCTCTCCTGACCGTTACCCACTTATCTGTCTCCTGAGGTCCCGGAGTGACTACTTGCCTATAGCTCCTCTCTATCACCTCCTCACTTTCCCTGAACAGACGAAGGTCATTGAGCTGCCGTTCCAGTTCCCTAACCTGATCCCTAAGGAGCTGCAACTCGATTCACCTGGTGCAGATGTGGCCTTTCGGGAAGCTGGGAGTCTCCCGGACTTTCCACATCTGACACCCAGTACAGAATCCCGGGCTCACAGACATACTTCCTGTTTCTACTCTTTACAGATACCCTACCTGGCCTTGAACCATTATCACTGTCTCCCTCTACTCGGGTGCCCGCTCTGTAAAGCTGTCTCCTTTTAAACTCTTCGTGCCGGTCTAACTCACTGATGTCCACGCACTTGCACAGTCGTTCCTCGATCAAACTGCTGAAGAAAAATCTGTCTCCTTTTAAACTCTCCGCGCCCGTCTAACTCGCTGACATCCATGCGCTTGCGCAGTCGTCCCTCGATTCATCTGGAGGTTAATTGTTATTGGTTTATTGGCTTATTATTGTCACATGCACCCAGATGCAGTAAAAATCTTGTATAATGCTCATACGGATCAAATCATTACTCAGAGCTTTGATGTAGAACAAGGTGAAACAATAACAATGTAAATAAAGTATAAGAGCTACAGAGAAAGGGCAGTGGAGGTAGAAACAATAAAATGCAAGATCATCACGAGGTAGATCATGAGGTCAGGAGTCCATCTTATCATCCAAGTCTGATAATAGCGGGATAGAAGCTGTCCTTGAGCTTGATGGTATGTGCTTTCTGGCTTTTGTCTCTTCTGCCCGATGGGAGATGGCAGAAAAGAGAGTCTCCAGTGTGTGGAGTCTTTGATTATGCTGGCTGCTTTGCTGAGATAGCAAGAGGTATGGACGTAAAGGAGAGGCTGGTTTCCATGATGTGCTAACCCATGTCCACAGCTCTCTGGGATTTCTTGTGGTCATGTGCAGAGCAGTTGCTGTACTAAGTTGTTTTAAGGACAAGCTTGAGGCCCCTTTAAGAAGACATTCCAGTGGGCTGTTTGTTCTACCACCTATATCAACATCATAAGTTCCATAATAATATAGCCCTATATGTCTTGCAGGAATGCTGATGTACGGAAGACTCAGTCCATTGTTGGTCCATTCTATTTAATTTGGAAGAAAGGTCATGCAAAATCAGCTGAAAGAGAGAACTAGATTTGGAGACACTTCAACATTCATGGGCTCAGTATCTTGGACTATATTTTTTTGGTGTGTTTACTATTTTATATGTGTCTTGTGCTGTGAGGGACTGTTGGTACTGTGGTTTATGCCTTGGCCCCAAAGTAACATTGTTTTGTACGACTGTGTCCATGGGAATTCCAGGTATGGTTGATTGAGAATTAAACTTGAAGTGTCTTGACACAAGGCAGACGAAAGCAGGTCAGTCTGCCGTCTTCATCTGGAACATAGAACATGGGACCTAGAAAACAACATCACACTACAGACCCTTCGGCCCATGAGTTGTTCCGACCTTATAATCTGTATCCATTTAACCCTTCCCTCCTACATAACCTTTCATTTTTCTATAATCCGTATGCCTATCTTAAGAATTTCTTAAACGCCCCTAATGTATCTGTCGCCAACCCTGGCAGGGTGTTCCACACACCCACCACTCTGCCATCCCCCGTTCTTCTGCAGCTGCCTCTTTCAGTTTCTGAAGTATTAGTTATTTATTCCTGTGGCATTTGAATAGCACCTGGTAAGTCTCTCCAGCTCAGTTTTGGGGTTGGCGATCCACTCAGTGGTAGCAGGAGGAGCTAGATGTGTAGTAAAGTTTCAGCCGGCTCCAGGTGTGAGGTTAAGGCTTACACTGTACATTGTTTGAGGAGATTATTTATTTATTGAGATACACCACCGCCCAGCATCCCCCGACTTGGCCCTAGCCTAATTATGGGACAATTTACAATGACCAAATAACCTACCAGCCCGTATGTATTCAGACTGTGGAGGAAACCAGAACACCAAAGGAAATCTACGTGGTTACAGGGAGACCATACAATCTCCTTACAGACAGGAGCGGGAACTGAACCCAGATCACTGGTACTATAAAGCGTTATGCTAACTACTACCCTACCGCGTCTCCTCTGGACTCGCTTTCAAAGATTCTGAAATTCATGTACTCAGCATTATTTATTAATTAGTTTGTTTATCTATCTATCTATTTATTTATTATTACTTGTTTATTTTTTGTATTTACATGGTTTGTACACTTTGGTTTCTAGGCAGTCTTTATGTGTAGTTATTTTATTGATTATATTGTACTTCTTTGTTCTACCGTGAGTGGATTACATTTCACAACATTCAGAGTGGGGCAATTATTTCTTTCTCTGCTTGCGTCAGATGTGGCTGCACCTGGCTTGTGTTGTTTGAAAGTAAATAGGCTGCACTAACTGAAACCAGTTTAGCTCTGAGAGGGGTCGGTTTGTTGAGGCCATTTCAGCTTTAAAGCCATTGATCACTAAAGTAAGCATTGCACCTTTAGCCCTCACATTCGGATTGTTTACACTGATTCACCAATGTGAGGATGGAAAGACAACTGTCTATTACCACATTTGATTTACTGGGCATGCTTCTTAAAGTAATAGAGTCGTAGAGCGTGACAAGACAGAAACAGATGCTTCAGCCCACCTAGTCTGTGCTGACCTGTTTTTTTCTGCCTATCCCTCTACACCAGGGGCTCTCAAACTTTTTTATGCCATGGACCCCAGTTTGGGAACCCCTGGTCTACGCACACAAGAGACCCCCTGCCCCCATATCCCTTCCATCCGAACTTCTCTTAAATGTAGCAAACAAATTCTCATCTACCACTTTCTCTGGCAGTTTGTTCCACACTCACGTTTCTCCTTCAGATTCCCTTTAAGTGTTTCATCTTTCACTCTAAATTTATGATTTCTGGTTCTAGTCTCCACCATCCTCAGGGGAATAAAGCTTGCATGTATTTACCCTATCTTTGCCCCTCATAATTTTGTATGCCTCTATAAGAACTCCCCTTTCATTCCCATAAACTCCTGGGAATAAAGGCCGAACCTATTTAAACTTACACCATAACTGTGGTTCTCACGTCCCAGCAACTTCCTTGTAAATTTTCTCTGCATTCTTCAAGCTTATTGATATATATCCTGAAGGTAAGTGACCAGAAATGCAGAAAGCAGAAACACACAGAGGATCTAAAAAGGTCAACGTAGTATCAGTGTATGGCATAACAACACAACTTGCATTCTGTTGAGCTAAAAAGTGTCCAAAGTCAATGTAAAATTTATCATCAATGTACTACTGTATGTTACTGTATTCTACCTTCAGATTCACTTTCTTGTGGGCTTTTCAGGAAAATGAAGAATTGCAAATTTACAGAAAATAACTATGTATAAGCAAAGACCGAGAAGCAATCAAAGTGCAAACGAAGACAGATTGGGCGAATTAAAGAAAAACTGAGTACCTGAGTTGTAAAAAGTCCTTGAAAGTGAGTCTGTAGGTCGTAGAATCAGTTCAGCGCTCCGGTGAGTGAAGTTATCTGTGCCAGTTCAGGAGTCTGGTTGTTGGAAGGTAAGAACTGTTGCTGAACCTGATGGTGTGGGACCTGAGGCTTCTATAACTCCTACTCAATGGTAATAGTGAGAAGAGAGCATGGCCTGGATGGGGGTGGCCCTTGATAATGATGGAGAGGCCTTTTCTTGTATCTACCATTTTTTTTGTAGACTTTTCCACTCCTGGGCTTTGGTGTTTCCATGCCAGCGTGATGCAACCAGTCAAAATATTCTCCATCAATAGAAGTTTGTCAAAGTTTTAAATGAAATGCCTAATCTATGCAAACTTCTAAGAAAAGAGAGGAGCTGTTCTGCTTTGTTTGTGAAAGTACGCACATGCCGATCCTAGAACAGTTCCTCTGATATGGTAATGCAGTAACAGAAACATGCAGATTGTTCAAATTTCAAAGTAAATTTTATTATCAGAGTACATATATGTCACTACATATAATGCTGAGATTTATTTTCCTGTGGGCATACTCAGCAAATCTATAGAACAGTAACTATAACAGGATCAATGAAAGATCAACCAGAGTGCAGAAGACAACAAACTATGCAAATGCGAATGTAAATAAATTGCAATAAATAACGAGAACATGAGATAAAGAGAGGTGAGTTCACTGGTTGTGGGAACATTTCAGTGATGGGGCAAGTGTGTGTAGTTACCTCCTTTTATTCAAGAGCCTGATAGTTGAGGGGTAGTAACTGTTCTTGAACTGTTCTTGTTCTAGAAATCTCTTACTAGCTCTTCCTTCAGTTAGTCCTGACAAAGGGTCTCGGCCTGAAACGTCGACTGTACCTCTTCCTAGAGATGCTGCCTGGCCTGCTGCGTTCACCAGCAAATTTGATGTGTGTTGCTATGGTATATTATCACTTTTTGTTTCCAATCCAAGCAACACACACAAAATGCTGGAGGAGCTCAGCAGGCCAAACGGCATCTATGGAAAAGAGTGCAGTCGATGTTTTGGGACAAAATCCTTCAGCAGGACTGGGGGAAAAGAAAAGATGACCATGGAAGAAAGAAAAGAGGGGAGGAACACCAGAGGGAGGCAACGGGTGGGCAAGAAGATAAGGTGAGAGAGGGAAAAGGGGGTGGGGCGCATTACCGGAAGTTTGAGAAATCAATGTTCATGCCATCAGGTTGGAGGCCACCCACTCTGTTGGTCCGAGAAAGGGCCTCCCTGCATGACTCACGAAAGGCTTGTGGAGCCTTAGCTGATGCTGAGTGCCTCACAGACCTGGCAGGGCCATATTGTTGTATCAGTAAGCATATTAAAATATCAAGGGAAGGACTATATCAGGGCTGTCTCCCTGCTCCTCCTCACTGCTGATCGATTGACAGTGCGGTGAAGATCTTGGGGGCTGTTGTTCAGGTAATAGCCTGGCAACAAACCAGGAGGGGTAGGAGATAAAACTCATCATAAATTCCCACAGAAGTACTTCAATTAGATGCATTGCTTTTCTAGAAATAATCAAACATTTAGAATTCATGTCTTTACTTTTGCCCTCTGGTCCTTTTCCTTTGTATTGATGTTTTTTTCATAGGGTACTAGAAATGAAATAAACTCAACAGCTTTCAAAAGGCTAATTATGTGTTACATTTATCACTTTTGCCATCTGTGAGTCTGCAGCTTTACATAGCTCACAAAGTCCAGAGTAAATCTGTTATAAGTCCCAGGGAACATTTACCAATTGACTGCAATAACTCAGTGATGTTTCCTCTCAGGAAGGCAATCAGTGTGCTTTATATAAACACACAGTTGTGGTGACTTGTGAAACTCGTTGCACAGAGGTCAGTATTTATCACTTGGACACAGAGGCGAACGATGTTGATGAACCACCTCCGCACAACCCTCAGGTCACGTTGACGTTTTGCTGGATAGCTGCGAGCGCCAATCGGTCACCCCGTGACTCGCTGGCAGTTAAGTCTTGATGGGTGGGGGATAATTAGCGGTGTCACAAAGATTGTGGGTGTCAGTTGAAGACAGGCCAGAAGATACGAGCTGTGAGAGGAAGTGGTTGAGGCAGTCATGCTAACAGCATTTAAAAGACACTTGGACAGATGTGTGGGTAGGAAGCATTGAGAGGGATATGGGCAAACATGGACAAGTGTAACTAGCTGAGATGGAAATCTTTGTCAGCATGGACCAGCTGGACTGAAGAGCCTGTTTCTGTGCTGTATAATTTCTTCTAACACTCCCATTATATGTTTACCATTTGCAGAGTATACAGGCATTGGACCCCACATGTTCCTTGACAGCTCATATTAAAGCCCTGTATTCCTGTTGGTTCAGTGAGGGAAATTGGGTACCCAGGGTCTTATTCCTACTCTAATCTGCTAGTCAAGCAATTGTCAGAAGAAAAGGTCCCCATATGCAAGTTTCCTCATGATCCATATATTACATTTAAAAATAAACTCCTTTTATAGCTAAGTTAAGCAAAGAACTTTGAATCCTGTCCTCTCAACTGTGACATCAAATCCAATGTAAATAAGATGTACAAACAGATATTTGCTTTGTTCTATTATTGGCCTTGGTGTACAAGTCCAAAAATCATTGATGGTGGCAGTGCAGGTAGATAACAACGATCAAGGAGGCCTTCATTAGTAAAGATATTCAATACAAGTCTAGCTTCAAAATTCAAAGTAAATTTATTAACAAAGTACATACTATATAGGTATTTTCCCCCCACCAGGCTTCAACTATCGCCTTCCACCTAGCCTCCTTCTCCACATTGTGGGCCGAAGGACCTGTACTGTGATGTACTGTTCTGTGTTCTATAAAGTGGGTTTAGTGTAGACTGATACCAGTTTTAGTCATCCCATTTTGAAGACTTGAAATTAAATACAGGTTGCCTCTCATTTTTGGTTGTTAATGTGCAAATTCAATACTCAAAAGGTTCATCAAAGAGAACAGAATTGTACAGCACAGGAGCTGACCATTCAGCCCACAATGTCTATACAGGTTATGACGTCAATCTAACTCATCTCATTTGCCTGCACAAGGTCCATATCCCTCCCCTCCCTGTCTGTCCATGCGGCTGCCCAATTGATTCTTAAATGTTGCTATTAAATGGGCTTCTGCCACCTCTCCTGCATGTTCCAAGCACCTACTGCCTTTTGTATAAAAATTTGCCTCATAAATATCCTTTAAAATTTCCTCTTCCCTCCTTAAACCCATGCTGCATAGTTTTTGACTGTTACATCTGTGGAAAAAGTCTCTGACCGTTTATCCTGGGCCACTCAGAATGTTATAAACTTCTCTCAGGCTATCCCTCAAGTACCACCACTCCAGAGAAAGCAGTTCAGGTTCCTCCAGCTTCTGTTGGTGGCCAATATTCTCCAATCCAGGCAGAATCCCAGTGAATCTTTCCTGCATCCTCTGCAAAGCCTCCAACAGTCTTCCTGTAATGTGAGAGTTGTCTCCGGTTAACTGGTCTCTGAAAACACACACTCGTTCCTCAATCACACTTAATTTACTTGGAACAAGGAGAAACAGCCTGGCCCCGGTCACCACACTGTGCTGAAGCTTGAACAAAGAAATGCCATTTTTATACAAAATGACTAGTTGGATATAGATACTGACCAATTGGTAACCTCGTGTTGGTTGAGATCCCTTATTTCCATGATCAATCACCAATTGCACTACAGTAGTACAGGTAAAAATAGCCAACAAAAGGCCAATAATACTTCAGAATGAGTGAAATAACTGGCCAATACTAAGTGTCATCCTAGAATCCTTTGTTTGTCTCCATATGCCAAATGGTGCAGGTCCCCTGTTGTGTAAAGAGAAGCTATACTCTTCAAAGTCCTGGGGTGATTGCACCCTATCTGTGTCCTTGCCTGGACATTATCTTAACCCTTTTCTTCTTTCAATTTCCACATGGGGAGAAGAGCTACTCCAAGAGTAGCCTGATCAAAGTTTTATACATCTGGAGTATGGTTCATTAAGTTTGTAATGGACAGGGCTGGTAGTGGGGTAAACTCCCACTGCCTATTAAAAGTTCCCAGTGGTGTGTGTCTCAAATAGCCTCTGACAACCAAGTCCAGCTCCTGGCCTCCATGCGTGGTTAGCTACTAAGCCCGGTGGAACCATTTCTACTGACAGGAGAGGGGCAAAGGCGGGTCACTGATGCCTTAAAACCAGTCACTTCAGGCAGATGGGGCTCATCAGCCATGGTTGGCGGCTCAGCTAGGAGAAGGAAAACTCTGGCCTCAAACCTCTGCTGCTTCGCTGTCATGGGGAAGGCTTCAGGATTAAACCCCGAGGAAATATCCAGAGCTGAAGTCCATAAGGCAGTCCCAAGTTGAGTTCAAAGTTCAAAGTAAATTTATTCTCAAAGTACACATATGTCACAGATACAATTTCGAGCTTTGTATTCTTGCGGCATACTCTGTAAATCTAGAACTATCAGAGTCCGAGGAAGTGCTGGGGGCAACCTGCAAGTGTTGGCCCACCTCTGGCATCAACGTAGCATGCCCACAATTTGTTAAGCGTAACTCTAGGCCTTTGGGATGGGGAGGAAGACCACCCCATCATGGGGAGAACATACAGACTCCTTACAGACAATTGTACCTCAATCTTCCGATCGCCTGCACTGTAAAATATTATGTGAACCGCTACTCTAATGTACCTCCCTCTATCCATTCACAGTGCTAAGGGCGCCGAAGACTTTTTCACAGCACTGTATTTGTCAATGTGGAGCAAAGAACGTGTTGGACTGGGAATAGTGAGGGTGGAGTGCTGTAGGAGGGGTTTGGGACATGTAGCAGAGAAGGAATGCCGGGGTGGGGTGTGGTGCAGGGCCAGACACACTCAGCCCTGAGACACATAGAAACATAGAAACATAGAAAATAGGTGCAGGAGTAGGCCATTCGGCCCTTCGAGCCTGCACCGCCATTTATTATGATCATGGCTGATCATCCAACTCAGAACCCCGCCCCAGCCTTCCCTCCATACCCCCTGACCCCCGTAGCCACAAGGGCCATATCTAACTCCCTCTTAAATATAGCCAATGAACTGGCCTCAACAGTTTCCTGTGGCAGAGAATTCCACAGATTCACCACTCTCCGTGTGAAGAAGTTTTTCCTAATCTCGGTCCTAAAAGGCTTCCCCTGTATCCTCAAACTGTGACCCCTCGTTCTGGACTTCCCCAACATCGGGAACAATCTTCCTGCATCTAGCCTGTCCAATCCCTTTAGGATCTTATACGTTTCAATCAGATCCCCCCTCAATCTTCTAAATTCCAACGAGTACAAGCCCAATTCATCCAGTCTTTCTTCATATGAAAGTCCCGCCATCCCAGGAATCAATCTGGTGAACCTTCTTTGTACTCCCTCTATGGCAAAGATGTCTTTCCTCAGATTAGGGGACCAAAACTGCACACAATACTCCAGGTGTGGTCTCACCAAGGCCTTGTACAACTGCAGTAGTACCTCCCTGCTCCTGTACTCGAATCCTCTCGCTATAAATGCCAGCATACCATTCGCCTTTTTCACCGCCTGCTGTACCTGCATGCCCACTTTCAATGACTGGTGTATAATGACACCCAGGTCTCGTTGCACCTCCCCTTTTCCTAATCGGCCACCATTCAGATAATAATCTGTTTTCCTATTTTTGCCACCAAAGTGAATAACTTCACATTTATCCACATTAAATTGCATCTGCCATGAGTTTGCCCACTCACCCAACCTATCCAAGTCACCCTGCATCCTCTTAGCATCCTCCTCACTGCTAACACTGCCACCCAGCTTTGTGTCATCCGCAAACTTGGAGATGCTGCATTTAATTCCCTCATCCAAGTCATTAATATATATTGTAAACAACTGGGGTCCCAGCACTGAGCCTTGCGGTACCCCACTAGTCACCGCCTGCCATTCTGAAAAGGTCCCGTTTATTCCCACTCTTTGCTTCCTGTCTGCTAACCAATTCTCCACCCACACCAATACCTTACCCCCAATACCGTGTGCTTTAAGTTTGCACACTAATCTCCTGTGTGGGACCTTGTCAAAAGCCTTTTGAAAATCCAAATATACCACATCCACTGGTTCTCCCCTATCCACTCTACTAGTTGCATCCTCAAAAAATTCTATGAGATTCGTCAGACATGATTTTCTTTTCACAAATCCATGCTGACTTTGTCCGATCATTTCACCGCTTTCCAAATGTGCTGTTATCACATCCTTGATAACTGACTCCAGCAGTTTCCCCACCACCGACGTTAGGCTAACCGGTCTATAATTCCCCGGTTTCTCTCTCCCTCCTTTTTTAAAAAGTGGGGTTACATTAGCCACCCTCCAATCCTCAGGAACTAGTCCAGAATCTAACGAGTTTTGAAAAATTATCACTAATGCATCCACTATTTCTTGGGCTACTTCTTTAAGCACTCTAGGATGCAGACCATCTGGCCCTGGGGATTTATCTGCCTTCAATCCCTTCAATTTACCTAACACCACTTCCCTACTAACATGTATTTCGCTCAGTTCCTCCATCCCACTGGACCCTCTGTCCCTTACTATTTCTGGAAGATTATTTATGTCCTCCTTAGTGAAGACAGAACCAAAGTAACTATTCAATTGGTCTGCCATGTCCTTGCTCCCCATAATCAATTCACCTGTTTCTGTCTGCAGGGGACCTACGTTTGTCTTTACCAGTCTTTTCCTTTTTACATATCTATAAAAGCTTTTACAGTCCATTTTTATGTTCCCTGCCAGTTTTCTCTCATAATCTTTTTTCCCCTTCCTAATTAAGCCCTTTGTCCTCCTCTGCTGAACTCTGAATTTCTCCCAGTCCTCAGGTGAGCCACTTTCTCTGGCTAATTTGTATGCTTCTTCTTTGGAATTGATACTATCCCTAATTTCTCTTGTCAGCCACGGGTGCACTACCTTCCTTGATTTATTCTTTTGCCAAACTGGGATGAACAATTGTTGTAGTTCATCCATGCAACCTTTAAATGCTTGACATTGCATATCCACCGTCAATCCTTTAAGTGTCATTTGCCAGTCTATCTTAGCTAATTCACGTCTCATACCTTCAAAGTTACCCCTCTTTAAGTTCAGAACCTTTGTTTCTGAATTAACTATGTCACTCTCCATCTTAATGAAGAATTCCACCATATTATGGTCACTCTTACCCAAGGGGCCTCTCACGACAAGATCGCTAATTAACCCTGCCTCATTGCTCAAAACCCAGTCCAGAATAGCCTGCTCTCTAGTTGGTTCCTCGACATGTTGGTTCAAAAAACCATCCCGCATACATTCCAAGAAATCCTCTTCCTCAGCACCTTTACCAATTTGGTTCACCCAGTCTACATGTAGATTGAAGTCACCCATTATAACTGCTGTTAGGGGAGATCACTTGATTCCAAACAATTGGTTTATTGATCATTACAGAATGTCTCTTGGGTGCTTCCCACTCCTTCCTCTGTCCATTCTCCTTTGCCCAACCATGATTCTCCTCTCCCTGCCCCCTTCCCACTTTCAGTCCACGATAGAGGCACATATCAGAATCAGGTTTATCATCACTCACGTGTGTCATGAAATCAGTTTTTGTTTGTAGCAGCAGTACAGTGCAATACATAAAATTACTACAGTACTGTGCAAAAGTCTTATGCACCCTACCTATGTATACAGTATGTGCCTAATATGTTTGCACAGTACAGTATGTCACAATATTTGTGGGATACTGTTTTGTGAAAATTATCTGCTACATTTCCCTGCATTATGAGAGTATCTGCATTTGGTAATGCTCTTCATTGAACATGGGACACATTAAGACTTCCTCAGGTTATTAAAAATGCCTGTTAAAAGGACTAATAAACAGGAAATGTCTGCTCAGATATGGCACTGTAAGAGATACAGGAATACACAAATTGAGACCAAAGCTGATCGTACTGCCCTGAGGCAACTTGCTCAAGGCCACATTTTCAGCACAATGTTTCTTATAAATTCACAACATAATTAGGTTCATCTCTCCAAATTGCTATTGACTCCATTTCGCTACTGAAGCACCTTCAATAATTCCAAAAGACTGAAGTATGGTAAACACTGAAAGGCTTTTATTCGTAATAAGACGTGACCTCCATGCTGAGTGTCTGCCCCTGGTCTGAGGGGGAGGAGCAGGGCGAAATTGCCTTCATTTAGGGATCTGTGGGAGGAGCCACAGGGGCAGTCAGTGGAGGGGCGTACCCAGACAGTTAACCCAGTTACAACATATATATATGGTTTACCTTAGCTACCTAGGAATCCATCCAGTGAACTGATCATGTTTCTGGTGTAGAATTTATCAAAATGTGTCTGACATTCTGTGTTCACATTTGAACTTACACCAAGTCCTGTTCGTCCATGACCATCATGCTCACTGTCTCTACACCAGCTTGCAGCCGACAGTGTTAAAATTCTCACCCTTGTATTTAACACATCCATAGCTACAACCATCCTCCACCAGACAACAACAACCCAATAACCTGTGCTCTTTTAATTCTAGACCTGGCATATCTGATTTTCCCTGCCTCACCACTGGTATCTGACTTGTCCCCAAATCTTTGGAATAATGTTCTCAGCCTCTCCCCATCCCTTGGAAATATTCCTTAAAACCTACTTCCTAGACAGTCTGGTTTGGCCCATCCAGTCAATAATGAGGAAGAAAGGAAGGAAGGAAGAAAGAAAGTTTTATTTGTCACATGTATATCGGAAAACACAGTGAAGTGCGTTGTTTGCATCAACAACCAATGCAGTCCGAGGATGTGCTGGGGGCAGCTAGCAAGTGTAGCCATGCCTCTGGCACCAACACGCCTTGCCACAGCTTACTAACTCTCACCCACATGCCGTTCGAATTCAGGAGGAGATCAGAAGAAACCCATACAATTCAAGATTCAAGATTCAAAAAACTCTATTGTCATTCTAACCGTACATCAGCTCTGCAGGGCAGAATGAGACAGCGTTTCCCAGGAGCAGTGCAATCATAACATAACAAACGCAACACTAAATAATAAACATAACAATAAATAGTAAAACACAACAGCCACATGTCAGTTAAAATCAAGTTATAAGTGTCCAGTGCAAGTTAAAAGTGTCCAAGCAGAGTCAGGTAGAGCAGCTACTTAGCAGTCTGACTGCCTGTGGGATGAAGCTGTTTAGTAGCCTCATCCTACGTTTCCTCCATTTCTTTCCACATCTTTGGCATGTTAAGGGTCTCCTTAATTATTTTAAAACAATTCGCTTTAACATTCCTACCATTCTCTGGCTACAGAAATTTCTTGTGAATTCCCTGTCAAGGCTAAGTCTACGATACTATTGTGAAGGATCCTGAGACAGCTTGTGTTGTGAAGGTTGCTTTATTAGTGCAAGTAGCTGATAATTATTAGTTTGAACTGATAGTCCATTTCATAGAATTTGATTTGGCACTACAACAAAGGTCATTGCACTGGGAAATTCTGCTCAGAACAGCAGGCGAATCTCAAAATATTTCTCAGTTCAACATTTTCTGATCGTTCAAGAAAACGCAGGTATTTGATTGCTATTTTACTTGCCTTGATCTGTGTTACAGCTTCACCATCAGTAAAGTTCAGAGTGTATTCCTTCTTCCGATCTTTGATTGAGTGAGGTTGTCGGACTGGCATCCAGAATTGAAGTGGTGTTCGTATTGGTTTATTGATGTCACATGTACCAAGATACAGTGAAAAGCTTGTCGTGCATACTGTTTCAGATCATTACACAGAACATTGAGCTAGAATAAGGCAAAACAATAACAATGCAGAATGAAGTGTAAAAGCTATGGAAAAAGTGCAACGCTGGTGAGCAATAAAGTGCAAGATCATAATAACGCAGAATCTGATGTCTGATTACAGTGGGATAGAAGCTGTCCTTGACCCTAGTGGTACGTGCTTTCAGGCCTTTGTATTTCCTACACAATGTGCTGGGGGAGGCAAGAATGCCCTGGGTGGGTGGGGTCTTTGATTATGTTAGCTGCTTTACTGAAGTATAGACAGAGACCACAGAAGAAAGGCTGTTTCCCAGGATGTACTTGAAACACTGTAAAAGACCAAGTACTAATATAAAACATTAAAATAATGTAAAATAGATAAGTTCATGACTTGTCCCATCTTATTCACTGATGAGACATGGACACTGTCAAAGCAGCAAGAGCAGGTTCCGCCCCTGGCCCCTGCAGAGTGCCTTACAAAGTCTACACGCAGTGCCCAAGGCTCCTTGTGCGACTCTGGAAGATCTTAAAGGTGATCTGGCTGAGAGCAAAGGTCGCTGCTCAGTGGAGGCACGCGGAAGGTGTCTGGACACCAAAAGAAGAGGATTCAAGCAACATCGAGCAGTTCCGTATTATCTCGCGGCTCAGCGTTGAAGGGAAGATCTTCTTCAAGATTGTGGCCCAAAGTTTAACTGAGTTCCTCTTGAAGAATGGATACATAGACATCTCAGTACAGAAGGGGGGAGTTCCAGGAGTACCTGGATGCCTAGAGCACACAGGAGTGGTGACCCAGCTGATCCGGGAGGCAAGGGAGAACAGAGGAGACCTTGCAGCACTCTGGCTAGACCTAACCAACGCCTATGGATCCATCCCACACACGCTCGTTGAAACAGCACTGACAAGACACCATGTTCCAGAGATGACTCGAAACCTCATTCTGGACTATCACAGTGACTTCAGGTTGAGTGTCCTCAGGGTCACTAACATCCGCCTGGCATGGGCTGGAGAAGGGCATAATCACTGGCTGCACAATCTCGGTGTCACTCTTCTCATTGGCCATGAACATGATTGTCAAGTCAGCGGAGGTGGAATGTAGAGACCCCACATCTAGACCTGGTACTCAGCAGCCCCCCATAAGAGCACTCATGGACGACCTGACGGTGATGGTAACGTCCGTCCCTGGGTGCAGATGCCTCCTTCAAGGGCTGGAACGGCTCATTTCATAGGCAAGGATGAGCTTTAAACCAGCCAAGTCCAGGTCTCTGGTCCCGAAGAAGAGAAGAGTGGCCAACCAGTTCCGCTTTACCCTGGGAGGGATCCAGATTCCAGCAGTGACAGAAAAACCAGTCAAGAGCCTGGGCAGGATCTTCGACAGCTCCCTGAAGGACACAGCCGCACTTCAACAAACCAGGAGTGACTTGATAACCTGGCTCACCGCGATTGACAAATCTAGGCTTCCAGGAAAATTCAAAGCCTGGATGTACCAACACAGAGCCCTGCCAAGGCTACTCTGGCCCCTTCTAGTCTACGAGGTGCCAATGTCAATAGTGGAGGCTCTGGAGAAGACCATCAGTCAGTTTCTCCGGAGGTGGTTGGCGCTGCCCCGGACCTTAAGCAGCATTGTCCTGTATGGGCAATCCACCAAGCTGCAGCTCCCCATCAGCGGCCTATCAGAGGAGTTCAAAGTCACTCAAGCCAGGGAGGTTATGATGTACCAAGACTTCTCTGATGTTAAAGTCACTTTGGCAGGAATCCGCGTAAAGACCGGAAGGAAGTGGCAGGCACAGGAAGCTGTCGACAGAGCGGAGGCACGGCTGCGGCACAACAGTTTGATGGGCACTGTGGCGGTGGGGTGGGCAGGAACTGGGCAATTTTCCCAAACCACGCTACGACAAAACCCGTGGAAAGGAGAAGCGTCAACTGGTTCAGAAGGAGATACGAGCAGAAGTGGAGGAAGAACGATACAGCAAGATGGTTGGCATGTGCAAACAAGGCACCTGGACTAGATGGGAGCATGCAGAACCTCACAAGTTCACCTGGACAGAGCTCTGGAGAGCAGAACCATTGCGCATCAAGTTTGTCATCCAATCAGTCTATGACATTCTCCCAAGCCCAGCCAACCTGCACAGGCGGAGCATGGCAAACACTCCAGCATGCTAACTGTGCCAGAAGAGGGGCACCTTGGAGCATATCCTAAGCTGCTGCCCGAAGACGTTGGGGGAAGGGTGATACCGCTAGCGCCATGACCAAGTCCTAAGGTCTATGGTGGACGCAATGAGCACAGCAATTCAAAACAGCAAAAATCAGCACACTCCCAAACAGCCCATCACCTTTATTAGAGCAGGGGAGAAGGCTCAATATTGGCCTAGTTCCTCGGGAGGGCTTCTTGCCACTGCACGAGACTGGCAGCTCCAAGTCGACCTAGGGAGGCAGCTCAAGTTCCCAGAGAACATCGCAGCCACTCCGCTCCGCCCGGACATAGTGTTAATATTGGAATCTACAAAACAAGTGGTCCCGTTGGAACTTACTGTCCCCTGGGAAGACCGGATTGAAGAGGCCAATGAGTGCAAGAGGGCTAGATACACAGGTCTTGTTGCAGAGTGCTGGAGCAATGGCAGGAGAGCTTGCTGTGAGCCAGTCGAAGTTGGGTGCCAGGGCTTTGCTGGCCATTCATTACAGCGGACTCTAAAACTCCTTGGAGTTAAAGGACTGCAGTGCAGAAGAGCCACCAAGAACATTCTGGAAGCTGCTGAAAAGGCCTCGCGGTGGCTGTAGATCCAGAGGGGGGATCCGTGGATTAGTGCGCCACTTGGACACAAGTCAGGGGCTGATCACCCCTGGCTGGGTCGCCCAGTCGAGGTTGTCTGATGATTAAAGACCCGAAACACCCTATGACCCTGGGTTTATCACTGAAGACATGTCCAAGTAGCACAAGATGGTGTATTCTACAACTAAAGCATTCAAATAATGTAAAATAGATAAGTTCCTGACCTGTCCCATCTTATTCACTGATGAGACATGGACATGGATCTCACTTACAAAGCGATTGTCCATCCTTAATTGCCATGTACTGAGGAGGAATAAAGTCATTCTTGTTAGTGGGTCTGTCATCATGTTGACTCAGTGTTCAAATTATTGGGTCACTACATCAACCAAGATGCAATAAAGTTCAGAGTGTATTCCTTCTTCCGACCTGTGTGACAACGTAACATTCAGAATGACCCAGCTTTAAATCAAGTGGCCTCCCACTCTAATGTTTGAAACACATGTGCTGTTAGAACACAGAAGACTGCGCAGGAAAAGGCCTTTTGGCCCATCATGTCTGTGACAACCATGCTGTCAATCTAACTCATCCCAGCTGCCTGCACATGGTCTCTGACTTTCTATTATGTGTCTGTCTGAATACACCATATCTGTCTCTACCATCTTCCCAGCAGTGCTTTCAAGCACCTCCCACCACAGTCTGTAAAGCTACATTCTCTAATATTTGATATTGCCATCCTGGGGGAAAAAAAACTGTCTATCCACCCTATCTGTACCTCTCACATACTTCCGTCACATCACCCCTTGGCCTCTACCCCATGAGAGCAAACAATCCAAGTGTGCCTTCCTCTTCTGATAGCAACCAGGGGTGGATTCCCTTCATGGAGCATGCCTGTGCCTGGCTTTGTTTAACATGAGGAGGCTGATGCATGGGCAGCCACAATGTGGCCCTTAGCAAAAAAAAACTGAGGCGATGCCAGGTTGCCCTAAATGGTCTTTCTGAAACCTGTCTGGCAGACGAAGGGCAACTGAGTGTGAAGAAGTGTGGTTGCACCTTCTTCTGGGAAGAGAAGGCAGCTGACGAGCCCTGGATCCATGGTGTTGGGTTTGCATTAAAGAACCAGTTTGTTAGTCAACTCTCTGAACTTCCTGTAGGAATCAGTGAATGTCGCATGGCAATCTGTTTGGTGCTTGCCAACAATTGGATGACAAGCATCGTGAGTGCTAATGCTCCAAATCTGGATTCACACGAGTAGGAAAAAGAGTCCCTTTTACACTTGCTGAGATGTGATGCTGACAAGCATCCCCAAGTAGGATAAGATAATTCTCTTAGGGGACTTCAATGCCAGGGTCAGTTGGGACTTCAAACTTTGGAAGGGTACAATAGGAAGGGAAGGTATTTGCAACATCAACTCAAATGGAGAACTATTTCTCACCATATGTGCTAAACAAGATCTTATCATCTCAAACACTCTCTTTGTGAGAGAAAAACAAATTCAAGGCATTTTAGCAGCACCCCCGATCCAATTAGTGGCATCTCACTGACTTTGTCAATTTTCGAGCTAGGGACTGCCATGGTATTAGCATCGCAAGGCCCATGGTTGACACAGATGATTGCTGGACAGATCATCGCCTGATCTGCTCCATTATGTCCATCAGACTCATGAAAAAGAGGAGGAGGGTACATAAGAAACAGACCGGCTAAGACTAAAACTTGAGAGTCTGCCACCCAATAGCAATAGGCTTTACTTGGGAAAAACATCCAACAGGAATATTCAGATGATATCAAAGAACACTGGGGTCTGCTTAAGTCCACAGTTCTCAATACCTGCAAAAACATCTCGGGGTGCAAATCCAGAAAACATCAGGATTGGTTTGATGATAAAGACATGCACGTATCTTCAAGAAAAGGTGAACCTTTTGTGCCTGGCAGATTGACATCGGCAGCAAGGCCAAAAGAGAAGCTTACTCCAGTGCCTAGACAAGTGTCCAGCATGGGGTGGGGAGGCTAAAGAATTCTTGGTGGATTAAAAAGCCTCAGGAATCCAGAGACTGGCAGACTCAAGTGATATGAGAGGGTTCTTCAGTGCCACCAAAGCTTTTTATGGTCCAAGTCATTTCAGATTAAACTCCCATGCTCAAAAAATGGGAAGAACTTGCTAAAGGATTGAACAGAAATCAACCATTGATGGAAAGAGCACTTTCAAGAACTTCTTAACCATGACAGTACTGCTAACCAGAGGTTACTCACCAAATCCTCCAGAAGCCTGTGAGAGGAGACATAGGAAAACCTTCCAATATGAAAGAGGTCCACGATGCCATCAGGAGCCTGAAAGGTAGCAAAGCCACTGGCTCTGATGGGATCCCGTTAGAGATCCTTAAGGAAAGTGGAGCAGTACTCCTTCGCCACATTCACACCTTGCTCCTGAAGGTCTGGGAAAAGGAAAACTGTCTTCAGAGCTCAGGGGTGCTCTAGTAGTGACCATACAAAAGAAGGAAGACAGGGCAGCTTGTGGCAATTACAGATGCATCTCGCTCCTGCCAACAACAGACAAAGAGCTTCCACGCATCCTTGTCAACTGACTCCTTCTGCTATCTGAAGAAGTACTCGCTGAATCACAATGTGGTTTCTATCCTGCTGAGGTACTACAAATATGAGATTCACAGAATGCCAATTCCAAGAAAAACGCTGTGAACAAAGGCAACCCCTGTACTTGGCTTTCATGGATCTTACAAAGGCATTTGATACAGTAGACTACCAAGCTCTTTGGCACGTACACATGGCTGTCCTGATAAGTACTTCCAAAAACTGAAGCTACTGCATGATGACTTGTCAGCCACAGCACTCAGCAATTGTGATGCTGAATCAGAACCCCCCACTGTTAAGACAGCAGTCAAACAGGGCTGTATCACTGTGCCCACCCTAGTTGCCACCACCCTTCACCTCATCGACCGAGACCTGCCACAGGGAATCCCAATTGTGTATAGAATGGACAACAGGCTCTTCACCTTCAACCGGTTCAAGGCCAAGACCAAGGTCAGCGCCATCACTATCATGGAGCTTCAGTATGCAGTTGACAATGCCATCGCAGCACACTCAGAAGAAGTCCTCCATTGAATCCTGAGTGCCTTTGCCAAGGCAGATAGAGCCCTGGGTCTGTTCTGACTGCCCAACCAGCTATTTATTCAGTCCTCCATAAAAGTTAACAATATTGCCCTTGAAAATACAGACCACTTTCCCTATCTTGGCAGCGTTGTCTTCTCAAAAGCAGTCAACAACTCAGAGATCAACCACCGCCTGAGTTGTGCTAGTGGAGTCTTTGCAAGATTAGGAAAAAGAGTACCTGAAGACCTACAGGTCCAAACAAAATATTTGGTCTGTAGAGCAGTCATCCTTCCTACATGATTGTATGGAACTGAATCATGAACCACCTACACTAGACACCTGAAAGCCCAAAGGAAGTGCTTCAAAGATAACATCAAAATCAGCCCGAAGAAATTCAACATTGCATCTAAAAACTGGGAAGACCTTGCACTCAGTAGGTACACAGGAGGAAATCTGTTCAAGAGGGAGCTGTGTCTCATGAGAACGACTTCCACTATGCCACAGAGAACAAGTGTTACTGTGAGAGGAGAGACTGAACAAATAAAAGACCCAACCACTAACCACAGCCACCACTTACTCATGTCCACACTGCGCCAGATTATGTTCCAAAGGTTTCAAAGGTACATTTAACGTCAGAGAAATGTATACAATATGCATCCTGAAATTCTTTTTCTTCGCAACCATCCACGAAAACAGAGGAGTGCTCCCAAAGAATGAACGAAAGTTGAATGTTAGGACCCCAAAGTACTCTGCCCCCAGTTCCCCTCCCTCCTGCGCATAAGCGGTAGCAAGCAATGATGCCCCCCTCCCCCACCGGCAAAAAAAAGCATCGGCACCCACCACAGAGCACTCAAATGTGCAGCAAAGACACAGACTTGCAGTACCTCAAAGACTACTTGTTCACCCGGTATTCGACATACCACAGGCTCTCTCTCTCTCTCTAATAAGGGAGAAAGAGATGTCTCCGTTTCACAGGGAGAGGGGAGGTATAACAAACAACTTGCTGGTTTACGATGTTAAAAGTCCATTGCATCACTTTTTCCGAGCTTGGTGGAGCTATGTGGGTCCCAGATTGACCCCTTCATCCACCGATAGATAACCCCTTAGGAGAACACCTCTCTCAACTCAAGTGATTGTAGTACCACCACCTCTCCCGATAGCAACTACTCTCCAGTCCAGAGTACAGAACATAGAAAGCTATGGCACAATGCACCCCTTGGTCCATGATGTTGTGCCGACCTTTTAACTATGATCAATCTAATCATTCCCTCCCACATCAACCCTTCGTTCTCCTATCATTCATATTCTGATCCAAGAGTTTTTAAATATCCCTAATGTATCTGCCCCTACCACCACCCCTAGTAGGGCATTCCATGCACCCAGCACTCTGTGTGTAAAATAACACTTAACTCCAATATCCCCCCCTCTATGCTTCCGTCCAATTACCTGAAAATTATGCCCCCTTGCGTTAGTGTCCTCCCCAATCCAGCCTCAGCAACGCAGGTTCTTACGTTTGTAGACGTGCTACTACTTTCCAGCCTGTCCTCAATAATGCAGGTTTGTCAGTTGTGCTGAGTCTAGCTGGTGGGGATTTAATACTAGGTGGTGGAGATCTGAGGTTAGATGGTGCAGACCTGATGTTAGATGCCTCATCTCTTCACCTTTCCTGCAGGCAGACGGTTAAGCAATACATGCTGATCCAGAATCTGGTTTACCTTCACTGACATATGCCGTGAAAGTTGCTGCTTCAGGCAGCAGAACAGTGCAATACATAAAAATGCTGTAAGTTACAATAAGACATATATACATATATAAAATGTGGGCACGTGGCCAAGTGGTTAAGGCTTAGGACTAGCGACCTGAAGGTCGTGAGTTCCAGCCCCAGCCGAGGGAACATGTTGTGTCTTTGAGCAAGGCACTTAATCACACATTGCTCTGTGATGACACTGGTGCCAAGCTGTATGGGTCCTAATGCCCTTCCCTTGGACAACATTGGTGTTGTGGAGAGGGGAGACTTGCAGCATGGGCAACTGCTGGTCTTCCATACAACCTTGCCCAGGCCTGCGCCCTGGAGAATGAAGACTTTCCAGGCGCAGATCCATGGTTTCGCAAGACTAACGGATGCCTTTTAACATATATAAAATAAATAGTGCCAAAAGAGAGAAAATAGTGAGATAGTGTTCGTGGGCTCATGGACGGTTCAGAAACCTAATGGGGGAAGGAAAGAAGCTGTTCCTAAAACATTGAGTGTTTCAGGCCCCTTTGCCTCCTCCTTGATGGTAGCAATGAGAAGAGGGTATGTCCCAGGTGTAAGGATAATCAACCTCAGTGATGGTTTCCACCTTTATGAAACATTGCTTTTTGAAGATGGCCTCAATGGTGCTGAGGATAGTGTCCCTAATCTTGTTGGCTAACTCTACAATGTTCTTCCGCTTTTTCTCATTCTGTGTATTGGCACCTCCATACCAGAAAGTGAAGCAACCAGTCAGAATGCTCTCCACTGTACATCTGCAGAAATTTGCTAGAGTCTTTGGTGGGATACCAAATCTCTTTAAACTCCAGATGAAAATGTAGTCACTGGAGTTGTGCCTTGGATGGATCTCCAGAGATGTTGACCCCCAGGAACTGGAAGCTTCTCACCCTTTCCACTGCTGACTCTCGATGAGGACTGGTCAATCACAAATGGCTGATAGCCAGCAGCACCATTGTCTCACTGTATTTGCTTTATATTTTTTTGGCAGCACTTTATCTCAGTAGCAGATAGCTGCCGGGGAGAGAGGTATGACACCAATGAATTATCAATCACTAAGTAACAAGACAAGAAAGTATACAATTCAGCTACACAGGTGGCATGCAACAATAAGAATTGAAAATAAAAATCTTTAGCTCCTGTACCTCTGGATAAATCTTTTTACCAAAGACTATATAGAAAGATACACATTGACATGACTGAAAGTCTTAATTAAATTATATCCTGCTGGATTTGCAGCAGGATCTCTAGAAGCCAATTTAGTGTTTGACGGATGCAAGATTAATTCTGCAGATTTTAATGTTTTCTCTGACTCAAGTGAAACACAAAGTATTTCATTCTTTATTTATTGCAAAATAGATCTAAATACATCACTATCAACTTGAATTAAGCCAAGAATTATTAACATCAAGTTCACTTATTCCTCTTTTTGACATGTGTGACAATATGAAATTCATGATGACTCAGTTTTAAATAAAATTGAAACTGGACACCACCATAGCCTCCAAATAGAGGGACATCCATTTAGAATGGAAATGAGGAGAAACTTCTTTAGCTAGAGAGTACTGAATTTGTGAATTGTTGCCACAGGTGGGCATGGAGGCCAAGTGATTGGGTATGCTTAAGGCATCTGTTGATAGATTCTTGATTAATCAGGGCATGAAAGGATACAGGGAGAAGGCCGAAGATTGAGGGTGAGAGGGAATGGATCAGTCATGATGAAATGGTGGAGAAGACTGAATGGACCAGATGGCCTAATTCCACTCCAATATCTTATGGTCTTATGGTAATGGATAGCACGACACTATTACAGCTCAGCATCGAAGTTCGGAGTTCAATTCCAGCACTATCTGTAAGGAGTTCATATGTTATCTCTGTGACATTTTTCTGATCAAGATGGCACTAGCGAGCAATGATTCTACAGGTGACATCTTCCAGACAGCAAAACTTTCCAACTATTTCACTTTTCTACACCTTCTGTTTGTTCTTTTTGACTTGTTTGTATTACGGAAACTGTTGGAGCCTGTGATGTACAGTTTGAATCTCGATTGAAGGATCCAGCGCTGCGTTGTGCCCGGACAGCTGCACAGATGGGGGGGGGTGGGGGGGTTGCTTAAAAGGTCTGACAACACACGCTGACTCGTGGAAAAGACAAGAGATGAGGTGCAGAGTCTTGAATGAATCCATCTCGAAGCAGTGATGAAGATTGAAGCATTGAGGTGAATGCAAAGGGGATCTGTATTTAATGGCTACCTGGGGAAGACAAATATCAGAGTTCTATTATACATGCATATTTTGACATTAAAATAAACCTTTGAACCTTTGACTGTGTGGGTTTCCTCCAGGTGCTCCAGTTTACTCCCACAGTCCAAAGACTTATGGGTTGGTAGGTTAATTGGTCATTGTAAATTGTCCTATGATTAGGCAAGGATTAAATAGATAGGTTGCTGGGTATCACACCTTGATGGGGTGGTGGGGCCTGTTCTGTGCTTTATCTTTAGGTAAAATAAAATGGCCTCCCAGTCGGAGTTTGAAAGCACGTGTTGTGATTTATTTGTCCAGGTATTTATTCTTTGTGTTAGTTAACAAAAGTGAAGGCTTTTAAGTTGATACTGATAGATTCTCTGTGTGTAAAATAAAATGACACAGTCTGTGGTGAAAGAGAGGCAAATTCAGATCAGGGCTGCGGAATCCTCGAGTGTAATTTTAAACTAATTCACATGTTGGGTTAGCAGCAGGATCAGGTGGAATATCGGTTGTACTCCACAACAGATATTACTTTCCGTTGAACCTGGTAGTGTGTGAAATCAATGGTGTACACAACCCCATCTGTTTCCAGAGGAACAGGTGAAGTTAAAATTGTTCCTTTGTATATCAATGAATGAGTGGTCAATTTATAGAAGGGGCACCCCAGGGAGATGATAGAAGCATTTACTATTGTCTGATTTAAATGCAAATTAGGTTAATTTATTTTTGTAAATGGCATATTGTGATGTAATTTTAGACATGGTATGTGGTTAGTCTACCAAGCTTGGAAGGAACAATAAGTACAGCTTAACAGTTCCCCCAGTTGTCCACTCATTGGGTTTTCCTTGTATTATTTTGAAATTTGATTGATCAGAATTGAAATGCAAATCAACAACTTCATTTAGGTTGTTTTACACTACAACCAAAATGATAACCATCAGACATAGGAGCATAATCTGGTCCATGGAGTCCGCTCCGCCATTCACTCGTGGCTGATTTGTTCTCCCTCTCAACACCATTGTGGAATGACATGATGGTGTAGCGGTTAGTGTAACACTATTACATCACCGGCAGTCATGAATCAGCATGTAGTTTCCTCCGCTGTCTTAAGGAGTTCGTATGTTCTCCCTATGATCATGTGGATTTTACTCTGATGGTCCAGTTTCCTCCCACATTTCAAAGTTGTACATGTAGGGTTCTCAGTAATACTAGATGGACTGTTAACTGTGAATCGCTTTTTACCAAAATGGCTTCTCTGAAGTGTTATATTAAAATGGCTTCTCATACTGTTAACTGCTGAGCAAGGGGTTCACTGTAACGGCAATGTTTGGGTTATACTATGTGATAATGGAAATTGTATTCATTTTGCTAGCCAATGGAAGTCATGTTATGTTATTTTGTATATGTGTGCTGAGTTGAGGAGCGCGGGCTTTTTCGGGAGGCGTGCAGAGAGGACGGACATGTGGAGAATGGACAGCAGTTCCAGGACGGGAGATACCGGACCTCGGGGATTTGGATGGTGGCCGGAGTCTCGGAAGGACGTTGTGGATGGAATCGGAGGCGTGAGCTCCAACGTATTAAAATATTATGTGCAGAAGACTGATAAGTTACTTATGTGGCGCCTTTTCTTTTAGTTGTTGCTACTAACCCATCACCAAAATTTGCTATAAAGTATAATTCTTTACTCGCACTTGGTATATTGTTTCATATTTGTGTCGTGGCTGATCATTGGGCGCCTCGCACCGTATCCGCACCAAAGCATTTGCACTGTTTGGCGGGGTTGACGGCTACTCACCCTAGGCAACGGGAGTCAGTTGGGGCAAAGGCCTTTACATACAGATTAGGGTTAGTGAGTTGTGGGCATGCTCATGTTGGCTCCAGAAGGGCAGTGACATTTGTGGGCTGCGCAGCACGATCCTCACTGGTTTGATTTGACACAAACGATGCGTTACACCGTATGTTTCAACGTACATGTAACAAATGAAGCTAATTTTAATCTTGATCACGCTCTTGATATTTTCAATGATTTCAATTTCCCTGGCCCTGAGCATCTTATTTTCATTATGGATGTCCAGTCCCTATATACCTCCCCCCTCCCCCCACCAGGAAGGCCTCAAAGCTCTCTGTTTCTTTCTGGACACCAGACCCAACCAGTTCCCCTCCACCACCACTCTCCTCTTTCTAGTGGAACTTGTCCTCACTCTCAATAATTTCTCTTTTGGCTCCTCCCACTTCCTTCAAACAAGAAGTGTAGCCATGGGTACTTGCATGGGCCCCAGCTATGCCTGCATTTTTGTCAGCTATGTGGAACCGTCTATGTTCCAAGCCTACACTGGTGTCCATCACCCACTCTCCCTACGCTACATCGACCACTGCATTGATGCTGCTTCCTGCACCCATGCCAACTTCGTCAACTTTGCCTCCAACTTCCACCCTACCCTCAAATTTACCTGGTCCAATTCTGACACCTCTCTCCCCTTTTTCAATCTCTCTGTTTCTATCCACTTACTTATCCACTGATGGCTATTACAAACCCACTGACTTTCACAGCTACCTGGACTATACCTCTTCCCACTCTGCTACTTGTAAAAATGCCCCCCATTTCTCTCAATTCCTCTGTCTCTGCCACATCTGCTCTCAGGAGGAGGCTTTTCATTCCAGAACGAAGGAGATGTTCTCCTTCTTCAAAGAAAGGGGTTTCCCTTCCTCCACGATCAACACTGCCTTCAACCACATTTCTTCCATTTCACGGACATCTGCCCTCACCCAATCTCCCTTCCACCCCACCGGGTATAAGGTTCCTCTTGTCCTCGCCTACCACCCTACCAGCCTCTGTGTCCAGCACATAATTCTCGTTATCTCCAGCAGGATCCCACCACCAAGCACATCTTTCCCTCCCCCCCCCCCAACTTACTGCTTTCCACAGGGAGCATAACTCCCTATGCGACTCCCATGTCCAGTCATCCTTCCTCATTGACCTCCCTCTTGGCACTTATCCTTGCAGGCGGCGCAAGAGTTATGCCTGCCCCTACACCTCCTCCCTCACTACTCTTCAGGGCCCCAAACAGTCCTTCCAGGTGAGGCAACATTTCATCTGTGAGTCCGTAGGGGTTATCTATTGTATCCGGTGCTCCCAGTGTAGACTTCTTGTACATCAGTGACACCTGATGTAGATTGGGAGACTGCTTCGCCAAGCACCTACACTCTGCCCACCAGAAAAAGTGGGATCTCCCAGTGGCCACCCATTTTAATTCAACTTTCCATTCCCATTTCAACATGTCCTCCATCTGAGGTCACACTCAGGTTGGAGGAGCAACATCTTATATTCCGTCTGGGAAGACTCCAACCTGATGGTAAGAACATCGATATTTCAAACTTCCAGTAATGACGGCCTCTTTTTCTATTCCCCATCCTCTTTTTCCTCTTTCACTTTGGTTTCCTGCCTCCCCAGCACCTTTCTCTGGCACTCCTCTCCCTTTTTCTTGCTTCCGTGGCCTTCTGTCCTCTCTTATTAGATTCCCCCTTCTCCAGCCCCATATCTTTCACCAGTTGACTTCCCAGCTCTTTACTTCACCCCTCCCCCCTCCCAGTTTCACCTATCATCTCCCTTCCTCCCCTCCCTTCCATCTCTGACCTCTCATCTTTTTTTCTCAAGTCCTGCTGAAGGGCCTCGGCCTGAAACATCGATTGTGCTCTTTTCCATTGATGCTGCCTTGGCCTGCTGAGTTCCTTTAGCATTTTGTGTGCATTGCCTGGATTTCCAGCATCTGCAGATTTTCTCTTATTTCTAATTTTAATCTTATCTATTCTCCTGTCTTCTCCTCATAACCTTTGACTCCCTTACTAATCTGTAACCTTATCAACCTTCACTTTAAATATACTGAATGACATGGTCTGCACAGCCACCTGTGGTAATGAATTCCACAGATTCATCACCCTCTGGCTAAAAAAATTCCTTATCTTCTTTGTTTTTGCATCATACACCAGGGTGCTCTTTACAGTTGCCTGATGAGGTAACTGTAGCCTTTGGCCAGGAACAGATGCCGTCAGCTGATGCCCAGCCATCTTAAGAGTGTTTCAACCCTTAACCACTACACTCTCCGGTTGGCAGATCAGCAGTGGTGGCCAAGTTACTGCCCATCTGCTCCTGACTTCCAGCGCAACTTCTCTTGCCTGCTCCATATCTAGCAAAAGGCTCTTTCTGCTTCCTCCCCCTTCCTGCAAGGTGCTTCATTCTTGCTCTTCTTATCAAGGCCCAGGGCAGACAGCAACGTCCATGTTGACCTTGCTGGGAGCTCTTTACAGCCGACCTCCATGGGGAATAGACATGCCCCTGCACTCCTGGATGAAGGAATGGTACTTCAGGACCTACCTTGTGAGCCTTCTTGCATCCTTCCTCCCATGGTACTGAGAGCTCCACCAGGATGATTTTCTTAAACACAAAATAATCTGCAGATGCTGGGGTCAAAGCAACACTCACAACATGCTGGAGGAACTCAGCAGGTCGGGCAGTATCCGTGGAAATGATCAGTCAACGTTTTGGGCTGGAACCCTTCGTCAGGACTGTAGGGGGAAGGGGCAGAGGCCCTATAAAGAAGGTGGGGGGAGGGTGGGAAGGAGAAGGCTGGTAGGTTCCAGGTGAAAAACCAGTAAGGGGAAAGGTAAAGGGGTGGGGGAGGGGAGGCAGGGAAGGTGAAGAAAGAATAGAGGAAAACACAATGGGTAGTAGAAGGAGGCGGAACCATGAGGGAGGTGATAGGCAGCTGGGGGAGGGGGCAGAGTGACATAGGGATAGAGGAAGGGAGGGGGAGGGAATTACCGGAAGTTGGAGAATTCTATGTTCATACCAAGAGGCTGGAGACTACCTAGATGGTATATGAGGTGTTGCTCCTCCAACTTGAGTTTAGCCTCATCATGGCGATAGAGGAGGCCACGTATGGACATATCTGAATGAGAGTGGGAAGCAGAGTTGAAGTGGGTGGCTACTGGGAGATCTTGTCTGTTGTGGCGGACGGAGCGGAGGTGCTCGACAAAGCGGTCCCCCAATCTGCGTCGGGTTTCACCGATGTAGAGGAGGCCGATGTAGATGATTTTCTTGTCTTTGGTGGACCACAGTACAATGTCTGGTCAAAGAGTGGTTTGCACCACCTCTGGGAACTGCTTTGTTCTATTATAAAGGGATTATTTTTTAATCAGATGTTGATGTAAAGGTGCAGCCTGACAGAAACTGAGGTATCGGAAGACTCTGGTAAAATAATTCACACACGTACATGCAGCAGAGCAGTGGATGCTTGGTTTCAGAAGTTCTGGTTTATGGAGCTTACTCCATGCCAAAAAATTACCATAACATGTGAACGGCACTGGGAGACGAAGAGTTTCACTACAACGTGACATGCGCAAGGTGATAAGGGGATTGAGTGGACAGCCAGAGACATTTTCCCAGTGCGTAAGTAGATAATACCAAGGTGGGTGGGGGGAGGGAGGCATAATTTTAAGGAGGAAGGATGATGTCAGAGGTAGGTTTTTTTACACAGAGAGTGGCAGGTGCGTGGAATACCCCAGCAGGGGTGATGATAGAGGTAAATACATTAGGGACATTTAAGAAACTCTTAGATAGGCACATGAATGATAGAAAAATGGAGAGCCATGAAGGGGGAAAGGGTTAAATTCATCTTAGGGTACATTATAATGTCGGATAAAGATAGTAAGCCAAAGGGCCGGCACTGTGCTATGCTGATCTAGGTTCCATGACCCAGCTGCGAACTGCATAACAGATTTGACAATTATACTGGTGAGTATGCATGTTCCAGCTCATTACTGTTTCAATATGATGGTATTTAACTCCCTTCTTTTCATTCTAGTCTTGCCAAGACTTGACCAAAAGCGCAGCAACGTTTATGCTCCCTGTTTACTCTTGTCTTTGCCCAGGAAAGAGGACTGCCATTTCCACTGATGTTGTAAAGGAACGGTATTCATTTACTATTCAGTTATTGCTTCCAGCTGCAACGTTGGCATTTAACTTTCAGTTTGAGAGTTCTACTTAATCATAATCAGTGAATCATAAAGTCACAGAGAAGTACAGCACAGAAGCAGGCCCTTCAGCCCATCTAGTCCATGCCAAAACCATTTAATTTGCCTACTTCCATTGACCTGCAACGCTAGTTGGTCTAGTGTTTATTGTTTTCCTTTTCCTTTAAATTCCGCAACATGTGGTGCGTGGCCAAGTGGTTAAGGCATCGGTCTAGTGATCTGAAGGTCACTAGTTCGAGCCTCAGCTGAGGCAGCATGTTGTGTCCTTGAGCAAGGCACTTAACTACACATTGCCCTGCAACGACACTGGTGCCAAGCTGTATAGGTCCTAGTGCCCTTCCCTTGGACAACACTGGTGTTGTGGAGAGAGGAGACTTGCAGCATGGGCAACTGCCGGTCTTCCACACAACCTTACCCAGTCCTCAGTCAACATCGAAAATCAATGCTACACACACAAAATGCTGGTGGAACGCAGCAGGCCAGACAGCATCCATAGGAAGAAGCACAGTCGATGTTTCGGGCCAAGGCCCTTCGTCAGGACTAACTGAAAGAAGAGATAGTAAGAGATTTGAAAGTGAGAGGGGGAGGAGGAGATCCAAAATGATAGGAGAAGACAGGAGGGGGAGGGATAGAGCTAAGAGCTGGAAAGTTGATTGGCAAAAGGGAGACTGGCGACCATTTCGGTGAACACCTACGCTCTGTCCACCAGAAAAAGCAGAATCTCCCAGTGGCCATACATTTTAATTCCACATCCCATTCCCATTCTGATATGTCTATCCATGGCCTCCTCTACCGTCAAGATGAAGCCACACTCAGATTGGAGGAACAACATCTTACATTCCGTCTGGGTAACCTCCAACCTGATAGGAACATTGACTTCTCTAACTTCAGTTAATGCCCCTCCTCCCCTTCCAACCCCATCCCTTGTTTATTTATTTGTTTGTTTGTTTGTTTGTTTATTTATCCTTTTTTCCTCTCTCTTTTCTCTCTCTCTGTCCCTCTCACTATAACTCCTTGCCTGATCTCCATCTTCCTCTGGGCTCCCCTCCCCCTTTCTTTCTCTCTAGGCCCCCCATCCCATGATCCTCTCCCTTTTCCAGCCTTGTATCCCTTTTGCCAATCAACTTTCCAGCTCTTAGCTCCATCCCTCCCCCTCCTGTCTTCTCTTATCATTTCGCCAGCAGTTTGTGTGTGTTGTGCTTGAATTTCCAGCATCTGCAGATTTCCTCGTGTTTGCGATTGAAAATCGATGGACAGCCGAAGAAGAAGAAGAAGAAGAAATTCCACAACCATTCTCATTAAGGTTGGTGAACTGTCGGCCCATTTCATTTCTCTTGGGCCATATCTGAATGTTCTGACAAATGTGAGTGGCACTGCAGTTATCTGCCGGCTCCAGTGACCGGGATTCAGTCCTTACTCCCTGAGCTCTCCGTGTGGAAATTGCATACTCTCCCTGTGACTGCACGGCTCCTCTTGTTTCTTCTGTTACAAGAATCACCCCTGGTAATAGTTATCAGTGACGCACAGAGAATCTATCTTTATTGACAAGTAATTTTTATTGTCTCAACTAAAAAGCATGTGGGGTCACAGACTAACTAACTGTGTGCATCCTACTAGAATCCCTGACCCTCCATGAACAGTCAATGAAGAGAAAAGGTATTACCTGGGGAAGGAGTCTACAGTAGCCAGGCGTGCGTCATGGTCCCGATCTCCACATATCCGTGGGGTCCTCCTTATCCGCGATGGTTGGTCTCTGGTGCTGGAGAGTTATCACCTCTGTGTATCTGGAGCTCCTGACTCTTATAGTGTTCCTCATGAATTGAAATGGTGGATCTCTATCCCATTGGCTCAAGGTCACCTGACCTACCTGGGACACTTTTTTTTACTGGTTCTAATACAGGGGTACGACCAACATTGTTTCATGGTTCTGCCCACCCCAGTCTCGCATATTTGTGTTTTTCAACTCTGATTGGTCCAAACCAGTTAAATGAGGCAACCCAGATGGAGTCTAAAGAGAAACAAGAGAAAATCTGCAGATGCTGGAGATCCGAGCAACACACACAAAAGGCTGGAGGAACTCAGCAGGCCAGGCAGCATTTATGGAAAAGAGTTACAGATTGGCATTTTACATAATAAGTAGATACTCATCTGAGAATGGTCTCTGATTTAGCAGGTCATTAGACCATAAGACCATAAGACAAAGGAGCAGAAGTAGGCCATTTGGCCCATCGAGTCTGCTCCGCCATTTTATCATGAGCTGATCCATTTTATCCTATTTAGTCCCACTGCCCCGCCTTCTCACCATAACCTTTGATGCCCTGGCTACTCAGATACCTATCAATCTCTGCCTTAAATACGCCCAATGACTTGGCCTCCACTGCTGCCCGTGGCAACAAATTCCATAGATTCACCACCCTCTGACTAAAAAAATTTCTTCGCATTTCTGTTCTGAAAGGGCGCCCTTCAATCCTGAATTCATGCCCTCTTGTACTAGACTCCCCCATCATGGGAAACAACTTTGCCACATCCACTCTGTCCATGCCTTTTAACATTCAAAATGTTTCTATGAGGTCTCCCCTCATTCTTCTAAACTCCAAGGAATACAGTCCAAGAGCGGACAAACTTTCCTCATATGTTAACCCTCTCATTCCTGGAATCATTCTCGTGAATCTTCTCTGTACCCTCTCCAACGTCAGCACATCCTTTCTTAAATAAGGAGACCAAAACTGCCCACAGTACTCCAAGTGAGGTCTCACCAGCGCCTTATAGAGCCTCAACATCACATGCCTGCTCCTATACTTTATTCCTCTAGAAATGAATGCCAACATTGCATTCGCCTTCTTCACTACTGACTCAACCTGGAGGTTAAATTTAAGGGAATCCTGTACGAGGACTCCCAAGTCCCGTTGCATCTCAGAACTTTGAATTCTTTCCCCATTTAAATAATAGTCTGCCCGTTTATTTTTTCTGCCAAAGTGCATAACCATACACTTTCCAACATTGTACTTCATTTGCCACTTCTCTGCCCATTCTTCCAATCTATCCAAGTCTCTCTGCAGCCTCTCCGTTTCCTCAGCACTACCGGCCCCTCCACCTATCTTCGTATCGTCAGCAAACTTAGCCACAAAGCCACCTATTCCATAATCCAGATCGTTGATGTACAATGTAAAAAGAAGCGGCCCCAACACTGATCCTTGTGGAACACCACTCATAACCGGCAGCCAACCAGAATAGGATCCCTTTATTCCCACTCTCTGTTTCCTGCCAATCAGCCAACGCTCTATCCATGTATGTAACTTTCCCGTAATTCCATGGGCTCTTATCTTGTTAAGTAGCCTCATGTGTGGCACCTTGTCAAACGCCTTCTGAAAATCCAAATATACAACATCCACTGCATCTCCCTTGTCTAGCCTACTGGTAATTTCCTCAAAAAATTGTAATAGGTTTGACAGGCAGGATTTTCCTTTAAGGAATCCATGCTGAGTTCTGCCTATCTTGTCATATGCCTCCAGGTACTCTGTAACCTCATCCTTGACAATCGACTCCAACAACTTCCCAACCACCGACATCAAGCTAACAGGTCTATAATTTCCTTTTTGCTTCCTTGCCCCCTTCTTAAATAGCGGAGTGACATTTGCAATCTTCCAGTCTTCCGGAACCATGCCAGAATCTATCGACTTTTGAAAGATCATCGCTAATGCCTCCGCAATCTCCACAGCTACTTCCTTCAGAACACGAGGGTGCATTCCATCTGGTCCAGGAGATTTATCGACGTTTAGCCTATTCAGCTTCCTGAGTACTTTCTCTGTCGTAATTGTGACTGCGCACACTTCTCTTCCCTGCCACCCTTGAGTGTCCGGTATCCTGCTGTCTTCTTCAGTGAAGACTGACGCAAAATACTTGTTCAGTTCCTCTGCCATCTCCTCATCTCCCATTACAATTTCTCCAGTATCATTTTCTATCGGTCCTATATCTACTCTCACCTTTTACTTTTTATATACTTGAAAAAGCTTTTAGTATCCTCTTTGATATTATTTGCTAGTTTCCTTTCATAGTTAATCTTTTCTCTCTTAATGACCTTCTTGGTTTCCTTTTGTAAGGTTTTAAAAACTTCCCAATCCTCTGTCTTCCCACTAATTTTTGCTTCCTTGTATACCCTCTCCTTTGCTTTAACTTTGGCTTTGACTTCTCTTGTCAACCACGGTTGCATCCTTTTTCCACAAGAAAATTTCTTCTTTTTTGGAATATACCTGTCTTGCACATTCCTCATTTTTCGCATAAACTCCAGCCACTGCTGCTCTGCCGTCTTTCCCGCCAGTGTCTCTTTCCAGTCAACTTTGGCCAGTTCCTCTCTCATGCCACTGTAATTTCCCTTACTCCACTGAAACACCGACACATCAGATTACTTGACATTCCTTGTGTCCACATTCAATTGCTATGATTAGATTATCCCAGAGCAAGAATCAACTCAGAGTCCACGCCCTTTACATAACAAATAGCTACTTATCTGAGAATTGTCACAGGTTAGCTGGTCATAACCTGAAGCTTCTTGTGTCCACACTCAATCTCTTCGATTAGATTATCCCGGAGCAAGATTCAGTTTAGAGTCCACAGAATGGGGGAAGAAACAAAGACAAATGGTTTGTCTGCTTCCCCTGTCCTTGATTAGACTCAGGCAACACACATAAAAGTGTCCTGACAAACGTCAACTGTACCTCTTCCTAGAGATGCTGCCTGGCCTGCTGCGTTCACCAGCAACTTTTATATGTGTTGCTTGAAATTCCAGCATCTGCAGAATTCCTCCTGTTTGCCTTGATTAGACTGTAGCTTCTGCTGGTCAACATTTCCCACATCCATAAGCCACGTTGATTGGTGAGTTATTTGGCCCCTGCTGTTAAGTGGGGAAATCATGGATGAATGGACATGCATGTGATGGAGAAGAGGTTATAGAAACTAACTGGGAGGATGGAATCAATGGGATTGCCTTAAGAGATTCAATAGATTTGATGTAGTGGAAAATGTAACAAATAAAGATTGACTTGGTCACTAGATTTTCAGGGAAATATCTTGTCTGAAGAAAACTGCTGTATATTTTGAGCAGGCTCTGCAAGGTAGAAGAGATGAAACTATGTCACTGTGATTCAAGGGCAGGGAACTGTAATATCCAGAAAGCTGCCAAAAGTATCTGAAAAATGCTTTAGATCAGGTTAACGGTAGGGGTCCATGGCATAAAAAACTTGGGAACCCCTGCTTTCGATGCTCGAACAGCCACATTGTAAGAAACCTCGAAAAATGGGTGTGTTGAATGCTTCCTCGCATTCTGGAGCAGGAAGAATCCTTTGATACTTCCTTCATGATTGCTGACAGGTAACTGCCTTTTCACAGATTTTGAAGTATTTGTTCAACATTGATCAGACTGGAGAATCCAGGGACACAGGCTGAGAGATTAGCCGCCAGGTTAGACAGAGTGAATACTGCAAAGGTGTATACTGATATGTACAGAGAGTCATAGAATCATAGAAGAGTACAGCACAGAAACAGGTCCTTCAGCCCATCTAGTCTCTGCCGAACCATTTAAACTGCCTACTCCCATCCATCCATGCACCTAGCCAAACTTCTCTTAAACATTGAAATTGAGCTTGCAATTGACAGCTAAAGCTAGCCTGGAATTTTTGAATAGACAAAAGCAGATCAGGTTCAGATATTGTGAATATTATGGACAGCAACATGAAAAGCTGATAATGAATTTAGCTTTGAATGGGATGGACAGTGGACAACATGGGTTAGAAAACTAATTAACAAAAAGTGAAGAAAACAGCAAAAGTGCATGAAATGCACAAGATCAGATTTAGAATTTTATGTAGGCATCCGTTACTCATGAGACGATGGATTTGCGCCTTGGAAGGTTTCCAGGGCGCAGGCCTGGGCAAGGTTGTATGGAAGACCAGCAGTTGCCCATGCTGCAAGTCTCCCCTCTTCACGCCACCGACGTTGTCCAAGGGAAGGGCATTAGGACCCATACAGCTTGGCACCGGTGTCGTCGCAGAGCAATGTGTTGTAAAGTGCCTTGCTCAGGGACACACACGCTGCCTCAGCCAAGGCTCAAACTAGTGACCTTCAAATCACTAGACGAACGCATTAACCACTTGACCACGCACACACAGGTTTAGAATATCAGGTGAACAAGATACATTGGTGCCAAAGGAAACCAACCCTGTGAAAGGAACACCCACTATGTGTATCTGTACCAAGATATTGGTATGAACAAATCAGCAACATTTTATCTTGACTTGGGAACAGCATCCAAAAGTAAACCAAGGATTTCAAGATAGAACATTTAAAACCAAGTCATGTGCTATCAATGTACAAGATTATTCTGTGTTAGCAGGGTATTCTCCCCAAAACATAGTAGCAGGGGAGCTATCAATAGATTTCATTGGAGTGGATGGGAAAGATATCACACCCAAAATTAGCAAAGATCAACAGATCTCAAAGCAGCTGCGCAGGTTGACCCTGTGGTTAAGAAGGCATATGGTGCATTGGCCTTCATCAATCGTGAGATTGAGTTTAAGAGCCGAGACGTAATAATCCTCTAATATTGCAGTAACCCTGATGCTGATGCGTTCCTGTCATTGATTCTTCTGAAGCAGGGGAGTGATAACTTCTGTTGAGCCTTCACCTGTGGGTCAAATCAGTGATAAAACTCCAAGGCTGGCAAGTCCAGCTTCTGTATTAAAGGTCCCGGATCAGTCATTCATTTCTCACTTAAATACAGTTAACTCAATTGTCTGGCCCCCGTAAGTAAATATTGTAGAACTACAGGTTGTCATAAAGCAGCACACACAAAATGCCGGAGGAACTCAGCAGGTCTGGCAGCATCTATAGAAATAAACAAGTAGTTGACGTTTCAGGCCAGGGTCCTTCATCATGATTGGAAAGGAAGGGGGAAGATGCCAAAACAAGAAGGTGGGGGTTTGGGAAGGAGTACCAGCCAGGAGGTGATGGGTGAAGCCAGATGGGTGGGGAAGTGGGGATGAAGTAAGATGCTAGGAGATGATAGATGGAATAAAGCAAAGGGCTGGTACAGAAAGAATCCAATAGGAAAGGCGAGTGGGCCATGGGAGAAAGGGAAGGAGGAGAAGCACCAGGGGAAGGTGATCAGCAGGTGAGGAGAAGAGACAAGAGAAGGGCCAGAGTGGGGAATTGAAAAAGATCAAAGATGAAGGGGGAGAATTACCGGAAGCTGGAGAAATCGTTGCTCATGCCATGAGGTTGCAGGATACATAGACGGAATATAAGTTGAGGAGGCCATGGACCGACATGTTAAAATGGGAACAGGGATTGGAATTGAAATGGTTGACCAGCAGGAAATCCTGCTTTTCACGGGTGAGCAAAGGTGCTTGAGAAAGAGGGCCCCCAATCTTCATTGGGTCTCACTAATGTAGAGGAAGCCATTGTTCTAAACCTAATAATATTCTAGCCTATTAATATTCTTTAATGATTTTTTTCTGGTCTGGCCTACAGTGTTATCAGGATTCTAACTGCCACTGGAAATGGCCCAGCAGTCCTCTTATTTGTAAACCCACCTTGGCTATCATTATATGGACCACAATGGGCACCAGATGTGGTTTTGCCAGTGATACCCATATCCCATAAGGAATAAATTGAAAGCAACTGAAGATGTCCTTCAAGGGGACCACAACCTTGTCATGGTTTGGAGGCTTGCATGCTTCAATGACCCGAAGAGCTATGTTGGCTGGAGTCAGGGCTTAATGCTTTGACTGTTGGTAGGGTCACCCATGCCAAATAGATTAAAAGGTAAAGGCCAGACTAAGAGTCTGGTCATCCAGATTCAGGAGTTCAGCGACTGGTAAAACAAAATTGTTATGGAAACAGCAATGAAAAATCCTTGTATGTCTGAGTGTGATTGTATTCCTGAGTCTCCACCCAGGACTTGTATGACTGACAGTCGTGAAACTAAGAGGAAGCTACTGACATGATGAAGGAATTCATGGACACCACCAGAGATGGAGAATCTTCTTGCAGCCCTAAATGGCCTAAAGCCAGTCTTCACAATAAGACTAATCTCAAGTAGCAAGAGACAAGCTGTTGGAGGAGCATGATGACTCCTGTGGGCTGCCTGTTGATGCAAATGGCATATTTCACCAAATGTTTCAATGTTTTGATGAACCTGTGACAAATAAAGCAAATTAAAAGAATAAAGTACCAGGTTGGATGGATCTCTTGGTTGGCATGGACTGGATGGACGGAAGGGCCTGTTTCTATGCAGCTCCACACTACGACTCCCTGACAGATCTCCAAGTGCCTTCGGGGGTGGAAAATTCCAAAGATTCACTGTCTTCCTCACAAAGAACTATAGACTCTCCTCAGCCCAATCCTAACCACTTTAGTGAGCTTCCTGACTCCATGATCCCCATCACTGTAAGTACTCGATACACAGACCCCAAAAAAGTGAATAAAAGATAAGAAGCTAGCAAGTCCACACCAGATTGATTCCTAGTAGTCTGCATTATTCCCACTGGTTTGGTGGCGGGGGGGTGGGGGTGGATGGTTAGATATGTCCTGTTTGTCAAGTGCAAAGACAGAACTACATCACCAGAATTGATTCACAAAAGGCATGCAAAGCAAACATAACTCTCAAACCCAAAGATGAGCCAGAAGAAATTTTCTTCCCTTTAATTTAAACCACTTAAAGGATTTGTGATGTTGAAGTTAATTTTTACATGACCTGAAATAATCTTTCTTTCCAAGAATATTATTAAGTTTCTGAGAAACTTAGATCAACTATTAAAGAGCATTTTAGAATGAAGCCAAACATGTGGCAAGATTAGAGGTGTCAATGAAGCAGATTAAATATCATCAAGGTGTTTAGCTGATCTTGGTTTCTTTTTGTTTAGCAGGCAATCTACAACAAGGCATTGGCAGCAGATGTTACGGAGACAAATGTCTTATACGCTGAATTCTGATATAGCTGTGAGCTCAAACAGGTGCAGAAAATGTGTGTAATATGTCAAGGGACTAATGCAGAACTTCCTACAATGAACTAAGGCATTCTCTAGAAAAGGTGGTACAACAGGTATTAATTTTTCACTCAAATAGCATGTGCTTGCTTGAATTTGATATTGTTTAATTATGTCAATAAAAGCTACTGAATTAAGAAAAAACAAGCCTCATCCAAATCTTAAAGCAATAGTAAAGCTAAAACTTGTTGATGCTAGAAATATGAAATAAAAACAGAATTTGATTGAAATATGCAGTAGGCCAGGCAGCATTTATGGAGAGAGAATTAACATTCCAAGTTGATGGTTTTTCATCGGATGAATGGTTATTGACCTGAAGCATGAACTCTGTTTCTCTTTCCACAGAGCTCTCATGGAAGGACTGAAATGCTAATCACACAGGACAACACATTTTTTTGAAAGTGTTGCTTTCTCAGTTTATGATAGACCACTTGAAGCTGAACAAATATAATTTCAGACTACTTATATCATGCAGGAGATGCACATAAAATTCTGGAGGAACTCAGCAGGCCAGGCAGCATCCATGGAAAAGGTTAAACAGTCAACGTTTCGGGACAAGACCCTTCATCAGGACTGGGGAGAAAAGATGAGAAGTTAGAACAAGAATGTGGGAGGGAGGGGAAGAAGTAGTACAAGATGGTAGGTGATAGGTGAAACTGGGGAGGGGCTGGAGAAGGGGGAATCTGATAGGAGAGGGTAGAAGATCATGGAAGAAAGGGAAAGAGGAGAAGCACCAGAGGGAGGTGATGGGCAGGGAAGGAGATAAGGTGAGAGAGGGAAATGGGAATGGGAATGGGAATGGTGAAGGAGGGGCAATTACAGGAAGTTCAAATTCTCATGTGAACTCCAATTTCTTGAACTTCCGATGAATATTGATTCTGGAATGTCGGTAATTGCCTCCCTCCCCCTTCACCATTCCCATTCATGACCTACTTGATTTGTGGAGCAACAAAAATGCCTTCCTTAATCTTGGGATCAGTTATTCTGATTTGAATTATGAACTTAACTTTAACTTCTGGTTTAAGGTGGTGCTTCCAAAGGCATGCAACAGCTTACTGGTAGTTCAAAAGCAAAGGAATTCAATTAAAACTATTATTAATAACACTTTTGAAAAGTACATTGTGGTAAACGATCACTGCACACAGTGAAGAAGCAAACAAAGGCAAAGTGGATTTGCAGGGTGCGCCCTGTTGGTGCGCTGCAAGATTGATGCATTGGAGTCGGAATGAACAATTGGAGGGGAGAAGACAGGACAGAGGAGTTCCGATGCCCGTCCAACTAACCCGGGTACGAGGTTACAAGCTGAATTGGAGAGGTCGAGAAAGACTTCTTCAGCAGCAAAATCCAGGTACAAAGCAAATCACTGGTTGGTGTGTTCAAGGCTTGGAGTGACATCCCGCGGCTAGGGCCGGTCCTAAAACAAGGTATAATACACTGTTTGTACAATCTAAATGCCGGCCTCTATAGACTGGAACAGCAGGGTGTCAAGAGTCAGGCAAGGTTGGATCATGCAGCAGGCCAGGCAGCATCTCTAGGAAGAGGTACAGTCGACGTTTCGGGCCGAGACCCTTCGTCAGGACTTCGTCTCGGCCCGAAATGTCGACTGTACCTCTTCCTAGAGATGCTGCCTGGCCTGCTGCATTCACCAGCAACTTTTATGTGTGTTGCTTGAAATTCCAGCATCTGCAGATTTCATCGTGCAAGGTTGGATCACTCTGGGCGCCAAGGCGACTTGCAGATGAGAATGGCTCCCCCAGCAGCGAACTCTAGGATTGGAGCGATTCGCCGCCAGTGGGGCCAGGTTGTAGTGCAAGGTTCAGACGATGTAAATGCCAGTCCAGATAGTCAGAAACCCTCTCTTTCCGCGACGCTAAGGCTGTGAGGCTGTTCTTCGTGTCTGCGAACTCTGCGGTAACTTGCCCAGTTTCAGGACATGACCTTTCTTCAGGAGCCTCGGTCTCGGCCCAAAACTGTTTATTCATTTCCATAGACGCTGCCTGACCTGCTGAGCTCCTCCAGCATTTGGTGTGTGTTGCTTTGAAACTAACATGATCAGGGTCTTTGCAATTATTGCACCTTGGCTGATACAAGATCTGTGTACTCGAGACAGATGGAAGGCCTGATGGAAATTCCCACCGATGAAGTATTTTTATTTATTTATTTTATTTAGTTGAGAGATACAGCACCGAACTGGCCCTTCCAGCCTAATGAGCCACACCATCCAGCAACCCACCGATTTAACCCTAGCCCATTCACAGGATAATTCACAATGACCAACTAACCTACTAACCAGTACACCTTTGGAAAGTAAAAGCACCCAGAGGAAACTCACGTGCTCTAGGGAAGATAGATAGATAGATATACTTTATTGATCCCGAGGGAAATTGGGTTTCGTTACAGCTGCACCAACCAATAATAGAGCATAAATATAGCAATACAAAAACCACAAACAATCAAACAACGATATGCAAACTATGCCAGGTGGAAATAAGTCCAGGACCAGCCTATTGGCTCAGGGTGTCTGACCCTCCACGGAAGGAGCTGCAAAGTTCGACGGCCACAGGCAGGAACAACCTCCCGTGACGCCCAGTGTTGTATCTCGATGGAATATGGCCGGAGTCCAACAGCAAATATCCGGTCTACAAATACGTTCCTCGATCATAATACGACCAGGATTGCACCATCCGTTGTTAACCAGAACAGTAAGCACCCAACTCCTTCACGCTTACCGCTCTCAGTGCACTTCCGGTCAGCCCGAACGGTCTGGAAGCCCTCCATGGAAAAGTTTTGGTCGGGTATATCCTCGTGCAGCCCCGTTTCAGTCAAACACATATCACTGCACTCCCAAAGTGTTCTCTGACTCCTGGCTCGCGCCGTCAACTCGTCCATTATATTACCCACCGAACTCCTCTTCTCCATAGGTCTCTGTTGTCTCGACCCGGTCCTCTTTCCTCGCCTTTGTGATCCCCCTCTGCATTGTCTGTGTGTTTTCCTCCAGATTTACAAACCTCTCATAGATGGTGTCAAAATGAACTTTGAACTCCGATGCCCCGAGCCATCAGAGTGTTACGCTAACCACTACGCTACCGTGGCGCCCTAAAGCCTTGCCGCAGAGTATCAAATGAAAGCTGAGGTAAGTGTTGTGCTGCAAGGGTGAAGCTGTGATTTCAGTACAAGATCACAACCTAAGATCACAGAACTAAGCCTAGGGATGCAACAAAGAATTTTAATGACACATTCAAAATTACAGCTAAGCCTCAGAAAATGCTACATTGGATGAAAGGTGGTTTAAGACATCCTGAAAACATAAAACATGTCCTATTAATTTGCTCTCTTTTCTTTTATTCATGCTGTTTTAATCCTAATACTACCATCCCACCTACTGTGGCAGTGTATAAAACACAAAACCACGTTCCACGTTCATGGAGCTTCAAAGAGCAATGTGATTAGAATTAAACAGCTTCAGTGGAGTTGTTTAGCATATAAGCTATGTAAATATTAAACAGCATCAAACAATAACCACCAACACAGCTTGGTACTGCAACTCCTCTGCTCAAGACCCAAAGAAATTTGGAGAGTTATGGACATTGCTCAGCACGTCACAGAAACCTGCCTCTCCCCCATGGACTCCACACTTCTTTCAGTCTTGGGAATGCAGCCAAGATAATCAAAGATCCCCTTCACCCTGGTATTATCTCTCCTCTTCCCCTTCCCATTGAGGAGAAGGTAGAAATGCCTGAAAGTACTAGACTCAGTGTCACTGAATGGACCTCATTTATGCTAAATTGGATGCTTAACCTTGTCATGGCCCTTGAACCTTACAGTCCTCATTGCTTTTCCTTCATACTACCTCGACGTACTGCAGCTATGAATGATCTTGATGGATCACTCTACCAAAGTACACATGACAATAGTAAACCAATCACTAATTAAATTTATCCTGGTAAACATATTTATTTTGAAAATGTTCTGCTACATGGAACATTTCTTAGATGCGTCTCTAATTATCCTCACTCAACAATTCTTGTGGATACTCTTTGGAGTTACATGCAGATCAGGCTGGCTGGGATTGGCTGATTTCCAGCTCCAAAGGGTTGTAGTGAAACCATTATTTTTATTAATCAGCAATTTTATGGCTTCATGGTCAATTTACCGAGCCTCTATTTGAATTTCAATTTTATTTAATTAACCAATTGGTTGACGAAACCCCTGAAATGCAAGTACAGCAGCATGTACAAAAATATAAAATGCTAGAAATACTCATCAATTTGGGTTGGATCTGTCAGAAGAGAAACAAGAGTCAGTGCTTCAGGTTTAGGACTGAGAAGGGTCTAGAGGATGTTTACAAGAATGAATCTGGGAATTAAAGGGTTAACATATGAGGAGAGTTTGATGGCTCTAGGCCAGTACTTTTGGAGTTTAGAAGAATGAGGGGAAGGGGAGATCTTATTAAACTTACTGAATATTGAAAACAACACACACAAAATGCTGGAGGAACTCAGCAGGTCAGGCAGCATCTATGGAAAAGAGTAAACAGTCGACGTTTTGGCCCAAGACCCGTCTTCTTGGCTGGAAGCATTGACTGTTTACTCTTTTTTATAAATGCTGCCTGACCTGAGTTCCTCCAGTATTTTGTGTGTGTTGCTTTGGAATTCTAGCATCTGCAGATTTTCTTGTATTTGTGAATATTGAAACGCCTTGATAGTAGACGTAGAAAGTATGTTTCCTATAGAGGAAGAGTCTAGGACAAGAGCACAGCCTCAGAATACAAGAACATCCCATTAGAACAGAAATGAGGAGGAATTTCTTTAGGCTAGAGAGTGGTCAATCTGTCGAATTCATTGCCACAGATGGGTGAGGAGGCCAAGTCACTGGGTGTATTTAAAGTGGGGGTGAATGGATTGTTAATTAGTAAGGACTTCAAATATTATGGGGAGAAAGCAAGAGAAGGAAGGTTGAGAGAAAAAAATAAATCAGCCATGAATGAATGTTGGAGCAAACTCATTTGACCAAATGGCCTAATTCTGCTTCTATGTTTTATGGTCTTATGGGAGCAAAGATTTGGGTTTCTCAAGTTTTCAGAGAATGGGAAGAGCCCACCAAGAGTGTTGGAATAGTCAGGTCTGGCGGTAAGAGCGGCAAGGGTGAAACTTTCGACAGCAGATGAGTTGAGGTATTGAAGGAGTAGTCACTTACACTGGGTTAAATGCAATGCATCATTTTTTCCCCAAACAGAAGGACATTTCACCAAGCACTTCACACCTCTGAAAGCTACCATTCCCTTGTGTGCTTAATTAACCCAACCCAACATGGGGTTACAATTTGCACTGGCTGCTGTTATGCATTGCCTGGTGATTAGATTGTATTTCCTTAATGTGCGATTGCCTTGCAGACTTAACTCTTTGAAATAGGTTGGGATCACTGAAGCCTCCACCTTGCCAAAGAAGTAGAAATTACAAGCACAGAGGAATCTTGTTATTTTTAATACTTTAACAAAACTAGATACAGTACTTATAAATCATCAAACAATGACAAGTTGAATCACTTGGGCACAGAAGGCTATGGGCCAAGTACTGGAAGATGCAATTAACAATAGATTAGTTTGCGTTGATATGATGGGCTCTTACGTTTTCTTACCTCCCCTGTGTCATCTCCTCCTTCCCTTTCTCCTATGATCCACACTCCTATCTTATCAGATTCCTTCTTCCCCAGCCCTTTACCTTTCCTACCTACCTGGCTTCACCTATCACCTTCTAGCTCTCCTCCTTTCCCTCCCCCACCTTTTATTTTGGTGTCTTCCCCCTTTCTTTCCAGTCCTGAAGAAGGGTCTCTGAAACGTTGACTGTTTATTCACTTCCATAGATGCTACCTGATATGCTGAGTTCCTCCAACATGCTGTGTGTGTTGCACATAGTGACCATGGTGGGACTGATGGGTGGAAATGTGTTTATTTCAGCACATGCCGTATTATAGTTAAGGAGGATGAATTTAGAACCTGGATCAGTACATGGAATTATGTGATCATCATTTCAAAAACCTGGACAGGACAGACGACTCAACTCTCATAGGTTTTGTTGCTTTAGACTTGATAAAGAGGGAGGTCCTCCAAGAGGACCACACCCTTGTCATGGTTTGAGGGTCTGGGTACCTCAATGATCCAGGGAACTATGCTGGTTGGAGTCAGGTCTTTATGATTTGGCTCTTTATAGGGTCACCCATGCCAAACAGGTCAAAGGATTGAGGCTGGAGTAAGAGTGGTCTATCATACTCCAGGTTCGGGGGTTCAGCTCAGAGCTAACGACCCTGACTGGTAAAACAAAATGGTTATGGAAACAGCAAAGAAGAATCCTTCTACTTTTGAGTGTGACAGCATTCCTGAGTGTCCACCCTGGATTTGGATGAATACCAGTAGTGAAAAGCGAGAGGAAGCTACTGGCATGATGAAGGAAGCTCTGAACACTGCCAGAGATGGAAGACCTTCATTGCTGCCCTAAATGCCAGATTCATAATGGACAGTAAGTAGGAGAGGGGGATAAAGGAGATGGAGATGGAGGGGTTGCAATACTGATCAGGGAGAATGTCAGGGCAGTACTCAGAAGCCAGATACTGGAGGGCTAATCCACAGAGGCAATCGGTATGGAGCTCAGAAAGATACAATTACACTACTCGGATTATACTATAAGCCCCCCCTCCCACAACAGCTACTGAGGGTTGGAGGGACAGATATGTGGACAGATTATGCAAAAGAACAGAAACGACAGGGTTGTTACAGTGGGGGCTTTGAATAAAACCATAAGATATAGGAACAGAATTAGACTATTTGGCCCATCAAATCTGCTCTGCTATTTCCATGGCTAGTCCATTTCCCTCACAAACCCATTCTCCTGCCTTCTCCCCATAACCTTTCACGCCCTGACTAATCAGGAACCTATCAATCTCCACCTTAAATACACCCAGTGACCAGGCCTCCACAGCCATGTGTGGCAATGAATTCCACAGATTTACCACCCTAGTATTTCCTAGTATTGACTGGAACTTTCTTAGTACCGGAGGCTTAGATGGAATGGGATTTCTTCAGTGCATCTTAAAGGGATTCTTGGAACAGTGTAGGGGAGAGAAAAGAGTACAAATTGTGATAGGATAGGGGAGGTGATGAGGGGTGTTGACTGGGAACAGCTACTGTGAGACAAGTCCACATCTGATATGTGGAAATTGTTGAAAGACTAGCTGATCAGATTTCAAGATCAACATGTTCTGGTAAGGATTAAGGAAAAAGCTAGTAAGGTAAGGAAACATCAGATGACCCAAGAGGTCCTAAATTTAGTCAGGAAGGAAAAGGAAATATGCATAAGCTTTATAGATCTAAAATCAGACTGGGCCCTTGTGGAATATAAAGGCAGCAGGAAAGTGCTCAGGCAGGCAAATAGGAAGGCTGAAAGGGGCCATGAAATGTCCTCGGTGAGCAGGATCAAGGAGAATCCCAAAGCACTCTATACTTACATTCAGTGGCCACTTTATTATGTCTTCTCTCTTTGGCTGTCCATTGATTTCGATGTTGACTGAGGCCTGGGCAAGGTTTTATGGAAGACTGGCAGTTGCCAATGCAGCAAGTCTCCCCTCTCCGCGCCACCGATGTTGTCCAAGGGAAGGGCCTAGTATTATGAACACCTGCTCATTAATGCAAATATCTAATCAGCCAATCGTGTGGCAACAGCTCAATGCATAAAAGCATGCAGACATGGTCAAGAGCTTCAGTCATTGTTCAGACCAAACATAAGAATGGGGAGGAAATGTGACCGAAGTGACTTTGACCGTGAAATGATTGTTGGTGCCCCACAGGTTTGTTTGAGTATCTCAGAAACTGCTGATCTCATGCGGTTTTTACACACAACAGTCTCTAGAGTTTGTAGACAATAGTGTGAAAAACAAAAAAAAAACATCCAGTGAGCAGCAGTTCTGTGGACGAAAACATCTTATTAGTGAGGGAGGTCGGAGGAGAATGGCCAAACTGGTTCAAGCTGACAGGAAGATGACAGTAACTCGAGTAATCACACATCACAACAGTGGTGTGCAGAAGAACATCTCTGAATGCACAACACATCGAACCTTGAAGAGGATGGGCTACAGCAGCAGAATACCACAGGAGGTACCTAATAAAGTGGCCACTGAGTGTCTATTAAGAGAGGCTCAAACTAGAGAGAGTAGGTCCACACTAGCATAAATGAGGGAATTTGCACTTGGAGCGGCTCAGCAAGTACAAAGTAGGACAGCACTCCATGTTCCTGGGTTTCCAAGGAGAAGGATTTGGAGGACAGTGAAAGCAGAGTGGGGCATACTAATGTACTGGAACATTCCGAAATCGAGGAGGAGTTAGTGCTGGGTCTTCTAAAAAGCATTAAGGTGGATAAGTCTCCAGGGCCTGATGGTAAAATCCGAGAATATTGAAAGAAGCAAGCGAGAAGTTTTGGCAAATATCTTTGTGCCTTCACTGGTAACAGGTGAGTTTCCAGAGACCAGAGAATAGCAAATACTGTACCTTTGTTCAAGGAAGGAAATAGGGGTAATCTAGGTAACTACAGGTCAGTGATTCTCACATGAGTAGTAGGGCGGCTATTAGAAAGGAAATTGGGGATAGATTTCTGCACATTTAGAAAGGCGTGGCCTACTTAGGGACAGTCAGCATATCTGTGTGGAGTAGGTCATGCTGTAAAAACTTGATCAAGATTTTTGAGGAGGTGACAAGCAGATTTGATGCTTCAGGCAGTAGATTTTTTTCTTTGTGGACTTTAGTAAATCATTTAGTAAGGTCCATCATGGTAGGTTGATTCAAAAAGTAAAGATGCACAAGAACCAGGCTGAATTCCACCCCTCCACACCCCCAACAACCACTACTTTATCAATTCCTGTCAGTCACCTTATGTACAGACACTCCTGAGCCTAACATCACTTTATGGACATGTAATCAATCTATGTACTTTATACTTTATACTTTATACTTTATTGTCGCCAAACAATTGATACTAGAACGTAGAATCACCATAGCGATATTTGATTCTGCACTTCCCGCTCCCTGGATTACAAATCGATAGTAAATATTAAAACTTTAAATTATAAATCATAAATAGAAAATAGAAAAATGGAAAGTAAGGTAGTGCAAAAAAACCAAGTTGCAGGTCCGGATATTTGGAGGGTATGGCCCAGATCCGGGTCAGGGTCCGTTCAGCAGTCTTATCACAGTTGGAAAGAAGCTGTTCCCAAATCTGGCCGTACGAGTCTTCAAGCTCCTGAACCTTCTCCCGGAGGGAAGAGAGACGAAAAGTGTGTTGGCTGGGTGGGTCGTGTCCTTGATTATCCTTGCAGCACTGCTCCGACAGCGTACGGTATAAAGTGAGTCCAAGGACGGAAGGTTGGTTTGTGTGATGTGCTGTGCCATGTTCACGATCTTCTGCAGCTTCTTTCGGTCTTGGACAGGACAACTTCAATACCAGGTTGTGATGCACCCCAGAAGAATGCTTTCTGCGGTGCACCTATTATTGAGGGTTTTAGGGGACAGGCCAAATTTCTTCAGTTTTCTCAGGAAGTAAAGGCACTGGTGGGCCTTCTTGGCAGTGGACTCTGCTTGATTGGACGAAGTCAGGTCATTTGTTATATTGACCCCGAGGAACTTAAAGCTTTTGATACATAAGCTACCTTACATATTTATATTCATGGTGTTTTTTGTTATTGTGTTCCTTATCTTATTGCATGGGTGGCAGGGTGGAGAAAGATCTCTATCAAAGTAGGAGCAAGGCACTCCTTCCCTCCGCTAGCCGGCAAGCTGGGCAAAGTGTGGCATCTGCAGTACTTAGCACCACAATCAGACTCATGTGAAGCTTGGAAACAGGTGGTGAATGGTCATATGAGAAGCTGGTGCATATTACGAGTCCTGGTTATGCGACCACTGATGCCAGGCAAACAATCTCTGAAGAGTATTGATAATGGCTGTGTCATAGTGGGGGCGCTGGGAGTGGGACCCAAATGCAAGACACAGACACTGAAGAACAAGGAACAGGACTAGGTTAGTCAAGAAAACAAGGGAAGTGGGGAAGAAAGGACACTGGATATGACACAGGCCCTGGATGAGACAAGGATACAGGGCCTGGACTAGGACTTGACTAGGATAGCGGAACCAGGACGTGGAACTTGGAACTAGGAGCCTGGGGTTGGACTCTGAGCCAGAGACTGGACAAGGACCCAAAACCTGGGTCTTGACTCGGGCTCGGACCCCGGATCCAGGCGAAGACATGACAAGGCTTGGGTTCCTTGAGATGAGGACATGATGAGACTTGGGTTCCTCGAGGTGTGAGAGTACATTGAGGCTTGGGTTTGGACACCAAGCCAGACACTGGCCAGAACCTGGGACTTGACTTGGGCTTGGAGTCCAGAACTTGGCGAGGACAAGACATGGCTACAGGATGAGGAGAGGCAACAGGACTGGACGTGAGACTCCTGGACAGGACAAGGGAAACCCAGCACAGGTCGAGGGAACCCTAGCACCGGGCTGGGCGAGACACATGGACAAGACGAGAACACAAAGCCACGGCTTGGACAGGACAACGTTCTTAGATCGCGGCTAGGACTGGATGAGACCCCAGAGCCTTGACTTGGTCGAGGGAGAGACAGGAACATGGAACACACAGCCGGGACCCCTCCTTGGAAAGAGGACGTAGGGCCGGGACTCATACACAGAACACAGAGCCAGGACCCCACCTTGGGTACAGGACATAGAGCCAGGACTCATTACACAGAATGCAGAATACGACGAGACGGTTCCTAACACAAGGCAGTGGCAGACAGCCGGACCTACCTAGCGAAGGTGTGGACACAGACGGTTCCCAGCACTAGGTAGTGGCAAACGGCCGGACCTACCTAGCAGAGGCATGGACACAGATGGTTCCCAACACTAGATAGCAGCAAACAGCCGACCTCCCTAGTGAAGGCACGGACACAGAGCCGGTTCAAAACAACAATAGACAGTTCCTTATCTTGCTCCGGTGATGGAACTTGACAGCAGTGCAGGCAAGGTTTACAGGCGAGGCGAGGCAACAGAAGGAAGAGGAAGGGGAAGGGAAGGGATACAAACAGGGGGTATGGACTGGAACAATCCAGCAGCCAGAGGCTGAATCCTGAAGCTATTTATGAAGCCAGCCCAAACGAGAATCAGCTGCCTCAACAGAAACGGCGGAAAACCGGAAAACCTGGAATAAGGAACATGGACCAGACCATGACAGGCTGGGGTCATCCATCTTGTAAAGACCCTGCTCAGAAGAAGACAATGGCAAACCACTTCTGTAGAAAATTTGCCAAGAACAATCATGGTCGAAGACCATGATCGCCCATGTCAAACCACAATATATTGTGTTTTTTCTTTTCTGTGCTGCCTCAGATCCAGAATAACAATTACTTCATTCTTCTTCACACTTGTGTACTGGAAATGGTACTAAACAATCTTGAACTGTGAGTTTGGGTTCAGAATTAGCTTGTCCATACAAGACAGAGTAGGGGTGGAAGGCAGTTCTTCTGGCTGGAGTCTGTGACTAATGGTATTCTGCAAGGATTGGTGCTGGGACATCTATTTGTGATAAAGATCAAAGATCTGGATGAAAGCAACATGTTTGTGGATGACACCAAGATCTGTGGAGACAGTGTAAAGGACTATCAAAGAAAACAGCAGGATATAGATCAATTATAGATATGGACAGAGAAGTGGCAGATGGCATTTAATTTGGCAAGGTGTTGCATTTTGGGAGCTCAAATGAAATTAAAAAGTACACAGTTAATATACAGTTAATGGTAAACCTTTTATTAGCATTGAGGTACAGAGGGATCTTAGGATCCAGGCCTATAATACACTGAAAGTGGCTAAGCAGGTGAGTAAAATGGTAGCAAATGCATTGGGTGGAATGCTGAGTATAAAAGTAAGGAAGTAATGGAGCAGCCATATAAATCATTATTCAGATTGCACTTGAAGCTTTGCATACAGTTCTGGTTGGCCACCCCCCCCCCCCCGCACCCCCGCCCCCCCACCCCCCCATTGAAGGAAGGATGTGAAGACTGTAGAGAGGGGGATGAAGAGGTTTATTTACCAGGATGCTGCCTAGACTAGAGGGTATGAGCTCTAAGGAAAATTTTGTCAAAATCAGATTGTTTTCCCTAGAGTGTTAGAGTCTGAAGGAGAGCTGATAGAGATTTTTAAAATTATGACAGGAATAAATAGGGCAGACAGCCAGAATCTTTTCCCCAGGGTAGAAATATCAAGCACCCAGAGAATGTGTTTTTTAAGGATAGGGGCAGGAGGGAGAGTTTAAAAGTGACATGAGGGGGTGATTTTTTTAATGCAGGGGGTGGTAGGACCCTGGAATAGTTTACCTGGGTAGTAGTGGAATCAGCAGTTTGGTGGAGTTTAAGAGGCTCTTAGGCAGAGACATACTGTAAGAATGGAGGGATATGAATAATACACAAGAGGATATTTATTTATTGAGATACAGAGTGGAAATGGCCCTTCGAACCCTTTAGGTCACACTGCCCAGCAACCCTGACTTAACTCAAGTCTAATCGTGGTACAATTTACAATGACCAATGAACCTACCAACCGGTACGTCCTTGGAATGTGGGAGGAAACTGGAGCACCCAGAGGAAACCCATGTGGCCACAGGGAGAACCTACACACTCCTTACATACAGTGGCAGGAAACTGGCATTAAGTTTGGCCTAACACCATAGGCCGAATGGAGAGTCCAATGTTGTTCTGCTCTTTGCGTAAGAGATCAGGTCCTAGGGAAAATTTTGAGGGTAGCCCAGCAGAGCTGCTGCCTCACAGTTCCAACAACCCAAGTCCGTCCTTGACATCTGGTGCTGTCTGTGCAGAGTTTAAACATTCTCCCTGAGACTGCATAGGCTTCTTCTGGGTGCTCAAGATACATCCACATCCCAAAAACATGCCACTTAACATGTCAATTGCCTTAACACGCAGATGAGTGGTAAGATTTGCAGAGAGTTAATGGGAGTGTGGGGACCATGAAATGTATTTTTTATATAAAAGGACTGATGCAAAAATTAAACACAAGGAATTCTGCAGATGCTGGAAATTCAAGCAACACACATCAAAGTTGCCGGTGAACGCAGCAGGCCAGGCAGCATCTCTAGGAAGAGGTACAGTCGACATTTTGGGCCGAGACCTTTCGTCAGGACTAACTGAAGGAAGAGCTAATAAGAGATTTAAAAGTGGGAGGGGGAGGGGGAGATCCAAAATGACAGGAGAAGACAGGAGGGGGAGGAATGGAGCCAAGAGCTGGACAGTTGATTGGCAAAAGGGACATGAGAGGATCATGGGACAGGAGGCCCAGGGAGAAGGAAAAGGGGGAGGGGGGGAAAAACCCAGAGGATGGGCAAGGGGTATAGTCAGAGGGACAGAGGGAGAAAAAGGAGAGAGAGAGAGAAAGAATGTGTGTATATAAATAAATAATGGATGGGGTACAAGGGGGAATGGGGCATTAGCGGAAGTTAGAGAAGTCAATGTTCATGCCATCAGGTTGGAGGCTGCCCAGACGGAATATAAGGTATTGTTCCTCCAACCTGAGTGTGGCTTCATCTTTACAGTAGAGGAGGCCGTGGATAGACATATCAGAATGGGAATGGGATGTGGAATTAAAATGTGTGGCCACTGGGAGATTCTGCTTTCTCTGGTGGACAGAGCGTAGGTGCCTTCTTTCTCTGGCGGACAGAGCGTAATGCAAAAATTAGGGTGATAGAGTAGAGACAGGTCTCTACCAAAGGAGGTGTAAGGCGCTCCATCCTTTCGCTATCCTGCAGGTCACCCTTGGACAAGGTGTAGCACCTGCTTAGATCTACCCGGATCAAGGTCCCACAAAGCCATAGGAGAAATTGGTGGATGGCTGTATGAGCAGTTGGTGCACATCACAAGTCCTGGTTATGCAACCACTGACACCAGGCAGACAATTTCTGAAGAGTATTGATAATGACTGGGGTCACCAGTCTTGTAGAGACACTGTCCAGAAGAAGGCAATGGCAATCCACTTCTGCAGAAGACTTCACCAAGAGCAATTGTGGCCATGCGTAGACCATGATCACTCACTTAATACAACACGGCACAGAATGACAAAATGTCAAAACAGATGGTGAGTGGTTAGCACAGACATGGTGGGCTGAAGGGTCTGTGCTATGCTGTTTCTCTATGATTCAATAAAAGGGATTGCAGCACACACAAAATGCTTGAGGAACTCAGCAGGCCAGGCAGCCTCTATGGAAAAGAGTAAACCATCGATGATTTGGGCTGAGACCCTTCATCAGGACTGTGATCCAATGTCGTAAGGAAATATGATAAGTATCTTACAATTGGTCCCACCATTATGTATTTTCAAATCACCAATTTAAACAAAATGATCATTTATTTTGTTTTATTTAATACAAAATAAATAACTGATCTGACTGTGATCCAAATATCACCCATATTTAAATAGTTGTATGGTAGGTTTCAAATAGAAAGCAGAGGTCACTGGGAATCAAAATATCAAATTTTGTAAACAATGTGAGGATAAAAACATTTTCCTCCCTGAAATATATTAACCTAAGTTTTTTTTACTGTTATTGTGTCTTCTCCTGTCTGAACGCTGAAGCATGAAACCATTGTGTTTACACCAGCTGAATTTCTCCTGACAAAATATTCCCAGGAGCCAGTGGAGATGTTGCAAACTTTCCTCTATCTTCCTGATAAACTCTTGTCATGACAGAATCCAGGACAGCATGTCTGTTTTGACTATTCCAAACAAACACGGTTCACCTGCGATCAAATCAAGACTTTCACATTTAGCATGTAGGCATGTGGTGACCAGTTTTACCTTACAAGCGGTTAGACTGTGATTTCCCAGCCTTCTTGATCTCTGGATCAATTTTGATTGTCTTTGACGTTTGACTTGCATAGCAGACAATTCAGCTGTGCTGAGGCAAACACCTTGACATCAATATGAGGCAAAATGCCTGAGTGCATTAACTTCTCAAAAAACTGACGAGCTATGTGAATGCAATTAACTTGTTAGCTTAAGCAACTTGCAACTCCATGGGGAATCAAATGTTTTCTTCACTCCCACTATCATAATCATCAGAGAGCACATTTGTGGATCAGTCATGTCCTCAAGCAAGTACAAAATGATTTCTTTTAAATTGTTGCAAACAGAAGGATAAATGCTCTGTTTTTTAGGTCTTTGATGACAGCCTCATGATCAAAGACCCCACCCGCCCTGAGAATTCTGTCCTCTTCCCCTTCATGTTAGGCAGAAGATACAAAAGCCTGAAAGCACACACTACCAGGATTAAGGACTGTTTCTGTCCTGCTGTGAGAAAACTATTAAACAGTTCCTGAGTAAGTTGTCGCTCATCTTCAGTAGCACCATCGTAAATAGTTCCTGAGGACGATATGATGAATACTTTACCTCACAATCTACCTCATTGTGACCTAGCGGTTTAAGATGGGACCAAAGGCAAGGGTCTGGTTTTTTCTGCTCGCTGCTCTGTGACGTTTGCTCCACTCTTCGCTGCACTGAGGCCCAGGCTGAGTCTGTGGGCCTACTCTGGCTGCTTCGGGCTTCGTGTCCGTGAGCTCCGCGAAGATTTGCTCTGCCATGTGGTGAACTGAGGCTGAGGGCTACGGACAGGCTCTGGCTGCTCCGGGCTTCGTGTCCGTGAGCTCCGCGAAGATTTGCTCCGCCGTGTGGTGAACTGAGGCTGAGGCTATGGACAGGAGCCGGCCACTCCGGGCTTCGTGTGTATGGACTCATTTTCATTGTGAATGCTGTTGCTTACTTCTATTGTGTGCATGATTTGTGCTTTCTTCCCCCCTCTCTACATATGGGGTGTTTGTTGGTCTTTTTTTTAACGGGTTCTTTTGGGTTTCTTGTTTTGTGGCTGCCTGTAAGGAGACGGATCTCAAGGTTGTGTAATGTATACCTACTTTGATAATAAATGAACTTTGAACTTTGAACCTTATTGTCTTGTACAAATTCAAAGTATTATTGTAATAAATAGAGTGGTAGAAGGCCATTGAAGATTTTCACCATACCCCAACATATGTGGCAAATAACAAACCAATTCAATTTAAACTTCCTTCATCTTCTACTTATATAGGATCTTTATTGTAGTAAAGTGTCCCTTGCTGCACCAGAGGAGAGCTGTCAATCAGAAAATGATGGCAAACCATTCAGGGATGTGTGAAGTATTAGGGCAGATGACCAAATGGACACAGTCCAGTCCAGTGAGGACACAGCCTGCCCTACTACTGACAACATCAACAGGAGGCACTGCCTCATGAAATTGGCGGCCATTGTTAATGACCCTCACACTCATGCCTCTCTTTGCTGCTACCAACAGGCAGGAAGTGCAGAAACCTGAAGTCCCACAACATTCTGTTCAGGAACAGATACTTTCTTCTAGTTTCTTCTTTGTAGCAACCCGCACAAACCTAATCTTATCTCAGCAATGGAACGCTACGCACTACAACACTACACATACTCTTGCACTGCGACTTGTCTCTCTCTTCTTTCCTTTCACTAATGTCTTGTTTTTGCACAGTCTTTTCCTCTCTCCCTTCAGTGTTTTGAATTATTTATGTATAGTTTATATTCTGTGTGTAGTCTGTAGCTACATGCCTGCAAAGCTGCTTCAAGCAAATCTTTCATTGTACCAGTGTACATGGCAACATACTTGACTTGACTTGACAAATGCTTGTTCGAAGAGTTATATCAATGAGGTGAGAGACGTAGAGATGCAGAAAGGTGATTGGGGTGAAAGGCTGAGATAAAACTGTTAGCTTTTGAAGGCTATGGCTGTCAGTGATGGGAGTCTTATGTTCAACAAAGAACAGAATAACAGCTGGAATATCTCAAGTGGTAGGAGATACCAATAGAGAAGGCAAAAACCATTGAGGGATTTAGAAGCAAGACTGAGGATCTCAGAGTGAGGAAACCACAATCAAGAGAAAATCTGCAGATGCTAGAAATCCAAGCAACACACACGTAATGCTAGAGGAACCCAGCAGGCCAGGCAGCATCTATGGAAAAAAGCACAGTCGACATTTCGAGTCGAGATCCTTTGGCAGGACCCTATGGAAAAAAGGACAGTCAACGTTTCAGCCCAAAACATCGACTGTACTTTTTTCCATAGATGCTGCCTGGCATGCTGAGTTCCTCCAGCATTTTGTGTGTGTTGCTTAGAGTGAGGTACTGGCCCACATGTTGTTGCTCTGGCAATATTCCCCATTTATGTCCTGTAGTTCACTTTAATGAAGGCCAGCCACTGTTAATGAACAGGCTTCTTTTTTTACAGACACCCTTATGTTGCTTTGTCTATTCATTGGAAAGTACAGAAAAATCACTCAATATGGTAGTCATCCCTCCACAGCATTGTAATAAATGGCATCACGAGCACATAAGACTGACAAGAAAGAACAATTACTAAAATTGGGCAGAGCAGACGTGTTCTGCCATTCCTCAGAATGATGGTCTGTGTATAACCAAGGGGCAGCCAGTACACTAATAACTGTTTTAGCTGTGCAGATGTCATACCATCGGTAAACTGGTTTGTTACTGTCACAGCTCCATCATGGGCACTAGCCTCCCCAGCATTGATAACTCCTTCAAAAGAAGATGGCATCCATCATTAAGAACCTCCATCACATGCCCTCTTCTCACTTAGGAGGAGACACAGGAGCCTGAAGACACACACTCAATGTTTCAGCTTCTCCTCCTCCACCATCAGATCACTGAATGGACAAGAATACTACCTCACTCGTTTTGTTTGCTCTCTTTTTACACATTTATTGTAACTTATATTTATTTTAATTATTGCACATTGTAATGCACTGCTGTCACAAAACAACAAATTTCAAGACGAATGCTAGTGATATTATATCTGATTCTGATACCAAGGAACAGTGAAAAACTTGCCTTGTAGTCTGTTCATACAGATCAATTCATTACATTAATGCATTGAGTTTGTATGAGGTTCAAAGACAGGAATACCAAAATTCAGAGTTAGCATTGAGGGTGTTCTGCAGTTTTGGAGATATAATCCTTTGTATAAGACAATAATCTGTAGCCTCACCCCCTTTTTTGTCTGTTGTCTCGTCTCACCTTACAATCCCCTTCACTACTTCCACTTCCATGGTTTTGGCATCTTGATCTTCAATACACTTAATCACATTATTGCCAAGGTCGTTGACTGTGGAGTTCTCTCCTTTGATTGGCATGCTAACAGGAGAAACAGATGCAATGATGCCTTTTTAACAAAGGCTAAGGAGGTGGCCCTGAAAATCCTGGCCAATTTTTATTCCCCAACCCATATGAACAGGTCATTTGTACAGGAAGGTTAATGGGACTCTGCACTACAGAAATTGATCATTTAGTTGATTACAATCAGCCATTCACCAACAAGATTCATTGACTGTTAATAATTAGGGTGTTTTGAGGCTGCTAAGGACACCTTTTAAAGACAATCCTTTCTCAGATTCACAAACTTCATGATATAGCAGTTACATGGAGAACAAATAGTTCTTAATTTGCAATCAAGCAACAGTAACTCATTAATCAATGAAATCCATTCCTCAAAGGTCGATCTCACTCATTTTGACATCGTGTTGAAAATAAATCAAACTCCTAATATTAATGTTCCACCATCTAATCTCACATCACATGCTAATAAATGTGGTTACAATTAAAGCACCGATTTCCTTGATCCCCACCACTGAACTTTATCTTTTTCATTCATAAATCTCAGGGTGTGCTGGCAGAAATAGATTTGAACCACTTATCATTGTTGGACTGTCATATTTTCTCCTGGTTAGTTAATATCTGAGAACTGGTATAAGTTGGGGGTGTGAGTGTGGTGATTCTGCATTTGGGCCTAGTGATGTAATTCTGCAGTGAATCAAGAATTAAACAGGTTCTGCTGCTAACCTTTGGCAGGATTTGAAAATGCATTAATATTCTAACACCTGAATGAGTTGTCAATAGATGTGTAAACACAAGAAATTCTGCAGATGCTGGAAATCTAAAGCAACACATACAAAATGTTAGAGGAACTCCGCAGGTCAGTCTTCATCTATGAAATGAATAAACAGTCGACGTTTCGGGCCGAGGCCCTTCTTCAGGACTGGAAGAAAGGAGAAGGACACCAGAATAAAGGGAGGCTAGCTAAAAGGTGATAGGTGAAGCGAGGTGGATGGAAAATGTAAAGGCTGGGGAGGGAGGAATCTGATTCGAGAGGAGAATGGAAATGGGAGAAAGGGAACCAGAGCAAGGTAATAGACAGGTAAGAGGGTATAGTGGTGAATAGAAGAAGAGGGAAGGGAGAGAGGAAAATAAATTTTCTTAGAAGGAAAAATCGATGTTCATGCCATCGGGTTGGAGGTTACCCAGACAGAATATGAGATGTTGCTCTTTCACCCTGAGAAATCATGGCACAAGAGGAGGCCATGGACTGACATGTCAGAGCAGGAATGGGTATCAGAATTAAAGGGTTGGCCACTGGGAAATTCCACTTCCAGTAGATGGAGCAGAAGTGTTCGCCAAAATTGTCACCCAGTTTATGACAGGTCTCGCCGGTGCAGACGAGGCAACATTGGGAGCACAGGATTCCATAGATGATCCCAACAGATCTGCAGATGAGGTGTTGCTCCACCTGGAAGGACAGTTTGGGCCCCTGAATGGACGCGAGGGAGGAGGTGAATGGGCAGGTGTAGCACTTTAGCCACTTGAAGGGACGAGTGCCTGGTGGGAGATTAGTGCAGAGCAACAAATAGACAAAGGAATTGCAAAGGGTGCGATCCCTGCAGAAAGCGCAGATTTGGAGCGGGGTGGGAAGATAAAAATTTGGTTGGTGGTTGGATCCCTTTGGAGAAGGTGGAAGTTGTTGAGAATGATGTGCATATGGTGGGAGATAAGGACAAGAGGAACCCTGTTAAGGTGAGGGAGGGGGAGGATGGGGTGAGCGCAGATGTCCAGCAAATGGAGGAGATGTGGGTCAGGCCAACATCAATGGTGGAGGAAGGAAAACCCTGTTCTTTGAAAAAACTCTGATATCCTGGAAAGGAAATCCTTATCCTGGAAATAGATACAACAGAGACACTGAGAAAAGGGAATAGCATTTTTACAGGATACAGGGCAGGAAGACGCGTAGTCAAGAATAATATACCCTCCGCTACAGCCCTATACATTTCTGCTATCTGGCTTCAACTATCACCTTCTAGCTTGTTCTCGTTCCCCTCCCTGCTCCCTTTTATTCTGGCATCTTGCCCCCTTCCTTCTCAGTCCCGAAGAAGGGTCTCAGCCTGAAAAGTCACCTCATTTCCATAGATGCTGCCAAACCTGCTGAATTTCTCCAGCATTCTGTGTGTTTCAATAAGTGTGTGTTGCTCAGAGAGAAGGGTGGGAAAATGTCATGAGGATAGTCCTCATTGAAGGAGAAATTCTGTAATTCTTTAATAATACAAGCATCTCTGTACCAATCAAGTGAAGTTTTTCATCAACCCTTTTCCACTCCCTTCTAAAAGAGGGAACCTGTATTTATGAAGCCCTTTTCACATTCTCGGACAGAGCCAAAGAAATTCTAGAAATACTCGCACCACTAGGTTCAGGAACAGTTATTACCCCTGAACCATCAGGCTCTGGAACAAAGGGGTCAACTCCACTTAACTTCACTTGTCCCACCATTGAAATGTTCGCCCAACCTATGGACTCACTTTCAAGGACTCTTCATCTCATGTTCTTGATATTTATTGCTTATTTATTTATATTATTGTTTCTTCTTTTTGAATTTGCACTGTTTGTTGTCTTCTGCTCTCTGGTTGAACGCCCTAGTTGGGTGGTCTTTCATTGATTCTGTTATAGTTATTATTCTATACATTTATTGAGTATGCCTACAAGAAAATGAATCTCAAGGTTGTATATGCTGACATATATGTTGTTTGACAATAAAATTTACTCTGAACTTTGAGATCAGGTAGTGTTTGCAGAGAACGAAAGGTTCAAAAGTTCAAAATAAATTTATGATCAAAGTATCTGCCACCATACACAGTCTTGAGATTCATTTTCTTGCCAGCATTCACAGTAGAACAGAGAAATAACAATGGAATCAATGAAAAACTACACGCAAAGACTGGCAAGTACCCAGTGTGCAAAAGCAGGGTTAACATTTCAGATTGATAATCTTTTATCATCGTTACAAAATCTTTCTCCCAGTTTTCAGAACCTAATGCCTGGTGAAATGGGCTTACAAAGTTTCCTTCTGTCTTGAGCCTGTGAAATCCTTTTCCAACAAGCACTGTTCAGATTATGGATGACTGAACATACACCAGCCACAAATTGACATAATCATTCAGAAATGCCTTTACAATGGGCTGTGTGGGATATATTCAATGTTTTGCCATTGACACCATCTACCCAAAGGATTTATGTACAGCACCACTTCAGACATTTCAAAACTCACCACAAGCAGAGTTTTATTCCCCATTTTTGAACTGTTTTGAAACTTACTACAGCTAACAACAAAGCTGAAGTACATTTTCCTCCTTTATAGTGAATATAACATAGTCCATCAAAGAACAGAGAACATAAGGATGGTTTCCATGGATACATTTTCTAACTAACTTTAATGAACAGATGAAAATGAGCCCCATTTTATTTAACTTTTACATTCCTCGGTTTTGATCTTTTTATATCTCTATAAATTTAACATACTTGCTTTGTTTAAGGCTAGCAATCATTATTATGAATTATGAAAGAAAGCCATTTTCCAGACCTCTGAAGAAACTACTCCTCATTCCACTGCCTATACACAATGCTTTTTAAATGATCCTTTTTCAAATATTTATCCAATTCCTTTTTAAAAAGCTATTACAGTTTCTGCTTCCATCTTGGATTATGGACAGGCATCAAAGTAGTAACTACTCTTTCAATAAAATATCCTGGCCATTCTCTTCTTTTCCTAATTGGCTTAAATAAATCTGGACAATTTTAGTCTCTCTCGCTTACAAACACACAGACATACATGCATGCATGCATACATACTGTTCTGTGCAAAAGTCTTTGGTACATATATATATATATAGTTAGGGAGCCTAAAACTTTTGCACAGTACTGTAGTAATTGTATGTATTGCACTGTATGGCTGCTGCAAACAAAAACACATTTCATGATATTTAAGATAAGATAACGCTTTATTTATCCAGAAGGAAATTAATGTTGCAATGTTGCTCAGTCAAAAATATATACCTTAAAATATAAAATGTAAGCATTGAGGTACGAAAGAAATACCAAATGTACATATGAGTGACGATAGGTCTGAATCTGATGTGGGTCTCTCCTGTGGACTGAGAGTGAGAAGGGTGCAGGGAGAGGGAAATCATGGTTGGGAAAAGGGGAAGAGAGAGGGGAGGGAGCGGGAAGCACCAGAGAGACATTCTGTAATGATCAATAAACCAATTGCTTGGAATCAAATGACCATGCCTGGTGTCTCAGGGCTGGGTGTGTCTGTACCTGCGTCACCCTCTTCCCCTGGACTCCTTCTCTACCACCTGTCCCAAACCCCTCCCGTGGAACTTCACCCCCCACTATTCCCAACAGCCTTTGCACATGCGTGCACGTGCGTGCACACACACACACACACACACACACACACACACATATACACACACACACACAACAATCAAATCGTAACTGTACAGATAGAATCATTTACTAGAAATAAAATCCCACTTTCAGATACTTTAATTATAATTGTGAAAATTATGGCTTAGTCTTCATCAAAAGATTAAATAGGCAAAGTAAGTCTTGTGTCTGGCTAGATTGTTTATTTCCTTTATGATGGAGTGGATCCATAAAAACTCAGATAATGGACTCTTTTAATGCAAAATACGATTAGGAGTGTTGGACCTGTGAGTAAAATCAATATGACAATATTGCCTAGGGATATAAATGTATAATATTTTTGGGAGGGATATAATCACTCCCTCTCCCAGGGGCTACCATTGCTTGCTAATTACTTCAGGAGGCCTCTCCTATCACTGAAACGCTGTTGACATTGCAAATCTTGCAGACACATAACGATCATTATGAATTGCTCAGAATTTGACAGGCACTAGAAGATAATGTAATTGTTTTCAAACATCAGAAACAGACATATCTGGCTAAAAACCTAAAATTAATGAATACATGCTTTCATGCCTGGAACTTCTTTGATGTGGTGCATTGAAAGACTGAGTTCTAAACAGTGGGTTTCTTATTGTACCATTCTATTTCCAAAAAACGATCTATCTGTGGAATGCTGAATATATTACAATGATCTACCTTGTGGATCTTTTAAGGAACAGGTTACGTGGGCCAGATAAATATTTCTATTTGGTGCTCATTGTTATTTTATGTCCTCTGTTACCATAAATAGTCTATTGGCTGTAAAACACTTGAGACCATGAAAAGGACTTGAAGAAAGGAGTTCTGATGAAAATGCAAAGTTTTGATAAGGAAAGATGTGGAAAAAACATTCAGTGGGCCACTTTATTAGGTACCTCCTGTGGTCTCCTGCTGCTGTACACCGTCTCCTTCAAGGTTGAATGTGTTGTGCATCAGAAATGCTGTTCTGCATACCACCGTTGTAACGCATGGTTACTCGAGTTACGGTCGCCTTCCTGTCATCTTAAACCAGCCTGGCCCACCGAACTACTGCTCACTGGATGTTTTCTGTTTTTCAGATTAGAAACTGTTATGTGTGAAAATCCCAGGAGATTTACAGGTTCTGAGATACTCAAAATACACTGTCTGGCACCATAAGACCATATGACAGTAGGAGAAGAATTAGGCCAATCGGCCCATCTTGTCTAATCTACCATTCCGACATGGCGGACATATTCCTCTCAACTCCATCCTCCTGCCATCACTCGGTAACCTTTGACACCCTGACTAACCAAGAACCTAATAATCTCTCCTTTAAATATACTCAAATACTTGGCTTCCACAACCATCTGTGACAATGGATTCCACAGATTCACTACCTCCTTGTCTCTGTTCCAAATGGACATCCCTCTCTTCTAAGGTTGTGTCCTCTGGTCCTAGACTTCCCCACTATAGGAAACATCCTCTTCATATTTACTCTATCTAGGCATTTCAATGTTCGATACATTTCAATGAGTTCCACACACCCCACCCCCATCTCATTCTTCTAAGCTTCAGTGAATACAGGCCCAGAGCAATCAAACACTGCTCCTACATTAACCCTTCCATTCACAGAATCATTCTCATGAACAGCCTCTGGACCCTCTCCAGTTGCAGACTGCCAGATATGATGTTATAGGTATCACTGAATCATGGCTGAAAGAATATAGCTGGGAGCTTAATGTCCAAGGATACACATTGTATCAAAAGGACAGGCAGGAAAGCACAGGAAACGGTATTGCTCTGTTGGTAAAATATGAAATCAAGTAATTAGAAGAAAGTGACATACAATTGGAAGGTGTTGAATCATTGTGGATGGAGCTAAGGAACTGCAAAGGTAAAAAGACCCTGATGGGAGTTGTGAACAGTAGTAAGGATGTGATCTACAAATTACAGTGTGAGGTAGAAAACGCATGCCAAAAGACCAATGCAACAATAGTCATGGAGGACTTTGATATGCAGGTAGATTGGGAAGATCAGATTGCTGCTGGATTCCAGGAGGGAGAATTTCTGGAGTGTCTACGAGATGGCTTTTTAGAGCAGCTCATGGTTGAGTCCACTGGAAGATCAGCCATTCTGGATTGATATTGTGCAAATTGATCCTGAAATTTGAGAACAAGAAGCTGAAGTCAGATTTATCAATATTACATTGGAGTAAAGGGAATTACAGAGGCATGAGAGAGGAGTTGGCCAGAATTGATTGGAAAAGAACACTGGTATGGATAACAGCAGAGCAGCAATGACTGGAATTTCTGGAAGTAATTCAGAATATATAGGATATATACATCCCAAAGAGAAAGAAGTATTCTAAAGGAAAGGTGACACAACCCTGGCTAACAAGATAAGTCTAAGCCAACATAAAAGCCAAAGAGAGGGCATATAATAGAGCAAAAATTAGTGGGAAGTCAGAGAATTGGAGAGCTTTTAAAAATCAACGGAAGCAACTAAAAAATCATTAAGAAGGTAAAGATGGAATACAAAGGTAAGCTAGCCAATAATCTTAATGAGGATATCAAAAGTTTCTTCAGATACATAAAGTATATAAGAGAGGCAAGAGTGGATATCAGACCACTTGAAAACGATGTTGGAGAGGTAGTAATGGGGGACCGTGAAATAGCGGATGAACTGATTATGTATTTTGCATCGATCTTCACTGTGGAAGACTCTAGCAGTATGGTGGAAGTTCCAAGTGTTAGGGACCATGGTGTGTGAAGTTACCAAACTAGAGAGGAGGTTCTTGGGAAACTGAAAGGTCTGAAGGTAGGTAAGTCTCCAGGACCAGATGGTGTACACCTCAGAGTTCTGAAAGAGGTGGCCAAAGAGATCGTGAAGGCATTAGATTAGATTAGATTATGAGTACATGCAGCCCTCTTTTATTGTCATTTAGTAATGCATGCATTAAGAAATGATACAATGTTTCTCCAGAATGATATCACAGAAACACATGACAAACCGACTGAAAAACTGACAAAAACCACATAATTATAACATATAGTTACAACAGCGCAAAACAATACCGTAATTTGATAAAGAACAGACCATGGCACGGTAAAAGTCTCAAAGTCTTTCGAAAGTCCCACCATCTCACACAGACGGTGAGCCTCCAGTGCTGCAAACTTGCCGATGCAGCACCCTGGAAGCATCCGACCACAGTCCGACTCCGAGTCCGTCCGAAAACTCCGAGCCTCCCACCAGCTCTCCGACACTGAGCACCGAGCACCATCTCTGCTGAGCGCTTCGACCATGACCCCGGCAACAGACAATAGGCAAAGCCGAGGATTTGGGGCCTTCCCCTCCGGAGATTCTCGATCGCACAGTAGCAGCGGCAGCGAAGTGAGCATTTCAGAAGTTTCTCCGGGTGTTCCTCCGTGCTTCTCACGGCTGTCTCCATCAAATCAGGATTGTGCACGGCCCCTAGTTAACACATATCAATATCATTCGGAACAGTCGCACACGCTGCGTCGCGCCGCCATCTTCTCTTCCCTCCAGGAAAGATCTTTCATGAATCACTAGATTCTGGAATGGTCTAGAAGACCGGAAAATTGCAAATGTCACTCCATTCTTCAAGAAGGGAGAGAGGCAAAAAAAAAAGAAATCTATAGGCCAGTTAGTCTGACCTCAAGGGAAAATCCTGTCTGACAAATCTGTTGGAATTCTTTGAAGAAGGCAGAAGCTGGATAGACAAAGGAGAATCAGTTGATGTTGTGTTCTAGGATTTTCAGAAGGCCTTTGATAAGAAGCAACACATGAGGCTGCTTAACTAGCTACGAGCCCATGATATTACAGGAAAGATTCTAGCATGGATAAAGCAGTGACTGATGAGCAGGAGGCAAAGAATGGGAATAAAGGGAGCCTTTTAGATAGATAGATAGATATACTTTATTGATCCCGAGGGAAGTTGGGTTTCGTTACAGCCGCACCAGCCAAGAATAGAGCATAAGGATAGCAATACAAAAACCACAAACAATCAAACAACAAGATGCAAGCTATGCACCCAGCCTATTGGCTCAGGGTGTCTGACCCTCCACAGGAGGAGCTGCAAGATCGATGGCCACAGGCAGGAACGACCTCCCATGCCTCCCAGTGTTGTATCTTGGTGGAATATGGCCAAAGTCCAACAGCAAAAAGTTCAATATCCAGTCTACAAACATGTTCCTCAATCGTAATATAGAAACACAGAAACATAGAAAATAGGTGCAGGAGTAGGCCATTCGGCCCTTCGAGCCTGCACCGCCATTTATTATGATCATGGCTGATCATCCAACTCAGAACCCCGCCCCAGCCTTCCCTCCATACCCCCTGATCCTCGTAGCCACAAGGGCCATATCTAACTCCCTCTTAAATATAGCCAATGAACTGGCCTCAACTGTTTCCTGTGGCAGAGAATTCCACAGATTCACCACTCTCTGTGTGAAGAAGTTTTTCCTAATCTCGGTCCTAAAAGGCTTCCCCTTTATCCTCAAACTGTGACACCTTGTTCTGGACTTCCCCAACATCGGGAACAATCTTCCTGCATCTAGCCTGTCCAATCCCTTTAGGATTTTATACGTTTCAATCAGATCCCCCCTCAATCTTCTAAATTCCAACGAGTACAAGCCCAGTTCATCCAGTCTTTCTTCATATGAAAGTCCTGCCATCCCAGGGATCAATCTGGTGAACCTTCTTTGTACTCCCTCTATGGCAAGGATGTCTTTCCTCAGATTAGGGGACCAAAACTGCACACAATACTCCAGGTGTGGTCTCACCAAGGCCTTGTACAACTGTAGTAGTACCTCCCTGCTCCTGTACTCGAATCCTCTCGCTATAAATGCCAGCATACCATTCGCCTTTTTCACCGCCTGCTGTACCTGCATGCCCACTTTCAATGACTGGTGTATAATGACACCCAGGTCTCGTTGCACCTCCCCTTTTCCTAATCGGCCACCATTCAGATAATAATCTGTTTTCCTATTTTTGCCACCAAAGTGGATAACTTCACATTTATCCACATTAAATTGCATCTGCCATGAATTTGCCCACTCACCCAACCTATCCAAGTCACTCTGCATCCTCTTAGCATCCTCCTCACAGCTAACACTGCCACCCAGCTTCGTGTCATCCGCAAACTTGGAGATGCTGCATTCAATTCCCTCATCCAAGTCATTAATATATATATTGTAAACAACTGGGGTCCCAGCACTGAGCCTTGCGGTACCCCACTAGTCACCGCCTACCATTCTGAAAAGGTCCCGTTTATTCCCACTCTTTGCTTCCTGTCTGCTAACCAATTCTCCATCCACATCAATACCTTACCCCCAATACCGTGTGCTTTAAGTTTGCACACTAATCTCCTGTGTGGGACCTTGTCAAAAGCCTTTTGAAAATCCAAATATACCACATCCACTGGTTCTCCCCTATCCACTCTACTAGTTACATCATCAAAAAATTCTATGAGATTCGTCAGACATGATTTTCCTTTCACAAATCCATGCTGACTTTGTCCGATGATTTCACCGCTTTCCAAATGTGCTGTTATCACATCTTTGATAACTGACTCCAGCAGTTTCCCCACCACCGACGTTAGGCTGACTGGTCTATAATTCCCCGGTTTCTCTCTCCCTCCTTTTTTAAAAAGTGGGGTTACATTAGCCACCCTCCAATCCTCAGGAACTCGTCCAGAATCTAACGAGTTTTGAAAAATTATCACTAATGCATCCACTATTTCTTGGGCTACTTCCTTAAGCACTCTAGGATGTAGACCATCTGGCCCTAGGGATTTATCTGCCTTCAATCCCTTCAATTTACCCAACACCACTTCCCTACTAACATGTATTTCGCTGAGTTCCTCCATCTCACTGGACCCTCTGTCCCCTACTATTTCTGGAAGATTATTTATGTCCTCCTTAGTGAAGACAGAACCAAAGTAATTATTCAATTGGTCTGCCATGTCCTTGCTCCCCATAATCATTTCACCTGTTTCTGTCTGTAGGGGACCTACATTTGTCTTTACCAGTCTTTTCCTTTTTACATATCTATAAAAGCTTTTACAGTCAGTTTTTATGTTCCCTGCCAGTTTTCTCTCATAATATTTTTTCCCCTTCCTAATTAAGCCCTTTGTCCTCCTCTGCTGAACTCTGAATTTCTCCCAGTCCTCAGGTGAGCCACTTTCTCTGGTTAATTTGTATGCTTCTTCTTTGGAATTGATACTATCCCTAATTTCTCTTGTCAGCCACGGGTGCACTACCTCCCTTGATTTATTCTTTTGCCAAACTGGGATGAACAATTGTTGTAGTTCATCCATGCAACCTTTAAATGCCTGCCATTGCATATCCACTGTCAATCCTTTTAAGTGTCATTTGCCAGTCTATCTTAGCTAATTCACGTCTCATACCTTCAAAGTTACCCCTCTTTAAGTTCAGAACCTTTGTTTCTGAATTAACTATGTCACTCTCCATCCTAATGAAGAATTCCAGCATATTATGGTCACTCTTACCTAAGGGGCCTCTCACGACAAGATTGCTAATTAACCCTTCCTCATTGCTCAAAACCCAGTCCAGAATAGCCTGCTCTCTAGTTGGTTCCTCGACATGTTGGTTCAAAAAACCATCCCGCATACATTCCAAGAAATCCTCTTCCTCAGCACCTTTACCAATTTGGTTCACCCAATCTACATGTAGATTGAAGTCACCCATTATAACTGCTGTTCCTTTATTGCACACATTTCTAATTTCCTGTTTAATACCATCTCCGACCTCACTACTACTGTTAGGTGGCCTGTACACAACTCCCAACAGCATATGACCCGGATTGCACCATCTGTTGTTAACCAGAACAGTAAGCACCCAACTCCTTTACGCTTACCGCTCTCAGTGCACTTCCGGTCTGCCTGAACAGTCTGGAAGTCGTCCATGGAGAAGTTTTGATCGGGTATGTCCTCGTGCAGCCTCGTTCCAGTGAAACACATAACACTGCACTCCCGAAATGTTCCCTGATGCCTGGTTAGCACCATGAACTCATCCATTTTATTACCCACCGAACTCCTCTTCTCCATAAGTCTCTGTTGTCTCGACCCAGTCCTCTTTCCTCAACTTTGTGATCCCCCTCTGCATCTTCTGTATGTTTTCCTCCAGATTTCAGCAGGGGTGTCGGCCGCTCTGCTCGCTAAACTGGCCGGCATAAGCTCAATCAGCTGGTCCCTGGAATAAACAATGAGACCATGCTTCTGTCCCGCTAATGAGACATGTCAGAATGTAACTATTTCCAGCGCTAAAAACCCAGATAAAACTCTCTCTACCAGCATGTTAGAGAGGGTGCAGTTTCGATGTGTTACCGTGCAAAAAAAATACAGAACATAATGTAAATTAAAAAGTAAGAATACTGGTCTGGAATGGCTGTAACAGGCTGCATGCACGACCGGCACATGCGCACAATGGCTGCCTGTGACTAGTGGTGTTCTACAGGGCTGTGTTGGGACCGATTCTTTTTACATTATATGTCAATGATTTGGATGATGGAATTGATGGCTTCATTGCAAAGTTTGCAGACAATATGAAGATAGGTGGAAGGGCAGGTAGTTTTGAGGAAGTAGGAAGGCTACAGAAGGACTCAGACAGATTAGGAGAATGAGCAAAAATGGCGAATGGAATACAGTGTTGGAAAGTGTATGGTCATGCACTTTGGTAGAAGAAATGTAAGGGTTAACTGTTTTCCAACTAGAGAAAAAAATACAAAAACCTGAGATGCAAAGGGACTTGGGAGTCTTTGTGCAGAGTCCCTAAGGGTTGATTTCTAGGTTGAGTCTGTGATGAGGAAGGCAAATGCAATGTTCCCTTCAAGAGGATTAGAATTTAAAAGCAAGGATGTAATATTGACATTTTATAAAGCACTGGAGAGGCCTCACGGAGTATTGTGAGCAAGTTTAAATTCCTTATGTTAGAAGGGATGTGTTGAAACTGGAGAGGGTTCAAAGAAGGTTCACAAAAATGATTCTGTGATTGAATGGCTTGTTGTATGAAGAGTGTTTGATGGCTCTGGGCCTGTATTCACTAGATTTCAGAAGAATAAGGGGTGACCTCATTGAAACCTATCGAATAGTGAAAGACCTTGATAGAGTGGATGTGGAGAGGATGTTTCCTATGGTTGGAGAGTCTAGGACCAGAGGACACAGCCTGAGAGTAGAGGGGCATCCTTTTAGAAAGGAGATGAGGAGGCATTTTTCTAGCCAGAGAGTGGTGAATCTGTTGAATTCTTTGCAACAGGCAGCTGTGGAGGCCAAGTCTTTATGCATATTTAAGGTACAGGTTGATAAATTCTTGATTGGTCTGGGCATGAAGAGATACAGGGAGAAGGCAGGAAATTGGGGCTGAGAGGAAAATTGGATCAGCAATGATGAGATGGCAGAGCAGACCTAATGAGCCAAATGGCCTAATTCTGCTCCTGTATCTAATGGTTTTATGGTATGCAGGTATACATAATAAAGTAGCCACTGAGTGTATTTTCACTTGTAACAAATCCAAACGTGTCATGTATTTAATATTTCAGTAATATTGAAAATACATTGTTTGATTAAGCATTCTTTTTTTTACATAATTAATTAAGAAGTACGTGAGTTGCATATGTCATTACATCACCACATCGTATGTGAGCGGCTCACTGAAAAAAAGATTAAAAATTAAGTACAGCAGTGTCCTGGTTTCTGTGATTTTCTTTCAATTAGCTGCTGGAGTTACGAAACATAATAGTGGTGATGAGAATGTTTAGGAAGTTTTAAAACAAACTACCTACCCATTGAAGCACAGCACATTTTTCCTTGGAAGAGGAGAGCAACATTTGATTTTAAAAAATGCAGAAAACAGACAAAATTAAGCAATGAGTACAGACACAATTTCATAAACAGTGAGTATCTGGTGATAATAATAATAATAGTAATAGATAAATAGAAGCAGAAATGGCTGGCTACATCGGAAAGATTGCACAATGCATAACTGGGTGATGTATACTGAGAGAATTCAGCAGTATTTTGAAGCCAGTTAAGAAGCAGATAAAAACGAGTGCCAGTGTTGCTGAGTACAATGGGTGGAAAAGTATACAGTTTGCTTCGAAGTTTAACTGCATCAACCAAGCCAGCTAAAATGAACTCTGCTGATATCATGAATGTAATGCAGGAACATTTAGAACCAAAGCTATTGTTGATTGCAGAATGCATTGGATTTCATAAGCGGAATCAAAAGGAAGGGGTGTCCATTTCAGCTTAGTTGGTTGAATTGAAGAAATTATCTGAGCATTGTCAGTTCAGTGATGGGCCTAATGATACACTGAGAGATTATTTAGTTTGTGGAATCTTACAAGAAAGCAGTCAAAAACAGCTCCTGACTGAAGCATAACTCACATTTCAAAAAGCAGTTGAAATTGCAGTATCCATGGAAACAGCTGCCAGAGATGAAACTAAGTTGCAGTCAAGAATGAAGGAGCGTGAACAAAATTGCAGCGTCTAAATGGAAACCTGACTGGCCAAAAAATTGTGTTACCATTGTAGCAGGAGCTCACATACACAAGGCCAATGCAGGTTTAAAGATAAAACTTGCAGAATACTTACAAACAGCATGTTAGGCAGAGAAAAGTAAATAGACTGCACAGGGAATGATACAGGATTGGGTAGCCTTGAGATTTACAGTGTGAAAACTAACAAGAGACAAGCATTATGGCTTACACCAGAAGTGAACCGGCAAATCAATTAAAATAGAATTAGACATTGGCTTGGCTCTTTCAGTCATTCCACAAAATGAGTTTGAATGGAATTTCAAAGATACTGAACTGAGGCCTGCAGATATCTATTTAAGAACTTATACTGGAGAAAAGATAACTCCTGTGGGATTGACATTTATAACAGTGAAATACATCAACCGAGAAGCTACATTGGGCTTGTATGTGGTAAAAGCAGGAGGGCCAACAGTTTGGGACCATGAGTGGCTGAGACAACTATAATGTGATTGGAGATTCATCCACTATTTGCACATCACATCTCCTGCAATACAGTCAACTGAAAGTGAATTAGCAGGTGTACTGGATGATGCCACAGCAGTGTTTAAAGATGGCACTGGAAAACTCAAACATATCAAGGGTAAAATTTTGCTAACTGAAAATGCCGCAGCCAAGTTTTACACACCTGTCCGATTCCTCATACCATTCACGATAAAATAGCCAGTGAACTAGATCACATGGAAGCTGAAGGAATTCTTTACGAGGTTGAGTGGAGCCCCTAGGCAACACCAGTGGTCCCAGTAGCCAAGAAGGATGGGTCTGTCAGGCTCTGTGGTGATCTTCAACCAATACTGAGAGTAGATCAATACTCTCTGCCCAGGATAGAGGATACCTTTGCAAACCTTTCTGGAGGGAAACACTTCAGCAAAATGGACTCAGTTAAGGCTTACCTACAGATGGAGATGAAAGAAGAGTCCAAGTGTTTCTCATCATAGACATTTGTAAAAGTTTTTATCACTTTAACAGGCTTATATTTGGAGTAGCATTTGCACTTGCACTCCGGCAGAAACTATGGACCAGGTGCCACAAGGCTGCCAAAGTCACTCAGTTTTGCCTGGATGACATCATTGTTATGAATGAGGATGATAAGGAACATCTCCAAAATCAGAAAGATTAGAAGAGCATGACGTGACAATTATAAATTCCTTAAACCAAGCATCACTTACTGTGGTCACACAATTGACGCACAAGTATTACACAATTGCGCTGAGAAAATTCAAGTAGTGGTAAATGCCCCAAGGCCAAAGGACATGTTACAGTTGGAGTCCTTTTTCAGAATTTGTCAATTACTATAACAGGTTCCTGCCAAACCTGGCTACTGTGCTCCACACCTTGAACTCATAATCACAGATCAGGAAGAAATGCCAATGGGCAAAGCAGTGTGAGGAGGATTTCAAATAGGCGAAGGAAAAGGTGATGTCAGACACATACTCACGCATTATGATCTGCATTGTCCAGTGAAGCTTGTCTTTGACACCTCGCCCTGTGGTGTAGGTGCAGTCATGTCACATGTTATGAGCGATGAAATGAAATTTGACAGCCTTTGCATCCCTTTCCCTTATGGCTGCAGAGAAAATTTATGCACAGATTGACACAGAAGCCTTGTCTGATTTGGGGTGTAAATTTTTCAACCAGTACTGTATGGGAGAGAGTTTACCTTCATTACTGCTCATCAACCACTGGTGTCCATTTTCAATCCACAGAACGGTGTTCCAAACAGCAGCAGCACAAATACAGATACAGGCTCTGCTTCTTGGAGAACACAGTTACAAGATCAAATTCAGGAGGACAACTAATCATGGGAATGCTGACAGATTGTCCCATTTACCCTTGAAAAGGAAAATACCTGAAATATATGCAAAAAAAGAACACTCCTCTTGACATATTCTCTCTAATGCAAGTTGAAAGTTTCCCTATTGAATTGTTGATCCAAAGGAAAAGAGAATAGACCCCACACTGCCTCAGGTCTACATGGCCACTCAAAATGGCTGGAATCTGCAGTGGAAACACCATTTTTACCAGCGCAGTTGGTTCGAAGTTTTGTCTGGCGGCCTGGGCTAGTCCAGGGATTGATACCAAAGACTGAAGTCTAGAGGTCAATCGGAAATTGAAACCCAAAGGCCAAAGCCTGAAGACTTGAGGCCTGGAAGCCTATCCTGGAGTTGGAGGACTGTGTGTGTCCATATGTGTGGGTGAGTGGAAGGGAGGAAAAGGGGTTTGTTTTGCTGTTGCTGTTCATTTCTTTGCTTACGTTCAGTTTTGTTGGCTCTGTATTGTTCCGTCAAGCATTGTGGACACACCGTGTTGCCCCTGGAATGGGCAGCAACACCTGCAAGCTGCCATTGTTAGATTGTGTTGATTGTCAACGCCTTTCACTGTATGTTTCAATGTGCATGTGAGCAGAAAATTAATCTGAGTCTGTGTAATTCTCTGCAACTTCTTTGTGTCCATTTGTTTAGAATTGATGACATCACCATAGAAATTCTATAAGAGTTATTGAGGTAAATAGAATGAGAGAACTGAATTAATATCAGTAGCGACATGTGTGCTTTCATGGGTTTAATGTTTGATTTGTGTTGCATATTAATGCAAGTCCTTAATGTATTTGGGTGCAGTAATTCCACCCAGATGGCTTCTTATAGTTATGTCAGCACCAAGGACCAAGGCTTTTCTAAAACCAAGAGAATAAAAATATATTTGAAAAGATTCATTGTCAGGGTTTGATTTTGGACTGTGGATCCTGCTGCAAAATAACAAAGGCGATATTGTTCATGGCATTCAGTGTCAGAAGATAAACAATTGCAAGTTAACCTCATTTCAGCACCGGCTTATAAAATACTTTCTGCAAGAATTGTAATGTAGTGGTCCATCCAAAAAGAGAAAGCAATTCAAGGGACTGCCGTTTAAAATACTTAACTGCATGTGGAAATATAATAAATTGATTCTTGGATATATTCCTAATACTTGTTGAAGAAATGGGTAAACACTTTGGTGGCTTTCTTTTGACTGGAAAGTGGTTTTGGCAGTAAGTTATCGGTGCCAAAGGCAGATTCCTCTGGAATTTCTCCCAAAGAATCCTGGAGACTTAGAGCATGAAAGAAGTCTATCTGATTTAACAGGAAATATCCAATAAATCCCACACACTCACACTTCTCCTACAACCCTGTAAATGTCCCCTTTTCAAGTCATAGAGTACTATAGAACAGAAACAAACTCTTCAGCCCATCTAGTCTGTGATGAACTATTACTCTGCATAGTCCAATTGACCTGCACCTGGGCCATAGCCCTCCTTATTGCTCCTATCCATGTACCTACCCTTCTCTTAAATGTTGACATTGAACCCGCATCCACCACTCCAGCAGGTAGCTCGTTCCACACTTCCACCATCCTCTGAGTGAAGAAGTTCCTTCTCAGGCTCCCCTTGAAGATTTCACTTTTCACCCTTAACAAGAGGAGCAAGTAAACTCCGCTGAAGGTCAGGATCGAACACGGATTTCAAGTGCTCCAATGCAGTGGCTCTAAACAAAATGCCATTGTGACGCCCAGTCCCCTTTTGAACATTTACTGAATCTGCTCACACTATTTCTCTCAATGCATTTCATAGTATTCAAGATCATGATTTATTGTGCCAAAAAAATTCTGATCACCTAACCGCAAGAGATTCTGCAGATGCTAGAAATCCAGAGTAAAACACACAAAATATTGGAGGAACTCAGCAGGTCAAGGAGCATCTATGGAAAAGAATAAAGAGTTGGCGTTTCAGGCCGAGATGCTTCATCAGGATTTATTCCAGCGTTTGCAGAATCTCTTTAGCTCTGATTGCCTGCTGTGGCTTTGTGGAATGTGGATTCTGGATCCTAACAAAAAAACAATTGATGTTCAGGCCAAGACCCTTCATCAGGTTGGAAATTCACCCATTTACAAGTGTTGTAAATTGCCCTTTGATCTCAAAGTCTAAGCCACAAATAAATCTCAGCCTTTGGAGTGGAACTGTTATCATATTAGTGGCTCAAGTGTTCTGCATAAAACAGGACATCCCACCGCAAAGTTACTCAGATATTGGCAATCCCACAGCCACTTGCTGGTGCAAAGTCATTCCACCAATGGTAAATGCAGCATGTAGGATAACAAGAAATACTCATGAACAAGAAATCCTGTGTGAAAGAAGCATTAATTTAGTGTTATTTAGAGGTAGAGCATGATGACAGGCTCTCCAGTCCGACGACCCTTTACTGACCAATTACATCCATCTGACCAATTAACCAACCAACATGTACATCTTTGGAAAGCGGGAGAAAACTGGAGCACCTAGAGGAAATGTACAAACTCTTTACGTATAGCAGCGGAAAATGAACCTGTGTTGCTGGTGTTGTGACAGTGTTACAATACGTTACCATGCCTGTAATGAGCTCTTTGGACCTGTGTGGGGCGCCAGGAAGCATTAGGCCCCGCGGTTTTTAGAGCATCTGAATTGGTTAATTGTTGTTTAACAAGACTTGTTAATCGTTCAGAGTTCCTTCTGTTTTTCTTGAGCAAATCACTCTTTGTAATGCCTAAAGCATGTTAAGTTTATTTTGTTAGGCTCAGGGATTCCATGTTACTTAGATTATTGAAGTGGAAACACGATTCACGCTAATACATCCTTGCTTTTATATTCTAGTCCTCTTCACACCACAGACTTAACCTGCAAATTGACCATAGAAACATAGAAAACCTACCACACAATACAGGCCCTTCGGCCCACAACGTTGTGCCAAAAGTGTGCCTACTTTAGAAATTACCTAGGGTTACCCACAGCCCTCTATTTTTCTAAGCTCCATGTACCTATCCAGGAGTCTCTTAAAAGACTCTATTGTTTCTGTCTCCACCACTGTCGCCGGCAGCCCATTCTGTGCACTCACCACTCTCTGCGTAAAAAACAACATCTCCTCTGTACCTATTTCAAAGCACCTTAAAACTGTGCCCTCTCACGTTAGCCATTTCAGCCCTGGGAAAAAGCCTCTGACTATCCACACGATCAATGCCTCTCATCATCTTATACATCTCTATCAGGTCACTTCTCATCCTCTGTTGCTCCAAGGAGAAAAGGCCGAGTTCACTCAACCTATTCTCATAAGGCATGCTCCCCAATCCAGGCAACATTATTGCAAATCTCCTCTGTACCCTTTCTATAGTTTCCACATCCTTCCTGTAGTGAGGTGACCAGAATTGAGCACAGTACTCCAGGTGGGGTCTGATCACAGTCCTATATAGCTGCAACATTAGCTCTCGGCTCCTAAATTCAATTCCACGATTGATGAAGGCCAATACACCATACACCTTCTTAACCACAGAGTCAACCTGTGCAGCAGCTTTGAAAGTCCTATGGACTTGAACCCCAAGATCCCTCTGATCCTCCACACTGCCAAGAGTCTTACCATTAATACTGTATTCTGCCATCATATTTGACCTACCAAAGTGAACCACCTCACACTTATCTGGGTTGAACTCCATCTGGCACTTCTCAGCCCAGTTTTGCATCCTATCGATGTCCCATTATAACCTCTGACAGACCTCCACACTATCCGCAACACCCCCAAAATTGTATCATCAGCAAATTTACTAACCCATCCCTCTACTTCCTCATACAGGTCACTTATTAAAATCGCGAAGAGAAGGGGTCCCAGAACAGATCCCTGAGGCACACCACTGGTCACCGCCCTCCACGCAGATTATGAACCGTCTACAACCACTCCTTACCGTCTGTGAGCAAGCCAATTCTGGATCCACAAAGCAATGTCCCCTTGGATCCCATGCCTCCTTACTTTCTCAATAAGCCTTGCATGGGATACCTTATCAAATGCCTTGCTGAAATCCATTTACACTACATCTACTGCTCTACCTTCATCAATGTGTTTAGTCACTTTCTCAAAAAATTCAATCAGGCTCATAAGGCACGACCTGTCTTGGACAAAGCCATGCTGACTATTCCAAATCATATTATGCCTCTTCAAATGTTCATAAATCCTGCCTCTCAGGATCATTTCCATCAATGTACCAACCACTGAAGTAAGACTCACTGGTCTATAATTTCCTGAGCTATCTCTACTCCCTTTCTTGAATAAGGGAACAACATCTGCAACCCTCCAATCCTCCAGAACCTCTCCCCTTCCCATTGATGATACAAAGATCATTGTCAGAAACTCAGCAATCTCCTCTCTCACTTCCCACAGTAGATTGGGGTACATCTAATCCAGTCCTGGAGACCTATCCAACTTGATGCTTTCCAAAAACTCCAACACATCCTCTTTCTTAATGTCTATATGCTCAAGCTTTTCAGTCCACTGTAAGTCATCCCTACAATCACCAAGATCCTTATCTGTAGTGAATACTGAAGCAAACTATTCATTAGGTACCTCTGCTATCTCACTCGGTTCCGTACACACTTTTCCACTGTCACACTTAATTGGTCCTATTCTCTCACGTCTTATCCTCTTGCTCTTCACGTACTTGTAGAATGCCTTGGAGTTTTCCTTACTCACCAAGGCCTTCTCATGGCCTCTTCTGGCGCTCCTAATTTCATTCTTAAACTGCTTCCTGCTAGCATTATAATCTTCTAGATCTCTATCATTACCTAGCATTTTGAACCTTTCGTAAGCTTTTCTTTTATTCTTGATTAGAGTTTCAACAGCCTTTTTACTCCATGGTTCCTGTAACCTACCAGCCTTTCCCTGTCTCATTGGAACATACCTATGCAGAGCACCACTCAAATATTCCCTGAACATTTGCCACATTTCTGCTGTACATTTCCATGAGAATATCTGTTCCCAATTTATGCTTCCAAGTTTCTGCCTAATAGTTTCATATTTCCCCTTACTCCAATTAAATGCTTTCCTAACTTGTTTGTTCCTATCCCTCTCCAATGCTATGGTAAAGGAGATAGAATTGTGATCACTACCTCCAAAATGCTCTCCCACTGAGAGATCTGACACCTGACCAGGTTCATTTCCTAATACCAGATCAAGTACAGTCTCTCCTCTGGTAGGCTTATCTACATATTCTTTCTTCTTAAATCTTTTTATTAATTTTTCAAAATTATAAACTCAATAACAAAGTTGGTACAAAGAGATTGGAAAAATGTTCATCAGCATATATAAAATGAATTTTAAGTAACACAGGTATAAAAGACTTCCAAACTCATAATGAGATTAAACATTAAAAAGAAATAAAAAGAACAAAAATATATAAACAAAAAAAAACCCCAAAAGAAAAAGAGAAAAAAAACCTCCAAGAAAAAAAAACAAAACAGGGCTAGACCAACAGCTTGTATCGGACACGTTCAATAATGTCGTTAACTCCACTCCTCTCATCATATAATTTAAGTTTAGAAAAAAGATTCGGAAAGGTTAGATTACATCATATGAAAATGTTGCATAAAAGGTTTCCAAATTTCTTCAAATTTAACCGAAGGGTCAAAAATATCACTTCTAATTTTTTCTGAATTTAAACTTAATATGGTTTGAGAAAACCATTGGAATGTAGTTGGAAGATTAGTTTCCTTCTAGTTCAACAAAATAGATCTTCTCGCCATTAAAGTAACAAAAGCTATCATTCGACAGGCTGAAGAAGACAAAGATCTATGTTCTACCATTGGCAATCCAAAGATTGCTGTAATAGGATGGGGTTTTAAATCAAAGCATAGAACCATTGAAATAATATCAAAAATGTCTTTCCAATATTTTTCCAAAAGAGGACAGGACCAAAACATATGAGTTAAAGAAGCCACTTCAGAGTGACATCTATCACAAGTAGGGTTTATATGGGAATAAAAACGAGCTAGTTTATTTTTAGACATATGAGCTCTGTGTACTACTTTAAATTGTATTAAAGTATGTTTAGCACATATAGAAGAAGTACTAACTAATTGAAAAATGTTATCCCATTTCACTGTAGGTAGGGAAAGTTGAAGTTCCCTTTCCCATTCATTTTTAATTTTATCAGATATATCTGGCTGTAATTTCATAATTATATCATAAATTATTGCTATTAATCCCTTCTGCAAAGGATTAAAACCTAAAATTTTATCAGGCTTATCTACATATTGTGTCAGGAAACCTTCCTGAACACATCTAACAAACTCCACCTTATCTAAACCCCTTGCTCTAGGGAGATGCTGATCAATATTTGGGAAATTAAAATCTCCTACCACAACAACCCTCTTATTATTACATCTTTCCAGAATCTGTCTCCCTATCTGCTCCTTGATGTCCCTGTTACTACTGGCTGGTCTATAAAAAACACCCAGTAGAGTTATTGACCCCTTCCTATTTCTAAATTCCACCCACAGAGACCCAGTAGACAATCCTTCCATGACTTCCTCCTTTTCTGCAGCCATGACACTATCTCTGATCAGCAGTACCACACCCCCACCTCTTTTGCCTCCCTCCCTGTCCTTTCTGAAACATCTAAAGCCTGGCACTCTAAGTAACCATTCCTGCCTCTGAGCCATCCAAGTCTCCGTAATGGCCACAGCATCATAGCTCCAAGTACTGATCCATGCTGTAAGTTCATCCACTTTGTTCATGATGCTTCTTGCATTAAAATAGACACATCTTAAACCATCAGCCTGAGCGCATCCCTTCTCTATCATCTGCCTATCCTCCCTCTCGTACTGTCTACAAGCTTTCTCTATTTTTGAGTCAACCGCCCCTTCCTCCATCTCTTCAGTTCGGTTCCCGTCCTCCAGCAATTCTAGTTTAAACTCTCCCCAAAAGCCTTAGCAAATCTCCCTGCCAGGATATTGATCCCCCTTGGATTCAAGTGCAACCCGTCCTTTTTTACAGGTCATGCCTGCCCCGTAAGAGGTCCCAATGATCCAGAAATCTGAATCCCTGCTCCAATCCTTCAGCCACACATTTATCCTCCACCTCACTCTATTCCTATACTCACTGTCGTGTGGCACAGGCAGTAATCCTGAGATTACTACCTTTAAGGTCCTGCTTCTCAAATTTCTTCCTAACTCCCTGTAGTCTGTGTTCAGGATCTCCTCCCTTTTCCTGCCTATGTCGTTGGTACCAATATGTACCACGACCTCTGGCTGTTCACCTTCCCACTTCAGGATATCATGGACGCGATCAGAAACATCCAAGACCCTGGCACCTGGGAGGTAAACTACCATTCATGTTTCTTTCCTGTGTCCACAGAATCGCCTGTCTGACCCCCTAACTATAGAGTCCCCTATCACTACTGTCATCCTCTTCCTTTCCCTACCTTTCTGAGCCACAGGGCCAGCCTCTGTGCCAGAGGCACAGCCACTGTTGCTTCCCCCAGGTAGGCTGTCTCCCCCAACAGTACTCATACAGGAGTACTTATTGTTAAGGGGTACAGCCACAAGGGTACTCTCTAGCCCTTCCCTCTCCTGACCGTTACCCACTTATCTGTCTCCCAAGGCCCCGGCGTGACTACTTGACTATAGCTCCTCTCTATCACCTCCTCACTTTCACTGACCAGACGAAGGTCATCGAGCTGCATCTCCAGTTCCCTAAGGAGTTGCATCTTGACGCACCTGGCTCAGATGTGGCTGTCCAGGAGGCTAGGAGTCTCCCGGACTTCCCACATCTGACACCCTGTACAGAACCCTGATTTCACAGGCATACTACCTGTTTATATTCTTCACAAGTAACTTACCTCGACTGAACCCATTATTGCCTAAGCCCCATTGAGCCAAAGCCCTCCTACTCTGTCTCCCTCTATGGTGGCACCCGCTCTGTAAAGCTGTCTTCCTTTCAAACTCTTCCCACTGGTCTAACTCGCTGACGTCCATACGCTTGCGCATTTGTGCCTTGACCTTCAGGGAATCATGTACAAGGACTCCCGAGTCCCCTTGCACCTTAGTTTTTTTGTATTTTCTCTCCAGTTGGAAAATAGTCAACCCATTCTTAACACTTTCTGCCCCATTTAATGCACACATTTGCAAATAAACTTGGGGTGGATATCATTGTAGAGCTGGGAATGATTCTGTTGGCTTGCGAATGGCATCACTTCCCCAGAGGATCAAGAAATTGCACATGCTGGGTACTGGAGCAAAAAATTACTACTGCAGAGACTCAACAGACCAGACTGCATTTGTAAGGAGAAATGAGCAGCCAATGTTTCAGGTCGAGACCTTTCATCTCTACGGGAAGAGTAGAGGGAGCTCTGGATAAGCAAAAATACTCTAACTCATAAGAGAACTGGAGAGAGGGAGGGGGAACGAGTTAAATTAAGCAGTGTAGAAATGCACTGTATTTTTCAAGCAGCCTAGGCAACCCTGGTAATAATGGAATAATTATAAACACAGTCAAATATAATGCATCCAAGGGACTTGCAGAAAAAATAAACAGCAGCAGGAATGAGACCATTAAAAAAATCATAATTTTCTGGCACTGAACCAATTGTTTCTACTTAATGTAGTGTTTTGTGCTGGAGATCCATCAGGGTAAAAATTGATGCTTTGCTGCAAGTATTAAGTGGGTGTGTGTATAAAAATCTGCCTCTGAATTATGTTTCCATTAGTGGAGTTCATTCTATCCCCTGATGTCAGTACCTTTCCTTGGCTCGAATTGTGCCAGATAGGTAGAGGCTATACCTGGCAGATGCTACCATGTCAGAATGGTGTGAAGAGGATGAGACCTACACATCAGGGGCTATTTACAGAGGCCTGTTAAACCTACCAACTTGCATGCTTTTAGGATGCAGGAGAAAGCTGAAACACCGAGAGGAAACAGACCCACGTGGTCACAGGGAGACCGTGCAAACTCCACATGGGCAGCACTGAGGTGAGAATCAAATTGCATCTCTGGAACTGTGATGCAACACCTCCCTTAGAGTCTGGCAAGTCTTTTGGTAGTTCCCCAGCTGATCTCCCCTCTCACCCCTACCCCAACGTTTCCAGCTTTGCATCAAGAGATCATATTGTATCTGCCTTCACATGACCATCTCTTTGCTCTTCTCAACAAAGTACGTTGCTAATTCTTCTTCCACACCTCTTTTTAATTCTGGTGCTCATATTCCCTCGGCTGCGTCGTATAAATGGGTCTTGTTTTAGATTCTTTTGGGTCAGGAGGATTTCCCTGAGGCAGATTGCACTACCTTATCCCTTCCACAAATCGTTCTTGTGCTTCCTAATCTGGAAAGGGTCCAGTGAAGTGACATTTTCTTTTTAATAGGCATCCGTTAGTCTCGTGAGACCATGGATTTGTGCCTTGGAAGGTTTCCAGCGCGCAGGCCTGGGCAAGGTTGCATGGAAGACCAGCAGTGCCCATGCTGCAAGTTTCCCCTTTCCACGACACCCATGTTGTCCAAAGGAAGGACATTAGGACCCATACAGCTTGGCACCGGTGTCGTCGCAGAGCAATGTGTGATTAAGTGCCTTGCTCAAGGACACACACGCTGCCTCAGCCAAGGCTTGAACTAGTGACCTTCAAATCACTAGACGAGCGCCTTAACCACTTGGTCACGCGCCAACACCATTTTCTATTTAAGTGATTAATAATTGGTATTGTCATGTGCACCCAGATACAAAAAACACACACAAAATGCTGGAGGTGCTCAGCAGGCCAGGCAGCATTTATGGAAAAGAGTACAGTCGGCGCTTTGGGCCAAGACCCTTAATCAGGACTGGAAAAAAAGAAGATGAGAAGGCAGGGTAAGAAGGTGCGGGGAGGGAGGATGAAGTACAAGGTAGCAGGTGAGAAGTGAAAGAGGAAGTGGGGGGGAGAGAGGTGAAGTAAAGAGCTGGGAAGTCGATTGATGAAAGAGATAAAGGGCTGGAGAAGGGGGAATCTGATGGGAGCAGACAGAAGACCATGGAAGAAAGTAAAGGGGGAGGAGCACCAGAGGGAGGTGATGGGCAGGTAAAGAGATAAGTTTGAGAAATCAATGTTCATGCCATCGGGTTGGAGGCTACCCAGACAGAATACAAGGTGTTGCTGCTCCAACCTGAGTGTGGCCTCATCGTTGCAGTAGAGGAGACCATGGACTGACATGTCAAAATGGAAATAGGAAGTGGAATTAAAATGGGTAGCCACTGGGAGATCCCGCTTTTTATGGTGGACGGAGTGTAGGTGCTCGGCGAAGCGGTCTCCCAATCTATGTCAGGTTTCACCCATACACAGGAGGCCACACCAGGAGCACTGGGTATAGCAGATGACGCTAACAGACTCACAGGTGACGTGTCGCCTCACCTGGAAGGATTGTTTGGGGCCCTGAATGGTAAATAAAAAAACTTTGCTTGTACGACATCCAGACCAAGCATTCCTTGCATAGGTACTTAGAAGTAGCACAAAAAAGTTACGGTTACAGAGGCTAAGATTGTCATTACACTCAACAAGTCAGGCAACATCTATGGAGAGGAGTAGCAGTCCCTTCGACAGGATGTCAGAGCACTGCCTTGACATTTTCCCTGACTAGTAATGCCACCCCTCCGCCTTTAATCCCTCCCATTCTATCACATCTAAAACAACGGAACCCTGGAACACTGAGCTACCTGCCCCTCCTGCAATCCCTACCTGTCCTGCCCCTCCTGCAATCGAGTCGCACTAATGGCTACAATTCTCTATGTGTTGCTCTAGATTCCCAGCATCTGCAGAATCTCTTTTGGTTATGATCTACCATATCATGGTCCTTCAGGGCTTGACATGTGTCAAAGAGATCACTCCTTGTTTTCTAAACTCCACTTGTGATAGGAGAACACTGAATTCATCTCAGGAATTAGCTCAGTAAATCGCTCTTAAATTGTTTCGAATGTGAGAATATCCTTTCTTTCTTTAATAAAGGGATCAATGCTCTGAACTGTGATGAACTCTGAACTCTTCAATATCCTGTTCAATTGTAGCAATACCTACCAATTCCTTATCATCAATTCACTTGCAGTTAAAGTCATTGTACTATTTCCCTTCCTAACTGATTACTGCACCTGCTTGCTAACCTTTTGCAAGTTGTAGACAAGAATATTTGGATCCCTCTGTACTTATGGACATGCTCTTTGGTAGTAGAAATAAATGTGCAGATTATTTTCTAAACGGAGAGAAAATCCAGGAATCTGAGATACAGAGGAACTTGGGAGTCCTTGTGCAGAACACCCTGAAGGTTAACTTGCAGGTTGAGTTCGTGGTGAGGAAGGCAAATGCCATGTTAGTATTCATTTCAAGAGGTCTAGAATACAAGAGCAAGGATGTGATGCTGAGGCTTTTAAGGCACTGGTGAGGCCTCACCTTGAGTATTGTGAACAGTTTTGGGCCCTGCATCTTAGAAAGGATGTGTTGGCATTGGAGAGGGTCCAGAGGAGGTTAACAAGGATGATTCCAGGAATGAAAGGGTTATCATAGGAGGAAAGTTTGATGGCCCTGGGTCTGTACTCACTGGAATTCAAAAGGATGAGGGGGGATCTCATTGAAACCTTTCGAATATTGGAGGGCCTAGACAGAGTAGCTGTGGAAAAGACGTTTCCCATGGTGGGAGAGTCTTGGACAAGAGGGCACAGCCTCAGGATAGAGGGGCGTCAACTTAAAACAGAGATGCAGCATTTTGTGTGTGTTGCTTAAGATAAACATTATCTAAGAATTTAAAGCTAGTACCATTATTGGGAGCCAGAGAAACCACTGCGTCTCTGCACACCACCATTTTCTTGTTACATTGGCTCTGATTTTCTCTCTCCACTGATGCTGCCTGACCATTTAACGAAAATGATTCTGGGATTGAAATGCTTATCATATAAGGAGCATTTGATGGCTCTGGGCCTGTACTCGCTGGCATTTAGAAAACTGAAGGGGGAATCTCATAGAAATCCGATAGATTGTTGAAAGGCCTAGATAGTGTGGATGTGGGGAGGATGTTTCCTGTAGTGGGGGAGTATAGAATCAGAGAGCACAACCTCAGAATAGAGGGACATCTATTTAGAATAAAAATGAAGAGGTTTTTCTTTAGTCAGGGGTTGGTGAATCTGTGGAGTTCTTTGCCACTGTCAGCTGTGGAGCCAAGTCGTTGGGTATATTTAAAGCAGATTCTTGATGTCAGGGGGTAAAATGTTATGGGGAGAGTATGTCCACATTCTCTGATATTATTTCGGATTTCTAGTATCTGCAAAGTTTTTGTATCATGCTTCTAGAATTGTTTCTCTCTCTCTCTCTCTCTCTCTGGATTCACCTCTTTGGTGTTCCGTCTAAATATCTCCTTGTGACTATGACTCAGCAGGCAAGCATCAAATTAAATTAAATGTAACTATGAAGTATGAACTCAGTAAAAAGTATTTCTTGCTGGCAGCTGGGGTGTGGATCAAACAACATCTGTGTTGCCTTAACTGGCAGACCACTGAAGGCTATCTCTTCTCAAATAGCAGAACTTACACAGTAAACAACAGGGCCCTGTCGAAGAGAGGGGCCTTGGTGAACAAGTACATAATTTCTTGAAAGAGGTGACAGAGGTAGATGAGGTGGTGAAGAAGGTGCTTGGTATGTTTGCCTCCATCGGTCAGGACTGTGAGTACAAGACTTGAGCTGCACAACTACAACATTGAGGCTGTACAAGCTGCTGGTTCCACCGCACTTGGAGCACTGTGTGTAGTCCTGATGATCTAGCTGTAGGAAGGATGTCATTAAGCTGAAAAATGTGCAGAAGATGTTCACAAGGATTAAAAATGGAATGGGCTTCTTGAGGAAGCAAGAGCATTTTTCTGAAAAAAAATCATATTTAATAACAATTATAATAATAAGTACTATATCGATCTCAAGTGGGAAATTCTTTCATTACAGCAGCAACATTTAAAAACACACTTAGCAATGTGTAGACTTAACTAATAATAAAGTACAGAATAATATACACAATAATAATTGACCGATGTGCCATAAGAATGTATGAAATAATAAAACAGAGACTATTGTACTATGATGTATGCTCTCCTGTCACACAGAGATGAATTTTTGTATATGCCTCTTGCATTTGGAAGGAAAGATTTTCTCTAACAATCCCCGTGACAGGAGAAACAAGATAAAGTCTGCAGATGCTGGAAACACACACAAAATACTGGAGGAACTCAGCAGGCCAGGCAGCATCTGTGGAAAAAGTACAGTCCTCCAGCATTTTGTGTGTGGTCAAGCTGAATGAGCCTGTTCAAAAGGATGCTCTGCTGCTTATTCAGTAGGTCATGAGAGGATGTGCTAGATTGTCCACAATGCATACGGTTTATCTAGTGACTTCCTCTCCACTACAAACCCTAAGAGTCTGGGTTGTAGCCAAGGATGGATCCAGCCTTCTTGCTGAGTTTATTTAGTCTTTTTGCATCACCAGCACTGATGCTGCTCCCCCAATGTAAAGCTGCAAAGAAGACTTCACTCACTACAACAGACTGGTAAAAGAACTCCAACATCCAGTTGCACACATTGAAGGATCTCAGCTTCCTTAGAAAATAGAGTCTGTTCATCCCCTTCTTGTAAACAGCCTTGGTGTTGGTTTTCTAGTCAAGTCTGTTGACAAGGTGAACACCCAAGTATTTGTACTCCTCCACCACTGCAACTTCTTCTCCCAGAATGTATACAGAACTCATCACAATCCTCTTCCTCCTAAAATCAATCACCATCTCCTTGGTTTTGGCCACATTCAGGAGCAGGTGATTCCTCCCGCACCACTCCACAAACTTTACTCTGTACTCCGACTCCTGCCCATCTCTGATACACCTAACCACCGCAGAGGCATCACATAACTTCGCCAAGTGACAAGACTCAGATTTGTACTGAAAGTCTGAGGTGTACACTGTGAACGGAAATGGAGACAGGGCAGTCACCACCATCTCAAACAGAGAACTACCCAGCCGTACAAACGGGGGGCTATCTGTCCGGTAGTCAGTAATCCAGGAGATATTGGATTTGTCTACGCCCATGCTTTGCAACTTCTTGCTCAGAAGAAGTGGCTGGATTGTATTGAAGACACTAGAGAAATCAAAACATGTGATTCTCATAATGCCACCAGCATCATCCAGGTGGGAGCAAACTCTCTGCCACAGGTAGATGATGGCATCATCCACTCCCACATGAGGTTGGTAGGCAAACTGGAGAGGGTCCAATGAAGATCTCACCTCTGGTCCAGCCTCTACAGCACCTTCATCACATGAGATGTGAGGGCAATTGGTCTGTAGCCATTAATTTCTTGGACTCACTGTCTTGGGTAGAGGAACCAAGCAGGAAGTCTTCCACAGTACCGGTATCTTTTCCTGACTCAGACTCAGATTGTAAAGGTGCTGCAAAATACCAGACAGCTGGCTCGCACAGGCCTTCGGTACCCTGGGGCTGATACCATCAGGTCCAGCTGCCTTGCCTTGATGTAGTCTCTCCAGCTGTCTCTTAACCTGGCCTGCAGTCACAGTCGGGCCGGGGAGGGTGGTCATCCCCGTGGAGGCAGGATACTCCAAAGTTGGGATGGTTGGAATACAAGCACACACCAGAGGGGAGGAACGGGTGGAAGGAGAAGGTTTCAGGTCAGGGAGGGTGTGTGGTTTGGGCAAGTGGGGGAGGACACAGCAGGAGTGTCCGTGCTGAACCTGTTGAAAAACAAATTCAATTCATTGGCCCTATCCAGCCTTTGATCTTCTTTTCCTTAACCTTGAAGCCAGTGATCTGTTTCACCATACGATGATGATACAAATTAGATAGATGCAAATTCTTGAGTTTGCTCTCTTCTAGCCCTATAGGAAGGGGTTCAGCTGATGAGATGGCCATCTGTCATAGTCATCTCCGATTATCTACATTCAGGAAATTATAAGGCCACTGAGCCTGACATCACTAGTGTGAAAGTTATCGGAAGATATCCTACGAGATCAGAGATATGAGTATTTGAATAGATGTGGATTGATTAAGGGATAGTCAGCATGACCTTGTGCGTGGTAGGTGCGTGGTAACCAACCTTGTCGAGTTTTTCATGGAAGTTACGAAGAAAGTTGATGAAGGCAAGGCAGTGGATGTTGTCTACATGGACTTCAGTAAGGCATTTGACAAGGTCCCTTGTGGGAGGCTGGTCAAGAAAGTTCAGTTACTAGGCATTCGTGATGAGGTAGTAAGTTGGATTAGACATTGGCTTTGTGGGAGAAGCTGGAGAGTGGTAACAGATGGTTTCCTCTGTCTGGAGGCCTGTGACTTGTGGAGTGCCGCAGGGATCTGTAGTGGGTCCGTTGTTGTTTGTCACCTATATCAATGATCTGGATGATAATGTGGTTAACTGGATCAGTAGATTTGCAGATGATACCAACACTAGGGGTGTAGTGGACAGTGAGAAAGGCTAAAATGGCTTGCAGTGGGATCTGGACCAGTTGGGAAAACAGGCTGAAAAATGGCAGACGGGATTTAATGCAGACAAGTGTAAGGTGTCACAAGTGGTGTCACAGGTAGATAGGGTCATAAAGAAAGCTTTTGGCACATTGGCCTTTATAAATCAATGTACAGGGGTGTATGGGGTGTCTAGGGAGGGGTAGCACCTCTGGTGAGGGGGCCTGCTGTGTCCTTTTTGGGGCAGCTCATCCACCTTTGGTCCCCACCTGGTGCTCAGCTCTCACCTGTGGCTCCAAGTAGCTGTAAAACGTGCAGCGACCACACCCCCAGTAAACCATCTCGGCAGATGGGCAAACCAGGTGAGGGTAGTCGACGATTCTTCGACCCTCGGTGAGGTAGGGGATCCGTCTATCCCAGTGTGTGGTCTGGCCCTGGCAGATTGAGCGGAGGAAACCGATTAATGGTCCAACAGGCTCGTTTTTATGCTGTACTCTCAACGACTCTTTGATTCCAGGACTCATCTGTAGTTACACAGGCTAATTCCAACATGTCACCTTTGCAAACTCCTGTGGTAATTTTTCAACAAACATGCTCTAAATTTGTCCCTGGTTGGTGGCAGAGTACAATGCTCTCCACTTTACCAAATGAGAGCACCTCCACATTCTCAAGAACCCAGGTCATAGCAACCCACTTGATCAGGAACCTATCCATCTGATTCCCCCTCAACATTCACTGCTTCCACCACTAATGCACAATGGTTGCAGTGTAATGCAATCAACAAAATGCACTGTAGTTTCATACCTTGGTTGCCCTGACAATATCTTCCAATACTGAGAACTTTACCACAAACAAGGGGAAGTGTAGTCACACTCCAACCCGGCTTGGATGTAACACTGTTTCTTCATCAACACTGAGTTTAGATTCTGATTGAAATCATAGATTGAAACATAAGTGAGACTTTTTTTGAGACAGTTGCGCTGAAGCTACAGAATGCCTCTGCAGAATGAGTATGGAGAGTTAGGTTACAAGCGCAGAAGCAGATACTGATCTTTAGATTACTCCTGCTAGCCAGGTCAGGAATAGGATAAATCAGATGGATGTATGGCTGAGGAACTGGCACAGGAGGCAAGGATTTAGATTCTTGTACCATTGTGATCTCTTTCGGGCTGGAAGTGACCTGTATGAGAGGGGCGGGTTGCACTTGAACCAGAGAGAGACTAATATCCTCACAGGAAAGTTTGCTAATACCGCATGGGAGGATTTAAACTAGTATTCAATCGGGTGAAACAAGTCACAGAATAAAGTAGTAGCTAGCGATTAATGATCCAACAGGCTCGTTTTTATGCTGTACTCTCAACGACTCTTTGATTCCAGGACTCATCTGTAGTTACACAGGCTAATTCCAACATGTCACCTTTGGTCCCCAAGATCCCAAGAGGTTCTTTAGCTATACTAAGAGCAAAATCATGGCTAGGGAGAGAGAAAACCCCCTTAGCGATCAGCAGGGCTGCCTATGTCTTGAGCCATAGGAGATGGGTAGACCATAAGTCCATAAGACATAGGAGCAGAATTAGGCAACTCAGCCCATCAAGTCTGCTCTGCCATTCCATCGTGGCTAATCCCGAACCCCACTCACTTTCTCGCCATACACCTACCTTCATGCCATATCTTTTGATGCCCTAACCGATCAGGAAACAAATAACTTCTGGTTTTTAATGAATATTTCTCTTTGGTGTTTACTGAGGAGAGAATCATAGTTGCGCAAGAGTTAAGGGAAACAAGTGGAGGTGTTTTGAACATTTATATTACCATGGAGGAGGTATTTGAAGCCTTGCACAGCATTAAGGTGGATAAATCCCCCAAGAGCTGACCGAGTGAATCTTCAGACTTTGTGGGAGGCTAGAGCTGAATTAGGCTTTTCAGCCCATCATCTGCTCCACCATTCAGAAGTAGATAGCAGAAGGTGATAGGTTGAAAGTCGTTTATCAGAATGGAGGCCAGTGACTAGAGTATGCAGCAGATGTTGGAACCATTGCTATTTGTGATTTATATCAATGATTTTGATGCAAAAGCACAAGGATATATCAGTAAGTTTGTGGATGACGCAAAATTAGGAGGTGTTGTTGATACTGAAGAAGGTTATCGCAGATTACAAGGGAAACTTAATCAGTTAGGAACGTTGGCCAAGGAGATGCAAGCAAATTTCAATGCAGGTAAATGTAAGTAGATGCATTTTGGAAAGTCAAACTAGCAAGGGACTTGTACTAGGGCACCAGGGAGTGTATTGGAACAGAAGGACTTAGGAGTACAAGTGCAGAATTTGATAAACTCAGCATCACAGTAGGCAGGGAGCTGTAAAAAGGTATTTACAAGCTATCCTTCATCTGTCAGGGAATTAAGTAGAGGAGTTGGGACATCATGTTGCAGTTGTGCAAAATAATCATTAGTTAGGAATATTATGGACAGTTTTTGTCACCCTATTATAGGAAAGATGTGATTGAATTGGAAAGAGTGCAGAAAAGATAAACGAGCATGTTGCCAGGTTTAAATTGCCTGAGTTACAGGGAGAGGTTGGCCAGGTTTTTCCCTTGGAGTATAGGAGAATGAGGAGTGACCTTATCGAAATGTTTAAAATTATGAAAGGCTCAGAAAAGCTGGATAGTAACAGTCTTGTCCTCAGTATCAGGAAGTCTAAAGCTAGCGGATGTTGATTTAAGCAGAGAGGAGAAATGTTAAAAAAGGAATCTGACGGGCAATGTTTTCACACATAGGGTGGTGAGTGTATGAAGCAAGCTGACAGAAGAAGTGATTGAGGCCAGGTACAATAGTAACATTAAGAAGCATGTGGATAGGAAAATGGAGGAGAGGGGCTTGAAGTGATAAGGGCCTGATACAGGAAATTGGGCCTAGCTGCTTGGCTAGCATGGACTCTATGGACCTTGTGTACATATATATATATATATATATATAGTTTGTTTAAATAATTCATTACAGGTTATTTGTAAAAATACATAAATTGCATACGTCATCATGCTACCATGTGATACATGCACGCTTCACTTAAAGACAAAGCCAGACCCACATTCTTGGACTTGTGTCTTCCTTTGAATTAATTTAAAGTTGGAATTTACAAAGCATAATAAGTTATTTTAAGGGACTCTTAGGTAGGCATATGCATGATAGAAAAATGGAAGGCTATGTGGAAGGGAAGAGTTAGATTGACCTTAGAGTAGGTCACAATATAGTGGGCCAAATGGCTTGTATTATACTGCACTGTTCTATGTTCTATATTTTAAATTTATGTTTTATGTTATATGTTCCTTCCACTGCTAACAGTTCACCAAATTATCTGAACGTACATGCAGAAGCAAGAGAGAATCATTCACATTTTGTGATACTCCTGTTTTTATTTAATAGTGATTGAGCTATATGTTAGTTTGAGCCAAAAGTGGAAGATAGCCAGCAAAAGCCTATGCAGTCAGCTCAACTAGGTCAAATTAATAATCTCATTTGATAGCTCATACTTGTATTGATGTAGAAGGAAGCTTCAGCCCATTGGGTCCATGCCAGCTCTCAAAGGAGCAATTCCATTGGTCCGATCCTCTCTCTTACCTCCCAGTATCCTTCCAGCTTATTCGCTGTCGTGTACTGTATGCCCAGTAATGTCTGTGACGCCACCACACCAATAAGAAATTTAAGTTACTTCAACCTCAGCTCCAATTTGTAGCATAATCTTGACATAATGTACACATTTCACCTTTGAACAGCTCAGTAGTCCCACACAGGATCCTTTAGAGGAAAAAATATCAGCAACTTCCTTTCCTTGGATGCACAAGGTTGTGGGCAAGGTTTCACTTTAACACCACATTTTCCAACCAAGGAAAGCAAATTTCCTTCTGTCTCATGTATCTAAATGGTTTTGATCAAATCTCTACTCAGTCTCCTACTCTCAAGGGATTGCAAGTCAGATTTTGTAGTCTGTGAAAGAATTAGCTGATAAAATAAATGGACAAATGGCAGATGAATTTTTGCACAGAGAAGTATGAAGTAATAAACACAAGATTCTGCAAGTGCTGGAAATCTAGAAAAACATACAGAAAATGCTGAAGGAACTCAGCCCATCATGCATCGTCTATGGAGAGGAATAAACAGTCAAAGTTTTGGACCAAGACCCTTGATCAGGACTGGAAAGAAAGACACAATAAAAAGGTGAGGAAAGGGGAGGGAAAAAAAATACAGGTTGGCAAGTGATAGGTGAAACCAGGTTTAAAGATCAAATTTCAAAGAAAATTTATTTTCAAAGTACAAAGAATATGTCACCATGTAGAACCCTGAGGTTCATTTTCTTGCAGGCGTACTCAATAAATCCATAATAGAATAATATCCATGATAGAATCAATGAAAGTGTGCAAAAGACAACGAACTGTGCAAATTCAAAAGAAAAAATAATAATATTAAATAAATAAGCAAAAAAATCGAGAACATGAGATGAATAGTCCTTGACTATAGCTGCTTTCCCTCCCCACCATTGAGCACATCTACATGAAGAGTTATCACAGGACAGCAGCATCCAATACCAATTCCAATGCCAATCTTCAGTCCTGATGAAGGGTCTTGACCTGAAATGTTGACAATTCATCCCCCTCCCTCACAGATGCTGCTCGATCAACTGAGTTCCTCTAGCTGTTTGATTATAGCTCTCTCATCTCCCCAGATCTGAGGATGGGTTCCTGACCTGAAAAGTTAATTGTTTTTTTTTCCACAGGTACTGCTTGACAGGCTGAGTTCTTCCACTATTTCTGTTGTGTCAGATTCCAAGACCTGCAGTTTTAATTATTTTATAATCTTTATATTATCAGAGTTAATTTATATTACTGAACAGAGAATTATGAGCTAGCATAGCTGAGAAGTAGACAATGAGTCTTTTCTCCTTCTTGTGGGAAAAGAGAGCAAAGGAAAAGAAAATTAACATATTAATTTTTAAAGCACCTTATCAAATCTTTCAGATACCTCCAAGCCACTACATGCAAAATAAATCAAGCTGAACTAGAATTCTGGCTTTGTGGTGTACTCAACAAACCTGACCTCCAGTGAAGCATTCTCAGCATAATTGTTTTTACATTATTCACAAGAGCTCAAAGGCAAACTTGTTAGTAGGTTAAAGCATGTGAAATACCATCAGGGGCAGCAGCTTTAACACCTGACAAAAGCACATCTCAATAGCCTGAAATAAAAACAAAATACTGGGAATACCTTACTGGACAGTCCAGTCTGGTCACCCCATTATAGGAAGGACAGGAAGGCTATGGAGAAGATGTAGAAGAGGTTTACTAGGATGCTGCCTGGATTAGAGAGCATGCGCCACAAGAAAAGGATGGACAACATTTGGTTTGTTTTCTCTGAAGACTGAGGGGGACTTGAGAGAAGTTTTTAAAATTGCAGTACTGTGTCTTAGGCACATGTGCAGTACTGTATATAGCTAGGATGCCTAAGACTTTTGCAAAGTACTGTAGTAATTTTATGTATTGTACTGTACTGCTGCCACAAAAAAACAAATTTCATGACATATATGAGTGATGAAAAACCTAATTCTGAAATGGGTCACTATTGTGGACGGAGAATGGGAAGGGAGGAAGGGAGCAGGGAGAGTTGAATCATGGTTGGAAAAGGGGGGAAATAGAGGGGAGGGAGAGGAAAGATTCAGAGAAACATTCTGTAATGATCAATAACCCAGTTTTTTGAAATCAAATGATCTTGCCTGGTGTCTCAGGGCAGGATGTGTCTTCACCTGCACCACCCCCATCCCAGCATTCCTTCTCTGCCATCTGTCCCACACCCCTCCCACAGCACTCCACCCTCGCCATTCCCAACATCCTTTGCTCCCACCAGATTTACAAACTCGCTCTCCACTCCATGTTGACAAATACAGTTCTGTGCAAAAGTCTTAGGCACCCTATCTGCTGTGTGTGTGTATATATATATCTATATGCCTAAGACTCACAGATAGAGCAGACAGCTAACATCTTTTTTCCAGGGTCAAAATATCTAATACAAATGGGCATCCATTTAAGACAGTGGTGTGGTGGGGTGGTGGAGTTCAAAGAAGATGTGCAGAGGAAGTGATAGGTGCCTGTAATATGTTGCCATGGGTGGAAGCAGAAACTATAGGAACATTTAAAAGGATCTTAGCTTGGACGTGAGTATCTCTGTGATAAGATGGACTCTTGACCTCACAGTCTACCTCATCATGATCTTGCCCTTTATCATTTACCGCCACCGCACTTTTTGGAAGCTTTTACATTTAATTCCGCAATGTTACTGTTTCACCTTATTCCAACCCAAATCACTATGCAATGATTTGATTCTTATGAACAGTATGCAAGACAAGCTTTCCACTGTAGCAATAATAAACTGTCAATATCAAAGTGCAGAGACCAGACTGTGTGCAGACAGAAGCGGTTAAGCATCATTAGGTTACTTCATCTGGCAAACCATTGAAGGCCAAAGGGTCACACACACAAAAGGCTGGAGGAATTCAGCAGGCCAGGCAGCATCTATTGAAAAGAGTAAACAGTCGATGTTTTGGGCCGAGACCTCTCTTCAGAACAGACCAAAGGGCCTGTTCCTGCACTGTACTGTTCTATGTTCTACGTCCCTCGGCAACTTTGGAGGAAGAAACTGAGTCCGTGTTTCAGGTCACTGAGTTTTCATTAGAGCAGATGACTGACCGAATCTGCGCCACCCAACAACTGATGCATCTCGCCTCCTCCCTTTCTTCCACCACTTGTAAGGAGGCAGTGGGGCTAAACGTCACGTGTTACTGCAGTGAGGTCAGCAGAGTCTCAGGTGGTTGGTTCAATGAGGAATATAACTCATTTTTAGTTTTTGTAAGTCTGACAATTCAGAGGCATTTAAGGTGACCAAACTTTAATATTAATAAAGCCAAAAAACTGAACATTTAAAAAAAATATTTAGAAGTTGTAAGGTGAAGTGATTTTAAAACAATAATTTAACTTCCCTTTTCCTCTTAATTCTTTATTTTACAGTAGGTTGGTCTACAAAAAGTGGCTATTTATAAAGCTCGCACATCATAGACACTAAAGTGCCTCTGACGACGTTTCTCACTGCTTCAGTAAAACTGCAAAATCAAGGACCCCACCCACCCCAGACATTCTCTCTTCTCCTCCTACACATCAGGCAGAAAATACAAAGAGCCTAAAAGGGAATACCACCAGGCTAGGTTCAGTATCAGTCCCACGGTTGTCTGTTGAATGAACCTAGCGTACGATAAAATGAATTCTTGACTTCATCATCTACCTCATCAGGGCTTTGCGTCTCCCTGCACTACACTTTCTCTGTATCTGTAAAGGAAGAAAACATTAGCTTTATTTATTACATGTACGTCAAAACATTGAAACATATAATGAAATGCATCATTTGAGTCAATGACTAACACATTCCAAGGATTGTGCTCAGGGCAGCCTGCAAGTACCAACACTCCCAGTGCCAACATAGCATGTCCACTAACCCCAACCATATGTCCTTGGAATGTGGGAGGAAATTGGAGCTCGTAGTGGAAACCCACAGGGTCATGGGGAGAACATACAAACCCTAACAGACACCAGTGGCCACTGTCAATGTGAAGCAAATGCTCTTGAACCAAAGGAGATAACTTCACGCAACTTCACTTGCCCCATCACTGAAATGTTCCCACAACCTATGAACTCACCTTCAAGGACTCTTCATCTCATGTTCATGATGTTTATTGATTATTTATTTCTTTTTGCATTTGCATAGTTTGTTGTCTTTTGACAACTGTTTGAACGTCCAACTTGGCGTGGTCTTTCATTGATTCCATTATGATTATTATTTTTTATGGATTTGTTGAGTATGCCAACAAGAAAAAAAAATCCCAGAGTTTTTTATGGTGACATATATGTACTTTGATAATAAATTTACCTTGAACTTTGATTGTGCTAACTGTAACACTATATTCTGCATTCTGTTATTGTATTTTCCTTGTAATGCCTCAATGTACTGATGTGATGAAATGATCCAATGGATAGCATGCAAAATAAAGTTTTTCATTCTGCATCATCAACCAATCTCCAAACTTCAGAGTATTGGACAGTGTATACTCTGAGGGAAAGTTTCAATAACTAGACTTGTTTTGTGTTGGCGCATGGCCAAGTGGTTAAGGCATCGGTCTAGTAATCTGAAGGTCGCTAGTTTGAGCCTCAGCTGAGGCAGCGTGTTGTGTCCTTGAGCAAGGCACTTAACCACACATTGCTCTGCGACGACACCGGTGCCGAGCTGTATCGGCCCTAGTGCCCTTCCCTTGGACCACATCAGTGGCGTGGAGAGGGGAGACTTGCAGCATGGGCAATTGCCGGTCTTCCATACAACCTTGCCCAGGCCTGCGCCCTGGAAACCTTCCAAGGCACAAATCCATGGTCTCACAAGACTAACTGCTCATTATTATTAATTTGAACAGTGCATACACTAAGGGAGGGTTTCAATAACCAGATTAGCTATTGCTGTCTCTCTGGCTATCCATCCCATAGGATGATGATGGTTCCTTTCAAGGAACAGCGTGTGTGTGAATGGATTTTAGGTGAGTAAGGGGTTGCACAGGTCCAGACGCATCCTCTTGACATCCCCTCCCGGATCCAGTGGCGTGGTGGGGTCCAAGATGGCTGGGGGAAGTTCTGTTGCAATGAATGATCAGACCAAGCTTCCATGCAAGGGATGACCTTTCCGCACTTCACAGCACGTGTTTGCTAGATGGCCATTGACCCTACGAGAGGGTTCATCCACCCTTTGACAGATCTTGTTTTTCGTCCTGCAGGATGTCTAGCCACCCTCCTCACCAGGCAAGCCTGGTGGGGGAGCTAGTTTAGATGCTGACCACCCAAACGTGTGCCAGGTAGTACTGGGTTACATGGTACCAGTAGCACTTAGTTATTGAACCACAATTGAAATACTCATTGTTCAAATCGGAACTGTCGGCAAGGTTTGCCCACTTGTTTCTGATTCAAGTTTTGCAAAATCGTCACTGCTATTTGGATCCTTTTACCTCAGTGTAAGATTAGTATTAGTCGTCATTAAAGAAATTCCCTTTTGGTTTTAAATGATTAGTAAAAACCTGTTTCATCCCATACTTAATTACAAAAGCCTTTCTCAGTTGACTTGCATCTCTGTTTTCACCTGCAGTAACAAGCAGGCTGACGTCAGCTGGGAGAAGGAGACTGCTTAATGATCTCACCAGAACACTTGGGGCTCTTTATCCAGTAGAAAACAGCCACTCTGGAACTGGATTTACCTGTTCAGAAGACACAACAATAATAAAAACAAAGCTAGAGCTGAAAGGAAGAGAGAATATTAAATGTCTGGCTAGCGATGCGTAAGATTCCAGGTAAAAACACTCCTCTAAAGTACACAGGCATCGAGGCACTTTGGAGGACTCCATCTTTTGGATGAGATGTTGAACAGCTCTTTCCAGCAGACATAACAGTTTCCATGGTGCTACTTCAGAGAACAGCAGAGGGTGTTGCTTCTAAGGTTTATTTTTAAGTCAGCATTGCAGAAAACAGACCAATTCAGGACTTCCTGCCAACTATGAATTGACCACATTGACAAGAGAGGCCAAAGCTGACCTCTTGCAAGTCTTCCTGGGGTCACCTCGCAGCTACCTGCCAGCCCGGTCCTCAGTGGTGAGACTCACAGAAAGGTGGCACCCCCCCCCCATATTGGCAAACAGAACAAGTGCGGACATTACCAGAATCCACATAGTTTGCTATTAGAGGAGAGTGTTACAGCACAGAACATAGAACAGTACAGCACAGTACAGACCCTTCAGCCCATGATGTTGTGACGACCTGTGTAAGCCTACTCCACAATTAATCCAAACCTATCATCCTATACAGACTTCTAGTTTTTCTTATAGCCGTATGCCAAGCTAAAAGTATCTTAAGATGTCCCTGTTGTATAAAATACCACCCCTGAGGTAAACCGTGTTAAGTCATCGCTGCAAACAGTGAAGGGGCGAGTGATGGCGAGGTGAGTTCGGGGTATGGATCGATGCAGATGGAGTTCCAATGCCCATACAGCTGACCTGGCAGCAAGGTTCCTCTGCTGGCGTGGACATGATAGGATGAATGGCCTTCTACACCATCATAGGAAGAAAATGCCCAACACACATAGTGCTTGAATACAAACAAAACAAAAAATACAACAAAATACTGTATTAATGACACGTTAATAACACTTTTTTGTGTATAATTTGTGGTAACGATCACTGCAAGCAATGGTGAGACTGAGTCAAGGGTTGGAGCATGCAGGTGTGAAGCAAAGTCCAGACGAGCTCGAGGCATGTTCAAGGCAAAGTCAGAGCAAGTGGAGCCGAGCAAAGTCGGAGCAGATGGGAGGCAGATTCGAGGCCCATCTACCTAAACCGAGAGCGAAGTTTGTTCGACATAAGCACCAGGCCAATTTGGAAAGGTTGGGTACGGGCCAAATTGTGGCAGTGGGGGCCCAGGCCCAGAACATATTGGAGCAATAGTTCCTCGTCCTAGTGTGAGGAGCAATCCAATGTATGGACAATTTAAATGCAGGGCCAGGTGGATTGAATAAACAGGGTGTTGGGACCGGAGGCAAGGGTCGGATTGGTTCTGCTTGCAAGCCCACGACGTTTACTCGGCTCTGTGCTGAACTGAGGCTGAGACTGTGGCCTTCTCTGGTTGCTCCAGGCTTCGTATCTATGGCCTCACTTCTGTTGTGAATGCTATGTGCATAGTTTTATTTGTCTGCTCATTGGGTGTTTGACCGTCTTCTTTTTTAATGGGTTCTTTTGGGGTTTCTTTGTTTTGTGGCTGCCTGTAAGGAGATGAATCTCAAGGTTATATATAGTATACATACTTTGATAATAAATGTACTTTGAACTTTGAACTTTGAACTTTGAACTAAAATAATCCCCATGGAAGGAGCACAGAAAGAGACCAAGAAACTGCAGAGTTGCAGACACAAATCGGCACATCTGTGGATCCTGTCTATACTTCTCATAGCCTCAGTAGCCAGCATGATCAAATACCTCACCCACTCCAGATATTTTCTCTTCTCCCCTCCTCCATCAAACAGAAGACACAAAAAAAACCTTAAGGCATGTACTATTTTCTGGTTTAAGATGGTGCTGGTGTCCGTTGCTTTAATGGACCCCTGAAAGTTTGGATAAACCTTTCAGTTAATCTATTCATTGCTGGGTGGCAAGGAGCTGAATTGAAATGTCTGATGCCATTTTTCTTCATGAGCAGTCGGAATTCTGAAGTGGTCCATTGTAACTCACAACTTGTTCTAGTAAGCCATTTCTGGCAAAGATAGTCCTCAGAGTGGAGACAGTCTTTGTTGAGGTGGTTGACTTCATTAGTATAACCTCCAACCACTTCGAACAAGCATCTGCAGCAATCAGAAACATGGAGTCCATGAATGGCCCAGCATAGTCAATATGTGCTCTTTGCCATGGTGATGATGGCTCTCCCATGGGTGTAATGGTGCCTGTTGGGGTGCATTTTGAACTTTTTGGCGTCCCAAACAGCTTTTGGCCAAGTCTTCATTCTACTTATCTATTCCCAGCCACCACAGGTAGCTTTGGATGAGATGCTTTTGTTATATACACTTAGTGTTCATTTTTTCTGTGGACTGTCACTTTAAAATACCAGAGAATGAGACTGACTTTTGGACACTGTTGGATTTCTACCGACTACAGAATTGCTTGATTACTATGGTGACAGAGGTGGAGTTATTTGATGGATTTTTCTCAACCATTGAAGTCCAAAAAGCGCTGGCCCTCCACTTTCCAATACACAAAGCTCTAACTGCTGTGTTTGGCCTCCACATGTCACATTCACTTTCAGTTTGCCTTTGGGAGACACTTTTTCATTTGTATTGGTCTTTGGCATCACTGAGGTCTTTTCTAATGGTAGCTTAGAAAGAGTCTGTTGTAGTCAGCCTCTGAAATTATAGACAAACTGTCCCTGTATCCTGCTGAGGGGTCTCAGCCCGAAACTTTGACTGTACTCTTTTCCATAGATGCTGGCTGGCCTGCTGAGATCCTTGAGCATTTTGTGTATGTTGCTTGGATTTCCAGCATCTGCAGATTTTCTCTTGCCTGTATCCAGCTCCATTTTCTGTTTTACAGCAAAAACATTTATTGTGAGCCATATGATTTTGTAATCTGCTTCAGTAATACAGTGCAGTTCTGGGCATGACAGCTCACCGTTTTTAGACTCTGTGTTTTCTATTCCGCATTCGGTCACTTTATGCATTTGCTTAGTTTTGTGTGAGACTCTTCACTCAGTTGTGCTTTTTGTCTGACTTGTACACTTGTACACTCTCTCAATGTGACCATGCCTGTGACACTTCTGAAAACCTTTTTACTTTGAACCAAAGTCATTTGCACTGGGAGGATTTGCCACATTGATAACATTGTATTCCTTTTGCACCATTCAGGGACATTTTGTCCATTTCACATTCTAACCTCCTTCTCTGTAGTTCTGCTGCAACCTGTGCAGATATTGCAATAGTCAATGCTCATTCTACGGTTAGGTCTTTTTCTGACAGTAGCCTCTTTTGAGTGCTTTAACTATGTAGGCCACATAGAAACCTGTCCTTTAATGCATCAGAAAATCTATCTCTAAAGTCAAGGTACTGGGAAAGTTTACACAGTTCTGCAATGTATTCGGAAACACTTTCATCCTTTGACTGGTTCCTTTTGTAAATTCTAAGTCTCTCAGCTATTACCAGCAGTTTAGGGCTCAAGTGATTTTGTAAAATTGTAACAATTTTGATGAATATCTTGCTTGTTTACTTTTCAGGGGTTACTAGGTTGTGTAAGAGACTACATGTTCTTGCACCTATTAACTTGAGAAGCGTGGGGTCGTCCTTTTGCTCATCCACATCGTTCGCTTTACAGTACAGTTCAACCCTCTCAAGATATGACTCCCAGCCTTCATTAGTATTATCAAGTTCAGTAACTTTCCCAGCTGAAGCCATCATCACTTTGTTTTCACTTTAACTTTGCTAGTTGCGACTTTCATTGTGTACTATGAACTGTTACTCACACGTCCCTTTGTTAGCGATAGTGAAGGTCTACACCATACTATTTAACTCTTTCCTCTTGCTGTTTCGCCCCATAACTGCAGGTACAGTTGGTGATATTCTCTGACATTCAGATTCATACTTATCATCAATTTGTTGTGTCTGTGCACAACTATATAACAATTAACATAAAAGCATGTACATGGGAGATGGCTTTAATTGGTGTGATCACATTGGAGCGAGAGAGATTAACACACACACATGCTTAGACAACAGATCATACGTAGTGCTAAGGGGAGTCTTTGCTTGAAGCAAAAATAGATTCATACATTACAGTATACATACTTTGACAATAAATATACTTTTAAATTTGAACTTTGAACCAACAGGCTCAAGGACACCTTTTGTCCCACTGCTATAGACTATTGAATAGTATTCATTGGTAGGATAAAATGGATTTTTGACCTCACAATCTACCTCGTTATGATCTTACACTGCATTTTCTCTGTATCTGTAACACTTTATTCTGCTTTGTTATTGTTTTACCTTGTCTACCCCAATGCATTGTGTAATGATTTGATCTGTATGAATACATTTTCACTGTATCGCAATATAAGTGGCCATGGGTGACCGCGGAGGTGCGTGCGCTGCTGAGGACCCGTGACTCCGCCTTCAAAGCAGGCGACAAGGCAGCCCTACGACAGCGAGGGCCAAACTGTCCCTGGCCATCAGAGAGGCAAAGCGTGCACACGCCCAGCGAATCCACAGCCACCTCCAGGACAGCGGTGACACGTGGCGCATGTGGAAGGGCATTCAGGACATCACCAACTACAAGACAACACCACCTGCCTGTGCTGGTGATACCTCCCTCCCAGATGCGTTGAGCAACTTCTCCACTCGTTTTGAGGTGGAAAATGACGTGGATCCAAATGACCAGGTGTTGTGTCTTACCGTGGCCGATGTGAGGAGAACCCTGTGCAGGGTCAACCCACGGAAGGCTGCTTGACCAGACAATATTCCTGGCAGAGTGCTTAGAGGATGTGCAGACCAGCTAGCAGAGATTCTCACTGACATCTTCAACATCTCCCTAAGCAGTGCCGTTATTCCAACGTGCTTCAAGGTCGCCACCATCGTTCCCGTGCCGAAGAAGACTACCGTCCCATTGCACTCACATCCATCATCATGAAGTGTTTCGAGAGGCTGGTCATGAGGCACATCAAGACCCTGCTACTCCCCTCACTGGACCCCCTGCAGTTCGCGTACCGTCCCAACCATTCAACAGTCAACGCCATCGCCATCACCCTCCTCCTGGCCCTAACCCACCTGGACAAAAAAGACACGTACGTTCGAATGTTGTTCATAGACTTCAGTTCAGCATTCAACACAATCATTCCTCAGAAACTGATTGGAAAGCTGAGCCTACTGGGCCTGAACACCTCCCTCTGCAACTGGATCCTAGATTTCCTGACTGTCAGTCAGTCCGGATCAGAAGCAGCATCTCCAACACTATCACACTGAGCACGGGGGACCCCCCCAGGGCTGTGTGCTCAGTCCACTGCTGTTCACTCTGCTGACCCACGACTGTGCTGCAATGCACAGCTCGAACCACATCATCAAGTTCGTCAATGACACAACCGTGGTGGGTCTCATCAGCAGGAACGATGTGTCAGCATACAGAGAGGAGGTGCAGCGGCTAACGGACTGGTACAGAGCCAACAACCTGTCTCTGAATGTGAACAAAACAAAAGAGATGGTTGTTGACTTCAGAAGGACATGGAACAACCACTCTCCGCTGAACATTGACGACACCTCCATAGAGGTCGTTAAGAGCAGCAACTTTCTTGGTGCTCACCTGGCAGAGAATCTCACCTGGTCCCTCAACACCAGCTCTATAGCAAAGAAAGCCCAGCAGCGTCTCTACTTTCTGCAAAGGCTGAGAAAAGTCCATCTCCCACCCCCCCATCCTCACCATGTTCTACAGAAGTTGTATTGAGAGCATCCTGAGCAGCTGCATCACTGCCTGGTTCGAGAATTGCACCGTCTCGGATCACAAGACCCTGCAGCGGATAGTGAGGTCAGCTGAGAAGATCACTGGGGTCTCTCTTCCCGCCATTACAGACATTTACACCACACGCTGCATCCGCAAAGCAAACAGCATTATGAAGGACCCCACGCACCCCTCATACAAATTCTTCTCCCTCCTGCCATCTGGCAAAAGGCACCGAAGCATTCGGGCTCTCACGACCAGACTATGTAACAGTTTCTTCCCCCAAGCCATCAGACTCCTCAATACCCAGAGCCTGGACAGACACCAACCTACTGCCCTCTACTGTGCCTATTGTCTTGTTTATTATTTATTGTAATGCCTGCACTGTTTTGTGCACTTTATGTAGTCCTGGGTAGGTCTGTAATCTAGTGTAGTTTTTGTGTTGTTTTACGTAGTTCAGTGTAGTTTTTGTATTGTTTCATGTAGCACCATGGTCCTGAAAAACGTTGTCTCATTTTTACTGTGTACTGTACCAGCAGTTATGGTCAAAATGACAATAAAAAGTGACTTGACTTGATTTGACTTATAAACCAATACCAAAACAATACAATAACTCACCAGTCCTGACTCTTTGAAAGTCACTTGTCCCACTCTGCTCTTTCTCCAATTTGTTTCCTCTTCAAATTCCTTTCATCATTTCTCATGAAAGGGTATTGGCCTCAAAATCTAACTTTGCTTTTCTGTCCACTGGTATTGCTAGACTTATATCTTGTGATCTTCTTATCATGTCATATGGATTTGCTGCTGTCAAAGGGTACCTTTTCACATGCCTTGGGCAAATCACTTCCTTTCTGTACTCATGGTTGCCAATCATTGCCTGGTGTGTCTCTGGGTTCTGAGAAATCTCAGTGCAACTCAGATGCCAGAGCATTTTGAAGTGGTGCTGCTAGACTAATCTTTCAGCCGATTCATGTCTCTTTTGTCGTTTGTGTGTTTCCCTGCACTTTACTGCCGCTTGATCAGTGAGAGACACCTGGGGCAGCTTCTGCCACACAAACCCAGGTGAGTCATGAAGGCAGTCAGGATCAGCATCAGAATCAGGTGTATTAACACTGATATATGCCATGAAATTTGTTGTATTTGTGGCAGCAGTATACTGCAATACATAAAATATACTATAAATGGAAATATATATAAAAAATTAAATAAGTCGTGCAAAAAGAGAGCAAACATAGTGAGGTGGGCTTATCGTCCATTCAGAAATCTGATAGCGGAGGGGAAGAAGCTGTTCCTAGACTGTTGAGTGTGTGTCTTGAGGCTGCTGCACCTCCCTTCTGATGAGAAGAGGGCATGTCCTGGGTGGTGGGGGTCCTTAATGATGGATGCCCACTTCTTGCTGCTTCGCCTTTTGAAGATGTCCTCAATAATGAGGAGGACTCACCCTCTTGAGATTCGCTAGGAATGGGCAATAAATCCCAGATTTTCCAACAGCATCCATTTCCCGGGAAGGAATTTTAAGGAACTTTGCTAGCATCATTTTCCACTTGAAGAACTGTGCTTCAAAGTGTAACACAAATAGACACAATAGTGTACGCACACGCAGAAGTTAGTGCTTTGTTGCAGGGTTGCAGGGTTAGTGCTTTGTTCAGGGTGTCAGATGTGGAAATCCTGGGAGACCTCCAGCCTCCCTGATGGCCACATCTGCGCCAGGTGCACCGAGATGCAGCTCTTCAGAGACCGTGTTAGGGATCTGGAGCTGCAGCTTGATGACCTACTGCTTATTAGGGAAAGTGAAGAGGTGATAGACAGGAGCTACAGGGAGGTAGTCTTCCCTAGGCTACAGGGGTCAGAAAACTGAGTGACTGTCAGGAGAGGGAAGGGAAATGCCCGGTTAGTGGAGAGCACCCCTGTGACTGCCCCCCTCAGCAACAAGTATCTTGTTCTGGATGCTGTTGAGGGGGATGACCTGACAGGGGACACCCACGGTGACCAGGTCTCTGGCACTGAGCCTGGCGCTGTTGTGCAGGAGAGGAGGGAGAAGAGGAATGTGGTAATCATAGGGGAATCCATAGTCAGGGGAACAGAAAGGAGATTCTGTGAGCCTGATAGAGATACCCACATGGTGTGTTGCCTCCCAGGTGCCAGGGTATGGGATGTCTCGGATCGGGTCCAGAATATTGTGAAGGGAGAGGGCGAGCAGCCAGCTGTCTTGGTACATGTTGGTATCAATGACATAGACAGGAAAAGGGAGGCGGTCCTGAAGAGAGATTTCCGGGAGCTAGGAAGAAAGCTGAGAAGCTGGACCAGCAATCTCAGGATTGCTACCAGTTGTAATGTGAGCATTAAAAAAAGTGTTAATCCTAATTAGGATAATGGGGGGTTTTGCTTCCATTCTTTTTACTTCCGGTGTGCTTTGTATATAGTGTACCTGCCGTGCCGTACGGGTTGTGAAAAGCCTCTGTATATACATAACGGTTTTGAAGTTCGACATGAAGTTGTTTCTTTGGCATGAAGTTGTCGAGTGTGCCTTTTTCAAAGTAGAAGTTACTACATATTTTTGGCGATGAGGTGAACTGGTTTTGTGAACATATCAGCACGTTTTTCGAACAGGAGCTCCGCGTTTCAGATGACTACGTTTAGAACTATTGGGGAATTTCTGAAAGGAAACGAGGACTGGTCGGAGTATAGGGAAAGGTTTGGACACTTTTTCTGTGCTAATGAAATTACTGAGGAGGCTAAGAAGCGCTCTATTCTCCTGAGTGTGAGTGGGGCAAAAACTTACAAGCTAATAAGGAATTTAGCCACACTGCGGAAACCGGGGGACATTCCATATGACGAACTGGTCAAGCTCGTGGGGAACCACTACAATCCAAAACCTTCTGTGATAGTCCAACTGTGTAAGTTTCACAGCCATTTCAGGAAGCCAGGTTAGTCTGTAGCCAATTTTGTGGCCGAGCTTCGGCAGCTGTCGGAGCATTGTGATTTCGGAGCGGTGTTGGATGACATGTTCCGTGATCGATTGGTATGTGGCATTAATAATGACAGCATACAACGCCGTCTGTTAGGGGAAACCCCGCCGTTGACTTTCAAGAAAGCCTTAGACATTGCCCAAGGCATGGAAATGGCTGCTAATAATGTCAAGGATATCCAGAAAGGACACGGGGGGGTCGCAGTCGGCAGCAGTGCACCAAGTCAGGAGGGAGACTGGTAAACAGACAAAGCGGGTGGAATGTTTCCGGTGTGGAGGGATGCACTATGCAAATGATTGTAAATTCAAAGACATGGTCTGCCATGCTTGTAGAAAAAAGGGACATTTAGCTAAAAAATGCAGAAGTTCAAAGGGTAAGATTAAGCCTGGGCAGGGGATAGCTCAACAGGCTCGGGCAGCCACACACCATCTAGAAGAAGCAGATGAAGAGGCAGCGTGTGCCTACAACATGTTTGGAGTGGAAACAGATGAGGAACCACCTGAACCATATTATGCCACAGTCACTGTCAGGGGAAAGGATGTTAAGTTTGAGATTGATTCAGGGGCTACTGCATCGGTCATTAGTGAGGAGACCTACAGGAGGACATGGGGGTCCAACCTGCCTCCCATTAGACCATCAAAGCTCAAACTTAGGACCTATACGGGGCAACCCATGCCTCATTTAGGGGTGTTATATGTGGACATTTCAGCCGGGGGTCAGAAGGCTGAAGCCAGGCTAGTGATAGCTAAGGGCAGGGGGCCCAGTCTTTTAGGTCACGATTGACTTCGCGAAATCCGGCTAAACTGGCATGAAATTCAGTGTGCACACACATCAGAGGACATTTTGCAAAAGTACAGTGACATTTTCAGGGACCAGCCAGGAACACTGAAAGGTGTGACAGTGAAACTCCATGTCGACCCTAAGGCTACACCACGTTTTTTTAAGCCCAGGTCGGTGCCCTATGCCATGAAAGGCAAAGGTGAGGAGGAGCTGGGATGTTTACAGAGGCTGGGGATTATTGAGCCCGTCCAGTTTTCAAGGTGGGCGGCTCCCATTATTCCAGTTTTGAAGGCAGACAATACGGTGAGGATATATGGGGATTATAAGCTTACGGTGAATCAGGTCTCTAGGCTGGAGGAGTACCCATTGCCACAAGTGGATGACCTGTTTGCGACCCTGTCAGGGGGTAAGCTGTTCACAAAGCTGGACAAGAGTCATGCCTACCAACAGCTGCTGCTCAACGAGGATTCAAAGGAGTACGTTACAATTAATACACACAAGGGATTATTCAAGTACAATCGCCTGGTATTTGGAGTGGCGATCAGCCCTGCCATTTTCCAAAGGACAATGGACACTTTGCCGCAGGGGACTCCGCACGTAGCAGTGTACCTGGATGATATTTTGATCGCGGGTGCTACAGAGACGGAGCATCTGGCTTATTAGAACAGGTGCAAAAGAGGCTCTCAGACGCAGGGCTGCGGTTGAAACGCAGAAAATGCATGTTCCTGGCATCGAGTGTGACTTACCTGGGATACATGATCACAGGTGAGGGGCTTTGCCCTGTGGAAGACAAAGTGAGAGCTATTAAGGAGGCCCCAAGCCCTAAAACCATCCCGGAACTCAGATTATTTTTGGGATTGTGAATTATTACGGCTAGTTTCTTCCTGACCTCCCAAGGGTTTTGACCCCACTGTATAAGCTGCTTCACAATGACACTAAGTGGCAGTGGGGTGAAGAGCAGGAGAAAGCTTTCAGGGCAGTGAAAGAACTCCTCCACTCAGCGAAGCTGCTTGTTCACTATGACCCAGACAAGGAGATCACCCTTGCATGCGATGCCTCGCCCTATGGAGTAGGGGCAGTTCTCTCACATGTAATGGAGGATTGCTTAGAGAGGCCTATTGGTTTTGCTTCACGTACCCTGACAGCTGCTGAGAAGGGTTATCCACAGCTAGACAAAGAAGGTCTGGCCATTGTTTTTGCGGTCAAACGCTTTCATCGGTACCTTTATGGATGCGTATTTACAATTTATACGGACCATAAACCACTGATGAGCCTGTTCAGTGAGACTAGATGCATCCCACCGCTAGCCTCAGCCAGGATACAGCGTTGGGCTCTTACATTGTCAGCCTACTGGTACACTATAGAGTACAGAGCGGGTGGGAATAATGTAAATGCTGATGCACTGAGTCGACTACCTTTACTTGAGACACCAGTTACTACATATGTGCCTCCAGAGACTGTGTTTTCATTGGAGAGGCTGTCAGAGACACCTGTAAAGGCTACCCAGGTCAAGCAGTGGACAGAGAGGGACCCAGTCCTGTCCCAAGTCAAGACTTTTCTTTTACAAGATTGGCCCAGAGTCATGGAAGGAGAGGAACTGAGGCCTGAGGCCAAACGCAAGTCAGAACTCAGTCTGCAGGATGGCTGCATTTTCTGGGGGACGAGGGTCATCGTGCCTCCCCCTGACCATTCACAGATTGTGGAGGGAATTCATGAGGCTTACCCAGGAGTGTCTTGAATGAAAAGCCTTGCAAGATCCTACGTTTGGTGGCCAAGAATGGATCAGGATCTGGAGAACAAGGTAAAATCATGCACGCAATGTCAGACTAATCAGAATATGCCACCAGCAGCTCCTTTGCACCCATGGGAGCGGCCAGGCCACCCCTGGTCTAGGCTACATTTGGACTTTGCTGGCCCTTTTATGGGGCAGATGTTTCTTGGAATGGTAGATGTGCATTCTAAATGGATTGTAGCTCACATCATGAGCAACATCACCCCTCAACCATAGACAAATTCAGGCAAGTGTTTGCGGTCCACGGGTTGCCTGACACTCTGGTCACTGATAATGGCCCGACGTTCACCAGTGAGTTCATGCAGCAGAATGGCATTCATCACATTCGGACGGCCCCTTTCCAACCAGCCTCCAATGGTTTGGCTGAGCGGGTTGTTCAGACAGTGGAGGAAGGCCTGAAGTGGATGACAGGGGACTCTCTTAGCATTCGGCTTTCACGTTTCCTGTTTAAATACTGCCTCACGCCACAGACTACGACTGCCCGCACTCCAGCAGAGATGCTGATGGGGCGTAGGACCAAGTCAAGATTGGACCAGCTGCGCCCGGACATGAAGGCGAAAGTGGAGAGAAAGCAGGAAAAGCAGAAGGAGGGACATGATCAACATGTGCGAGAGAGACAGTTAAAACCGAATGACAATGCCTATGTGAGAAACAATCAGCAATGGCTGCCTGGGGTTATTCTTAAGTAGAGTGGTCCCGTCTCCTATGTTGTTAAGCTGACTGATGGGCGTGTTTTCCGCAGATATCAGGACCATGTGCGCCTGCGTCATAATACCGGCTCAGAGGCAGACAGTTCCATGGAGTTTCCCTTTGTGAGACAGACTACGGTGGAAGCATGTCCACCAGTGACTTTGCCAGAGGGTGAGACGCTGGCAGAGGGGTCGGAGTCCCCTGAGGAGGATGGACATTCTCACGTAGACACACAGACCCCTCTCATGCCCCCAACACCAGACTCACCCAAAACACCCTCACCAGCGGTGCCTGAAGGGTCAGCGGGGGTAGTGCGCAGATCACAGCGCACTCGTAAACCTCCTGACAGACTGAATCTTTGACGGAACAGTTTTTTTCATTGTTGTTAGATTGAATGTTGAATCTGTCACATTTTCCAGATGTTTTGTATTGATAAACTGTTGCTGAGATACTAGTATAAGTTTTCAGGGGTACACAAGTTAATAACACCACAGTTTTTATTTCCTAGTGTTTTACATTTGGGGATGTTGGATTTTAAAGGGGGAGAAGTGTTGTAATGTGAGCATTATTAAAAGTAAGTTAATATTAATTAAGATAATGGGGGGTTTTACTTCCGTTCTTTTTACTTCTGGTGTGCTCTGTATATAGTGTGCCTGCCATGCCGTACGGGTTGTGAAAGCCTCTGTATATACATAATGGTTTTGAAGTTCGACATAAAGTTGTTTCTTTTAAACAGCGGGAGAGTTTAAAAAGCAAGCACATTGAGAAGGGGAAGGTAGTTTCTTTGGCAGTTTGAACGGGGCACAACTGCGCAAACATATGAAGGTCGGCCTGTGAGAACAGCGGGAGAGTTTAAAAAGTGAACAGATTAACGGAACGGGCGGAGAGGCTTCGGCGAACAGAGGCTGAGGACGAGCCTGCTCCCAATGAGGTAAGGCCGAGTAGGTTCCTTTAATTAATCTAATTAACTTAGAAGTAAGTAATGGAGGCAGCAGTTAGGGCAGCAGTTAGGGCAGCTGAGTGCTCCGTTTGCAGTATGTGGGAAGTCAGGGCGAGCACAATTGTCCCTGATGACTACACCTGTAAAGGGTGTATCCAGCTGCAGCTCCTGACAAACTGAGTTAGGGAACTGAAGCTGGAGCTGGATGAACTTCGGATCATTTGGGAGTCAGAGGCAGAAATAGACAGGAGTTTCAAGGAGATAGACACCCCTAAAAGTCAGGAGACAGGTAGCTGGGTGACTGTCAGGAGAGGGAAGGGAAATAGACAGAATGAGCAGAGCACCCCTGTGGCCGTTCCCATCAATAAAATGTATACCATTTTGGATACTGTTGGTGGGGACGACCTACCAGTTGCAATGGTTGCGTCTCTGGCACTGAGACTGGACCCTCAGCTCAGAAGGGAAGGAGGAAAAAGAGGAGAGCAGTAGTTCTAGGGGATTCGATAGTCAGGGGGACAGATAAGAGGTTCTGTGGGAGAGATCGAGAATCCCGGATGGTCTGTTGCCTCTCTGGTGACAGGGTCTGCGATATCTCGGATCGAGTTCTCGGTATTCTCAGGAGGGAGGGTGAGCAGCCAGCTGTCATGGTCCATGTAGGGACCAATGACATGGGTAGGAGGAGGTCCTGCAAAGAGAGTTTAGGGAGTTAGGTGCAAAATTGAAGGACAGGACCTCCAGGGTTGCAGTCTCAGGATTGCTACCCGTGCCACGTACTAGTGAGGCTAGAAATAGGAAGATAATGCAGCTAAATACGTGGCTAAGGAGTTGGTGCAGGGGGAGGGCTTCATGTTTCTGGACAATTGGGCCTTGTTCCAGGGAAGGTGGGACCTGTTCCGATGGGACGGGTTGCACCTGAACTGGAGGGGGACTAACATCCTTGTGGGTAGGTTTGCAAGTGATGCTCCAGGGGGGATTTGCAGGGTCAGGGGAACCAGAGTGTTAGAGCAGATAGTGAGGTGGAGGAGGATAAAGGTCATGCAAGAACTGCAAGTACAGTGCATGGAGTAAAACCAGATCCAACATATAAAGAGGCTTTGAGGAAAGAGAAGCAGAATAGAGGGTGTAAAGGTAGTAAGGTAGAGGGGCTAAAGTGTGTGTACTTCAATGCAAGAAGCATTAGGAACAAAGGTGATGAACTGAGAGCTTGGATACATACATGGAATTATGATATAGTGGCCATTACAGAGACTTGGCTGGCACCAGGGCAGGAATGGATTCTCAATATTCCTGGATCTCGGTGCTTTAAAAGGGATTTTTTTTTTATTTCAAAATATACTTTATTCAAAAATAAATATATACAATAAACCATTCAATAACTTTTCATCCTTTACATACGTTTCCATTATAGTCAGTACATATCCGTATTTATAGCCACCCACGTGGCACTCCAGTAGTTCAGCTTACCATATCATTGTTGAGGGGTATACTCCCCACCCCCCGACCCCTCCCACTCCCACGGGTGGAGAAATCTATACTGTGGTCCTTCCCCACCGGGCCCTTGCAGTGGCTGCACCGAGTTTCAGTGCGTCCCTCAGCACGTACTCCTGCAACCGAGAATGTGCCAGTCGGCAGCATTCTCCCACGGACATCTCCATGTGCTGGTAGATCATCAAGTTTCGGGCCGACCAAAGAGCGTCTTTCACCGAGTTGATGATCTGCCAGCAGCACCGGATGTTGGTCTTCGTGTGCGTCCCCGGGAACAGCCCATAGATCAGAGAGTCATGGGGGGAGGGGAGGAGGGGGCGGCATTACTGGTCAGGGATACTATTACAGCTACAGAAAGGGTGGGTAATGTAGCAGGTTCCTCTTTTGAGTCAGTATGGGTGGAAGTCAGGAACAGGAAGGGAGCAGTCACTCTTTTGGGGGTATTCTATAGAGCCCCTGGTAGCAGCAGAGATACCGAGGAGCAGATTGGGAGGCAGAAATTGGAAAGGTGCAAAAATAACAGAGTTGTTATCATGGGTGACTTTAACTTCCCTAATATTGATTGGCACCCGATTAGTTCCAAGGGTTTAGATGGGGCAGAGTTTGTTAAGTGTGTCCAGGATGGATTCCTATCACAGTATGTTGACAGGCCGACTAGGGGGAATGCCATACTAGATCTAGTACTAGGTAACGAACCGGGTCAGGTCATTGATCTCTCAGTGGGTGAGCATCTGGGGGACAGTGACCACTGCTCCCTGGCCTTTAGCATTATCATGGAAAAGGATAGAATCAGCGAGAACAGGAAAATTTTTAATTGGGGAAAGGGCAAATTATGAGGCTATAAGGCTAGAACTTGCGGGTGTGAATTGGGATGATGTTTTTGCAGGGAAATGTACTATGGACATGTGGTTGATGTTTAGGGATCTCTTGCAGGATGTTAGGGATAAAATTGTCCTGGTGAGGAAGATAAAGAATGGTAGGGTGAAGGAATCATGGGTGACAAGTGAGGTGGAAAATCTAGTCAGGTGGAAGAAGGCAGCATACATGAGGAAGTAAGGATCAGATGGGTCTATTGAGGAACAAAGGGTAGCAAGAAAGAAACTTAAGAAGGGGCTGAGGAGAGCAAGAAGGGGGCATGAGACGGCCGTAGTGAGTAGGGTAAAGGAAAACCTCAAGGCATTCTTCAATTATGTGAAGAACAAAAGGATGACAGGAGTAGAGGTAGGTCCGATTAGAGATAAAGGTAGGAAGATGTGCCTGGAGGCTGTGGAAATGAGCGAGGTCCTCAATGAATACTTCTCTTCGGTATTCACCAATGAGAGGGAACTTGATGACGTTGAGCACAATATGAGTGAGGTTGATGTTCTGGAGCATGTTGATATTAGGGGAGAGGAGCTGTTGGAGTTGTTAAAATACATTAGGATGGACAAGTCCCTGGGGCTGCTCCACGAGGTGAGGGAAGAGATTCCCCAGGCTGCTCCACGAGGCGAGGGAAGGGATTGCTGAGCCTCTGGCTGGGATCCTTCTGTCCTCGTTGTCCATGGGAATGGAACCAGAGGATTGGAGGGAGGTTAATTGTTCTCCCCTTGTTCAGAAAAGGTAGTAGGGATAGTCCATGTTATTATAGACCAGTGAGCCTTACGTCTGTGGTAGAAAGCTGTTGGAAAAGATTCTTAGAGATAGGATCTACAGGCATTTAGAAAATCATAGTCTGATCAGGGACAGTCAGCATGGCTTTGTGAAGGGCAGATCATGTCTAACAAGCCTGATAGAGTTCTTTGAGGAGGTGACCAGGCATATAGATGAGGGTAGTGCAATAGATGTGATCTACATGGATTTTAGTAAGGCATTTGACAAGGTTCCACACAGTAGGCTTATTCAGAAAGTCAGAAGGCATGGGATCCAGGGAAGTTTGACCAGGTGGATTCAGAATTGGCTTGCCTGCAGAAAGCAGAGGGTCATGGAGGAGGGAGTACATTCAGATTGGAGGATTGTGACTAGTGGTGTCCCACAGGGATCAGTTCTGGGACCTCTACTTTTCGTGATTTTTACTAACGACCTGGATGTGGGGGTAGAAGGGTGGGTTGGCAAGTTTGCAGACAACACAAAGGTTGGTGGTGTTGTAGATAGTGTAGAGGATTGTCAAAGATTGCAGGGAGACATTGATAGGATGCAGGAGTGGGCTGATAATTGGCAGATGGAGTTCAACCCGGAGAAGTGTGAGGTAGTACACTTTCGAAGAACAAACGCCAAGGCAGAGTACAAAATAAATGGCAGGATACTTGGTAGTGTGGAGGAGCAGAGGGATCTGGGGGTACTTGTCCACAGATCCCTGAAAGTTGCCTCACAGGTAGATAGGGTAGTTAAGAAAGCTTATGGGGTATTAGCTTTCATAAGTCGAGGGATAGAGTTTAAGAGTCGCGAGGTAATGATGCAGCTTTATAAAACTCAGGTTAGGCCAGACTTGGAGTACTGTGTCCCGTTCTGGTTGCCTCACTATAGGAAGGATGTGGAAGCATTAGAAAGGGTACAGAGGAGATTTACTGGGATGCTACCTTTTTTAGAGAGTATGGATTATGATCAGAGATTAAGAGAGCTAGGGCTTTACTCTTTGGAGAGAAGGAGGATGAGAGGAGACATGATAGAGGTATACAAGATATTAAGAGGAATAGATACCTCTTACCCAGGGCACCACTGCTCAATACAAGAGGATATGGCTTTAAGGTAAGGGGTGGGAAGTTCAAGGGGGATATTAGAGGAAGGTTTTTTACTCAGAGTGGTTGGTGCATGGAGTGCACTGCCTGAGTCAGTGGTGGAGGCAGATACACTAGTGAAATTTAAGAGACTAGTAGACAGGTATGTGGAGAAATTTAAGGTGGGGGGTTATATGGGAGGCAGGGTTTAAGGGTTGGCACAGAATTGTGGGCCGAAGAGCCTGTACTGTGCTGTACTATTCTATGTTCTAAATTCTATGTTCTTAAAACAACAAAGGACCGTTTTTCTACAGCAACCACCTTTCACATTCCCTGCAGCACATCCCAAAGAATCTGCTACAGTCGATGAAATACGGACGCGACTGTTATAGAAATAGTGCAGTAGCCAACAGTCGTGCAGGAGGAGACCTGTGTATTTGATGCAAACAAAGTGTTTTTGTAATGTCAACTGAAGGATAAATATTGGCAAGGTCCCAGGGGCCTTGTGCGTTTTCAAAACAATGCCACATCACCTTTTGTGCACAGGTGTAAAGGCTGACAGGACGGTTCTGCTCAATTTTGCATGCAAGAGCCAGAACTGTCCTGAAGAATCAGCCTGAATTTCCGAACTGAAGTCTGGAATTTTAACTCACTGCCTTTGGATTCAATGGCAAGTAAGGCATCCACAGAGTCACCAGAGTAGCATGCTATATGCGATGAAAATGCTATCTCCTTTCAGATTGGAGCTGAATGAGTAATTCCCTATGGATCAAGATGCATCGTTGCACTTTGTTTTCAATTTATTTTCAAGGTCTGGGCATTGCTGGAAAGGCCAGCATTCAGAAAATAAAACATAGGACAGAACTGCATGAGACGGTCGTGTAGCTATTAGCATAACAATGCCAATGATTCCCGCTGTCGTCTGTAAGGAGCTTGTACGTTTTGTCCATGACTATATGGGTTTGCTCTGGGTGCTCCAGTTTCCTCCCACATTCCAAAGACATACAGGTTCAGCAGAATCACTGGATTCTGAAATGGTTCTGGAAGATTGGAAAATTGCAAACGTCACTCCACTTTTCAAGAAAAGAGAAAGACAGAAGAAAGGAAATTCTAGGCCAGTTAGTCTGACCTCAGTGGTTGGGGAGGTGTTAGAATCAATTGGTAAGGATGTGGTTTCAGGGTACTTGTAGGTACATGATATATTAGGCCGTAGTCACCATGGTTTCCTCAAGGGATAATCCAGCGTGATAAATCTGTTGCAATTCTTTGAAGAAATAGTGAACAGGATAGACAAAGGACAATCGGTTGATGTTGTGTACTTGGATTTTCAGAAGGCCTTTAACAAGTTGCCACAAATGAGGCTGCTTAACAAGTTGAGAGCTCATGGTATTACACGGATAAAGCAGTGGCTGATTGGTAGGAGGTAAAGAGTGGGAATAAAGGGAGCCTCTCTGTTAGGCTGCCAGCTGCTAGTGGTGTTCCACAGGGGTTTGTGTTGGACCTGTTTCTTGTTATGTTATATGTCAATGATTTGGATGATGGAATTGATTGGTTTGTTGCAAAGTTTGCAGATGATATAAAGATAAGTGGAGGGACAGGTAGTTTTGAGGAAATAGAGAGGCTACAGATTAGGTGAATGGGCAAAGCAGTGGCAGATGAAATAGTGTCGGAAAGCGTATGGTCATGCACTGTGGTTGAAGAAATAAAAGGGTAGACTGTTTTCTAAATGGAGAGAAAATTCAAAAATTGAGGTGCTAAGTGACTTGGGAGTCCTTGTTCAGGTTGAGTCTGTGGTGAGGAAGGCAAATGCAATGTTAGCATTCACTTCAAGAGAACTAGAATATAAAAGCAAAGATGTAATGTTGAGGCTTTATAAAGCACAAGTGAAGCTTCACAGAATATTGTGAGCAGTCTTGGGCCCCTTATCTTAGAAAGAATATACCAGCACTGGAGACGGTGTAAAGGAGGTCCATTAAAATGATTCTGGGATTGAATGGCTTTTCTTATGAAGAGCGTTTGATGGATCTGGGCAGAAGAATGAGGGGTGATCTAATTGAAACCTATTGAATGGTGAAAGGTCTTGACAGAGTGGATGTGGAGAGGATGTTTCCTGTGATGGGGGAGTCTAAGACCAGAGGACACGGCCTCAGAATAGAGGGGCGTCCTTTTAGAACAGTGATGAGGTGAAATTTCTTTAGCTGGAGAGTGGTGAATCTGTGGAATTCATTACCACAGGAAGCTGTGGAGGCCAGGTCTTTACAAATATTTAAGAAGGAGATTGATAGACTCTTGATTGGTCAAGGCATGAAGGTATACAGGAAGAAGGCAGGGGATTGGGGCTGAGAGGAATAATGGATCAGTCATGATGAAATGGTGGGGCAGATGCGATGGGCCAAATGGCCTAATTCTGCTCCTATATCTTATGGTCATATAGGTTAGTTGGTCACATGGTTCTAACTGGGCAGGGTGGGTTCATTGGGCCGGAGGTACCTGTTACCATGATTAAATAAAATAACATAAAATTAATTAATAAATCAGCAGAGGAACAGCCCCTATGTCCCACAATGATACCAACTGAAACAGCATACTGTATCTGCCTGCATATGACCTGTATCCTCTATTTCTGATATGTTTATGTGTCTGCCTAGATGCCTGCTAAACATTGCTCTCATTTGGTGTCTGCTTCCAACATTTCCCCAGCAGCATGTTCCAGCGAGCTTGGAATTGGGTCATTCCTATTGTCACATGTATCGAGATACAGTGAAAAGCTTCTCTTGCGTACTGTTCATCCAGTTCAAATCCTCACACAGTGCATTGAGGTAGAACAAGGTAAGACTATAACAATGCAGAATAAAATGTAAAAGCCACATAGAAAATGCAGTGCAAGATCACAATGAGGTTGACTGTGTGGTCAAGGGTCCAGCTTATCATAAAAGGAAATGATTTCCTTTGAGGCCCCCCATTGGATATTGCATCCTGGCTGACCACGTGATACGCAAGCCAGGGCAGTACGATACAGAGAGCAGCAGGCTCCCCCTCTCCACGCAGCTGATGAATCCAAAGGAACAGCAGAAACTGATCCAGTTTGGCACCAGCAGTGTTGCAGGAGTTGCCAGTCAGCGTTGAACTCAACGTTGGACTACCTAAAGGACTTCAGCTCCAGATTTTTCCTCGGAGTTCCCCCGCAAAGCCTTCCTCATGTGTGAGTACAGTTGCAAGGCAGTGGAAGTTTGCGATCAGAGTTTTCCTTCTCCTAGATGAGCTGCCAACCATGGCTGACGGGCCCCATCTGCCCGAAGCGACTGGTTTTAAGGAAGCAGTAACCTGCCTTTGCCCCTTCTCCTGGCAGTAGAAATGTGAAGGCCAGGTGCTGGACTTGGTTGTCAGAGGCTATTTGAGGTGTACACCATTGGGAGCATTTAATAGATAGTGGGAACTTATCCTCACTATATCCCCCAGCTATAACAACTTTAAGGAGCCAGGAAACCATTTAGTAGTCTTAACAACAGGGTAGAACGGGTTAACAACAAGCTTTCAGGCTTATATATCTTCTGCCCGACAGAAGAGAAGATGTCCATATTGGGTGGGTCTTTGATTATGCTGGCTGCTTTACTGAGACAATGGGAAGTATAGCCAGAGTCAATAGAAGGGGAGATAAGGATCGGTGATGTGCTGAGCTATGTCCATGACTCTCTGGAGTTTCTTGCAGTCACATGCAGAGCAGTTGCCATGCCAACAGAATGCTTCCTATAGTGCAGCGATAAAAATTGGTAAGGATCAATGGGAACATGCCGAATTTCTTTAGCTCCCTGAGGAAGTAGAAGAGTTGGTGTTTTTTTTTTTGGCTGTGGCATCTTTGTGGGTGGACCAGTGCAAACTGTTGGTGATAGTTACATGAAGGAACCTGAAGCTCTCAACTCTCACAACATGGGAACCACCACCCTTCTTAAAGTCTTAAAGTTTTGCTGACGTTGAGGGAAAGGTTGTTGTCATAATACCATGTCACTAAGCTCTCTATCTCCTTCCTGTACTCCAAGCCGTCATTATTTGAGATACTGCCCACCACAGTGGTATCATCTGAAAACCTGTCGATGGCATTAGAGCAGAATCTGGCCATGCAGTCACCAATGTACAGTTGGGGGCCGAGGATGCAATCTTGTGGAATAACAGTGTTCAGAATAATCATGACAGAGTTGTTGTTGCCTCTCTTTACTGATTACAGTCTGTTGGTCAGGAGGTCAGGTTGCTGACTTCCAGACTCCCAGCGTTTGGTGACGAGATTGCTTGAAATTATAATATTGAAGGTGGATCTGTAGTCAATAAATAATAGCCGAACATACCTGTACGTACTGTACCTTTACTATCCAGATGCTCACGAAATGACTGTAGGGCTGTGGAGATGGTGACCAATATGGACTTGTTTCACTGGTAGACATGTTCCAGTAGTTTGAGGTTGTCGGGAGGGCTGAAGTTAATATATACTACGACCAGCCTCTTGAAACACTTCACGATGGTACCTGTCAGAGCCACTGGGTGATAGTTGTTAAGGTACGTTACCTGATTTTTCTTAGGTACCAGGATGATAGTGGCCTTCTTAAAGCAGGAGGGAACCACAAACTGAAGCAAAGATAGTTTAAAAATGTCAGCAAATACCACTGCCAGCCAATCTGCCTCGGATCTAAGGACACGGCCATGAAAGAAAGGGAGATGAGGTAGGGAGGGGAACCAGTGGAGAGACTGGCAGATGGAGAGGAAAAGGGAGAAGAAAGAGATGGCAGTGAGGGAGGGCCAGTTGGACGAGGAAAAGAGAAACATCTGAATCTTGGAACACTGAGATGCCACTCCTACCCACTGCCAACCAGGTTTCAGTAGTGTTTCATGTACTAATCGAGGCTCTGATTTAATCTGGAATACTCCTTGCATTGAAACAAACACACTTCAGCCTCTTAGGTTCATCAAGGTCATTCACCTTGTTCTGATGGTTCTTCTTTACAGAACTGCTTGACATAACTCCTTCCACATGTTGAGCGGCTGCTCTGGTTCCCACCTTCCTGCCATTTTAGTTTAAACCCTCCCGAGTAAAATATCCCTGTATGGATATCTGCGCAACTCCAGATTAGGTGCAACCTGTCCTTCTTGTGCAGACCCCACTCGCCCTTGAAACGAGGCCAGTGATCCATGAGCCCAAAGCCTCCGTCCGGCAGTAGCTCTTTAGCTACGCATTCAAGTGTACTATCTTCCTATTTCCTGACTCACTATACCACGTGGCACAGGAATACAACCCCAGAGATCCTGATTTATAACTCTCTAAATTCTCTCTGCAGGCTGCCTCTCGCGTTAGTACAATTTTAGATCAGCTTCATTTGTCACACGTATATCAAAACATCAAAGCATACAGTGAAATGCATTGTTCGCATCAACAACTAACACAGTCTGATTATGTACAGGGGCAACCCACAGGTGCCACCATGCTTCTGGTGCCAATCTAACATGCTCACAACTTGCTAACCTTGACTCGTATGTCTTTGGACTATGGGAGGAACTTGGAGCACCCGGAGGAAACCCATGGGGAGAACATAGAAACTCCTTGCAGATAGTGGCAGGAACAGAACCCTGATCTTACATCTGACACAGCTACACTACCATGTTGCCCTATAAAGGACCACCACCTCTGGTTGCCCACCTTCCACTTTCAGAACTCCCCTCCTCCTGTTCAGAGACATTGTTGATTCTGACACCATGGAGGCAACACACCATTCTGGGGTCTCACTTGTGGTCACAGAAATTCATCCCACATTACTACCTTCGATCTACCCTGCCTTACAACAGAGCTAGTCTGATCTAATGATGGCTGTTGCTGTCATTTTCTCCTGAGAAGCAATTCCCTCCTCTGACAGCATCCAAAATGGAATGCCTAATCCCTGATTGCTCCTAAGACTACGTTGAAGATTCAAGAATCAAGATAATTTACCAAATGTATATCAAAACATGTGTGAAATGCAGCCAAAGCAGAAGTTGATAGTTTCCTGATTGGTCAGGGCATCAAAGGATATGGCATGAAGGCAGGTGTATGGGGTTGAGTGGAGTCTGGGATCAGCCATGATGGAATGGTGGAACAGACTCGATGGGCTGAATGGCCTGATTCTGCTCCTATGTCTTATAGTCTTATGGTCCCTCTGATAATGTGATACTCTCTCAACAGAGCCAAGGATGTGCTAAGGGCAGCCCACAAGTGCTGCCACACATTCTGGCACTGAAATAATATACACATAATGAAGGACATGTTGCTGTCCTTCAAACGCTGAGCAGAGGCTTAAGATTTAAGACTCTGGCCTGTACTCCAATTTCTCCAATTCCCCCACATCCCTGTTCCTAAAACCCTGACCTAAAAGCATCCCCCAAAACCACAAAAAAAACGAAACTGGAGTTGCCCGATGACAAGCTCTCCCAAGCTGTCTTCAGATGGAGATTTACACACGGGAACAACATAAGTACATGGATTTGCCGAGTGGCTCGTGGCAAGGAGGGCTTCAGTAAAATTGGGCGCTGCAGTAGCATAGCGGTTAGTACGATGATATTAAAGCTCAGCGCCTTCTGGAGTTCGGAGGTCAAGTCTGGTGCCATTCTGTAAGGAACCTCTGTATGTCCTCCTCGTTGAATGTGTAGGTGCTCTGGTTTCCTCCCAAAGACGGACCAAGTAGGTTAATTGGTCATTATAAATGGTTCTGTGATTAGGTTAGGGTTAATAGGGATTGTGGGGCAGTGTGATTCGAAGTGACAGAATGGGCTACTCCATGCCGTATCACTAAATAAAATTTCACAACTGGCATCATGTGATCTGGAAAGTGCTGAATTAAATTGACTTCTATCTGCATAGGGTAGGAAATACAAGCTACATGCAAACCAATTTACAGTCAATAAGATCATATACATACATCAAACGTTTGTGTGAAGTTGCATCAGAAGATCACATCTGTTTTATGTAAGAAGAGTTCCGTTGTTGAAAAGTTGATCGCTTCCAATTATTCCTGGTTGATTTTCTATTCCAGGCTATTTTTATTTCATCTGTGTGGTTTGCTCAAATGGAATGCAAGGATATCTAGGGTGATGGAAGAGGCAAATACTTCAGGGACATTTAAGAAACTCATAAATATCTTAAACTCTTAAGCCCTAAGGCACACAGGGGACAGAAAAATGGAGAGCTATGTGGAGGGAAGATTTAGATTGGCCTTAGAGTCGGCTAAAATGTAGGAAGGATGTAGAAGCTTCAGAGAAGATGTGCAGGAGATTTATTAGGATGCTACCTGGATTAGAGAATACTGTTATGTCTTATGAGGATACGTTGAGCAAGCTAGACTTCTCTCTTTGGGATGAAGGAGGATTGCAGGTTACTTGGTAAAGGTGTGAACTATAATAAGAGGCAGAGATCAAGTGAAGAGATATTCCTTTCTTCTTATGGTGGCAATGGCTAATACAAAAGGACATCCATGTAAGCTGAGCAGATGAAAGTTTAAGGGAGAAGTCAGGGACAGTTTCTTTTTTACACAGAAAATGGTAAGTGCGTGGAACGTTCTGCCTGGAGTGGTAGTGGAGGCAAATGAATGAGAGACAATTAAGGGACTCTTTGAAAAGCACTTTGATGATAGAATAGTGGAGGACTACATTGGAAGGAGGGTCAGATGGAACTAAGAGCCGGTTAAAGTGTCGGCACAGTATCGTGGGCCAAAGGGCCTGTGCTGCGCTCTATGTTAATGTTCTAACATAAAAGTAGAGGGATAACAAACACTTTGCTGGAGGAACTCTGCAGGTCGAGCAGCATCTGTGAGGGGAAAAGAACTGCTGACATTTCAGGTTGGAACTCTGCGTCAGGTCTGAGAGTGGGGAGTTAAAATGACAGTATAAAGAGGAGATGGGGGTCTGAGGGTGGTGTAAGATTGACAGACAGGTTGGAACAAGCTTTGGGTGAATTTTTTTCCTACATGACAGTCTTAACCACCAACATTCCCTCAGTCACAGCCTAAAGCTGATGTGTTCATTACATTGCATATCTTCATATTTCTGGTCATTGAAAAGCGTCTATTCATTGAAAAATAAATCATGGAGAAGATCACTATTCACTGAAAATAGAGTCCATAAAACATTGAACACCCGTAACTGTTAGAAAAATGACCCCATGCAGAACAGTCCAAATGCACTGGAGACACAAGAAACTGCAGATGCAGGGATACGGAACAAAAAACAGATTGCTGTAGGAAGTCCAAAGCAATGCACACAAAATGCCGGAGGAACTCAGCAGGCCAGGCAGCACCTATGGTTCCTGAGGAGTCCTGAAGAAGGGTCTCGACCTGAAACGTTAACTGCTTTCTCTTTCCCTTTATGTTTTTCGTAGTCTAGTGTAGCTTTGTGTTGTCTCACATAGTCTAGTGTAGTTTTGTATTGTTTCATGTAGCACCAGGGTCTTGGAGGAATGTTGTTTCGTTTTTACTGTGTACTGTACCAGCAGCTTATAGTCAGAAATGACAATAAACTTGACTTGACTTGACTTGAAATATTACCTGATCTGCTGAGTTCCTCCAGTACTTTTTCTCTGCGCTGCTTTGGATTTCCAGCATCTGCAGATTTCCCGTGTTTGCTGTAGGAAGTCAATGAGTTCTGCAGCATCTGTGGTGGCGAGGGATTCTGATGCAGGCTCTCTACCCGAAACATTGACCATCTCTTTGCCTCCAGGGATGTTGCTTGACCCCCTGAGTTCTTAATCGGTTTATTCTGTGGAATTCTCTGCCCCGCGAAGCAGTGGAGGCTACCTCAGTAAATATATTTAAGACAAGGTTGGATAGATTTTTGCTTAGTAGGGGAATTAAGGACTATGGGGAAAAGACAGGTAGGTGGAGATGAGTCCATGGCCAGATCAGACATGACCTTATTGAATGGCGGAGCAGACTCAATGGGCCAGATGGCCTACTCCTGCTCCTACTTCTTATGTTCTTAAGTTCTCATTTTTAGCCTAAATACTCAGAACTCTGCAGTATATCAGGACCACCAAATAAAACTAACAAAATCTCATCCTACTGAAACCACGTTGAGGTATAGCTTTAGAACATAAAACATACTGTAGAACACTACAGCACGATATAGGTCCTTCAGCCACGATTTGGTGCTGACCTTATAACCTATTCTATGATCAATCTAAACTTTCCCTCCTACATAGCCTTCCATTTTTCTGTCATCCCTGTGCCTATCTAAGAATTTCTTAAATGTCCCTAATGTACTTGTCTCCACCCATTCCATACACCCATCACTCTCTGTGTAAAAGATTTACCTCTTATATCCCCCCTTCTATACTTTCCAATGGGTCAATAGGTATGTTTAATGTCAGAGAAATGTATACAATAAACATCCTGAAATTCTTTTTCTTCACAAACATCCATCTAGGATTCCTCCAATTATTTTAAAATTATGTGTTCTCATATTAGCCATTTCCACCTGGGAGTAAGTTTCTGGCTATCCACTTGATGTATGCCTCTTATCATCTTGCATACTTTTATCAAGTCACCACCTCTCATCTTCTTTCACTCCAAAGAGAAAAGCTCTAGCTCACTTAATCCAGGCATCCCACCTGTCCCGGAAATTCCAGGAGTCTCCCGCATATTGATAGCGGCTCCCTGACACCCGCAAATTATATACAATATCCCAGAAATCGATTTTCTGGAGAGGAAGAGCGAGAGTGAGAGGAAGCATCCTGATTGGTCTCTCTTCGTGCTAAGTAGACCTATCAGTTTTCTCTGTGGGTGGGCTTTACAGTCGACCTCAAAAATAATGGCAGTGTTTCTCGCTGCACCGTTTGCATCAATGACTTTTCTGTTGCCCATGGTGAGTTAAAATATAAAAGACATGTTGAGGTGAGTTTAACAGGTGTCATTCATTTATTAGCATAGCTAATATTATTTAAACTAGCTGGCTAGCTGCTAAGGGGCTACTCTATTGATGTCCTACGTGATGAGGCCAAACTCCCTGTAGACTTGCTTAAAGTTGTAATGGAGTAAAAAAAGACTCCATGATAATATAATATAAGTATATATTTTAATGTCACATTTACTGCAAATACCCAACTTGGCTTACGGATTAGATAAAAATCACTAAACAAGCTATTACATACACCCTTGGAGGTCAACCGGGGGCGGGGTGGGGAGGGCGGATATGGGGTTGTGTGTGGTGGGGGTGCTACCTCCCTGATATGAGTTTTTGTAGGGTGGGATGTCTGCTTAATCTATCCTCATAGGATATGCTAATTTAAGCAACGTCCTAGAACCCCCTCTGAAGCTTCCACATCTTTCTTGGAATGAGATGACCAGAACTGACCACAATACTCTAAGTGTGGTCTAACCAGAGTGTCCATCTAAATAGGAACAAGACTTGCCTCTTACATCATAAACCCAGCTCATGGAAATATTTCACCAAATAAAGTGGGTTTCTATCCTGAAGCAGAATCAAGATAAATAACATGGATTAAAAGATGTATGGGTTAGTAAATTAATTGGTCACATGGGTGTAATTCAAGGGCCTGTTACGGTGCTGTATCTCTAGATTAGGAAAAAGAAAGGGTTGTTTTTATCTAGAGGGAAACATCTTCTCTGTCGCAATGTTTACGGTATCATGTTTCCCATCTACTGTGGATAAACTTGGCACTGTAATTCAAATCACATGGTGCACTATCATATGATGAATTCATGGGAATTTGCCACTTGGTTCTTACCACCACCATGGTTAAAGTTAGAAAAAAGAAAGAAGAATTTGTTAAAAATATATTTGATCTGTAAACATGATTCAGAATGCCAGAATTCAAGGACTGCATGTAATCAAGGTTGGAACACTATGGAGTTTTTGGTTGGTGTTTTATGGTGTCATGACAACCTCTTTTATGTGCTACTTGTAGCAAACTGTAATCATGACAAAGAGCTGTTTACAAAGCAGCATCTTCTCTCTGTCTTACTGCACTGGGACTGCTATTTATGTTGTACAGTGTAAGTATTAATGAAGTACACTAAATGACAAGCACAAGTAATTAACTATTTTGAGGGTGATGTGATTGAGCTTAGAAAAACACCATTTTAATTTATTCATAAGAATTGCAGCAGATCAAATGGAGCCAACTGCGGATTGGTCGGTAAAATTATCTCAATGATTTGAAAAATCCATTGATGGGTCAGCAGTGGAATGGGTGCACAGCTTCAAGTTCCTGGGTTTCAAAATCTCAGAGTATCTATCCTGCACTCAATACATGGAAGCAATAATGAGGAAGGCATGCCATCAGCCCTACTTCACTAGGAGTTTGAGTATGTCACCAAAGACTCTTTCAGATTTCAACAGTTTGGAGACTTGAGGGCAATGGATTGCAACAAGCTGCAGACGGTTGTAAATTCAGCCAGCCCATCACGGACACAACCCTCCACGCCATTGAGGTAATGCCACTAGAAGGTGGCATCCATCATTCACCATATAGAACATGCCTTCTTCTCATGAGTACCATTGGGGAGGACCAACAGGAGCCAGAAGACCTATACTCAATATTTCAGGAACAGCTTCTTCCCCTCCACCATCAGATTTCTAATTGGTCAGTGAACCAATGAACATCACTTATTATTTGTCTTACTTATTCATTGATTGATTGATTGAGTTTGTAACTTGTAGTCATTTTTGTAGATGAGTGTGTCATCACAAAATCATTCAGAGTCTTCCCCAACCAGAAGCTCTGGATGAACCACAAGGTCCACACTATGCCGTGGGCCAGGTCAGAGGCATTCAAGTCTGGTGACCAAGAAAGTTACAGGAGTTCTAGGTATGATCTCTGGAAAGCCATCTCACAGGCGAAGGGAAAATTCTGAACAGAACTTGAATCAATGAAGAATATTCAACAGTCTTGTCAGGGCTTGATTGCTATCACCTCTTATAAAGTAAAATCAAGCACCATAGGTGATGACAGGGCTTCACTTCCAGATGAGCTCAATGCCTTCTATCATCATTTGACCATCGAAACATGGAGGAACCTTCATGAACTCCCACAGCCCACAATGATCCAGTCATTTCAGTCTCTGATGCTGACACGCAAGCAGTCTTCAGGAGGGTGAACCAATGAGAAGCACCCAACCCAGACAGGGTATCTGGCCAAGTACTAAAGACCTAAAGCTGGAGTTTTCACTGGGATCTTTAACATTTTGCATTGGTGGTCTGAGATACCCACCTGCTTCAAGCACACTTCAATTATACCAGTGCCCAAGAAGAACGTGGTAACCTGCCTCAGCAACTATCTTCCAGTGGCAATTACATCCATGGTGATGAAGTGTTTTAGAGGTTGATGAAACATATCAACTCCTGCGTGAGAAGTGACTTGAATCTGCTGCAACTTGCCCACCAGAGCATCAGGTCCGCAGCAGATGCCATTTCGTTGGCTCTTCACTCAACCCTGGAACATCTGGACAACAAGGATGCTCTTTATCGACTACAGCTCGGCATTCAATACCATCATCCCCTCAAAACTAATACATAAGCATCAAAACCTTGGTCTCAATACCTACTTGTGCAATTGGAGCCTTCTTTTTCTCACTTGCAGACCCCAGTCACTTCAGATTGGCAACAACATCTTCTCCACAATCTCCATCAGCACAGGTGCACCACAAGGCTGTGTGCTATAGCCCTCACTCTATTTGCTTTATGACTGTGTGGCTAAGGACATATTCAACTTTGCTGATGACATCACTGTTGCAGGTCGAGACGAATCAGCATATAGGAGGGAGATTGGAAATCTGGCTGAGTGGTGCCACAATAACAAGCTGTTACTCATCATCAACAACACCATGGAAGTGAATATAGACTTCAGGAGGAGGAAACCAGAGATCCATGAGCCAGTCCTCATTGGAGGATCAGAGCTGGAGAGGGTTAGTAACTTTAAATTCCTCAGTATTATCATTTCGGAAGGACCTGTCCTGGGCCCAGCGTGTAAGTGGAATTGCAAAGAAAGCACAGCAGTGCCTCTACATCCTTAAGATTCAACATGACATCTAAACTTTTCCAAACTTTTATATATTGGTGGTGGAGAGCATATTGACTAGCTGCATCACAGCCTGGTGTGGAAACACCTTCACGGGTAAAGTCCTCACCACCATTAAGCACATCTATACGAAACACTGTCGCAAGAAAGCAGCATCCATCAGCAGGGAACCCCACCACCCAGACCATGCTCTCTCCTCACTGCTGCCATCAGGAAGAAGGTACAGGAGACTCAGGACTCACACCACCAGGTTCAGGAACACTTATTACCCCTCAATGATCAGCCTCTTGAATCAAAAGGGATAACCATTCAAATTCATTTGCCCCTTCACTGAAATGTTCCCACAACCTATGGACTCATTTTCAAGAACTCTTCATCTCATGCTCTTGATACTAATTGCTTCCTTCTTTACTTTTGCATTTGCAGTGTGTTGTCTTTTGAACACTGGTTGAACACCCACGTTGATGTGGTCTTTCATTGTTTCTATTATGGTCATTATTCTATTATGGATTTATTGAGTATGTCCACAAGGAAGTGAATCTCAGGGTTGTATATGGTGACATATGTGTACTTTGATAATAAATTTACTTTGAACTTTGAACTTTTTTTTGGAATTTATTTTTTATTGAATTTCATATATTGCACCGTACTGCTGCCACAAACAACAAATTTCTTGACATGTGTCAATGATAATAAACTTGATTCTGATTCTGATTCTGATAATATTCTCAAAATGATCTGGTTTTAAATCCCATTTCATGAATTTACAAACAGAAGAAAAACTAGGATAATAGTGAGTTGTGATGATAGAGTTCTATTAGTAGTTGTCTTTCTCCTGCGAAGTTAAACTGAGAACATGTTTCTTCTGTCATTAAGATATAAAAGGTCCTGTGGCTTTATTTCAAGGAAGATTAAAGGAACTATTACGATTGGCTTAGCCAAAATGTGTTCACCTCCCAACATAATTGAAACAAATTTTGTGTGGATTATCAGTTTGTGCTTTGAAGGAGTTATCCATCCTGGCTTTCTTTAAGAAGCTTCCTTGAAAAACTGTAATCCTTAAGTTGAAGATAGCGAGACCCAAAAGAGATGAGGGAACAGCAACATACACTCAGTGGCCACATTATTAGGTACACCTGGACACCTGCTTGTTAATGTAAATATCTAATCAACCAAATATGCGGCAGCAACTCAATGCATAAAAGCGTGGAGACATGGTCAAGAGGTGGTTCAGTTATTGGTCAGACCAAACATCTGAATGGGGAAGAAACCTGACCTAAGTGAGTTTCACTATGGAATAACTGTCGGTGTCATATGGGGTGGTTTGAGTATCTCAGAAACTGCTGTTTCCCTGGGATTTTCAAGTACAATAGTCTCCAGAGTTTATAGGGAATATGCGAGAAACAAAAACATCAAGCGAGCAGCAGCTTTGTGGGTGAAAGTGCCTTGTTAATGAGAGAGGTCAGAGATTAAAGCTGACAGGCAGACAACAGTAACTCAAATAACCATGCATTACAACAGTAGTGTGCAGGAGAACATCTCTGAATACAAAGCATGTCGAACCATGAAGTGGATGGGTTGCAGTATCAGAATCACATTTAATATCACCAGCATGTGTCATGAAATTTGTTGTTAGTGCTGCAGCAGTGCAATGCAATACATAAACACAAAATAATCTGCAGATGCTGGGGTCAAAGCAACACTCACAACACGCTGGAGGAACTCAGCAGGTCCGGCAGCATCCGTGGAAATGATCAGTCGACGTTTTGGGCTGGAACCCTTCGTCAGGACTGTAGAGGGAAGGGGCAGAGGCCCTATAAAGAAGGTGGGGGGAGGGTGGGAAGGAGAAGGCTGGTGGGTTCCAGGTGAAAAACCAGTCAGGGGAAGATAAAGGGGTGGGGGAGGGGAAGCAGGGAGGTGATAGTCAGGAAAGGTGAAGAAGGAATAGGGGAAAACACAATGTGTAGTAGAAAGAGGTGGAACCATGAGGGAGGTGATAGGCAGCTGGGGGAGGGGGCAGAGTGACATAGGGATAGGGGAAGGGAGTGGGAGGGAATTACCAGAAGTTGGAGAATTCTATGTTCATACCAAGGGGCTGGAGACTACCTAGACGGTATATGAGGTGTTGCTCCTCCAACATGAGTTTAGCCTCATCATGTCAGTAGAGGAGGCCATGTATGGACATATCTGAATGGGAGTGGGAAGCAGAGTTGAAGTGGGTGGCTACTAGGAGATCCTGTCTGTTGCGGCGGACGGAGCGGAGGTGCTCGACGAACCTGTCCCCCAATCTGCGTCAGGTTTCACCCAGATTGGGGGACTGCTTCGTTGAGCACCTCCGCTCCGTCCGCCACAACAGACAGGATCTCCCGGTAGCCACCCACTTCAACTCTGCTTCACATTCCCATTCGGAAATGTCCATACATAGCCTCCTGTACTGCCATGATGAGGCTAAACTCAGGTTGGAGGGAGCAACACCTCATATACCGCCTAGGTAGTCTCCAGCCCCTTGGTATGAACATAGAATTCTCCAACTTCTGGTAATTCCCTCCCCCTCCCTTCCCCTATCCCTATGTCACTCTGCCCCCTCCCCCAGCTGCCTATCACCTCCCTCATGGTTCCGCATCCTTCTACTACCCGTTGTGTTTTCCCCTATTTTTTCTTCATCTTTCCTGCCTATCACCTCCCTGCCTCCCTTCCCTCACCCCTTTATCTTCCCCTTACTGGTTTTTCACCTGGAACCTACCAGCCTTCTCCTTCCCACCCTCCCCCCACCTTCTTTATAGGGCCTCTGCCCCTTCCCTCTACAGTCCTGACGAAGCGTTCCAGTCCGAAACGTTGACCGATCTTTTCCACGGATGCTGCCCAACCTGCTGAGTTCCTCCAGCATGTTGTGAGTGTTGCAATGCAATACATATTAGTTAAAACAATTAAAGTAGCACCAAGTTCCACTCTTGCACATTTTAAAGTTGTCATTAAGGATATTTTTCATTTTGGGGTTTGTGAGAGTTGGTGCAGCTTGTAATGACTGTGTTATAGAACCAAATGTAAATTTTTTGAGTATAATTTAAGAGAAGAATTCTACTTTGAAGAATACCAAATTCATTTGTGGAAAGCTCGTAGCCCCTGATGACTGTCAAAAGGCATTGGAGCAGAAATTGAAATATTCTTTGGAGTAGATAATGTAGATTTTTGCTTAAGAGGGATTATAGGGTTAAAAAAGGTAATCTTAGATCTGACAGTCCAATTATGAACAAACTTAAAAAAATGTGTAGAGATACGAGAAACTGCAGATGCTGGAATATGGAGCAACAAGTGAACTGCCCCTCAACCGGTTGAGAAACACTTGCTGGGGGAAAACAATTATCAAAGTTTTTCCAGCAAGTTGTTTATCGCTTAAAGAATCTGTAATTTGAAATAAGATTAACCAGTATTAAAATAAACCAATAAATTAAGAATGGCACAGTAGCGTAATGGTTAGAGCAACGCTTTACAGCCCCAGTGATGTGGGTGCAATTCTGCCACTGTTTATAAGGAGCTTGTACATTTTCCCTGTGACCATGTGAGTTTCTTCTGAATGTTCAAGTTTTCTCCCACATTTCAAACATGTATGGGTTAGTGGGTTAATTGGTCACAAGGATGTAATTGGGCAGAGTGAGATCATTGGACCATAAGGGCCCGGTGCCATGCTGTATTGCTTAAAACAAAATCCATGGATTAATCATGGCTGTATCTCAAAGTTTGGTCTGGTATTTTTATTGAAATGGTCAGCTAAACAAATAATAGGAATACAGTGGATGTCAGCCATCTCTGCTCTCCCATCATCCCCTCCAGTATCCTCCTCCAATCTACCTGAGCAAGCTCCCCTCTCATGCCTCTGTAATTCCCTTTATTTCATTGTGATACTGATACACGTTAGTTATGCTTTTCCCTCTCAAATTGTAGTATGAATTCAATCATATTATGATCACTGCCTCCTAAGGGTTCCTCTACATTAAGCTCTCCAATAAGATCCGGGTTATTACACAACACCTAATCTAAGATAGCCTTTCCCCAAGTAGGTTCAAGCACAAGCTGCTCTAAAAAGCCATCTCGTAGGCATTCAACAAATTCCCTCACTTGCGATCTGACACCAATCTGATTTTCCCAATCCCCTTGCATATTGAAGATCCCCCATTACAATTGTGTCATTACCCTTATTACATGCCCTTTCCAGCTCCCTTTGCAATCTCAACCCCACATCTTGACTACTATTTGGAGGCCTATATATGATAACCATAATAGCTTTTTTACCCTTGCAGTTTCTTAACTCCACCCACAAAGATTCAACAATCTCTGACCCTCTGTCACATCTTTCTCGAGATGTAATTCCATTTCTTACCAACAGTGCCACACCACCACCTATGCCTTCCTGCCTGTCCTTTTGATACAAAGTATATCCTTTGATGTTAAACTCCCAACTATGGCCTTCTTTCAGCCACGACTCAGTGATGCCCATGACGTCATACCGACCAATCTCTAATTGTGCCACGGGTTCGTGCACATTATGCCAAGTGCCACACGCATTTAAATGCAGCACCTTCAGTCCTGCCTTCTTCGTCCTTTTGAATTTTGTGTCAGTGGTACAATTTAACTCTGCGCTGTCTGCATTTGTACCCAATTCATGTTGATATTTGCTGAAATTGTTGCTAACACAGAAGGGGGTGATTATTAAACAAAGAGCAGAAAAACAAGCTCATGAGATTATTTTTCCGGCACAGTAGAACTGCCTGGTGTGGGTTAATTTAGCATAAGACATTGCATGTTATGTACATTAGAAAATATCTTGCTCTCTCTGTTCAGAGCTTATGCAGGTTCACCACAGTGTAGTGTTTAATGATATTTAAAGACATGGAGAAATTTCTAGGCCAAAATTCTACACATTATAATCTTTGAATTATTGTAGAGATTACTATGGTTAAAACAGTATGTAAACCACAATACAAGAGATTCTGCAGATGCTGGAAATCTAGAGGAACACACACAAAATGCTGGAGAAGCTCAGCCTATACGGAGAGGAATGAACAGTTGACGTTTCAGGCCAGGGTCCTTCATCAGGACTGTAAACCAACCAGCGTCACAGAGGCTGCTGAGCAAGCCTCCAGATGGGTATGGATCAAGAGTGTGACCCATGGACCGATGCTGCAGGGGCATTAGCCGGGGCCTGATCAAACCTGGCTGGGCCACATGGATGAGGGCGTCTGATGTTGAAAGACCCAAAACACCCGATGAGCCCAAGTTAATTCAATGATGATGTGTCCCATTGCATCCTAGGACGCATCTCAGCATCTGCGACGATTGGAAGGGCAATGCCTCCAGAAAATGAGGAGCAACACACTCACAGTGCTGGGGGAGCTCTGCAGGTCAGGCAGCATCAATGCAAATGAATAAACAGGCCCAAATCATTCATCACGACTAGGAAGGAAGGGGGAAGAAGCAAGAATAGGAAGGTGGGGAGAGGGGAAGGAGTACAAGCTGGCTTGCAATGGGTGAAATCAGGTGAGGAGGAAGGTGGGTGGATGAGAAGAACATTGTATGGGTTCAGTTTGAAAAAAAAATCAGTTACACTTGCATTTTTCCTCATCTCCTCAGCATACAAATGCTTGCAGAAGCATGTGGAGTTGGCAAATGGTTATGGAGGGGTTAAGGGTGTGTTGATGGTGGGGATGGTGGTGAATGGGAGCCTGGGTAGTGTAATGGTTAGTGCACACTATTACAGCTTAGGGCATTGGAGTTCAGATTTCAATTCCAGCACCGTCTGTAAGAGGTTTATATGCCCTTCCCTTGAGTGCATCCTCCCACATTCCAAAGACGTACTGATTAGTAAGTTAATTGGTCATTAAAAATTGTCCTGTGATTGGGCTAAGGTTCAATAGGCAGGGTCAGTGTGCGCTGCAGCTCGTTGGGCCTGTTCCACACTTTACCTCCAAATAAAAATACTAAAATAAAATAAATAGAATCAAAACACAAGGTGGAGGAAGTGGTCTCCAGAGCCTTTCTAGTGGATATCTGACGATAGAGGCTTCCATGTTAAGGAAATATTCACTTCCTCACACTCCAATGCAGACAAATCCGTATTCTGCCAATATAATATTTTGAAAATACGAAACTACTTGTTTGTTGTGTCACAATATATTTGCAATTTTCTCAATTGAGCGAAAATACGGAATGATTTACTCATCTAAAATTCCAAGACAGGGCTGTGGGGAGACTTGATAGATAGAAGTTTATAAAATTATGGGTGCCATAGGTAGAGTAGAAAAGCAATTATCTTTCTTTCCCGAGAGTTGAGACGTCTAATGAGGGTAGTGCAGTGGATGTGATCTACATGGATTTTAGTAAGGCATTTGACAAGGTTCCACACGGTAGGCTTATTCAGAAAGTCAGAAGGCATGGAATCCAGGGAAGTTTGGCCAGGTGGATTCAGAATTGGCTTGCCTGCAGAAAGCAAAGGGTCGTGTTGGAGGGAGTACATTCGGATTGGAGGGTTGTGACTAGTGGTGTCCCACAAGGATCAGTTCTGGGACCTCTACTTTTCACGATTTTTATTAACGACCTGGATGTGGGGGTAGAAAGGTGGGTTGGCAAGTTTGAAGATGACACAAAGGTTGGTGGTGTTGTGGATAGTGTAGAGGATTGTCGAAGATTGCAGAGAGACATTGATAGGATGCAGAAGTGGGCTGAGAAGTGGCAGATGGAGTTCAACGCGGAGAAGTGTGAGGTGGTACACTTTGGAAGGACAAACTCCAAGGCAGAGTACAAAGTAAATGGCAGGATATTGGTAGTGTGGAGGAGCAGAGGGATCTGGGGGTATATGTCCACAGATCCCTGAAAGTTGCCTCACAGGTAGATAGAGTAGTTAAGAAAGCTTATGGGGTGTTAGCATTCATAAGTCGAGGGACTGAGTTTAGGAGCCGCAAGGTAATGATGCAGCTCTATCAAACTCTGGTTAGGCCACACTTGGAGTAATGTGTCCAGTTCTGGTCGCCTCACTATAAGAAGGATGTGGAAGCATTGGAAGGGTACAGAGGAGATTTACCAGGATGCTGCCTGGTTTAGAAAGTATGCATTATGATCAGAGATTAAGGGAGCGAGGGATTTACTCTTTGGAGAGAAGGAGGATGGGAGGAAATATGATAGAGGTATACAAGGTATTAAGAGGAATAGATAAAGTGGACAGCCAGCGCCTCTTCCCTAGGGCACCACTGCTCAATACAAGGGCACATGGCTTTAAAGTAAAGGGTGGGAAATTCAAGGGGGATATTAGAGGAAGGTTTTTTACTCAGTGGTTGGTGCGTGGAATGCACTGCCTGAGTCAGTGGTGGAGGCAAATACACTAGTGAAATTTAAGAGACTACTAGACAGATATATGGAGGAATTTAAAATGGGGGAGTTATATGGGAGGCAGGGTTTAAGGGTCAGCACAACATTGTGGGCTGAAGGGCCTGTACTGTGCTGTACTATTCTATGTTCTATGTTCTAATACTAGAGGGTGTGTGTTTAAAGTGAGAGAAGGAATGTGTGGGATTTCTTTAAAAAGAGACTGGTGTGTACCTGGAATGTGCATCTTGGAGTGGTTGTGGAGACAGACATGATAGACACATTTAAAAAGCTCTTAGGCACATGAACATACAGACATATGGACCATGTGCTGACAGAAGGGACTATTTGCCATTAGTTAAATTAATTTGGCACAACATTGTGATCTGAAGGAACAGTTCCTGTGCTGTTGTGTTCCATTTTCTATGTAAAACCAGGGTATAATTTTTCCCCTTCCCTTTCTTCCATGGTCTTCTACCCTTTCCTATCAGATTCCCCCTTCTCCAGCCCTTTATCTCTTTCACCAGTTAACTTCCCATCTCTTTACTTCCCATCTCTTTACTTCCCCCCTCCCCCTCTCCCGGTTTCACCTATCACCTGCCACCTTGTACTTCTTCCTCCCCTCCCCCCACCTTCTTGCTCTAATTTCTCAACCTTTTACCAGTACTGATGAAGAGTCTCAGCCTGAAATGTCGACTGTTTACACTTTTCCATAGATACTGCCTGGAGAGTTTCTCCAGAATTTTGTGTGTGTTGATCTGAAGGGTTTATTCCTGTGCTGTTGTGTTCCATGTTCAATGTAAAAACAGTGGTATAATTTTCCCTTCTTCATTAGCAGTCAGTTTCAGACTGAGGTACAACGTGTATGATGCTATCACTGTGCTATGTGAGCTGCAGTACAGAATAGGATACACTTCGAGCAGTAAATCCCTTCAAATATGATATCTGCATTAATTCCATGTAAATCCTGATGAAATCTGTTGCAAGTCAGATGATTCATGTATTTAAACAAATCTTGCGGTCAGTGGACCCCAGGTTGCTGGGTTTAATTCCAACACTGACTGGGAGAATGAATAATTCCTTGCAGAGCTGTAAGACTTCTGGCAGGAAGAGAGTAGAGGGCAGCCTCACCTTCCTTTGACCGTGAGCAATACAGGCACATCACGCAGCTCGGTCTAACACGAGGTTACCTGCCTCACTCGGGAAGGTCACAGGAATGGAAACGTCACGTGGATGCTGAAGACACTGCTCGTCTGAGGCTGGAGTTAAGGTCGGAGGTTGGTAATTGGCTCTTCGTTCCGTACAGAACATATCAAGTGAAAGCTTGAGTGAATCATATCTCAGTGCTGACTCATGCCCTTTGACATGAATTAAAAACATTCAAATCGCATGATTATTTTTGCAGTCTTTACGTTCACAAAGGACAGTAAAACAGCAACGAACCGATTTAGACACTGAAAATATTTAGTATTAATCGCAAAGATGGCATAAAAAAATTCATATCCACGCATCCCATTCTGAAGCTCTAATGCCTAAAAACGCCAAGAAGTGAACAGTACTGATCTAAATTCTTTGCCTGCAGTGCTAAATAGGCCCCTGGTGTGGACTAGGCATTGACATTCTCTGACTGTTAACAAGGAAGCATATGTAGAATGATTTGATAAATTAGATCTGTGCAGCAGGGAAGAGCAGGAGACTCGAATCCTTCTGCAGATCAGGGAAATATGATCAGTGGAGAGGCCGAGTCAATGCAGACGGCAGTGACGTCAGCTGCAGGAGATCCGAACATCAAGAGTGTGTGGCAATATAATAATATAAGAAACCCTGGCAAATAAAAAGCAGTCAGCTCGGCTTGGAAAGGCCATAATGAAAATCTGAAGAGACGTCAAGTGTTAGCAGTCAACTTACTCTCCACCCCAATGCTCTCTGACTTAGGGATTCTGACAGAATGTAAGTTGTGTAACCCCATTCCCGCTCCTGTCTGTTTGCTTGAACGTCAACACAAGGCCTCCTTCTTAGCAGCACACATTCTGTGAGCTGTAACAAAGCCAAATAATGGCAGCAACTTGAAGATTAAGTTACGGCAGCTGACTTCACTGAAGTCGCATCTGTGAAAAGTCAATGTCTTCAAAAGGCCGTTCGGTTTACCTTTGATACAACCGTTGCTTGTGTTTACACTTCTCTTAATTGCCATTCTCCTTTTATGCGAGGCCAGAGGACTGATATTGTGAAAAATTGAAGTCTATGCAGATTACACATTGCTTTCATGTACACTTTAATAGTTTGGACTGAGGGATCTCACATCCAGAAAAATGAAATATTTTTGTTTATGTTGAGGTCTTTCTTTTGTATGCAGTACTTTCAGTGAAGTTTTACAACTGTTACTCAATCCACAAACGAGGTGATTTCCAAAATAATAATTCAGCAGCAGTCCCAAGCCAATCTTCTTTGATGAATTTTAGTTTGAGAATGAAAGACCTTGATTCAATAATCACATCATCAAATAGAAATAACAGAAATCACTCAGCCCATCTTATTTCATCCTTTGAGAGAGATCTTAATTCCCTCTCCACAATCTCCATCTATCCATTCTATCACAGTAAACTCTTGGTAAGAAGATGCATTTCCTCATTAGTGTACAAAGGGTACTCTAATCACCTTGAACCATCAAGCCTGACCCTAGTCTGACTATTCCAGATTAATAAAACCATAAAACCTTAAGACATAGGAGCAGAATTAGGCCATTCAGCCCATTGAGTCTGCTCCACCATTCCATTATGGTTGGTTTATTATCCCTCTCAACCTCACTCATTCTCCCTTTGACACCTTGACAAATCAAGAACCTATCAACCTCCATTTTAGTATAGCTAATATGTGTGGCAATGAATTCTGTCTGTGGCAGTGAGTTCCACAGATTTTTCACCCCCGCCTAAAGAAATTCCTCCTCATTTCTGTTCTAAATGGACATCTTTGTATTCTGAGGCAGTATACAATTAACTTCAGCTGCAAGTGTTCATCCAGTGAATCTGTGGAATTCGTTGCCATGGGCAGCTCTGGAGATTGAGTTTTCATGTATATTTAAGGCAGAGGTTGATAGATTCTGGATTGATCATGGCATGAAGGGATACAGGGTTGGCGGGGGGGAGGCAAGAGATTGGGGCTGAGAGGAAAAATGGATCAGCCATGATGAAATGGCAGAGCAGATTAGATGGGCCAAGTGGCTGTGTGCAAGATAATGAGAGGCATTGATCGTGTGGATAGTCAGAGGCTTTTGTCCAGGACTGAAATGGCTAACACGAGAGGGTGTAGTTTTAAGGTGCTTGGAAGTAGGTACAGAGGAGATGTCAGGGGTAAGTGTTTTACGCAGAGAGTGGTGAGTGTGTGGAATGGACTGCCGGCGGTGGTGGTGGAGGCAGAAACGATAGGGTCTTTTAAGATACTCCTGGATGGGTACATGGAGCTTAGAAAAATAGAGGGCTATGGGTAAAGCCTAGGTAGTTCTAAGGTAGGGACATGGTCGGCACAGCTTTGTGGGCCGAAGGGCCTGTGTTGTGCTGTATGTTTTCTATGTTTCTAGGGCATCTATATCTTATGGTCTTATGGTCAAACATTAATCTCATCAGCTACACTTCATGACTGCTCATCCTCCATCACACTTTACTAATGTCTGTCTATTTTGAGTTGACTACTCACCTGCCACCTTTGGTCTCTACCAAAGAAGGTATAAGGTATTCATTCCCTTTGCTAGGATGCAGGTCACCTTTGGGGTAGGTATAGCACCTGCTTAGGCACCCCCTCCCCCACCCCCGCCACCATCGGGATCACGTAAAGCCATGGAAGCAGGTCATGGATGGCCGTAGGAACAGTTGGTACATACCATAAGTCTTGGTTATGAGGCACACGCCAGGCAGACAACCTCTGAAGAGTATTGATAATGGCGGGGGTCACTTGTCTTGAATAGACACTGGCCAGAAGAAGGCACTGGCAAGACAGTTTGGCAGAAAAATTTGGCATGAACACTCATGGTCATGGAAAGCCCACATTGTATGAAATGGCACATAATGAACGAACGAACGAACAAACTCAGCTGCCCTCTCTAACTCTCTCTCCACATTACCATCCCAAACTCATGTTCTTCGCCAGTCTACTGGAGGGCCACATGCTGATGAAGGGTATGTGGCTATAGCAGTGTCAACTGCCATTCACATCTCCCCCAGTGGTTCCCATTCTTGCCTTCTTTGCTTATTAGAATCTAGCTGATAATGTTTATGTTCCTGCTTATCTCCTACCAGCAGCTATCTTTACAATCCCCTCCCGCTATCTTGTTCCATCTGTTCCTTTTCCCTTTCTCTCTCTCTTCTTGTCTGCCTCCATCTATCATTCACCTGCCACTGTCATCTGACTCCACCGCTGTTCACTCCCCCTGCCTGGCACTGCCAGTCTGTCATCTTACACCCCTCCTCAGTCCACCAGTCGCTTCGGAATCTTTTCTTGCCAATCCCTTTCTCCTCTTTACAGTGGCCATCTTGCCTCTCCACTCTCATTCCACGTGTGGGGTTTACCTCGACAATTTTTTATTTTATTACTTTTAGCGCCACAGCGCGGAACAGGCCCTTCTGGCACTTCAAGCCACGCCACCCAAGCGACACCCAACAACGCGGTTTTAACCCTACCCTAATCACAGGACGACTTACAATGACCAGTAAACCTACCTGGTGCGTCTTCGAACTGTGAGAGGAAACCAGGGCGTGCATTCCACAGGGAGGACAAACAGAGACTCCTTCGAGAGGATGCTCGAATTGAACACCGAACTCCGATGCTCCAAGCTGTAGTGGCGTTCCGATAACCACTACGCTACCATTGTGCTCTTTCGCTCACAGATGCTGCTTGGTCTGCTGAGTTCTTTCATCAGATTGTTTGTTGCTTTACGTCCTTAGCCACTCCTTCAAGCTCACATTGTTCTAATAGTCACAGATAAAGTTGTCTCCCACCAATTCCTTTTATCTCTCACCATGTAGAACCCCTTCCCATGTCAATGCCATTTCCATGTGCACCCACACTCAGAAGAATCAGTTTAACATTGTTATTTTTGGAATTCCCTGGAAACTCCCTGATGGAGAAGATCCTGAGAGGCAGGATTTATGAACATTTGGAGAGGTATAATGTGATTAGGAATAGTCAGCGCGGCTTTGTCAAGGGCAAGTCGTGCCTTACAGGCCTGATTGAATTTTTTGAGGATGTGACTAAACACATTGATGAAGGAAGAGCAGTAGATGTAGTGTATATGGATTTCAGCAAGGCATTTGATAAGGTACCCCATGCAAGGCTTATTGAGAAAGTAAGGAGGCATGGGATCCAAGGGGACATTGCTTTGTGGATCCAGAACTGGCTTGCCCACAGAAGGCAAAGAGTGGTTGTAGACAGGTCATATTCTGCATGGAGGTCGGTCATCAGTGGAGTGCCTCAGGGATCTGTTCTGGGACCCTTACTCTTCGTGATTTTTATAAGTAACCTGGATGAGGAAGTGGAGGGATGGGTTAGTAAGTTTGCTGATGACACAAAGGTTGGAGGTGTTGTGGATAGTGTGGAGGGCTGTCAGAGGTTACAGCGGGACATTGATAGGATGAAAAAGTGGGCGAAGAAGTGGCAGATGGAGTTCAACCCAGATAAGTGCGAGGTGGTTCATTTTGGCAGGTCAAATATGATGGCAAAATATAGTATTAATGGTAAGACTCTTGGCAGTGTAGAGGATCAGAGGGATGTTAGGGTCCGAGTCCATAGGACGCTCAAAGCAGCTGCGCAGGTTGACTCTGTGGTTAAGAAGGTGTACGGTGTATTGGCCTTCATCAATCGTGGAATTGAATTTAGGAGCCAAGAGGTAATGTTGCAGCCATATAGGACCATGATCAGACCCCACTTGGAGTACTGTGCTCAGTTCTGGTCGCCTCACTGCAGGAAGGATATGGAAGCCATAGAAAGGGTGCAGAGGAGAATTACAAGGATGTTGCCTGGATCGGGGAGCATGCCTTATGAGAATAGGTTGAGTGAACTCGGCCTTTTCTCCTTGGAGCGACGGAGGATGAGAGGTGACCTGATAGAGGTGTATAAGATGATGAGAGGCATTGATCGTGTGGATAGTCAGAGGCCTTTTCCCCAGGGCTGAAATGGTTGCCACAAGAGGACACAGGTTTAAGGTGCTGGGGAGTAGGTACAGAGGAGATGTCAGGGGTAAGTTTTTTATGCAGAGAGTGGTGAATGCGTGGAATGGGCTGCCGGCAACGGTGGTGGAGACGGATATGGTAGGATCTTTTAAGAGACTTTTGGATAGGTACATGGAGCTTAGAAAAATAGAGGGCTTATAGGTAAGCCTAGTAATTTCTAAGTTAGGGACATGTTTGGCACAATTTTGTGGGCTGAAGGGCCTGTATTGTGCTTCAGGTTTTCTACGTTTCTATGTTTCTATTTCCCCCACCCATTCCTCTGTCTGATATCACCGCAAGAACACTTAACTGGCCTCTTCCATGTTCAAGTCAAGATAGTTGCCCTTGACAACACAATGTGCAGACATGTTGATTCCACACGTTCAGGCAAACCCCTATGTTATAGCAGTTTAGATAAAAGAAAGTTGTCCTTACAGAATTTCCAAATCAGAAGCAAAAAAAATCTAAGATACAGAATAAAAGTTCGCTTTCACAAAACTTATGTGGTAAAGTAAGTAAATTAACATGTATTGTTTTTTTCAAAACACATTTCTTGGCGCATACACAGATGATGTGCTGCACATTGCGAAAAATTGGCATAGGGATGGTTTTCAAGGAGTGCAACTTTCCCATAATATGCGGTTCACCTGTACAAGGGCTGTACGAAGGATATACAATGAACTTCACAAGCCCTCAGGAATTAGTGGATTAAATTTTATTTATTTTTATTTATTGAGATATAGTGTGGAATAGGCCCTTACTGACCTTCGAGCCATGCCGCCCAGGCCCGATTTAACTAAACCCTAATCACGGGACGACTTCCAGTGACCAGTTAACCTTATAACTGGTACGTCTTTGGACTGTGGAAGGAAAATGGAACACCCAGAGAAAACCCACGTAATATATGGGGGGGATGTACAAACTCCTTTCAGTGGCGGGAATTGAACTCGGGTCATTGATATTGTAAAGCGGTGTGCTAACCACTACACTACCATGCCGCCCAGCTGGATGCCTTACAGTGCATTCCTTACACTGGCACCTCTCTGTTTTATTAGCAATTTTTAAAAATTTTCATCACTACTTTTTCTTTCTGGGATTTTACCAGGCATGTATTTTCCTCATCACAACAGGATCTATATAGAAAATAGAAACAGTGGGCTATTTGGTCCCTTGTTTCTGCTACTCCAGAGTGTTATGGAGCACAGAAGCAAGTCCTTTGGTTCACTCACCATTAAACACCCATTTACACTGTTCCCATTTATTCTCCTTACATTCCCAACAATTCCTCCCAGATTCAATATGATCTTTTACCTCAGCGCCACTTTCCAACACTACCCTCATTTTTCCCTTCGGACTATATTTCACAACTACTTCATTGGCCACAGATCACTTAGGGATACCCTGAGGGTAGGAATAAATTGGTCTTGCTTTTTGATCCGGCAGTTTTGTTACATGTTGCTTTTCAGCATATGTGTAATGAGCCCTTCTCTCTTCATTCACAAGAGAGTTATATTTCAAATGGCTACAATTTTAGGCCCAGAACCATTATTGTAAACCTGAGAGTGAATCAAGGAGAACATAGCTTTGAATGTAGCTCTGTTTCAAAGCCTAGAGCTTAAGCAACTTCAGGGTATATAAAGGTGAGGGGATTTTTCCCACAGCTACCTGCTGTTAAGAATGAGGGGGAATTTCGTTGACATCATCCAAATACTGAAAAGCCTCATGGACATGCAGGTGGGTTTGCAATAGTGTGTGGGGGGGCAGGGGAAGTCTAGGATCAGAGGGCACAGCTTCAAATTAGGAGGAAATCCCCTCAGAACAGAGGTGATGAAGCCAGATAGTGGTGAATCAATGGAACTCATTGTCACCGGTGGCTTTGGAGGCCAAGTTATTGGGTATTTTTGAAGTGGGGGTTGATAGATATTTAATTAGCAAGGGCATCCAAAGTTATGGGGAGAAGTAGGAGAATGAAGGCAGATTTGGCTGGAGTGTGGAGAATGAGGAGAGGTTTGATAGAGGTAGACAAAATTATGAGGGTATAGATAGGGTAAATGCAAGCAGGCTTTTTCCACTGAGGTTGGATGAGATTAGAACTAGAGGTCTTTGGTTAAGGGTGAAAGGCGAAAAACTTAGGAGGATTATGAGGAGGAAATTCTTTACTTTAAGAGTATTGTGAGCATGTAACCAGCTGCCAGAGGAAGTGGTGGATACAGGTTCAATTGCAACTTTTAAGAGAAGTTTGGATAAGTACATGGATGAGGGGTGTGCAGGGCTATGGTGTAGCTGCCAGTAAATAAGACGAGGCCTAGTAACAGTTTGGCACAGACTAGATGGGATGAAGGGCCTGTTTCTATTCTTAGTACTCTGTGATTCGAAGGCAAGAGAATGGGGTTGAGAGGAAAAATAAATCATCCATGATCAAATGGCAGAGAAGATTTGATGGGCTAAATGGCCTAGTTCTTCTCCTTGATCCTATGGTCTTACATAGCCATGACATTTATCCTTGTGACAACAGAGACAACAGAGTTGTCTCAACAGAGTTGAATGAATATTAATTATGTGTATAATGTACGGTTCTTCTCATCTGAGACATTCCTCTGTGTATCTTTTTATTACATTCTTCTCATCCTTTGGCAGTTCCTCAGGATCAGTGATAGCTTATTTCTCGCCTTGTTTGAAGCTGCTGAGGGGTTTGCAAGACCAACACAGAAACTACTGATGCATTGGGAAGCTGACTAAAGGCGAAGGCACGTGAATTTCTTTCTGCTGTTTACGCTGGGCTCCCATGTGGCCATTATGCACTGATTTCTGGCTTTTCAGAACATTCAAATGCTCCTGCTCAACTCTGAACTTTACCGCAATAAGCCATGAAAATTGGTGGAGCTCTGGGCTGCAAGAAAGGCTGTCAAAGGATATCGCAGCTGGAAATTTGGGTGGAGAAATGGCAGATGGACTTAAATCCCAACGAAGAGGTCAAATGTAAGAGGAAAGTGTACAACAAATGGCAGGAACCCTAAGAACATTGGTGTGCAGAAGGATCTTGGAGTGTAAGTCCATAGCCCCCTGACAGTAGCAGCACTAGTGGACAGGTGGTAAAGAAAGCATATGTCAATCTTGCCTTCATTGGTTGGAGCACTGAGTTTAACTAGGGAAGATATGTTGCACATGAGAGAAACTGCAGATGCTGGAAACCTGGAGCAACACGCAAAACCCCGGAAGAACTCAGCAGGTTCGGCAGCATCGATGGACGGAAATGAGCACAGTTAACATTTCAGCTGTATAAAGCTTTGCTTCAGCTACATTTGGAGTATTGTGTACAGTTTTGGTCATCGTACTATGTGACCAAGGGATGTAGATATTTGGGAGAGGGTACAGAAGAGGTTATACGGGATATTACAAACACAAGGAAATCTGCAGATGCTGGGAATCCAAAAGCAACCCACAGAATGCTGGAAGAACTCAGCAGCCACGGAGCATCTGTGGAAAAGATGAAAGGTCTCTGCCTGAAACGTCGACTGTTTACACTTTTCCATAGACGCTGGTTAACCAGGATATTGCCTGGATTGGAGAATATTCTCTACCAGGACAAATTTGGATTGCTTTCTCTGGAGAGTCAAAGGCTGAGGGGCAAACAGAAAAAAAATACATAAAATTATGGAAGGTATTAATGAGCTGGTCAGTCAAACTTTTTTTCCCCAGAGGGTGGAAATGCCAAATACTAAAGAGCATAGCTTTAGGGTAAGAAGGGGAAAATTCAAAGGAGATTTGTGAGGTAAGTCTCATATCAATAGAGATTGGTAGGTGCATGGAAAGCACTGGCAGGGCTAGTGTGGATGGTAACAGCTTTAAGAATCATTTAGTATTAATAAAAAGATTGAAAAAGAAAAGAAAGAATCATTTAGACATGAACAGACAGGGAATGGGGGAATAGGGATGATGTACAGACAGATGGGATGAGTTTAATTTAGTATCATGTACTGTTCAATGTTCTATTAAACAAACAAACCTTCTCTTCCAAATATTTTTATCACTCAACATGGATTCTCTGGGGGTGGCGGGGTGGAGAGACATCTCTACAAAAGGAGGTGTAAGGTGCTAGCCTGCAGGTCACCCTTGGGCAAGGTATAGCACCTGCTTAGCCCTCTGATCGGGGTGATGTGAAGCCACGGGCACAGGTGGTGGATGGTCGTATGAGCAGCTGGTGGACATCACAAGTCCTGGTTATGCGACCACTGACGCCGGGCAGACAATCTCTGAAGAGTACTGATAATGACTGGGGTCACCCATCTTGTAAGGACACTGCCCAGAAGAACGCAATGGCAAACCATTTCTGTAGAAAAACTTGCCAAGAACAATGAAGGTCATGGAAAGACCATGATTGCCCATGTCATATGACACGGCAGATAATGAACAATGGATTCTCTAGGTAAAGCAGTGATAATGTGATGTATGCTGAAAGAGCAGGAAATGGAAAGCTTGTTTTTTTTTCTTTTTTTGACTTGCCTTAAATTTTTAGGATTTTCTGCTTATATATGGGGCCAATGTTACAGGATCATATAACTATAACTGCAGAAGATGGCCATTCAGCACATTGATTCCATTCAACTCCTTGTTTAGCTTTCTTATCAGTCCCATTCCATTCCTCTTTTTCTCTAGTACCATCAATTATATTCCCTCATGTAATATTAATGTATTCATATGTTGGAATGGGGCCATTATCAGCAGGAGAGTATTTATTGCCTTTCAATTGAATTGCTTGCTAATCCACTTTGGGTGGCTTTTAACAGCCAACCCTATTAGAATCACAGTGACATGGAACACTACAGACCATAAACAGGCCAGTTCAGCTCACTTAGTCTGTGCCAAACTATTATTCTGTCCCATCAACCAGCACCTGGACCATAGCTCTCCATACCCTTCCCATCCACGTACTAATCCAAACATCTCCTAAATGTTGAAATTAAATGGGTGCATTGTGGTCCAGAGGAAGATTGTTCCATTTGGTTGCATATACTGTATGTACAGTCAAATGACAATAAACTTAAATTTGAAAATGAATGCTTGATGACTTGGGTGAACTTGCAGGTCTAAAGAGCCTGTTTGTCACACTGTATAATTGGAAATAATGAGGAAAATGAGTAGCTTGGGTGGTTGTACTTTGGGGTTGAGCTGTTCTCCAATCTTGCCAATTTATTTGTCACCGCACAAGGAGACATCATCAGTGCACCGTTGATTGTGATGTGTCCTCGAAACATTTGGCCTTTATATACTTATCAATCAGCTGATTGGTCTCCATTTCAAAAACTCCATTGTGATGCGGGGAGGAAATCCCATCACTGCTTGGTTGTGTGACGAACTTCGTACATTGTGGCCTGGAACTTTGCCCACATTGGTTCATAAATAGGATTGAGGTCTATGTGATTGTTTAGAGAATTGTTCATGGAAATCCATGCTCCTAGGAATTCCCTTGCAATGCCATGTGTTTGCTTGCACCATGACTTTCACTGATGCCCAATCAAATTTGTGCCCTCCTTGGTCTTCATGTGCAGAGACTAGAGAGAGTTGTCATGCCACTTTACAACCAGTTGATGTTCATGGATCCTTGTGGATAGTTTTCTCCCAGTGTTGGGATAGCAAACATTACATCAGCCAAATCTCCGTGTTTGTTGATGAAATGTTTGTGAGTAGATAATCAAGGTTGGAGAACAACTCGACACTGTATAATGCAGTGACTGTATGAATAAACAGTTTTAATTGCAGGTTATAAGGCTTTTATCATATTTCAGTCTCTGGGAGCTGTTAATACAAACATTAAATTATCATCTGATAACATACAAAGGCAATGCATTGATTGTAATACACTTGAGGGTGTCATCAAAGGAATATGAATAGATGCTATATATTATTTCAGAGATAACTTGGCTCTCAAGTCTGATTTCCCTGGAGCGTGTGAGTTCAAGAAGGGTCATGATTGAGGTATATAAAATTATGATGGCTATAGAATTGAAATTGGAATTGTTTTATTATTGTCACATATACCAAGATACAGTGAAAAGCTTGTTACATCGATCAAATCATTACTCTGTGTATTGGGGTAGTTTAAAGTAAAATAATTATAGAATGCAGAATAGAGTGCAACAGCTCCAGAGAAAGTGCAATGCAGGTAGAGTATAAAGTATAAGAACTTAGCAATGTGGACTGTGAGGCCAAGAGTATCTTATTATACAAGATATCCATTCAAAACTCTGAATACAGTGGGATGGAAGCGGTCCTTGTTACTGGTGGCAATAGCTTTCAGGCTTTTGTGTCTTGTGCATGATGGAAGAGAGAATAAGGTGGGTCATATTTTGTTATGCTAGATGTTTTACTGAGGCAGCAAGAAGTATAGGCGGCCCATGTAGGAGAGGCTGATTTTGGTGATGTGCTGAACTGTGTCCACAACCTTATGCAATTCCCTGCTGTCTCCTGTAAAGCAGTTGCCATGCCAAGCTGTAATGCATCCAGATTGGATTTTTTTTTTAATGGTGCATCAATAAAAAATTGCAAGCATCAACAGGGACATGCCAAAATTCCTTAGCTTCCTGAGGAAATAGAGACGTTGGTGAGCTTTCTTGATCATGATCTCTACATGGTTGGATCAGGATAGGGTCTTAGAGAGATTCACTCCTCGGAACTACTTGAATTGCTCAACCTCAGCACTCTGGATAAAGACAGAATGGATTGCAGGAATCTTTTCCCCATTATCAGAGACAGTTAACACTGGAGAGCATAGATCTAACAGGAAAGAGATTCAGAATTAGAATCGGGCTTAATAACACCACAGTATTTGATGCTGGGGAGGTCAGTTCAGACAGGATCTGAGGGGGACTTTTTCCCTGCGGAGAGTGACGAGTACCTAGAACATACTGCCTGAGAGAGTGTTGGAAGTAGAGTTACTGACAACATTTGAGAAGTGTCTAGATGAGTATGTGAACCAGCTAGACATAGAGCTAATGGCCATGTGCCGGACGTTGGGATGGTTATGGATGGATGTCTATGGATCAGCATGGACATAGAGTCATACAGCACTACAGCAAAGAAACAAGTCCTTCAGCGCATCTAGTCTATGCCAAACTATTATTCTGTCTAGTCCTATCAGTACATGGTATACCCCAGTGGCCTTTTTCTTCACTGTGTGACTCTGAATAGTTGTCCCTTCATTGAAAATAAATGAATGAACAGATGGGTAATCTTTAAATAAAATCAAACAGCCGCTTTCCATAAAATGGTTTTATCCACAATGTATCCTACCTGATATTCCCACTTCACTCTCTCCATCTGTCTCCACCTCACAGTTTGTCATTTATGTAACTCTCCCTTCACACTGGCCAAAATTAATGTAATTTCCCAACTGCAAAAGCAGTGATGGCTCGAGTGGGACAGGGATGTCTGGTTCACTACTTCTGTGCCTGTGCCTCTTGGCAAATTTAAGCCCTGAGATGAAACAGATGGGGCAGCAGTAATTTCCCTTGGTGAGCTGCCCCAGATAGCAAGTCAACTGTAAACTAAGCCTGTCACATGTATTGGTCAGGAGATTCATGTGGTGGTGCGACCCACGCTCACAGTGCCTGAGCTCATTGCTAGTGCAGAGGGATGCATTTCAGAAGTAACAATAAGGAAATATCAAGTCAATGTGGCTTCATTAAAGTGGGAGCCAAAATTAGTAAAGATCTGTCTGGTGCTTAGTGGGAATGTTGGTGACTAAATTAATAGTCATACTGAGTTTGAGGGATGATTGGATGCCTTCCACAACCAGAGAAGATTTACCAGGATGCTGCCTGGATTAGAAAGCATGTCTTACGAGGAGAAGTTGAACGAGCTAGGGTTTTTCTCTCTGGAGAGAAGGAGGGCGAGAGGTGACTTCACGGGGATTGACAAGATGATAAGAGGCATAGACAGAGTGAACAGACAGAGCCTTTTTCCCCAGACTGGAAATGGCTAATACAAGGAGGCATAATTTTAAGATGTTTGCAAGAAAGTATAGGGAATTGTCAGAGGTAGGTACACAGAACACACTGCCAGATGTGGTGATAGAGGCAGATACATTAGGGAATTTTAAAAGGCACTTAGATAGATATGTGGATGAATGAAAAATGGAGTGCTATATGGGAGGGGAGGATTAGATTGATCTTGGAGTAGGTTGAAGAGTCTGAACAATATGTGTTGACCTATTCAATGTTCCATAGCAAGAGCTCTTAAATCGTTAAAAGTCACTTCTTGAATTCTGATTGCCATTAATCTGAAATTTTAGCACAACTTTTTTCTCTATAAATATTACCTGACCTACTGATCATTTCCAGAACTTGGGTGTTTTTACATCTTAAATGTTAGAACCTCCCTTACTGAGCCGATAACTACCCACTCTTGGGGAACCTGGCACTGCCACATCATTCTGTCCAAAGAATCACTCATGATGGGAGGCCACTCAATTAACCTTATCCAGTACAGTGGAACAAGAGCTAATATAGCAATTCAGAGACATTGCTGCTAATATGGGACAATGCATGCAAAATACTGAAGGAAGTCAGCTGGTCAGGCAACATTTATGGAGGGAAATGAACAGTTGATATTTCAGGCTGAGACCCTAAAGGTCAACTATTCATTTCCCTCCAAAGAAACTGTATGGCCAGCTGAATTCCTCCAGCATTTTGTGCAAGTTAACATAGAACATAGAACAGTACAGCATAGGAACAGGACCTTTGACCCACAATGTTGTGGTGAACCAATTAAATTACTAATCAAATGGCCAGCGAAGCTAATCCTTTCTGCTTACTCGATGTCCATATCCTTCCATTCCCTTCACATTCATGTGCCTATCTAAATGCGTCACTCCTTGTTAAAGCAATTAATGTGCCTGAAGAGTAATAATGTCCTTGAAACTGATTTGCAAGAATAGAATGACATGGGAGACCACACAGTGTCAACATACACTGGGAGGACTGTTCAAAGAATGCAAACAGACTCCTAGAATGGAAGAAATATTGTTATGTTAATACTTCAAAAATCACTAATTGAGCTTTAGTGGAGGCATTGCAAACATCTATGGGCTCGCCACTTTGAGAAAGTTAGCAAGGCTTTCAAGATGATGCAGAAGAGGGAAAAACAAATGGATACTTCATACTTCATTCTTTATTGTCGCCAAACAATTGATACTAGAACGTACAATCATCATAGCGATATTTGATTCTGCGCTTCCCGCTCTCTGGATTACAAATCGATAGTAAATATTAAAAATTTAAATTATAAATCATAAACAGAAAATAGAAAAATGGAAAGTAAGGTAGTGAAAAAAACCAAGATGCAGGTCCGGATATTTGGAGAGTATGGCCCAGATCCAGGTCAGGATCCATTCAGCAGTCTTATCACAGTTGGAAAGAAGCTGTTCCCAAATCTGGCCGTATGAGTCTTCAAGCTCCTGAGCCTTCTCCCGGAGGGAAGAGGGACGAAAAGTGTGTTGGCTGGGTGAGTCGTGTCCTTGATTACCCTGGCAGCACTGCTCCGACAGCATGCGGTGTAAAGTGAGTCCAAGGACGGAAGATTGATTTATGTGATGTGCTGCGCCGTGTTCATGATCTTCTGCAGCTTCTTCCGGTCTTGGACAGGACAACTTCCATACCAGGTTGTGATGCACCCTAGAAGAATACTTTCTACGGTGCATCTATAAAAATTAGTGAGGATTTTAGGGGACAGGCCAAATTTCTTCAGCTTTCTCAGGAAGTAAAGGTGCTGCTGGGCCTTCTTGGCAGTGGACTCTGCTTGGTTGGACCAAGTCAGGTCATTTGTGATATTGACCCCGAGGAACTTAAAGCTTCTGACCTGTTCCACTTGTGCACCACCGACGTAAATTGGGTCGTGTGGGCTGCTACTCCTTCTGAAGTCAACAACCAATTCCTTCATCTTGCTGACGTTGCAGGATAGGTTATTGTCTTCGCACCATGCCACCAGGTTCTTAATTTCCTCTCTGTACTCAAACTCATCATTACCGGAGATACGGCCTACAATTGTTGTGTCATCAGCAAACTTACATATTGAGTTCGATTGGCTACGCAATCATGGGTGTACAGTGAGTACAGCAGGGGGCTGAGTACACAGCCTTGTGGGGCACCAGTGCTCAGAGTGATTGTAGAGGAGAGCTTGTCTCCTATTTTTACAGCCTGGGTCCTGTCTGTGAGGAAGTTGAAGATCCAGCTGCAGATCTGAGTGCTAAGGCCCAGGTTCCGGAGCTTAGGAATCAGTTTATCTGGATCCAGGGTAAGGAACTCCAAAAGACTGTGGAAGTTTGTGAGCAGAGAAATGAAAGGAGAAATCTGACTAGGTTGTTTGAAAAGCAGCCATAGTATAACATGGCTGTTACACTCTGCTCCTGAAATTTGGCCCCATTGAAGTCAAAGAACTTCAATAGAAGTGAAATGCAACTTACATACAATACTGAAATAACAGGTTTAGTACATCCAATTAAAAATCAGATTCTACCCATCAAGTTCTACCAATTGTGATGTAATAAGCCCATCAGCCAAGTAGCCATTATATCTAATTAAGGGTTGAAAACATCGCAGTACATCCATTATTCTTTCTGCCCAAGGTCACCACACATATCCAGTGGAGGGCTTCTCTCTATCAGGACCCAGAAACGATCACATTACTGGAATTTACCCTTCCTTAGTTCAAAGATGCTGAGCATATTTCACTCTCAACCGAATCAGATCAGTTTGCATTTCTGTGCCTTTGGTCAGCAATTGGATGCAGAATGCAGAACGTGGCATATCAGAAGGAAAACTGCACGCAAAATGCTAGAGGTGACTTCCCAGATCATGCTCCTCGCCGCGCCTCATCCTTAAATTCCAGCTCCTGCTCCTTTCTTTCCAGTCCTGACAAAGGGTCTCAGCCTGAAATGTCGACTGCTCATTTCTCTCCATAGATGCTGCCTGACCTGCAGAGTTCCTCCAGCATTCTGTGTGTGCTGCTCTGGATTTCCGTCATCTGCAGCAGTTTAACATCCTTTAACATCTGCCAGACGATGCTGAGGATGTTCTATGAGTCTGTGGTGGCCAGTGCTATCATGTTTGCTGTTGTGTGCTGGGGCAGCAGGCTGAGGGTAGCAGACACCAACAGAATCAACAAACTCATTCGTAAGGCCAGTGATGTTGTGGGGATGGAACTGGACTCTCTCACAGTGGTGTCTGAAAAGAGGATGCTGTCCAAGTTGCATGCCATCTCAAACAATGTCTCCCATCCACTGCATAATGTACTGGGTGGGCACAGGAGTACATTCAATCAGAGATTCATTCCACCGAGATGCAGCACAGAGCGTCATAGGAAGTCATTCCTGCCTGTGGCCATCAAACTTTACAACTCCTCCCTTGGAGGGTCAGACACCCTGAGCCAATAGGCTGGTCCTGGACTTATTTCCTGGCATAATTTACATATTACTATTTAACTATTTATGGTTTTATTACTATTTAATTATTTATGGTGCAATTTCCCCCGGGATCAATAAAGTATGACTATGACTATGACTACAACTATTTCTCTTACGTCAGCATTTTTCACGGCTCTGATAACATTACAGACCATAATCATATGGTGTAAACTATTTATCAGTGTTTTACTACATCTCACAATTTATTACTGCTTTTGAATTAAATTCTTCATCTTTTATATTAAATGATTTTTTGCATGAGAACATATTGTACTGCAAATCAATGACAGGCTTCTGTGGAGGATTAAACAGCATAGTCTGTTACAAGGGAGTTGCCAAGGTATGTCTAAAATAAAAGATACTTCGGGATGTATCACAACATGGCAGGACCTCCGTGTGGTTAAAAAGGTCACGAGGCTGAAGCTGTTGAGGGAGCAGTTAGAAAGAGGGCTCAAAGGGTTAGCTGATTCTCCATCTCACCACATCTGAACAGGAAAAGGCAGCAAAAGATATACTGTGAAGGCAGTTGAGATCTTATCTCCAGAAATCATGTCAGAGTCTCAATGAAATTGGTTCCGTTAAGAGAGGCTGTTCAAAGGACCGCAGTGGAGCTGATTGCTGAACTTTGAAGGATTATGTGATAATTCAGGGCTGTTCAGACATAGGCAACTTTAGGAAGGAATACAAAAATGCAGTGTTTGTTCAGGGTCTTATCACAGCTCTGTTACTATGTGGTTTACAGGCAATGAATTACTTTGAAGTGCTATTGCCACTTATTACCTAGGGACAATTTTTAACTCGGCAATGTCCTGCAATTATCAGTATAATGTGAATGACTCATTAATCTCTCACTCATTGCACTTGTAAAGGAACGAATGCTGCTTGAACGATACCATCTCTTTTTTCAAGCTATCGCCATCGCCCTGATCAAATTGCAAATGACATTTTGTAAGAATGTAACAATGATTTCCTGAAAATACTCACAAATCCTGAAAACACTCCTCATCCTTCTTGACTTCTATGCTGACCTTTGCAGCAAAACCCACTTCATATCCCTTCAGCATCTTCCCTTTTCACCCTTTTAGGTGGGCCAATAATACCACCTAACCCCAAAAAAACTGCAAATAGATGTTTTATGATCGTTTATTGTACCATTCGATGTGGAGAACAACATATCAAAAGTTGGACAATTTCAACACACGGGAAAGTCTCCAACAATTACATCAAAAAACAAGATGAAGGAATTGGTCGTTGACTTCAGAAGGAGTAGCGGACCGCACGACCCAATTTACGTCAGTGGTGCGCAAGTGGAACAGGTCAAAAGCTTTAAGTTCCTCAGGGTCAATATCACAAATGACCTGACTTGGTCCAACCAAGCAGAGTTCACTGCCAAGAAGGCCCACCAGCGACACTCACAACACGCTGGAGGAAGTCAGTAGGTTGGGCAGCATCCATAGAAAAGCTTGGTCAACGTTTCGGGCCGGAACCCTTCATCAGGACTGTAGAGGGAAGGGGCAGAAGCCCTATAAAGAGGGTAGGGGGAGGGTGGGAAGGAGAAGGCTGGTAGGTTCCAGGTGAAAAACTCCTTGCTATGACCTCATACGCAGTCTAGGTAGTCTCCAGCCCCTTGGTATGCATACATGGCCTCCTCTACTGCCATGATGAGGCTAAACTCAGATTGTAGGAGCAACACCTCATATACTGTCTAGGTAGTCTCCAGGCCCTTGGTATGAACATAGATTTCTCCAACTTCCGGTAATTCCCTCCCCCTCCCTTCCCCTATCCCTATGTCACTCTGCCCCCTCCCCCAGCTGCCTATCACCTCCCTCATGGTTCCGCATCCTTCTACTACCCATTGTGTTTTCCCCTATTCTTTCTTCACCTTTCCTGCCTATCACCTCCCCGCCTCCCTTCCCCCACCCCTTTATCTTTCCCCTTACTGGTTTTTCACCTGGAACCTACCAGCCTTCTCCTTCCCACCCTCCCCCCCACCTTCTTTATAGGGCCTCTGCCCCTTCCCTCTACAGTCCTGACGAAGGGTTCCGGCCCGAAACGTCAACCGATCTTTTCCACGGATGTTGCCCGAGCTGCTGAGTTCCTCCAGCGTGTTGTGTGTGTTGCTTTGACCCCAGCATCTGCAGATTATTTTGTGTTTAAGGTCCACCAGTGCCTTTACTTCCTGAGAAAACTAAAGAAATTTGGTCTGTCCCCTAAAACCCTCACTAATTTTTATAGATGCACAGTAGAAAGCATTCTTCTAGGGTGCATCACAACCTGGTATGGAAGTTGTCCTGTCCAAGACCGGAAGAAGCTGCAGAAGATTGTGAACACAGCCCAGTACATCACACAAACCAATCTTCTGTCCGTGGACTCACTTTACACCGCATGCTGTCGGAGCAGTGCTGCCAGGATAATCAAGGACATAACCCACCCAGCCAACACACTTTTCGTCCCTCTTCCCTCCGGGAGAAGGCTCAGGAGTTTGAAGACTCGTACGGCCAGATTTGGGAACAGCTTCTTTCCAATTGTGATAAGACTGCTGAACGGATCCTGAGCCGGATCTGGGCCGTACCCTCCAAATATCCAGACCTGCCTCTCGGTTTTTTGCACTACCTTACTTTCCATTTTTCTATTTTCTATTTATGATTTATAATTTAAAAATTTTAATATTTACTAATTTTTACTATTTTTAATATTTTAAATATTTAATATTTGTAATCCAGGGAGAGGGAAGCGCAGAATCAAATATCATTGCAATGATTGTACATTCTAGTACCAATTGTTTGGCGACAATAAAGTATAAAGTATAAGATGGCCGCCAGCAGAAAAACCTCAAAAATCTGACTGATAACCATCAAATTGCAAGTTTTTTAAACCCGATGTTTTAATGATTGCTCTTTTCACCAGTGTCTTTCAAATAACAGTAGTTCCTGGATTGAAAATTGCATTTTCACTGGCGTCATGATGTCATCAATGACGTAATCAAGGGACAACTCTGATAAGTACTCTTTAAGTACTGACGTCATGACACATAATATGCTACCTTTTGGCTTCTCAGATGCAGTCTTGTTTATCATCCTCTTCCATCACTGGCTCTTTTGTCATATTGTCACAGTTGCCATCTTGGCAATGCCCACATGCACTGGTGCATTCCAGCCCATGCTTTCTGCAGGTACACTTTAGCGTATTGCACCCTCCCGGACAGTTGCAGTGAATCATCTGAATAAGTACCTCTGGAGCAGGCCTTTTGTCTGTCATCACTGGAAGGAGTTTTTCCCCTTCTACTCTCCATCCCCAGTCAGACGGCTCCGTTTCATCACTACAGCCCATCCACTCCATAACCTGGTAGTAAGTCCGCAGGGAGTGAAATTTACAGGCCGAGGTGGTTGGTGGCAGTCTCTCAGGCGTGACGAAAGTCTAAGCTCTCGCAACTTTCTTGCAGAGCATATTGTATCTGATAGATACCAGGGAGTCGTTCTGATTTCCATTGAACAATGCCACCATTGCCCCACAGCCAATGGTTTCCATAACATCCTGACTTCGCTTTGGTGAACAGAACGCTTTGCAAGTCTTCTTCTCTGACCACTACACCCCTAGTCTCGGTGTCATCTGCATATTTTCTGATCCAGATCACAGGTCCTGAAGAAGGGTCTCGGTTGAAAATGTTGACTGCATATTCATTTCCATAGATGCTGCCTGACCTGCCAAATTCCTCTCGCATTTTTGTGTGTGCCGCTCCCAATTTCCTGCATCTGCCAAATCTCTTGCATTTCTCTTTCAGTGCAGTTTATTGATGAATAACTCTTGACCAAGATGTTGGTTTGTTCTTCTTCAGAGTAAAACCATGGAATCAGTAATGTTCATCCGTCAGAGCGGTCTCCGTTTATTATCTCTCTCGACCTGACTTGGTGAATTTGGTGAAGATCGAAGCTCAAAGCCCGAATATCAATCGAATTCCGGAAGCCTGTGGAAGCCTGGGTTTGCGAGTTTGCTGGGGAAATCAAAGCCCGATGTCCGTGAATCCACGAGTCTGCTGGATGCGAAAGACTGCCTGTCCTGGGATGAAAGGGCATGTGTATAAGCAAAACACACAAAATGCTGGAGGAACTCAGCAGGCCAGGCAGCATATATGGAAAAAAGTAGAGTAGACGTTTCATACTGACACGTCAACTGTACTTTTTAACCATGGATGCTGCCTGGTCTGATGAGTTCCTCCAGCATTCATTTTGTGTGTGTAGCTCGGATTTCCAGCATCTGCAGATTTTCTCTTGTTTGTAACATGCATATGAGGGTATGTATGTATGTAACATGCATATGCATATGGGAGCGAGGAACGGGGCTTGTTTTGCTCTGGGTGTTTTGTTGCTGTTATTTTGTTGTTGTTTTGGTTGTGTAGTTCTGCTGAATGTGGTGGGCTTGCTATGTTGGCACGTGCGGGCTTCCTCCAGTACATCATAAGATTGTGTTGGTTGCTAACACAAATGGCACATACGTTTCCAAGTACGTGCAATAAATAAATACATCTGAATTGCCCAGCCCTTAGTACAGTGAACCCATCCACGACTGCGCTTGTACCAGCATAATAGTTACTTCATGCACAATTTACTCCAGTTTGTGGCCACTAATGACATCGTTAGCACTCACTTAAAAGGCAGATGTTAATAAGTACCATGTATTACAATCTTTACCTAGTTGGCTAGGTTTAGCTTTTCAAATTAAGATAAAATATAGCTGTACTGTTTCAATTCCACTTTTCTGCCCAAAGACAGAAAACTTCTGTACTCTGTCTGAGGAGGAGAGTACAACATTCTGTTACGAGAATACACATAAAATTAAGATGTTTGCTGGCCTGGGCTAGCATCAGTGGCATCAGCAGTTGGTCTGCCACCTGCCCTCAGGGGAAGGAGAGATAAGGAACAATGGAGCAGCGTCTGGAGATGTGTAATGAAGGGATGTGGGAGGAAGAGCTGTCTGGAGCGGCTCCCCCCTTTGAGCCCTGAACTGTTTGCAGTGATGGACAGGCGATACCCCAGCAGGGGGATAAAAAGGGACAGGTTCGCTAAGACAGACACACACGCCACCCGAGGTAACGAGACCCTGGAAGCGGTGCGCCTCTCACGAGTGGTGAGAAGAACCGGACAACGCACAGGGTGGAAAGGTACGATCAGCGGGAACCCGGTGTGTGTCCGCCCTTGCCTGGGTGCCGGGTTCACTGCAGAGGATCGACCGCATCTGGAGGAGGGGTCACAGTCGGTGACCTCAGGTGACATCACCAAGGACCCGCCCAAAAAGCTGTTTGTGAGCCATCTCGCTGGTCTGTGAGCCATCCTGCTGGTCTGTGAGTGAAGCCGTTCTGAATGATGAGTTGTTCCTATTCTATCTCTCTCTTCCCCCACGTTGTCCACCGCCATGGCAACGATTACTGCGAACTGAACTACAAACTGGACTGAACTTTGAGTCATTTTGAAATTGGTCATTTACCCCTAGACAACGATAGAGCTTGATTGATGCTGTTATCTTAATTCTGTGCACATGTGTGGTTATCATTGTTGAATTGTTGCATTTATTATCCTTTCGATTACTGTGTTGCTTGTTTCTTTAATAAAACTTTCTTAGTTCTAGTACTCCAGACTCCAACTGAGTGATCCATTTCTGCTGGTTTGGCAACCCAGTTACGGGGTACGTAACAATTCCTTTATGGTGTTTTCAAAGTTCATAACCAGGGTATTTCAAAGAGATATAGATTAGCCTCAATTTGTCACATGTACATTGAAATGTTGAAACATGCAGTGAAATGCATTGTTCATGTCAAAATAAGATCGGTGCTGTGTCACCGTACTTCCAGCACCAACAAAGCATGCCGATAACTCACTAACCCTGACTGTATCCTTTGGAATATGGGAGGAAACTGGAGCACCCGGAGGAAACCCATGTGGTCACAAGGAGAACATACAAACTCCTTGCAGTCAATGGTGGAAATAGAACCCCAATCTTACAGCTGGTGCTGTAATAGTTTTGCACTAATCACTATGCTCCTAGGTAGTGATTTCTTAATGGTCTCATTTCAGCCTTATTTTAATTAGTCAACAACATTTAATTCAGACTTAAAATGTCTACTACAAAAATAAATGATGGACAATCAGTAAAGGATTGTGTACAGTTTAATTCCTACATTATGAAGAATCTAGAAGTATGAGAAAATTATTTGAAAAGGCTGGCAAATGTGGTTAACTCTTCGAAAATGACCAAGGTGACCAAATGACTGACATCCTTGAGATGATGAAATTCTTCTACAAGGACAGGGATGGAAAACGTAAGAAAGAAATTTACCCTTGATTGCTTACGTTAATCACACTCATTGTATTATATTTCGCCTCTGAAGCTTCTTACCATTAAAACCAATAAAGTGAGAAACAGGCATTGGGAATGATGCACCCAATTCCAACAATGGGCCAGTGAGAGAAGTTGGGGAAGATGCAATCCTATTGATATTAATGGTTCGGCCTTGTTTAAATAGTCAATTGTATTGTCATGTGCCCATTTATGGGTACAATGAAAAACTTACTTGCAGGAACATCACATGCACATAGATAGAACATAGAACATAGAATAGCACAGCACAGTACAGGCCCTTCAGCCCACAATGTTGTGCCGACCCTCAAACCCTGCCTCCCATATAACCCCCCACCGTAAATTCCTCATATACCTGTCCAGTAGTCTCTTAAATTTCACTAGTGTATCTACCTCCACCACTGACTCAGGCAGTGCATTCCACACACCAATCACTCTCCGAGTAAAAAACCTTCCTCCAATATCCCCTTGAACTTCCCACCCCTTACCTTAAAGCCATGTCCTCTTGTATTGAGCAGTGGTGCCCTGGGGAAGAGGCGCTGACTGTCCACTCTATCTGTCCCTCTTAATATCTTGTATACCTCGATCATGTCTCCTCTCATCCTCCTTCTCTCCAAAGAGTAAAGCCCTAGCTCCCTTAATCTCTGATCATACTGCATACTCTCTAAACCAGGCAGCATCCTGGTAAATCTCCTCCATACCCTTTCCAATGCTTCCACAACCTTCCTATAGTGAGGCGACCAGAACTGGACACAGTACTCCAAGTGTGGCCTAACCAGAGTTTTATAGAGCTGCATCATTACCTCGTGACTCTTAAACTCTATCTCTCGACTTATGAAAGCTAATACCCCATAAGCTTTCTTAACTACCCTATCTACCTGTGAGGCAACTTTCAGGGATCTGAGGACATGTTCCCCCAGATCCCTCAGATCCTCTACACTACCAAGTATTCTGCTGTTTACTTTGTACTCTGCCATGGAGTTTGTCCTTCCAAAGTGTACCACCTCACACTTCTCCAGGTTGAACCCCATCTGCCACTTCTCAGCCCACTCCTGCATCCTATGAACGTCTCTCTGCAATCTTCGACAATCCTCTACACTATCTACAACACCAGCTTTTGTGTCATCTGCAAACTTGCCAACCCACCCTTCTACCCCCACATCCAGGTCATTAATAAAAATCACGAAAAGTAGAGGTCCCAGAACCGATCCTTGTGGGACACCACTAGTCACAACCCTCCAATCCGAATGTACTCTCTCCACCACCACCCTCTGCCTTCTGCAGGCAAGCCAATTCTGAATCCACCTGACCAAACATCCCTGGATCCCATGCCTTCTGACTTTCTGAATAAGCCTACCATGTGGAACCTTGTCAAGTGCCTTACTAAAATCCATGTAGATCACATCCACTGCACTACCCTCATCTATATGCCTGGTCACATCTTCAAAGAACTCTATCAGGCTTGTTGGACACAATCTGCCCTTCACAAACCATGCTGACTGTCCCTGATCTGACCATGATTCTCTAAATGCCCATAGATCCTACCTCTAAGAATCTTTTCCAACAGCTTTCCCACCACAAACATAAGGCTAACGGGTCTATAATTACCCGGACTATCCCTACCACCTTTTTTGAACAAGGGGATAACATTCACCTCCCTCCAATCCTACAATACCATTCCAGTGGACAACGAGGACAGAGAAATCCTAGCCAGAGGCGCAGCAATCTCTTCCCTTGCCTCGTGGAGCAGCCTGGGGAATATTCCGTCAGGACCCGGGGACTTATCCGTCCTAATGTATTTTAACAACTCCAACACTTCCTCTCCCTTAATATCAACATGCTCCAGAACATCAACCTCACTCATATTGTGCTCACCATCATCAAATTCCCTCTTATTGGTGAATACCGAGGAGAAGTATTCATCGAGGACTTCGCTCACTTCCACAGCCTCCAGGCACATCTTCCTACCTTTATCTCTAATCGGTCCTACCTTCACTCCTGTCATCCTTTTGTTCTTCACATAATTGAAGAATGCCTTGGGGTTTTCCTTTATTCTACTCGCCAAGGCCTTCTCATGCCCCCTTCTTGCTCTCCTCAGCCCCTTATTAAGCTCCTTTCTTGCTACCCTATATTCCTCAATAGACCCATCTGATCCTTGCTTCCTAAACCTCATGTATGCTGCCTTCTTCCACCTGACTTGATTTTCCACCTCACCTGTCACCCATGGTTCCTTCACCCTACCATTCTTTATCTTCCTCACCGGGACAAATTTATCCCTAACATCCTGCAAGAGATCCCTAAACATCGATCACATGTCCATCGTATATTTCCCTGCAAAAGCATCATCCCAGTTCACACCTGCAAGTTCTAGCTTTATAGCCTCATAATTTTCCCTTCCCCAATTAAAAATTTTCCTGCCCTTTCTGATTCTATCCTTTTCCATGATAATGCTAAAGGCCAGGGAGCAGTGGTCACTGGCCCCCAGATGCTCACCCACTGAGAGATCTGTGACCTGATCCGGTTCGTTACCTAATACTAGATCTAGTATGGCATTCCCCCTAGTCGGCCGGTCAACATACTGTGACAGGAATCTGTCCTGGACACACGTAACAAACTCTGTCCTGTCTAAACCATTGGAACTAATCAGGAGCCAATAAATATTAGGGAAGTTAAAGTCACCCATGATAAAACAAAAAACATACATTGTGTGTAAATTATGTAAGGCAGTGAAGAAAAGACTGTGGAAAAGCATAATTGGAGACATCCATAGTTCAAGAGGTGGTCTGTGGTATTCTGTTCCTGGGGTAGCATTTGGGTTACACAGGTCCGTTCAAGAACCTGATGGTTGTAGGAAAATAGTTTGTTTCTGAGCCTGGTGATGTAGGACTTCAGGCATTTGTACCTTAAATGAAGTTTTCTGGACCCAACATACAAACATTTTCACAATCAGACAGAAAGTTTCCCCAGTAGACTATGTTAAAGATGAATTTGGTACCATTGCGGTTAAGGTCACCGAAGCTACAATCAACACTTTGAATGATTGTTCCGGAGACCAGAACCTGAATCACACCATTGCAGCCAGGGAATTAAAGCTAGTCTCAATAACACTAACCATGAAATTATTGGATTTCTGTTAAATAGAAAGCGTCTGCTTCAGGAAAGGAAATCTGCCATCCATACCCAGTCCTGTCTTTATGTTACTCAGGCTAAACAGCAATGGTTCACTCTTAACTGCTTCCTCCGTTCAGTGATGATCAGGGATGGACTACAAGGACCTACATTGCCATCAGTAGGCAATGAATAAGTGTCCAAGAATACACATTGTATCAAAAGGACAGGCAGGAAGGCAGAGGGGGTGGCATTGCTCTGTTGGTAAAAATTGAAATCAGATCATTAGAAAGAGGTGACATAGGGTCAGAAGGTGTTGAATCATTGTGGATAAAGCTAAGGAACTGCAAGGGTAAAAAGACCCTGATGGGAGTTGTATACAGACCCCCAAACAGTAGGAAGGAAATGGCTTACAAATTACAATGGGAGATAGAAAATGCATGCCAAGAGGGCAATGTTACAATAGTCATAGGGGACTTCAATATGCAGATAGATTGGGACAATCAGGTCGGTGCAGGATTACAGGAGGGGTAATTTCTAGAGTGCTTATGAGATGGATTTTTTTCGAGTATCTCATGGTTGAGCCCACTGGAGAATCAGCTATTCTGGATTGGGTGTTGTGTAATGAGACCTAAAGGTAAAATAACCTTCAGGGGCAAGTGAACATGAAATGATTGAATTCACCCTGAAATTTGAGAAGGAAAAGCTAAAGTCAAGATGCATCAACATTACAGTGGAATAAAGGAAATTACAGGGGCATGATAGAGGCCCTGTAGCCATCGCCCTCAACAACAGGTATACCACTTTGGATACTGGAAGGGGAGGGGGAATGACCTAACAGGAAAGTGGTCAGGGTTCTGGCACTGTCTGCCTCTGTGACTCAGAAGGGAAGGGGATTGAAGAGGCATGCCATGGTGATACGGGGTTCGTTAGTCAGGGGAACGGACAGGAGGTTCTGTGGGTGAGAACGAGATTCCCACATGGTATGTTGCCTCCTGGGTGCCAAGGTACTGGATATCTCGGACTGAGTCCTCAGCATTCTTAAGTGGGAGGGTGAATAGCCAGAAGTCGTGGTCCATGAGTGACAAGGTTCTGCATAGAGAGTTGATGGAGTTCAGTGCTAAGTTAGAGGGCAGGACCTCCAGGGTTGATCACAGGATTGCTACCTGTGCCATGTGCTAGTGAGGCTAGTGAACTAGGAAGAAAAGAACACCGTCAGGGATGACAGCAAAGCAGCAATGGCTGGAATTTCTGGAAGCAGTTCAGAAGGCACAGGAAGAATTACGTGTTCTAAATGAAAGATGACACAACCGTGGGAAATGAGAAGTCAAAGCCAACATAAAAGCCAAAGAGAGAGCATATAATAGAGCATAAGTTAGTGGGAAGATAGAGGATTGGGGAGCTTTTAAAAGCCAACAGAAGGCAACTAAAAAAGTCATTAAGAAAGTAAAGATGGAATACGAAAGTAAGCTAGCCAATAACATTAAAGAGGATACCAAAAGGTTCTTCAGATATATAAAGTGTCTGAGAGGCGAGAGTGGATATCGGACCATGGTAAATGATGCTGGAGGGGTAGTAATATGGAGCAACAAAATGGCAGATGAACTGAATAAATATTTTGCATCAGTCTTCACGGTGCAGTATGGTAGAAGTTCCAGGTCTCAGGGGTCATGAAGTGTGTGAAGTTACCATAACTAGAGAGAAGGTTCTTGGGAAACTGAAAGGTCTGAAGGTAGATAAGTCACCTGGACCAGATGATGTACACCCCAGAATTCTAAATGAGATGGCTGAAGAGATTGTGGAGGCATTAGTAATGATCTTTCAAAAAATCACTAGATTCTGGAACGGTTCCAAAAGACTGGAGAATTGCAAATGTCACTACACTCTTGGAGAACAGAGAGAGGCAGAAGAAAGGAATCTATAGCCCAGTTAGTCTGATCTTAGTGGTTGGGAAGATGCTGGAGTCGATTATTTAAGATGAGGTCTCAGGGTACTTGGAGGCGCATGATTAAATGCCATAGTTAGCATAATTTCCTGAAGAGAAATTTTTGCCTGACAAATTTGTTGGAACTCTTTGAAGAAATAGCATGCAGGATAGAAAAAGGAGAATTGGTTGATGATGGATACTTCAATTTTCAGAAGGCCTTTGATAAGGTGCCATACATGAGGCTGCTTAACAAGTTACAAGCCCATGATATTACAGGAAAGATTCTAGCATGGATAAAGCAGTGACTGACTGGCAGGAGGCAAAGAGTGGGAATAAAGGGAGCCTTTTCTGGCTGGCTGCTGGTAACTAGAGGTGTTCCACAGGGCTCTGTGTTGAGACCAATTTTTTCTATGTCATATGTCAATGATTTGGATGATGGAATTGATGGCTTTGTTGTAAAGTTTTCAGACAATATGAAAATAGGTGGAAGGGCAGATAGTTTTGAGGAAGTAGAGAGGCTACGAAAGGACAGACAGATTAGGGGAATGGGCAAAGAAATGACAGATGGAACACAATGTGGGAAATGTATGGTCATACACCTTGGTAGAAGAAATAAAAAGCTTGAGTATTTTCTAAATGGAGAAAAAACAGTAAAAAACTCAGGTGCAAGAGACTTGGGAGCCCTTGTGCAGAATTCCTTCAAGGTTAATTTGAAGGTTGAGTGTGTGGTGAGGAAGGCAAATGGGATATTGTCATTCATTTGAAGAGGAGTAGAATATAAAAGCAAGGGTATAAATTCAAAAACACAAGGAAATCTGCAGATGCTGGAATTTCAAGCAACACACATAAAAGCTGCTGGTGAACGCAGCAGGCCAGGCAGCATCTCTAGGAAGAGGTACAGTCTTCCTAGAGGAAGAGGTAAATTCGAAACCTTATAAAGCACTGGAGAGGTCTCACTTGGAGTACTGTGAGCAGTGATGGGCCCCTTATCTAAGAAAAGATGTGTTGAGACTGGAGAGGGTTCAAAGGAGGTTCATAAAAATGATACCAGGATTGAATGGCTTGTCATATGAAGAGCGTTTAATGACTCTGGGCCTGTATTCTCTGGAATTAAGAAGAATGAGAGGTGAACTCATTGAACACTATCAAATGGTGAAAGGCCTTGATAGAGTGGAAGTGGAGAGGATGTTTTCTCTGATGGGAGAGTCTAAGATCAGAGGACACAGCCTCAGAATAGAGGGGCATCCTTTTAGAACAGAGATGACGAGGAATTTCTTTAGCCAGAGGGTGGTGAATCTGTGGAATTCTTTGCCACAGGCAGCTGTGAAGGCAAAGTCTTTATGTTTATTTAAGGCAAAGGTTGAAAGATTCTTGATTGGTCAGGGCATGAAGGGATACCAGGAGAAGGCAGGAGATTGGGGCTGAGAGGAAAATTGGATCCCCTATGATAAAATGGTTCAGCAGACTCAATGGGCCAAATGGCCTAATTCTGCTCCTATATCTTATGGTTTTATCATCTTAAAGCAGTGAACAAATAAGCCAACATCAATTTTCATGTGATTCATCTTTTGTCCCCATACATAAGAATCATATTTCAGTGCTTACAGGTTCACAACAATCACTGGATCACTAAACAGCTACCATCAACAGATCACTTGCAATACCAGAGGAAAGAACACACTGGACCATTGTTACACTACAATCAAGAATGCCTACCATGCTATTCCACACCCTCATTTCGGGAAGTCTGATCACCTAGCTGTACTTCTACTCTGAGTATAGGCCGAGACTGAAGACTGCAGCACCAGCAGTGAGGACCAAGAAGGTATGGACAAGGGAAGCACTGGAGTGCCTACAGGACTGCTTTGAATCGGTGGACAGGACTGTATTCAGGGATTCAGCTTCGAATCTGGATGAGTATGCTGCAGTTGTTACCGACTTCATTAAAACCTGTGTGGATGAGTGTGTGCCCACAAAGACCTATTGTACATTTCCAAACCAAAAGCCGTGGATGAACCAGGAGGCACATTGTCTGCTGAAGGCCAGATCTGTGGCATTCAAGTCTGGCGACCCAGGCCTGAACCAGAAAACCAGGTATGATTTGCAGAGGGCTATTTCAAGGGTGAAGGGACAATTTTGAATGAGGTTGGATACGATATCAGATTCACAGCAACTCTGGCAGGGTCTGTAAGACATTACTTCCTACAAAGCAAAACCCAATAGCATGAATGGCAGCAATGCTTTTCTACCAGATGAACTCAACGCCTTCTATGCCCACTTTGAAAGGGAGAACACAACTACAGCTGTGAAGACCCCTGCTGCACCTGATGACACTGTGATCCCCGTCTCAGAGGCCGATGTCAGACTGTCTTTAAAGAGAGTGAACACTCGCTAGGCAGAAGGGCCCGATGGAGTACCTGGTAAGGCTCTGAACACCTGTGCCAGCCAACTTGGGGGAGTATTCAAGGACATTTTCAACCTCTCACTGCTACAATGGAAGTTTCCACTTGCTTCAAAAAGGCAACAATTATAACAGTGCCTAAGAAAAGTAATGTGGGCTGCCTTAATGACTATCGCCCAGTAGCTCTCACATCGACAGTGATGAAATTCTTTGAGAGGTTGGTCATGACTAGACTGAACTCCTGCCTCAGCAAAGACCTGGACCCATTGCAATTTGCCTATCTCCACAATAGGTCAACGGCAGATGCAATCTCAATGGCTCTCCACATGGCTTTAGACCACCTAGACAACACAAACACCTACAGTACGTCAGGATGCTGTTCATCAACTATAGCTCAGTATTTAATACCATCATTCCTACAATCCTGATTGAGAAGTTGCAGAACCTGGGCCTCTGTACCTCCCTCTACAAATGGATCCTCGACTTCCTAACCGGAAGACCACAGTCTGTGCAGATTGTTGATAACATATCCTCCTCGCTGAAGATCAACACTGGTGCACCCCAGAGGTGTGTGCTTAGCCCACTGCTCTACTCTGTCTATACACATGACTGTGTGGCTAGGGATAACTCAAATACCATCTATAAATTTGCTGACAAAACAACTATTGTTGGTAGAATCTCAGGTGGTGACGAGAGGGCGTACAGGAGTGAGATATGCCAATTAGTGGAATGGTGCCGCAGCAACAACCTGGCACTCAACGTCAGTAAGACGAAAGAGCTGATTGTGGACTTCAGGAAGGGTGAGACGAAGGAACACATACCAATCCTCATAGAGGGATCAGAAGTGGAGAGAGTGAGCAGCTTTAAGTTTCTGGGTGTCAAGATCTCTGAGGATCTAATCTTGTCCCAACATATCGATGGAGTTATAAAGAAGGCAAGCCAGTGGCTATACTTTATTAGGAGTTTGAAGAGATTTGGTATGTCAACAAATACACTCAAAAACTTCTATAGTTGTACCGTGGAGAGCATTCTGACAGGCTGAGTCACTGTCTGGTATGGAGGGGCTACTGCACAGGACCGAAAGAAGCTACAGAAGGTTGTAAATCTAGTCAGCTCCATCTTGAGCACTAGCCTACAAAGTACGCAGGACATCTTTAGGGAGCGGTGTCTCAGAAAGGCAGCGTCCATTATTAAGGACCTCTAGCACCCAGAACATGCCCTTTTCTCACTGTTACCATCAGGTAGGAGGTACAGAAGCCTGAAGGCACACACTCAGTGATTCAGGAACAACTTCTTCCCCTCTTACCATCCAATTCCTAAATGGACATTGAAGCTTTGGACACTACATCACTTTTTTTTAAATATACAGTACTTCTGTTTTTGCACGTTTTTTAAAAATCTATTCAATATATGCAATTGATTTACTTGTTTATTTATTATTATGTTTTATTTTATTTATTATTATTTTTTCTTTCTCTGCTAGATTATGTATTGCATTGAACTGCTGCTGCTAAGTTAACAAATTTCATGTCACATGCTGGTGATAATAAACCTGATTCTGTTTCTGACTCTGATGTGTTCTTGCATTAAAGAGAGGACTGCCCTTCAGCAGTGGGAAGACTAGAAGATGGTAACTCACACCAGTAAGTGTCAGGCATGTTAAAACATTTTTTTGATTCTTGACCTCTCAGCCAGTGCAGAGGCGGTATCAGGTTTTTTTTCCAGGTAGTTCATTGTTCAAAGGGTTAATAGATTAAGCAGAAAGTTTCCCTGCCGGCAGTGGAATCGGAAAATGGCCATTCCAAGGGAAACATTTCTTCACATGGTGGATAATGGACTCCTCATGCAGAAAAAAAAAGTTGTTGATTCTTAAGAATTTTCAATCTGAGGTCCTTGGAATTGAATTTTGGAGATCAGTCATAATATGGAATATGAAGCCAAGATACTCTACAGGTGTTATATAGGTCAGACATGACCTCAACAAATGGAAGCAGAGTCATGAGAAAATGAATAACCTCCTCTGTGGTTTCAGGAAAGCTGCAAATGACAGTGAGCCACAAGGTTTTAGAGTCTTTCAGGATCAGTTCATCTTCAGGGATTGAGGGACTCAGTGTTGTCCTGAACCTGGTTGGAAGGAAGTCATTAAACAACTAAAATAATAAAGGAATTGAAGAGTCTGCATTTGATAAAGTGGAATTCAACCACAGACAGCTGGAGAGAATAGGCGAACACCCGAAGAGCAGGCTCCAGGGTGTCATGTCGACGTTTGTTTTTTTTTCTGAACAAAAATATGTTAAAGATCTGGAGAAATCAAATAGTGGAGCATATTTTTGTTCTGTCCATGGTGGGCCAGAATAAGATGTAACATTTCAGGGCACATGTGTTACTACTTTACAATTCAAAGTTCGAACCGCTTTTCTTTCTCTCTGGGTGTATGTTAGTAGAGTTTCTGTTGTTGGAAAATAATTGACTTACTACATTCTCCAGGGTTATTGCTTTCATTGTGATGAGTGGGTTGCTGTGGTGGTGGAGGTAAACGCAACAGGGATATTTAAGAAGTTCTCAGATAGACACATGAATGTGCATGAAATGTAAGGATATGGACATTGTTTGGGCAGAAGGGATTAGTTCAGTAGCTATTGGATTACTAATTTAATTACTTTCATACAACACTGAAGGCCAAAGGCCTGTTCCTGTGATATACCGTTTTATGTTCTGGATAAACAAATCAGTTTAATAATTTTCAGGTACCTAACTTTAATTAAAGAATTAGGGATAACTTCTTGTAAATGATGAGGCCACATTGCAATCAGTAATTACAGATGAGCAGTGTAGTGTGGTAGCAAAGTGGTAATGCTATTTAGGATTAAAGATTGGCCTAATAGTTTAGAGACATGAGTTCAAATCCTTCCAAACCAACTGCAAAATTAAAGTTCAGTAAATTAAATAATCTAGAATTTAAGTGGCCAGTACCAGTAAAGGAAACGCCAGATTGTTGTCGGAAACCCTTTGGTTCGTTACTGTCTAATGGAGAATATATTTAATTGATCTGGTTAATGAGTCACAGTAAAGTGATTGACCGTTAATCATTCCTCTGAAATTGCTGAGTGGATTTCCGTCTTGTTTCTATCAATGCAATAAGAATGAAGCTGGTGTTGACAATAGCACTGAACGTGCACCCAGTTCAGTCGACACTGCAAAGTCCACGTGAAAAGCATCTGGGGAGTCGTATTTTCAAGTTCAAGTTCAAGTTCGTTGTCATCCAATCTGTGCACCCACTGGGGAAATCAGAGTCCTGACGCCTACGAGTCTATAGGAGGCTGGAGACCTGGGCATGGCCTGTACTGGGATTGGAGGACTGTCTGTGTGGGAGGAAAGGGGATTGTTTTGCTGGTGTTCTTCATTTGCTGTTCTTCCATTATTTCCATTGTTGGTTGTGGTTGTTCTTCTGAACATTGTGAGCATGATGTGTGGTGACGTTTTGGAGCTGCCCCCAGCACATCCTTAGGTTGTTTTGGTTGTAAGCACACACGACGTACAGTATCTCACTGTGTTTCAATGACTCAATGTACTTGTGACACATAAAGAGTCATAGAAAATTACAACACAGAAATAAACCCTCCAGCCCATCTAGTTCATGCTGAGCCATTTAAACCACCTACTCCCATCGACATGCACTGGGACCATAGCCTTCCACACCCTTTCCATTTACCTATCCAAACTTCTCTTAAATGTTGAAATCAATCTTGCATGCACCTAGGGTTGCCAACTTTCTCCCTCCCAAATAAGGGACAAAAGTAGCAGTCAAATACGGGACACTCGTGTTTACCCCAAAAAGACAACCATGACCATGAAGACTTACGCAGGCACCTGTGTGCGCATGCGTGTACATGCCTATTTTTTTTCTACAGATCAGTTTTGGCAATTCTGTTCAGTGAAACTACACTGTACATACATTATTTCTACGTTATATAGGCTGTGTATTTATCATATCATTCCTGCTTTTACTATATGTTAGTGTTATTTTAGGTTTTATTTGTTATTTGGTATGATTTGGTAGATTATTCTTTGGGTCTGGGAACGCTCAAATAATTTTCCCATATAAATTAATGGTAATTGCTTCTTCACTTTACGCCATTTCTGTCATAAGCGGGGCGCTGGGAGCAGACCCAAATGCAAAGCACAGACACTGAAGTACAAGGAACAGGACTATGTTAGTCAAGGAAGCAAGAGAAGTGGGGAAGAAAGGACACTGGACATGACACAGGCCCTGGTCAAGACAAGGATACAGGGCCTGGGCTAGGACTTGACTAGGATAGCAGAACCAGGATTTGGAACTTGGAACTAGGAGCCTGGGCTTGGACTCCGAGCCAGAGACTGGACAAGGACCTGAAACCTGGGTCTTGACTTGGGCTTGGACCCCAGATCTAGGTGAAGACATGATGAGGCTTGGGTTCTTCGAGGCTAGGGTACTTCGAGGCTTGGGTATGGACTCCGAGCCAGAGACTGGGCAAGGACCCAGAACCAGGGACTTGACTCGGGCTCGGACTCCAACTCCAGAATTAGGCGAGGTCAAGACATGGCTGCAGGACGAGGAGTGGCAACATGACTGGACGTGAGACTCCTGGACATGACAAGGGAACCCAGCACCGGGCTGGGCAAGGTACTCCTGGGCTGGGTGAGACACATGGACAAGATGAGGACACAAAGCCATAGCTTGGACAGGACAAGGTTTTTGGATCGTGGCTAGGACTGGACGAGACCCCGAAGCCTTGACTTGGTCAAGGGAAAGAACAGGAACATGGAACACAGAGCCGGGACCCCTCCTTGGAAATAGGATGTTGGGCCGGGACTCATACACAGAACACAGACCCAGGACCCCGCCTTGGGTACAGAACATAGGGCCAGGACTCATTACACAGAATGCAGAATACAATGAGATGGTTCAAATCACAAGGTAGCGGCAGACAGCCAGACCTACTTAGTGAAGGCATGGACACAGAGATAGTTCAAAACAACAATAGACCATTCCTTATCTTGCTCCAGCGATTGAACTAGACAGCGGTGCAGGCGATGCTTACAGACGAGACGAGGCGAGGCGAGGCGAGGCGAAGCGAGGCGAGGCGAGGCTTCAGGCGAGGCAACAGAAGGAAGGGGAAGGGATTCAGACAGGGAGTATGGACAGGAACAATCCTGCAGCCAGAGGCTGAATCCTGAAGCTATTTATGAAGCCAGCCCAAACGAGACTCAGCTGCCTCAACAGAAACTGGGGAAAACCGGAAAACCTGGAATAAGGAACATGGACTGGACTGTGAACCGGAATGCTGATTTCACAGACCAGACCATGACAATTCTGGCACAAAAGTTTTCATAGGAACGCTCTACCTTGGCGGGGGAAATACGGGACAAGGGCAGTCCCGTATGGGACAAACCAATATAGCACAATATACGGGATGTCCCAACTAATATGGGACAGTTGGCAACCCTACATGCACCACTCGTGCTGGTCAGCTTATTCCACACACTCACGGCCTTTGAGTGATAAAGTATCCCCTCATGTTACCCTTAAACTTTTCACCTTTCACCCTTAACCAGACTGATTAATTCATGCTGATACAATTGTATTTCTGTGTTACATTGACCATCCTGTTGTACATAATAGTTATTAAAAACTATAAATTGCACATTGCGCATTTAGACAGAGACATAAAGATTTTTACTCTTCATGTATATGAAGGATGTAAGTAATAAAGTCAATTCAATTCAATTCAACTCTAGTTGTTGTCACATCCAACCTCAGTGGAAAAAGCCAGTCATTATTTTTACCTTTAGCTCATCAGCATATAATAAAGAAATGAATTTGAATCTGAAGTGCAAGCTTTGACAAATCCTCTGTATAAATAAAATATTTTATCACTTTATTTTATACAGTACTGTGTAAAATTCTTAGGTACATATATATAGCTAGGGTGCCTATGACTTTTGCCCAGTACTGTATTTGTCAATGCAGAGCAGAGAATGAGTTTGTAAATCTGGTGGGAGCAAAGTTGTTGGGAATGGCGAGGGTGGAGTGCCACAGGAGGGGTGTGGGACAGGCAGTACCTGGGAGTGGTGCAGGGCCAGACACACCCGGTCCTGAGTCACCAGATGAGGTCATTTGATTCTAAACAATTGGTTTATTGATCATTACAGAATGTCTCTCTGGTGCTTCCCACTCCCTCCCCTTTCCCTTCCCCTTTCTCCAACCATGATTCCCCTCTCCCTGCCCCCTTCCCACTCTCAGTCCACAATAGAGACCCATATCAGAATCAGGTTTACCATCACTCAAACATGTCATGAAATTATTTTTTTGTTTGTAGCAGCAGTACAGTGCAATGCATAAAATTACTACAGTACTGTGCAAAAGTCAAAAACACCTATGCGTGTGTGTGTGTGTGTGTGTGTGTGTGTCTATGACTTTTGCATAGTAGTGTAAATCGGAAGCTTATTCAATTTTGTTCATTATTAAAACATTTCAGACCATAATACCATTAAGATATAGGAGCAGAATTAGGCCTTTTGGTTCATCTATTCTGCTCCGCCATTCAGTCATGGAAATTCCTTTATTTCTCCTCCTCAGCCCCATTCCCCAGCCTTCTCCTTCTTCGTTAATGATGCGTCCAATCAAGAGCCTACCAATCTCTGCCTTAAATACATCCAATGACATAGCCTCCACAGCAGCCTGAAATTTCGCAAATTCACCACCCTCTGGTTGAAGAAATTTCTCCACATCTCTATTTTAAATAAATGCCTCTCTATCCTGAGGCTGGGCCTCTTGTCCTGGACCCCCCACTATGGGAGACATCCTTTCCACATTTACTCTGCCTAGGTCTTTCAAAATTCGAAAGGTTTCAATGAGATCCACCCTCATCCTTCTGAATCCCAGCAAGTACAGACACAGCCAAATATTCCTCATATGATAACCCTTTCATTCCCGGAATCATTCTTGTGAGCCTCCACTGAATCCTCCCTAATGCCAGCACATCTTAGATAAGGAACCTGAAACCATTCACAATACTCAAGGTGAGGCCTCAACTGTGCCTTATAAAACCTCATCATCAAATCCCTGCTCTTATATTTTAGACCTCTTGAAATGAATGCCAACATTGCATTTGCCTTCCTCACCACCAACTCAACCTGCAAGTTAATTTTTAGGGTGTTCTACACAAGGTCTCCCAAGTCCCTTTGCATCTCAGATTTTTGGATTTTCTTCAAATTTAGAAAATAGTCTGCACATTTATTTCTTCGGCCAAAGTGCATGACCATGCATTTTCCAGCATTGTATTTATTTTGCCACGTTCTTGCCCATTCTCCTAATCTGTCTAAGTCCTTCTGCAGCCTACCTGTTTCTTTAACACTACCTGCCCCTCCACCAACCTTCGTATCAGCTGCAAACTTGGCAACAAGCCATCTTTTCTTTGATATATAACATAAAAAAGCAGTCCCAATACTGACCCCTGTGGAATACCTAGTCACTGGCAGCCAAACAGAAAATGATCCTTTATTCCCACCTGCTGCCTCCTACCAATCAGCCAATGCTCTAACCATGCTAGTAACTTTCCTGTAATACCACTGGTTCTTAACTTGGTAAGCCGTCTCATTTGTGGCACCTCGTCAAAGGTCTTCTGAAATTCCAAATATACAACATCTACTGAATCCCCTTTATCTATCCTACTTGTAATCTGCTCAAAGAATTCCAACAGGTTCATCAGACAAGATTTTCCTGCAGGAAACCATGCCAACTTTGTCCTATCTTGTCCTGTGTCACCAAGTACTCCATAACCGCATCCTTAACAATCGACTCCAACATCTTCCCATCACTGAGATCAGGCTAACAGATCTATAATTTCCTTTCTGCTACCTCCCTCCTTTCTAAAACACTGGAGTGACATTTGCAATTTTGCAGTCCTCCAGAACCATGCCAGAGTCCAATGATTCTTGAAAGATCATTACTAATGCCTCCACAATCCCTTGTAATAGTAACAGCACTTGCTTCTATTCCCTCACACTCTTCAAAACCTCCACATTGCTAGTGACTTCCACAGTGAAGACTGGTGTAAAATACGCATTTAGTTCATATGCTATCACCTTGTCCCCCGTTATTATTTCTCCGGCTTCATTTTCAAGTGGTCCTATATCCACTCTCATCTCTTTTATTTTTCATATACTTGAAAAAGCTTTTTCTATCCATCTTGATATTGTCTGCAAGCTTGCTTTCATATTCATCTTTTCCTTCCTAATGATTAGTTTAGTTGCTTTCTGTAGGTTTTCAGAAGCTTCCCAATCATCTATCTTCCAGCTAATTTTTACTTTGCTGTATGCCCTCTCTTTTACTTTTACATTAGTTTTGATTTCCCTTATCAGCCACGGTGGTACTATTTTGCCATTTGGGTATTTCTTTGTTTTTGGAATACATCTATCCTGCATCTTCCTCATTTTTCCCAGAAACTCACACCATTGCTGCTCTGCTGTCATCCCTGCCAGCATCTTCTTCCAACTTACTTTGACCAACTCCTCTCTCATACCACTGCAATTTCCTTTACTTCACTGAAATACTGCTACGCTCAGGTGAAACCTGTCCCTTTTCTACAGGTCATACCTCCCCCAGAAGAGATCCCAATGATCCAAGAACCTGAAGCCCTACCCCCTGCACCAGTTTCTCAGCCACACATTTATCTGCCAAATCATCCTGTTTCTACTCTCACCGGTATATGGCACTGGTAGAAATCCAGAAATTATTACCCTGGAAGTCCTTTAAATTCTCTCTTCAAGATCTCTTAGCTTTTCCTTCCTATGTCATTGGTACCAATATGTACCAAGACATCTGGCTGCTCTCTCTCCCTCTCCAAAATGTGACCCTGACACCTGAGAGGCAACATACCATCCGGGTGTCCCATTCACGTCCACAGAATCTCCTGTCTGTTCCTCTGACTATTGAGTCCCCTATCACTACCACTCCCCTCTTCTCCCTCTTTCCTTCCTACACCAGTGATCTATTCTCACTGACAGTAACCTGTTCACCATGGCATTCCCCTGGGAGGTCATCCCCCACAATATCCAAAACGGTAAATTTATTATTAAGGGGAGTGGCCACAGGGGCCCTCAGCGCTGACTGCCGTTTCTCCTGACAGTCACCCAGCTCCCCGTCTCCTGCCACTTAGGGGTGACAACTTCCCTGTAACTCTGATCGATGATGTCCTCAGTCTCCCGTACAAGCCGAAGGTCATCCAGCTGCTGCTCCAGATCCCTAACACGGTCTTCAAGGAGCTGCAGTTGGACGCACCACACAGATGTAGTTCCCCGGGAGAATCTAGATCACCCAGGACTCCAACATCCAGCATGAAGAACACAAAACAACCACCTGAAGTACACTAGGTACCCCGACACAGTAGAAAAAATGGAAACTTAACAGGAACTTATCCCGATAACTTACCCAGAGTCAACGCCTCTTCCAAGCCAAAGCCTGACACTTCAATTATCACCACTGGCCCTCCCCTAACAATGGCCGCTTCGATTGTCCCTTCTGTACTTTTACTTACTGCTCTCTGCACTGCTCCCACTGCTGATGTGGCCACTGGAATGACACCAGACTCCTGCAAAACACACCTTTTCTACAAGCATCACCAAACTGGAAGTAACCTCCTCACTGTGTACTGCTCCAGCCGCTGATTGGGCCACCGGAATGATTAGATTACTTTAGGAACAATAACACCACTGCCTCATTTAAGATGTAGAAGAATTTCTTAGAGATTTTCTAATAAATCTTCTAATAAAGACAAAAATTGCAGGTTAACAGATACAATAGTATCCTGGAGAGAGAAACTAAATTAGCATTTCAGGACCCCGCCCTTTCATGAGAATGAGGAAAAAATTGGGATTAAAAGTTTATGTTACAGACAAGCAGAAGGGTTGAGAGACAAAGGTAATGACTGATATTGTATCTTTTATGTCTTCAGCAATTTATTTTTTGAAAATTTGAGGGGTCATTTTATACCTTCTGCCTCGTAGGTATATTTCTTTGATGTGGTGGTGTTTGTTATTCCTCAACTGCACAAAAGCAGCCTACAATGACCACAATCCAACAAATGAGTATCATCACTGATCCTTGATGTTCAAAGTCAAAGTAGATTTATTATCAAAGTATGTGTATGTTACCATATGATACAAAAAATAGAATAGAATTTATGATAAACTATATATAAAGACTGGCAAACAACTAATATGCAACAGAAAACGAATTGTCTAAATTAAAAAAAATGCTAAGATCACGAGTATATAATCCTTGAAAATGAGTAACCAGGTTGTGTTTCAGAAGCACTTTTGTTTGTTTAGATAATTAATTACGTGATAGGTGTAAGAGTATGTGAATTGCATACATTATCACGCTACCATTCTTCTGTTCTAGGTAGTGTTAATCTGAGTGCATTCGTGTGTACATAATTTGTCATTTCATTTCTTACTTTTGTTTGTAAATTTTCCAGATCGGTTTTGGACCACAATATTATGCTAAAAGAATACATTAGTATGGGTACTGCGAAAGTGTTTATTGTCTTTGTTATATTTTTACTGTAGAATTCTTTTTGGCAGATTTCTTAAGCCTTGAAGTAAATTCTGTCAAAGGTTTGCCCTTTTTCACATTATGATCTATTTTCTTTGGTTGTAGTTTCGTATTCATCCCTCGGTTGTATTTTAACCTGCCGCTCTGTTTTATATCTATTGCACCTTTCTTTATGTTTAATGTTCTGCACTCATCTAGTCCAAAGTTCATGTTTATAATTCATTTGGTTGTTTCTGATTGTATACCCTATTTTTGTCTGATTCAATAAGTTAGAGAGCGAGTTTAAAGCTAGACAAAACCATAATGGGCTTAGAGAAGCACCCTGGGAAATGCCTCAGTTTATTTTGATAACAACGGATGTTCTTTTTTGGCTGTTTAATAAACAGGATGACTAAAGTTCACCAGTGCTGTGTGTGAGTGCATTCCTCCTCCTGCCTAATCCTGCTTGCTTCTTGATTGTGTGTCGCCCTATTTGACCAGATATCAGACCAAAATTTCATTATCTCTGTGTTTGTTGGTAATTCAGTTGTAGTGTTGATGACATTTTGATGCATCAAATTTCGTTTTAATATCCTATATAAAACTTTTTCTTTGTTACCGAACTTGACCTCTGTTTTCTTCATCTACTGCATTTCATATATCTATTTAGTCTGACTTTGTATGCACCAAGCTATTGTTTTAGTGTATCTATAAATCAAAATAATAATTGTACCATATAGCCTACTGTATAATATAGGACTACTTTATGTTGTAGTAATACATCGTATTGAGCATGCGCTATTAGGCGCGTATTGATCCGTACGTATGTGTTCAGTTCGGTTTCGGTTAGTAAAGAACCCTGTTAACGTAGCTCCAGTCTCCAGCATTTTTATTAATGATATTGTTGTGTAAACGGCCACATACACAACAAACTGGCGATGAGGTTAATGAACCTACATCGTATCGGAACACCGTGTTTATTTGATAATGGCACTCGGAAGAAGAGCGCAAGATACAAGCTAAGAAGCGGGAGAGGCCGCGGCAGGGCAAGGCCGCGAGTCCGAAAGGAATTGGAGACACAGTCGGAGCAGCAGCATGTCAGGAGACCAAAAGACTACAGCCGGCGCTGACCCCAGGGGCTGAGGGCCTGTCTGCCCTAGAAGGGAGATTTAAAAAAAGGAGTGACACATGTATCCAGAGTACACTTGCGGTGCTATCAAAAAAAAGGTCACGTGAGTCAAAGAGAAAGCAAGGGACTGGGGCTAAACTAACAAGGGGCTGAGTCTAAATTAACATAACAAGGATGGCGTTAAATGGAACCATTACAGCATTTGATAGTGGCATTGAAGACTGGGCAATTTATATTGAAAGAATAGAGTTATATTGTCGTGCTAACGATGCTAATGAAGGAAAGAAAACCAGCGCCATACTTAATGTAATGGGCGGAAAACATACGGCCTGCTACAGAGCTTGTTAACCCCTGAAAAGCCAGCTGACAAACTGTTCAAGCAAATAGTAGATACTCTCCAACAGCATTTAAACCCCGAACCGCTGGTCATTGCCGAAAGATTTAAATTCCATAAACAGAATCGGAACAAAAATGAAAGCATTTCTGAATATAGTGCTGAATTGAGCAAATTATCAGAACATTGTCAGTTTGGAGCTGGTCTATCAGACGCATTGAGGGACAGGTTAGTGTGTGGCATGCACTGTGAAACCACACAGAAGAACCTCCTGTGTGAAAAAGACCTTACATTCAAGAAAGTACTAAACATCTCAATATCATTAGAAATAGCCACACGTGCTTCCAAGATACAACAAAAATCTATGGAATATGCCACAATTGTGTGGCAAGTGGTTAAGGCGTTGGACTGGCAATCTGAAGGTCATGAGTTCGAGCTCCAGACGAGGCAGCGTGCTATTTCCTTGAGCAAGGCACTTAACCACACAATGCTCTGGTCCACTCAGCTGAAAATGGGAACCGGAAAAAGTGCTGGGGAGTTAACCTCGCGATAGACTTGCGTCCTATCCGGGAGGGAGTCTCGTACTCTCAGTCACTTCACACCATGGAAACCGGCATAAGCACCAGCCTGATGAGTCTATAAGGCTCGGGACAGACTTTAACATTAACTAATACCACAGATAAGATGCCACTGAACAGAAATGAAGGAAAGAAATGTTACCATTGTGGGAAACTGATGATTGTTGGTTTAAAGATAAAGAATGCAGAAACTGTGGCAAACAGGGCCACACTGGCAGAGTATGCAAAGCTAGTAAACAGCAGAAAAAGGACAAAATACAATGAAACAAGAAACCCCAGAAAGGAAAATACAACAATGTGCACAAAATGAAAGGAAACAATGCTGATGAAAACTACTCAGACAAAAGTGAATTGTCTTGTCTGCAACTTCACAGCGTGAAAGACACAGATGATCGAAGAGTAATATGGATCACTCCACATGTGGCAGGTGTGAGACTGAAAATGGAGTTGGACACAGGCTCAGCTTTAACAGTGATCTCTGTACACGACTACAATCGACTGTTTTCTCACATACCTCTGAAATGAACTGAACTACTGCTAAAGACCGAAAGTGTGTCCCAAAGGTAAAATTAACGTGACAGTGACCTACAGAGACAAAACACAGCTGCTGAATCTCTATGTACTGAAAAATGGAGGACCACTGCTGCTGGGACATGAATGGCTCAGGAAAATTCAGTTGGATTGGCACACCATCAAGGCACTGGATCTGTCAGCAAAGGAGGGCAGCAAGGCTACATCTAAGAGACTGTCACAAATACTTGCTGACTCTGAAGAAGTGTTCATGAAAGGAATAAGAACACTTCAGGGCAGGAAGTCAAAGACTGAGATTGAGGAAAATGTATGTCCAAAATTTCACAAAACCAGACCAGTGCCAGATGCAATGCGTCCAACAGTAGAGGCAGAGCTGAAAAATCTGGAACAGATTGGGGTCCTGTCAAAGGTGGATAGGAGTGAATGGGCCACGCCTATTGTTCCAGTGATGAAGAAAACCTCCAGCACAAAACCAGGAAAACCAAGCAAGGTGCGCATATGTGGAGGCTTTAAAGTGACTGTTAACCCAGTTCTCTGCACAGTACAGTATCCTGTACCTCGTATTGAGGACATCTTTGCTTCCCTGGCAGGAGGGGAATATTTCACAAAAATCGATTTGGCCCAGGCTTATCTCCAAATGGAAATCAAGGAAGCATTCAAGAAATACCTGACAATAAATACACGCAAAGGACTTTACCAGTACAATAGGTTGATGTTTGGGATAGCATCAGCTCCTGCAAACCGGCAAAGGGCAATGGACCAGGTCCTGCAGGGCATTCCAGGGACTCACTGTTACCTGGATGACATCATTGTCACCAGCAAGGATGATGACGAACATCTTTCTAACCTAAAACAAGTGCTCACTAGGTTATGAAAATATGGGCTCAGAGCTAATCGACAGAAATGTGAGTTTTTCAAAAAGGAAATCTCATACTGTGGGCATGTGATCAACAAGGATGGCTTACACATGTCTCAAGACAATATAGAAGCAGTGCTTAAGGCACCACCACTGGAAAATGTGTCTCAGCTGAGAGCATATCTTGGTCTAGTGAACTACTATCACAAGTTCTTGCCTAACCTATCCAGAGTCCTACACCCACTAAATGTACCATTACAGGCAGGGACACGATGGAAGTGGACTGAGAACTGTGAGAAAGCGTTTCAGGAAACTCAAAGACACGTAACTTCAGACGAGGTGCTCGCGCACTTTGACCCCTCCTTACCTATCCATCTAGTTTGTGATGCCTCGCCCCATGGGATAGGAGCTGTGTTATCGCACAAGTTTCCAGATGGCTCTGAAAGACCAATAGTCTTTGCCTCAAGAACGCTAACTTCAGCTGAATGCAACTACGCACAGATTGACAGAGAGGCCCTAAGCCTCGTGTGGGGAGTCAAGAAATTCAGTCACTACCTGTATGGCCAAAAGTTTACCCAGCTGACTGACCATCAGCCTCTCATGTCAATCTTCAACCCAAGGAAAGATATTCCAGTGATGACAGCACAAAGGCTGCAGCGATGGTCCCTTTTCTTAGGAGGTCACAAGTATGACATTGAACACAAGGGGACCAAGCAACATGGCAACACAGATGGTTTGTCAGGTTTACCACTACCGACTTCCGAGGTAACTACGCAAATGGATTCAGCAGCGGTCTTTCACACAACAATAGTTGAACAATTACCAGTAACAAACAACCTTATTGAAAGGGAAACATACAATGACCCTATGTTGTCAAAAGTGTATGACATCACGGTAAAGGGATGGCCAGCACGTGGTAACACACTGTTTCCAGCCTTCTCAGTGAGGAAGGAGCAGTTGTCAGTGTGTCGAGGAACACTAATCGTGTGGCTCACAAGTTGTGATTCCTCCCAAGGTACACACCAGAGTGCTGGAGGAACTGCACAAGGGGCACCTGGGTACCGTGAAGATGAAAAGTCTTGCCCGTGCCTACGTGTGGTGGCCAGGAATCGATAAACAGATTGAGGACTTAACCAAGAACTGCTCTGGATGTCAAAAGATCCAGAACACACCACCACAAGCCCCTCTCCATCTAAGGGAGTGGCCTCATCACCATGGCAACGAGTGCACATCGATTTTGCTGGACCATTCATGGACTCTATCTTTTTAATCACCGTCGACGCACATTCCAAATGGCCAGAGGTCATCAAAATGAAGACAACCACATCAGAAAAGACCATTACAGTTCTGAGGACCATGTTCACCAGGAATGGCATACCGGAACAAATCTGCACAGACAATGTCTCTGACGAATTCCAAAATTTTATGAAGAACAATGGAGTCAAGCACCTCACATCTGCCCTTATCATCCATCCACAAGTGACTTGGCAGAAAGATTTGTACAGACATTCAAGAAAGCCATCAAGGCAATGGGCAGCGAAAATCGACCACTGCAACACAAGATAGACAACTTCCTCCTTGCCTATTGTAATGCAGTACATGGAACCACTAATCAGACTCCAGCGATGTTGTTTCTGAACAGGAACCTGAGGTCCGGCATGGATCTTCTCAAACCAGATGTACAGCGTGATGTGGAGAGCAGACAGTTCGAACACTTGAATGCTAAGTCAACACAGAGCTTCAGTGTGGAACAGTCAGTTCTTGCACGTGATTACCGGACTGAAAAGTGGCAGCCAGATACAATTTCCGCCATAGACAGACCACTGATATATAGAGTACAGGCGGGAGAGACTGTATGGAGATGTCATGTGGATCAAATCCTGAATGCTCAGGTGAAAAACTCAACAACACCTTGCCCTGACTCCCTGGACATAGAAGCAAACACTCCTGATGTGACCACATCAGCCTCATCTACAGATAAGCCTGTCATCAGTGCTGATGACCCACCTGATGTACCTGTGGAGACTCATTCCCCAAGGCAAATGTTTCAGGACAGACGTTACCCAGAGAGGCAGAGAAGACCTCCCCAGAGACTTGAGTTATAAATATTATAATTATTATTATTATGTTACTTTATTATAATTTGATATTATTAAGTTACTAAGTAAACAATTGTATGTTATACATATTTGTTTAGCGTAGTGCCCCAGTAAAAATAACAGTTGATACGCTATTAAAATAAAAGGGGAGGAATGTACCATATAGCCTACTATATAATATAGGACTACTTTATGTTGTAGTAGTACAGCGTATTGAGCATGCGCTATTAGGCGCATATTGATCTGTAAGTGTGTGTTCAGTTAGCAAAGAACCCTGTTAACATAGCTCCAGTCTCCAGCGTTTTTATTAATGATATTGTTGTTTAAACGGCCACATACACAATAATGATAATTATTGTTATTTTTTCCCTCTTTTTCTTTCTTTTTGTATTTGTAGTTTGTTGTCTTTTGCACACTGGTTGTTGCCCTGTTGCTGCGGTCTTTCATTGATTCTATTATGATTATTAGATGTATTAAGTATGCCCACAAGAAAGTGAACCTCGACTGTATATGGTGGCATGTAGTATATATACTTTGATAATAAACTGACTTTGAACTTTGAGCATTGTGTTTCTGCAGTTCTAAAGGCTTTTGTCCCAAAGTTGTACAATTAAATTACCTATCAGCTGGTACATTACCAGAGAGAGAACTTGACATTAAAATTGGTTTATTATTGTCACATGTACCAAACTACAATGAAAGGTTTATTCTTGCAGACTGTTCATACAGATCAGACCATTACACAGTTCATTGAGGTAGAATAGGGGAATACAATAATAGTGTAGAATAAAGAGGAAATGCTTCTGAAAAAAATTTCAATGTTGATAAGAAGGGAGACACAGGTGGTGGCATGTTCAGTGTGTCTATAATACCTGAAATAAGCTGCACATTTTCTGCGTTAAGTTAAAGCGGTTCATTTAGCTGCAAAATCAAGAGACTGGGATATTGTAATAAAGTATATTTTCACTTCAGCAAGATCAACATTAACAGTTCCCCTTCGGCTTTGGCTCAGCAGGAAGAATCATGTGGTTTCAAGTCCCATTGAGCACAAACATCTAAGCAAATATTCCACGGCAATAATGATGGAGCACTGCGCTGTCAGGGGTGACTTCGTACAGAATCCATGCAGAAGGTCAAATCTTATTTTATTCTTCAAGTAAAATGACTCATGGCCCCGTTTCAACAAGGAGCAGCGCAGTTAGTTTTTTAAGTTCAACTTTATTGTCATGGCACACATAGGGTATAAATGCTATGAAAATTAGCTTTTTGTGGCAGCAGTACTGTACATTACATACATAGCAAACGTAAGTTAACATAAAATTACATTATACAGCACTGTGAAAAAGTTAGAGTACCCAAGACTTTTGGAGAGTACTGTAGTAATTTCATGTATTGCACTGTTGTGCTGCCAGAAAAGAAAACAAATTTCATGACATATGTGAGTGATGATAAACCTGATTCTAATATGGGCCTGTATTGTGGACTGAGAGTGCCTCAGTGCTGGGTGTGTCTGCATATGTGCCCCCCCCCCACCGCCCCTGGCATTCCTTCTCTGCCACCTGTCCCACACCCCTCCTGCAGTACTCCACACTCGCCATCCCCAACATCCTTTGCTCCTGCCAGATTTACAAACTCGCCCTCTGCTCCACATTGCCAGATACAGTACTGTACTAAAGTCTGAGTCACCTGAGCTGCATAAATGTGTCTAAGGCAGTACTGCACATACTATCAATTACACACGCACAAAAATAAACAATTTATTTATATCAAATATATCAATATAATGCCATTAGTGCATATTCAGAGAGAGGAAAAAGAAAAATAGTTCAAGGCAGTGTTGGGGTTTTTTAAGTTGTTTCAAGAATGACAGCAGTGGAGAAGAAACTGTGGTTGAACGAGTGTAGGTTTCCAGGCCCCTGTACCTCCTGCTTGACGGAAGGGGGAAAAGGGCCCTTGATGGTGGATGTGGCCTTCTTGAGACATGGCCTTTTGCAGATCGTGGGGAGAGCTGAACATGTGATGGAGCAGGCTGAGGTCACTGCTCGCTGTAGTCTCTTGCATTAGACTTTCGATACCAGGCCATGATGCAAACACTGTCCATCTGCAGATGTTGGTCAGAGTCTTCAATGAAATACCAAATCTCCTCAAACTTCTAGGTAAGTAGGGACAATGGTACAGCTGATGCTCTGTGCGGAGCCTAGGATTACTAATCCGAGATGTTAACACCCAGGAAATTGAAGCTGCTCAACATTTGCACTGCAGACCTTTCAATGAAGACTAGTGCATGTCTACCTGACCTCGCTGAAACAAAACTTTTCTGGGTGAGTGCAAGGTTGTTGTTACAATGCCACTCAACCTGCTGACCTATCTCCCTCCTGTACACCTCCTTGTTACAATCCATGATTCTGCCTACAGCTGTGGTGTCACCAGCGAATTTGGAGATGGCATTAGAATTACGCTCTTCACTGGTTGTCACAAACTCTGTTGTGTTTAAATTTGGAAAGAATTAGAAGTGCGGTTTATGACCCTTCCATTAAATTCGAAAAGACTTGGAGGCCATTCATTCAGCATTTTCATATGATGTAATTTGACCATTTCCAAACTTATTTTACTTCTCTGGAATGTTGGTTGAGAGGAACGGAGTTGTCGACACTAAGGTTTTCTTTTCTCCCATTTTTTATGATGTTAAAACAGCCCAGGTCTTTTTTTTCAGTTTAGTTGATTAGTTCTGTTTAGATTAGTTTTTTTTGGGGAGGGGAGGGTTATTATTTTTTTCCTTTTTCATGGTTTTTGTCTAGTTATCTCTTTTTGTTCTGTATTATCCATTGGTATCCTTTATGATTGGGAGTTTTGTCAATTAATTTTTTAGTTTTATAATTACTCATATTAATTATAACAATGTATTCCCAATAACTTTGTATTACTACTTTGTCATGTTTATATTTTGTGAAACTAATAAAAAGATTGAAAAAGAAAGAAAGAAAGAATTATGCTTGCCTCTCAAAGTCCAAGCCTACATCCCCGTCATGAGAGGTGGAAATGGGCAAGGCGAGCCAACAGGACTCTGGTGAAGCTGTATAGGCCAATCCCCTGGACTATGGATACAATGGACTTCAGAAACATTGATGAATTCCAACGATACCATCGGCTTCAAAGGATGATGGAGACATGAGCTCATTGATGCCCTATCCTCCACTGGGGACTAAGAGCCCAAGAAGAAGAAGAATTGGAATTATGAGCCGTAGGTCCAGAGTGAGCAGAGCATGAGCTATTTGTTCACTCAATCAATGCTGCTAAACAGATTATTTGATCATTATCTTAGTGCTGTTTAGCATAAGCATGTTGAATCCCAACTGATTACCACATTTCCTACATTACAACAGATAAAATTGTTCTTTTAATTAACTTCCCATTGCATCATCAAACTCTGGTCATTATCATGTTGACGTTGTGCATCAATAGATTGCCCCATTTCAGTAACTAATTGCAGATGTATTTATAGAATCATAGAGCAATGCAGCACAGATAGAGGCCATTCAGCCCAACGAGCTGATGCTGACCATGGTGCCCACCTAGATCATCCCAATTTCCTGCATTAGGCCTATATCCCACCCCTCCAAGTGCCTATCCAAGTGCTTCTGAAATGATGCTATTGCAACAGCCTCAACCAGGCAGGTATTTAACGGACATTGAAGCATGTTGCGACATCAGATGGCTGTGAATATTGTTACATAAATGCAAACATTTAAAGTTTGAAGATTAGATTTATTTGTCACGTACACATGGAAACACACAGTGAAATGTGTCATTTGCATCAAATCAAATCAGCAAGGATAGAGCTGGGCAGCCTGCAATGGTCGCCATATTTCAGCAGCCAACATAACATTCTCACAATTCACTAACCCTAACTGTATGTCTTTGGAATACAATGGGGCACTTGGAGGAACCCCAGACAGAAACAGGGAGAACATACAAACTCCGTATAGATAGCAGAGAGATTTCAAGCCCAATTACTGGCACAGTAAAGTGTTATGCTAACCACTACACTTTATACATCTTTTGCTTTACACATCTCTGGTATCCTTGCATGGCTGCGTCATACCCCAACTGCCAGACACTCAGGGGTAAGAGATTTTCTGGCATCCCAATCCATGGGACAGCTCAATCAGAAATAAATTGGGGCCAAACCATTCCCAGTGTATGAAGCAATCACTGACAAGAGAAAATCTGCAGATGCTGGAAATCCAAGCAAAACACACACAAAATGCTGGGAAAACTCAGAAGGCCAAACAGCATCTATGGAAAAAAGTCAACATTTCAGGCTGAGACCCTTCGGCAGGACTGGAGTCAAAAAGATGAGGAGTAGAGTTAAAAGGTGCGGGAGGGGGAGAGAGAAACACAAGGTGAAACTGGGAGGGGGAGGGATGAAGTAAAGAGCTGTATAGTTGATTGGTGAAAGAGATACCTGGCTGGAGAAGGGGTAGTCTGATAGGAGAGGACAGAAGCCATGGAAGAAAGAAAAGCGGGGAGGAGCACCAGAAGGAGGCGATGGGCAGACAAGGAGATAATCGAGAGAGGAAAAAGGGGATGGGAATGGTGAAGGAGAAGTGGGGGGGGGCATAACTGGAAGCTTGAGAAATCGATGTTCATGCCATCAAGCTGGAGGCTCCCCAGATGGAATATAAGGCGTTGTTCCTCCAACCTGAATGTGGTCTCTTTGCGACAGCAGAGGAGGCCATGGATTGACATATCGGAATGGGAATGGGAATTGGAATTAAAATGGGTGGCCAGCGGGATATCCCACTTCTTCTGGTGGACAGAGTGTAGGTGATCAGCGAAGCGGTCTCCTAATCTACTTCGGGTCTCACTGATATACAGGAGACCACATTGGGAGCACCAGACACAGTATATCACCCCAACGGACTCACAGGTGAAGCTCACCTGGAAGGACTGTTTAGGACCCTGAATGGTAGTGAGGGCCAAGTTCAATTTGGTAGGTCAAATATGATGGTAGAATATAGTATTAATGGTAAGACTCTTGGCAGTGTGGAAGATCAGAAGGATCTTGGAGTCCGAGTCCATAGGACACTCAAAGCAGCTGTGAAAATTGACTCTGTGGTTAAGAAGGCATACGGTGTATTGGCCTTCATTAATCGTGGAATTGAATTTAGGAGCCGAGAGGTAATGCTGCAGCTATATAGGACCCTGGTCAGACCCCAGTTGGAGTACTGTGCTCAGTTCTGGTCGCCTCACTACAGGAAGGATGTGGAAGCCATAGAAAGGGTGCAGAGGAGATTTACAAGGATGTTGCCTGGATTGGGGAGCATGCCCTTTGAGAATAGGTTGAGTGAACTCGGCCTTTTCTCCTTGGAGCGACGGAGGATTTGAGATGACCTGATAGAGGTGTATACAATGATGAGAGGCATTGATCATGTGGATAGTCAGAGGCTTTTTCCCAGGGCTGAAATGGTTGCCACAAGAGGACACAGGTTTAAGGCGTTGGGGAGTAGGTACAGAGGAGATGTAAGGGGTAAGTTTTTTATGCAGAGATTGATGAGTGCGTGGAATGGGCTGCCAGCAACGGTGGTGGAGGCGGATACGATAGGGTCTTTTAAGAGACTTTTGGATAGGTACATGGAGCTTAGATAAATAGAGGGCTATGGGTAAGCCTAGTAATTTCTAAGGCAGGAACATGTTCGGCACAACTTTGAGGGCCAAAGGGCCTGTATTGTGTTGTAGGTTTTCTATGTTTCTATGGAACATGAGATGAAGAGCCCTTCAAAGTGAATCCGTAGGTTGAGGGAACATTTCAATGATGGGGCAAGTGAGGTTGGGTGAAGTTATCCCCTTTGGTTCATGAGACTAATGGCTGAGGGGTAATACACACAAAATACTGGAGGAACTCAGCAGGCCAGGCAGCATCTATGGAAGGACTTAAATGACATTAGAGGTTGTTGTTATTGAACCATTCAACCAGATTTTCGGTCTCCTTTCTATATGCTGATTCATCACCACCTTTGATTCAGCCAGTGACAGTGGTGTCATCGGCAAACTTGAATATGGTATTGGAGATATGCTAGCCACACAGTCATATGTAAAGCGAGCAGAGCAGGTGTCACAAGTGCGGAGCACGGGTGGACCCAAAAGCAGGACACAAACACGTTTTGTAGCGTTAACAAGAATAGAGTTTATTAATCATTACTAGGAAAGCAGGGAAGCAAGGTATGTTCAGAGGGAGATCAAGGAGTGAGCAAAGCAGAAGCAGGAATAAGCGTGGCTAGACACAGACTTGGATTTGGAACTCGGAACATGGAACTCGGCACCTGGACTTGGAACTCGGAACACGGAACATCAGAGCCTGGACCTTTCTCAGACACAGGACACGGAACACTGAGCCAGGACTCCTCCTTGGACGCAGGACATAGAGCCGGGACTCTTCTTAGACACAGGATGCAGAACACTGAGAGACAGGATTCTCCAAGTGAGAGTAGTGGCAAACGGCCAGACCTACTCAGTGGAGATGAGAACACAAGGAGACAGTTCCTAACTCAGAGTCGTGGCAAATGGCCAGACCTACTCAGTGGAGATGAGAACACAAGGAGACAGTTCCTAACTCAGAGTCATGGCAAACGGCCAGACCTACTCAGTGGAGACGAGAACACGAAGAGACAGTTCGTCACTTAGGGTAGCGGCAAACGGCTGGACCTACCCAGCGGAGACGAGGACACGAGGAGACAGTTCCCCACTCAGGGTAGCGACAAAATTGCAAGACCTACTCAGTGGAGACGAGGACACAAAGAGACGGTACCACACAATGTTAGACAGTTCATACCTTGACACGAAATGGCTGCAAGTAGTGGCAAGCCCTTGACGCGGCCCAGGAACTACAAACAGCAGCTCTAGTCTCACTCCGGCGAGTTAACTTGATGGACCCGCTCCGTCGAGGTTGCTTAGCGATTCAATCAGGCAAGGTAACTTAACAGGCTGGCTCAGGCAAGGAGAGGCGACTTACTGGCACACGCTTTGGGGAGAAGACTTGAGTAGCTCCGGTGATGCAACTTGGCTCGTTCTGGCAGTGTGACTTGCTCAGACTTGCTTCAGTAACGTCCAATGACGAGTAGCTGTAAGCCCCACACTAAATACCCCTCGTTCAGCTGAGACTCAAGTGCCTTTGATTACAGAGCCCAAGAAACACGGGAAAACAATGAATTAAGGAAAACAAGGAGTCAACTGTCCTGATCGTGACACAAAGTAAATTTGAAGGGACCCAGGGAATAACTGATCAGGACCGTGACAGCAGGAGGCTACGCACGCAACCTGGTGGAGTGCCTGTGCTGATGGAGATTGTGGAGGAGATGTTGTTGCCAATCCAAACTGACTGGTGGCTATAAGTGAAGAAATCATGGATTCAATTGCACAAGGAGGTATTCAGGCCAAGATCTTGAAGCTTATTTATTCGCTCTGAGGGGATGATGTCATTGACTGTTGAGCGGTAGTTGATTAAGAGCACCTGGACAATAGCAATACCTACTTCAGGCTATTGTTTTTTGACTACAGCTCAGCTTTCAACACATTCATACCCTCAGTTCTAATCAACAAGCTCTATAACCTGGGGCTCTGTACCTCCCTCTGTAGCTGGATCCTTGACACCTCCCTCTGTAGCTGGATCCTTGACACCTCCCTCTGCAGCTGGATCCTTGACACCTCCCTCTGCAGCTGGATGCTTGACTTCCTCACCAAGAGACCACAATTTGTGGATCAAAAATAACATCTCCTCCCTGCTGACAATCAACAGGGCGCACCTCAAGGGTGTGTGCCTTAGCCCAGAGCTCTACTCTCTCTACACCCAGGATCGAGTGGTTAGGCACAGCTCAATCACCATCTGTAAATTTGCCAACGACACAACTATTGTCAGAATTTCAAATGGTGATGAGGAAGTATACAGGAGCGAGGTAGATCAGCTGGTTGACCCTGGTGTCACAGCAATAACTTGCACTCAGCGTCAGTAAGACCAAGGAATTGATTGTGGACTTCAGGAAGGAGAAGTTGAGGGAACACACACCAGTCCTCATCAAGAGATCAGAAGTGGAAAGTGTGAACAGTTTCAATTCCTGGATGTCAACATCTCTGGGGATGTATCCTCAGCCCAACATATTGATGCAATCACAAAGACAGTGGCTATATTTCATTAAGAGCATGAAGAAAATTGGTATATCACCAAAGACACTCACAAATTTCTACAGGCGTACCATGGAGAACATTGTAACCAGTTGCATCACCGTCTGGTATGGAGGGACAACTGCACAGGATCAGAAAAAGCTGCAGAAAGTTGCAAACTCTGCTATCTCCATGATGGGGACTAGTCTCCCTATTATCCAGGATACCTTCAAAAGGTGATGCTTCAATAAAACGGCTTGTATCATTAAGGACCCCCATCGCCCAGGTCATGCCTTCTTCTCATTGCTACCGTCAAAGAGGGGCCTGAAGACACACACTCAATGCTTCTTCCCCTCCATCATCAGATTTTTGAATGGACTTTAAACCCATGAACAATCAACACTTTTTTTCCTCTCTTTTTGCATGGCTTATTTAATTTAGTTTTCTTTTTTTATATATACTTACTGTAATTTATGGTTTTTATTTTTATGTATTGCAGTGCACTGCTGCTGTGAGACAACAAATTTCATGATGTATGCCAGTGATATTAAACCTGATTCAGATTCAGTTTTGGGCCCCAATGCCCTGGCATTGGAGAGGTTCCAGAGGACAGTTACGAGAATTATTCTGGGAACGAAAGGATAACATATCAGCAGTGTTTGATGGCTCTGGGCCTGTACTCACTGGAGTTTAGAAAAATGGCGGGGAGGGGTATCAGCAGAACCTCACTGAAATCTATCAAATTTTGAAAAGAGTGGACATGGAAAGAATCTAGGATCAGAGGGTACAGCCTCAGAATAGAAGGATGGCTATTTAGAACAGGGATGAAGAGAAATTTCTTGAGCCAGAGGGTAGTAAATTTCTGGAATTCATTGCCCAGAATGGCTGTGGAGGCCAAGTCATTGGGTATATTTAAATCAGAGGTTATTATCTTTTTAATTAGTCAGGGTGTCAAAGTTATGGGGAGAAGGCAGTGAATGGAGTTGAGAGGGATAATAAATCAGCCATGAAGGAGTGGCAGAGCAGACTCGATGGGCAGAATGGCCTAATTCTGCTCCTATGTCTAATGGTCTTAACTTACTGTGTAAGTGCAACCAAGTATGAAATTCTGATGAAGGGTCTCAACCAGAAACATTGACTGTTTAATCTTCCTTATAGATGCTGCCTGACCTGCTGAGTTCCTTCAGCAGTTTGTGTTTCTTGCTCTGAATCTCCAACATCTGCAGAATCTTTTGCATTTACGTATGAATTACTATGTTTTCCTCAAAAATAATGATGAGATCTTGAAAATTTACTTTTGCTGGCTTGGAATTTAATGTCAAGTACTAGAGAACCTGCATTTAGATTGAGAGGAGAACATTGAAATTGTCCTTTACACAAAGAATGATAGATGCCTGGAACGGGCAGTCAGGGGTAGTGATGCAAGCAGATATGGTAGTGGTGTTGAAGAGGCTGTTAAATTGACTTGTGAGCATGCATTTGATCCATTAAGGAAAAAGACATATTTGAAGTTACTCAATGGTGGATAGGGCTGTAAATGCAACATAATAGGCTGAAAAATGGCAGATGGAACTTAATGCAGACAAGTGTGAGCTGTTGCACTTCGTGAGGACCAACCAGGGTAGTTCTTACATGACAAGTGATAGGGCACTGAGAAGTATGGTAGGACAATAGGATCTGGGAATACAGATAAATACTATAATTTCTTGAAAGTGGCATCACAGGTAGATAGGGTCATAAGGAGAGCTTCAGGCATATTGCCCTTCATAAATCTAAGTACTGAGTCCAGGAGTTGGGATGTTATATTGAAGTTGTATAAGACATTGATAAGGCCTAATTGAGAGTACCGTGTGCAGTTCTGGTTACCTGCCTACCAAAAAGGTATCAATAAAATTGAAAGAGTGTAGGGAAAATGTACAAGGATGTTGCCAGGGCTTGAGAACCTGTGTTATAGGGAAAGGTTGAATAGAGTGTAGGAGAGTAAGGGGACATTTAATTGAGGTATATAAACATAGGAGAGTTTTAGATAGGGTAAATGAAACGGTCTTTATCCTTCCAGGCCAGGCAATATCTCTAGGAAGGGCCGAGACCCCTCGTCCTGACGAGGGGTCTCGGCCCGAACGTCGACTGTACCTCTTCCTAGAGATGCTGCCTGGCCTGCTGCGTTCACCAGCAACTTCGATGTGTGTTGCTTGAATTTCCAGCATCTGCAGAATTCCTCGTGTTTAGGTCTTTATCCTTCACTCAGTTTGGTTGAGACTAGAACTAGAGGTCATGGTTTAAGGGTGAAAAGTGAAAAATTTAAGGGGAACATGAGGGAGAACTTCTTCACTTAGAGGGTGGTGAGAGTGTGGAACAATCTGCCAGCTGAAGTTGTGGATGCGGGTTTGATTTCAACATTTAAGAGAAATTTGGATGGGTACATGGATGGGAGGGGTAAGGATGGCTATGGTCCGAGTAAAGGTCAATTGGTCTAATAAGATTAATAGTTTGGTATAGACTTGATGGGTCGAAAGGCCTGTTTCTGTGCTGTACTGTTCTATGTATGATGTTCTAAGATGAAGCTCTCAGACTTGACATACTACTCACTTACAAGTGAATCCATTGTTAGGTTGGAAACATATTTGCATATTCTATAATATTAAGGCATTTGAAAGTTTAGTCCTCATCCACAGACTATGCAGCCCAAGGTATATTAAATTTGAGTTAATAATAACATTTTGTAAAGAGATAAGATTTAGAGATTAGCTTATTAGTCACACGTACATTGGAAACATATGGAGAAATGTGTCATTTGCAGCAATGACCAACACAGTCTAAGCATTGTGCTGGGAGCAGTCTGCAAGTGCTGCCATGCTTCCAGCCCCAACATAGCATGCCCCGAACCCGTATGTCTTTGGAATGTGGACAAAACCGGAGCTCCCGGAAGAAACCCATACATGGAGAACATACAAACTTCTTTCAGGCAAGAGCGGGAATTGAACCCCTGCTGGTGAGCTGGTGATCGCTGGTGTTGTAAAGCGACTGCGCTAACCACTATGCTACTGTTCTGCCCAGTTTTATTATTTTTGTTATGTAACACTGTAAATTGAAATCATAGAAAACAGGACTACTGCAAAGTATTTGCTATAAAACCATAGAAGAAGTGGAAAACTGCAAAGGAAATCTGAATCACATCAGTGGTCATTAATAAAGATTAATTTCTTCAAATAGAGAGGCTTAACTTAAATTAATTCAGAACGATTATGATCTAAATTTGTAGCTATTCCAACAAAGTTACATGGAAATAATTTGTTTGTCACTACAGTAAAACTAATTGGATTGCAACCTCAATCCAGATGTCCATGGATAAGGTTGTGTTAACTGTAATTGGTGAGAATTAAAACAGTTGGATAAAGGCCAATTGGCTTTTACGGCTGAATAGCAGTGGGAGAAACTAGGGAGAGACGATGAGCCCTAGATTTTTTTCTGTTCCACTGGTCAAAATTGAATAAGATAGGAGCAAGAAGTATCAATAAAGTGGGAAGGCCTACAGCTGGATTCCACATACCTGATCGTCCGTGAGCCAGTAGGGTTGGTCGGTACCATCTGAGGGGAATAATGCTCACAGTGATTTTTGGCAAGGTACACATCTCTAGAGTTAGAAAATAAGTGATAGCATTGCACCAGTGGTAGCTTTATTACTTCAAATAAGTAATCACTTTTTGTATATGTTCCATATTAAATCAGTACAGCAGAAAATGTTACCCCACTCCCCAAAAAGTAAAAAACCTCATTTGGAGAGATTTCTGGAGTTTTATCAATGTCATGATATTTTCCATATTGTTGCATCAAGTCAAAACAATCTTAAGCTTTTGTCATAGCACATAGAATTACAGTACAATAAATCAAATGTAGGGTTCCACACGGCCATAACCTAGGCCCCACTTGGTTATAAAATGAATATATTTTATCAAAGACTGCTTTCCATACTTTGTTTTCCATACTTTCATCACCTATTAATAATCATAATAATTTTCCAAGTCTTCCACGTCTTCCACACTTCATCTGAACTTTCCACACTCTCTGAGGTGGATGCCTGGTTCTCACAGTCTGCCAGTCTACACATGTCAGTACACCTGAGGCCATTTACAACACACATACATCTTGGGAGTGAACATTTTTTTGGACAGTTACAGGCCAGTAGATCCAGGACGGCATTGGTTTCTGGCTGGCCTTCCATCTAGTGCACCACCAACTGTTCAGCTTCCTCTTCTCTCTCCATTTTCCATCCTCTGCCAACAGGGCTTAGCACTTGTGGGTCCTTCTCCAAACACCTTCTCCATATACCAGCCTGGTAGTTGGCTCGCTGTGCATGTTTTGTTAGGCAGTCCTTGCACGGTCGGATTTGATGACTTTCAATTTCACCTTTTTTGGCCCAGAAAAGGTGATACCTGAGCTCATTGACCTTGGTGGTCGATGCTTTTGGGGCACACAGGAGACATGTAAATGCCCCCAGTTTGTCCATCACATCTGTGTCTTCTGAGTGGGTCACTACAGATTGGTATCCCTCTCTTGTGGCATGGGCAGCATGGAGAAGTAGGCGGTTATCTGCTTCTTCTTGTTGACACTGAAGAGCTGACACCTCCTCACCGTCTTGAGATGTGATTCTGTAACATTTGTCATTTACGGTTGCATACAGAATCTTCTCCTGTAGCTTTGCTCTATACTCTGTCTTCTTCCATTCATGGACTATGAAGCTAATGAGACTATTTTTGTAACTGACTTTGGTCAGGAAGCTCCTCCACTGACTCACCACCTATGTGCGTGTAATACCTTGCAACTCATGACCAGTCTCTTCACCCCGTAGAGATCTTTCACTATCCTTGATAGAGTTCTCCTTATATGTGTCGAACACAGCATCTATTCTGCTACTCTGACAGCCTTCCCTCAGAGCCATACCCAGAATTGTTGTGGCAACATCTCTGAAAGTAACTTGATCACCTTTCACTTTTTGGAACAAGTTCATTCCATCAACCACTGTAGCAGAGTTTCCTGGGAGTGGTTCTTCCACTGCTACATTTTTCTGCAAGGTTGTGGCTAAAGTAGTTCAGCAATCCTTCTGGTGTGGACAAGGTCCAGTGCAATGGTCCAAGGGGGTGAGAAAGGATATCCTCCATACGTAGACTGTGCCCTTGTGCCATCACCATGATGTGTCCAAACACAGACCTGTCTGCTTTCAAGATGATCGCCCTCCCATTTGATTTCACTTCTCTCATCTTACACATATCACTGAATGTTTTCAGCTTGTTTGTTTTCATTGAGTCATGGAATTTCTTTGCTGGTGGGTCTTCCTATAGTCTCTCATCCTTGAAAGTTGCATAGCATTGCTCACCAATCTCATATGCCTTCATCAGGTGGAAGGCAATGTCCTTGGGGGTTGCCTTTGCCGTAGATATGCTAATGAGATCCCACTTCTTTGCAAATGGGTTGACCCATTCATGCATGAGGCTACCCACTGCTGAAACTGCTTCCTCATCTTTCTGGATTCTTGGCCGCTATAGCGCTGCATGACAAAGCTCTGATTTGCTGCCTTGCGCCATCTCCCTTAACTGTCCCAGGAATGCACTGTGGTGCTCAGCTGTTATGTAGTAACGCTTGATAGCTCCAGCATTCAGCCTGAACCGTGATGTGCCTCCAGGAGTCTGTGTGTTCACTGTGGCTTCAATAGCCTGGTCCACAGGGATCTACCCAAAGGGTTGTTACTTGACAGCTGCACTGAGAATTGGCCTGTCTTGAAAGCCTCATACACAGAAGGATTCTTCTCTGGAAGGTTCATCATCTGAGCAAAGTAAGGGGACAGGTACCTGGCATAATTCATCTTATCATAGGCAAAGCACCATGGGATCATGGTTCTTATAGCATGGAGGTGCAACTCCCAGTCTCCCTCACAAAAAGCTACCACTGCTGCAATGCTATCACATACTTTCTAAACTAGAGGGTGTATACTTTGCCAAAATTCACTATAAGAATTATTCCCCCTAGATGGTACTGGTGGCCCAAATTTGGGGTCCTGGCTCACGGACTATGAAGCAAATGTTTCCTTTGCCACCACTGCACCACCAAGCAGATGATCTGAACTTGATCATCTCATTACTTTCTAGTTATTCTTCCAGAGAATGTCACCATCAGTGGCAAAGTCAGCATTTAATGCCTATCCCTATTTGCCCTTGAGAACCTGGCGATTTGTCATCATCTTGAAGTTGACTAATCTCTCCAGTTCAACAGGTGAACAAGCAGGCGGATAGAGAGTTGCAATATTTTGGCACTGTGGTGATTAAAAAGATAGATTTCTAGGCAGCACTGTCCCCATTCACCTTTGATCTTCTGGCTAGTTTTTATAAGATGGTAAGCCCATAAGATATAGGAGCAGAATTAGACCATTAGGCCCATTGTGGCTGCTCCACAATTCCATCACAACGAAAATGAAAGACCCCACCAATGCTGCATGTTCTCTCTTCTCCCCTCTCCCACTGGGCAGAAGATACAAAATCCTGAATGTACTTATCACCATGCTCAAGGATAGCTTCTATGCTGCTGTTAGCAGACTCTTGAACGGACCTTTTGTACAATAAGATGGACTCACAATCTATCTTGTTATGATCTTGTACTTTATCATTTACCTCCACTGCAAGCTTTCACACTTTATTCTACATTGTTATTGTTATTCTAACTGAATGTGCTGCATGATGATTTGATTTGAACAAATTGTATACAAGACAAGCTTTTCACCATATGTAAGTCAGCACAAATAAAATGTTCGCATTTTTATTCAGCTCAACTTCTGCTTCAAAGATTCAAAGTACACTTATTATTAAAATATGTATGCAGTATACAACCCTGCCATCTGCCTTCCCCACAGACAACCATGAAGCAAAGAAGACCAAAGAGAAGCATCAACCCTGCCCTGTGTAAAAAAACACAGAAACAACAACGAAAAAAACTAGCAAAAAACACAGAACGTAAAACACAAAATCAAAAGAGTCCAAGTGTTCATTATCTGCAGGCTGCTCCAATTCAAAGTTGCCCAAAATAGCAACAGAAGAAAAGAGCAACAAGAAACCAGAAACACATGATAAAGTGAACGACCGTCCAATCTACAAACCCCAGACCCAGAACTTCGGCACCATCCTCCGACAGCATCGAGGGGAAAAGGGACCATTTCAACAGATGGACTTTCCTTTGGAAGCAGCGAGTGAGAGGAAGAAAGAAAGACCGTCACATGCTGACTCCTTCCTCTGGCAGCAGTGAGGCTGGTAGACAGCACTGAACACTCACTCGCCTTCCGCACTCGTCTCAATGCTTTTAATCTACTTCAATGCTTTAATTGGTGAGATCGACGAGAAATGGAGTAGATTGTGAGCTCGTGCCCTGTCTCCAAACTTCTTGGCATCGAGGCCACACGCTTCCTCAGCGAACACCCTCGCAGACAGTAAAGCACCAAATCTATCAATTGGCCTGAAAACACACCAACAAACAGTAGATTACAGGCTCTAACAAAGAAAACGAAGACGTAATAGAAGTAGTTTCATTGATCACCTGGAGGATGTTGCTCTTTACAGCATTGTTCGCTGGCGCCATTTTCTTCTGTAATTTTACTTATACACTAAATTTGCAAATGAACACCTCTACCTTCAACTATTAGAGAACAGGATGCCTAGCCTTCAGACTAAAACACAGTGAATGACGAAAAACATTGATCCTATTCTGCTTGAACAAAATTTGCCCTCTTAGAATAAAGCCACAACGCGCTAAGTTTATTAGCTCACTTAGTATGGAAGGAATGATGGGTGTTAAATAGTCTGTAAAGCAGGGGAAAGAGGCAAGCCAGAAGAACTCTATGTTGATGATGGAATCAAAATCCATCGCCGTTGATGCTATGGGATTAGTCCAACAGTAAGTACACTGTTGTGTAGAAGATGGTGTTTGCTACAAAGAGAGGAAGTGTCTTAAGGCCTCCATAGTATGATTGACAATTGGGTTTACTGTCTTTCAGAAGCAACCACAGAATAACTGTTGATACACCTTCACACCTCAGCCTCTATTTTTTTCACAAAATCACACTTGCCTGTATAAAAAGCCTTCAGAGCTATGATAGATCGAAGAGTAAACCCCAAGAGTAAAAGAGCACAGAGCTAAATAAGCCACAAAACCACCAAGTCACAGGGAAGAAATAACAAAAGAAATGCATCTGCCGGTACAACAGGAAATCCAAGTCAGGGCAGTTTTCAGGGTGCTATAAATCTTCTCACACACCACCCACAATGGCACCTCAAAGGACATAGAACCATAGAACCGTAGAAACTACGGCACAGAAACAGGCCCTTTGGCCCTTCTTGGCTGTGCCGAAGCATTTTCTGCCTAGTCCCACTGACCTGCACACGGACCATATCCCTCCATACACCTCCCATCCATGTATCTGTCCAATTTATTCTTAAATGTTAAAAAAGAACCCGCATTTACCACCTCGTCTGGCAGCTCATTCCATACTCCCACCGCTCTCTGTGTGAAGAAGCCCCCCACTAATGTTCCCTTTAAACTTTTCCCCCCTCACCCTTAACCCATGTCCTCTGGTTTTTTTCTCCCCTTGCCTCAGTGGAAAAAGCCTGCTTGCATTCACTCTATCTATACCCATCATAATTTTATATACCTCTATCAAATCTCCCCTCATTCTTCTACGCTCCAGGGAATAAAGTCCTAACCTATTCAACCTTTCTCTGTAACTGAGTTTCTCAAGTCCCGGCAACATCCTTGTAAACCTTCTCTGCACTCGTTCAACCTTATTTATATCCTTCCTGTAATTTGGTGACCAAAACTGAACACAATACTCCAGATTCTGCCTCACCAATGCCTTATACAACCTCATCATAACATTCCAATTGTCATAGTTCACTAAAGGTGTAAAGTCTATCTGGAATTCAACAATTAGACTACTTATTGTGTTAAAAATAAACTTCTACCTGTATGGACCAGCCATAACTTGTTCCACAAACAAAATGCTGGAGGACCTCTATAGATCAAGCAGCATCTATGGAGAGGAATAAAGAGTCAGTGTTTCGAGCCAAGGCCCTTCATCAGATCTCTGAGTCTATATTACCCTGGATTTCCAGCATCTGCGGTACCTCTTGGGTTTATTGCTTGTTCTGTTTTGTTTCATGGGCAACTAGTGGACAACTGCACCAACTTTGTACCATTTTACCTATTCAGTATGAAATCTCTCAGCGAGCCATTGATGGAATGAAGATTTTGGATTTTGGACTGGCATGACAACCTGAACTACAAGTTCTTGATCTATCCATCTAATTGAAAATGTACAGTCAGTGGAAATACCTGTATGATTTACTCTTTTATTTTAGACCATAGGACATAGGAGCAGAATTAAGTCATGAAGTCTGCTCTTCTATTCCATCATGACTGATCCTTTTCCCTCTGAGCACCATTCTCCTGCTTTCTGCCCATAACTTCCCACGCCACGACTAATCAAGAACCTATCAACCTCAGCCTTAAATGCACCCAGTGACCTGGCCTCCACAGGCAATGAATTCCACTGATTTACCACCCTCTGGCTAAAGAATTTCCTCCTTATCCCTGTTCTAAATGGACGGTGCCCTCTGATCCCAGACTCTCCCACCAAAGGAAACATCCCCTTCAGATCCACTCTATCTAGGCTTTTCGATAGATTTCAGTGAGCTCCCCTCTCATTCTTCCAAATTCCAGTAAGTACAGGCCCAAAACTTCAATCCCTACTCATTTTAATTTGCAGTCATTTTGAACTTAAAATCTAGGCCATTGTTTTCATCTGTAGGCAGTTAATTTGATTGATGTGCCTTGGAAGATTAATTCTTTCATGACCAAATACATGCTTTCTGAAAAATAGTTAATTAGAAGGGAGCAAGGTGTGTTTGGTTCCAATTGGACAGAGGTTGATTATTCTGGGAGATTTTGCATACTTCTTTAATTGTATTGTATAATAATTTTTTTGTAGATTTAATCTGAAAGAAGTGTCAAGTTTTAAACCTGAAAAAGGGTTACAAGCTCTCAAAAGTGTGATAGTGTTAATGAGTCAAAATTTAATTCAACTCAGTTGTTCCAACTCACCCTTCAGCTGAATAATGTAACCACGGCAACATCACATTACAAAACCAGGATCTTGTTAGAGAATGCATTGACATAGTTGTGGGTGTTTGTTTGGTTTTTAAATTAATATTCTTACCTTTACAATTCAGAAAGGATTACACTTTCAAAATTTCTTCTGTATAAATTAATAATCAAAATTAACTCTTCCTACGTTCCACCACAATGTTACTTAGCCACAGGTTTAATAAACTGCTTGCTCCAATTAATAGTCCATATTTGCAATGAACCAATTGAAATCAGCTTGGCGTTCTTTCATTGGCTGTGAAATTTAATGTTTTGCATCCTTGATAAGAAGCGTGGTTCCAAATAAACAAACATCATAAATTACAAAGCTAATTGCAGCAGTACCTCCTTTTTCAATGTTCAGAGTTCAAATTAATTTATTATCTAAGTATGCATATGTCACCATATATTATCCTGAGCTTCATTTTCTTGCAGGCATTCACGTACAAAAGAAGACAAACTGTGCAAATAGAAAATAATAACTAAATAACTAAGTAAATAAATACATACATACATAAATAGATAAATAAATGAAAAAATTGAGAGTATGAGGTGATAGAGCCCTTGAATGTGAGTCTATAGGTTGTGGAATCAGTTCAGTGTTGAGGTGAGTGAAGTTATCCACACTGATTCAGGAGCCTGATAAGCTGAAGGTAATAACTGTGCCTGAACCTGGTGGTTCCTGACCCTTTCAACCAAGCCCTAAATATGTTATTCCTCCTCCAAGACATCCCATCTTGTTTAAAGCAATGTTCAGAAGAACTGTTCCATGATCTGATGTTACCCATGTATCATGTACAAGTCATTATCCATGATTCCTTAACAAACATGGGAACAAAGGGAGACCCTTCAGAATTTGGAACCTGTTCCATTATTTAGTTAAACTATGACCGATTCCAGTTGCTAAGGCTGCATAGTCCTCTGTAACCTTACCTAATAAACATCTTCCTGTTGAGATTCTGAGATTTTTGATATATTTTCCTGGCCTCAACAGACATTTCTTAGAGTGAATTCTTTAAGTTTTCACTTTCCTTGAGAAGTGCTTGCCGAGGAGACCTCTGAACTCTCAAAGTCTTATCTCAAGGTTTCTGGACTCTGCTGTTGGAGGAGCTAAGTTTCATTTAATTTTATTTCAGAGATGCAGCATGCAACAGGCGCTTCCAGCCAGCGAGCTCCACCACCCAGCAACCTCCAGCCTAACTGTAGGACAATTTACAATGACCAATTAACCTACTAACCTGTATGTCTTTGGAATGTGGGAGAAAACTGGAGCTTTTGGAGGAATCGCACTCGTTCATTGGGAGGACGCACAAACTCTTTACAGAGAGCGTTGGAATCAATCTCCAAACTCTGACGCCTGGAGCTGTAACAGTGCTGCGCTAACTGTTACATTATCTTGTCGCCTTAAGTATATGCAATCAAATTCTGAAATCACCTTAAATACTTTACTGGGAGTTATTTCTATCCACGGGGTTCTCAACCGTGATTATAACAAGAATACTACACCAGTGAGGAAAAGAACAGCAAGAGGTTAAAACCGTCCAAAACATCAAGACAATAGAGATTCAGATTTATTTATCAAATCTACATCAAGACACACAGTAAAAAGCGTTATTTGCATTAACAACCAACACATCTTGGGATGTGCTGGGGGCAGCCGCAAGTGTCGCCACACATTCTGATGCCAACATAGCATGCCTACAATGTTCAGCAGAACAACACATAACAGAACAAAACAGAAGATACCAAGAGACAAAGCAAAACAAGTCCCGATCCACTTGCCTACTCTTGTACATGCACAGTCCTCTAACCCCAGGACAGGCCAGTGGACTTGCAGATTCTCAGACATGGGGCCTTTGACTTCCCAGTGGACCCACAGACATTCATAGACTTGAAGGCATGGCCATCGCAACTCTACTTCTGGACCTTTGATTGACCTTTGGGCTTTGAACAGGACTTCCGAATAACAAATTCCTATCTCCATGTTCTGTTAATTCACCTTAGAGCACCTCTTCTACATGAGGAAGAGTAGAGTGCAAAAGAAGCTGAGCCACCCCAGGTTCAACATCGAGAGCCTAAAAGACACACAGAAAGTACAACATCTTCAGGCTGTCCTTTCTGAAAGACTCCCAAAGCAGTATCCGGAGGACATTGGAGCACACTGGACCACACCGAAGACCACCAGCCTTGATACTTATAAAAAGATACAAGACCAGGAAAAGCCAAGACTGGTTTGATGAAAATGACAATGAAATTGAAGTGCTAATCAACAACAAAATGAAAACTTTCTGTGCCTGGCAGAAGGATGTCAACTGCAAGGCAAAAAGAGAAGCCATCTCCAAAGCTAAGGCTGTTGTCCAGCGTAGTGTAAGGGAAATAAAGAATCAGTGGTGGACTGATAGAGCCCTGGAAATACAGCAGCTTGCTGACTCTGGTGATATTAGGGGTTTCTTTATTGCCACCAAGGCAGTGTATGGCCCAAACCACCGTGGCCTAAACCCCCTTTGCTCCGAAGATGAAGAAAGGCTGCTAAAGGACAATGATGTCATCAAATTTCACTGGAAGGAACACTTTCAAGAGTTACTTAATCGTAAAACTACCATTGACATCGAAGTCATCAACCAGCTCCCACAACGACTCATGAAGGAGGATGTGAGTAAGCCTCCTAGTATCAAAGAGGTGCAGACAGCCTGCAAGAACTTGAGGAACAACAAGGCCACTGGGCCTCATGGAATTCCAGCAGAAATCCTCACGGAAGGTGGCACAGAACTTTAAAATCACACTCATGACCTGCTTGTGAAGTTCTGGGACAAGGAGAAGAATTTTATTTGACCAGCTTTCACCTCTGGCAGAAGATCTCATGCCTGAGACTCAGTGTGGCTGCCTTCGAGCCAGAGAAACATCTGACATAATTTTTACAGCATATCAATTGCAGGAGAAAGCCCAGAAACATAATCTCCCACCCTATGTGCCTTCATTGACCTTACAAAAGCATTTGACACTGTAAATCGTCCTGCCCTGTCCAAAATCAGGTGCCGAGAGAGATTTCTCAAGATCCTGCAGCCCTTACACAATGATATGAGTACAACAGTCATCAACAATAGCAGCTCTGAAACAACACCTTTTAAGGTTGAGACCAGGGTCAAACAGGGGTACATCATTGTCCCGACTCTGTTTGCTGTTTTCATTGCAACCATTCTTCACTTCACAGGCCAAGACCTCCCACAAGGAGTCTAGATTCTTATAGGACTGATGGGGGAGGGGGGGGCTCTTTGACGTTAACGGGTCCAAGGCAAAGAGCAAGGTGTCAACTACTTCTGCCATGGAGCTCCAATTTGCAGATGACAACGCCATCGTCGCTCACTCTGAGGATGTCACAACCACAGATTTGGCACGCAGCAGATTCGGCAATTGCGCTCGTGAATATGCATGTGTCAGTTAATTATTATTTCATTGTGATAGTATTTGACTCCATTCAATTCGTCGTAGTATTTGTCAAGACTTGGACACAACAACGCTTCACTGCCTGCTTGCATTCTGTCTTGCCTGAGAAATCGGACTGTTGTGTCAACTGACTCTGAAGAAGCAATATTCGTTTTATTCTTAGTGGCTCTTTTCAGCCGCAGTGTAGGCTTCATTTTCCATTTGACAGCTTTAGTTAACAGCCCTGTTTGCCCTAGTGTTTATTGCTTTCTTTTCCTTTTAACACTGTTTGCATTAAAGTCTGTGAACTATCGACCTACTTCAGTGTCTCTCACTCCACACTTGGGTCATATCTGCATCAGGTAACAGAGGAAGATCTACAGTGCATAATGGATGCTTTTGCCAGAGCTCCTGGGACTTGATTTAAACATCAAGGAAACCCAAGTTCTGCACCAAACTGCTCCAGATGAAGCTCCTAAATCTCCAACCATCCAAGATGACAACATCCCTCTGGAAAACACTGAGCATTTCCCATATCTTGGCAGCCTTCTTTCTCCAAGAGCCAATATTGACCTTGAAATAAATCGTGCAATAGATTGTCCAAGTGGAGCTTTTGCCAGGCTGAGAAAGAAGGTTTTTGAAGACTGGGATATCAAGAAAACACTAAGCTTCTGGTCTATAAAGTTACAGTCCTCCCCTCTTTGCTATATGGAGCAGAGCCATGAACAACACACAGCAGGTACATAAAATCCCTAGAAACTTACCATCAAAGATGCCTCCGAAAGATTCTGAGAGTTCGCTGGAAGAACAGGTGTACTAATTCCAGCATCCTGGAGGAAGCTAACATTAATTTCATAGCCACAATCGTGACTCAACACCAATTGTGATGGGTCGGCCACATCATCCATATGCCTGACTCCCAGCTCCCTAAACAACTCTTGTTCAGCCAACTCAAGGATGCAAAGTGTACTTCTGGAGGGCAGAAAAAAATGGATGAAGGACAATATCAAGACCTTACCTGAGGAAGAGTCACATCAACCTGAATGGATGGGAGAAATTAGCACAGGACAGGGAAAGCTGGAGAAGGACTGTCTATGAGGGGACTGCACAGCTCGAAGAATACCTCCACCATGCCACTGAGACTAAGCAGATTCAGTGTAAGGAGAAACTGGGAAAGGCCCAACCAGCTACATCCACCACCACTTCAGCTACACCTGCCAACACTGCAATAGGACTTGTAATCATGGATCAGCGTCTTCAGTCATCTCAAGACACACAGTGACCAGATCAACCACCAGGAGAAGAATCATACTCGACTATGAGTGTCTGCTGATGATGATGAGAGCAACTCTAAGTCACGCAGCTCTTGGGATAGAAAATAAATTTAGCAATAGAAACTCTAGGACGTTCCTTTTCAAAATTGTACAGCCATTTTTGGAAGAAGGTGATTGTTCAGGAACACTAAATGCCAATAGGGTCCACTGTGAACAGCTTTCTATAACTTCCTTCAGACTGGCAAACACACCCCAAGGGTTGGCTGTGACAGAACCTAGATACCAGCAACTGCAAAGCTACGAAGGATGATAGAAAAAAACTAGATACCAATCGCACCAATGGCCATCACCCAAACAATATGATGAATCACTTTTGGTCTTTGTCCCCTACCCCTGCAACCTACACATAGGTAACTCACCACTACCTCAAAACTATTATTCACTCTCTCTCTATCATCATCCCCCAGTCTTTATCCTGCCAGAGAAGAGGGGAGGAGAAGATGACGACGAGACGCAGCGCGTGCGGCCGCTCCAAAATGATATCATATTTGTAAGTAGGGGCTGTGCACAATCCTGATTTGATGGAGACAGACGTGAGAAGCACGGAGGAACATCTGGAGAAACTTCTGAAATGCCTGCTTCGCTGCCGCTGCTACTGTGCGATCGAGAATCTCCAGAGGGGAAGGCCCAAAATCCTTGGCTTTGCCTATTACCTGTTGCCAGGGCCGAGATCGAAGCGCTCGGCAGAGATGGTTTTCGGTGCTCAGTGTCGGAGGGCTGGTCGGAGGCTTGAAGTTCTCGGACGGACTCAAGAGTCGGCTGTGGTTCGGTGCTTCCAGGATGCTGCATCGGCAAGTTTGCAGCACTGGAAGCTCATGGCAGGAGGAGAGTTTTTCTTCCTTCTACCATCTGCGTGAGATGATGGGACTTTCGAGAGACTTTGAGACTTTTTTTACCGTGCCCATGGACTGTTCTTTATCAAATTACGGTATTGCTTTGCACTGTTGTAACTATATGTTATAATTATGTTGTTTTTGTCAGTTTTTTAGTCTTGGTTTGTCTTGTGTTTCTGTGATATCATTCTGGAGGAACATTGTATCATTTGCATGCATTACTAAATGACAATAAAAGAGGACTGCGTGTCCTCATAGTCTAATCTAATCTAATCAGAATCAGCTTTAATATCACTGGCATATGTTGGATTTTTTTTTGTTTTGCAGCAACAGTACACTACAATCCATAATCATAAAAACTATAAATTACAATAATAAGTATACTGTATATAAAAAATTGAATTAAATTAGTAGTGCAAAAAGAGAGGAAAAATTCTGAGGTGGTGCTGATGAGTTCATTGTGTGTATTCTAACTCCTGTACCCCCTGGGCACTGACCTCTTGAGCATCCAGGACAACTTCAAGAAGTGATGACTTAAAAAGACGGCAACCATCCATCACTCAGGACATGCCCCCTTTGCATTGCTACTACTGTATTATGAAAGAGATACAGGAGCCCAAAGGTACACACTCAATCATTTAGGAATAGTTTCTTCTCCTCTGCCATCAGATTCCTGAATGGACATTGAATTTATGAACAATACCTCACTACATATTTTTCGCTTTTGCATTATTTATTTAACTTTATATATATATATTTACTGTAATTTACAGTTTCTATTCATGTATTTGTATGGGTTTTTTTTGTATGTTAAATTTAAAATGGCTTCTTTGTTATGTTAAACGCTGAGAAAGTCCTTCCCGATAGCAGTTTGTTGAATCACGTTACTGATAAGAAGATGTTATGAACCAATTGGGATGATTGTTATGTTTTTGGTGTATTTGAAGATACTGTATGCACGGGGTTTTGGGGCAGAAGGTGGGAGAGAAAGACAGAGGATGAACCAGGTGCTGTGAGTCCGCTAACGGGGTCGGACCCCGGGGAGGGCGTTCGGCGAGGAGAGGAGATGGAGACAGACTCGTGTGGAGCGTCTGGTCGACCACCGTTGTTGGTCCCAGGCGGCCGGTCGAGGTGGTCCGAGGGGTCGCAGGGTGAAGAAGAAGGTCCCTGAGCTCCAACTGTTTTGTGCACGAAGAGACTGAACTTTGATAAGTGTGGCGCCTTTGATTTTCCTTTTATATTTTATTCCCTATTAATTATATAGGTCCAGTAATATCTATAAACTGTAAATCATTTAATCGTATCTGGTGTATTGTCTGTTATTTGGGCGGGGTGGGGTACATCACACAGCATCCACACAAACTAATTACCCAGTTTGGCGGGGCCAGGGGCTGTTTCCCTAGACGACAGCGAGCCTAGTGACCCTGAGGGTGGCCAGGAGGCTACATATTGCAATGTACTGCTGCCCCATAACAACAAATTTCACAACAATATACTGGTGATATTAAAACTGATTCTGATTCTGATTCCTTGATGATAGCAATGAGAAGAGGGCACGTCCTGGGTGATGGGAGACCTTAATGATAGATGCCTTTTTGCAGCATCTCCTTCTGAAAGTGTCCTGGACGCTGGGGAGGCTCGTGCCCATGATGGAGCTGGCAGAGTTTACAACTTTCTGCAGCTTATTCTGATCCTGTGCAGTGGCTCCTTCATACCAGATGGTGATGTAACCAGTTAGAATGCTCTCTACAGTGTATCGGTAGAAATTTGTGAGTGTCTCTGGTGACATACCAAATCTCCTCAAACTCCTAATGAAATATATCATCCTCCTTCAGCTAATCGCCTTGCTACCCATCCAACTGAAACCAACTCAAGTTCAAGTTGAAGTTTAAGCCTGTGTTATTCAACCATACACAAGTATACAGCTAAACGAAACATCGTTCCTCTGGGTCCAAGGTGCAAATCACAGCATCAATAGTCATACACAGTACATAACAGATATAGTTACGATAGCACCTACAGTGACAAAATAACATTAGCCCAAGTCCATGAGTGACATACCCTGTAGACTGATGGTGCAGGGGATGTTGTCCTGGAGCCATGATTCTGCAAGAACAAGCACATAGCAATTCCTCATCTTGCACAGGGTCAGCTGCAGATGAAGGCTGACCAGCTTGTCTTCCAGGGAGCAATGGGAGAGCACACTGGGTGAGCTGGCCGACAGGGGCCAGACCCCAGCCCAGCAGAGATTCCAGTGCGCCTGCCACAACTCTGTTTTTTCCCACACTGATTTCGGTGCCTCCTCCCCTGGGTGGCCGTAACAGGCAATGCTGTGGCATGAGGGCCTGGTTTGCGTAACCGCCGAGGCTACACAGCTCCGACGCCTCGGTCTTGCGAATGAACCAAGGAACCGCACTTGCAGTATCTTATGTTACCAATATTCAACAGGGTCTTGTGATCACAAAAAAAAACATTTAAGACAAACATTTGCACTATTTGTTGGACCCGAAGAGGCTGCTGTAACCAAATGCACTGCTATTTTACCGGAACTTCCAAATGGCCTCATAAAACAGAATATAATTTTTGCTTCTCGTGTGAGAAATGATGGCTGGCAGATGACAGATATGTTTAAGCAGAATGTGAAGACTCTCAAGCTGCTTTTTATTTCTGGATTATTGTTTGCTTTGCTTTAGATTTCCTTGCGTCGAGCTTGTATTTTCACCTTTGGAAGTAATGGTCTTTTTACTGACTGCATAACTGGGCACCATGGTAGCATATTAGAGCTTGGCGCCTTCCAGAGTTCATTTCCAGCGCTGATCTGTAGGGAGACCGTGTACGTCCTCCCTGTGGAATGAGTGGGTTTTGTCTGGGTTCTCCCACAGTCCAAAGACGTACCGGGTAGGTTAATCGGTCATTGTAAATTGTACCGTGATGAGGTTAGGGATAATCGGGATTGTGAGGTTACTGGGGAAGGGTGACTCAAAGAGCTAGAAGGCCTGCACCATGCTATATCATGAAATAAGTAAATAGCAGAAGTTTGAGTCATTATATTTTACGTTTCTATTCCTCCAACTGTAGAATTGGCTGTAGTTCTGGCACATGATTTTGAGCTTTTTGAAGCTCCAGGTGTCAGGTGTGCTAAAGTGAATTGTTTCCCAGAGGTCTCTCAGCATTTATTATTTGAATAAACGTAGCATGCTGAACTGGAAAACATGTCAATACCTGCAACAATCTACAAAACTCACCAATCTTCTTAAGCACACGTAAGCACAAGAGATTCTGCGAATTCTGGAAACCCAGAGCAATACACAGAGAATGCCAGATAAATTCATCAAGTCAGGCAGCACCTGGGGAGGGTATTAAATAGCCGACGAGTTGGTCTGAGGTCCTCCATCAGGAGTGGAAAGGAACGGGGACATAGCCAGAATGAGAAGATGGGTGAGGAGAAGAGGTGATTGATTCAATGAATATAATTAGGCAAAGAATGAGAGTACAAAAGGGAAGTTAAAGGCTAAGAAAACAATTATTGTCCTTAATATTTGTTTTTTTTAGATCTTTTAAAAATTTAAACATCTTGTTTCGGGTTTCCAACATCTGCAGTTTTGTTCAATATGCATAGTTTGCTTTTCCCAGTAAAGATGGTTAAGGGAAAAACATTGCCTATTATTTCAGGGACATTGTTACAGTTCTTCTTTGGGATACTGGAAGGGAAGATTTTACATTTACTGCAGAGTTTAGGCAAAAGGTTTTTTTTAATATCTCACACAAAATCAGTGGCGCTGACATGTCAGCATGTCTTCAGTCCTGCACTAAAGTGCTAGCCTTGATTTTGCCCTTCAGGATCTGGAAGAATGCTTTCTGCTCGGAGGCCTGAGCACTGTTGTGGTTACAAATCCTGATAGCTCATTCAGTGACCATTCTTCATGTATGGATCTGTGTATCAGTGAAAATTTTTTTAAAAAACATAACTACAGATGCTGGAAATCTAAAACAATAAAAAACAGAAAATGCTGAAAATACTCGATGGATCAGGCCACGTGTGTGAGTAGAGAAAGTGAGCTAATGTTTCAGGTCGAAGAATATCATCAGAGCATTAGAAGCTGCCCTCCAAGATGACCACAACCTTCATGAAGGGTTTGGAGGCTTGCATACCTCAATGACCCAGAGAGCTACATATGTTGGCTGGAGTTAGACTTTATGCTTTAGCTCTTGGTAGGGCCGCCCACGCCAAAAGGTAGAAACCAGATTAAGAGTGGATCACTGGTCCTCCAGGTTTGTGGGTTCAGTTCAGGACTAACAACCCTGACTGGTAAAACAAAGAAGAAGAATAGCCCTTAACTCGGCAGTGGAGGTATCGGGGCACTATAATGAGGGTGTTTCCGTAGCAAGCTATTCTGGTTTTTACGAGGCCGAGTTGCTAGCTCGATGCTCAACCCGACTTGGATTCGAACTCAGGAACCTTCGCTCTGGAGTCCGGCACTGATATTATTGCGCCACCAAGCGAGACAGGTAAAACAAAGCTATTACGGAACCAGCAATGAAGAATCCTTCTACATCTGAGTGCGACAGCATTCCTGAATCTCCACCTGAAACTTGCATGACTGACAGTAGTGAAAACTGAGCTACTGACACGATGAAGGAAACCCTGAACACCGCCAGGGAGGGAAGACCTTCATTGCTGCCCTAAACGCCAGCAGCATAACAGGCACTAGAGAGTGAAAAGAAGCTGCAAATTAAGTGGGGGAAGATGATGTCGCTGGAAGGATAAAACCAAGGTGACTATCTGTCCTAATCTGTCAGTGTGTGATTAGAAGCAGCTGGAAAGAGAGAACAGAAACAAAAGGACATAGCAAAGGAAAGTAGACATTGCGCAATGCAGAGTGGAATGAGTTATCTGGCAGGTCAGGCTACACCCAGAAGGGAATAAAAACAAAAAAATAGTGTGTGGTGGGGGGGAGGGGAACAAATAAGAACAGAACCACCTTTGAAATATGTTTAGCTTGCTTATTTTTTCCTCTTTTTCCCCACGTATGCAGCCTGACTTCCTGAATATTTCCAGCAATTTTCCTGTTTTAATTTAGATTTGCAGTATCTGCACATTTTTGATTTTCCCATATCTGTCCTTTCTCTCTTCTGAGCTTACCCAGCTCCCTCGTTTAATCTTTTAATATTCTTGAATGCGTGCAAGTGTGGCCTGGTGAATTCACTACTTATAATTCATTTCATGTTCCAGGACAATTTCATTTTCTTTTAATCGTTGTTGTACCATAGCCGTGTTGATGACAAACTTGTGTTTATAATTGCATTTTGCACTTCACTACTGGGACTGCAATCCACTGATGATAGTGTATCAACAGTGCCCCTTAGTAATCTTTGACTTATTGATCTTCCAATTGTTTTGCAGTTTTTCCAACCAATTAATCTGGCCGTGTTCCCATGCATCCCGCTGAAATAAACAATTTCTCATTGTTTTCTTAGTCTCTAATTTCCTTTAGCTGCTTGGAAGATAAATGTATTTGTGATTTTTTTACCCCTTCTTTTTCCATCAGAATTCAGCAAACAACATTCCCAACAAAAAAACAATCTGCTGGAGGAACTCAGTGGGTTGAGCAGCAGCTGTAAGAGAAAATGAAATCATTGACATTTTGGGTCAAAACCCAGGATCAGGACTGTTGATAATTCCTCCCCCACCCCACCCCATAGCTGTTAACTGATTAACTTACCCCATCATCCCCCACCACCACTACATACACTACATGCACATCACCAGTGTAACTTAGTGTATATACAATAAGTCTATATATACACACACAAGTTACTTATAATTGTGTTTTTATGGATTGCTTTTATATTTATATTTATTGTGTTTACTTTTTTGTTTTTTATTGCATTCTTTGTGTTTATTGTGGATTTTTTATGCTGGACTAGCAATTATTTCATTCTCCTTTACACTTGTGTGCTGAAGAATGAGAAAGAACAATCTTCAAAGCACATTTATTATCGAAGTGTGTATGCAGTATACAAACCTGAAATTCATCTTCCCACGGACAGCCACAAAGCAAAGAAAACCATGGAGCCATTCAAAGAAAAACATGAAAGCCCCAACACACGCAAACAAAAATGAACAAATCGCACGAATGGCAAAAATGAGTGAAAAACACAGAATATGAAACATCAAAGCACAAAGTTATTGTAACAGTCTAAGATTGTTCAGTTTAGTTCAGTTCAGTTCAATTTGCTGCTCCAGATTCCAGCATCTGTAGAATCTTGTGTCACCCAAAATTCCCAGTCTGAGCCTCCATGTTCTAAATAGGAACGTGTGTACCTCCAAGACACTGCTTCATTACCAGATTCATATATAATGGAATTAAGCAGTTTGGACTGCATTCATAGCAAAAGATTTACTTTATAGTATTTTACTATTTCCTCACAGCAGCTCATCTGTCTTTACTGCCAATGAATGTTGTAATATAGGTTCTTATTTGGTAAAGAGTTTAGGAGTTATAGGCAGAAGGCAGGAGAACGGGGTTGAAAAATATCAGCTATGATTGAATGGCAGAGTGTACCCAGTGGGCTGACTGGCCTATTCTGTACCTACAGTATATAAGACCATAAGATACAGAAGCAGAAGTAGGCCATTTGGCCCATCGAGTCTGCTCCGCCATTCAATCATGGGCTGATCCAATTCTGTATTGGTGTGTTCCATGTTCTGATTTATGGAGAGGAAAAAATGTGTAAGATACTTTAACTTCCTGAGGGTATGATGTTTTTGAACTATACCTACTGTTCGAATGTAAAAAGCACTGAAGCCACTTTGTGCACTGACAAATCCAAAACGCTTCAGTGCATTCTCATATTTCTCACTGCATAGGAGGCCATCTGCCTCATAGATTTAATCCCATTTCTCAGAACAATCCCATCAATTTCATTCTCCCTCTATTTCTCAGGAAACTATTCTCTTACACACGTTCGTCAAACTCCACCCAGATTTATCTCCCAAATGCCTAGTAGTAGTGCGATCACTCCAGTCGAGTATGATGTACTCCCAAGGATTCGCAACCATTTTTTACACCATAGAACAATACCATTAAGCAAGGGGTCCGTGGACCTCAGGTTGGGAACCCCTATCTTAAGGGATTGTCTGTTGTTGGGGCCTCAAGTGGCTGTAGAGGCAGATCTGGGATCCACATATTCTGGTGTAGAGTAATAACTAGGGGCATCCAGACCCCACAATCCTGCTCCTTCGTCACTTGATAATTGTCGTAGGACTTCAAATAGTAAAAATTGTTCAACTTAATATCAGGGAATATGTACAACATACAACCTTAAATTTTTACTCTTCACAGACATCCGTGAAACAAGAAATTCCATAGAATGAATGATGGAAGCATCATAGCCCCTTAGCCATCCCTCCCCCATCTCACAATCAGCAACAGAAGCATCAACCTTCCCCTCCCCCTCACGAGCACCGAGCCCCAAACTCCTACCATGCAAGCAATAGTTAAAGCCTCCCAAGAAACCTTGATCCAGTGTTCATCAAAAACTACAGTCCATAACCCAGCACTCTGGTATCTCAGACAAACCTTCTCTCTCCATCGAGGGAGAGAGAGGTCACATCTGCAACAACGAGAGTGAAGACCAGCAACTTGCTGTTCCGATGTTACAATCTTCCTCGTAACTTCTCCAATCACCCCAAGACAGGAGACCAACAAGCTCTCACTCTCCATCAAAAGAGAGAGAAAGAGAGGGATCGCCCAAGTACGGAAGCTTTTTTCAACCGCAGCACACACCGAAGCTGTCTCGATGTTTCAGTGTCCCACAATGCTTCAGTTGGCGAAATCAGCAAGGAACCAGGTCATCTGTGTTATTATGTGTGTACATAATAAAGAACTTCAGGTTCATCTGGAACTGGAGGTGACATTGGTGAATGGGCCGCACACACCTTTGGCGGGCTGGAGTATCCGGAGTAAAATGTGGTTGAGCTGAACGCATTCTGTAAACCTGTAAATAAAATAGTTCAAATGTTTTTTCCTCGCAAGCTTGTCTTCTATCAAGAACAAACATAACACGGTGTTAGGTTGGCGTGAGGTCTAAATATGAAGCGTAATTGAATACCATGAGCAACTAAGAAAGAGACGCTGGGTTCCGACAGAGAGCATGCTGTCTCGAAGTTCACCAAGAAATTGATGTGAGCCTAAAGATAACCTAAGTTCTCCTTCAGCAATGCAGTTTACCTGCAATCTAGCTGATAATTGGAAACACTTCAATCAGCAACTCAATGTATATTTAGCAGCGAGCAGAGCCGGTGGGGTGGAGGAAAAATTGAAAGTGTCTATCTTTCTACACTTAATTGGCAAAGATGCTTTGGACATTTATAACAACTTTCAAGTTGATGAGACAGACTTCACATTGGACACTCAGATGACAAAACTTGAGGAGAATTTTGTCCCAAGTAAACATGTCATGTTAGAGAGATGTTAAGTTCTCCTCCTGCGACCAGAAACAAATTGTCAGCTTTGACCAGTACTTAGCTGAGCTTCACACACTGAGTAAGTCCCGTGAGTTTGGAGACTTGAGAGACTCACTAGCCAGAGACAAAATACTTTGTGGAATCCCAGACAATGGGCCCAAAGAAATCCTGCTCCAGGAAAAAGATTTAACATTAGAAAAGGCTGAATATTTAGAGCAGTGGAAACCACATGAGCACAAGCTAAGGAGCTGCCCAGTGCAGAAACAATAGTGCATGCTGCGGAAACAGAGGGCCCAAGCACAGGTGTTTCCCAAGGCAATAGCAAACCGAAGAGGTAGGCATATCTCAAAGACGTGCCTTGCTTAGGGAATGTCCTGTAATAGTTGTGGGAGAAGAATCTTTTTGCAAAGTGCTGCAAAGCTGGGGGTACCAAGAAAAAGGTGCATAAGGTTGATGAGGAAATGGAGGAAGTCTTTGTAGATTCTCTGCAGACTGCTTGTGCTGGTGAAGCAGAATGGATTGTTCCAGTGACAGTGGATGAAACAGTAATTCCATTCATATCCGTGGATGACTATTTTGTAGCCTGGGAAAAAAAATACACACTTAGAACAACAAATACTCTTTCGGGTCTTTGATTCCTTTATCTGTTTTAGATATTTTCATGCAGAAAGAGGGTATCAAAATAAAAACAACAAACTGGATTTAAAAAAAAACACAGTTCCCGCTGTTACAATTTCAGCTGAATTTCAGTCTACACACTTGTGTATTTACTCATTACATATGCAGTATGAAAATCAATAAAACAAAATATAGAAAACCAATATGGTAGTGGCAATTCTAAAAAACAATCCCACCAACCCTGTACCTTATACATAACATCAAAAATATGAATAAATACATTTCATCTTAACTAAGAGGTATATTCACTTTGGCACACATGTGCTTAACTTCCTAACTCATATAGGCTAGTCCCTGAAACGAATTCTCCTCGCTCACTCTATGTGAACAGAGATGAATACATTCGCATTACTCCATTACATTCACATTTAGTCATGAAACAATAAAGTAAGACAAAAATAAACCTTTACAAAAACTTTTACAATATATTGCCTTGTGGTTAAATTACTTGAGAGACTAACCTACTAGGCCGATAAGGAATTTCGCACAACCATACCATCCAGCGCTGATGCCTTATTCACGAAAATCTAAAGCATCCACATGTAAAACTTGTCAAATTACTGATATTTTAGATTAAGTATAAAGGAATTTACATGGATATTATCAAATATTATTCACTTTTCCTCACCATATAACCGGTACTCCTTGCACTCAATGTTCATTCTAGAACATTGTAACTCTTCTTTCAACTCCACACAATGGCATCACCATTTTCTCTTAAAGCACAGGCAGCTATTTTAGCATTACCAGGGTGAATACATAAGTGCACTTTAACAATAAAAAGTAATATTCAATGGTCACCTGGTTACAATTACAAGACTCTCAAAGTAAAGGTCAAGACTTACCCAGTGAAATTAAAAGTGACAGGCTATACTAGAGAGAACATTCCAGTAAAAGGTGGCTGTAGAGTGACCTTCAAGCACAAGGAGCAGCATCTAAAGGCACGGCTACTCATTGTTGAAAAGCCGATATTAGGTCTGACCACATGCAAAAGGCTCAACCTGGTGGGGAGAATTTTTGTAGTGGCTTCACAGACCAAAGGTGACCAGACAACACTCAATAAGGAGTATGCAGATGCCTTTGAGGGGCTTGGGTGCTTACCTGATGTAATTCAAGAAACCTGTTACAGCACCCATGAGGGCTCCTGAGAGGTTGTACAAAAGAAGCACAAGAACTTCATCTTCCATAGACATCTGTACCAGCTACACCAGCATGATAGTTAGGATGCCAGTGCTGAACAGAGTGATCATGATGAAGAAGACGCTTGTCTTGCTTCCACATCATGCAGCTTTGGCTCAAAATCTGTCTCTCATCAACTTCCAGTTAAAGACTGGAAATCAAAAATATCTCTACATTCCTCGCCAAAGTTGAAGAGGAAAATAAAAAGGAAGATGGGGAGACCACGCAATCCCCAAGGTCAGAACAACATTACCAGTTCAAAACAAACCAACAGGAGGAGTTGCTGTCTAAGATACACAGCCAACAGAAAGAGCTCTTTGAACTGAGACAGAGTCAGTTGGAACTCATGCAAAGACTCACTAATCACATGGATGTAGTCTAGGACTCCATTATGAGGCATGTGGAGCAAATTATGGTCACACAGCAAGAACAAGAACAGCAGCCTACAGATAGGATCTTGGCAGAATGACGTGAAAGAAATAAACAAGTAGATCAGCATTCCCAAAAAGACACTGGTATTAATGCAACAAGTGAAAACAAGACATCTGTGGAAACAAATAGCAGTTCAAAGGGGATTATTGAGCCACCACAGAGATGGATTGAGAGTGAATGAGTGAATAAGTGAATAAGGGACTGTATTTGCTTATTACAATTGAAACCAATGTAAATATCTTTATTGGAAAGCACTACCATGTTTTGCAGGATTATGAAGACATACCATTGTGTTTGTTTTCTTTAAATGGGGCACATTCAGATGTGTTATTATGTGTGCACATAATAAAGAACTTCAGTTCTCAATGTGCAGAGCGGGTTGCTCACCTGGAACTGGAGGTGACGTTGGTGAATGGGTAGGTTGAGCTGAAGCCATTCTGTCAATAAAACAGTTCCAGTGGTTTTTACCCACATAAGTCCATCCTTTATCAGAACAAATTTAACAGTCTACAGAGAAGGCACGCATCTTCCAGGCCATTCCTTGAGATAGCAAAGCGCTAGGCTGCACAGCCAATCTGAAAATCCACCACTTGCTGAGAACCATAGTTTGAGCTGTAGGCCATGGACTCCGACAGAACCCCAACCACCTTGAAAAGAAAAGAAAGGCATAAGAGAAGAAAAGTAAGTTGTTTTGTGGAGAAACTGGAGGAAGTCACCTGGCTCTGCAAAACCCATCTTTTCTAGCTCCTCATCCTCATATTTAATCCTGAATATCTAATCCAGGATGGTAGGATGGATTCCCTTATTGAAGAATTACTGAAGTGCATGCAGACTGAGAGAGAAATGTGCAACTCCATGCAGATAATATTTGATGGCAGGATTAAAATTAGATCATTGAAGCTATGAGGCAGCAGCACCTCTTGTTATGTTTCTGTGCTGCGCTACTGATGATTAGATTATCTATTTCAGTGAAGTTGACTAAGGGAATGTAGTCCAAACCACTGGTAATAAATTAACTGTTCTTCAACAAGTATGGAATCTCTTCTGTCTGCTGAGAGGAGATAGAGCTTCAACATTTTAAAAATGCCACCTCTTCCCATCTCAAATCATACAGCATCCCTTAATTATTGCACTGAAATTTGTACAGTGAATGCCTGCAACAAAATGAATCTCAGTGTAGTATATGGTGACATGTGTACTTTAAAGTTCAAAGTACATTTATTATCAAAGTACATTAATATCACCATATACTACCCTGAAATTCATTTCCTTGTGGGCATTCTGAGTAAATACAAAGAAACACAACAGAATCAATGAAAACTGTATATATATATATGTATACACACACACACACACACACACACACACACACACACACACACACACAAAGATCAAACAACCAATAAGCAAAAGACAAAATACTGTCCAAATATATAAAAATGTTATAATAATAATAATAATAATAATAATAATAATAAATAAGCAATAAATATCGAGAACATGAGCTGTAGAGTCCCAGTGAATTCATAGATCGTGGGAACAGTTCATTTCTGGGGTAAATGAAATTGAGTGAAGTTATCTCTCTGGTTCGAGAGCCTGATGGTTGAGGGGTAATAACTGTTCCTGAATCTGACAGTATGGGACCTCAGGCTCCTGTTACCTACCTCCTGATGGCAGCAGCGAGAAGAAAGCATGGGCTATAGTGCAAGCCATTGATAATGGATGTTGCTTTCCTGTGATAACGTTCCTTGTAGATATGCTCAATGATGGGGATGAGTTTTGCCATGATGGACTGGGTTGTATCCATTACTTTTTGGAGGTATTTCCATTGAAGATCATTGGTGTTTCCATACCAGGCCATGATGCAACTAGACAGTATGCTCTCCAGCACACATCAATAGAAGCTTGTCAAAGTTTTTGATGACATGCCAAATCTTCACAAACTTCTAAGAAAGTAGAGGCACTGAAAGTATTGGTACTTATGTGCTGGATAAAGGACAGATCCTCTGAAATGATAACACGATGGAATTAAAAGTTGCTGAATCTCTCTGATCCCCTGATGAGGACTGGCTCATTGACCTCTAGTTTCCTCCCTCTGTTTTTAGTAATCAGCTCTTTTGTTTTGCTGACATTGAGCGAGTGATGACTACAATCAATTTACTTTGCACTTTGAAGTATCAGCTTAGATCTTTTTGCTCAGATTTCCTGAAATGGAACCCATTCAAATAATCAAGTCTGAAAATGACATAAGCATTTCTAAGAGCTTCTGCAAGAAGTGCTAGCACATCAATATTAACCTTCTGTAAATATGCGATTAGATATCACAGCCCAGAAGTGCCCTATTAAACTTACTGCTGCTCTCGTACAAATGCAAAGCAAATTGCACCAATGCTTCAATTAGCACCTGAAGTCAGAGGGTAGCCCTATATGAGTCCAAAGCTTCATACCACTTTGCCCATAATCAAGTAGGATGTGTATTTCAGATGGATTATGAAGTGTACTTGTGTAGTGGCAGCATAATTTGCTTCATACTAACAGCAAACATTTAGTATAACACCTTACATCAACAGTGTGTTAAATGTCACACACTATAAAATACTTTATTCAGATATTTGTCAAAATCTGTCAGAAGTATGCGCCGTGGGCTTTACATTTTTAAATATAAGCCACTTACATAGATAAGACTGGATAATGTTATCAAATAAACTTATAACTATTTTCTAATAAACTGCTAGGAATAATGTAACTGAAATGAGTGCATGAATTCAATCCACCTCCTCATAGGCATGAGATTATGGCAAAAAAGCCCATAATTATAATGCTCTAAATTAGTAGTGGTCACAGGAAGATAGTGGAATACCAACAATGACACCGAAAAGATACTCTTATAAACTGGGGTTGAACCACTTTGTCAGTCCAAATAATCATTTCACTGCATGATATTAATGGGCATCAAATACTGAGCAAACTTCTTCATCCTTATTATCTATTTTACAATGTGCAAATGTCAAGAAAATCTGTGGTTATGCAATGTGGGACAGAATTGAAATACCCATTGATATAATGAATAATTAATTTTAGCATTTACATACTTGTCTGTGCACTTACCAATACTTCATATGGTATATCAGTTAATTGTTTTAAGCTTTGTCTATGGAACTCCCTGTAATACCCTGTTCCAAAATGCACTTAGGCTTCCCACACAGCTCATGAATTTACAATATGTTTGTTCCTTTATGGTACATGACATAAGCCCCAGAAATTATCCTTGTTGCACTATATTTTAATAAACCTGCTTTCAAACTTTTAATTTACTCTTTAGTTTTCACTTTACTTATTTTGCCACCTATAATTTCAGTACCAGTCTTTGAATGTAATGCCATAGAAGATGCTTTGAATGTGGAGGGAGAAGAAGAAATACAAACAGGCCAGTGATAGGTAAACCAGAATAAGAAGGTTGGTCCCCCACCCCATCTTCTTATTCTGGTTTCTGCCCCCTTCCTTTCCTGTCCTGATGAAGAATCTTGGCTCAAAACATTATGTACGGGGTCTTTCTTTTTTTTATGTTAAATTTAAAATGGCTTCTTTGTTATGTTATACTGGGGAATACTTCTTTGTTATGTTATACTGGGGAATACTTCTTTGTTATGTTAAATGCTGAGAAAGTCTCTAGCTAGACATTTGCTTGGGTTAATACAGACAGCAGGGTGCTATTAGCCAATGGGTGGTCATGTATTGCTTTGTTTTCGGATGATAATGCTGTATCATATGACTGGGGACGGGGTTTTGGCGGGGAGTCGGAGGAGAGACGGGGAGGACGGCGGACATGCGGAAAGGCTCTGGTCGATCACTTCCGGTGGTCCCGAGCCGTGAGTCGACAGGATTCGGGTGGTCGTCAGGAATCGATTGAGATCCAACGGTTGCACGCGAAGAACTTGGACTTTGATAAGTCTTGGCGCCTTTTTTTCATTACTTCCTTTTCTGTATCGAATTTATATTAGTGTCATAGAATTAGTAATATCTATAAAGTATACTTGGTAAAACGTACTGGGTGTGCTGGCTGATGATTGATGTTTGAGATTGATTCGGGCGGCAACCGACTACATAGGAAGCGTTGAGGCAGGTGCTGGGTGGGATTTCCCCTAATCATATACGAGCCAATATAACTGCGTGTTACAATTAATTACCCTCCATTGATGCTGCCTGACCTGCTGAGTTCCTCCAGTATTTTATGTGTGTTGCTCAAGATTTCCAGCATCTGCAGAATCTCTTGTGTTGAAGATGGGAAAATATTATCAAATAAGCTGATAATACATCATAAATCAACATTTCAAATTATCTTTACAAAATGCAAACATGTAAACAAGAACTACAATTACTTTGAAACTTTTGATTTTCTGTGCAAAGCAGTCATAAAAGTATTACAACTGCAGATCTGATTTGGTCTAAAAAAAATTGCCCTTAAGATCTTTGCATCAGCAACTTTCTGTCTATTGCAGTTTTTGACTGATAGTATTTTTACACTGTATCTTAGAAAGTTACACCCTTAGAAATGTCTTCAAATGACAGCTCATCATTGGTGATAAAAATAATGAAATTAAATATGGATTGAAGTTTTACCATGAAGTGATGATTGGGAGTTGAACGCAAACAACAGGAATTCTGCAGATGCTGGAAATTCAAGCAACATACATCAAAGTTGCTGGTGAACGCAGCAGGCCAAGCAGCATCTATAGGAAGAGGCGCAGTCGACGTTTCAGGCCGAGACCTGGGAGTTGAAGGTAGTTTTGTGATATTTTTCACATATTATCAAGCTTCCAAGACACCAACATTAAGAGGGCCTTTGCTAAGTTATTGGTATAAGGAAGGACAAATAATTCTACCAATATGTAATTACAGTGATAAGTAGTTCTGTTAGATCATCATAATGACCTTTAAAGTATTCACATTTACATAAAACACAGCATTGTAGAACCCATTTTGTAGATGGTGAATATTTGGTAACATTGATTGAATGTTTTGAATTGAAACCATCTGGTGCATCTGAAAAAAAATCTAGTTAATTTTGTATGCAATGTGAAGGAAGTTCCTTTCATTTCTGATTGAAAACAAGACAGTGGCACTCTGCTGAACCCTTTAGTTCATTCTCCTGTCTGGATTTATTGATTTAAGAGTGCACAATTTTTTCTTGTATTTTTTTCTTCTCAATGTCATAATCAATGAGGAGTATAGTTCCTGCCACCTCATTCCTCACGTGAAAATATGTCCTTTGGACTCTAGTTTAAAAATATTTGTAGATTGTGAAAATTAAAGACATGAGAATAGTATTTAAAAAGACTAGGTGCAGAAAATAAAATGTTGAGGTAATACCTGCTTATCAGATGACAAATGCTTTCTCAGGTTCAGTAATGATACCATGGCTTAAAGTTAACCTCTATCTTTTTGTTTGTAATTGCTTTTCTTTATCACTGCTGAATGTTGTTTTTTGTTGCATGTTACGCAAACACACCACCCCAAATTCCATGCAGCCCTGATGAAGGGTCTCAGCCCAAAATATCAACTGTTTATTCCTATCCATAGATGCAGTCTGATCTGCTAAGCTCCTCCAGCACATTATGTGTATTGCTGTAGATTTCCAGCATCTGCAGTACACCTTGTGTCTATTCTTATTATTTTTCTGATATGCATCAGTGACCTGGAGATGTGGGAACAAGGAACAATTTTCAACATTTGGAAATATCGTGAAGTGAGAAAGGTCGTAATAGATTGCATAAGCTGGTGAATGCCAAGTACATGAAAAACTGAATTCATTGCATACAAAATGACTGCAATGTTACATTTTGGTAAACAGCAGAAGATAAAATATAAGTAAAAATGCACAAACTCACAAGAGTTCAAGATCTGTGAAAATCTTTGAAAGTGGAAGGACATGTTAATCAAGCAATTAATGAAACACACAGGACGTACAATTTTATAAATAATATACTCAGTAAGTTCTACTTACTGCCCATTACACCAGCTGGCATTTAGGGCAGCAATGAAGGTCCTCCATCCGTCCATCCTTGGCCGCTCAGATGTAGAAGGATACTTCATTGTTGTTTCCATAACTATTTTGTTTTATCAGTCAGAGTTGTTAGCCCTGAGCTGAACCCCCAAACCTGAAGAACCGGTGGACCACTCTTAGTCTGTCCTTTCACTTGCTTGGCATGGGTGATTCTACCAAGTGACAGCCAACATAGCTCTCTGGGATATTGAGGCATGCACTCCTTCAAACCACAGCAAGGTTGTAGTCATCTTGGAGGCCAGTAAGTAATGTTCAATCTAATTAGGACACCAGGGTACAATCTATTGAGTTGTCCCAATTCAAGGCACTACATTTTAAGGCTAAAATGAAAATTTTGAAGATTTTGCAAAAGGCATTTACTAGAATGTTGGTGATGGTTGTCACTAACCTCAAAGATGGCCTCTGTTTCTCTTCACATGCCACTTGCTCTGGTGTGTACGTCCATCATTTTGTGTTTTTATTTCAGGTTTCCAGTATCTTTCAATCTTTCATTTACTGGGAAAGTTCCAATAATGAGGGATTATAATCATGTTTTTTTTTCCATTTAGAGCAGAGAAGATTGACAACGGAGTTCGGATGTCTGTGTAATCACAACAAATTTAGAATACAAGATAAACAATTCAGTGACTTGGCCCTCCATTGGTTGAGGTTGACCATTGTGTCCCAGTTGTCTACGTGATCTACAAACTAGTATGCTGCCTAGGAGAGCAAGCTGTTGTCCATGTAGCAGGCTCCCCCGGTCCACACAGCTGATGAATCCAAAACAATGGCAAAGACCAATACAGTTTGGCACCGGTTTGGATTTGCAGGAGTTGCCAGCCAGCATTGATCTCAAAATAGGACTGCCTTATGGGCTTCGGCTCCAGATTTCTCCTCAGGGCTTAATCCCCGTGAGTGGGTATAGCTGCAAGTAAGCACAGTTTTGAGATCAGCATTTTTCTTCTCCTAAATAAGCTGCCAACCATAGTTGACAAGCCCAATCTAGCTGAAGCAACTAGTTTTAAGGAACCACTAATCTACTTTTGCCCCTTCTCCTGTCAACAGAAATGGTTCCACCAGGCTTAGTAGTTAAGCCACACATGAAAGCCAGGTGTTGGTCTTAGTTGTCAAGAGGCTATCTGAGAGGCATGTCACTGGGAGTATTTAGTGGGTAGTGGGAGCTTATCCCTACTACCACCCCTGGCTATAATAAACTGAAGGAACCTCCAGAGGCTGATGTGCTGATAACCATATCAAATGAACTTATGATGAGGCAGTTCAAGGAAGAACATTCTCGTACAGTGAATGCATTGGATTTAGGATGGACAATGTGGTAAATAATGGAAACAGATTCAATGGGAGCTTCAAATTAAATTGGATAAATACTTAAAAGAAGAAAAGCTGCAGAGATGTGGGCAAACAGCCAGATGTGGGTCTTATTTGGTTGACCTTTTGATATAAAAATGATGTGCTAAAAGAGTTCCAAGCTGTATTATTCTCTGTTCATAGAGAAATCTACCCAGCCCCCTCTGAAAACTCCACAGTGCGTGCTCTCTAGCAACTTGTTTTTGTCTCCTTCTGCCCAAGTACATTGTCGCTTGGTGCTTGCACTCTGCTTCTGATCCATGCGAAGTTTTCCACCTCAGCTAGGAACAGGGATTAGGAATACGTTGATCTTCACAGTTTTTTACGATACCAGAGGAACACTGTTTATTTTCTGTGCCATTGGGAAAGCAACTTAAAAATAGTTTTATTGAAGTATCATTTTGCTCAGGCAAATGATTGTTTTCTTTAGCTTTCAGTTCTTTGAATTGACTCTAAACAGGCTGCCAAGGAATACATGTCATGGTAAAAATTTTCCAACTGTGCATTCCCAGTAAAGAGCCCGCCCATTGAGAATGCAATACCAGGAAAATTAAAGAAAATGACTCAGTCCAAAAGAGGCACTCTATTATTATACGTGATGAGAAAACGTTAATTATTTTCTCTTTTAAATTCTACTTTTCAATCCTACAGTACTGATTAATTCATCAATGGTTTAACTTCATATCCTTAAGTGTTTTTGAGGTCAACAGTTCCTCAGCAATAGTTCTGTAAAGAACATATGGGAAAGTTTATCAACTGAAAATCTCATCTAGTCAATATTTATTGCTTATTTATTTATTATTATTAGTTTGTATTCACACAGTTTGTTGTCTTTTGTACATTGGTTGTTTGTTCATCCTGCTGGGTGCAGTCTTTCATTGATTCTATTGTGTTTCTTGGATATACTGTGTATGCCTGCAAGGAAACAAATCTCAGGGTTGTATATGGTAACATTTATGTAATTTGATAATAAATTTACTTTGAACTTTTGAACTGTGATTAACACTCATCAGTTGCATTTGATTTGGACTTTAAATAGAACTATTTACTATTAAGGACAGCAGTTGTTAAAGTTAAGTGGATTTCAACATTATAGTTCAAGGTGGTTGTTGAAAATAGTTTTATTTTAATTTGATACACCATAAAAAGAGGATGTGGTGACAAAAATAGAAAAGCTTCCATAAATAAACATGTACAATTAGTGGCTACTTTATTAAGTAGCTCCTGTACCTAATAAAGTGGCCAGTGAGTATGTTCATGGTCTTCTGCTGCTGTAGCCCATCCACTTCAAGGTTTGATGCGTTGTGCCTTCTGAGATGCTCATCTGCATGCCACTGATGTAACGCATGGTTATTTGAATTACTGCTGCTTTCCTGCCAGCTTTAATGAGCAGGTGTACAGGTGTACCTAATGGTCACTGAGAGCACGTCAGTGTTTACTAGTCATATAATGTAGATGGTGTGGAGGGATGCTTGAAATCAGGCTGCAAATTTCACTTATCACCACACCAAATGTTTTTCAGATTTACTTCTATAGGACAGAGCACAAGCCCTCTCCAGTTTACAAAGGCCTGATTTAAGTACAGGCTGTATATACAAATGAGTGTTTGGGAAACTGGCAGTATGGACTTGCTGGATACGAAGCTGCAGGCACCTTCGACTGTCTGGGAACTTTGATTGTGACAGTTAAGGAGAAGGGATGTGGTGAGACAAGAGCTCAAGGAGATTGGTGAGTCGAGGGGGTTGGTGAACCAGCAGCTGTCTCCACCAACACCTCCCCCCCCCACCTTCGTCTCTCAGTTGGGCTTTATCATTTTTTTCTTCCCGCCTCCATCCACTTGTCTTTGTCTCCCAACTACACACCTCCCCTCTCTTCCTTAGCACGACCTGCCCGTCATCCTTCATCTCTCCTCAATCCACCAATCACCTCGGTCTCCTGTCTCACCACTCCTTCTTCCCTCCTCTTCCTGGCTATTTCCCCTCTCCACTCTCAGACATGATGCAGAGTTTTGACCCTAAATGTTGACAATTCCTTCTACCCCACAGATACAGCTTGATCTGCTGAGTTCCTCCAGTAGTTTGTCTATTGCTCCAGATCCCAGCATCTGTAGTCTCTTGAGACGTTGGAATGGACCCTTGTTGATTTTGTAGTACAGTACTGTGCAAAAGTCATAAGCACATATATATTCCTAGGGTGCGTAAAACTTTTGCACAGTACTATATTTGTCAATGTGGAGCAGAGAGCGAGTTTGTAAATCTGGCAGGAGCAAAGGATGTTGGGAATAGTGAGGGTGGAGCACCGCAGAAGCATGTGGGACAGGTAGCAGAGAGGACAGCCAGGTGCGGGGGTGGTGTGGGTGCAGACACACACGGCCTAGAAACATCAGGCAAGGTAATTTGATTCCAAACAATTGGTTTGTTGATCATTACAGAATGTCCCTCTGGTGTTTTGCACTCCCTCCTCTCTCCCTTCTCCTTTTCCCAACCATGATTCCCCTCTCCCTGCCCCCTTCCCACTCTCAGTCCACAATAGAGACCCATATCAGAATCAGATTTATCATCACTCACATACAGAGTCATTGAGTCAGAGAAAAGTACAGCACAGAAACAGGTCCTTCTTCCCGTCTAATCTGTGCTGAACCATTTAAATTGCCTACTCCCATCGACCGGCACCCAGACCACAGCCCTCCATTCCCCTACCATCCATGTACCTATCCAAACTTCTCTTATAGTTTGAAATTGAGGTCACATGCATCATTTGCTCTGGCAGCTCGTTCCACACTCTCATGACCCTCTGAGTGAAGACGTTTCTCCTCATGTTTCCCTCAAATTTTTCACCTTTCACCCTTAACCCATGACTCTAGTTGTAGTCTCATCCAAACTCAGTGGTAAAAGCCTGTTTTTTTCTATACCCCTCATAATTTTGTATGCCTTTATCAAATCTCCTCTCAATCTTCTAAGTTCCAAGGAATAAAGTCCTATGCTATTCAATCTCTTCAGACCCTGAGGATTTATCCACCCTAATTTGCCTCAAGACAGCAAACACCCCCCATCTGTAATCTGTATAGGGTCCATGAAGTTGAAGCCACTTTGCCTCTCTTCTTTATACTCTGTGTCCATCCCCTGAGTAAATACAGATGCAAAAAATTCATTTAAGATCTCTCCCATCTCTTTTGGCTCCACGCATTGATTAACATTCTGATCTTCCAGAAGACTAATTTTATCTTTTGCTCTTAATATATCTGTCAAATCCCTTGGAGTTCTCCTTCACCTTGTCTACTAGGGCAATCTCATGCATTCTTTTAGCTCTACTGATAGCTTATTTAAATGTTCTCTTGCATTACTTACACTCCACAAGCACCTCATTTATTTCTACCTGCCTATACTTGCTACGCACCTTTTTTTTTCTTAACCAGGGCCTCAATATCTCTTAAAATCCAATGTTCCCTATGCCTATAATCTTTATCTTTCATTCTGACAGCCACAAACAAGCTTTGTACTCTCAAAATTTCACTTCTGAAGACCTCCCACTTACTATGTACACTTTGCCAGAAAACAGCCGTCTCAATCCGCACTTGCCAGATCCTTTCTCATACCATTAAAATTGGCCTTTCTCAAACTTAGAACCTCACCCTCCGGACCAGACCTATCCTTTGCCATATTTACTTTGAAACTAATGGCATTGTGATCCTAGGATGCAAAGTGTTCTCCTATATAAACTCCTGTCACCCCTGCCCTGTTTCATACCCTAATAGCAGATCAAGTATTGCACACTCTCTCATTGGGATTTCTATGTACTGATTAAGGAAACTTACCTGAATACATTTGCCAAACTCTATACCATCTAGTCCTTTTATAACATGGAGAGTTAAAATCACCTACTATAACACCTTATGTTTCTTGCAACAGTCTGCGATCTTGCCACAAATTTGCTCCTCTAAATCCCTCAAGACTGTTGAGTAGTCTTTAATATAGTTCTCATTAACATGGTCATACCTTTCTTATTACTCAGTTCCACCCATGATGCCTCACTAGACGAGTTCTTCAGTCTATCCTGACTGAGCACAGCCTTGATATTTTCCTCGACTAGTATCACCATCCCTCCTCCTTTAATCCCTTCCGCTCTGTTACGTCCAAGACAACAGAACCCGGGAATATTGAGCTGCAAGTCCTGCCCCTCTCACTAATGGCTCCGATATCTTAATTCCAGGTGTTGATATATCTCCTGAGCCCATCTGCCTTTCCTATGATACTTCTTGCTTTGAAATATACACAGCTCAGGACATTAGTCACACCATGCTCAACCTTTTGATTCCTGACTTCATCTGAGGCCTTAACAGCATCTGCCTCCACTAACTGTTCTGTCACTCTGGTTCCCATCCCCCTGCATATCTAGTTTAAACTCCCTTTGTGCAGCACTACCATATTCATCTCATTTGCATATGTCATAATTTTTTTAATGGTACAGTACAATACATAAAATTACCATGGCGCTGTGCAAAAGTCTTAGGATCCCTAGCTATATATATGTAGCCCCGCTGGCCACCCTCAGAGTTGCTCGGCTCGCTGTCGTCTAGGGAAACAGCCCTCGACCCCACCAAACTGGGTAATTAGTTTGTGTGGATGCTGTGTGATGTACCCCACCCTGCCCAAATAACAGACAATACACCAGATATGATTAAATGATTTACAGTTTATAGATATTACTGGAACTATATAATTAATAGAGAATAAAATATAAAAGGAAAATAAAAGGCACCACACTTATCAAAGTTCAATCTCTTCGTGCACAAAAAAGTTGGAGCTCAAGACCCTTCTTCTTCTTCCTTCGACCCCTCGGATCACCTCGACCGGCCGCCTGGGACCAACAACGGTGGTCGACTAGACGCTCTACACGAGTCCGTCTCCGTCTCCTCTCCTCGCCGAACACCCTCCTCGGGGTCCGACCCCGTTAGCGGACATCACAGCACCTGGTTCATCCTCTGTCCCTCTCTCCCGCCTTCTGTCCCAAAACCCCGCGCATACAATATCTTATAGATATACCAAAAATATAACAACTATCCCAATTGGTTCATAACACCTTATCAGTGATGTGATTCAACAAACTGCTAGTGGGAGGGCTTTCTCAGCATTTAACATAACGCAGCAGCATTCCTAAGTATAACATAACAAAGAAGCCACTTTAATTAGCCTCCGGAGTAACATAAAAGATGAAACCCCCTTACGTATATGTGCCTAAGGCTTTTGTACAGTACTGTATAAGAATATAATAAGATTAGCAGAAACCTGTCCTGGCTTTAAAGAGAAAACAGGGAGATAATTCAATGGATGTCAGATGTAATGCTGTTGTGGGTCAAAACCAATTTGAGTGGTAGACAGTGTTGGTGAACTAACATCTTCAGCAAGAAACACAAAATTCTGGAGGAATTCAGCAGGTCAGGCAGCATCCCTGGAGGGGAATAAAGTGTCGACACTTCGGGCAGAGACCCTTCATCTGGTCAGGTTGGTGCCAGTTTCTGTTTAAGTTTCGTGTTTGCTCTGCTGAAGGTTGCCTAGTGGTAAGTCGTATAAATGTGAGGAAATCAACCAATCAATCAGAGATTGTCCATTTAACATTGACTGCCTGTACAGGAACTCAAAGCTCAAAGTAAATTTACTATCAAAGTACATATATGTCACCATACTCAACCCTGAGATTAACTTCCTTGTAGGGATACTCAATAAATCCAATAACCATAATAGAATCAATAAAAGACTGCACCTACAGGGTGGACAACCAGTGTGCAAAAGACAACAAGCTGCAAATGCAAAAGTCTTGGTCTTGCTGACATTGAGTAAGAGGTTGTTGTTCTAGCACCACTCAGCCAGATTTTCATTCTCCCTCTTATATGCTGATTGATCATCACCTTCAATCCAGTTCATGTCATGTTAAATATGACATTGGAGCTGTACTTAACTACACAGTCATGAGTGCAAAGTGAATGGAGCGAATTATGCTTAACAGCTGGTCCATTATAAAAAGTAGTAGTAGTACAGGCTGGGAGACCGTTTCACTGAACACCTATGCTCTGTCCGCCAGAGAAAGCAGGATCTCCCAGTGGCCACACATTTTAATTCCATGTCCCATTCCCATTCTGATATGTCTATCCACGACCTCCTCTACTGTCAAGATGAAGCCACACTCAGGTTGGAGGAGTACCTTATATTCCGTCTGGGTAGCCTCCAACCTGATAGCATGAACATTGACTTCTCTAAGATCCATTAATGCCCTCCTCCCCTTCTTACCCCATCCCTTATTTATTTATTTACTATTTTTTATTTTTTCCCTTTTTTTCCTCTCCCTCTGTCCCTCTCACTATAACTCCTTGCCTGATCTCCATCTTCCTCTGGGCTCCCCTCCCCCTTTCTTTCTCCCTAGGCCTCCTGTCCCATGATCCTCACCCTTCACCAGCCTTGTATCCCTTTTGCCAATCACCTGTCCAGCTCTTGGCTCCATCCCTCCCTCTCCTGTCTTCTCCTATCATTTTGGATCTCCCCCTCCCCCTCCCACTTTCAAATCTCTTACTATCTCTTCCTTCAGTTAGTCCTGAGGAAGGGTCTCGGCCCAAAACGTTGACAGTACCTCTTCCAATAGATGCTGCCTGGCCTGCTGTGTTCCACTGGCATTGTGTGTGTGTTGGTAGTACAATTCTCTTTTATTTTATGATTCGAGTATTTTCTCCCCTGAGAAAACAAAGATAAAGTCACGAAGTGTAAATTTATGTTTTGGAGAACCCAAATATAAAAATTGATTTTTACTTTTCTTACTCACTAGGACTAACATAGCTAACACTATTTCCCATATAAATTATCTCGTGTATTTTTTTTTCCAATTGAGGAGGAGGGAAAGACTAGAACCAAGAAACATTAATGCTAGTAGCTGCCCAGCGTGAAACTTCAATAATTTGTACTCAACAACCATTCCTTCACTGAAATAAAAAATGAATGTTGTTAAATTACCTGCCACTTAACAAGATGACATTTGTTGTTCCAGTCCTCAGCAAACCCAAATACCCTCCACCTCAATAGTGAAGATTTTCATATTTGCCAAGAAACATCTCAAGGCTGTAAATTCTCTTATTGAAATTTGCATATATTTTGGCACAAAATCTGCCTAGCAGAAAAAACCAGGACATCAGTAAAAATTCATATCAGAGAATCCAGTTAAGAGTAAATTTAGAATTTTAGCTTAGTCATAGAATCATAGAAACAGGCCCAATCTAGTCCATGCCAAAATCCATTTAAACTGCCTATTCCCAATGACCTGCACTGGCTCCATAGCCCTCCATATCCCTACTATCCATGTACCTATCCAAACTGCTGTTGAACATTGAAATTGAGCTTGCATGGACCACTTGTGCTGGTAGCTCATTCCACACTCACACAACCCTCTGAGTGAAGAAGTTTCCCCTCATGTTCCCCTTAAACTTCTCACCTTTCACCCTTAACCCATCACCTCTAGTTCTAGTCTCACCCCACCTCAGAAGGAAAAAGCCTGTTTGCATTTACCCTATCTATAACCCTCATAATTTTGTATATCTCTATCAAATCTCCTCTCAATCTTCCATGTTCTAAAGAATATAGTCCTAACCTATTCAATTTTTCCCTATAACTCAGGTTCTCCAGGCCCACAATATACTTGTAGATTTTCTCTGTACTCTTTCAATTTTATTTACATCTTTCCTGCAGGTAGGTGACCAAAACTGCACACAATACTCCCAATTAGGCCTCACCAACGTCTTATAAAACTTCACCAAAACATCCCATCATCTGTAACCAATACAGTGACTTATGAAGTCCAATGTGCCAAAAGCTTTCTTTCCAACCCTATCTACCTGTGTTGCCACTGTCAAAGAATTATGTACCTGTATTCCCAGATCTCTTTGTTCTACTACACTCCTCAGTGCCCTTCTATTCACTGTGTAAGACCTACCCTGGCTGGTCATACTGAAGAGCAAAACCTCACACTTGTCTGCATTAAATTCCATCTACTATTTTTCAGCCCATTTTTCCAATTGATGCAGATCCCTCTGCAAGCCACGATAGCCTTCCTCACTGCTCACTACACCCCCAATCTTGGTATCATCCACAAATTTGCTGATCCGGTTAACCACATAATCATCCATGATCATTGATATAGGTGATAAACAACAAAGGACCCAGCACCAATCCCTGTGGCACACCACAAGTCAGAGATGCAGCCCTCTACTACCACTCTCTGGCTTGTTCCACAAAGCCAATATGTAAACCAATTTACTATCTCATGCAGAATGCTGAGCCACTGAACCTTCTCAAACAGTCTCCCACGCCGGACCTTGTCAACTGCCTTAGTCCACGTAGAAAACATCCACTACCTTGCCTTTATCCACTTTTCTGGTAATTTCTTTGAAAAAGTTTATAAAATTGATTAACCGTGACTATCACGCATGAAGTTATGCTGACTATCCTTAATCAGTTCATGTCTATCTAAGTTCTGATATACAGTATCTGGTCCCTAAGGATACCTTCCAATTGCTTTCCCACAAATGATGTCAGACTCGTTTAGAGCCTTTTTTTTAAACTGTGGGAGAACTTTGGCTTTCCTCCAATCCTCCGGTACCTCTCCTATTGCTAAGGATGTTTTAAATATCTCTGCTAAGGCCCTGGCAATTTCTGCATTCGCACTTGTAGGGTTTGAGGGAACACCTTGTCAGGCCCTGGGGATTTATCCACCCTGATTTGCTTCAGGACAGCAAACACCTCCTCCTCTGCAATCTGTACAGAGTCTATGAAGTCAATGGCACTTTGCTTTACTTCTATAGACTCCTTGTCTCTCTCCCAAGTAAATACAGATGCAAAGAATGCATTTAAGATCATGTGTTTGTATAAACACGTCTTTGCTTACATGGGATATAAACAGCATGGAGTCTAGTGTCTACCTAGCAAAAACAAAACTTGAGTGGGCAATATGGAGAAATAGAGGGGTGAAGGGGTGCTCTTTTGTTTTAAGTCCATAAGAGGGTGACTAAACAGTTAACCCACTACCTCAGGTGTTTCCAACCTTAATCATGCCACGGACCATGACTAATAACCCCAGGAGACCACAGGATGGGAACCACTGCACTACCTCCAACCACTGCTAAGTGCCAGATCTTCGTTTCCTCAAATTTTGAAGTGTTGGGGGCTGTTTGTGTAATTTTTCACTGATTCTACTGTAATATTGTTAAACTGTGAATGCCTGCAAGAATATGAATCTCATGGCAGAGTAAGGTGACATATATGCACTGATATAAATTTACTTTGACCTTTGACACCAGAATTAGGGAAACTGCTTTTTCTCTACCGTGTTTCATTCTTGAGTACTGTAGTTAGTTATAAGGAAAGGGTGCAGAGACTAGAACTTTATTCCCTGGAATGTAGGAGATTAGAAACCATAGAAAAACTACAGCACAGAAACAGGCCTTTTGGCCCTTCTAGGCTGTGCCAAACCATTTTCTGTGAAGTCCCACTGACCTGCACACGGACCATATCCCTCCATACACCTCCCATCCATATATCTGTCCAATTTATTCTTAAATGTTAAAAAAGAACCCACATTTACCACCTCGTCTGGCAGCTCATTCCACATTCCCATCATTCTCTGTGTGAAGAAGCCCCCCCCCCAATGTTCCCTTTAAACTTTTCCCCCTTCACCCTTAACCCATGTCCTCTCGTTTTTTTCTCCCCTTGCCTCAGTGGAAAAAGCCTGCTTGCATTCACTCTATCTATGCCCATCATAATTTTATATACCTCTATCAAATCTCCCCTCATTCTTCTATGCTCCAGGGAATAAAATCCTAACCTATTCAACCTTTCTCTGTAACTGAGTTTCTCAAGTCCCGGCAACATCCTTGTAACCTTCTCTGCACTCTTTCAACCTTATTAATATCCTTCCTGTAAATTGGTGGCCAAAACTGAACACAATACTCCAGATTCGGCCTCTCCAATGGCTTGTACAACCTCACCATAACATTCCAGCTCTTATACTCAATACTTTGATTAATAAAGGCCAATGTACCAAAAGCTCTCTTTATGACCCTATCTACCTGTGACGCCACTTTTAGGGAATTTTGTATCTGTATTCCCAGATCCCTCTGTTCCACTGCACTCCTCAGTGCCTTACCATTTACCCTGTATGTTCTGCCTTGGTTTGTCCTTCCAAAGTGCAATACCTCATACTTGTCTGCATTAAACCAACTGTCATTTTTCAGCCCATTTTTCCAGCTGGTCCAAGTCCCTCTGCAGGCTTTGAAAACCTTCCTCACTGTCCACTACACCTCCAACCTTCGTATCATCAGCAAATTTGCTGATCCAATTTACCACATTATCATCCAGATCATTGATATAGATGACAAATAACAATGGACCCAGCACTGATCCCTGTGGCACACCACTAGTCACAGGCCTCCACTCTGAGAAGCAATCCTCTACTACCACTCTTCAGCTTCTTCCATTGAGCCAATGTCTAATCCAATTTACCACCTCTCCATGTATACCTAGCGACTGAATCTTCCTAACTAACCTCCCATGCAGGACCTTGTCAAAGGCCTTACTGAAGTCCATGTAGACAACATCCACTGCCTTCCCTTCATCCACTTTCCTGGTAACCTCCTCGAAAAACTCCAATGGATTCCTCAAACATGACCTACCATGCACAAAGCCATGTTGACTCTTCCTAATAAGTCCCTGTTTATCCAAATGCTTGTAGATTCTGTCTCTTAGTACTCCCTCCAATAACTTACCCACTACCAACATCAAATTTACCGGCTTATAATTTCCCAGATTACTTTTCGATCTTTTTTTAAACAACGGAACAACATGAGCCATTCTCCAATCCTCCGGCACCTCACCCGTAGACACCGACATTTTAAGTATATCTGCCAAGGCCCCTGCAATTTCAACACTAGTCTCCTTCAAGGTCGGAGGGAATACACTGTCAGGTCCTGGGGATTTATCCACTTTAATTTGCCTCAAGATAGCAAGCACCTCCTCCTTTTCAATCTGTACAGTTTCCATGATCTCACTACTTGTTTCCCTTAATTCCATAGACCTCATGCCAGTTTCCTTAGTAAATACAAAGGCAAAAAACCCATTTAAGATCTCCCCCATTTCTTTTGGTTCCACACATAGCCAACCACTCTGATCTTCAAGAGGACCAATTTTATCACTTACAATTCTTTTACTCTTAATATACCTGTAAAAGCTCTTTGGATTTTCCTTCACTTTGACTGCCAAGGCAACCTGATGTCTTCTTTTCGCCCTCCTGATTTCCTTCTTAAGAATTTTCTTGCACTTTTTATACTCCTCAAGCACCTTATTTACTCCGTTTCCTATACATGTCATACAACTCTCTCTTCTTCCTTATCAGAGTTGCAGTATCCCTTGAGAACCAAGGTTCCTTATTCCTATTCACTTTGCCTTTAATCCTGACAGGAACGTACAAGCTCTGCACTCTCAAAATTTCTCCTTTGAAGGCTTCCCACTTACCGATCACATCCTTGCCAGAGAACAACCTGTCCCAATCCATGCTTTTTAGATCCTTTCTCATTTCTTCAAATTTGGCCGCCTTCTAGTTTAGAACCTCAACCCTAGGACCAGATCTATCTTTATCCATGATCAAATTGAAACTAATGGTGTTATGATCACTGGAACCAAAGTGTTCCCCTACACATACTTCCGCCACTTGTCCTAATTCGTTTCCTAATAGGAGATCTAATATTGCATCCTCTCTAGTTGAGGGAGGACGATAAACGTAAATGAAAACATGAGGGGCATAGGAAGGGTGAAAGCACAGTCTTTTTCCCAGGAAAGCAATACTAAAATATACCCAAAGAAAAATGGGTATATGTTTAAGATCAGAGGCCAGAGGCTTAAAAGGGACATCAGGGGCAGCTTCTTCATGCAAAGGGTGGTGTGTATTTGGAATGAGATAGTTAAGACAGGCCCATTAGCAACATTTAAAATCCATCTAGGTAAGTACATGGATAAGAAAGGTTTAGATGGCTATGGGCTAAATGCAGACCAGATGAGACTAGCTTGCAGTCTGCATGGACAAATTGGGCTGAACTACTAACTTTTTTTAAACACTGTGTGACTATGAGATCTCCGGTTTAATCTAGAACTGCAAAACTCTAAAAACAATTTACAGCTTAATTGTTGAATCATAACTATGAACATATATTAATAACCAAAGATTACTTCATTGAAGTAAGGCTACTGTGATTTTGATTTGGTATGATGCAGTATACCACAGTTGGAAAGGGTAGGAAAAAGGCCAAGAGGTGGAATACAGTTGGGTATGTGGAATAATATAAATGGGGTAGAATTGGAATGTCTAAAAAGACAAACTAAATACAAGATTCTATAGATGACTAATGATAAGGGAACAACGGGGGACAGAGGAAAAGGTGTTCACCTTCACAACAGACTAGACTGGAAAACCAGCACCAAGGCTATTTACAAGAAGGAGATGAGCAGACTATTTTCTAAGGAAGATGAGGTCCTCCAATGTGTACAGCAGGATGTTGGAGATTTTTTACCAGTCTGTTGTAGCGAGTGCCCTCTTCTTTCAAAAAGGATCCATCCATCCTTGGCTACAACCTGGAGTCTATTGAGTTAGTGGTGGAGAGTGTGTCACTAAACAAACTGTTATCCATTATGGATAATCTGGCACATCCTTTCCATGACCTACTGAATATGCAGCGGAGCACCCTTTCAAACAGACTCAATCAGCTCTGCTGTCACAGGGATCATTATAGAGAATCTTTCCTCCTAAATGCAATAAACATATGAGACAGGAGAATACACACCATAGTACAATTGTCTCTGTTTTATTATTTCGTACATTTTTATTGCAAATTATTGCACATTGGTCAATTATTATTGTGCATGTTATCATTCTGTACTTTATTATTAGTTAAGTCTGCACACTGCTAAAGTGTGCTTTTAAATGTTGCTGCTATAATGAAAGAATTTCCCACTCGAGATCAATAAAGTACTTATTAATATTATATATTAAATTTTGTAGACTGCAGAACAGCCCACAGGTACAACACAAGTCAAAAATTAAATAAAGACAAAAAGAAACTGAAAACATCAAGGAATGTTAAATTAGCAAAATATTTCACAAACACATAAATAATAAAGTAAGAACAAATTGGTTGCAACAGGGAGATGCAGAAATACTAAGTCATTATTTTACATTAGTATTCGCCAGGGAGATGGAGAAGGTGGACATGGCATTTGATGATGAGAATAAGTGGATTTAAACTACAAAGGGGGATTCCATTTAATAAACCAATCATACTCAGAGGATAAAACCTTTGTGGATAGATGGTTTTATGATGTAATCATTAAAAAAATCCTAAAAGAATTTAAGGAAATAGGAAATGGCTACACATATTTTATAGTTAATTATCCAAGGGTTGATAACATATAGGAAGAACAGGAAGGCGATTGTGAGATTAGTAACGTGTCATGACAACAAACTTTCCCTAAATGTCAGTAAAAGAACTTTCATTGACTTCAGTGCACTTGCCCCTGTCTATACCAATGATGTTGAGGTTAAGATGGTTGAGAGCTTCAGGTTCCAAGGAGTGTACATCACCAATACCTTGTCCTAGTCCAACCACGTAGATGTCATGGCCAGGAGAGCTCACAAACTCCTTTACTTCCTCAGAAGGCTAAAGAATTTTGGAATGGCTCATCAATCCTTACTAATTTTTATTGAACCACCAGAGAAAGCATACTGTCTGGGTGCCTAGCATCTTGGTATGGCAACTGCTCTGTACCTGACAAGAAGAAACTTGGGAGTTGTCTCTACGACACAGTACATCACAGAAACCAGGTTCCTCTCCATACTGCCTGTCTATGCTTCTTGCTGCCTCAGTAAAGCAGCCAGCATAATCAAGATTCTACACCTTCTGGAAATTCATCTCCTCTCCTCCTTTAGGTAGCAGATAATAAAAAAAACTTGAACACTCATTTTATCAGGCTCACAGACAGCTTCTAATCCACTGTTATATGACATTAAATTGTTCCTTAGTATGATGAGATGGACTCTTCACCTCTGTGTAAATCTGTATGAATAGTATTCAAGACAAGCTTTTCATTGTACCTCAGTACATATGCCAATAATATACCAACTACTATCCGACATAATAACTATATATGAGAGGTAGAACCATGCCCTGGAAATTATAGATTCATCAGCTTAACATGGGTGGGAGGAAGATATTGGAAACCCGACTACAGAATAAAAAATTTGGACACAAATAACATAATAATCAATTGTTAGCATGAATTTCAAAGGAAATGTTCCTTTGAGTGGGCACATGGAATTTAACTCTGGTAGGAGCCAAAGTAATACATGTTGGGAAATTAGTCCAGGCCAGACATACATAGTGAATGAGAAGGTTTTTGAAGACTGTTGTCCAATGGAGAATAAAAATAGCAAAGCAGTAGAGAGGTGGTGATAAAGGTGAAACATATTTGCCTTCACCAACTCCAGTATTGATGGAATGGCACAGTGCAGTTGTACTATTTGTTAATTAGACCACTTTTGGAATATTATGTACAGCTTTGATTGCTATGCTATTGGAAGATGTGATCCAATGATGTGGGTGTAGAAAAGATGCAGCAGGAGGTGCCCTGTACTGGAGGGTTTGATTTATAAGGCTATTAGCTAGGCTAGGATTATTTTCCTTGGAGCAAAGAAGGCAGAGGGGCAGGAGAGTCTAGCTAAAGGGCATGTGATTAAGATGAGACTACAAAGATTTAAAGTGGACCTGAGGAACAATTATTTTCATATAGAGCCTTGTGGATGCATAGCAGCAGCTGCCAGAGGAAGTGGTAGAGGTATATGCATTTGGAATGTTTGAAACATTTTGGACAGGTATATGGATAGGAAAGGTTTAGCAAGAGAAGGACCAAATGCTGTCAAATGGGATGAGATCAGGTTGGTATCTTGATTGTGCTAAGTGCTGTATAACTTTATAAGAAACTTAACGACCCTGTTCAGAGAATACAGAGACAGGGTAGAAGTAATAGGATGGATTACTATCTGACTTTATTACAGGCAGCCAGTGTAGCTACTACAGTGGAAAAAGGTGCACAAAGTTTCACAATGTTTGCAATTCACAATGATAATTTAGACTTTAGTCAACACAGGAAAAAGGCAACAGATTACAAGACTGCATTAATAAACTTAATGTGCAAGTGAGGATGGTGAGGATGAATACATGGTAGTCACAACTTAGGAACAGTTAGGGACTTTGTTGATTATTTGCAAATTACAAGCCTAGAAGGGATAGAAGAATAAGGGCATCATGCCATACCATACAGAAAGACCATTCACTCAAAGCTGTATTACTGGTAATTTACAGGGAATGATGAGAGTAAATCAAGCATAAGGATTTATTTCTGGAAGAACAGGATTTTAAAATAGGGAACTTACACTAGACCTTTCTTCAATTGTGGTTAGGAATAACTGGGCACAGTGTTGTCTCTAATGAAAAGGAAATAGAAGCAGTGTAGAAAAGATTTACAGGAATTATACTAAAAATGCAACCAGGTACATATCGGGGGGGGGGGGGTGGAATCAACCATTTGTAACATTTTTCTTCCTCAGAAGGTAGGTATATGACCTAATAAAGAATCGATAGAGTTTTGGTAGAATCACTACAGAGAACATTTCCAATAAATCAAAAGGGAATTTAGAAGAAATTTTAGTCAAAGCTGCACGAGACCAGTGGAACTTGCTAACACGAGCAATAGTGAAGCAAGCAGCCTTAAGAGAAGGTTGAACAAGCATAATAAAATTAGAAGTTAGAGGGTTATGCAGATAGATTTAAATAGAGTTAGGATCATAGAACACTACAGCACAGAAACCAGACCTTCGGCCCATCTAATCCATACCAAAGGATTGAGAAAACTCATTAATGAGGAAAGATGGGAAGGCTGCAGATGGAGCATAACGATCTTCTGATTAGACTGAATGGTTTGCTTCTGTGTTAAACCTATAATACAAATAATGAAAGAGACAAAAGTGAGGACAGGCTACATGGCATTACTGTTTATTGTTTTAAGTTTTTTTTAAACAAAAAATCATTAATTCAGAACTTCTGATTCATAACCTCTGTTTACAAATTCACTTTTCACTATTAAATTATTAAAGTGTTAGTCTAACAGCTGAATGTTATCCTTGATGTCTTTTAGATATCCATTCTGAATTTATTCACTTGGATTCTGGATGACGATTAGAAGGTATTCCTTATCTGCAATGGAAACAGAAAATTCAAACCTTAAGGGATTAGAAAAATAAAATCTTTTGTTTATTCAGCTATTCAACTTACTGCAATATTTTCTTTATTTTAAAACCCTGAACTCAAAAAAACCAAAACTCCATTGCATCAGATTACATGAGACAAACTATAGTTTTTCTTTAAATTTGTACATGGTGTTTGAGAACCCTTTTATTTTCAAAAATATACTGGATATTTATGACAAACTATATCAGGCAGACATTTAAAATTAATCAAGACTCAAAAACAGATTGTAACCTTAAATATCTGGTGATCATTTTTCTTTATCCTCTGAATCTATGTGAGTGACATTATGTACAGGTGTTCCCCGCTTTTCGAACGTTGGCTTTACGAAACCTCACTGTTATGAAAGACCTACATTAGTACCCTGTTTTCGCTTTCAGAAGGTGTTTTCACTGTTACGAAAAAAAAGCAGCGTGCGATAAAAAATTCAGCGCGCGATAAAAGGCAGCGCACGCCCCGAGCAGCCATTTGCAAGATGAGTTCGAAAGTGTCGGAAAAGCCTAAAAGAGCTCGTAAGGGTGCTACACTTAGCGTAAAACTAGACATAATTAAGCATTTCGATCGTGGTGAACGTAGTAAGGACAAAGTGAGTTTGGCTTGTGGAAGCTGACGAACACGATGTTGAAAAGATTTTGGCATCCCATGACCAAGAACTGATAGATGAAGAGCTGATGCAATTGGAAGAGGAAAGGATAACAATCGAAACCGAATGCAGTAGTGAAATGAATGTGAAGCAACTGCGTGAGATTTTTGCTGCAATGATAAGTACAACTTTAATTTTGAAAGGGTACGTAGGTTTAGGAAATATTTGCAGCATGGTTTGAGTCCTTACAAAGAACTGTGTGATAGAAAAATGCGTGAGGCTCAGCAGTCGAGCAAGCCTTCTACATCAGCCACAGCAGACGACGAACCTCGATCTTTGACATCGAGGCGGGCAGTCATAGGAGAAGTTGAGCTGCCTGCTCTAATGGAAATAGACAACAAGATGACACCCCAGTGTTCCACCACCCAGGCCGCAGACAGATACCGTACCGATTCACGGAGAATGCAGCAGTAGCCGGGAGGCACACAGCACATCTTTAAGAAAAAAGCCGAAATAAACATGCTAATTAATTAGGTGCCGCCCCACACTTAAATGTCGGCCCAGATCAAAGGCGACGCAATCGGCAATGACCTGGGCCGACAATTACGTGCCGGGCAGCACCTAATTAATTAGCATGTTTATTTGGGCTTTTTTCTTAATGACGTGCTGGATGCTCCCGGCTACCGCTGGACCCCTGCATGCTTCATGGTTCGGCATCTGTCGGAGGCCTGGAGGGTGGGGCCACCACACCAGTCAACCTGCACCGACTCAGTCTAACACACCATTATCAGTGTGCTCAGTGCTGTCCCGATTCCGGTAAGTGATACTACACTGTACGTACATTATTTCTACTTTGTATCGGCTGTGTATTTTTATGTGTTATTTGGTATGATTTGGCAGCTTCATAGCTTAAAGGTTACTGGACAGCGCTTGCACCGGGTTTTTGCCAACAGTGCTTCCGTGAGATTTTCTGCCAACAACGCTTGCGTGTGATTTTCGCTACGGAGAACAGTTCAGTAATGATTGTGGAAAACTATTTCTACTTTGTATAGGCTGTGTATTTATCATATCATATTCCTGTTTTTACTATGTGTTACTGTTATTTTAGGTTTTATGTGTTATTTGGTATGATTTGGTAGGTTATTTTTGGGTCTGCGAACGGTCACAAAATTTTCCCATATAAATAAATGGTAATTGCTTCTTCGCTTTACGACATTTCGGCTTACAAACCGTTTCATAGGAACGCTCTACCTTCGGATGGCGGGGGGAAACCTGTATTATTATATGCTTCCATAATGGATGACAGAAAAAAGAAACCAGCTTAGGAAGTACAGATTTATCATATATTATTTGTGAGACTCTTGAACCTAAATTATGGAACTCATTGCCCATCTTCCCTTGTTAGATAACTCCTTGTAGATGAAGGCAACTCGCTTCTAGTTGAGTTTTATTCATTCTAAGCTGGCTGATGAAACCAATGTGGAATTCACAGACTGTCATAACTGGGAAAGGAGATGGATCTTGATCAGAGAGTACATACTTCCTCTATCATTTGCGCTCGGTTACCATTTTCTCCTGGTGAATGGGTCATGATTCTTAATATGATCCTTAAGGTTCCTTTTCCATTTTGAGTGGTCAGAGGACAGGGATGAACACAAATCAGTGGAAATGTTACTTCTTCCAAGACAGCTTTGAGCATATATTGGGTACTTGAATTGTTTTTTCCTACCTGCTGATAGTTTGTCATGATTGTTCATAAATTAACCACAGTGATGTTGGGCTCAAAATGTGGTCAACCCATCAGTCAGCCATCACTGCAGTTCTGATGAAAGGTTGCATCTCGAAACATCGAGTTTATTTCCCTCCCTAGATGCTGCCTGGCCAGTGAGTTCCTCCAGCATTTTGTGTGTGTTGCTCAAGATTTCCAACACACTTACCCACACTCAATAGCGAGGTGTGACATGGCAGCAGGCCAGCAGATACTGACATTATCTCACTTATCTCACCAGTAAATTTGGAGTTTTGCAAAATTGCCTCTACAATGCTGCGAGTTGTCTGTTGTGATCAGTCCATGATCCAGAAGCAATAAAGATTAGACAAGTTTGAAATCTGATCTTCAAACACTTTATCTCAGATGGCCAAATACTACGCTGACATATGACGGAATGGTGAATTTCATCAATGTCTGCCTTTGTTGAGAATCAGTTCCAGAGTATGGCAAGTGGCCCACATTTTCCAGGGTCTCATTCTTGATTTTTATTCACAGACAGTGGTGTAATGCAAGGGAAGTAAGCTAGCAAAGGCTCATTACCTCAAGATGACAACTTAAAAGTTATTGAACCCACTACCCAACTCTTCTTGTTAGATAGCACCTCAAAACTAATGCTTCTGAAAGTGTATGTATGCAGTGCCTATAAAAAGTATTCAACCCTCCCAGAAGTTTTCATGTTTTATTGTTTTACAACATTGAATCACAGTGGATACAATTTTTTTTTAAACTGATCAACAGAAAAGGCTCTTTCATATGAAAGTGAAAACAGATCTCCACAAAGTAATCTAAATTAATTACATAGAAACATAGAAAATAGGTGCAGGAGTAGGCCATTCGGCCCTTCGAGCCTGCACCGCCATTCAGTATGATCATGGCTGATCATCCAAATCAGAACCCTGTACCTGCCTTCCCTCCATACCCCCTGATCCCTTTAGCCACAAGGGCCATATCTAACTCCCTCTTAAATATAGCCAATGAACTGGCCTCAACTGTTTCCTGTGGCAGAGAATTCCACGGATTCACCACTCTCTGTGTGAAGAAGTTTTTCCTAATCTCGGTCCTAAAAGGCTTCCCCTTTATCCTCAAACTGTGACCCCTCATTCTGGACTTCCCCAACATCGGGAACAATCTTCCTGCATCTAGCCTGTCCAATCCCTTTAGGATTTTATACATTTCAATCAGATCCCCCCTCAATCTTCTAAATTCCAACGAGTATAAGCCTAGTTCATCCAGTCTTTCATCATATGAAAGTCCTGCCATCCCAGGAATCAATCTGGTGAACCTTCTTTGTACTCCCTCTATGGCAAGGATGTCTTTCCTCAGATTAAGGGACCAAAACTGCACACAATACTCCAGGTGTGGTCTCACCAAGGCCTTGTACTACTGCAGTAGTACCTTCCTGCTCCTGTACTCGAATCCTCTTGCTATAAATGCCAGCATACCATTCGCCTTTTTCACCGCTTGCTGTACCTGCATGCCCACTTTCAATGACTGGTGTATAATGACACCCAGGTTTCGTTGCACCTCCCCTTTTCCTAATCGGCCACCATTCAGATAATAATCTGTTTTCCTGTTTTTGCTACCAAAGTGGATAACTTCACATTTATCCACATTAAATTGCATCTGCCATGAATTTGCCCACTCACCTACCTACCCAAGTCACCCTGCACCCTCTTAGCATCCTCCTCACAGCTAACACTGCCGCCCAGTTTCGTGTCATCTGCAAACTTGGAGATGCTGCATTTAATTCCCACATCCAAGTCATTAATATATATTGTAAACAACTGGGGTCCCAGCACTGAGCCTTGCGGTACCCCACTAGTCACTGCCTGCCATTCTGAAAAGGTCCCGTTTATTCCCACTCTTTGCTTCCTGTCTGCCAAATTACAAATATAAAGCACAAAATAATCGTTGGCATAAGTATTCACCCCCTTCAACTCAGTATTTAGCAGATGCACCTTTGGCAGCAATTACTTGAGTGACTTGAGTGTGCAGATAGGTCACCATCAGCTTTGCACATCTGGACCTGCAATTGTTTCCTATTCTTCTTTACAAAACTGCTCAAGCTCTGTCAGATTGCATGGGGATTATGAGAGAACAGCTCTTTTCACATCCAGCCACAAATTCTCCATTGGATTGAGGTTAGGACACTGACTTGGCCACTCTAGGACATAACTTTGCTGTTTAAAAGCAATTTCTGTGTAGCCTTGGGGCTACTGTCTTGCTGGAAAACAAATCTTCACCCAAGTTGCAGTTCTCTTGCAGACTGCATCAGGTTTTCCTCCAGGATTTCTCTGCATGTTGCTGCATTCATTTTACCTTCTACATTCACAACCCTTCCAGGGCTGCTGCAGTGAAGCATCCCCACAGCAAAATGCAGCCACCACTATGCTTCACGTTAGAGATGGTGTGTTTCTGATGATGTGCGATATTTGGCTTAAGCCAAACAAAGCTTTTAGTCTGATGGCCAAAAAAATCAATTTTGGTTTAATCAGATCATAGAACCTTCTTCCAGCTGACTTCAGAGTCTCCCATAAACTCTAGCCGAGATTTCATGAGTTCTCCCCGCGCCCCCCCCCCCCCAAACAGTGGCTTTTCCTTTGCCACTCTCCCATAAAGCTGTGACTGGTGAAGTACCCGGGCAACAGTTGTTGTATGTGCAGCCTCTCCCATCTCAACCACTGAAGCTTGTAACTTTGCCAGAGGTCTCTTGGTGGCTTCTCTCACTAGCTCCCTTCTTGCATGGTCACTCAGTTTTGAAAACGGCCTGCTCTCAGCAGATATACAGCTGTGCCATATTGTGTGATGATTGACTTAACTGCGGTCCAAGGGATATTCAGTGACTTGGAAATATTCTTGTATCCATCTCCTGACTTGCGCTTGTGACTTGGAAATATTCTTGTATCCATCTCCTGACTTGCGCTTTTCAATATCCTTTTAGTGGAGTTGCTTTTTGTTTTCTTGTGTCTTTATGGTGTCATTTTTGCCAGGATACTCTCTCACCAGCAGTTGGACTTTCCAGATACAGGTGTATTTTTAATACAATCAATTGAAACACCTTGACTGCACACAGGTGATCTCCATTTGACTAATTATGCAACTTCTAAAACCAATTGGCTGAACCAGTGATGATTTGGTGTGACATATTAAAGGAACTGAATGTTTATGCAATCAATTATTTTGTGTTTTATATCTATAATTAACTTAGATCACTTTGTAGAGATCTATTTCACTTTGACACAAAATAGTCTTTTTCTGTTGATCAGTGTCAAAAAAGCCAAATTAAATCCCCTGTGATTCAATGTTATAAAACAATAAAACATGAGAACTTCCAAGGGAGTGAATACTCCTTATAGGTACCGGTCATGCTTGATCTACTAATTGGAGCTTCTTTAGTAAAGTTGGGTCACATTGGTTATTGGGTGGAGGCAACCACAAGTTGAACAATTTCTCATTTGCCCTGCATACAAGCTGAATTCCAGTGGGATTGCTTGCTGGATATATATGCAACAATGTACTAAGAAACCTTACTAATTCTGAGTTAAAATAAGTAATAATAATATTCATAATGATAAACCAATTCTAATTAAAACTGAGCCGCAGGATCAGAAAGACTATTTATCCTGCTGAAGTGTCTCTGAGACGTCAGACTAGCTTTTACTTGATGGCAAAACCTGCCACCAATAAATTATAAATAAAATTAACCCTGAATAAAATTATCCTCAGTCGATGCAAGAGCTTTTTTTAAAAAAAAAATCTCTTTACTGGAAATTTCTAGCCAACTGAAAGAAAAAAGAAGCCATTTATAACACAGACTGGAATGACCACAATCCCAAAAGCAGATGATAACAGTGTAAATAAATCAAAGTTTCCATTCAAATTGATGAACCTTCAAACTTACTCAGTTTCCAGTAGATTTTTCTACTTTTCTGTTACCAACACAAAGGGTTTACTAACACTTATGAAATTGCAAGAGAAACTGCACAGATCTCTTTCTAATCATTTTGTTCTCCAGAAACCATTTATAAAGTAGAAATATTTTCAACAATTTTAAAACTGGTATTGTAAATTCTTTATTTGACTTGCTAGTTTTACAGGACTCTCTTGTCAGAAAAGAAAGATAGCAAGGCCTTTAACAGATTACTCCTGAAGCACAACCAATTCCCTATGAAGTTACAAAGAACTATTCAACATTTTTTTTATATATATATGTGACTCATCCCTTCACTTATCTGAATCTCTGTTGGGGGAAGTATCTAGGTTTTATTCTATAGAACATAGTAAACAGAATAGGACAGTAACAGGTCCTTTGGCCCATTATGTCTGTGCTGAACAGGATATAAAATTAGGCTAATTACCTCTGTTTGCATTTGGTTTATATCAGTTCATTACCAACCAGACCTGAAGAAGGGTCTCAGCCTGTAGTGTCATGTTTAATTCATTTGCATAGATTCTGCCTAACCTGCTTAATTCCTCCAACATTTTGTGTGTTACTCTGGACTTCCAGCACCTGAAGACTTTCTCGCATTTATAATTCAATAAACTTGTTTCATCAGTTATCTATGGTTTTCGGAAAATAATGGTAATTATATGAAAATTGTACAAGAGACTTAAAATGCCGAGGAAACTTGAGCTTCATTATACTGAGATGTAGTACTGGTCATTGCGGCTCTTGCTATTAATATTAAGTGCAATAACCAGTAAAATTTAAATTATGACAGACCGAAATACAATTGCCTAAGTGAAATCATTCCATTAACACATTAGCAACAGGCTGCTTAAACAAGTATGGCGATCACACTGGATTGCAAAGTTCTTTCATGATAAATAAAGAAAACAGAGTCAACAGTGGTAATTTGATAAATGGCAGGTTAATTTGGAAGCCAAGTACACAATCTTTCCATGCATAATCAAGCCCAGCGACTCATGAGTGCAGTGTTAAAGTAATAAGGAGTTATTAAGGACTTCCTTTTCACCTTAATGAAAATGCTGAAGTTATTCACATAACAAATTATAAAAATAATTATCAAGTATTAGATACAACTTTTCACAGGCTATCCATTTTCATCTGAGTTGTATCATGAGAGAATTTTTAAGCACCTATAAATAACTTCATGATACAGCACAGTGTCAAAGATTTTTATCAGACATATAACAGAAAATACTTGGCATGATTTCATCTATTTTGGTAGGGAAATTCTTCATTTTTTAAAAATATAAATGAAATCTATTTTGTCCTTTTCTTAATGTACATTTGTCATTTATGCTGAAACTGCTCCAATATCTCTTCTAAAATCATTACTGTTGAGAAATTGCTTTTAAAAGCTCTTTTGTATATACTGCATTAGGCATTTCACATGGTTCCAAACCAATCCATATCATATTTTTTCAAATTTATATTTGGAACCTTCATTGTAGAGAATCTGACTGCCAACACGATTTATTACAGCATGCTTGATGAATATTTTTAATTTATTCTGTTATTTGATCATGGAGATAAAAGTTTTATCCGACCTCTAATATTTATCTGTTCTGAACCATGCTGGGATAATGAATATAGTTTCTTGCTCATCACAGGCCGTAAAACTGTTATTATCCACAAAACAGCAATGTTCATGACCCTATCTCAAAGTGCTTTCTTGCTAATCAAGTACTTTTTAAAATGCAGTCACTGATGTAATGTGGAATGTGTAGTAGTAAACAATAGCAAAATGGCTAGTATAAGACTTTACAGTGCCAGTGATCAGGGTTTAATTCCTACTCCTGTAAGGAGTTTATACATTCTCCAAATACACTTAAAGAAGTCACAGAACATTTATGCACATTGGAACTATAGAAATAACTTGTTAGTATTTCTTAAAGCTATTTAAGTGTACATTTTCTCTATTTATATTTGTTTAAATGAATAGTCATAAAATTGGGCTAACGTTCAGCTCTTTTTTCATACGACTCATCCCTTCACTTATCTCAATCTCTGTTTGGAAAAATGTCTAGGTTTTGTTCTATAGAACATAGTAAAGAACAGGACAGCAACAGGTCCTTTGGCCCATTATGTCTGTGCCAAACATAATGTAAAATTAGGTTAATTCCATCTGTCTGCATATGGTTTAGATCTGTTTGTTACTAGCCAGACCTGAAGAAGGGTATCAGCTCATCGAGTTGCATCCAATGACAACATAGCATCCTCACAACTTACTAACCCTTCTTAGCCTTTAGAATGTGGGAACACCCAGAGGAAACCCACATGGTCATGGAGAGAACGTATAAACTCCTTACAGGACCAGGAATTAAATGCTGATCGCTAGCACTGTAAAGCATTATACTAGTGAAAGATCTGAAGGCAAATCCTTTTGAAACTTGCTCATATCCAGGCAATCAGCAAGTTTAGTTAAGGTTGGGGGCATCATCACCTGATCTTAAGTATAAATGAAAGGTAGATTTTTACATTTTTTAGGAATTTAAATTCCTAAATTCAAATTTGAATTCCTAACTGCTAAGGTAATATGTATTGCCTATCCTACTGAGGCTATGAGGAGCCATTTATAAAGTTAGCAGTGTTGTTCCGTTTGATCTAGTCTAGTAGATCAAATTGAGTCGCGTTAGTGAATATTTGGGATTTGGCAATAATCCATTTCCTTTCTGGTGTCAATGAACTAGCTACCATTGAATTCATGCTTTCTAAGTTGTTAGCCCAATTTTATGACTATTAGGTTAAACAAATATAAATAGAGAAAATGTACATTTAAATAGCTTTAAGAAATGCTAACATGTTATTTCCACAGTTCTATTGTGCATATATAGACTTAAATGTTCTTGAACTTCTTTAAGTGCATTCGGTTAAAAAATGGTTTTTTTTTAAAAAAAACCTCCTAACTCTCTACCTCCCCTCACAACTTTCCTAACCCAAAAAGACATACTGTCCTTTAATATTAAAAGCTTGGTAACGCTCCATAAATTACTAGAACCAAATTTAACTTGAGTGCACAATGTTCGAAGGCAATGGATATACAGGATGAATAGTAGAGAACCAGTCCTACACAGACAAAGTAATATTAGCACTTTCCTCAGGTTTTCACTTGGTGCCTTTAAATTGTTCGTGTTGCCAACCATCAAGAAATAAAACTTTGCTGTTAAAAATCACACATTCTTACCTGGTGCAACCATTATCTCATGCTTTTTTGATCGAACTCGTAGGAATGTCAAGTCATTCTGTGGGTCAATATCTCGGACAGTGCTTCTAGCTTTCATGGCAAGTTGATGGAATAGTCCTGCATACTGCACAGTTGTGGAGTTGTCCAAAGTTGTCCTAATTGGGATTCCTGCAAATTGCAATTATAGAAATTTATAAATTTACCTCACTTTACAGTTTTATCTTAAGATTACTTTCCCTTGGTTGTCCAAATGATTGGAAAAATATACATTTTTAAAATTAACATTTTTAGAGTAAATAAAATGTAGCATGGGTATTTGCATTGAATATAAAAAGGGCTTGCATGCAAATTTTGACAAAAATATAGAGCGTTTTCTGGAAATTGTGAATATTATTCATCTTCACTTTCTCATTAAGAATGGTCTGCTTGTTGGTTACCATCAACAAAGCTGTTCCTTTTCCATAAATTAGTTCTGATGAGAAACAAAGCTGATCTCAGCTTCTTTCATTAACTAAGTACTATCGTACTTTCTGCAGTATTAATTCAAATATGGTTATCTTTCAACCACAGCATTAAAATCAAGCACTAAAGCCAATCAAAAGGAAGAAGCTTATGTTCTGGCTTCCCATGAATATGGCAGGTCTGACAAGATTTGCATTTCTTGTACACCATTTGCTGAAAACAAGTCTTCAGATCCAGAAAGCAATTAAAAAAGTGGATAGCATAAAAGAATAACTAAGTGCTAGAAATCTGAAATATAAACATAAACTGTGGAAAGTCAAGTCCGGTAGTATTAATGAAAAAATACACAGAATTTATATTGTAGGCCTGAGACCATTTAGCAGAATTTTTAAATGTAGATAGTACATTAGCTTTCGTTGCGAAAGAATTTCTGCAGCTGTATAGGACCTTGATAAGACTCCAATTAGTTTTATGTGCAGTTTTGTTCTCGCCTCTACTTCCTCAGGAGCCTGCGAAGGTTGGGCATGTCATCAAAAACCTTGGCAAACTTGTATATTTGTGTGGTGGAAAGTGTGCTGACTGGCTACATTACGGCCTAGTATGGGAACACCGATGCCGGCTGGTGGCATAGTGGCATCAGTGCCGGACTTCGGAGCAAAGGCTCTCAAGTTCGAATCCAGCCAGCTCCCTTGTATGCTTTCCATCCGTGCTGGGTTGAGCTAGCAACTTGGCCTCGTAAAAATAAGAAAGTCTGCTAGGCAAAAATGCCGTCACGACAGCATCCCAATGACTCCACTCAGAGTTAAGGGCTTTCTACTATGGGAACACCAATGCCTTTGAGTGGAAAATCCGACAAAAGTTAGTGGATTCATCCCAGTACATCATGGGTAAAAACCCTCCCAACCATTGAGCACATTAACATGAAATGTTGCTACAGAAAAGTAGCATCTATCAAAGATCCTCACCACCCAGGCAATACTCTTTATTGCACTTGCACTACCAACTTCAAGAACAGCTATTACCCCTCAACCATCAAGGTCTTGAACAAAACGGTACAGCTACACTCATTTAAGGACTCTATTATATTGCTATTTCATGCTCATTATTTATTGCTATTTATTTACAGCTGCATTTGCAGTTTGTTTACAGTTCCTGATGCTTATTGTTACTATTCTATAGATTTGCTGAGTATACCTGCAGAAGAAGAATCTCAGGATTTTACGTGATGACATGTATGCACTCCGATAATAAATTCTACTTTGAACTTTGAATGATGTTCCTGTTATGGAGGGATAACAAAAGTCACCAAGACCCACTCCTGCATTAGCAAGATTAATATACAAGGATAGATTAGATTTACACCACTGGAGATTGAAGGATGATGGAAGACCTCATGGAAATCTATAAAATTCCAATAGGACTGGATGGACTCAGAATAGAGAGGGCAACCCCAATGGCTGGAAAGTCCACACCTGGAGTCATAGCATCAAGATTGGAGAAATTTCTTCACTCAGGTGGTGAGCCCTTGGAATTCCCTACTATACATGTGAATAATGGCCAAGTCATAAAATATATTCAAGAAGGACATAGAAATTTTTCTTACTATTCAAAGAATATGGAACAACAGAAGGAATGAAGTGGACAAAGCCATGATATGGTGGGACAGAAAAAAAAAAGCACTAACTCATGGTTGTACATTTTTTCTATATTCAGACAAGTTCAATGGTGGTTCAATGCAGTTTAAATATATGGAAAGCAGAATGATGAGCAAATTAGATACTCTGTACAAAGCAGTTGATGACTGTTGACAGAAAATGATTGTTAGAATTTATCGTAAAAATTCGGCCACTAAAATCAAACAAAAAAAAGTTAGATATGTGCAGCAGGACAACCAGCACTTCACAGGGGAAAGTAAAGCTGTGCTGTCCTTAAGACCATAAGATATAGGAGCAGAATTTGGCCATTTGGCCCATCGGGTGTGCTCCACCATTCAATTATGAATGATCTTTTTTCTCCCCGCTCCTCAGCCCCACTCCCCGGCCTTCTCACTGTAACCTTTGATGCCGCGTCCAATCAAAAACCTATCAAGCTCTGCCTTAAATAAGTACAATGATCTGACCTCCACAGCTGCCTGTGTTAACAAATTCCACACCCTCTGGCTAAAGAAATTTCTCCACAGCTCTGTTTTAAATGGATGCCCCTCTATCCTGAGGCTGTGCCCTCTTGTCTAGACTCCCCCACCATAGGAAACATCCTTTCCACACCTACTATGTCCAGGCCTTTTAACATTCAATGAGATTCCACCCCCCGCCCCATCCTTCAAAATTCCAGCGAGTACAGAGTCCAGCTATCAAATATTCCTCATACGATAACCCTTTCATTCTCAGAGTCATCCATGTGAACCTCCCCTGAACCCTCTCCAACGCCAGCACATCTTTCCTTAGAGGAGAAGCTCAAAACTGTTCAAAACTCAAGGTACGGCCTCACCAGTGCCTTATAAAGCCTCAGCATCACATCCTTGTTCTTGTATTCTAGACCTTTTGAAATTAATGCTAACAGTAAATTTGCCTTCCTCACCACCAACTCAACCTGCAAGTTAACCTTTAGCTTGAAATGCACAAAGAACCCCAAGTCCCTTTGCATCTCAGATTTTTGGATTTTCTCCCCATTTAGAAAATAGAGGAATGTTCCTTTAGACAAAATTAAGGATCTCTGGGAACAAGACTTAAAGGCATTAATATCTAAGAAAACTTGGAATGAAATTTTTAAACTGGTTAATACGTCATCGCTATGTACTCGCCATTCCTTCATATAATTTAAGGTGGTACATAGAGTCCATATGACTAAGGATAAGCTATCTCATTTTTATTTGGATATATCTCCCTACTGTGACAGATGCAATAATGGAGAAGCTTCATTAATTCAAATGTTTTGGACTTGTCCATGTCTTGAAAAATATTGGAAGGAAGTTGTCAATTTTAAGCCTAATCCTCTGACGGCCCTATTTGGTATTGTTGCAGGACAAGATATCAAGTTGAAGATATCAGATTTACATATTTTGGCCTTTAGCTCTCTAATAGCTCGGAGGGCGCTTTTGTTTAAATGGAAAGATTTTTCTCCTCCTACTTATTCTCAATGGTTATGCGATATGATGTCATGCTTAGATTTACAGAAGATTCGTTGTTCAATTTCTGAATCTCGTCAAGACTTTCAAACTTCGTGGGGACCCTTTCTGAATTATTTTCAAAACTTTGAAAACCCTCAATTCATTGTTTAAATTTAGATGTTGGCTATTATTAATTTTTATTATACAAGATGGTAATTTTACCTTTTTTTCTCCTTAATATAACAGCTTCGGTCTTGGTAGGGGTTAGATTCTTTTTTTTGTAATAAATTAGTATATTTCAATATAACTTTGACTAACCTACATAAATAAGGGGTAATGAGATTGTTATTATGAATAGATAACATGTAATTGGTAGTTGTTTTTTTTTCGACCTTTATATATACTTTCTTGTACTCTGTATTCTTCTATGTAGAAACTAATACAAATATTGAAAAGAAAATAGTCTGCACATTTATTTCTACTACCAAAGTGCATGACCATGTATATTCCAACATTGTATTTCATTTGCCACTTTCTTGCCCATTCTCCTAATCTGTCCAAGTCCTTCTGCATCCTACCTGTTTCCTCAACGCTACCTGCCCCTCCACCAATCTTTGATTCATCTACAAACTTGGCAACAAAGCCATCTATTCCATCATCTAAATCATGTATACAGCACAAAAAGAAGCGGTCCCAACACAGACTCCTGTCGTACACCACTGGTCACTGGCAGCCAACCAGAAAAGGATCCTTTTATTCCTACTTGCTGCCTCCTGCCAATCAGCCAATGCTCTAAACATGCCAGTAACTTTCCTGTAATATCATGGGCTCTTAACTTGGTAAGCAGCCTCATGTGTGGCACCTTGTAAAAAGGCCTTCTGAAAAGTCCAAATATGCAACATCCACTGCACATATTTATCTATCCTACTTGTAATCTCCTCAAATAATTCCAACAGGTTAATCAGGCAAGATTATCCCTTAAGGAAACTATGCTGACTTTGTCTTATCTTGTTCTGTGTCACCAAGTACTCCAGAACCTCATCCTTAACAATTGACTCCACATCTTCCCAACCACTGAGGTCAGGCTAACTGGTCTATAATTTCCTTTCTGCAACCTTCCTCCTTTCTTGAAGAGTGGAGTGACATTTACAATTTTCCAGTCCTCTGTCACCCTGCCAGAGTTTAATGATTTTTGAAAGATCATTACTAAAGCCTCCACAATCTCTACCACTTCTAGCATGTGAAATTTTCAACAGAAGCTATGCTTCAGCCACTCTAACTGTTATTTTTGTCGTTCTTTGAAGCTGTGCCTTTGGATGTGTTTTTACCTCATTAACAAGTTGTCAGCTTTCCTCAGTGGGAAACTTACAAATAGGAAGTAATATTGTGGCTATTTGATTCACAAAGCAATTTATGAGGAAGTATCAGAAATCTGATTCCACAAGTCCTAGAGCTTCAAAATAAGCCTGGCCTGATCATTCCCAGTGCAGTCTCAAAGGAAGTACTGTATTAGGATCATGAAGAAAGGTATTACCATGATCAGCTTTAATTTGATTGCAATAGCTCTAATTTATTCAGCAAATAATGGAATGCACATGGGGATACCAGTTACGAAAAGATTAACCAAAGTAAGATGTAATAAAAATGGTTTTAAAAAATGGACATTTGGAACATTGCAACAAATATTAGGAAAGGTACGTCGCATTCAGAGTTTCTCTGGTTAGCGGACAATTTCCCACCACGCCTCTCTGACATAGTGGGGAACCGCGTACGCGGCAAGTCACAGCAGTGGTTTGCCATTGCCTTCTGCTGGGTGAGTTTCCAAAGAGATCACCAGCTCGCAACCAGCATGGATGGAAAGTGTGCAGGGGAGTCGGCTGGGTTCAAACTCAGGACCTTTCGTCCCGAAGTCCGACACTGATGCCACTACGCCACCAGCCGGGTCCAACAAATATTGCAGGAGTTAATTTCATTCTAATTTAGATTACCATTGCATTTTAGATTCCAAATTCATAATGAACACAAAATCCTTCACTGCAAATTGAATATCTGTTATGTATGAATAAAGCATGTGGCAGCATATGCAAAACGTGGGGATATTTTATTATTAATATTTAAGATAAAAAATCTATTTTCACTTAAAGTTTCATTAAAACACTTAACTGTCTAACATTTGAACAATTTTCCATCCAAAAAATTCCCTTATGCCATATTTTCTGCAACGTCATTCTCAGTAAAAGTTCCCTTTAATTAGCTAACAAATCAATGATTTTCCTGTTTTTGCTTAGAAAAATTCTAACATCATCCTCTCTATGAAGCCGACTGCAAATACAAAAGAGTTCATATAAAAGTGAGCGTTTATTGCATCACTGTTTGTTGTCCACCACTTTAGCATCTTTCAATTGCAATTACTTTTCAAACCTTCCAGTGCACCAAAACAACTATTACTCTTTGCGATCTATGTCTGAAATAGTTAACTTTACAGGACAACACCCTTTATCAACACCTTGTCACTCTGGGCTGCGAGTTTGCCTGCATTTGGTTTTACTGAGACTTGTAGCCAAAATTGTTCTGGCAACAGATTTTCTTTCCAATTCTTCACTAGTATGTCCAGTCACACAAGGGCTCACTCTTAACCTGAATTTATTCTTATGAATTGTTATCTATAACTACTAGAAATGGAATCAAGAATATATGGTGTAAAAATACAATAATAAATTGGTAGAAATATGGCAAATACTAAATGCATTTGCAATAACTTGAACAATATATGACATACAAAATGAATAACTTGTAAACAATGAAAATTCTGCTACAACTTTACAGCAAGTTGTATTTTATTTATTTAGAGATACAGCATGGAATAAGCCCTTCCGGCATTTAAGGTGCACTACCCAGCCATCCCGATTTAATCCTAGCCTAATCACAGGACACTTTACAATGACCACGTAACCTACCAAACAATACATCTTTTAACTGTGGGAGGGAACCAGAGGACCCAGAGAAAACCCATTTGGTTATGGGGAGGACATACAGACTCCTTACAGATGACTTCGGAATTGAACACCGATGTCCCAAACTGTAATAGCATTACATTAGCCGCTATGCTACCGTGGTGTTCTTCTGGTAAATTACTATCCAAAGTTTTACTAAGTAACTTGAGACTCATTACAAGTATGTCAAGTAATTAAATAAGGATATTTCAATTAATGAGAAATTTCCCGAGATATATAATGTTCCGTTTGTAATTTCTGCTCATGTTCAAAGACAAGAATTAAAGTGGCTGATATGGAATTCCCTTTCATGTAAAACTTCTGAATTCATCTGCAATTCTGAATTCATTTGCAATTATAGACTGATTTGTGACGTTTGTGCACTGATTCTGAAAGCCTTTTGGTGAAGTGCATCTATGACCTTAATTTTAGGTGATGGTGTTATTGTTATTTATACAGTCATGCACAAACATCTACTTTGGAATAAGATAGAAAACAGGTTTATCACCAAAGAGATCATGATTGACCTGTTAGTTTTATTAATGAAGTTATTAGGCAATTGATTGAATATTGTACATCATTTATAACCTCAGTTCAGCGCAACATCTGAAATAAAATCCCTCAGAATGAACCACTTTATCAGTTCTGAAGAAAATGTTCTTTTCATGTCATTGGTTTTGAACTAAACTGACTCATTCAATTAAAGCTCCAGAAGGTGAAACAACCCATGTTCAATAGTCTTATGCCATACCTGGTGTGAGAACTGAAAGTGAAATTCAATAAAAACTAGAAGGTTCCAGAATCAGATTTAATATCAGTGGTATATGTTATGAAATTTGTTGTTTTGTGGCAGCTGTTACATTGCAATACAATAAACTGTAAATTACAAGGAATATACTCCTCCCCCCCCCCACCCTACCATGAAGCATGATGGTGGCTGCATCACGCTGTTTGGATGCTTCATTGCACCTAGTCTTGGAAGGCTTGAGAAGGGAGAGGGTAAAATGAATGCAGCAAAATACAGGGATATCCTGGAGGAAAACCTGATGTACTCTGCAAAAGAACTGCAACTTTGGAGATTTTATAAAATTAAATCACAGAGGATTTAGTTTGGCTTTTTTGACACTGATCAACAGAAAAGGAGTCTTTTGTGTCAAAGTGAAAACAGATCTCTACAAAATGTTCTAAATTAATCACAAATATAAAATACAAAATCATTGATTGCAGAAGTATTTAGCCCCTTTAGTAGAACACACCAAATCATCACTGCTGCAGCCAATATTTTTCAGAAGTCACATAATCAGTTAAATGGAGATCTGTTTTTGGAGACCTGTGTGCAGTCAAGGTGGTTCAATTATTGTCGTAAAAGTACACCTGGATCTGAAATGTCCAACTGCTGGTAAGTCAGTATCCTGGCAACAACTACATCATAAAGACACTCAAAGCAACTCTGTGAAAAGGTGATTGAAAAGCACAAGTCTGGAGATGGATACAAGAAAATTTCCAAGTCACTGAATATCCCTTGGAGTGCAGTTAAATCAATCATCAAGAAATGGAAAGAATATGGCACACCTGTAAATCTGTCTAGAGCAGGCCGTCCTCAAAAACTGAGTGACCGCGCAAGAAGGGGACTAGTGAGGGAACTCCCCAAAAGACTGATAACAACTCTGGAGGAGCTACAAACTACAGTGGCTGAGATGGGAGAGGCTATGCATACAAATTTTGCCCGGGTGCTTCACCAGTCACAGCTTTATGGGAGAGTGGCAAAGAGAAAGCCACTGTTGGAAAAAAAAACTCACATGAAATCTCAGTTAGAGTTTGCCAGAAGGCATGTGGGAGACTCTGAAGTCAGCTGGAAGAAGGTTCAATGGTCTGATGAAATCAAAATTGAGCTTCTTGGCCATTAGCCTAAATGCTATGTTTGCCATAAGCCAAACACTACATGCCATCAAAATCACACCGTCCCTACCATGAAGCATGATGGTGGCTGCATCACGCTGTTTGGATGCTTCATTGCACCTAGTCTTGGAAGGCTTGAGAAGGTAGAGGGTAAAATGAATGCAGCAAAATACAGGGATATCCTGGAGGAAAACCTGATGTACTCTGCAAAAGAACTGCAACTTCGGAGATTTTGTTTTCCAGCATATTGTGTATGTGGCCTGTTTACACAACTATGTTATTAATAACAACGCAGGAGACAGGAACTAGGTTTCATAGTTCTTTACTGGTAGAGTCTGAACTTTTACTCACACCCATACAGACCCATACACGCCTAAAAACGCATGCAACGACGTGTTACAACAACATAAAGTAGTCCCTATTATAATGTAGGGTATACGGTACACTCCACCCCTTTTATTTTAAAAGTGTACCAACTGTTTTTTACTGGGGCACTATGCTAAACAAACATGTTTACCCTTGACATACAAATGCCTACCATTTGTTTATAAACTATAACAAAGTAACTTGATAATATCAAATTATAACTCAAGACTCTGGGGAGGTCTTCTCTGCCTCTCCAGGTAACATCTGTCCTGAAACATTTGCCTTGGGGAATGAGTCTCCACAGGTATATCAGGTGGGTCATCAGCACTGATGACAGGCTTATCTGTAGATGAGGCTGATGTGGTCACATCAGGAGTGTTTGCTTCTATGTCAGGGGAGTCCAGGCAAAGTGCTGTTGCATTTTTTACCTGAGCATCCAGGATTTGGTCCACATGACGTCTCTATACATTCTCTCCCACCTGTACACTATATATCAGTGTCTATGGTGAAAATTGTACCCGGCTGCCAGTTTTCAGCCCGGTAATCACAGGCAAGAACTGACTATCCCACACTGAAGTTCCGTGTTGACTTAGCATTCAAGTGTTCGAATTGTCTGTTCTCCACATCACGCCATACATTTGGTTTGAGAAGATCCATGCGGGACCTCAGGTACTTGTTCAGAAACATCATTGCTGGAGTCTGATTAGTGGTTCCATGTACTGCATTATGATAGGCAAGGAGGAAGTTGTCTATCTTGTGTTGCAGTGGTCGATTTTCGCTGTCCATTGCCTTGATGGCTTTTTTGAATGTCTGCACAAATCTTCACTGCCAAGCCACTTGTGGACGGATGGTAAGGGGCAGATGTAAAGTTTTGATTCCATTGTTCTTCGCAAAACTTTGAAATCCTTCAGAGACAAATTATCATCCATTGTCCGTGCAGATTTGTTCTGGTATGCCATTCCTGGCGAACATGGTCCTCAGAACCCTAACGGTCTTTTCCCATGTGGTTGTCTTCATTTTGATGACCCCTGACCATTTGGAATGTGCATCGACGGCAATTAAAAAGATAGAGTCCATGAATGGACCAGCAAAGTTGATGTGCACTTGTTGCCATGGTGATGAGGGCCACTCCCTTGGATGGAGAGGGGCTTGTGGTGGTGTGTTCTGGATCTTTTGACATCCAGAGCAGTTCTTGGTTAAGTCCTCAATCTGTTTATCGATTCCTGGCCACCACACATAGGCACGGGCAAGACTTTTCATCTTCACAATACCCAGGTGCCCCATGTGCAGTTCCTCCAGCACTCTGGTGCGTAGCTTGGGAGGAATCACAACTCGTGAACCACACATTAGTGTTCCCCGACACACTGACAACTGCTCTTTCCTCACTGAGAAGGCTGGAAACAGTGTGTTACCCCGTGCTGGCCATCCCTTTACCATGATGTCATACACTTTAGGCAACATAGGGGCATTGCGTGTTTCTCTTTCAATGAAGCTGTTTGTCACTGGTAATTGTTCAACTATTGTTGTGTGAAAGACCGCTGCTGAATCCATTTGTGTAGTTATCTCTGAAGTCGGCAGTGGTAAACCTGACAAACCATCTGCGTTGCCATGTTGCTTGGTCCCCTTGTGTTCAATGTCATACATGTGACCTCCTAAGAAAATAGACCATCGCTGCAGCCGTTGTGCTGTCATCACACCTTTTCTTGGGTTGAAGATTGACACAAGAGGCTGATGTCAGTCAACTGGGTAAACTTTTGACCATACAGGTAGTTACTGAATTTCTTGACTCCCCACATGAGGCTTAGGGCCTCTCTGTCAATCTGTGCGTAGTTGCATTCAGCTGAAGTTAGCGGACTTGAGGCAAAGACTATTGGTCTATCTGAGCCATCTAGAAACTTGTGCGATAACACAGCTCCTATCCCATGGGGCGAGGCATCACAAGCTAGTTGGATTGGTAAGGAGGGGTCAAAGTGCGCGAGCAACCCTTCTGAAGTTGAGTCTTTTAGTTTCTTGAAAAGCTTTCTCACAGTTCTCAGTCCACTTCCATTGTGTCCCTGTCTGTAACGGTACATTTAGTGGATGTAGGACTATGGATAGGTTAGGCAAGAACTTGTGGTAATAGCTCACTAGTCCAAGATATGCTCTCAGCTAAGACACATTTACAGGTGGTAGTGCCTTGAGGACCGCTTCTATCTTGTCCTGAGACATCCTTGTTGATCACATACCCACAGTATGAAATTTCCTTTTTGAAAAACTCACATTTCTGTCGATTAGCTCTGAGCCCATATTCTTGTAACTTGGTGAGCACTTGTTCAAGGTTAGAAAGATGTTCGTCGTCATCTTTGCCAGTGACAATGATGTCATCCAGGTAACACTGAGTCCCTGGAATCCCCTACAGGACCTGGTCCATTGCCCTTTGCCAGTTTGCAGGAGCTGATGCTATCCCAAACACCAACCTGTTGTACTGGTAAAGTCCTTTGTGTACATTTATTGACAGGTATTTCTTGGATGCTTCCTCGATTTCCATTTGGAGATAAGCCTGGGCCAAATCGATTTTTGTGAAATATTTCCCTCCTGCCAGGGAAGCAAAGCTGTCCTCAATACAAGGTACAGGATACTGTACTGTGCGGAAAACTGGGTTAACAGTCACTTTAAAGCCTCCACGTATGCGCACCTTGCTTGGTTCTCCTGGTTTTGCGCTAGAGGTTTTCTTCATCACTGGAACAATAGGCGTGGCCCATTCACTCCAATCCACCTTTGACAGGACCCCAGTCTGCTCCAGATTTTTCAGCTCTGCCTCTACTGTAGGATGGATTGCATATGGCACCAGTCTGGCTTTGTGAAATTTTGGACAAACATTTTCCTCAATCGCAATCTTTGCCTTCATGCCCTCAAGTGTTCTTAGTCCTTTCATGAACACTTCTTCAGAGTCAGCAAGTATTTTTGACAGTCTCTCAGATGTAGCCTTGCTGCCCTCCTTTACTGACACATCTAGTGCCTTGATGGTATGCCAATCCAACTGGATTTTCCTGAGCCATTCATGTCCCAGCAGCAGTGGTCCTCCATTTTTCGGTATGTAGAGGTTCAGCTGCTATGTTTTGTCTCTATAGGTCACTGTCACTTTAATTTTACCTTTGGGAGGCACTTTCTGTCCTGTGTAAGTCTTTAGCAGTAATTTAGTTTGTTTCAGAGGTATGTGAGAAAACAGTTGTATGTAGTCATGTACAGAGATCACTGTTAAAGCTGAGCCTGTGTCTGACTCCATTTTCAGTCTCACGCCTGGCACTTGTGGAGTGATCCTTATTACTCTTCGATCATCTGCCTCTTTCATGGCATGAAGTTGCAGACAAGACAATTTACCTTTGTCTGAGTTGTTTTCGTCAGAACTGCTTCCTTTCATTTTGTTTACATTGTTGTATTTTCCTATCTGGGGTTTCTTGTTTCTTTGTATTTTGTCCTTTTTCTGCTGTTTACTAGCTTTGCATACTCTGCCAATGTGGCCCTGTTTGCCAGTTTCTGCATTCTTTATCTTTAAACCAACAATCAGGGTCATGTGACCTGTTCCCACAATGGTAACGTTTCTTTCCTTCATTTCTGTTCAGTGACATTTTATTTGTAGCATATTCCAGAGATTTTTCTTGCGTCTCTGAAGCACCCCGTGCTGCTATTTCCAATGATATTGCAATGTTCAGCACCCTAAGGTAAGGTCTTTTTCACACAGGAGGTTCTTCATTGTGGTTTCACAGTGCATGCCGCATACTAACCTGTCCTCAATGCGTCCGACAGACCAGCTCCAAATTGATAATGTTCTGATAATTTGCGCAATTCAGCACAATATTCAGAAATGTTTCATTTTTGTTCTGATTCCATTTGTGAAATTTAAATCTTTCAGCAATGACCAGTGGTTTGGGGTTTAAGTGCTGTTGGAGAGTATCTACTATTTGCTTGAACCTTTTGTCAGCTGGCTTTTCAGGGGTTAAAAAGCTCCGTAGCAGCCCATATGTTTTTGCTCCCATAACACTGAGTAAGACACTGGCTTTCTTTTCATCATTAACAACGTTAACATCACAATATAACTCCACTCTTTCAAAGTAAGTTACCCAGTTTTCAATGCCACTGTCAAATGCTGTAATGGTTCCAATCATCACCATCTTTGTTATGTTAATTTAGCCTTGCTTTTCCATGTTTTCCTTTTAGCTAGCTCCTTGCAGTCACAGCACGTTTCACTTGACTCATGTGTCCTTTTTGCTAGCGCGATGAGCGCACTCCATCTAGATGCAAGTTGCTCCTTTTCATCTTCCTTCTCTCTCTTCTCCTCTGTGTGTCGTTATCAACTAAAACACAACATTCCGATAAGACGTAGGTTCATAATTCTCGTCGCCAATTTGTTGTGTATGTGGCCTGTTTACACAACTATGTTTTTAATAACAATGCGGGAGACGGGAGCTAAGTTTCATGGTTCTTTACTGCTAGAGTCCGAACTTTGACTCACACACATACAGATCCATATGTGCCTAATAATGCATGCAATGACGTGTTACTACAACATAAAGTAGTCCCTTATTATAATGTAGGCTATACGGTACACAGCAAAACAATGATCATAAGCATGAAACTACACAGGAATGGCTTAAAAACAACAAAGTTAATGTCCTGGAGTGGCCATGTCAGAATCCCAACCTCAATCCAATTGAGAATATGTGGCTGGACTTAAAAAGAGCTATTCACTCACGATTCCCATGCAATCTGACAGAGCTTGAGTAGTTTTGCAAAGAAAAATGGGGGAAAAAATCGCAGTGACTAAACATGCAAAGCTGATAGGGACCTATCCACATAGACTCAAAGCTGTAATTGCTGCCAAAGATGCATCTACTAAATACTGACTCGAAGTGGGGTGTACATGGGGGTCATTGTCCATTCAGAAATCTGATGCCAGAGAGGAAGAAGCAGTTCCTGAAACACTGAGTGTGTGTCTTCATACTATGTACCACCTCCTTGATAATAGCAACAAGACAGCATGTCCTGGGTGATGAGAGTCCTTAATGATGAGTGCAGCCTCTTTGAGGAATTGTCTTTTGAAGGTGTCCTCGATGCTGGGGAGTCTAGTGCCCATGATGGAACTGGCTGTTTACAACTTTATGCAGCTTTTTCCAATCCTGTGCAATGGTCCTTCCATACCAGATACAGATACAACCAGTTAGAATGCTTTCCAGAATACATCTGTAAAAACTTGTGAGCATTATTGGTGATACAGGTTTCTCCCGCCGTCCGAAGGTAGAGCATTCCTATGAAATGGTTCATAAGCCGAAATGTTGTAAAGTGAAGAAGCAATTACCATTTATTTATATGGGAAAATTTTGTGAGCGTTCGCAGACCCAAAAACAACCTACCAAATCATGAAAAATAACACATAAAACCTAAATAACAGTAACATATAATAAAAGCAAGAATATGATAAATACACAGCCTAACTAAAGTAGAAATACTTCTCTACAACGATTGCCTGCACAGATCTCCATAGCGAAAATCTCACGAAGCACTCTCAGCAGAAAATCTCACGCAAGCGCTGTTGGCATAAACACGCTCTCCAGCAACCTTTAAGCTATGAAGCTGCCAAATCTACCAAATAACACGTAAAAATACACAGCCTATATAAAGTAGAAATAATGTATGTACAGTGTAGTATCACTTACCGGAATCGGGAAGACAGCTTGCCGAGCAAACTGATGATGGTGTGTTAGGCTGAGTCGTCACAGGTTGGGTGGTGCAGTGGCCCCCACCCTCCGGGCCGTCGACCCGATACATTGCCGTAAAGAACGCAGCAGTAGCCAGGAGGCACACAGCAACATCTTTAAGAAAAAAGCCGAAATAAACATGCTAATTAATTAGGTGCCGCCGACACATAATTGTCGGCCCAGATCAGAGGCGATGCAATCGGAAATGCTTGTTTATTTCGGCTTTTTTCTTAAAGATGTGCTGTGTGCCTCCGAGCTACTGCTGCATTCTCCACAAATTGGTACAGTATCTGTCCGGGGCCCGGGTGTTGGGGTGGTGGGACACAGGGGTGTCATCTCATTGTTGATCAGGGCAGGCAGCTCATCTTCTCCTATGACTGCCCGCCTCGATGTCGAAGATCGAGGTTCGTCGTCTGCTGTGGAAGGCTTGCTTGACTGCTGAGCCTTGTGTACTTTTCTATCATACAGTTGTTTGTAAGGACTCAAATCATCCTGCAAATATCCCCTAAACCTACATATCCTTTCAAAATTAAAGTCGTACTTTATCATTGCAGCGAAAATCTCACGCAGTTAATTCACTCTCTGCATTCGGTTTCGATTGTTATCCTTTCCTCTTCCAATTGCATCAGCTCTTCATCTATCAGCTCTTGGTCTTGGGTTGCCAAAACCTCTTCAGCATCATCTTCGTCAGCTTCCACAAGCCAAACTCACTTTGTCCATGCTTCGTTCACCACGATCGAAACACTTAATTATGTCTAGTTTTACGCTAAGTGTAACACCCTTACGAGCTCTTTTAGGCTTTCCAATACCTCAAAACTCATCTTGCAAACAGCTGCTCACAGGCACGTGTTTAAGCAATGCCATTCAGAATCCGGGGGAGAGCGGCTGCTCGGGACGCGCGCTGCCTTTTATTGCGTGCTGCCTTTCTTTGTAACAGTGTAAACACCTTCTGAAAGCGAAAACAGGGTACTAATGTAGGTCTTTCGTAACAGTGAGGTTTCGTAAAGCAATCGTTCGAAAAGCAGGGGACACCTGTTTACCAATTCTCCTCAAACTCTTAATGAAATATTGCCGCTGTTGTGCCTTCATTGTAATGGATCAATGTCAGCCCCAGAATAGATCCTCAGTTCCTTAAAGTTGTTACAGCTGTGGTTGGTAATGGGATAAGCTCCCACTACCTATTAAATGCTACCAATGGCATGCACTTCAAATAGCTTCTGACAACCAAGTCCAGTTCCAGGCCTTCACATGTGGCTTAGCTCTAAGCCCAGTACAACAGTTTCTACTGACAGGCGAAAGGCCAAAAGTGGGTTACTGGCACCTTAAAACCGGTTGCTTCGGGCAGATAGAACTCGTCAGCCATGTTTGGCAACTCATCTAGGAGAACTCTGACCTCAAACCTCTGTTGCCTTGCAGCTATACCCACTCATGGAGTAAATCAAGAGGAAAATATCCGGATCTGGAGTCCCTGAGGCTGTCTTACATTGAGTTCAACACTGACTGGCAGCTCCTGCAACTCTGCCAGTGCTAACCTGTATCGGTCTCTGCCACTCCTTTGGGTTCATAAGATATGTTGGGGGGGGGGGTGCGCGGAAGCTTGCTACATGGGCAACAGCTTGCTCTCCATATGGTACTGCCCTGGCTTGCATATCTAGAACAGCTAGGATGTAATGTCCACAGTCGACCCTGACAAACTGATACATCCTCAGTGATATCCAGATACTTGAAACTGCTCACCTTTTCCACTCCTGTATCTTCACTGACAACAGGTGTGTGTTCCCTCGACTTACCCTTCCTGAAGTACACAATCAATTCTTCAGTCTTACTGATGTTGAATGAAAGGTTGTTGTTGTAACACCACTCAATTAGCTGATCTATCTCTATCCTGTCTACCTCCTCGTCACCATCTGAAGTTTTGCCAACAATAGTTGTGTCATCAGAAAACTTATAAATTGTGTTATTGTGTTAGAGCTGTGCCTAGCCACAGAGTCATTGGCGTAGAGACAGCAAAGTAGTGGGCTAAACACATGTCCTTGAGGTGCCTATGTTGGTTGTCAGTGAGACGACGTTATTTCCAATCCACACTGACTAGTTGCACTGATCCCCAGTGAGGAAATCAAGGATCCAGTTGCAGAGGGAGGCACAGAAGCCCAGGTTTTGTAGCTTATTGATTAGGACCGCGGGTATGACTGTGTTGAACAGCGAGCTGTAATCGATAAACAGCCTGACGTAGGTATTGCTATTGTCCAGGTGATCAAGGCCAAGTGGAGAGCCAGTTACGTTGCATCTGCTGCAGACCAACTGTGGTGGTAGGCAAATTGCAGCAGGTCCAGGTCCTTGATTAGGCAGTTGATGATTCTGGTCATGACCAACCTCTCAAAGCACTTCATTGCAGGAGATATGACTGCAACTGGGCAATAGTCATTGAGGCAGCTCATCCTATTCTTCTTGGGCACTGATATGATTATCGCCCTTTTGAAGCAGAAGTGAGGGACTGAAGATATCCTTGAACACCCCCGCCAGTTGGTTAGCACAGGTGCTCAGTGCACTACCACAGTGGTCCCCAACCTCCGGGCCGCGAAGAATGCAGTGGTGTAGCGGTGGCCGGAACATCCAGCACATCTTTAAGAAAAAAAGCCGAAATAAACAAGCTAATTAATTAGGTGCCACCCGGCATGTAAATGTCGGCCCAGATCAGAGGCGATACAATCGGCAATCACCTATGATCTGGGCTGACATTTACGTGTCGGGCGGCACCTAATTAACTAGCTTGTTTATTTTGGGTTTTTTTCTTAAAGATGTGCTGGGTGCGTTCCGGTCACCGCTGCACACTGCATGCTTCGCGGCCTGGTATTGGTCCGCAGCCCAGAGGTTGGGGACCACTGCACTACCAAGTACACCATTAGGGCCTTGCGAGGATTTAACCTCTTGAAAGATGTTCTGATGTCAGCTGTAGGGTCAGTGATCAGAGACACCAGATGCTGCAGTTTAAAAAGCACTGAAAAGTTTGTTGTAGTTTTTAAGTCTTACAAGTTGGTTAATGTTTAAAAAAAAACTGGCAACAAGGGGCTGGATAGATAATGTATTGCAATTTTGAGTTAATCTACAAGGTTTTCACCTTTGACAGAAGAAGCAATCTCTCCAAACCTTTGATGATCACAGTTTGACATTTAACAATTCTGCATTGGAAAAAAGATAAAGGAGTTCTATACAATAACTTTTTGGAATATTCATTTGATCTTGGATATTACATTACCACTTTAATAGAAAAGGCTACATGCAATATTTTGGCTGGAATTAGCTAATATTTTTGATATTCTGGGTAGTACCCAGAGCTAGAACAAATATGAAGCATTTCTCTGATTTAAATCATCAAAGACACAGGGAGGATTATCCATGTCTCCAGGCTAATTAAAATTGCACACCATGATTTATTATATGAAGTTTGCTGAAGCTTCATTTTTTATAGAAATATTTTCCTACGAAGGTGCCAATAGACAAGCAATGAATTAAATACACTTTAATTAAGTAACCAATGAATGTGTTGTTATTACTGATTTTGATTTATTTATCTTCTTACAGTACAAAAGGCTGCCATTTAGTCTGTGGATTTATGCTAGCTGCTGCAGAACATTCCTATTAATCACATTCCTCCTCTCCTTATTTTTTCTTATACATGTTCACCAATTCCCCTTCAAGGGTAACTTACAACAGACAACTAATGCACCTGAATGCCTTACTGAAGAAACCCACACAGTCACATGAAGAGAGTGCAAACTCTAATGTCAGTCAGAAATAAACACAGGTCCCTAGTGTTGTAAAGCAGCAATACCAACTGTGAGCCACTGTGCCAACCATTTCATAGTCTCAATTCATAAGGCAATGCATCGTTTCATTGAGGTTTGCAGTTCAAAGTAAATTCATTAACAAGCTATATATATTCCTGCAGACCAATCAGTGGTAGGAGCAGGCCACAGCAACAAGGTTTCACACAGGTCAGTGACACTTATTTAAATGGAGAGCTTTGCGGGCGTTCAGATTCTTTTCTGTTGTTTCGAGACAGATATTTCAGATAAAAACAACGGCGCATGCGCACCAACCTTAATCGTCTGCTCACGACTGCATGTATAAGTATATCATAACATCCTCCCTTTTATCAAAACAAAGAAAAGGAACTATTGTACTAACAACTAAACTCAATTTCTCTGAAGTCTGCTTTCCAGTGTATTTTCATGGAATTAACTTTCAAAGCATTCATTAATCATGCCTTATGTCTCTTATGCCTGTCACAAATACATACCACTCATTATTTCCATTTGTTTGAGCATATATACAAAATATAAAACATACTAAAATTCAACCTTAACTTCAAACTACACAACCTCAAATAGGACATGGTCCTTCTCAGAGTATAAACATGCCATTAAAATGCCAAATAGTGTCACAGACTTATTGTTCAATTGTTCATGCAATTATTCAATGTGGGACAAAGTCTTCTAGATATTATGGCCTTTTCACTGTGCGGCCAGAATGAGTTTTTACTGTTTTGTCCGAATCCTGTTGTTTGTTATTTGCATGTTTCAATGTTTATGTTGTGTCATTAGCCTCTGCTAGTGTTTGGCTGTGTGCATTTGATGCGGTAGGCACACTGTGGTCATTGATCTCAGTCGTTTGCCGTAGTTTTGCCTGTTCATATGTGATTAGCTTTGCAGGTGGTTCCTCAGCCGCCTTTCGTAGATGTGTGTGATTACGTCGGTACATCCCAGAAGGGGTTTGAACTACATGGGGCAAGATCTTTGCCCCTGAGTGAGGCAAGATCTTTGGCTGATTTGTTGTAATTGTCGGCCTGCTGCTGGATGCGTTGTTTCATATGCTCGCGTACAACTTCAGGTTCCAGTAAACTTGCTGTTGTAGGCAGGAGCGCGCGTGTGCGGCGATTCATCAAACACTGGGCAGGACTCGTGCTGAGCCCTTGCGAAGGTCTAGAAGTGCAAGGTAGGGATCTGCTCGCGATTTGTTGCTCTTTGTGAGGATCTGCTGAGCTGTTTTAACTGCCGATTCCGCTTTTCCATTCGCTTTACATAAACTGCTGGGGCTGCTACACAAGTGCTCAAAATCCCATTCTCGTGCAAATCTATGAAACTCCGCTGACATGTATTGTGACTCATTATCACTAACCACTTGTGTTGGGCTACCATATCTCGCAAAATGAGCCTTCAATTTGCGAATAACGGCTGTACTGGTCATATTGCAAAGAAGATCTACCTCGAAGAAATTGCTGTAGTAATCAACAGTGACGAGTTACTCTTTTTCTTCCAATGTAAACAGGTCAGAACCTATCTTTTCTCACAGCCGAGTAGGTACCTCATGACTCATAAGCGATTCTTTCTGCTGACTCATTTCATATGTGCGACAAATATCACATGTAGCAATATATTGCTTGATGTCGCTGCTCATGCCTGGCCAAAAAAGACATTTGCATGCACGTCTAAGGAATCCTTCTACGCCCAAGTATTTCTAATGAATTCTTTCCTTCATTTGCTTTCGCTCACTTTGCGGTAAGATGACACGCTCACCTTTGAAGATTAAGCCGTCTTGGACTGCGAGCTCATCGCTATAGCTACAGTAAGGTGTAAGTTGCTGTGGTAGTGCGTCACGTTCGCTCAGCCATCCACTGATGATAACGCGTTTCAACATCTGTAGTGTGTCATCTTTCGCTGTTTCTACGCGAATCTACTCTAAACGCTCATCATAGATTGGCAGGTGTGATAGCATGTTGACTTCTTCGAAGCTGTTCTCCTGGCCTGGAGTAACGCTAACTGCTCGCGATAGCATATCTGCAAGGCGCATGAGCTTTCCTTGACAGTAGGTAATGTCAAAGTCATAGCTCTGCAGGCAAAGAAGCATTCCCTGTAGGTGCTTTGGTGCCTTCACCAACGGCTTCTTAACTATCATTTCGAGCGGCTTGTGATCCCTGAGTACTCTTGTGAAGTGGCCAAAAGTGTATTGATGAAAACACTCAAGTGCGAAAACGATTGCAAGCATTTCCTTTTCGATTGCTGCCTAACGCTTTTCTGTGTCCATTAGTGCTCTGCTTGCATATGCGATCGGATGTCCATTCTGGAGGAGTACTGCCCCTAGGCCTTTGTTGCTGGCGTCACATTGGATGGTTAGCTCTTCCTTAGAATTGTAGTATGCTAACACTGGTGCTTCGGATATCATCTGCTTGATCTTGGAGACAGCATTTTGCTGCTCAGCTGACCAATCCCACGCTACATTGGCTCTGACAGCTGTCTTATTGGCTCAAGGGTATCTGAGAGATTTGGTAGAAAACGGCTCAGGTAGTTGACAAATCCGATCAATCGCTGCACTCCCTGCACATCCGTGGGTGCTGGCATATTGAGAAGTAAGCGACCTTTTTAGGATCAGGCTGACGTCCCTCACTAGTGATGAGATGCCCCAAAAAGTGATGGATTGCACCCGAACCAGAGGAGAACCAATATTCTCATGGGCAGGTTTGTTAGAGCTGCTGGGGAGGGTTTAAAAACTAGTTTGGCAGGGGGATGGGAAACACAGTGAATGGACTCAGGATAGGACAGATGGTTAAAAAAAAGGAAAGATAGCGTGCAGTCAGACAGTCAGGAAGGGCAAACAAATGATAGGACAAAATTGCTGCCAGCAGGGTGAGTATCAGTGCATTAGGAATGCAGAATCAAAAAGGGTAGCAAATACAGTAATCAAAGTGTTACATTTCAATGCATGAAGTATAAGACATAAGGTGGATGACCTTGTTGCACTTTTACAGATTGTTGGATATGATGTTGTAGCCATCACTGAATCGTGGCTGAAGGACGGTTGTAGTTGAGAGCTGAGTCCAAGGTTACATGTTGTATCAGAGAATTGGAAGGTAGGCAGAGGGAGTGGCGTGGCTCTGCTGAGAAAGAATGACATCAAATCAGCAGAAAGATGTGACATAGGATCAGAAGATGTTGAATCCTTGTGGGTTGAGTTAAAAAATTGCAAGGATAAGAGGACCCTGATGGCAGTTATATATGCAGGCTTCCCAATAGTAGCTGATATATGGACCACAGATTACAACAGGAAATAGAAAAGAGATTTCTCTTTCAACATTTTTATTAGTTTCTGCATAGAAGAATACAGAGTACAAGAAACATACTATAAGTCAAAAGAGAAAAATAAAACAGTACCAAATACATTGTACTAAAAATACAATTACAATCACAAAACCCCGTATTCATAAAGATTAAATTGAATCGTAATATTGAAATATAGTAATTTTGTTACACAGAAAAAAAATCTAAACCCACTACCAAAGTCAGAGCTATTAGGAAAAGCAAGAAAAAAGGGGGAAAAACCCCCTTATCATATATTATTAGCCACCATCTGTACTTTTACAACAAATCGTCCCCACAATGTATAAAAGTCAAGACTAGATTCAACAACTGAACAACGGATCTTAAGCATGACATAACATCATATAACCAGTGAGCTTGAATAGGCGGAACAGCATCCTTCCATTTAAGCAAGAGCATCCTCCTAGCTATAAAGAGAGATAGAAGCCAAAATATGCAGATCAGGTGTCTCCAAAATAAAGTCTTTTCCTCCAACAATACCAAATAATGCGGTCAAAGGGTTAGGTTTAAAATTTACCTTGAAAAGTACGGAGAAAGTTTGGAATACTTCCTTCCAGTATCTTTCAAGGCTCGGACATGTCCAAAATGTGTGAATTAATGAAGTTTCTCCATTATTACATCTATCACAGAAAGGAGATATATCCGAATAATAACAAGATAGCTTATCTTTAGACATGTGAGCCCCATGAACCACTTTAAATTGTAAGAGGGAATGACAGGCACATAACGATGAAGTGTTAACCAATCTAAAAATTTCATTCCAAGTTTCCCCAGAGATTGAAGTCTGTAAATCTTGTTCCCAAAGATCTTTAATTTTATCTATAGGAACATTTCTCATTCCTAGCAACATACCATAAATATTGAATATTGAACCATTATAAAAAGGTTTCAAATTAAAAATTACATCTAATAAGTCCTTATCAGAACTTATAAGAAATGTACATAGTTGAGAACACAGAAAGTCTCTAATTTGTAAATAACGAAAAAAAATGAGTTTTGGGTAAACTATATTTAGCTGATATTTGCTCAAACAAAAGAAGACTTCCTCCAACAAACAAATCCTGGAAGCATTTAATACCCAATCTATCCCATTCTTTAAAAAGTAAATCGGTCACCAAAGTTTTAAAAACAGTTAGAACAAATGGGACTAGACAAAGAAAGTCTTGATACACCAAAGAATTTCCTAAATTGTACCCAGATCCTCAAAGTATGTTTAACTACTAAATTTTCAGTTAGTTTACTAAAGGATAAAGAGAGTGAGGATCCGAGAAGAGAAATAATAGACAATTTATTAACAGAGTTAGCTTCTAAAGCAACCTATATCTGACAGTCCTCACGGTTAATATAATATGTCCAAAATGTAAGATTTCATATATTGACTGCCCAATAATAAAACCTAAAATTTGGTAAAGCTAAACCTCCATTCTTCTTAGATTTTTGAAAATGAATTTTATTTAGTCGAGAATGTTTGTTTTTCCATATAGAAGAAGATATAATAGAATCGAGACAATCAAAAAAAGATTTAGGAATAAAAACGGGTAACGCCTGAAAAAAGTATATAAATTTAGGTAAAATATTCATTTTAATAAAGTTAATTCCGCCAATCAAGGATAATGAAAAAGGTGACCAGTTTGACAGTGTCCTTTATACAAAATTCAGCAAGGTAAGAAAATTTTCATTAAATAGGTATTTATAATTCTTGGTAATTGTTACACCCAAATAGGTAAATTGATTTCTTACAATTTTAAAAGGAAGGTTAGTATTAATTAATAACAAATTATTCAGAGGAAAAAGTTAATTCTTATGTAAATTCAGTTTGTATCCTGAAAACTGGCTAAAACAAGAAAGTAGATAAAGCACAGGAGGTAATGAAGTCTCGTTATTAGAAATAAAAAGCAATAGATCATCAGCATAAAGTGAAACTTTATGAACAGTCCCTCTCCTTTGAATACCAGTAATATCACTTTCTGTTGATAACCGAAAACAGTTGGATCAACCTATTTCATATGAGGAAATTGCCGAGGCTGTACATTCCTTGCACACGGGGAAGGCTCCGAGTCTTGATGGATTTTCTGCAGAATTTTATAAGACTTACACTGCTTATACCTCATTTATGTGTATTTTTTTCAGACTCCTTTAAGTTGGGTAGGTTGCCACAATCTTTTTGTGAAGCTTCTATTTCGCTTATTCTTAAAAAGTATAAGAACCCAACCGAATGCTCTTCATACAGACCAATCTCTTTACTTAACGTTAGTAACAAAATCCTATCTAAAGTTCTGGCCCGTAGAATTGAAAATATTTTACCATCTATCATTTCTGATGATCAGATGGGATTTATCAAAAATCGATATTCCCACTTTAATATTCATAGTTTATTAAACGTTGTTTATTCCCCTTCTAAGGAGACATCGGATGCATGATTTCTTTGGACGCATGATTTCTTTGGACGCTGAGAAGGCTTTTGATCGGGTTGAATGGAATTATTTATTTAAAACTTTAGAAAAATTTAATTTTGGGCCCGATTTTATTCAATGGATTAAATTACTTTATCTATCTCCTTCTGCTAGGGTCCTTACTAATTTTCAGTATTCTAAATCTTTTAAACTTCAATGTGGAACTAGACAAGGTTGTCCCTTGAGCCCTTTGCTCTTTGACTTGGCTTTAGAACCCTCAGCTATTGTATTTCAAGAATCTAATGATATTACTGGTCAAAAGAGATTTCAACATGCACATCAATTAGGAAGATCAGGTTGGTAATGGATCTTAAGAGAGTGTGTAAGTTGAATGCCTAAGAGTTGGCTTTTTAGAACATTTTGTCGTGGAGCCTACATACTGGATTGGGTGTTATGTAATGAATTGGAGGTGATTAGGGAGCATAAGGTAAAAGAACACATAAGAGACAGAGATCACAATACAATGGAGTTCAACTTGAAATTTGATAGGGAGAAAGTAAAGTCTAACATAGCAGTATTTCAGTGGAGTCAAGGAAATTACGGTGGTATGAGGGAGGAGTTGGCCAAAGTAAATTGGAAGAAGATGCCAGCATGGATGACAGCAGAGCAGCAATGGCGTGAGTTTCTGGGGGAAATGAGGAAGGTGCAGGATAGATGTATTCCAAAAAACAAAGAAATACTTAAATGGCAAAATAGTGCAACTGTGGCTGACGGGAAGTCAAAGCTAAAGTGAAAACAAAAGAGAGGGCGCACAACAAAGCAAAAATTAGTGGGAAGCTACAGGATTGGCAAGCTTTTAAAAACCTACAGACAGCAACTAAAAGAATCACTGCGAACGAAAAGATGAAATATGAAAGCAAGCTAGCAAACAGTATCAAAGTGATTACTAAAAGCTTTTTCAAGTATGTAAAAATAAAAGAGATGAGAGTGAATATATATATATCAGCTATACTACATTGGGTGTTACGTTATGAACTGGAGATGATTAGGGAGCTTAAGGCAAAAGAACCTTTAGGAGGCAGAGATCACAATACGATTGAGTTCAACTTGAAATTTGATAGGGAGAAAGTAAAGTCTGAGGTAGCAGTGTTTCAGTGGAGTAAAGGGAATTAGCATTATGAGAGAGGAGTTGACTGAGGTAAATTGGAAGAAGATACAGGCAGGGATAACAGCAGAGCAACAATGGCGTGAGCTTCTGGGGAAAATGAGGAAGGTGCAGGATAGATGTATTCCAAAAACAAAGAAATACTGAAATGGCAAAATAGCACAAACGTGGCTGACAAGGGAAGTCAAAACTAATGTAAAAGCAAAAGAGAGGGCATTCAACAAAGCAAAAGTTAGTGGAAAGACAGAGGATTGGGAAGCTTTTAAAAATCTCCAAAGAAATAGTCATTAGGAGGGAAAAGATGAAATATGAAAGCAAGCCAGCAAACAATATTAAACTGGATAGTAAAAGTTTCTGCATGTAAAAGATACAAGAGGAGAGTAGATATAGAACTGCTAGAAAATTAGTCCAGAGAAATAATAACAGGGGACAAGGAGAAGGACCAGATGAACTAAATGAGTATTTTGCATCAGTCTTCACTGTGGAAGACAATAGCAGTAGGCCAGATGTTGAAGGGTGTGAAGGAAGAAAAGTGAGTGCACTTACCGTTACAAGGGGGAAGGTGCTCAAAAGCTGAAAGACCTAAGAGTACACAAGTCACCCAGGCCAGATGAACTGCACCCTAGGGTTCTAAAAGAGGTAGCGGTAAAGAGTTGTGGAGGCATTAGCAATGATCTTTGGACTCTGGCAGAGTGACAGAGGATTGGAAAATTGCAAATGGCACTTCACACTTCAAGGAAGGAAGAAGGCAGCAGAAAGGAAATTACAGACCAGTTAGCCTGACCACAGTGATTGGGAAGATATTGGAGTCAATTGTTAAGGATGAGGTTATGGAGCACATGGTGACACAAGTTAGCATTGCTTCCTCAAGTGAAAATCTTGCCTGATGAACCTGTTGGAATTATTTGAGGAGATTACAAGTAGGATAGATAAAGGGGATGCAGTGGATGTTGTATATTTAGACTTTCAGAAGGCTTTTGACAATGTGCCACACATGAGGCTGCCTACCAAGTTAAGGGCCCGTGGTATTACAGGAAAGTTTCTGACATAGTTAGAGCATTGGCTGATTGGTAGGAGGCAGCAAGTGGAAATAAAAGGATCCTTTTCTGGTTGACTGCCAGTGACCAGTGGTGTTCCACAAGGGTCTGTGTTTGGACCCCTTCTTTTTATGGTTGTTACGAGAATACACATAAAATTAAGATGTTTGCTGGCCTGGGCTAGCATCAGTGGCATCAGCAGTTGGTCTGCCACCTGCCCTCAGGGGAAGGAGAGATAAGGAACAATGGAGCAGCGTCTGGAGATGTGTAATGAAGGGATGTGGGAGGGAGAGCTGTCTGGAGCGGCTCCCCCTTTGAACCCTGAACTGTTTGAAGTGATGGACAGGCGATACCCCAGCAGGGGGATAAAAAGGGACAGGTTCGCTAAGACAGACACACGCCACCCGAGGTAACGAGACCCTGGAAGCGGTGCGCCTCTCACGAGTGGGTGAGAAGTGCCAGACAACGACAAGGGTGGAAAGGTACGATCAGCGGGAACCCGGTGTGTGTCCGCCCTTGCCTGGGTGCCGGGTTCACTGCAGAGGATCGACCGCATCTGGAGGAGGGGTCACAGTCGGTGACCTCAGGTGACATCACCAAGGACCCGCCCAAAAGCTGTTTGTGAGCCATCTCGCTGGTCTGTGAGCCATCTCGCTGGTCTGTGAGTGAAGCAGTGTTCTGAATGATCAGTTGTTCCTATTCTATCTCTCTCTCCCCCCACGTTGTCCCTCGCCATGGCAACGATTACTGCGAACTGAACTGGACTGAACTTTGAGTCATTTTGAAATTTGGTCATTTACCCCCTAGACAACGATAGAGCTTGATTGATGCTGTTATCTTAATTCTGTGCACATGTGTGGTTATCATTGTTGAACTGTTGCATTTATTATCCTTTCGATTACTGTGTTGCTCGTTTCTTTAATAAAACTTTCTTAGTTCTAGTACTCCAGACTCCAACTGAGTGATCCATTTCTGCTGGTTTGGCAACCCAGTTACGGGGTACGTAACATAAGTGGGGGCTCGTCCGGGATTTTGAACGCTAAATTTGGGACGGAGTAAATTGATTGGGTTAAAATTCCCGAAAGAAAGAAAAGACAAACAGCAGAAATGGAGGTTGAGGAATTTATAAAGGCGCCGACCTTGGAGGCATTAGAGGATGCCAGGAAATCGGAATTGATAGCTGTGGCAAAACGGGTGAATCTTGCTAAGGTGAAGTCGACAATGAGGAGAGAGGAGATACACAGAGCTATTGTAGAGCACTATGTATCTAAGGGTGTGTTTCCCCAAGGTGAGCTGGGGGTGGTGTCTGTTGAAAAACCTGCTGGAGACGCAGTACAGGTACAGCTTGAAAAACTGAGACTCGAGCACGAGTTCCGGGTACGGCAGTTAGAACACGAAGAGAAAGAGAGAGAGGTAGAAAGGCAAGAGAGAGAAAGACAGTTGGAGAGAGAAGAGAGAGAGAGGGACAGACAGTTGGAGAGAGAGGAGAAACAGAGGGAAAGGGAATTTGAGCTGGAGAAGTTAAAGATAAGAGCCGAGCAGGGGCTCGTGCCGAACCAAGGTGGAGGGTTCCGGGCGACCCAGGAGGTAAGGCTGGTTCCCCCTTTTGACGATACCGACGTGGATCGGTACTTTCTCCACTTCGAAAAGGTGGCTATAAGTCAGGACTGGCCGAGGGATAAGTGGGTTGTTTTACTTCAGAGTGTACTGAAAGGGAAGGCCCAAGAAGCTTACTCAGCCCCGTCCGCGGAAGATGCCCAGAGGTATGAGGTGGTGAAAGAGGCCATCCTCAGGATTTATGAGTTGGTCCCGGAGGCATACCGGCAGAGGTTCCGGAATGCGAGGAAGCGGTGGGACCGCACGTATTTGGAGTTTGCTCGTGAGATGCAAACATATTGTGAGCGTTGGTGCGCCTCGAAGGGGGTAGAGGGGGATTATGACAGACTGCTGCAGCTGATTCTGATTGAGCAGTTTAAAGGTTGTGTCCCTGAGGGTATGAGACCCTACCTCGATGAGAAAGAGGCAGCCACGTTAGCCGCAACTGCTAAGTTAGCGGATGAGTATGCGTTGACGCATAAAATGAAGTTTGCCCCGAGTAAAGGCTACCAGAAGGGTAGTCAGGACGGAGGGGAGAGTCCGCCGGAAAAGTCAGAAAGTAAGCCGGGGACTAGTGAAAAGGATAAGGTAGACCGGGAGCAGTCTGGTAGGAAGTCTCCTGGGGTCGTCTGTTATAATTGTGGGAAAGTCGGACACTTTGCGTCCAGGTGCTTTGCCCCAAGGAAGGAGGCGGGGAAAGGAAAAGCGGAAATTTGGAATGGCTGTATCGAGCTGTTAAGCGAACCGCTAGGGAAGGACAGGTCTGAAAAAGTCCAGGAAGGGCGCGAGAGGTTTATCTCGGCCGGACTGGTGTCAGTGAAGGAGAGGTTAAAACCAGTTCCAGTGCGGATCTGGAGAGACACGGGAGCGTGTCAGTCACTAATACTGAAGAGTGTATTAGAGTTTAGCTCAGAGACCCAGACTGGGGAGGTAGAGGTCAAAGGTGTTGGGGAAGGGACAGAGTCAGTCCCTTTGCACCAGATACATTTACAGAGCAACCTGGTCTCTGGACTAGTCACGATCGGGGTGAGGTCCGAATTACCGATGAAAGACGTGGAAGTCTTGCTCGGTAATGACATCGCCGGAGGAATCGTGTTCCCAGTCGTGAGATTGACGGGTCAGCCTGCCAGCATGGAGGCCCCACCCGCGATGGTGAATTTGGCTGAAACATTTCTGCCAACCTTGTATGAGACAGGGTGTAGTGAGATAAGAGGTAGTGAGGGAGCTGGGACGGACGTAGCAGTAGCCAGGAAAGAATTTGTGCAGACGCAGGAGCGAGACGAGGGGCTGATGGTTTTTGCCGAGACCGCTCTCTCTGACACAGCCTTGACAAGCTATTGTGCGGATGAGCAAGTGCTAAGGAAGAAAGGGAAATCAAGTACAGCATCCGCAGATGAGGAGTGGGGGGTGGTGCAAAAGAGTTATGGGGATGAGGTTTTTAACATGGCCCACGAGGTACCCCCCGGTGGACATTTTGCGGTGCTGGAGGAAACAGTTGGTGGAATCATGAAAGAGATTTACCGGCTGCCCAGGGGGAAGAATGTTATTGATCATGACCGACGCGAACTGAGACGGTCACCGGCTTTTGATACGCTAACAAACCTAGTCGGTGTTAGCGTGGAAATCAATGAAGCTAGGGGCCCCTTGATAAGAGGAAAAAACCATTTTGAAAAGATTAGGATGGGATCGGTCAGATGGGAGAAGGCTATTGTTTTGGCCAGGTCTACTGATAAGGTCTCTCCCTTAATCCCCGAATAAAGCGAATCTTTAGAAGGAGTAATTAAACGACTCGCACCTATGTGTTTGATTGTCCCGAGGAAATGCAAAGAACTGGGACGTTGGGTTATGTCTGTTACAATAGGGCAGCCCAGTAAAGAACACTCATATATATTGAGTAATTCAGTGACTAAAGGGCTGATGACCACAGAGGTGTGTATTGGCAATTTAATACGGCTGTCTGAAGCCAGTTTAATAGTGAACCTTGAAAAAAATGAATTCGGCCACACGAGGGTCACTTACCTGGGAATTGTGGTGACACAGGGGCAGCTGGCAGTGATGCAAGCTGCAGTGCAGGCTATCGCTGACCTCCCAACCCCGACAGACAAGAGGGCCCTCAGAAGGCTCTTGGAGATGGTGGGGTACTGCAGGAAGTTTTGCAATAACTCTGCGGTCAATACCCGTCCCCCTCCTACTAAGCCCTTGCGAGAGAAAATTGAGTCGGAATGGGACGACCCTTGTTGTTGTGGTCCGGGACAAAACCAAATGAGAGGTTACATTGGTCGCAATTCATCAGTGTTTTTGGCCACTATGAAGTTTGCTGAGTTGGAGCCTGGTCTAAGGGATTATTAATAACACGTGTAAAAGGAACAGAAAATGTGATGACTGTCTGTCAAGGTGTTGACAGCTTCAAATTCTCTGTATTAGCTAAATAACTGTTAAAGATGTATATTGTGTATGTATCAGATAATGTAGTCATGTTTGTAATTTTTACCTCCCGGTAAAAATCCTTAAAGGGGGGAAGTGTTACGAGAATACACATAAAATTAAGATGTTTGCTGGCCTGGGCTAGCATCAGTGGCATCAGCAGTTGGTCTGCCACCTGCCCTCAGGGGAAGGAGAGATAAGGAACAATGGAGCAGCGTCTGGAGATGTGTAATGAAGGGATGTGGGAGAGAGAGCTGTCTGGAGCGGCTCCCCCCTTTGAACCCTGAACTGTTTGAAGTGATGGACAGGCGATACCCCAGCAGGGGGATAAAAAGGGACAGGTTCGCTAAGACAGACACACGCCACCCGAGGTAACGAGACCCTGGAAGCGGTGCGCCTCTCACGAGTGGGTGAGAAGTGCCAGACAACGACAAGGGTGGAAAGGTACGATCAGCGGGAACCCGGTGTGTGTCCGCCCTTGCCTGGGTGCTGGGTTCACTGCAGAGGATCGACCGCATCTGGAGGAGGGGTCACAGTCGGTGACCTCAGGTGACATCACCAAGGACCCGCCCAAAAGCTGTTTGTGAGCCATCTCGCTGGTCTGTGAGCCATCTCGCTGGTCTGTGAGTGAAGCAGTGTTCTGAATGATCAGTTGTTCCTATTCTATCTCTCTCTCCCCCCACGTTGTCCCTCGCCATGGCAACGATTACTGCGAACTGAACTGGACTGAACTTTGAGTCATTTTGAAATTTGGTCATTTACCCCCTAGACAACGATAGAGCTTGATTGATGCTGTTATCTTAATTCTGTGCACATGTGTGGTTATCATTGTTGAACTGTTGCATTTATTATCCTTTCGATTACTGTGTTGCTCGTTTCTTTAATAAAACTTTCTTAGTTCTAGTACTCCAGACTCCAACTGAGTGATCCATTTCTGCTGGTTTGGCAACCCAGTTACGGGGTACGTAACATGGTGCATAATCAATAATTTAGAAGATGGAATAGATGGATTTGTTGCCAAGTTGAGGAAACAGGGAGGCTGAAAGAGGACTTAGACACACTAGGAGAATGAGCAAGAAAGTGGCAACTGAAATACAATGTTGGAAAATGCATGGTCATGCACTTATGTAGAAGAAATAAATGTGCAGACTATTTTCTAAATGGGGAGAAAATCCAAAAATCTGAGATGCAAAGGGACTTGGGAGTCCTTGTGTAGAAGAACCTAAAGGTCAACTTGCAGGTTGAGTCAGTGGTGAAGAAGGCAAGTGCAATGTTAGCATTCATTTCAAGAGGTCTAGAATACAAGAGCATGAACATGATGCTGAAGCTTTATAAGGCACAGGTCAGGCTGCACCTTGAGTACAGTGAACACTAGACAACGGAGTGACCCGTTGGGGCGCCCTTTGAGAGAAGGGCAGTGCAGTCTGATGTGAACAGAATGAACATTAAATTTTCCTGAATGCTATTGGTATCGCTTTGCTTTGGAAATTGAAGAAGAAAATCTCAGTTTATTAAAGAAGAACAATGTGTAGCAAGGCAAATATAGCTCCTCCTCGTTTAACCAAGGACACTTTTGATGGTATCATTTCTGGTTGATCTGCCACTCTTGTGCCTCTTGTTGTCATTCTGGAAATGTGCAGTCCTTTCATTCACCGTCTCTTCATCTCTTCTGTTTATTCTTTGTCTCTGATCTTGGAGACGTGCATTTCTCTGCTCCTTTGTCTCTTCCTCTCTCTTCCTTCTGTGCCTGTTTTTGTCATTCTGGAGATGTGCAGCCCTTTCATCCCCCATCTCTTCATCTCTTCTGCTGTTTGTTGTTTGTCTCTGAACCTGGAGACATGCATTTCTCAGCTCCTCTGTCTCTTCTTCTCTCATCTTTTTTGTCCTGACTCTTTGATCCTGGAGTCGTGCAGCCCTGGCCTCATCCGATTCTTGTTCTTTCCCTCTCCTTGCCGCTTCCCAACGGCGTTTGGCATCATCTCTTGACCATAATGTCCTCCTTCTCTTTCCATGGAGCATGATTAGGCTGACCATATTTTTTTTTTTATCCTAATACTGGATAGAAGATACGAAGCAGTAACACCAAAGGATGCTGATTATTCTTGATGATGTGGTTGGCGCTCTCCTAAATGGACATGATATAGTCATCGCTGTCCTTTGACTGCAGCAAAGGGTTTGGTGGGTGTCTCAAAGTATGTCATTACAATAAGATTTAAATATCTCTTGTTGATGGGTCTGATCTGTCCAAATCCTGCATATGCTGTTGGTGATTAGCAGAATGTGACCGCTCGAAATAGAGCTGCCCTGCCCTTTCCGACCAGTTGCTGTCGCTGCTGTGAGCATCGTGAGTCACTTCTGAGGCTGGCCGTGCACATGTGTCGTGGTGTTGCGCTGTGGTTTCCATCATGGCTGACATCGGCTCTCAGGTGAAAGCGGGGCTGTTGATTTTGGCCAGTGAGCAATTTTTAACGAATATATAACTCTGAACCTTGCCTGCATTCTGTAAGTTAGCGCATTTTAAGTCAATAATTGGAGGTCACAAACAGACAAACAGAGCATGAGAGTTTTAATAGTATATAGATTTTTGGGTTCCTCATCTAAGAAAAGATGTGCTGGCATTGGAGAGGGTTTAAAGGAGGTTCACACGGATGATTCCAGAACTGAGAGGGTTATCATACGAGGAACATTTGATAGCTCTGGATCTGTACACATTGGAACTTAGAAAGCCGGGGGAGCGAGATCTCATTGAAACTTTTTGAATTTTGAACATGGTAATGTGGAAAGAATGTTTCCCATGGTGGGGGAGTCTAAGAAAAGTTGGCACAGACTCCGGATCGAGGGGCATCCATTTAGAACAGAGATGCTGAGAAATTTCTTTAGCCAGAGGGCAGTGAACTTGTGGAATTTATTACCACAGGCAGCTGTGGAGGCCAGGTCTCTGGGTGTATTTAAGCCACAGCATGATAGGTTGTTGACTAGACATGACATCAAAGGTTATAAGGAGGCTGGGGAGTGGAGCTGAAGAGGGAAAAATAGGATCAGTCACGATTGAATGGCAGAGCAGACTGAATGGGCCAAATGTCCTAAATTTGTTCCTACGTCTTATGGTCTTCTTCCCATGTCTTATGGTCTTGTGTCACCACACATAACCCTGAGATTAATTTTCTTGCAGGCATACGCAGTAAATCCAAGAACCATAACAGAATAAAGGAAAGACCAACACGGCAGACAAACAACCAACGCACAAAACACAACTGTGCAATTTCAAAACAGGAAAAAAATAATAAATAAATAAGCAACAAGTATCAAGAACAAGATGAAGAGTACTTGAAAGTGAGACCATAGGTTATGGGAACAATTCAGTTCAGAGTTCAAAGTACATTATCAATGTATGTATACATTATACAACCTTGAGATTCGTCTTGACAGGCAGCCAACAAAAGAAAGAAACCCCAAAGAACCCACTAAAAGACCAATAACCCAATGTGCAAAGGGGAAAAAACACAAATCATGCAAACAGTAAACAGCATTCTGAACTAAACTCCACAAAGAATCCATCCTCAGACACTTAGTTCAGCATAGAACCGAGCAGTGGGCTGAACTGGCCCCACCGTGACTTTTCCAATCTGGCCTGGCACCCGAGTTGTCATCCAAACATTGCATTCAGTCGCTTCAGTACACTCCAGCACCTGGATCCCGCCGCCTGAATATGGCCTGCACATGACCTTTCATATTTAGCCCAGTCTGGAATCCTCCTCACTCTCAGCAATGGGCCCACTGCCTCGCCTCGGTCTATCAAGTTGCCTCCAAGTCCAAAGGGAAGTTGTAAGCCATTGTTTGCAATGATCATTTACCAGAAAAAGAGTGATTAACAAAATACTTTTTTCTGTTTTCTTTATTTCACCGGCCACCAGCCAGAAGTCACTGAGATTTGCATGCGCCATCTTAAACCGGAAATTCAGTGATGGGGCAAGTGAAGTTCAATGGTTAACCCCACTGATTCAAGAGGCTGATGGTTGAGGAGTAGTGTGAGCCCTGAGGTTCTGTACCTTCTTCCTGATGCAAGTAGCGAAAAGGTAGCATGGTCTGGATGGTGAGGTCCCCAATGATGGATGCTGCTTTCTTGCAACAACACTCAGTTTATATGTACACATTGGAGGGGAGAGCTTTACCCACAATGGACTTGGCTGTATCCACCCATTTTGTAGGATTTTCCATTCAAAAGCATTGGCGTTTCCGTACCAGGCCGTGATGCAGCCAGTCACTAAACTCTCCACCACACACCTATGGAGGTTTGTCAAAGTTTTCAATGTCCTACTGAATCTATGCAAACTCCTAAGGAAGTAAGGGTGCTGCTGTGCTTTCTTCGTAATTGCACTTACATGCTGGGCCTAAGACAGGTCCTCTGAAATGATAACACTGAGGAATTTAAAGTTGCTGACCCTCTCCACCTTTGATCCCCAATGAGAAACAGCTCATGGAACTCTGGTTTCCCCCCTCTGCAGTCAATAATCAGCTCCTTGGTCTTGTTGACATTTAGCGACATGTCATTATTGTAGCACTTCTCACCCCGCTTTTCAATCTCCCTCCTATATGTTGATTCACCACCACCTTTGATTCGGCCAATGACAGTGGTGTCATTGGCAAACTTAAATATGGCATTGGAACTGTGCTTAGTCACACAGTCATAAGTGTAAAGGGAGTAAGACCCTGCCTTGTGGTGCACTTGTGCTGGAGGAGATTGTGGATGTAAGTGCTACTGAATGATAGTCACTGAGGCAGCTTACCACATTCTTCTTAAGTACCAGTTTAATTGAAGTTTGCTTGAAGCAGGTCAGTACCTCAGACTGCTGAAGCAAGAGTTTAACGATATTGATGAACATTCCAGCCAGTGGATTAGCAGAGGTCATTAGTACTCGGCCAGGGACCCCACATGCGCTGGATACTTTCCATGGGTTCGCCCTCCTGACCGATGCTCTCATGTCGACCTCAGCCACTCCGATCACAGGGTCAGTGTGGGAGTTCGTGAAGGTTCCTCCATGTTTTGATGGTCAAAGAGCACAAAGACATTGAGCTCACCTGGATGCAAAGTCCTGCTGTCACCCATGTCACATGATTTCACTTTGTAAGAGGTAATAGCATTCAAACCCTGCCACAGCTGTTAAACATCCTTCATTGATTCAAAGTTAGTCCAGAATTGCCTCTTCGCCTGCAAGATGGCTTTCCGGAGATCATATCTGGACCTCTTGTGTTTTACTTGGTCACCAGACCTGAATGCCTCTGATTTGGTCCTTAGCAGTATGCTGATCTCCTGATTCATCCAAGGCTTCTGGTTGGGGAAGACTCTGAATGATATATTTGTTTATTTATAGTGCCTATAAAGAGTTTTCACCCCCAATGGAAGTTTTCATGTTTTATTGTTTTACAACATTGAATCACAGTGGATTTAAATTGGCTTTTTTTTGACACTTATCAACCAGAAAAAGATTCTTCTGTGCCAGAGTGAAAACAGATCTCCACAAAGTGATCTAAATTAATTACAAATATAACACAAAATAATTGCGTGCATGAGTATTCAACCCTTTTAATATGACCCACCAAATCATCTCAGGTGCAGCCAATTGGTTTTAGAAGTCACATAATTAGTTAAATGGAGATCACCTGTGTGTAGCCAAGGTGGTTCACTTGATTGTAGTAAAAGTACACCTGGATCTGAAATGACCAACTGTTGGTGCGTCAGTATCCTGGCAAATCTACACCATGAAGACACTCAAAGCAACTCCATGAAAAGGTTATTGAAAAGCACAAGTCAGGAGATGGAAACAAGAAAATTTCCAAGTCACTGAATATTCCTTACAGTTAAATCAATCATCAAGAAATGGAAAGAATATGGCACAGCTGTAAATCTGCCTAGAGCAGGCTGTCCTCAAAAACGGAGTGACTGTGTAAGAAGGGGACTAGTGAGGGAAGTCACCATGAGACAGATGATAACTCTGGAATAGTTATAAACTTCAGTGGCTGAGATGGGAGAGACTGCACATACAACTGTTGCCCACCGTGATTCAATATTGAAATACAATGAAACATAAAAACTTCGGGGGGGGGGGCTGATTACTTTCTATAGGCACTATTTATTGAGATGTAGTGCAGACAAGGTCTTTACAGTCCTTCCAGCCATGCAGCCCAGCAATTCTTGTATTTAATCCTAACCTAGTCAGAGGATAATTTACAATGACCAATTAACCTACTAACCAGTATGCCCGGAGCACCCAGTGGAAAACCCACATGGTCACCGGGAGAAGGAACAAACTCCTTACAGTTAACGAGAGGAATTGAGACTGGATTGCCTGTACTGTAAAGCGTTGTGCCAATGCTACCATGTTTTTGTGGGGACACACTTATCTACGACTGTTATATATAAAGTACTATGACGTATTAGGTGTGTTCATTCAGATCTACTGATGAGTCCTTGAATACAGCCCAGTCCACTGACTCAAAGCAATCCCATAGCCAATCATCTGCCTCCCACGACCACCTCTTTGTTGTCCTCATCTCTGGAGCCTTACTCTTTAGCCTCTGGCTGTATGCAGATAGAAGGACAGCCAAGTGATCAGATTTCCCCAAATGCAGTCTGATCATGGAAGATTATGCATTTGCTATTGTAGAATAGTAATGGTTTATGAACATTTAAAAACAATTTAAAACTCCTTAAATGAACCCAAAATCAAACCTGAGGAATTCAAGCTCTGTGCATTATTTGCTTCAGCTACTACTTACTTTTTATTTTTATTTAGAGATTCAGCACCATAACTGGCCCTTCTGGCCCATGAGCCTGCACTGCAAAATCACACCCATGTGACCAACTAACTTGTATGTCTTTGGAATGTGGGAAGAAACCAGAGCACTCAAAGGAAACCCACATGATATGTGAAGAATATACAAATTCTTAACATACAGTGGCAGGAATTGAACAAGGCCACTGGCAGGGTAACTGCATTTTGTTAGCTGTTGTGCTACTGTGTCACTTGAGTAAAGCCTGTTGTTGTCTCAGCAAACTCTCATTCATCAGGGGAAGGATTTATTTGCTCCTATATTCTATTGCCTTGCATTAAAATCTAATATTTGCCTCATCAATTATTTCCCGTACATAGACTGACTTTAGTCAAGAGTCTTTCATATTTTCCACTGAGTGATGAACTCAATAAGGGAGGAAATGCTAACAATGGTAGGATTGATGTTAACAGATTTAAGAGGACCAGTAAAAAAAAACCAGAGGATGAAGAAATTCAAAAGCAACTTGCAAATGGCAACTAGATATTTGTTGGTGGGAAGGAAAAAAATACATGTCCCTGTGGAATGAACAGGGAGTGAATCCAAAGACAAGATGAGATGAAGGGATGGGAATGAACATGGCAGATGGAATATCCTCGGGTAAAATGTCAGTTCGTACATTTTGATGCAAATAAAAAAATAAGAAAAGCAAAATACAAAGATGCTATGGGTTATGGATGACCCAACTTAAGGAAATCCAACCTTATTAAAGTTCTCACATACATCTTTAAATCATTTTCCTAGGTAGCAGTATTAGTAATAATCATGTTTTGTGTTGTTTATTAATGACTAGCTACAATATATACGCCATTATTTCAGTTATGGTAGTGTTAGAGTGAATATTTGATGAAATCAGGCAGGAGGAGAAGATGGCGGTGCGACGCAGCTCTCCGGTGAAATTATATCGTATTTGTTAAATAGGGGGCCGTGCACAATTCTGATTTGATGGAGACAGCCGTGAGAAGCACGAAGGAACATCTGGAGAAACCTCTGAAATGCCCGGTTCGCTGCCGCTGCTACTGTGTGATCGAGAATCTCTGGAGGGCAGGCCCCAAAATTCTCGGCTTTGCCTGCTGCTGGCGGCTGGGGCTGAGGTCGAAGCGCTCGGCAGAGATGGTGCTCGGTGTCGGAGGCTCGAAGTTTTCGGACAACTCAGAGTCGGACTGTGGTCGGGCCTGGCAGGGAGAGTTTTCTTCCTTCTCCCGTCTGCGTGAGATGTGGGACTTTTGAGAGACTTTGAACTTAATGCATGCGTTACTAAATGACAATAAAAGAGGACTGCATGTCCTCATAATCTAAATAAAAGAACTATAGCAGGTACATGTAAAAAAATGATAGAGTATGGATAGCTATAGAAAACAGATGCCTTTGTTGGTCTTTATTACAAGAGGATTGGATTATAATGGCAAAGCTCTCTTACTTTGCAATCAAATAGGGCCTCAGTGCAAGAAAGAGGCAAGGGGAAAACACGACTTGGATAAATACTCAACAAATGGTCATTTTTTTTCTAATAAGAAGATCATTCACATTATTGCTCAAACACTGCTCATCCTACACACATTTTTTGTGGATCTCCTGATGACGAGACCACCAGAAACTCTCAGTTCTCAACATGAGAACGGATTAACACATCAACCTAGGACAGGAATTACCCTCAGAAATTATATGAATTTGATTAATAATTTAAGCCACACCATCAGCTTGGTTAGCTGTCAGAAATTACGTATTTGAATTATGATTGTCCCTTGAGAGGGTTCAGAGGAGGTTCATAAGAATGATTCCAGGAATTAGAAACTTGATACATGAGGAGCATTGGATGTCTCTGGAGCCATACTTTGAGTTCAGAAGGGTGAGGGGAAATTTCATTGAAATATACTGTATATTAAGAGGCTTAGATACAGTGGACAAAGAGAATATTTCCATTCATAAGAGATTCTAGCATCTGAGAACATAGTCTCAGAATAAAGGGGAAATTATAAATAGGATTTCTTTAAATCTTACATATATCCCACAACATGAAAGAGTAAACATCTTTGTGTTAGGACTCCGTTGCAGTGTACAGACATGTGAATTTAAAAGACTAATGACTTGTAGAAAGAAATTGTCCCATAGCCTGTTGGACCTGGTTTTAATGCTGCGGTAGCATTTGCCAGATGGAAGTAGCTGAAACAGTTTACGGTTGGGATGACTTGTGTCCCCGCTGATCTGCCAGGTCTTCTTTCTGCACCTGCTGCTATAAATGTCCTCTGTGGAAGAAAGTTCACATCCCTTTAAGACTGAGATGAGGAGTAATTTCTTCAGCCTGAGCGTAGGGAATCTGTGGAATTCATTGCCAGAGGGCTGTGAAGGCCGAGTCATTGAGTCCATCTAAGGCAGAGATTGATAGGCTCTCACTTGATAAGGGGGTTAAGGGTTAAAAAGGTGGGAGAATACAATTGAAAAAAAAAATTAGACATAATTGAATAGTGGAGCAGACTTGATAGGCCAAGTCCGCTTATTCATAAGATACGTTCCTATGTCTTGTGGAAGTCCAGTCTGCTAAATAGATTCATAATAGATAAACTGGTTAAAAACTAGATATGCAATTGGGGGTTTGAACAGTAGCAGCAGACTTGTACTCCTGCAAGTGGTCTGGAATAACTCTTGTTCCCATTAAGACAGGGGACCAACACTAGTTCCATTAACAATGTCCCCAAGTAAGTACAATTTGTTTGTCAGAGAGGCAAACAAAACATTATATCTTCCAATGTTAGATTGCATCATCTGAAGGAGGGACCACAAATCCCTCCTGCATCATCCAGCTTCCAAATCCATATTAATATTTTTGTCAGTATGGTCTTAATAAAAAAAATCAATGCCAACAGAAGCATTACCCTGAGAAGATCAATGACAAAACTGTTGAGTACCCCATGAAAGACAGCTCTGTAAGAAAGAGTTAAATTTGATACCCTTTTGCACATGGTAAAATGTGTAAGACAACATGGTATCAGCTTGGAATGTGATTTCTGCCCCTTAGTGACCAATGTTTTGTCTCTATTTTGAATACACATTGTTAAGATTAGATACCAGTGAAGAATGTTTTCCTCTTCTATTTTTAAGTTGTGTGTCTAGGCCGAAGGTTGTAAGAGATAAAAGAAGTGTTGAAGGTCTAAAAAGGAACAACTTCTTTGTACAAGTGGGGCATCTTCTCTTAAACTGGGTTACACTAGTGCTAAGAGCTGGAGATTGAGACAAGGACATCAGGAGTGAGAGAGACAGAGAGACTGGAAAGGCAGGGTTACTTATGGTTCCCTCTGGTAGTATATTATGAGGCATAGATAAATATTATTTTTTCTCACTTATGCTACACAACTTTAATAAAATACCTTTAATACCTGCACAGTGTTTCCCTTTGTTTGCAAATACCTCTTGCTGCTGAATCAGTAAAGAACTAGGAACAAAACTTTTAGAATATTTTTCATTAGAGGTTCTACTCAGAGCCTCACAATCAGCCTGTCAACACCCAGCTTCCAAGAGCTATAGTGTCCCACAGCTCATGTGCTCTCCTGTAGACTGCTGTGGGTCACAGCTGTGGAAAAAAAATACTCTTGGCTTTTCCACCATGGAGCAGGACCAGTTTGATGAGAATGATCAGGAAATCAAGAAACCATTCAACTGCTTACTAGATGCAACATCACACAAGATATTGCCTTCCCCACTATCCCTAAAATTGTGCATTAATGCCATCTGTCAAGTTGCCACGAAGTTTTCAGAAAAGGAGAAAATTCTGAGGAACACATTCTGACGAACAAAACATTTGTTTAGGTTAGAAATCAAACATGGAAGAAATGTTCCATTTACATACTGTGCATTGCTTCAAGGACTATGTTCCCTAAGATTTTGTGACATGGGTTGACATTGTTGGTGCTATAGTTTATTCTACAAATCTGTTGCCACATTAAGTCATAAAGTTTGCGTTATACAGCAAGGAAACCACTTCTACTAATGTGAATAAAACAATTGATAAATATATTAAGACATACAATGAGTGACATACCTTCTGAGTTCACAACTATTGTACCAATCACACCCTTGTGAGACTGAATCCTTTTCAGAGTTTCTTCTACCTCACTCTGTAAACAAGAGACATCTCTGTAAGGCACCATTTAGTATAATTCAAAATCTCGCAAGACAAGTGTGTTGACTGATGTAATAATAAGAATTTAAGAATGTAGCAACTTGAAGGGTTTACGATTGTTCTCATTAGTGGACTATTCTAAAGAAGTTTGGTAATGGGAAATTAAGGATGATAATTTCAGGTGATAGTGGAGGGGATAATGATAAGCCCAATATTTCTGGAAAGGATAGAGTATGAAAACACAAGAGATTGCTTCTCATTAGAATCAGATAGGGAAAACTGGTTAAAATAATTGAATACTTCATGTGAATTCATGCAACATCTGTAATTGTTGAATTCAAATTCTAATTGCTGAACTCAAATTGATGGAAACTAGAAATGGCTAGGCTTTTACAGATATGTGGTTCTTCTGCCCCACCTCTTGGTGCATTCTTAATGCGCTTAGCTGAGTGTCCTAGGGGGTCCAAAGCATTTACCACTCTCTGGCTAAAGAAATTTCTCCTTATCTCTGTTCTAATGAACAGTTATCTATTCTGAGGTTGTGCCCTCTGGTCCTAGACTCCCCACTATAGGAAGCATTCTCCCTACATCTACTATCTAGTCCTTTAAATGTTTGTTAAGTTTCAATGAGATCCCTCTTCATTTTTCCAATCCCCAGCAAGTACAGGCCCACAGCCATCAAATGCTCCTCATATGTTAACCCTTTCATTCTCAGGATCATTCTCGTGAACCAGCTCTGGACCTTCCCCAATGTCAGCACATCCCTTCTTAGATAAGGGGGCTAAAATTGCTCACAATACTCTAAGTGCATTCTGACCAATTCTAGGATAGTTAATCAATTTGGATAGATCTAAGAAACAGGAGAAGGAAATATCCAGGAGTTATTTATAGTCCCAAATGCATGGTAGTAATGTACATTACACAAAAACAGGAAATACAGGGAGAATGTCACAAGTGTATTATAATAATTATGGGAGATTTAAATCTACATATAAAGCACACAAATCAAACCAGCAGTAAGTGTAAGAAATCATGCAGTGTACAAGAAAAAAAAATCCAGATAAATATGTTGAAGAACCAATGAAGGAAATGGCTTAATTAGCAATCTTGCAGTTAAGAAGCCTTTAGGGAAGAGTGATCACAATATGATTGCAACTTAATGAGAGCCATTCAGTTTAATGGGAAAACAGGATCTTCAATCTAAGCAAAACAAACCATAAAAGGTATGAGGTATGAGCTACCGATGAAAGATTGACATAACTACATTAAGTAATCAATCATGCAATACCTAGTATTTGAATAATCAAATTAATTTTACAGTTAAAACAAAATACCAACAGGAAACATGATAAAACCATGGCTTATATGCTCAAGACAAAGAAAAAGGCTCATAATGTAGCCAAAAAGAGCAGGAAACCCAAGGATTGGGAAAATATCACAATTCAAGGTTCAAGTAGAATACATCTATAGTCCAACCAGAAAAAAAATGTAAAAGCTTTGATAAATATGCAAAGAAAGAAAAAGATTTGCCAATGTGTTCTGGCCCTCTTATGGACTGAGACAGCAGAAAGTAAGTTGTGGAATAAGGAAATGATACAGCAATTAAAAAGCATTATTTTCCACCTTTTACGAAAGACTCCAAAAGATTTGTAAAAATAGTGTCAAATAGGTCAAATGTTCTTTATCTATTTTCTTTTCTGCAAGGGGCTCCAACTATTGGATTATTTTCTCGTAGTGCTCAGTATGGTAATTCAACCAAAGAACTTTAATGCAACAATCAATCAACGGTTGCCTTGATGACAAGGATAGCCATTTCCATCTCATCACTGGTATTTAGTGCTTTGGTTCATGTTTGAACCAAAACTAATGATAATGACAGGAACCTAGAGATCTGGACAAAACCCAAACTGTTAATTGGCAAGCAGCTAATTGGAAACTTAATACCAAAATGGTAGCCTGTCACCACTTTGCTAACGATTATAAATGGACTGATGAGACATTCATTGACCTAAATGGATTTATCCTGCTCCTTTGTGGACAATCATAGTTTACAAATGTTCTAGAAATTTTTGAGATTGCAACCAGCTGCATACACAAGAGCTAATCAGTGGATGAGGTACAAGTGATCTTTCCGAAAGTCCTCAATAAAATGCCACATAAATGGATATAAATGAACTCAAAGCACATGGAATTGGTAGTAACAAACTGGTATGAATTTAGGATTGAAAAAGTTACTTTCAAATTGGAGGCTGCTGCAGGCACTGGTGCTGAGGATAGACAGATAGATTCCTAAACTTAGGGAATCAAGTGCCAGGCTAAAATACCAATATGATGTTACTGAATGATGAAGTTGGTACAAGGCACTGAACCCATTGTTCCCTTCCATTCTTTACATTGTTAATCATTATTATATATAAAGTTTTTAAAATGGTGATAATGAGTCTAAACAAAGCAGACTGAATCTTCCAAAATAAAGTGAGCAAATGTGAGAGCGATAAATAAAAAAGGAAAATGAGTTAAAAGCATAACCAAAGAATGAAGATATACAAAGAAAAGCAATTGGGAAAAATGCAAGAAGATTCAATCAGCAAAATCTGAATGAAGCATTAAAGTATCAGATTGTACTGCAAATGTCAAGGAGAAGCAGGACTGACACACCCAAGACCTGGGCTGATGTTTGGACAGAGTTCAAATTGGGGGGAGGGGGGAGAATAAGATCAAGTATAATATTTGTATTTCTATTCATGTGGAATTATTTCAAACCTTTCCCTCTCTATCTGAGAAAGGTAGCTACACAATAACTGCAGGTGAATAAAAATCATCTTTTAAACAATGCAGTGTGAACTGGCACATCTTTGAGTTACCTCAGGTTTCCCTAGCAAGATCCAAGAAATAAGTTTTTCTCCCAGCTTAGGTGAAAAAAATAGCGCAAGTGCAAATACCACTGAAAATAAACCATGAAAAGTGCTTTATATAATAAGAGCCAATAATCTGAATAAACTGATAAAGTGCACACACCCCAATTATGTGAAATGGTAAGCACATGACCAAACCTCTAGTTCATTTTCCATATGACATTGAATCTATTCACTCTCTGGTACTGTGAGGAATGGAACCAGTAGTGACTAAACACTGACATGCTCTGCCATGCTAAGTAGGCAATTTGTAACATTGCTATAATGACACCAGAATTTTAAGGGAATCAGCCAATCGATCCGTATACTAGACTCACTTCAGTTCAGCTCACATAACCCTGGAAGTGGAGCAGAAAAATACACAAAATGCAACTTAAGAGATAATGCCCAAGCACAGCTTTTCTCAAATAAGAAAATAAAAGACTAACTACATCCAGCAGTTTTGAAAATTGCTCACCACAGGGAATACATGAGTTTTCATTTGCAATTTCCTCCAATATTTCGGCTAAACAGCTTAACATTAGGAGAAAATGCTTGCAGCTGAGTCAATCTAACCATTCCTTGGAACTGTAAATAGTAAAGATATGCTAACAACAGAAGGATAAAAAAGTTTTGTTCCTTTTCAGTTATAGCTTAATACTTCTTTGTATCATATTTATGACCCAATAAGGAGTTAGATGGGCAAATAAGCATGATGCAACACTCCAAAATTGTTTCTACCTCAAGAAAATTATCGTTTATTTTGTGGACATCTGTCCTAGGTCGACATCTGCCCTAAGCTTGAGACCTAGGACAGATATCCACATGTGGAATTGCAAAATTTTACCTACACCGCAACAGTGCAAGAGTGGAATGTAGTGGAGGAATAGAGGGTTATATAACATTTCTACAGATGTACCAGGGAGAAAATGCTGATGGATTGCATGGTCATGGTCACAAGCTTCTCTACCATCAAGAAATTCTTCAAAAGACAGTGCCTTAAGGCAGCATCTATCTTGAAGGACTCTCATATTCCAGGACGTGCCCTCTTCTCATTACTACCATCAGGGAGGAGGCAAAGGAGTCTAAAGATGCACACTCAATGTTTTAGGGTTAGCTTTTTCTCCTCTGCCATCAGATTTCTGAATGATCGATGAACACCATCTCACTATTTTGTTCTCCATCTGATTGCTCTAATCACAAACATAACAAATCTGTATATAGAGAGGTGGTGCTGAAACAGTCCAATTGGTGCAGAAACCACAATGCATCACTCAACATTAGGACGAATAAAAAGAATTGATCATTGACTTCAGGACGGCAAGAGGTTCCGAACAAGCCTCACTATTCATAAATGGTGAGGTAGTGGAAAGGGCCTCCAGCTTCAAGTTTTTGGGGATAAACATGACCAAGGAGTTCTCTTGGTCCATCAACACAACCTCGATAGTAGGGAAGACACAACAGCGACTATACTACCTGGGGTGCTTAAAGGAGAACTATCTGGCCCAAAAATTGCTGGTCAACTTTTATTAATGTGCAAGAGACAGCATACAGAATGAGTGTGGTACTCTAGCTGCAGCAAGACAGACCACAAAGCACTCCAACAAGCAATTGGGACAGCTCAGCACATCACTGGGACTCAACTACCAGACCTGCAGACAATCAACAACTGTAAATGCCTATGGTGCACTCATAACATCATTTAAAACCCATCCCATGCTGGACACTGTCTGCTCAATCTCCTGCCATCTGGTCGGAAATCCAGAAACATCTCAGCCAAGACAGTAAGACTGAAAAACAACTTCTTCCTGAGGGTTGTTGTGTAGCTGAATAATGATGCACCCTACCTTGCCAATGGCCTTTGAGTGTTATGGACTATTGAAGTCATTTGTTGTATGTAAATATGAGAGTTTTTTAAAAATTAAGCTGTACCACATACGTTGTAGATATCTGTATTTCACGGACTGGAATAGAACCACAATCTTGTTGTCTTAAGCAATGACAATAGAGTTCTATGCTATTTGCACAGTGTTTTTTTTAATGATATTTCTTATTGTAACTTAGTTTTTTTTATGTATTACACTGTACTGTTACTGCAAACCAACAAATTTGACAACAGATATCAGCGATAATAAAGCTGATTCTGAAAATGCATTTACAGGTTTAAGAACCAGCAGAAGAATGGATTGGTCCAAAAGTTTGTAATATTTTACATGAATAAACTGCTACCTTACCAGAATCAGGTTTATTATCACTGAGAAATGTGAAATTTGTTGTTTTACAGCAGCAACAGTATGGTCCAATACATAAAAATTTATGTTACATTTAGAAACACATAAAAAATAAATGAGTAGTGCCAAAAGAGAGTGAAATAGCAAGGTAGCGTTCATGGGCCATTCTGAAATCGAATGGCAGAAGGGAAGAAGCTGTTTATAAAAACTTGTGTGTCACTCAGCTCCTGTACCTCCTCCCTGATGGTAGCAATGAAAAGAGGAAATGTCCTGTGTCGTATACTCCTTAATGATAACTATAAGCACATCTTTATAAAAATGTAAAGGAAAAAAAGAGAACCTGGTCAATAGCGTGACTAGGGAAAATGTGTTGGTTAAACAGGGCTGCAGTCTGTGTTCACTAATTCCACACCAAATTACCAATGAAAAGGAAGATACCTTAATGGAATTTAAAGAGAACAAACAGCCAGGGCCTGATGAGATATATTCCAGGTTGAGAGTGAAGGAAAGAAAGATTGCTCAGACACAGACAGAAATTCTCAAATCTCCACTGGCAACAAAAGAAGGTCCAGTTGACTGGAGATCAGCAAATGCAGAACCATTTCAACTCAGTAGCTAATGAGTTACGCCAGGAAGTGAATCTAAAATTAGTGGTGGGGAAATTATTGAAGACAGTTTATAAAGCATAGGTATTTGGAGACAGGCTTTAATCAAGGATAGACAGCATGGAACAACAGGAATTCTGCAGATGCTGGAAATTCAAGCAACACACATCAAAGTTGCTGGTGAACGCAGCAGGCCAGGCAGCATCTCTAGGAAGAGGTGCAGTCAACGTTTCAGGCCGAGACCCTTCGTCAGGACTAACTGAAGGAAGAGTTAGTAAGAGATTTGAAAGTGGGAGGGGGAGGGGGAGATCCAAAATGATAGGAGAAGACAGGAGGGGGAGGGATGGAGCCAAGAGCTGGACAGGTGATTGGCAAAGGGGATATGAGAGGATCATGGGACAGGAGGTCCAGGGAGAAAGACAAGGGGGGGGAACCAGAGGATGGGCAAGGGGTATAGTCAGAGGGACAGAGGGAGAAAAAGGAGAGAGAGAGAAAGAATGTGTGTATATCAATAAATAACGATGGGGTACCAGGGGGAGGTGGGGCATTAGCGGAAGTTAGAGAAGTCATGCCATCGGGTTGGAGGCTCCCCAGACGGAATATAAGGTGTTGTTCCTCCAACCTGAGTGTGGCTTCATCTTTACAGTAGAGGAGGCCGTGGATAGACATGTCAGAATGGGAATGGGATGTGGAATTAAAATGTGTGGCCACTGGCAGATCCTGCTTTCTCTGGTGGACAGAGCGTAGGTGTTCAGCAAAGCGGTCTCCCAGTCTGCGTCGGGTCTCGCCAATATATAGAAGGCCACATCGAGTGCACCGGACGCAGAATATCACCCCAGCCGATTCACAGGTGAAGTGATGCCTCACCTGGAAGGATTGTCTGGGGCCCTGAATGGTGGTAAGGGAGGAAGTGTAAGGGCATGTGTTGTTCTGCTTACAAGGATAAGTGCCAGGAGGGAGATCAGTGGGGAGAGATGGGGGGGAACGAATGGACAAGGGAGTCGCGTAGGGAGCAATCCCTGCGGAAAGCGGGGGGGGGGGAGAAAGATGTGCTTAGTAGTGGGATCCCGTTGGAGGTGGCGGAAGTTACAGAGAATAATATGTTGGACCCGGAGGCTGGTGGGGTGGTAGGTGAGGACCAGGGGAACCCTATTCCTAGTGGGTGGCGGGAGGATGGAGTGAGAGCAGATGTGCGTGAAATGGGGGAGATGCGTTTGAGAGCAGAGTTGATGGTGGAGGAAGGGAAGCCCCTTTCTTTAAAAAAGGAGGACATCTCCCTCGTCCTGGAATGAAAAGCCTCATCCTAAGAGCAGATGTTCCTTATATTCCGTCTGGGTAGCCTCCAACCTGATGGCATGAACATTGACTTCTCTAACTTCCGCTAATGCCCCATCTCCCCCTGGTACCCCATCCGTTATTTATTGATATACACACATTCTTTCTCTCTCTCTCCTTTTTCTCCCTCTGTCCCTCTGACTATACCCCTTGCCCATCCTCTGGTTCCCCCCACCCTTGTCTTTCTCCCCGGACCTCCTATCCCATGATCCTCTCGTATCCCCTTTGCCAATCACCTGTCCAGCTCTTGGCTCCATCCCTCCCCCTCTTGTCTTCTCCTATCATTTTGGATCTCCCCCTCCCCCTCCCACTTTCAAATCTCTTACTAACTCTTCCTTCAGTTAGTCCTGACGAAGGGTCTCGGCCCGAAACGTCGACTGTACCTCTTCCTAGAGATGCTGCCTGGCCTGCTGCGTTCACCAGCAACTTTGATGTGTGTTGTTAGTCAGCATGGCTTTGTTAAAGGTAGATCCTACTTAATTGAATTGAATTTCTCTAAGAAACAACTAAGTGTGTTGACATAGGTAGGGCAGTTGTTGTCAAATGGACTCTGGAAATCAAGGTAAGCATTCGTACAATCAAGGAAATTTGGCAAACTAAACCAAAACTAAATTGGTGATGGGAAACAGAATGAGAGGCGCAGCTTCTTTTTGTAATTAGTAGCTTATGAGCTGATGTAGAACAGAGATTGGAAAGAAGAAGAAGAAAGCCCTTAACTCCAAGTGGCGTCATCGGGATGCTGTTGTGACAGTTTTTTTTAGCAGTCTTTCTTATTTTTACAAGGCCGAGTTGCTAGCTCGACGCTCAACCCAGCACAGATGGAAAGTGTGCAAGGGAACTGGCTGGATTCGAACTCGGGAGTCTTGGCTCCAAAGTCTGGTGCTGATGCCACTACACCACCAGCCGGCTACAGAGATTGGTGCTGGGAATTTTTCTGCTTGTTATATATACTAACAGTTTGGAAATATGATTAGTAAATTTGCAGGTAATATTGCTGGTAGCGAGGAGGATCAGCTACAGAAACATACTTATGAGTTGGCAAGATGGACAGAGCTGGGGCATATTGAATTCAATCTTGAAAATGAGGCAATATATTTTGGGAGGGTACTTTAGGCTAGGATATACATGATAAACAGTAAGGCCTTCCCCTCAGGAGTAGTTAGGAAAAGGGACATTAGTGTTCATGTCCATAGGAGGCAAAATTTAAAGACTGTAGATGTTGGAATCTGGAGCAACAAAAAAAAATCAATCTACTGTTGAGACTTAATAGGTCGTACAGCATTTGTGAGGGGAAAGGAATTGTTGACAATGAGTCTGATGCAGGGCTTCAACCCAAAACATGAACACGTGAGAAACATCTTACTTTGATAGTGAGAAACTTTTTCCTCAACAGAGATGCCTATAACTGCAGGGCATAGGTTTAAGGTAAGGAGTACTAGATGTAAAGTATGAATATTTTCACCCAGAGAGTTGGTTTTACCTGGAATGTACCTCCTGAAGATATGGTGGCAATGGGCATGCTCATAACTTAAGTAATATTAAGTAACATTAAATTAAGGAACACCCAGGAGCCCCAGCTATGCCTGCCTTTTTGTTGGCTATGTAGAATAGTCCAAATTCAAAGCCTTCCCTGGCAATGCCCCCAAACTCTTCCTGCGCTACACTGATAACTGCATTGGTACTGCTTCATGTAGCCATGCTGAGCTCATCAATTTCATCAACTTTGCCTCTAACTTCCACCCTGCCATTAAACTCACTTGGTTCATTGCTAACACCTTGCTCCCCTTTCTCGATCTGTCTCCATCTCTGAAGATGTCTACCACTATCTTTTATACCCATGGCCATTTTAAGTATACCCCTTTCCACCCTGTCTACTGTAAAAATACTAGTCCCTTTTCTCAGTTCCTTCATCCCTGCCACATCTGTTCGCAGGAGAAAGCTTTCCTATCCAGGACATCAGAGACCCCCTCCTTCAAAGAACAGGGTTTCCCTTTCTCCACCATTGATGCTGTCTTCGCCCACATAGTCACTATTCCCTGGATAGCTATGCTCACCTCATCTTCCCACCACCTTAACAGGGAAAGAGCTCCTCTTGTTCCCACCTACTAGCCCATGAGCCTCCACTAGTCACACACTTCCATCTAGAAAAAGACCCATCCACCACTACCTCTGTCTTCTCTGTTCAAGCCAACTTCGGATCCAATTAGCCAAGTCACTCTGGATCTCACGCATCCTACCTTTCTGGACATATCGATCATAAGGACCTTGTAGATTTATTTTAATTTACTTTATTTAGAGATTCAGTGCAGTGAGGAATTACATGCAGAATTAAAAGGGCTAAAACTTAACCGACTCATCGGCAGTTTGCCAAGTCGTGCCGTGAGAATAATGTATGAACAAAGAAGTGTTTGTTGCATGAGAAAGCTTCTCTGCACTCTTATCAAAGTATGTATGTGATAACGGACCTATAACAGCAACCCAGACCGTACTTGGGGGCTCACTTGACTTGCAGATTTTTCCAAGTTCTCTGGTTCAACTGAGCATGCAAACTTGCTCATAAATAGTATTTACTTTTAAGTAAACTGTGTTTAACAATTATTCCGTGGGTTTGAACCTAAAGGCCTCTGGCAGACAGGCAGTTCAACTGCAGAGCAGGCCTTTCTGGCCCAATGAGCCACATTGCCCAGCAACCCACCTATTTACTACTAGCTCAATCACAAGACAATTTACAACCAGAATGTCTTTGGTCTGTGGGAGGAACCAAAACACTCAGAAGAAATCCATGTGGTCACAGAGAGAACATACAAACAGTTCACAGACAGTGGCAGTATTAAACCCTGAACTCCAGAACATCCTCAATAGTAATAGCATCATGCTAACCACTACACTATTGTGGCTGCCCAATGCCTTACTAAAATCCATGTATGCAATTGCTGCACATCAACCCTTGTCACCCCCTGGAAGATCTCAGATTACTCAGGTGTGATCTATTCCCCAAAGCCTCGATTCTCCAAATGCATATAAATTCTATCCCTAAAAATCCTATCTTTTAGCTTCCATACCACTGACAAGAGAACCATCTGTAATTTCCAAGATTATTCCGGAACAACATTAACCTTCCCTCAGTCCTCTGGCACTACACCTGTGGCTAGTGAGGATACAAAGATCTTGGTGAAGACCTCAGAAATCTCATCTCTCAAGAACTTGGGGTATATACCAACAGATCTAGGAATTTAGCTACTTTAATGTTTTTCAAGAGACCTAATGCTACCTCTTTCCTAATTTTGAAACTCATTATTTTAGTGTGCTCTGCACTGAAACATGTCATCTTGGCATATTCTACCCTGCAACACATCATTTCACTATGTTCCACTCTGATCTTGCTATATATTCTATATCCTTCTCCTTGATAAAAACTGACAAAATAGTTATTTAGGGTCTCGCTCACACCCTCTGCATCTAAGCACAAGTTACCTCTTTTATTCTACCTTCTCCCTAGTTATCCTCTTGCTATTGAAGTATGTGCAGAATATCTTGGGATTCTCTTTAATCTTACTTAACTAGGACTTATCATGGCTCCTTCTAGCTTTCCTAAATGTCTTTTTGCATTTTCTTCAGCCCCTTTTATAGTCCTCAAGCATCCTGTTTGATTCCAGCTTCCTAAGCCATACCTACACTTCCTCTTTCTTCTTGACTTAATTAACTATCTCTCCTGACATCCAAGGTTCCCATACCTTGCCATCCTTTTCTCTCTTCCTGAAAAAAAAGTCTTAAACTCTGTGCAGCAAGTCTTTAAATGATGTCCACATGTCAGATGTGCATCTGAGAAGTCAGTCACTTCGCCAGGTTCACTCCTCAGTCAATAATCCAATATAGTCTCCCCTGAGGTTGGATATTCACATACTCCTTCAAGAAACTCCCCTGGACCCACCTAACAAATTCTACCCCATCTAAACCGCCTGCAGAGAGGAACGCCCAGTCTATTTTCACTTAACAATCTTGTTAAATCAACAACTCTGAAGATTTTCAATTTTGACAGCAGGATTATTCAGTATTAGAACCGCAATCCTCTTTTAGGAAGAAAGCACCTTTTCTCAGTATGCCACAGTATTCTGAAATTTCTACCTCAGATTGTTCCTATCAGCAATAAACAGACAACAGCAATAACTTATACTTAAATCAAATATTATACAAATCTATAGTCCTTCTCAAGAAATAAAATTCAGTAGTCCAAAATACACACATTGCTAACTCACAACCCCATTTAAAAAGTACAAATCTTTTTGTTTCTTTAAAAATACACAATTATGTTTTTCAATCTATTGTTTCATCCAGTTTTTGGCCAAAAAAAGTGGAAAAAACACTTTCAGAACCCAGAGATTCTATCAGGCTATAATTAATGGTAATTTGCAAAACATTAGAGCCAATTATGAACAATAAAAATAGTAAAATCTCGGATTTTTTTTTTAAAAAGGGCTGAAGATGTCTGAAGAACTAGATCACAGGAAAACCATCAAAGCAGTTCGTTATTGTAAAATACTGAATGCAGTAATTGAACCCATCAATATTCAGCTGCTCGTCAGCACAAGAATTTAAGTGTCAAGGAAAACCTATTTTAGGCCAAATTATCGATGTATTAATTACGAGTGTATTAAAATAAACATATTTCCACAGAAACTTTACAAAAGGAAAGAAAATACTCTTACAATAAATCTTCAACATTGGAAAGAGACCGAAACATACATTTTAAAAGAATCTGATCTATGAACAGAACAGGACTTTTTTTTCAAAACTATTGGGCACTGAGATTCATTGCTGACAATTCCACAGCAGATCGTGCCGCACAACAGCATTAACACAACCTCCATTAACTTCCCCCACGATGCAACAATACGCAAAAAATAATAACAAATGAGCGTAATATATCGTTTTACCATCTTCGCCCCAAAACCCAGCAGCAAGTAACGATACAAACACCTCACAGTGACCACCGGTTGCTAGGCGGAACCGGAAATGACTCTTGGCCCGGATATATTCGCTGTGCGACATTCTTTTGCGCTGTGTAATTGTAAATTGCGTCCTCTTTGAGCTTTCAGTGTTGTTTCGGAAAGGTCCGCCAAACTCTTAGAATTATTAATCCTTGGAGAAATAACTTGGATAGTCGGTGAAGAGTGTGAAAACTAACGGAATAAGAATGTAATTGATTGTCAATATGCTTGCCAGTTGACGTAAAGTAGTTTTATAGTGGCTAATATAATCTAATCACTATGTACTAAACTAATTGTATGAAGAAAGAGCGTTATCAATTGAAGGAAGCACATTTATTCCAACTATTGTCATCTCAATCTATAATAGATATTTGTGAATAGAGATACCAGAAAATGTAAAAAGCAGAAATGTACAATTGCAAATATAATTACTACTTATCTGATAGAGTTCACTAGATTTTCTTGTGATTTTATGCCAACTGCGAACATTTCTGAGAAACAGACCACCTGAAAGGAGGTCAAGAAGGTAATCTAAAGAGCGAGATCGTTTGGAGAATGATCTTGATTTTCTGTTAATAACTATTTGTGCTGACAGCACATTGCAGTTAAGAATGACCTGCCTCCATTCCTGCTTTGTGGGCTCTGAGATAACTGATAGTAGATTCTGCTACAGGTGAACTAGATTGTGCATGGCATGGCAACTGGATAGGTTATTTGAATGCCATATGGACCCATCGTCGTGAGTCCTGTTCTCACTGCCTATTCAGTGGCTCTGAGAGAATTTAAAAAATGATAACTATAAAGAATGACTAGATAAGCAAGGGTTTTCTCCTTTGGAATTAAGGAGGATGAAGGGATGGATACTTAATACAGCTGTAAAAATTATGAAGCCCTGGGTATATAGAAATATAGCAGTAGTTTCAAAAACCTTGAAGATGGTTTTGAAATAATTGCCAGAAGGATTAAAGGGAAGATCAAGTTTTTTTTTCTAGGGTGTGGTAGGGACTGAAACTTAATGCATGAACTCTCAAGAGAGTTAAAAAGTACACATATATGAAAAGCAAAGACTTGCAGAGATATGGATCTATTAATGGTAGTTGGAATTACGTAGTCAGGGATTTCCATGAATCAATTGAATTGACTTTATTTCTTACATCCTTCACATACATGAGGACAAAAAAGATTAGAGAAGAAGAGACAGAGGAGGAGAGGCATGCATGTCTCCAGGATCAGAGACAAACAACTGAAGAGATGGGGATGTAAGGAGTACACGTCTCCAGAATGACAACAAGAGGCACAGAGTGGCAGATAAACCAGAAATGATGCCATTAAAAGTGTCCTTCATTAAACAAGGAGGAGCTATATTTGCTTTGCTATGCGTCGTTCTTCTTTAATAAAATGAGGTTTATTATTCAGTTTCCAAAGCAAAGTGATACCAATAGCATTCAGGAACATTTAATGTTCATTCTGGTCACAACAGACTGCACTACCCTTCTCTCAAAGGGTGCGCCAGTGAGTCACCCTGTTGTCTAGTACATACTGTATTTCAGCTTTTTCTATGTTTAGCATGTATTGCATTGTACCACTGCCACAAAGTTAACAAGTTTCATGATGTATGCCGATGATAATATAAACTTGATTATGATTCTGACAGGCATCCAAATCAGATTTATTATCACTGACTTACGTGTCATGAAACTTGTTGTTTTGCAGCAGCAGTACTATGCAACAATATAAAATGACTATAAATAGTGCAGGATAAAAGGAATAATGGGGTAGTGTTTGGTTTCATGGACCATATAGAAATCTGATGGCAGAGGTCCTGAAGCTGTTTCTGCATCATTGAGTATCGGTCTTAAGGCTCCTGTACCTTCTCCCTGAAGCGAGTAACAAGAAGAGGGTGTGTGCCAGATGGTGAGGGACCTTAGTGCTGGTTGCCACCTTCTTGAGGTATGGCATCTTGAAGATGTCCTTGATGGTGAGAGGATTGTGCCAGTAATGGAGCTGGCTGAGTCTATAACCCAACGCGATGCTGTGCGTTGGATCCTCCATACCAGGCTTTGATGCAACCAGACGGAGTGACCTCCACTATACATATACAGTATAGAAATTTGCAAGAGTCTGGTGGCATACCAAATCTCCTCAAACTCTCAATGAAGCGCAGCTGCTAGTGTGCCTTATTTGTGATTGCATAGGTGCGTTACGCCCAGCGTAGATTCTTTGAGAGGTTGACATCCATGAACTTGAAGCTGCTCATCCTTTCTACCACTGACCCCTCAATGAGTATTGGTGTGTGTTCTCCCGTCTTTCCCCTCCTGAAGTCCACAATGAATTCCTTGGTTTTCTATCACTGTTGTTTCTCTCAAGGCTGATGTTGGGATACTACTAAATGTGCTGATCTATCTCACTCCTGTACGCCTCCTCATCACCATCTAAGATCTATCAACAGTGGTGTCATCGGCAAATTATGGTGCTTGAACCGTGCTTAACCACCTACTCATGAGTGTTAAGAGAGCTGAGCAATGAGCTACAGTCATATTTTTGTGGTGTACCTGTGTTGTTTGTCAGTGGGGAGGAGATTTTATTATTGCTCTGCACTGACTGATGTTCTGATTAAAAATGTTGAAGATCCATTGATAAAAAGGCCCAGGTTTGAAGTCTGGTGATTAGTATGGAGATGATGACGGTGTTGAATGTCCATTGTAATCAATGAATATCAGCCTGATGTATGTTTTGCGATTATCTAGATGTTCCAAAACAGAGCATAATAGTATGTTTTTGGACATATGGTATCTGTCATGTAAACAATGTGGCTTTCCCACTGCAGCTGGTTAAGTATTGTTGGTACTGTTCCAAACGACACACAGAAAATGCTGGAGGAACTCAGCAGGCCAGGCAGTATCTATGGAAAAAAGTACAGTCGACGTTTTGGGTCGAGACCCTTAAGCAGGACTGGAGGAAAAAAGATGAGGAGTAGATTAAAAGATGGGGGAGGGGAGAGAGAAACACAAGTTGATAGGTGAAACCAGGAGGGGGAGGGACATAGTAAAGAGCTGGAAAGTTGATTGGTAAAAGATGCAGGGCTGGAGAAGGGGGAGTCTGATAGGAGAGGGCAGAAGGCCATGGAAGAAAGAAAAGGAGGATGAGTGTTGAGAGAGTAGAGCAATAGTCATCTGCCATCTCCAATGGGTCACCTATGACCCCACCAGCCTCCGCATCCACCAGATAATTCTCCGGAACTCCTGCCACCCTCAACTGGTATACCTTGACTCTGTTTTATCCCGCCACGTTCAGTCCCTTCCTATCTACAACTGTGACACTTCACAGAGTCTGGATCTTTTCAATGATTTCAAGTTCTCTGGCCCCCATTATCTTATTTTCACTATGGATGTCCAGTACCTATACACCTTCTGTTTCTTTCTGGATACCAGACCCAATCAGTTCCCCTCCACCACCACCCTCCTCCGTGTAGTGGAACTTGTCCTCACTCTTAATAATTTCTCCTTTGGCTCTTCCCACTTCCTTCAAACAAAAGGTGTAGCCATGGGCACTCGCATGGGTCAGAGTTTTGCCTGCCTCTTTGTTGGCGACGTGGAACCGTCTTAAGTTCGAAGCCTACACTGGCGTCCATCCTCCTTTGCTACATTGACGACCGCATTGGTGCTGCTTCCTGCACCCACGCCTAGCTTGTCGACTTCATCAACTTTGTCTCCAACTTCCACCCTGTCCTCAAATTTACCTGGTCCATTTCTGACACGTCCCTTCCCTTTATCGATCTCGCTGTCTCTATCTCTAAAGACAGCTTATCTACTGATGTCTATTATAAACCCATAATCTCTCACAGCTACCTGGATAATACCTCTTCCCACCCTGTTACTTGTAAAAACGCCATCCCCTTCTCTTAATTTTTCTGTCTCTGCTGCATTTGCTTTCAGGATGAGGCTTTTCATTCTAGAACGAAGGAGATGGCCTCCTTTTTCAAAAAAAGGGGCTTCCCTGCCTCCACCATTAATACTGTCCTCAACCGGATCTCTTCCACTTCACACACATCTTCTCCTCCCCGATCCTCCCACCACCTTACCAGGGATAGGGTTCCTCCTGTCCTCACCTACCATCCAACCAGCCTCCATGTTCAGCACATAATTCTCTGAAACTTCCAGCATCTCCAACAGGATCCCACCATGAAGCACATCTTTCCCTGCATTCCCCCCTCTACTTTCTGCTTTCCACAGGGATCACTCCCTACGTGACTCCCTTATCCATTTGTCCCTCTCCGCTCATCTCCCTCCTGGCACATCCTTGCAAGCGAAACAGGTGCTACACCTGCCCCTATACCTCCTTCCTCACTACTATTCGGGGCCCTGAACGGTCCTTCCAGGTGAGGCAACACTTGGCTTGTGAGTCTGTTTGGGTCATATACTGTGCATGATGTAGATTGGGAGACCACTTTGCCCAGCACCTACAGCAGTATCTCCTAGTGGCCAGCCATTTTAGTTCTATTTCCCATTCCCAATCGGATATGTCAATCAGTGACTTCCTCTACTGTTGCAATGAGGCCACACTCAGGCTGGAGGAGCAACACCTTATATTCCATGTGGGTACCCTCCAACATCATGGCATGGCCTTGAACTTTCTGTAATGTCCGCTCTCCCCCCCCCCACTTCACCATTCCCCTTCTCCTTTTACCTCTCACCTTATCTCCTTCCCTGCTCATTGCCTCCCTCTGGTGCTCCTCCCTCCCATCCTTTCTTCATGGCCTTCTGTCTTCTCCTATCAGACTCCCCCTTCTCCAGCCATGTATCTCTTCAATCAATCAACTTCCCTTCCCGCCCACCCCCAGTTTCACCTATCTCCTTGCATTTCTCTCTCCCCTCCCCCCACCTTGTTAATCTACTCATCCTTTTCTGCCGAAGGGTCTGAGCCCGAAATATCGACTGTATTTTTTTCCATAGATGCTGCCTGGCCTGCTGAGTTCCTCCAGCATTCTGTGTGTGTTGCTTGGATTTCCAGCATCTGCAGGTTTTCTCTTGTTTGTGATTGGTACTTTCCAATCCATTGAAGTATCCATATGTCTGAACATTAGGAATGCAGGGTTCACTACTTCTCAGAAGACTATAAAAAATGTGAAACCAGGTTTGAGATCTCAATCTTAAAACATTTTTCTCTCAGAAAGTGTGTTAGCACTGTTGTTGCATGAATTAAATCGCCAGAGAAAGTTACTGCTAGATACAAAGCAGCTTCTTTATTCGACAAAACAAGGTACCGCAGGCATCATGTAGAGACGTTTTCGGTGGAAAGGTCTGCTGGAGTCAATATTTATTTGCTAAGCACAAAGGTCAATACCATATTTACAAAGTATAGACAATGCTTTCTTTTGAAACGACATACAAACTTCACACCTTCTAACTGGGATCCACAGCTTTCAGGAATGCATTGTCCCAAACTGAATCCACAGTACATTATCAAGGAACAGAAGGCTGGTAGCCAAAGCCGTTTGCTAAATGTAAATGACCTAAACCTAAAAATCGCTCTAACAGTCCCTCCTCTTCGCCTTCCTGGACAAAAATAAATTTGTACTAGGAAAGGCCAACCTAGGAGGATATACTCAAATAGGGCAGCAAAAACACCCAAATGTTAAGCAGAGAGGTTGTTCCAGAAATTTGAACAAGTCTTTAAAAATGCAGCTTCTTTCGTGTGCCAGTCAGCTCTTTCCCTGCAGGCCAATTGCAGCTTAATCACATTCCTTGTCTTCACCACTTCATTCTCTGGTCACTGAAACTCTTTCTTTCCAGGAGCACCCACAGGTCCTCTCATCGATGTACAAGAAGGAGTTGGGGTGGTCTTTATGTCAAAGTCTGCAAGGACCTCTCCCCGGTGGCACCCCCTTTTGAACTGTCCAGTCAATCACTGGTCTGACTACTGAAAGGGCCCAGCTCCTCATTCAGACTGAGGGGGTTACTGCCTTCAGATGCCCTGTGCAGTTTGAACATAGAATAGTACAGCACAGCACAGTACAGGCCCTTCAGCCCACAAAGTTGTGCTGACCCTCAAACCCTGCCTCCCATATATCCCCCCACCTTAAATTCCTCCATATACCTGTCCAGTAGTCTCTTAAACTTCACTAGTGTATCTGCCTCCACCACTGACTCAGGCAGTGCATTCCACGCGCCAACCACTCTCTGAGTAAAAAAAAACCTTATTCTAATATCCCCCTTGAACTTCCCACCCCTTACCTTAAAGCCATGTCCTCTTGTATTGAGCAGTGGTGCCCTGGGGAAGAGGCGCTGGCTGTCCACCCTATCTATCTCTTAATATCTTGTACACCTCTATCATGTCTCCTCTCATCCTCCTTCTCTCCAAAGAGTAAAGCCCTAGCTCCCTTAAACTCTGATCATAATCCATACTCTCTAAACCAGGTAGCATCTCGTTAAATCTCCTCTGTACCCTTTCCAATGCTTCCACATCCTTCCTATAGTGAGGCAACCAAAACTGGACACAATACTGCAAGTGTGGCCTAACCAGAGTTTTATAGAGCTGCATCATTACCTTGCGACTCTTAAACTCTATCCCTCGACTTATGAAAGCTAACACCCCATTAGCTTTCTTGATTACCCTATTTACCTGTGAGGCAACTTTCAGGGATCTGTGGACATGTACCCCCAGATCCCTCTGCTCCTCCACACCACCAAGCATCCTGCCATTTACTTTGTACTCTGCCTTGGAGTTCGACCTTCCAAAGTGTACCACTTCACACTTCCCCGGGTTGAACTCCATCTGCCACTCTCAGCCCACTTCTGCATCCTATCAATGTCTCTCTGCAATCTTCGACAATCCTCTACACTATCTACAATACCACCAACCTTTGTGTCGTCTGCAAACTTGCCAACCCACCCTTCTACCCCCACATCCAGGTCGTTAATAAAAATCACAAAATGTAGAGGTCCCAGAACAGATCCTTGTGGGACACCACTAGTCACAATCCTCCAATCTGAATGTACTCCCTCCACCACGACCCTCTATCTTCTGCAGGCAAGCCAATTCTGAATCCACCTGGCTGAACTTCCCTGCATCCCATACCTTCTAACTTTCTGAATAAGCCTACCGTGTGGAACCTTGTCAAATGCCTTACTAAAATCTATGTAGTCTGAAATGCTATCAAGGTTGTGGAACTTGTGGAGGGGGGTGGTGGGGAGGGAGTTGGTATTCAAGTAGGGTTAAACTCACCTCAACATGGTTTTTACAGTTAGGATTGCCAACTTTCTCACTCCCAAATGAGGGTCAAAAGTAGTATTCAAATACAGGGCACTTGTGTTTACCCCAGGAAACACTATCATGACCATGGAGCCTTGTGCGGGCACCTATGTGCTCATGTGTGACATGCGCATGCACGTACGTGATGATTTTTTCCCCACAAATCTGTTTTGGCTTAATCTTCCCGACTACACTGTACATACATTATTTCTACTTTATATAGGCTGTGTTTTTATCGTATCATTCCCACCTTTACTGTATGTTAGTGTTATTTTAGGTTTTATGTGTTATTTGGTATGATTTGATAGGTTATTTTTTGGGTCTGGGAATGCGGAAAAATTTTTCCCATATAAATTAATGGTAATTGCTTCTTTGCTTTACGCCATTTTGGCACGAAAGGTTTCATTAAACTCTCTACCTTAGCTGGGGAAATATGGGACAAGGGCGGTCCCGTATGGGACAAACCAATTTAGCCCAATATATGGGATGTCCTGGCAAATACGGGACAGTTGGCAACCCTATGTTCAAGTTCAACAGTGCGTGACCGGGAATGAGGAAAGGTGCAGCTGACTCATATTGTTTCCTCATGGCCCGGTAGCACATGCTTTGCGGCCCGGTGGTTGGGGACCGCTGTTCTATGCTATTAAACTAATCAGCTATCTTCAGCAACTAGTCTTCATTGCAGAGTACCATCACCATCACCCTTTAGCATGCTGTTCAGTTTTTTGTCATGCTCTGTGTCTTCTGCCACACTCTAGGGGTCTTTTGCCTTTGCATTTCCTCCAGGTGTGTTTTCATCAGCTGTGGTCAGGTCTGATATTGCTGGCTGCTGTTCCTCTCTTAGATTCACTGTAATTACATGGTTACTGGGTACACTTGATTCCCCTGCTGCATCTGTGGGAGCAACAAGAGGATGAGTCGTATGCTTTAACTTGAGTCCAGTGTTTCCACTGCCTTGCACACAGACACAAATACCATCGGTTAAGAGTACCATCTGTGGTCCTATCTATCTGGGGGCAAACCCTGGCCTTTCCGGAAGCACCCGCACCATGACTTGGTCACTGAGCTGTGGAAGGACTATCTCCTTTCCCTCTGGCTCTCTCTGATCAGCGATTTGCTGCTGTTGTTTTGCTCGGTATTTCAACACTTTAAGTTGGTTACAAGGGTCTTTCACATACTGTGTCATTCTATCCCTGTAAGCCCCAGGCTCCCCGCAACCCGTAATTACTCCATAAGGGAGTTGCATTGCTTGCGCCATTAATAATTCGTAGAGGCTGAAGCCCAATGTGCAGTTTGGGATGCTTGTAATCTCGTCATGTTTCCTGGTAATACACCACCCCATATCTTTCCTATCTCAGCTATAGTTTTGCCTAAGGTGTTCTTGATTGTTTGGTTGATCCTTCCTACCATTCCTTAACTCAGAGGGTGGTAGGGTACTTGGAACTGTTGTCGAATCCCAAACAGTTGGCACATTTCCTTCATCACTTCTCCTGTGAAATGTGCTCCCTGATCTGAGTCCACCTGAAACGCGGTTCCCCACCTTGGGAGGAATTCCTGAACTAGAATGCGTTCAGCGGTGCAGTCCCTTGCTGGGAAAGCCTCTGCCTACCCAGTGAAGTGATCCATAATTACTTGACAGTCACGTTCCCCACCTCCCCTGCTTCCGGGTAGGGGCCCGTGAAGTCCATCTGATGATTTCCCAGGGTACCCTTGTCTGTGGTTGATCTGCCAGCTGTAGCTTTCTACCCTTACCAAGATTATGCTGGGCACAAATGATACAATGGTGGCAGAAATTCTCAACATCCCCGCCCATCCCTGGCCACCACCAATCCTGCTGGAGGGTCATGAATATGTTCTACCTCCCCCGATGCATCACCCCATGATATAACTTCAGTGGTATCTGCCTAATACGTGGTGGTACCACGACTCCTTTTTCCCCATCTGGTCCCTCCTTTGCAACACTCACAACATGCTGGAGGAACTCAGCAGGTCAGGCAGCATCCGTGGAAACAATCGGTCGACGTTTCGGGCTGGAACCCTTCGTCAGGACTGTAGGGGGAAGGGGCAGAGGCCCTATAAAGAAGGTGGGGGGAGGGTGGGAAGGAGAAGGCTGGTAGGTTCCAGGTGAAAAACCAGTAAGGAGAAAGATAAAGGGGTCAGGGAGGGGAGGCAGGGAGGTTATAGGCAGGAAAGGTGAAGAAAGGATAGGGGAAACCACAATAGGTAGTAGAAGGAGGCGGAACCAAGAGGGAGGTAGTAGGCAGCTGGGGGAGGGGGCCGAGTGACATAGGGATAGGGGAAGGGAAGGGGAGGGAATTACCGGAAGTTGGAGAATTCTATGTTCATACCAAGGGGCTGGAGACTACCTAGACGGTATATGAGGTGTTGCTCCTCCAATCTGAGTTTAGCCTCATCATGGCAGTAGAGGAGGCCATGTATGGACATATCTGAATGGGAGTGGGAAGCAGAGTTGAAGTGGGTGGCTACTGGGAGATCCTGTCTGTTTTGACGGATGGAGCGGAGGTGCTCGACGAAGCGGTCCCCCAATCTGCGTCGGGTTTCACCGATGTAGAGGAGGCCGCATCGGGAGCACGGATGCAATAGGTAACCCCAACAGACTCACAAGTGAAGTGTTGCCTCACTTGGAAGTACTGTTTGAAGCCCTGAATGGTGGCAAGAGAGGAGGTGTAGGGGCAGGTGTAGCACTTGCGCCTCCTTTCTTCGCCATTTCTCCTTCTCTTCTGCCAATTTTACTAAATTGGTTTCCATAGTTTCTTCCTGCACACTTGCAATTTCAGTTGCCTCTTGTTCCTCTGTTGCCTTATTCGCAGTAATGTCTAAACGCAGAGGGACTGGAAAAACTTTAAGTTCTGGAGACAGGCCATTCAGGATTATTGCAGGGCTCACCACTATGGGATGCAATCTCGGCATGGTCTTAAGGGCGATATGATCCACTGGGCTTTACTGACCAATATAGCCGAGTTAGTAGTTGCCGCAGTCTCTCTGAGTATCTCCAGGTGTCTTAGTTCCTTCACTTTACCCTGAACAGCGGTCAGTGCATCAGTTTTTATAGGGTACTGCTTATGGGGTTTATACAGCCTCTCCTCTGTTTTAACTGGGTTTATCTTTACTCTACCACAATCTTACTTGTGTCTACCCCACACTGCTGGGAACTGCTGGCTCCAGTCTCTAATGATCGGGGCAGCCACAACTATGCTAGCCAGGTTGTGTCTTCAATTGGTTGTATATGTTTGCTGCCCCTGACTTGTCCATATTATTTCTCCCTCTCCCAAATCTACAGTGGCAAGCAAAAGTTTGGGCACTCCTGGTCAAAATTTCTGTTACTGTGAATAGCTAAGCAAGTAAAAGATGAACTGATTTCCAAAAGGCATAAAGTTAAAGATGACACATTTCTTTAATATTTTGAACAAGAAAACTTTTTTATTTCCATCTTTTACAGTTTCAAAATAACCAAAAAGGAAAAGGGCCCGAAGCAAAAGTTTTGGCACCCTGCATGGCAGTACTTAATAACACCCCCTTTAGCAACACAAGCCCAAAGCATGATCGATCCACCCCCATGCTTAACAGTTGGAGAGGGGTTCTTTTCATGAAATTCTGCACCCTTTTTTTCTCCAAACATACCAGCCAAAAAGTTCTATTCAAAAGGTTCAAAGGAACATCTAAACAAGCCTGATGCATTTTGGAAACAAGTTCTGTGGACTGATGAAGTTAAAATAGAACTTTTTGACTGCAATGAGCAAAGGTATGTTTGGAGAAAAAAGGGTGTAGAATTTCATGAAAAGAACCCCTCTCCAACTGTTAAGCATGGGGGTGCATCCATCATGCTTTGGGCTTGTGTTGCAGCCAGTGGCTCGGGGAACATTTACTGGTAGAGGGAAGAATGAATTCAATTAAATACCAGCAAATTCTGGAAGCAAACATCACACCATCTGTAGAAAAAAGCCGAAGATGAAAAGAGGATGGCTTCTACAACAAGATAATGATCCTAAACACACCTCAAAATCCACAATGAACTACCTCAAGAGGCACAAGCTGAAGGTTTTGCCATGGCCCTCACAGTCCCCTGACCTAAACATCATCGAGAATCTGTGGGTAGACCTCAAAAGAGCAGTGCATGCAAGTCGGCCCAAGAATCTCACAGAACTAGAAGCCTTTTGCAAGGAAAAATCACCCAAACAGGAGTTGAAAGACTCTTAGCTGGCTACAAAAAGCATTTACAAGCTGTGATACTTGCCAAAGGAGGTGTTACTAAGTACTGCCATACAGGGTGCCCAAACTTTTGCTTCGGCCCTTTTCCTCTTTTGTTATTTTGAAACTGGAAAAGATGGAAATAAAAAAGTCTTCTTGCATAAAATATTAAAGAAATGTGTCATCCGTAACTTTATGCCTTTTGGAAATCAGTTCATCTTTTACTCACTTAGCTATTCACAGTAACAGAAATTTTGACCGGGGTGCCCAAACTTTCGTATGCCACTGTATAACAGCCTCCACTTCCCTTAGGATGTCTATTCCAAGGATAGTGCCCTCGATATTTGGCCATACCCAGAAATACACTGGAAGCTGCACTCCCCGGATTTCGAGTATTTGCTTCTTTCTGCCTTCACTGTTTTCCCTCCTACACCCCAAGTATAAATAGCCTGTCCGGTTGTTGGCAACAATAGGTTTGTTATCGATACCGATGCCCCTGTGTCCACCAACATATTGCATTGCCGTCCCCCTAACAATGCTGTTGCGTACATCTGCGGGTCACCAGCGCTGACAGTGGGGCCCGCCGCCACATCTTTTTCTGATCGAGGAGCCATCTTTATGATTTGATTGGCAGTCAGATTGGTCAGACTGGGCACCGATGGGGTGAGAGATTGCGTGTCTGCTGTGGCGTTCACCTGTTTTACTTTCCTCTTCTTTGGACACTGCCCTCCAGCCATGTCCCAATAGGCTGCACCTGTAGCATATCAACTCCTTTACCCTCCCACATCTATTGGTTCCTTGCTTCGTGCCCTAGCCACCAGCAAGCAAAACAAACCCTCTGGGACATCACAGCAGCTGCATCCACTATAGTCACTTTACGATTTCTCTTGGTCGTCCCTCCCTGGATTCTTGTATACTCCTTGTACACTCGATATTACATTCTGCATAATCCATGGCTGTCTCGTCAGCTCCTGAGTTACTGCTATTATCACTCCCCAGCTACTCCCGCCTCCCCCCATTCGCTGCCTCACTTCTCCTTTAAAAGAGTGATATCGTTCTTCATTGCTGGCGCTCCCAGTAGTTGCCTATGTACCATCCCGCACCCTCTGGGCTATACCATCCCACATATTCCTTGGGCACTTCACTTTCACCAACACGTGTATATCTATCTTTATAGTGCATCTGGTGAACTTCAACAATTTCCTCAAGCTTACGCCAGAATTCCAAATTCCCACATGCAACTGAGCGAGGGTAACTCAGACAAAAATGTTCTATTTCTCCCCGGGTTGTAATCAAGGTCAAGGGCTGGCTTGGATCATCAGGATTCTCGACCTGACATTGCCTGACCTCGCTAGGTGCCATCCTGGTAGATACATCTGGGTAAAACCTCTCACTGAGATATCTCCACACTGATTCCTACACTACGCAAAATATTGAAGACGGATACCGGTTAAACAGCACATATTTAAAACCGCGAAGTATGTACTCCACAATCTGCCACTTTTGAACACCTGAACTCAGGATGCATGCTGTATTCCTTTGCATCACACTTGCAAAACGTATACGCTTAAAATCCTTAAAGAATTTGAGCACATAAATGAAAAAGGTTAAACTGTAGAAATAGACCATAGACAATAGTGGCTGCAAGGTGTAAGTGTGACAAAGTTGTGGTTGTAATGGGAAGCCATATTTTGGATGAGGTTAAGGATTTTTCAGAGGACTAGGAGCAGCAACAGCAACATGGTAAAAGTATCAAGGGAATAGCAAACAATTAACAGGCAAATAAAACTTCATTTTGCAGCAGTTGAAAATTATTATTTTCCCACCAGTGACTGAACAGAGAACAAAGGAATGGATTCCCATCAGAGGAACATGGAAGGAAAAAGGAAGAATTTTACAGTGAAGTCTAGTATTACCATGAGTGCTTCACCAAGGGAGACTACTGATAAAATATTATTTAAATTTGATAGATAGATATTATAGTTAGCTATTAGGGTAATTTGCATCTGCTGAGTAATAGTACGAATTTTTATGATTCATAATTTCATGAGAAAAGTCCCTTGATTTTAGGTGTAGGTTTTGATTTTGATACTATCACTAGCTTCTACAGTACAGTGCACGCAAGCTGCTTTGATGCCATTTTGCACTAAAATGGACTTTTTTTTGTTCTAATTGAATTTTCTTGTAAAAATTATGCATAATTTACGGTTGCTGGATGCTTTTCTTTTAAGTGCTGTTGATATGATGCTATTTGCCTCTGATACTGCTGCAAATGAGTGTTTCATTGCACCTCTGTATACATCTACTTGTGCATTTGGTAATAAACTTGACTTTAACTTTGAATATTTAATGATATATTCTGTTAGCATTCTCTTTCCTCATCTGCACTTCCTGTTCTTCTGAAAGGCATTGCATGCATTCTCCCCTTGATATCCCCTTAAACTCTAGTGATGAGTGATGCTTCCGTTCACCATTGATAATAGTTTCTATACGGTAATAGATTTCAACAGCTTTTTATGGCATGCCCATTTCCAGGAAGTTCTATACACTGAAAGTAAAACAAAAATGCAAGTTCTGCAAATCTGGAATAATTAAAAAAAGAAAATGTAAAGACTTAGCCGGTTAGACAGTATTCGTTGAAGGTAAAACAGACTTTGCTTCAGATTGAAGAACCTTCAGTAGAACATAATGGTTTATACATTGTGTGTTGAACTGAAAGTGCTGAGTTGGAGACATAGCTACTTTAGGATGAGCACAAGAAGAATGTAACAGCAAAACTAATCCAAAATCAAAACAATCCCGCTTGCCTGCAACCGTACGGACTGTTATACTTGCGTGACCTGCCCACCGCTCCAATGATTGCTCCAAAAGTCAAACCCTTTATTCGATCTTTATTAGCCATTAGCAAACATACAATTAAGCATTATTGAGCATTACCTCAGTGGTCAGCAAAGGATACGATCTCCACTAGTCCCAAGCTACAAACTGCCATGCAATAAGCAAGAATAGGTAACTTATTCCTTTCACATTCACCACACCTCCGCTCATTTGACCAGTTACCATAATAAATGTGCACACAAAAATATATATCAGATAGAGAACAGATACATGGCTCCTACAAAGAATATTAATAATAGAAGATATGCTGGAAATATTATTTTAAAATAGAAAGTGGATCAAGATTTTTAAGAAAACTTGGAAGAAATTGACTTGGAAATCATTCTGGCAGAGGAATGGTGGGCTTAATGGTTCCCTTTATGCTGTTAACAGAAGGAACAGGAGCAGAAGTGGTATATTCAAGATCTTACACCAAAAATAGATCTGTCTTATTGTTCACAATTTTGCTTTCACAGCCTGCTGGAGAATGCTAAAGGTTAACGACTTTGCATAAGAAGAAAGTCTCCCTCAACTCACTCATGTATATGTCTTTTTATACATATTCTTGGCCCTCTAGTTCTTGATCCCTGACAAGGGAAGACATCCTCACAGTAGCTATTCTGTCAGGACTCCTCAGAATAATATTTACTTTGATAAAGACACAACTCATTATAAATTCCAAGGAGCATGGGATCAATTTACTTTATTTTCATATTTTTCTCAGAAACTATCAGTCCTTCTACAAAATTTAGAACAGATCTCTTTAATGGAAGGTACATTATTGGTTTTCACCTCATCTAGAGGTCATTTGGGATTTAGTTGGAGTTGTTTCCTGGATGATCCTCCAGTTACAGAAGTTTTGCTTTCAAAAGGAAGGTAATAGTTGTTGAAGTACATATATAAAGATTAACTCAGGTATCAAAGGGTAATTATTTTGGAAAGAGGGATAGGATGGCAAATTAGTCACCTTCCGACCTAGTGATCTGAAAAGGTAGTGGAGGGATATCTCTTTGGTGATGGTTCTCTAATAGTGGTGCCAGCCAAGGAATAATAAAATTTCATCCAACCATCGTGCGTGAAAAGCGATGTTTGTCCTGGATGTGATGATATGTAACTTAGAGGGGTACTGTAGATAACACTTCATAGATAGCAATCCTCTTAGAGGGATCAGAAGTGGAGAGAGTGAGCAGTTTCAAGTTCCTGGGTGTTAAGAAATCTGAGGATTTAACCTGGTCCTAACATATCGATGCAGATATAAAGAAGGCAAGACAGCATCTATACTTCATTAGGAGCTTGAAGGGATTTGGTATGACAACAAGTACACTCAAAAACTTCTATAGATGTACCAAGGAGAACATTCTGACAGGCTGCATCACTGTCTGGTATGGGGGGGGGGGAGTAATGAGGGGGCTACTGCACAGGACTGAAAGAAGCCGCAGAGGGTTGTAAATTTAGTCGACTCCATCTTGGGTACTAGCCTACAAAGTACCCAGGACATCTTCAAGGAGATGCCAGAAAGGCAGCGTCCATTTTTAAGGACCTTCAGCATCCAGGACATGCCCTTTTCTCACTGTTACCATCAGGTAGGAGGTACAGAAACCTGAAGGCACACTTTCAGCTATTCAGGAACAGCTTCTTCCCCTCTGCCATCTGATTCCTAAATGGATACTAAACCCGTGAACACTACCTCACTTTTTTATATATATATCATTTCTGCTTTTTGCATGATTTTTAATCTATTCAATATTCGTATATTGTAATTGATCAATTGATTTATTTATTTCTTCTTCAATATTATGTATTGCATTAAACTGTTGCTGTTAAATTAACAAATTTCATGACACATGCCGGTGATAATAAATTTGATTCTGATAATGGTGTGACTTATTATTGGTGAGTTTGTAATTCTTGGAAGTGAATGTCAGGGAAGGATTTGGCTAATTGCTGAAACACCTTCCTTCAGTCAAATATAAATGAGACTAACTGATGAACAGAATGAACAATGCACTCAGTGACGAAGGTATCTAAGGAGCAAACTATTCTATCCTTGTCAAACTTTTAGGATTTTCCTGAGGCCGTATGGGCTAACTCCTACTGGCATACAGTCCAACTGAGTTACATGACTTGTATTAAATGGAATACTTGTGTGCTTACTGATTATTTACACAGATTTAAGAGTGATGACAAATAGATCATTGTAGTGAAGTACTGCAAACTATTTATAATTCCACTTGTTCTGGTTGGCAGCCTTATTAGAAAATGTAGCTATTGATTACATTATAGAGTCATATAGTTATACAACATAGAAAAAAGTCTTTCAACCCTATTTGTTCATGCTGAACAAGGGGCCCACCTAACATGTACCTGTCTAAATGTCTTTTAAATGTTTTAATTGGACCTGCCTCTCCCATTTCTTCAGCTCATACACCTACCACTCTTTGTGTGAAAAACTTGCCCCTCAAGTCCCTCTTAAATCTTTCCCCTCTCACAACAAAACCTATGCCATCTATAGACTCCCCTACCTTGGAAAAAAGACTGTGATTATCTATCTCATTTATGCCCCTCATGATTTTATAAACTTCCTTGAGGTCATCTTTCTGACTTCTTTGTTCCAGGGGAAACTGTCTCTCCTTTTATCTCAGACCCTTGAATCCCAGTGATATCCTTATGAATCCGGACTGTTTCCAGCTTAATGGCATCTATGCTCTAGGAGGGCAACCAGAGTGGAACACAATGGTCAGAGCGCTTAGCACAGGGGTTCCCAATCTTTTTTATGCCATGGACCCCGACCATTAAGAGCACGCCAGGTTGGGAACCCTGTTCTAAGTGCTGTCTCACCAACATAGAATCATACTGTAGGGCACTATGGCACATAAAAAAAGCTTTTTGGCTCATGTAGTCCATCTAATCACCCACCTAGTCCTATCTGCATGTACTGAGACCATATCTGATTCTGATTCCCTCCATTCCCCTCTCATTCAGGTACATTTGCAAGCTTCTCTTAAATGCTATCATTGAACCTGCATCTAGCATTTCTGCTGGCAACTGATTCCACACAAGCACCACCCTCTGAATGAAGAAGTTCCCCTTCAGATCCCTCTTAAATACTTCACTTTTCACCTTAAACCAATGACCTCTAGTTCTAGTCTTACCTAATCTGAGGGGAAACAGAATTCATCTTACCTGTACCCCTCAGAATTTTGTATACCTATATCAAAAAATCTGTTATTCTTCTGTGCTCCAGGGAAATAAATTCCTAACCCATTTAACCTATCCCTATAACTCTGATTCATCTTCTAATGTGACATTAGAACACTTGTACTCAGCACTCTTCCTGAGAAAAGCAAGTGTACCAAATGCCTTCTTTACCACCCTGTCTACCTGCTCTCAACTTTCAGGGAACTTGTACCTCTAGAACACATTGTTCTACAACACTTTCCAAAACTCTAACATTTAGCCTGATTTAATTTCACAAAATGCATCACTTTCCATTCTCCACTTTTCCGGTGGTAATCTTCTTCATTGTCCACTGTTCCACCGACCTTGTTGATATTTGCAGACTTACTAATCATTCTACCTGCATCCTCATCCCTATGTTCTGTCTGTAAAGTGTTCCTGAAAGAAAATAAAAATGGGATGAAATTATGAAAATCTTCTTGTGGCGTGTGTTGTTGATCCTTATGGAGAATATTCTAAATTAGTTTTTCTTTTCCTCAGCACAGGCTCTTGTTGTTCACAGGTCATTTACTTCCTATCCTCAGAGTGTGTAATCAGCATTTTTTGCAATGTAATTGAATTGTTGATCAAGAACTTGTTCTCTGTTTTATGAAGGAGAGTAGATTTGTGTGGGAGACAATGAATTGAATGGGTTGGCGGGGGGGGTGGCGGGGTGGTGGTAGAATGGAACTAACGGGATTGCTACCAGGGAACAGCCATGAACCTGACTGGCTGAATTGATACCTTTTCTGTGTCTTGACAATATGAGATCTGAAGGAAGTTTAGAAAATAATGAATGATTTAGATAGGTTAGAGGAAAGCTCTTCCTATTAGCCAAATGAAAAATTTTGAACAGAAAGAAATGAGAATGTGAGGGGGAAAAGCTTTACACTTTACTGATAAGGTAGTTACCTCAATAATACACTGCCTGCATGGGTGGTAGAGGCAGATTTATTAATTTTCTTCCAAAGGGAATTGAGTGGGGTACTTGAGTGAGAATAATCTACAGGGCTTGAGCAGATGTACTGGTTTGATACAATTACAGCAAAAGTGGTGTCATCAGCAAACTTAAAAATAGATTGGAGCTGCACTTAACCTCACAATCATAAGTATCAAATGAGTAGAACAGGGGGCTAAACACACAGTCTTATGGTGCACTGGCACTGATGGTGATTGTGGAGGAGATGTTGTTGACAATCCAAACTGACTGGGTTTTCAAGTGAGGAAATCCAGTTGCATAAGCGGGTATTGAGCCTAGGTGTTGGAGCTTATTGATTAGTTTTGAGTAGATGATAGTATTGAATTCTGAGCTGTAGTCAATAAAGAGCATCTTCACTGTCCAGATGTTCCAGGGTTGAGTGAAGAGCCAATGAAATGGCATATGCTATTGAGCTGTTGTGTTGGCAGGCAAACTGGAGCCGATCCAAGTTGCTCCTCAGGCAGGAGTTGATATTTTTCATCACCAACCTCTCAAATCACTTTATCATCTTGAATGTAAGTGCTTTTGGCTGATAGTCATTGAGGTAGGTTACCATGTTCTTCTTGGACACCGGTTTAATTGAAGCCTGCTTGAAGTAAGTGGCTATCTCAGACTGCCGAAGCGAAAGGTTAAAGATATCACAAAACCTTCTAGCCAATTGATTAGCACAGGTTTTCAGTACTTAGCCAGGTACCCCATCTGGGGCGAATGCTTTTCATTGCTTCACCCTCTTGAAGAATGTTGTCATGTCTGCCTCAGATACTGAAATCAGGGGGTCACTGGGGTCTGTGGGAGTTATTGAAAGTGCCTCCATGTTTTGTCAGTCAAAGTAAGCATAAAAGGCATTGGACTCATCTAGGAGCAAAACCTTGTTGTCAATTACTATATGTCCTTTGGTTTATAGGAGGTGATGGCATTCAATCCCTACCACAGCAGTCGAGCATCCTTCTGTGATTCAAGTTTGTTCCAGAATTGCTACTTTGCATGTGAGATGGTTTTCCAGCAGTCGTACCTGGACCACTTCTACTTTAATTTGTTGCCAGTTTGCGGTCCCTTGGTTCATTTGGGGCATCTGATTGGGGAAGACTCTGAATTTGTGAGGACACACTCGTCCATGACTGACTTTGTAAAATCCTTGACAACTGTAATGTATCAATTCTTCTCCTTGGATGAGTCTTTGAACACGGCCCAGTCCACCAACTTGAAGCAATTGCGTAGCCAGTCCTCTCCTTCCTGTGGCCACTTCTTTGTTGTCCTTACCTCTGCCAGCTTGCAGGTACGAGGAGCAATGTTCCCTCTAAGGTATGTACTGTGCACATGCATGCACATATATACATCTATATACGCAATCACATTTTTGCCCTGCTTTCTGAAAACATGGAGTCTGAGATGACTTGTCTTCAGATTTTAGAACTGGCTTATTTATACTGTTTTTATTGAAGAAATTATTCAGTGTGCATATGTTGTTGTCACTGGGCAACAAAAGTAGCACAGCACAAGATGTTTATGCACACTGGTCATTACAGTTTAGAGGGAACATTGATGAGGAGAACTGCCAATTTATCAGATTTCCTGAAATATAGAATGGTAGGAATTCCCGATGGTGATAAAGGAGTTCCTTAAGGAGAGTGTCTGAGGATTCAGCAGCAATTGGGAAAGCAGATTGGACAATTTTATTTGATTTATCTGGCCAACATTTGCTCGTCCACTAACTACAAGGGAAACAAATTATCTGGGTAGTATCGCATTTTGGTTTTATTTGAATTAATTACTTGCATTAATATTACCGTTCTATGCTCTTACATAATGGTGACTAAATTTTAAAAATACATAGTCATAGATTATATAGATACTTTATTGATCCTAAAGGAAATTAGTCTCACATTAGCATTACAAGTGCACGGATATAAATATTAGAACAGAAGTAGAATGCAACATAGCTACGAGCCCAACACCCCAATTCCACCATAACATGCAAGGTGGTCAGCGGAACTATTTGTTTATAATTTAAAATGATGACAGTTTAAAGTAAATTTATTGTCAAGGCATGGCTACCTTGAGATTCTTTTTTGCAGGCAGTCACAGTAAAATAAAGAAATGTCAAATTAATAAAATGTTGTTATTGTACCCACCTCAACTACTTTCTCTGATAGTTTGTTCTATATACACACCATCCTCCTTTTCCACAAAACAATAAATTTCATGTCATATAAGGCAATGATAATACACCTAATTCTAAAGTTGTTCTTCAGGTCTCTTTCACCTCCAGTTTTTGGTTCTCTTTCGCAGAGAGAAAGATCATTATCTAAAATACTCATGAGGAGTTATCACTGTCAGAACTAAAGCTATCCTTTTGGGATAACATTCTCTTTTCCAGAAGTGAACAGAGCTCTTCCTGCAGATAAAATCCTTTGTTCTTGGATCACTGTGTGTATAGTGATATCCAGATTGAGAAGTGGAGATTGTGCTTCTTGAATAGAAAGGGCATCAAAGGTTATGGAGAAAAGGTACTAGAATGGGGTTGAGGGGGAGAATAAATCAGCCATGATCGAATGTCAGCGCAGACTCGATGGGCCAAATGGCTAAATTTTGATGCTATGCCTTACGGAAAAACACTTAAAAATGTGCAGGGAAATGCTTAGTATTTCAGAGGTGATATAGAATTTATGCCAATCTGCACAGCCCTAATCTCTAACACACATAAAATGCTGGAGGAACTCAGCAGGTCAGACGGCATCAATGGAAAAAAGTCCAGTCTACAAATCGGGCCAAAACCCTTCTGCAGGACTGGAGAAAAAGAAGCTGAGGAGCAGATTTAATAGGTGGGGGGTGGGGGGGAGAGAACCACCAGGTGATAGGTAAAACCTGGAGGGGGAGAGATGAAGTAAAGAGCTCACAAGCTGATTGGTGAGAGAGGGAAAAGGGGATGGGAAATGGAGAAAGGGGGGGGACAGGTGGTTGAGGGGCATTACTGGAAATTTTGAGAAATCAATGTTGGAGCCGACCCAAACAGAATACAAGATGTTGTTCCTCCAACCTAACTGTGGCCTCATCACGACAGTGGAGGAGGGCACACTTAGAAACATGGATATCTACAGCACATTACAGGCCCTTCAGCCCACAAAGTTGTGCCGACCATATAAACTACTCTTGAAATTGCCTAGTAACTCCCTACCATATAGCCCTCTATTTTTATTTGCTCCATGTACCTATCAAAGTCTCTTAGAAGACCCTATTGTATCCACCTCTACCACCTTTGCTGACAGTGCATTCCACACACCAACCACTCTCTGTGTGAAAAATTTAACTCTGACATCCCCCTTGTACCTGCTTCCAAGCATCTTAAAACCTCGTGTTAGCCATTTTAGTCCTGGGAAAGAGCCTTTGGCTATCGACAGGATCAATGCCTCTCATTATCTTATACACCTCGATCAGGTCACGGCTCATCCTCTGATGCTCTAAGGAGGAAAGGCCAAGTTTATTCAACCTATCCTCATAAAGCATGCTTTTCAGTCCAGGCAACATCCTTGTAAATCTCCTCTGCACTCTCTCTATAGTATCCACATCCTTCCTGTAATGAGGTGACGAGAACTGAATACGGTTCTCCAAGAGGAGTCTCAGATCTTGTATAGCTGGAACAATGCCTTACTACCACTACTACAACCACCTAATTAGGTTGTAGGAACAACACCTTATATTCTGTTTGGGTAGCCTCCAATCTGATGACATGAACATCGATTTCTCAAACTTCCAGTAATGCCTCCTTACCACCCCTCTCCATTTCCCATCCCCTTTTCATGCTCTCACCTCATCTCACCAATCAACCTCTGAGCCCTTTACTTCACCCTTCCCTCTCCAGGTTTCACCTAACATCTGGTATTTCTCGCTTTCCTCCCCCCCACTTTTTAAATCTACCTCTCAGCTTTTTTATCCAGTCCCACCTAAGGGTTACGGCCCAAAACATCGATTGTACTTTTTTTTATCCATAGATGCTGCCTGGTCCTCCGGCAATTTGTATGTGTTGCTCCGATTTCCAGCATCCGCAGAATTTCTCGTTTGTGGTTTGAGCCCTAACCTCTACCTCACTATTCCATCACTCTGCCCACTTTGCACCACAAAGGAATTTTTAAATTGTTCTTAATTGTGCTCTTTCTTGGGTGATTTTGTGTAATTTATGCGTTATTTTATATTTTTCTTGTGAAAGTTTTTGATTGCATATAAGGACTTGCGGAAACGTCAATGATACATTCACCAAACAACAGGAATTCTGCAGATGCTGGAAATTCAAGCAACATACATCAAAGTTGCTGGTGAACGCAGCAGGCCAGGCAGCATCGATAGGAAGAGGTGCAGTCGACGTTTCAGGCCGAGACCCTTCGTCAGGACTAACGTTCACCCTTATTTTTCACGTCTTGGCCACATGCGGAACAACAACTCCCATCAGGCCAGGCGGTGGGGGCGCATGCGCACTTTCACTGGCGCCCTGTTGGGGGAAGTGACGCATGTAAACAGTCGGTGAGGGGGTGGGGCGAGTGCCGCCGAGTTGCTCTTGACAACGGCGGCTGGAGGGGAGGAGAGAAAGGGAAGCAGGGATGTCTGCTCTGAAGTACGCGGGGTTGGACGACACCGACAGCGAGGACGAGCTGCCTCCTGGCTGGGAGGAGAGAACTACCAAAGACGGCTGGGTTTACTACGCCAAGTAAGGAAACAAGCAGACAAATAAAGAGAGGCAGGGGAAAAATATACATCGATTCCATGTCATTTGCAGAGTTAGTTGTCACGCTTTTCCTAGAGCAACCAAAGCCAAACGCATTGCTGAAACTTTTTAAATCTTTGGGACCCCCCAACTAACTTTATTTAATTTGCTCACACTTCATTCTGCAATGTACATTTCTGTCTGATGCACAATGCCATTGCAATAATAGATCATCAGTCTGGAAAGTATAATTTATTGGGCCTTATATGAATGGGGGTGGGGAGTTTATACACACAAAACTCTTATAAAATTAGCAATATTTTCTAATACATGCATCTTATAATTGAACAGAAAATGGGGACGTGTTAGCTGCGTTCCTTGAAAACATCGTTTTTGAAGCAAAACGCTTCATTTCGCATAACTAGTAACGCTAATTCCTTGTGATTACATGCAATTTCCTGGCTTCTCTTCTCCCTGAACTCAGATGATTATTTAAACGTCTGCTGTGCACACACAAAAACTGCGTGTGAGCATAATCCACATTTGAAATACTGCACATTTTGACACTGCCATTCCAGTGGGAATCTTGAAAAGTAGGGGCGATAACTTTTAAATCATAGTGTAACTAAATTGTTGCAACATTGTTGCTGCCACATGTTTGACTATGCTAATAATTCCACTTGCCTTCCTACATTGCTGAGAGAGCTGCAATTTCCGACAGAAATCAAACTTGTCAGTTATTACAGTACATCAGTGTACCCTGCACCATTCCCAAATTTGAGAGGAGGATAAAGGGACAGCTGTTAAAAATTTGCACCACTTTTTTCAATACAGAATATCATATCATTGGCATTCCAACATGTATTAAAATGTTTGGCTAAGGCTACGTTTGTTTCCTTGACTTTTCATCCAACTACCTAAGCGAGCAGATTGCTTCGATATGGAATTCAGCAAAGATAACCTTCCTGCTTTTGGAATTGTATGTTGTGGTGATCAGGTTATCCTGGCACTTGAGAGAAGCTGATTACAATCATCTCTGGTCATCAGCATTGATTCGATACAAAATTCAAAAATTACCTTTTAATTAAATGCTAAATTCTTTGGTGTACTTTATTACATAGCTGTTCATACTACTGAAAGGCTCACGTTTCTGAAAACCAAGGCTAATCTAAAATTAGCCGTTCTAAGGGACTGAAATACAATAGATATGAAATATCAGTTAATTGTTTCTAAACGTGGCATTTTTATTTATAAACAGTCAGTTCTTCCCATCAAGCATGAGTATTCTGACTGGTGAAATTTGTACCTTCTGCAGTGCCAAGCCTTGATCTAAGTGTCCTCAAAGGAATTAAAAGTACATTCTTTCATTTTTTCCCCACATTATACCTCCATCAACTGTTTCATTCAGATAACATGAAAGTACTTGTTTGGATTTGCTAGGAAGTAATGAAGCTGCATTTTGAACAGTTCTATTTACCCCAGCAGCCGGATATTTAAAGGACCTGTAAAAGATATCTGATTTGTTCCCCCCATTTATCGTTGAGCGTTCATTCAGTGAGCTTCTTACAGGAAAATGCAGTTGACACACATTTTGAATTTAGTTCATTTAATTTTGTAATTTTTTACTGATGACCTCTGATACTCTTATTTCCAAAGTCAGATTTTTTCCATAGGCAGCCGTGCTGTTTCATTTACTTCTGTTATTAGCAGGATGCATAGGCTTCAAAATTCTAAGCCTACACTCAAAGGACCTATTGATCACAGTCTTTAAATTTTAATTTCCTTCAATGTTGTTGGCTTAAGGTGAACGAGTCGCAGATTTTTATGAACACTTAGTGATTGCATGCCTGAATAGTCAGGCTCTAATTTTCAGGAACTACCTTCATTTTTTTTTTGGATTTTGATTTGGTAGAAGAGAATCTGTACATACAGTGTAGTGGGTTTAAATCATGGTTGAGTTTTGCTGGGATAGACATACAGTAATTGACTCAATGTCTTCATCCTTCCTTATTTTACATTTACTTATTTAATAATTCTATAATTTTAAACATTTCAATTCATCTCTCATCTGTCTAAAATGAATACAAATGAAGTTATGCCACCTTAAGCTCTGGCATCTTCAAATTGATGCCACATTGATACACTATTTATGACAAGTCCTGGAATACAGTGTCAATGACTGCACGTTATTCTGGATGGAGATCTAATCGTGACAAATAAAGTTTTAACTTGTGTTTGAGTTCAAAGCATTTTGAAATAAAAGCTAACAATTTGTTGCCCTTTTTGGCTTAATGTGCTAGGTTTCAATGTATTGTGCTCATGAAAATCATTTTGGTTCTCAGTAGCTTTAATTTTCTCAATGTTAAAAACAATTATTTACCATAAATATATTCCATATATATAAGGACAACAGTAGCCTCACCATTTGTAGATGCAGGACATCAGCACTGGCTGCTTGGCTTCTTGAAATCCATTCATTGTAGACACCTAACTCTACATATCATTATCTTTCCTGTATAAAAGAATCAAAAACATGTCATTCAGCATGAAGTGTCCATGACAAAGGTTATAATGTACATGTGCAGCCTCCTTCCTCCTTTTTTTTCTGTGGTATTGTCATGAACCTTTGTATTCTCTCCTAACTTATTACAGGGAGTCCCTGGGTTATGTAAGGTTTCCATTTCAGAGAACTGCCATTAAGCTGCTTTCTCCTTTTGTCAGAAATACATATTTCTATAGTAACCCATACTGCATCACTCTGTGAGAGATTGCGGAGCTGTGTACCAGATACTGTGGTTAGCAGCACAGGAGCATCTCAGGGAACTGCCATGTCCCCTTTCCTGTTCACCATCTACACCTTGGGCTTCAGTTACAAGTTGGTCCTGCCACCTGCAGAGGTTTTTTGGATGATTCAGCAGTTGTGGGCTGTATCAACCGGGGTCAAGAGACTGAGTACAGAAGAATGGTGGACAACATTGTTGAGTGGTTTGGGCTGAATCACCTGCAGCTCCACTTCACTAAGACAAAGGAGTTGGTGGTGGACTTCAGGAAGGTGAAAACATCCTGTATTCCCATCTCCATCAAGGGAATGGATGTGGAAGTCGTCCGGGACTACAAATACCTGAGAGCTCACCTGGACAATAAACTAGACTGGACTAAAAATACAGGGGCTCTGTACAAGAAGAGACAGAGCTGACTGTACTTCCTGAGGAGGCTCCAGTCATTCAACGTCTGCAGTACAATTCTGCAGATGTTCCTTGCTTCAGAAGTGGCCGGCATTCTGTGCTGTAGTCTGCTAGGGCAGCAGGGTGAGAGCAGCTTTCGCCAAGAAGATCAATAATCTGGTTCTGTTCTGGGGGTGGAACTGGATTCCCTAGTGGTTGTGTCTAAAGGAGGATGCTGTGGAAGCTACGGAGCATCATTGGCAATTCCTCTCAGCCTCTCCATGACGCACTGGAAAAACAGGAGCACCTATGATTTCACCAAGGTGCACCACTGTACGCCACAGGAGATCCTTTTTCCCTGTGGCTTTCAGACTCTACAACTCCTCCTCCTTAAGTGTCTAAGTATATGGTTTCATTGCACTTCTGTATTTTGCACGACTACTTTTTCATGCATTTTTTTTCATACCTGAATGCTTACATTTTGTATTTTAAAGTATATATTTCTGACTGAGTAATAAATAAAGTTTTATCTTATATACAGTTGTAGAGGTTATTTCATCGTGTAATTACCCCAACATCCTCATAACTAAACTATTGGAGTTTAGACTGTATGTAGTCATTAATGAATGCCATGAAATGTGTTTACCAGCTTCAAAAATGCTTTAAAAATGTATGGGGGAATTTGTGGATTATATTTCCTTAAATTAGGTGATTCATAATCCAGTTACCCCTGTATTCCTTTCTCCACTGTGCTTAAATATATCCATGACAGTTACCTTAACTGCCTTTTGTGACAATATGTTTAAGCTGACAAGTTAGAATAAAAGATGATTGCTTGTATGAAACATATGCTTTAAGTCAAGTTCATTGTCATGTGCAGAAGTACAGTGAGGCACAGGTACAATGAAAAACTTACTTGCAGCAGCATCACAAACATGTAAGTGCAAACAACACAATATACAGTATACACGTAATGCATTATGCCACAAAGTGGGAAAAAACTGCACAAAGAAGGCCTTAATATATATAAAAAAACAAAGGCACAATTGAAAACAACTCCATGGTTGTGTAAGCAGTGGTTTGTAGCATTCTATTACTGAGGCAAGGTTAGGGTTGTGCAGGTATGTGGGGGTAGTGGGGATCTTGATGATAGATGCTGCCTTCTTGAAGTAGTTTCTCTTGTAGCTGCTGTCAGGAGCAAGAAGGGTTTTACTCATGGTTGACTGGTCTGTGTGCATAATTCTCTGCAGCCTCTTGTGCATTGGAATTGCTATACCAGGCTGTGATGTAGTGAGTAAGGATACTTGCAACAGTGCATCTGTGGAAGGTAGAGTACTTGATGCTGTGCCAGATCTCCTTACGGTTCTAAGAATGTAGAGGTGTTGATGGCTCTCTTTGTGGTTGCATATGTACATTGTTGGCTCATGATACTACAATAAAAATATCTATGTGTATATACTTGTGTACCCAATATCTCGATGTTGGTGCCTACAATGAGTGTATTTTAAGAAGGCTACCACTGAAGTTTTGATCTCTAAATAGTGGAAGTGCTAAAGATCTTTATTTTGTATGGAATGTCCATAGTGAAATCAGCAGAATAGCAATTCTTTTGATGTTTTGGAATCAAAGCTGTTGAGGACTAAAATAATGTGACTAAAGAAGATCTTAATCTTTTCATTTTGAATGGTGCTCTGTACTTAACGTTCCTCTCACTAGTTTTGATCTCATAGTTATGGCAGTCCCATTAGGTTTTTTTCATAACGGACTAGATAAATCTATTGGAAAGTTCTTGCATGTCATGGCTGTTGGAGAAGTTTATGTGGTAAACTTGCAGGTTTGAATGTCGGATCCATTTGCCATATTAATTGCAGCTCAAAATGGGACAGCACTCGAAGATCTCTTGTGTGGCAGTTGCAAGGAGCTTGAACAATTTAGTTTATTCCGGCCATGTGCACTGGGGAGCACCAACAGTGAGATTTCAAAGATTCTTCACAGACTCCATAAAGACTTGCCACAGTTTATGTATTTACATTACTATAGTTGTGGATTTTAAATTTCACCATAATTTATCATTAACCCACTTTGTTTTTTTATTTTTGTTTTATCTCTTCTTGGTTGCCTCTATCTGCATGACAGATAGAACTTTGCCAGACAGCAGATTCCCTGTTCTCTTTGCAAATGGGTGCTCAAATTTACTGACTTGTCCTTCTGTCCTGACCTTGTGTTTACCTTGTAATTGCTCTTCTGCACTTAATTTATATCACCATCTTCATTCGTTTACCTCTGATCTGGCTTGCTCTACTTGTAGTCTAAACACTTTGTTCCAAGTACTCACTTCTTCTAAATAAGCTTTAATCCACTTCCACTATTGGCTTATTTTCCCATCAAACTATTCTAATAACAAATTCATTACAAACTTTCTCAATTTTCTTATGATTCCCAGCGATTCCTTTTTCACTAACAATTTGAGGTTTTCAGAAACTGTTCACTGGCCTTCAGCAGCAGGTGCTGAATGTATCAGCAGAGTTTGGCAGATGGGAACCGTGGATGGCGAAGTTGGGCGGATTAGGATGATCCAGCCCAATCATTAAGAGTTTTATTATATTATACCTCAGCTGATCTATTGAGAGATCGAACCTCAGGTTGTTCAATCCCTCATTGAGATATAACTGCTAAGTTCTTGTTTCACTCTTGTTATGTACATACATCTATTGATGCTTCTGAACACATCTTCAGTGATGTTCCTGGAATCATCGCGTGTTTCAGGTCTTTCAACATCATACAGCCTCCTCCAGGTGACCCAGCCGGGGCTGTTCAGACCCCAGCTTGTGTCCAGATGGCTAGCTACTTATGACTCCATGGCTCCCCTCTTTTGAACCACAGACGTAAATCTTTGAGATTCTGGGATATACTAAAGATTGAAAAAGAGTAAGTTGTAAAAAGGCTAGCAAAACATAAAATGGTTAAATACACTAGTACAAATGGAACACATCAAAGTTTTGAGGGAGGACATTGTAGGGGCTCTGGTGGTAATCTTTCAATTGCTTCTTGGTGCGGGGGTATTGCCTAATAACAGGATAATTGCATATTTTCATCTTTTTTTAAAAATAATTTTTATTTTAGCGATACACTGTTGAGTAGGCCCTTCTGGCCCTTTGAGCCACGTTGCCTCAGGAACCCCTGATAAACCCAACTAACTCTTAACTAGTCATGGGCCAATTTATAATGACCAATTGGAGAAACTGGAGCGCCCATACATTCCACGGGGAGGATGTACAGAGTCTTCTTACAGAACGGCACTGGAGATGAACTCGGAACTCTGGAATACCCTGAGCTGTAATAACATCACGCTAAGCACTACGCTACTGTGGTGCCCATGGTATCCATCTTGGATCAAAAAAGGGTATAGGGATTAAGCTAGCCCTACCTAGCTGGTGGGGTAAATGTGAGACACAATCAGTGGCAGAACTAGCAGTGGCTTATTTAAATATGATTGGATTAGAGTACATTGGCATGGATTTGTTCAAGGCCAATGTCCACGTATCTTAGTAGAATTTTTGAGGAATAAACGGGAAGTTTGGGTGTTGTGAACATATGGACTTCAGGAGGTGTTTCATGAGGTACTGTGGAATAGGCTTGTTGCCAATGTTGAAAGCCATAGAAAAAGAACTTGTGGCAATATGAATAAGATCTTGTCTTTAAGTCACTGGAAACAATATCAGTGAAAGGTTGCTTTTTGGACTGGTAGGAAATGTATGTTGAAACTGGAGGCTGAGATGTAATCTAATAAAAGTCTTAAAGATTGGGTTGGGACCACAGCTTTTCTTATTACTAGCACAATCTTGCTGATGTCCTATTGTCTGTCCTCCGTAACTATGAAGTACACCCTATCCACGTTGTATGCGCCTTCAGACTATGCGGATTCACAGTTATGCGAGGAACCTATTTCTACCAACGTCTCGTTATATGTGTCCAAAATTCACAGTTATGCGAGGAGCACTGCCTTCCCGCCAATACAAGTCACGTGCGCACACCTCACAGTCTCACTGTTGGGATGAGAAGCACCGGTTTCCCGCCAATACAAGTCAGGTGCGTGCGCCTCACAATCTCTCTCCCGCCACTCTCGCATTGGTTTTGGCAAGGTGTGGATGCGCGATCTTAAACTTCTGTTGGTTTTACCTACGGTGCAGTGATTTTTGCGCTTGAAATATTTAACTGTGTCTCCTAAGCGTCCGATGTCATGTTTTGGGCCGTCAGCCGAACGACAGAGAACCGCTTTAATACTTGAAAAAAAGTTGGAAATTATAAACAGCGCGGCATCAGCTGAAGGTAACACAGCTCTGGGACACTACTGCCGGGAACAGAATCTTGCCTTTAAAGTTCTTTTGTTGCTTGACAATGCGCCAGCCCATCCTAAACATTTGGACAGCATTCATTCTAACATAACAGTGCGTTTCCTGCTGCTTAACACAACATTGCTGATTCAACCACTCGACCAAGGTGTGATCCACATTCAAGGCGTGCGTATTATTTTTATGGCAAACTATCTTTAAGATGCTGCAAGCAACAGACGATTTTGAAAATCCTGGGAGTTTACCAACGGTGAGGGAATGGTAGAAGTCAGAACACTTGGCACAAATGGCAATGGACGTGGACCCAAGTTTAGAACGGAGTCAGCATTTCAGTAGTTCCCTGCTGTCAACCCTTCTTCCCTACAAGCAAATTTAAAACAAAATGCTGCCAAGCAAACAACCCTCACCATTTTATGCAAATTGCTGTAATCTTCTGCTGCCGGCAGTTCTAAGAGTTCTGTGAATCTTCCTTCACCCCTTGCTGTGCTTGTTATTATCCTGACGACCACAACCATCCACCTTATCCGTGTAAAGCTGCCCGACACCACAACAACCATTCATCTCCCAGAGTGAACACACCTGCCACTGTTGGTGAGTACTGTACACCAGAGTATGTTAACTTTCTATGATTTATTGCATTAAATATTACCTTAAATTGATTAAATATAATATAAATGTTGTCTTGTAATACTGCTTTTGTGTCGTATTGGTATAAAAATGTGAATAAATTATAGATAAAACATATTTAGGGAGCCTTCTGGAACGCATCCCTATTTTCTCCATTTAAATAATTATTCACATTATGCGATTTCACATTATGCATCAACTTTGAGGAACGTATCCCTCGCGTATAACGAGGATAGGGTGTAATACAAAATTCTTGGACGGAAGTTGCTCACTCGTTAAGTGCTTGTTGACCTACAGTGGCTCCCAGTTCAACAAAGTAATTATTTTTAAAAATCTTATTTTGTTTTTCGACTTCTAAAACTTACTGAGATATCTGTGATTCTCTCCAGTTCTAAACTCCTCAAATCTCATTATGACCCTACCGTTCTACAGCAGTGAGATATCTGTCCTTTTTCTTGTCTGATCTTCTTGATCTTTATTCGTTCTTTCCGGTAGTCATGTCCTTAAGTAGTATTTTTTTTCTCTGAAGAATGTTCTTCCACTTGAAGAGGGAGCTCTTTCTATAGATGTTGCTTCACCTGCTTTTTTTCAATATTATTATGCCCAGCATACTTTCTTTTATTTTTCAATAGAATTTATTTCCTAGCATCCCTGCTTCTTTTTCTTTCTCTACAATGTTCCTTAAAACCTAGCTTTATGTATTTTGGTTAGGGTTGATTTTGTCAGTTAATGCATCTTTGAGGTACTTTGGGACAAAGTGTTAAACTTATTATATAAATGTGTTTAAATGATGTATTTATTAAGCCAATAAAATAGACTGACCATGATACTGCTTGGCATGCTTGGGATGTTACTAAGTCATTGAATTTGGAAATTCTTGAAATAACTAAAGATTAAGTCATATTTTAATACTTTGGGTCCCCATGAACAATGGTTCAGTGCATAAGACTCACCTGTGTAGGAAGGCTGTGGATCCAAATCCCATTCTGTGGAGCTGAGCACAAAATTCTAGACTGCCACTCAAGGTAATAATGTGACAATAAAGATCAGCCCTGCTTGCTCTCCCAAATGGGTGGAAGAAATCTCAAGACCTGCACATATTTGCCTATTCAAAAAGGTAGATGCGAAGAATTTTTCCCAGCTATTGCCTCCTGAATTTGTCATTAGTGGAAGTATAATTTTAATAGATACTTTAGCTCGGCTAGAACAATGGCCTAGTCAGTCCTGCCTCCAAAATATTCAGAAGCAATTACTTTCTTTGTGCTCAAATCTTGTGTCCCTTTGAGTAGGCATCAAATAGAGTTAATTAATCCAGAAACAATTCACAAAGTTGGTGCAGGATCATTAAGCTGTTGGGATGTTATGTATTTCTGGTAAGGCATTAAAATGAGAACCTGTCAACTTGCCAAGATTGATACTACAATATATAGTACTACCTAAAGATGACCAAGGTGTTTGTTTTACATCTAGGCCAATATTACATTTAATCTGTTGCGGTAAGGACAGATTGTATAGTTACTGGTATTCATTATTTGCAAAACCTTGCTCAAGTCTCAAATGCAGATGTGTGAGGTGTTGCAGTTTGGCAGGGTAGGACTTACACATGAATGGTTGGGCACTGAAATGTGCGATGAAACAAAGGGATCCGGGAATAGAGATCCATAAATCCTTGATGGTGGTGTCACAGGTCAATAGGGTCATAAACAGAGCTTTGGCACATTGGCCTTCATAATCAGAGCACTGAATACAGAAGTTGGATGTTATGTTAAAGTTGTATAAGACATCGGTGAGGCTGAATTTGGAGTTTTGATCACCTACTTACAGCAAAGATATCAATAAGCTTAAAAGAGTGTAAAGAAAATTTACAGGGAAGTTGCTGGAACTTGAGGACCTGAGTTAAAGGGATCAATTGAATAGGTTAGACTTTGTTTCCCAGAACTTTGGAGAATAAGAGGTAGATCTTCGAGACTTTAAAATTATGAGGGGTATAGATAGGGTAAATACATGCAGGTTTTCCCCCCTCAGGACATGTGATACTAGAACTAGAGGTCATAGGTTTAGGGTGAAAGTTGAAATATTTAAGGGGAACCTGAAGGGGAACAACTTTGCTCAGAGGGTGGTGAGAGTGTGGAATGAACTGCCAGCAGAAGTGGTGAATGCAGGTTCATTTGCAACATTTAAGAGAAGTTTGAGTACACGGATAAAAGGAGCATGGAGTGCTATGGAGTGTGAGTAAATGAGATTAGGCAGACACAGACTATATGGGTCAAATAATCTGCTCTTTGCTGTAGTGCTCAGTATTCCATATTAAGTTGTGTATATCCACATAAGAAAAATGACAGCACTGCAAAGGTTATCCATTGATTATAGTTGGGATTGAGAATTTCATAGGCTGTAGAAGGGCTACACAAAAGCATATTCTGTTTTAGATTTTGAGTATCAACTAAATGTTTAGTCATTAGAATTTTAAATTGTGATGCGTTACTCTGATTCTACTCAGAACTCTCCTGTGTTGCAAATTTAAAAATAAATGTTTTGTGATATAGTAATGCAAATGCATCAGCATGATCTTAAATGAAACTCACTGTTCTTTTGTTCTCTTTTTATTGATCTTATTTGCTCCCTGTTTGATATAATTTTATTCAAACAGGGATTGCCTAAACATGAAATTCTTCAAGAAAATTTGAATAATCATTATTCGAGATAATGCTTGCCCAACATCTTTATACAGTGGTGTCCAATGTATAACATTCTGAGGATTACACATTATTGGACAAAAATTGTTTTCTCCTGTCGAAGTGGTCATTACATTGTAAGATTATGGAGGCAGGTCCTTTTGTTGTTGTCTCTTTATTGTTCATATTTCTTCAAAGCCAAAACTCACAAGTTTTTCCACATTTAAGTACTTATGAAATTTTCTTTTGAAAGTTACTTTATTGACATGATTTTTTCTGATTGCCATAAACTTGTGCCTTCCAGTTTTTGATTTTCCACTGTAGAAACTGTTTTACCTTATTTTCTCAAATGTCAGGGAATGAGTACTTTATGATATGATTTTGTTAAGGTACTAAATATGCATTTGAATTGTAGGTGCATTATGATGGATAGAGTTATAAAAGGTCCAAGAACTGCTATGTTTTTAGTGAATATGCGTTTGTTCTGCATACTGTAATTAAAATATACTCCTTGGGCTGAAGAACTCATCACATTTAATATGTTAACAAAATATACACAATTTGTGCAAGTTACACTGCTCTTGTGGTTTATCTGATGCTTTAAAGCTATAAGGATTAATTTTTCCTTTTGTTTCAAGCCTAGGATGTCCTTGAATTGTAACCAGTGCTCCTTTTACTCTCTAGCTTATTTAATTCTCAGTATACAGATATTGATTTTTATTATTTATGGGCCTTATTTTCATTGTGTGCTATAATTAGAGACTGGATCATGTATGATTTTTTCTTGGGCCCAGTATTGCACTATTTTTGAAAAGTTTGATCCAGTGTAGACTCAGATGAGAGGGATATTATTACTATTGTGCAGAAGATTTGAATGTTGGTATTGTAACTGTGCTTTATACTCACTTCTGTGTTTGATTGCTTGATAGTTATGCTCAAAACATGTGAATGAGATAAAATAATTATATGCATCTCTTATTATTTTTAATCATCTGAAATTAGAGAATGCCAAGGGCAAGGATAGTAAATTGGATTCTAATTCCTTTTGCTTGTTGGAATGATGAATTGTAAAGCATGGAGAAAAATGAAAATAAAATAGCTTTTTAAAGACAAATGACAAAAGGATAATATTCAATGTGGTTTATGACACGTGGTGTCTGATATCGAAGCATGCAGATTAGGAAGCTTAGAGGTGGTTGCCTTTGTGTTGAGTTAGTATATTTGTGTTATTTTTGTTAAACTATGGGGTGGTGAAAGGGAAAATGCTAGCCTTAGTATCTCCAGCTGCACCCTTGTGGTGCCTGCTCTGTGTGTGTGTGTGTGTGTGTGTGTGTGTGTGTGTGTGTGTGTGTGTGTGTGTGTTTGTTGACACGTTTGAGAGTAAATCACAAATTATGAAGCTTCACTGATAAGGTATCTTAAAAAAGCCATCATAATAGTTGTAACGTTCCTCAGGAGAGGAAACATAGGCCATATTTGACTAGATGTCATTACATGATCTCTCTAATTGCACCCTGGACATCAAGTGGCTCTACTTTCATGAGGAGTACCCATATTGGGCATGTCCCAGGAGGTCATTGTGTTCAAAATGAAAAGAATAGAATGATTTGTTAGAAATAAGGTTGTCTTGTTATTACATTTTAAGAATAAAAGTTATTCTCTGATGGATTGCGAAGGAAAGTATTCCAAAGGGAGGATAAGGCAACTGTAGCTGACAAGGGAAGTCAAAGACAGCACAAAAGCAAAAGAGAGGGCATATAATATAAAAAAAATGGAAGGCAACTACAAAAACAATGACAGCAACTGATGAAATATGAAGGTAAGCCGGCCAATAATATAAAAAGAGGATATCAAAAGTTTTTTCAGATACATAAAGAGTGAAAAAGGCAAGAGTAGATATCAGACAGCTGAAAAATAATGCTGGAGGTGGAGTAATGCGGGAACAAGGAAGTGGTGGATGAAGTCAATAATTATATCCGAATCAGGTTTAATGTCACTGGCATATGTTGTGAAATATATTGTTTTGTGGCAGCAGTACATTGCAATACATAATAGAAATACTATGAATTCTAATAAGATGCATATATATTTATTTATAAGTAGTGCAAAACGAGAGCAAAAAAAAGTGATGTAGTGTATATAAGTTCATTGTTCAGTCCGAAATCTGATGGTGGTGGGGAAGAAACTGTTCCTAAAACAGTGAGCATGTGTCTTCAGGCTGTAGTACCTCCTCCTTGATGGTAGCAATGAGAAGAGGTTATGTTCCAGGTGATGGGGGTTCTTAATGACAGATGCCAACTTTTTGAGGCATCACCTTTTGAAGATGGCCTCGAATCTGGTTGAGTTTGCAACTTCCTGCAGCTTTTTCCTATCCTGTATAGTGGCTCTTGCCTACCAGATAACGATGCAACCAGTTAGAATGTTCTTCACAATACATCTGTAGAAATTTTTGAGAATCTTTGATAACATACCAAGTTTCCTCAACTACTAATGACATATAGTTGATGGCGTGTCTTTGTAATTGCATCAATATGTTCAGTCCAGGATAAATCTTTAGAGATAGCAACACCCAGGAACTTGAAACAGCTCACCCTTTTCACTGCTGAGTTCTCGATGAAGACTGGTGTGTGTTCCTTTGACTTCCCTTCCTGAAGTCCACAATGAATTCTTCGGTTTTGCTGATACTGAGTGCATGGTTGTTGTTTCAACACCACTCAACTGGCTGATCTATCTCATTACTGTGTGCTTCCTCATCACCATCTGAAATTCTGCCAGCAATAGCTATGTCATCAGAAAATTTATAGATGGCACCTGAGCTACGCCTAGCCACACAGTTGGGGGTGTAGAAAGAGTAGAGTAGTGGCTAAGCATGCATCTTTGAGGTGCGCTGGTGTTAATTGTCAGCAGGGATGAGATGTTATTTCCGATTGTATTGACTGTGGTCTCCCAAGAGGAAAGTTGAAGTTCCATTTGGGAGGGAATTACAGAGGCCCAGGTTTTGGAGCTTGTTAATTAGTACGGAGGGTGTTGAACGCTGAGCTGTAATCAATATACAGTAGCCTGAAATTGCTATTGTCCAATTGAACCAATGCTGAGTAGAGATAAGTGAGATTGCAACTACCGCAGACCTATTGTGATAGGCAAGTTGTAGTGGGTCCAGGTCCTTGCTTAGGCAAGAATTGATTCTGGCCATGACCAACCTCTCAAAGCACACCATCACAGTAGATACGAGTGCAACTGGATGATATCTGTTGAGGCAGCTAGCCCTGCTGTTCTTGGGCACTGGTATGATTGTTACCCTTTTGAAGCAGGTAGGAACCTCCAACTACAACAATGAGAAATTGAAGATGTCCTTCAACATTCCCACTAGTTGGCTGGCACAGCTTCTAGATCATCAGTCTTTAATGCCACAGATCTAGCTCTCAGCAGACTGTTATCTCCTGGTTCATCCATGGCTTTTGGTGGCACACACTCATGAAGTTGGAGAGAACTGTAACGTATTCATTCAGATCCGAAGATGAATCCCTGAATATTGTCCAGTCCACTGACTCAAAGCAGTCCTGTAAAGGTTCTTCCACCTCCCTTGACCATACTTTCTTGATTTTCAGTACTGAAGCTGCTGGCTCGAGTTTCTGCTTATACGCTGGGAGTAGAAGTACAGCCAGTTGATTGAACTTTACAAAATGCAGGCATGCGGTGGTATGATAAGTATTCTTGATGATCGTATAACAGTGGTCAAGTGTGTTGGCTCCTTTGGTTCCACAGGTGATATTTGTTGATGGTAGTTCTTCAGAGACTTGTTCAAGGTTCAGAGACTCCTTCAATAAGTCTACACTTCCTACATCAGCCTTCACTGTGGAAGATACCAGCAGTATGCCAGAAATTCATTGCCTTGCTGCTGCTTGTGCATGGGAGGAAGAGTTGGGGGGCTTTGGGGTTCTAACGTTTTAACTGTTCTTCGTTCTTTGGGGCACTCCTGTTTTTGTGGATTTCTGTGAAGAAAAAGAATTCCAGGATATATATTGTATACATTTCTCTGATATTAAATGCACCTATTGAAGCCTATTGAAATTTGAGTGCGTCAAGGGGCAAAGTGAATGTAGTTGCTTGGGAAGCTGAAGGCCTAAAGGTAAAAACATCTGGATGGATCAGATGGACTATACCCCAGCGTTTTGAAAGAGATAGCTGAAGAGATTGTGAAAGTACTTGTAGTGATCTTTTAAGAATTACCAGACTCTGGAATGGTTCTGGAGGAATGGAAAATCAGAAATGTCACCACTCTTTAAGAAGGGAGGGAGGCTAAAGATAAGAAATTTTAGGCCAGTTAGCCTGACTTCAGTGGTTAGTAAGATATTGGAATCCATTATTAAGGATGAGGTTTCAGAGTATTTGGAGGCACAGGATAAAATAAGGCTGTCAAAGCTGTTGGAATTCTTTGAGGAAATAACAGGCAAGATAGACAAAAGAGATATTACAGATATATTATCAATATTTGGATTTTCAGAAGGCCTTTAATAAGCTGCTGCAAATGAGGCTACTGAACAAGAAAAGAGCCTATGATAAAACAGGAAAGATACTAGCATGGATAGATGATGGGCTGACTGCCAGGAGGCAAAGAGTAGGAGTAAAAGGGGCCTTTTCTAGTATGCTGCTGGTGACTAGTGATATTCCACAGGGGTCAGTGTTGGGACTGCTTCTTTTCATGTTATATGTCAGATGAAACAATGATAGGTGGAGAGGAAGGGTAATATTGAGGCAGCAGAGAGTCTGCAGTAGGACTTAGAACATAAGATAAGAAGTAGGCCATTCGGCCTATCGAGCCACTCTCCCATTCAATCATGGGCTGATCCAATTCTTCCAGTCATCCCCATTCCCCTGCCTTCTCCCCATACCCTTTGATGCGCTGGCTAATCAAGAACCTATCTATCTCTGCCTTAAATACACCCAGTAATTGCCACTCATGGCAACAAATTCCACAGATTTACCACTCTCTGACTAAAGTAATTTCTCTGCATCTCTGTTCTAAATGGACGTTCTTCAATCCTGAAGTTGTGCCCTCTTGTCCTAGACTTCCCTACAATGGGAAATAAATTTGCCATATCTAATCTGTTCAGGCCTTTTAACATGCAGAATGTTTCTATGAGATCCCCCCTCATTCTCCTGAACTCCAGGGAATACAGCCCAAGAGCTGCTGGATGTTCCTCATATGGTAACCCTTTCATTCCTGGAATCATTCTTATGAATAGATACATTAGGAGAATGGAAAAAATGGCAGATGGAATATAGTGGGTGACCATGCACTTTGATGGAAGGAATAAAGGCATAGAGTATTTTCTAAATGGGAAGAAAATTCAGAAATTGGGAGTCCTTGTGCAGGATTCTCTAAAGGATAAGGCATTGGCCAGACTGCATTTGGAATATTGTAAGGAATCTAGGATCCAGAGGACGTTTATGAGAATGATCCCAGAGAAGAAAGGATTCACATATGAGAAATGTTTGATTGCTCTCGGCCTGTACTCTCTGGAGTTTAGAAAAATGAGGGGGGAATCTCATTAAAACCTATTGAATATTGAAAGGCAATACAGGTGTCCCCCGCTTTTCAAGCGTTCGCTTTACGAAACCTCGCTGTTACGAAAGACCTACATTAGTTACCTGTTTTCGCTAACAGAAGGTGTTTTCACTGTTATGAAAAAAGGCAGCGTGCGATAAAAGGTAGTGCGCGCCCCGAGCAGCCAAGCTCCTCCCTTGGAACTGCATTCTAGCCGGCATTGCTTAAACATGTGCCTGTGAGCAGCCGTTAGCAAGATGAGTTCTAAGGTATCGGAAAAGCCTGAAAGAGCTCGTAAGGGTGTTACACTTAGCGTAAAACTAGATATAATTAAGCATTTTGAGATAGAAGAAGATGACCTGCCTGCCTTGATGGAAACAGACGACGATGAGATAACACCCCAATATCCCACCACCTCAACCCCCGGGCCGCGGACCAATACATTTCAGGAGAATGCAGCAGTAGCGGGAACGCACCCAGCACATCTTTAAGAAAAATGCTGAAATAAACAAGCTAATAAATTAGGTGCCGCCCGGCACGTAAATGTCGGCCCAGATCAGAGGCGATTGCCGAGTGTGTCGGCACTGATCTGGGCCGACATTTACGTGCCGGGCGGCACCTAATTAATTAGCTTGCTTATTTTGACTTTTTTCTTAAAGATGTGCTGAGTGTGTCCCGGCCACTGCTGGACCGCTGCATTCTCCGCGGATTGGTATCGGTTCGCTGCCCGGATGGTGGGACCACTTCACCACCCTAACCTCCAACGACTCAGCCTAACACACCATCATCAGTGTGCTCAGTGCTGTCTTCCCGATTCCCGTAAGTGATACTACACTGTACATACATTATTTCTACTTTCTATAGGCTGTGTATTTTTATGTGTTATTTCGTATGATTTGGCAGTTTCATAGCTTAAAGGTTACTACCGAGAGCGCTTGTGCGAGATTGTCGCTACGGTGGACAGTTCGGCAATGATTGTAGAAAAATACCTTGTATTTCTACTTTATATAGGCTGTGTATTTATCATATCATTCCTGCTTTACTATATGTTACTATTAGTTTAGGTTTTATGTATTATTTGGCATGTTATTTTTTGGGTCTGCGAACGCTCACAAATTTTTCCCATATAAATAGATGGTAATTGCTTCTTCACTTTACGACATTCCGTCTTACGAACCGTTCCATAGGAACGCTCGGTCAGTAGCAAGTTATCAATTCATAGTTAAATCGTTAGCCTAACGTGAGACTTACAGGCCTGGTATTCTGGCTCTTTTTATAACATTAAACTGCCAGCCAACATCCCCAGAAATTTGTTTTCTGGAGGAGAGTAGGACCAGAGGACACAGCCTGAGAATAGAACAGAGATGAGGAATTTCTTTAGCCGGAGGGTGGTGAACCTGTGGAATTCATTGCCACAGATGGCTGTGGAGGTCAAGTCTGGGTGTGTTTAAAGTGGAGGTTGACAGGTTCAATGTATGTATACAGTTCCTAGTTATCCATAGATGCATAATAATGAATCGATACATATCAGTGATTGGCCCTGGACATCATCTTGGATTTTTTCTAAAAATGTGTATACTAATGTACATATTGCAGAACCAATCATTTTCTGCATAAATATTGTTTTAGACGCCAGACCACTTGTGTTAAACTCCCTGTTATGCAGTGTTCTAATGAGAGGGATCTATGTTTACACAGCTGGATCTTTTGATTTCAAAATCTTTCACAATGTAAGTTTCAGAGAAAGTAGTTAGCTAATGACATTTCCTTTGCAGCATTTAAATATTTTAATGTTTATTAATGTATGTGAATATTTTTAGAACAGAGCACATACTTATTTTTTGATGCAAAGGAGCGGATCTTAAACAAATTGGGTTCCCTGTTTTTTTTGTGTTCATTTACTCTTGAAATTGACACACTTAAAAAATATCATGATCAGTGACATTAGCTGGGCAATTGCATAGCCCTCTAGACATCATCAGAGACAACACTGAAAGGTGCCTGGCATAATTTACCGTGCTATACAACAGTTTGTTACTTTAATAGATGCTCATGGGATTGAGGTAATATTAACATGAGTAAAGTATTGTTTAAAAGGAAGAAAACAGTTAAAAAGACGTTATTCTTATACTGGATGGTTGTTACTTCTGGGATGATGCATGCATCAGTGATGTGCCCTATGTAATATAGTTCCTTTTAATGACCAGCACTTCGGGTATCTCCATTACTCAGGATGGCTTTGTAGTACCACCACTGATTGAGCTGGATGAGTCCTGTAGGGCAATGCTGCCAGTCTAGATGAGTGAAAGATTGTGAGTGAACCATTACCAGGGATAAATCTGCTTGGCTTTGTCCTTGTTGATCTATATATGGCAGATGCAGCTGTCCACGATAGCATTGGTAGAAATGATTATTGCATAGTACTTATAAAGACAAAGTCCTATTTTACAGAGGACAACCCATCATGTTTTGTATTACAACAATAATGCCAATGAGACAGATTCAGAACTGGGAATCCATGAAGTGACGTGGATTATTTGCAACAGCAGAATTGTACACTACAGCTCGTATCATCACGGTCCAGTGTATCTGTCACCCTACCATTACAATAGAACCAGAGGAATAACCCTGGTTCAATGATGAGTGCCGAAGGGCATGTTGGGAGAAGCACCAGATACAAGTATTCCCTAAAAGGAGGACCCAATCCAGAAAATATGTAGAACAGGGCAATGTACGTACTAAACAGTAAAATTTAGCAGGAGGTAGAGCAAGGTAAGTGATTTCACAAATATATCAGATTAAAGCTTTGCCATACTAAAACATCCAGTGGGCAATTATCCAGGAAATAGAAGTGGCCAAGATCATCCTCAGTGTTTGTGAGGTCCATCGTATGAGAGCTAATGACAAAGCTGAATAATTTGCTATCATGTTCAAACGGAACTGCTAAGTGGATATGATCTCTCTTGTCTTTGTCTTGAGATCCCCATTGTCTCACACTTCAGTCTTCAGCTAGTTTGATTCATCACACTTGTTGGAGAACACTGAATAGAGCAAGGACAATGTGACTAAACTATATTTCATAAATAGTACTGAAGGTTTGCTCTAAAACATAGAGTTGTCCCAGTACTGTTATAGTACTGGCATATGAACATGAGAAGGAGGAGGAAAGTAGGCTCATATCCTTCTGCACCATTTTTCAGCGTTATCCCTTAATTATCTGAATATTCAGAATATAGTGAATGAACACAGTAACTGAGCCTTTAGTACTTTTCAGGCCAGAGAATTTCAAGGGTTCACCAGTCAAGTTTCTTCTCATCTCAGAACCAAATCGCATATTTGAAACTGTCTTCTGCTAATTGACTCCTAAGTTCTTTTAGAAAATGATACAGTCCTTATCTGCACGCATCAAGGCCGAGATAACGTTTGGGCACGTGGTAATAAATGGCATGTCATGTCAATGCCACAGGAGGCAATGACTGGTCTGCAACATGTCATTCAATGGAATTGTCACTGAGTACCCTCGAGCATCATCCTTTGACCAGAAATTAAATTGTATCAACCACCTGCGTACTGTGCAGCCTGAGTAGGCTGGAAATTGGGTACACCAAAATGAGTGGCATATCAAGGGCTTTCTGCTTTCTACACGGCATCACATACTTGTTTAGGTTAAATCAGTACTCAGAGTGCTACAGATGTTCAACTTGATAGAGTTCAGTTCCTGATCAGGTTTATTATCATTGACATATGTTGTGAAATTTGTTGTTTTGGTGTTGAACACTTTTAAGTTTCCATCATTACAAGTGCAATTAAGGATGAATTTCTTTAGAGACAAAGGAATTTTGTGTTAGTGTTTGAAAATAGCTGCTGGCGATTAGATTGGATTTTTGTACCATGCTGAATGTTCTGGCATAAATGCTAGTAGCCTTTCACTGCTGTTTGGATGTTGGCTTGACAGTACAATGATGCTACATCAGTTGCCTGTACCCTTGCATCAACTGCAAATGTTAAAACAAAATATTATGAACCCTGGAAATCTAAAATGTGAGCACAAAGTGCTGCATGTCAGATTGGGTTTTAACCATGAAAGAGACACTGAATTCACAGATTGATGATCTGTGAAGGCTCAACATTAGGTTCAACAATTTCGGATAATAATTGTTTCAATCAATTTAATTGCGAGCATTTTTATTTCTTTCATCTGCTGCTATAAGACCCTTTTTGGCACCATTAATTCTCTAGTCCATCTATTTTGTCCTGCATTCCACTCCTTTGCAGACTTCCCCTTCATTTTTATTTTCTGTACCTCCTCTCCCCAGTCTGCTCCCCCACCCACTTTAATACCTTTCTTCACACTGTTCAACATTTTGACCTACTTGCCAGTGGCTTTGGAAAAAAACTGCAACTGTATCTATTTTTGTGATCCTCCTGATGCAAGCTGTGACAATCCCTGGGAAGTTCATCAGGGATTAAGAGTCCTAATGGCAGAAACAAGCTATCGTACAGATGTGGCCAGAAAATGAAAGAAAAAAAAATGCCAGGCTACTAAATTATGTCTTCATTCTTGAAACTTCCAATGATTTTGATCTGCAAGTTTCTTGTCATACAAAAGCATACTTTAACAAGCTTGAAAAAGGGAAAAAAGATTTAATAAAGTTTTAAACATCAAACAGATTAAGAAATATGTACTTAAACACCGTAAAATCTCAGCAAACCATTTGTGATATTAAAAAAAAATTGGAACTTTTTTTTAAGTAAAGGCCATTTAAGAAGTCATTTTAATTTAGTTAATTCTTATTCCAATCTCGTGCACTTATTTCCCTTTATAAAGGATGGGAAAACATCCTTGCAGTTTGGACCTGAAACATATTATTTCTGATGAATTCTTACTATCAGTACTGAGTTATTTGTTCATCTTTCCAGTTCCTTACTTCACTCAAAGTATTCCTGTTGGTCCATAGCAAATTGTTTATTTTTACTTATACACACTCACTTGCACTCTTGCTCATGTTCACAATCAATCCTTGGAAGTATTGACAGCAAACATTGATACTTTCTGTAGTATTGCTTCGCAAAATTCAGCCATAGCTCTTTCAATATTTCTATCAAATGTTTATGAACCAAAAAGATTAAAAGTGTTTCTTTCACAACAGAGGATATATGAAGTGTTCAGTATTTCTAGCGATTCCTATTTTTATGTCTTTCTAAGGTATTTTGTGGAAACTTTTTGCTCAGCCATATAATTTTACTGTTAGCTTTGATTATATTCAACTGATGTATGCCCATTTTTGTGACTTTTTTGTAGTTTTAAGCAATGCACTTAAGTGCAAGTTTTGATTGGTGACATATGGTTTACTCTTCATTTTCTATTAATTTGACAGTCACGTTGAGCTGAAGACCCAATGGGATCACCCAAAAACAGGAAAGAAGAAACGTGTGGCAGGAGGTGTGTATTTTAAAGCACAATTTAACAGATATTTTTCATCATTAGTCTCATTATGATTATCTTGGTTTGTCTAGGTTAATGAAAATCATCTCAGTGAGTGAAATCGCATGCACAAATAAATATGACTAAGTTTAGAAATTCAACAGATGTAAACAACTTAATTTGCATCAATTTTGAAAATGTCACTCATTGTTTGTAACATTGTAAGTCTGGTTGAAAAATCTGATTTTCATCAGTGTTGCCCAAGACTTTAAATTGGAAAATTAAAATGATACTTTTCCATCAAGTGACTTACTGAGTAAATTCAAATTTGCACTTAGTTTGTATGGGGAAAAAGTACTCTCAAAATAAAAATTGCCAGTGTAATTATGCAAAATGTTAAATGGTTAAGAAAAACACGTCTCTTCCTTGCCAATTGGTCTTTTCTTCCAAAACAAACACAGCCCTTGTGTTCCACAAAACTGATACCCAATAAGAATAACTGTGACAGGAGCATGCTGCAACTATTTGGTTTCGCTTAAAGAAATGGACCCAGACTCGGTAGTTCCTTCGAGACTCACTTTATTGTTAATACAGCGAAGAAAATAGAGAGTTGCGAGAAATGCTTTATATTGTACACTACCTACACCACTAATAGGTAGGGCTAACCTAAGCAACCCCTAGTAGTCTACACCGTTGGGTATACTTAGCAACGTCTGCGTAGTCCCTGAGGCAGGGGATCGACCATGGACTGGCTAGGGTGGCGGTCCTTGGTGCCGGTTCAGCTGCTTGGCCCAAAGGTGGGACCCAGGCGAGTGGTCTGCCCAAGAAAGAACTTTCCCACCTTTATAGCATTATCGCCACCTCCCAGTCCAGCTGGGAGGGGCCAAACATCCAATCCGACGTTTACACGACCCTAACTTGGGCCAATCCAAGTCCTGGCCACATATTAAGCCAACATACATCCTCCATACCTGCAAGTACCACGGTCGGGTGACCTGTAATAACCGACCTTTGCCCCCTCAGGGACAATGTATCCTATTAATTTTACAACCAAACAATGTAAAAAAAATTCTTTAGAGACAAGGTGATTAATTACTTTTACACAAATCAGCACTTTTAGCCTGCTCTCAGGCATGTTATCCTGTAGACCAGAGTCACATATTGTTCTCCCCTTAACTAGTATCAAGGGTCAATCTGCCCAACAACATAACAGGCCCATAAATTCCTAATTGTTAACCATTTCCCTGCCGTTCCAATTTTCATATCCATACACCATACGCTTACCTATACACCTTGGTACTCAAAATTTTAAAAAAAACTAACCATTTGATTAAAAATGTCATTTAGCTCTATTGTTTCTCCTCTCATAACAACAGTGAAATTGCAGCTTGAAGCAAAAATGTTCAGATGCTGATGCTTCTAAAACTGAAGCAGAAAATGCTAGAAGTACTCTGTAAATCAGGCAACAGAAAGAGACAAAGGTTACATTTTAGATGAAGGACATTTAATCAAAACTGACAGAAGACACATGGAGAGGAAGGATGAAGACATCAGAAGGAATATCTGTGATAGGGAGCAACTGTGGTTATTGTTATATCAAATACTTTAAAAATTGACAATTGGTAAATTGAAATAGAGGTACAGTCAAACCCACTGTGTTTATCTGAAATTGTTACATTCACTCATAGGATTTGACGGTTGTAAAATTCTCATCTATGCTGAATTCATTTACCAGTAGCCCTCTATATTTTGGTGCTCATCTAGATACGTCTGAAATGTTGAGAGTGTCTTGCTCCACCACCTCTTCAGATGGTGCATTCAAAATTTAGACCATACTCTAGGTGAAAAATCGTAGGTTGGGAAATCAAGTGTTCATTTTTAGTGATCAGAGGGTCATTCAAGGGGTATTATAACAGCAGGATAGAGGCTGTTCTTGAGCCTGGTGGTGTGTAATTTCAAGATTTTGTATCTTATTAAAGAGAGAATGTTCTGGGTGGGAGGGGTCTTTGATTATGTTGGCTGCTTTTCCGAGGCAGGTGGAAGCATTGAAGTCCATGGCAGGGAGGTTAGTTTTCATGATGGACTGAGCTGTAGGCAGAGCAGTTGCTGCTCTAAGTGGTGAGGCATCAGGATTGGATGCTTTTTGTGAGAAGAAGAGAATTTACAGCTTCTATAGTGTTTTCCTATAACTTAAATTTATTGGTTGGCCATCTATACACAGGTTGATTTCTGATGTATTCCAGCACATTCAATACGTTAACTTCCTGAAATTCTACTCACCTTTGTAGGTAGGCTTATATTATCATGCACACGCTTATGTGATGGTGTGGTGAATTTCACTGGAAAGGAGAACATCCTAATTTACACATCTGGAATGAGAACGTTTTGTGGAGAGAAGCTGTCATGACTTGTTTCATCTGGGGAGATTTTTAGCACATTGGTAGTGGGGACTTTTCAATTCATATGAGGTACAATTAAAAATCGAAAGTAAAGACAAATGTAAAGAATAAAATAATGTTCAATCTACCAAATTATATAAAGATAATCAGCATTATTGAGTAATCCTGTAAATTGGCCAGATTTTAAAAAAGTAAGTTTTTAGAAGTGTTTTGAAACATTTTTCAGTATTAGCCTGGCATATCTCAGTTGATGAGTATTCCAGATTTTTGGTGCATAAGAGCAAAGTGCCTCATCACTAGCTCTTATATGCTTGGCTCTAGGAACACTAAGCAAATCAGTATTCACGGATCTAAGATTACAATTAGGGGTGTAAGGAGATAGTCCAATGTATACTGAGGAACTAGATTATTCTGAGCCAATTAAGAGTATTTTAAAGTACCTAAAGGACACAGGCAGCCAGTGTAATGATGCCAAAACTGGTGAAATGTGCCAGAGCATTTAACTCTGCAATTTAACTCAGATTTCTCTGCAAGATGCAATGATAATGCCCTGAACCAAGTTCCCACAAGGAAGGAGATGATTGCAGCCCTGCAACAGCCAACAAGTACAGTTTAGTGGTCTCCCAAAACTTGTTTGTATATACAATTATATGTAAGTTGGATGTTCTAAACCTAAGCAGAATCTGTGAAGAAAAAAGCACCAATAATCCATTATCTACCACTTGGAAATCTCAATGGTTTGACATTGGGTCTACCAGGTAATGATTGCTGTACTCTCATCTTTATTGCCTGTGCAAATACTTGAAGTAAGTATCATGATATGTAGCTGTACACGCACTGAAGAAACAAATTTCTGGGGACGTTGGCTGCAGTCCAAAGAGTTTAATGTTATAAAAAGAGCAAGAATACCAGGCCTGTAAGCCAATGATTTAACTATGAATTGATAACTTGCTACTGATCGACCTGTCCCTCTGTCTCTCGGGGCTTTGCAGCCCAGCAATCCCCCAATTTAATCTTAGCTGAATCATGGAACAATTTTTACAATTAACCTACCAACTGGTACATCTTTGGGCTGTGGGAGGAAACCAGAGCACCCGGAGGAAAAACATGTGGTCACAGGGAGAACATACAAGCTCCTTACAAACAGAGATGGAAATCGAACCTAGGTCACCTGTACTGTAAAGCGTTATGCTAACCACTACATTACTTTGCTACTCCTGATATTAAATGCTTCATCGAATTTTATTCCAAATCTTCTCTCCAGTCATTCATTGGGTCTTTTACAAATTGCATACTGTCCTGAGTTCCCCAAAGAGATAATTGAGTTCCACAGAACATCGAAATATACAACAAAGAACAGGCCCATGTGGTAAGAAACTGAACTATCAAGACCCAAAGGTGTTGAGTTCTGTTTTGATATATAAGATCACTTAGCTGAACTGAATTGAGGTGGTGTTAAGAAGCATTTATTAATCTCAGCACCACAGTTTTTGAAAAGTGGTCCTGATACAGAAATCTTGGTCGTTAATAATGAAATGTGTGCACTTGGCCGTGTGTGTAACACTTATGAACCAATAGGGATATGGAAAATGCCAGCATTTCCTTTGTGATGTATTGTACAGACAAGATGACCATTCATTATAAAACATGAGATTTTCTTGTGCAGTATTTTGCTGTGATTTTTTTTTTGTTCAGATGTCCACATCCATGGATTTGATACTTCAGTTTCCAGTTAGGCAAACCTCTGTGCCCATCACAAGACGTTAAAACATGGAGCAATATGGCAATTAATTTCATTTCTTCAAACAGTGCCAAATAATGCCTCACTATTTTGCTCTTTTTACACTACTTACTTTTAATGTTTCTTATTTTAACTTAGTGTTTTTTGTTCTTTAGAACATAAGAACATAAGAAATAGGAGTAGGAGTAGACTATCCGTCAAGCCTGCTCTGCCATTCAATAAGATCATGGCTGATCTAACCATGACTCATCTCCGCCTACCTGCCTTACCCCCATAATCCTTAATTCCCCTAATATGTAAAAATCTATCCAACCTTGTCTTAAATATATTTACTGAGGTAGCCTCTCCTGCTTCATTGGGCAGAGAATTCCACAGATTCACCACTTTCTCGGTAAAGCAATTCCTCCCCATCTCCGTCCTAAATTTACTCCTCCAAATCTTGAGGCTATGTCCCCACATTCTAGTCTCACCTACCAGTAGAAACAACTTCCCTGCCTATTCCTTCCATTATTTTATATGTTTCTATAAGATCTCTTCTCATACTTCTGAATTCCAGCTAGTACAGTACCAGGTGACTCAATCTCTCCTCATGGTCTAACCCCCTCATCTCTGGAATCAAGCTAGTGAACCTCCTTTACGTCGCCTCCGAAGCTAGTATATCCATCCTCATGTAAGGAGGTCAGAACTCTACTCCAGGTGTGGACTCATCAGTACCCTATACAGTTGCAGCATAACCTCCCTATTCTTAAATTCAATCCCTCTAGCAATGAAGGCCAATATTTGCCTTCTTGATAGCCTGCTGCACCTGTGAACTAACCTTTTGTGATTCTTGCACAAGCACTCCCAAGTCCTTCTGCCAGCAGCATGCTGCAATCTTTTACCATGTAAGTAATGATCTGATCTTCCATTTTGCCTTCCAAAGTGGATGACTTCGCATTTACCAACATTGTACTCTATCTGCCAGATTCTTGTCCACTCACTTAATTTCTCCCTGCAGACTCTCTGTATCCTCTACTCATTTTGCCTTATCTGTCTTCCCTTTCTTTATTGCTTGCTTAGTGGTTCTTCAGTGCTTTTTAAAGTTTTCCCAGTCTCCCAGTTTCCCACTACTCTTGGTGACTTTGTACACATGAGCTTTTAGTTTGATACCTTCCTTTATTTCCTTAGTTATCCATGGCTGGCTTTCCCTACCCTTACGGTCCTTGCTTTTAACTGGCATATACTTTTGTTGATCACTGTGAAAAATCGCTTTGAAAGTCTTCCACTGTTCCTCAACTGTCCCATCGTATAACCTGTGTTCCCAGTTCCTTATCCAATACCTCCCTCATCCCATTGTAGTTTCCCCTGTTTAGGCATAATATACTGGTTTTAGATCAAACTATTGCACCCTCCATTTGTATGAGAATCTCAGTCATACTGTGATCAGTTTTACCAAGAGCATCTCTAACTACAAAGATCGCTAATTTTACCTTTCTCATTGCACAGGATCAGATCTTGTATTGATGTATTGCACTGTATTGCTTCTGCAAAACAACAAACTTTGTGACGTACAGTACGTCAGTGATAATAAACTTGATTCTGAATGATAGAATTGAATTGACTTTATTTCTTACATCCTTCACATACACGAGGAGTAAAAATCTTTATGTTAGGACTCTGTCTAAATGTGCAATGTGCAATCATAGTAATTTATAATGATTTATAATAAATAGAACAGTCAGTGTGATATAGAATACACTCAAATCAGCGTGAATTAATCAGTCTGATGAACTGTTGGAAGAAGCTGTCCCGGAGCCTGTTGGTCCTGGCTTTTATGCTGCAGTACCGTTTCCTGGATGGTAGCAGCTGGAACAGTTTGTGGTTGGGGTGACTCAGGTCCCCAATGATCCTACAGGCCCTTTATACACACCTGTTTTTGTAAATGTCCTGAAAAGTGGGAAGTTTACAAATACAAATGCGCTGGGCTGTCCACACCACTCTCTGCAGAGTCCTGCGATTAAGGGAGGTACGATTCCTATACCAGGCAGTGATGCAGCCAGTCAGGATGCTTTCAATTGTGCCCCTGTGGAAAGCTGTTAGGATTTGGGGTCCTATGCCAAACTTCCTCAACCGTCGGAGGTGAAAGAGGCACTGTTGTGCCTTTTTCACCACACAGCTGGTGTACGGATCAAGTGAGGACCTTGGTGACGTGGATGCCGTGGAACATAAAGCTGTTTACCCTCTCAACCCCAGATCCATTGATGTCAATAGGGGTTAGCCTGTCTCCATTCCTTCTGTAGTCCACAACCAGCTCCATTGTTTTTGTGCCATTGAGGGAGAGGTTATTTTCTTGACACCACTGTGTCGGAGAAATGATTTCTTCCCTGTAGGCCACCTCGTTATTGTTTGAGATGAGGCCTTTCAATATAGTTTTGTTGGCAAATTCAATTAGCAGATTAGAGCTGTGGGTGGCGACACAGTCATGAGTGACAGGGAGTAAAGGAGGGGACTTAGTACACAGCCCTGAGGGGATCATATATAATAACGTGATAATATTTGAGATTCGATAGAGAGAGAACAGAATTTCAAAATAGTAGTCATTTTAAAAAAGTGTTCATATGTAAAATATGAAGGAACATGACTCCTTTTAAAAAAAAGTTTACTTTCAGTGTCCAGAGGTGGTATCTTGGTAATTAAGACTTGCAGCATTGTTAAAAGACTACTGAGATTTGAATGGGAATGCCCTAACTTTTAGTTTATTTCTGAAAAGCAGATATTTTGATTCTGCCTCTGCCCCCTTCATTTCCAGCCCTGATGAAGGGTCTACACGTAAAACATCGAATGTTTATTCCCCTTCATAGATGCTGCCTGACTTGCTGAGTTCCTCCGTCATTTTGTATGTGTTGCTCTAGATTTCCAGCATTTGTAGAATCACTTGAATATGTTATGCTGTTCTGTGTATTCGATTGGGTGAGGACAAACATTTGATTGTTTAATGTTAAGGTGTGTATTTCCACAGATTTATTGAGAAATGCCACATTCTGGACAGCAACTTCTTGATGTTTGCATTTAATGATTTGTGTAAGCTTGCTGTACAGCAGAGTTGATTTATCAATAAATAACCATGAGTACTCTTATTTACATACGAACTCTGATACAATGAAAAAAATGTTCAAGGGAGGCATAATAAATTGATTAGATTATTGAGAATTTGTAAAGGCTTCTTTGATCTGAAGTGGCTTGGGCAAGCTAATAGTCAGTAAATTACAATCAGTTTGACAAAAGACATGCATTTTTGTTTTAACTTTTCTTCATTGAAATCATGATAAGTCCACAGGTGTGGTGGTTATCTGTGCAAGACCTGTGGAAAAAAGCTATTTGTTCTATACTTTGACTTTGTTCTAATCAGTATATGGCTAAATCAGAAAGTGAGCAGGAATCCTTGTACCAATCCCAGAGGGTTTTATAATACATGAACTATATCATGGATTTTTAATCTATTTTTTACATGCAGCTCTATTGAACAATTTGTTAAATTTTTGACACAGCAAATTTGAAAGATGATGATAGTTGTTGGTACTTTTTCTGACTGTAGTAATCTTGTCACTTCCCAAGAAACCAGAATTTGCAATATCTGACAATCCAGAGAAAAAGTTCGCTGAGTTATTCTCTAGTGAACTTCTGCTTTCTGTCTAGTGAAATCCCCCTTCTGCAAAAGCATTCCTTTAGGAATAGTCTTCAAAAGAGAGGGCATAGTAACTGTGCCTTGGTTCACTAACTGAATATCACATTTCAGATTTAAATCCCATGTTACTGTTGAAAATAACCATGGGGAATTGTCAGCAGCTTAATTGTCATATTTTTAGTTTTCATAAATAAAGATTGTTCTCCTTGGCACTCCTTAGATCTGAAAAACTGTACTGGGATGTTTTGTTTTAAAGTTTTCTTATTTTGAGTCAGAGGCTTTCCTATTGTGGGTACAACAAAATGCAACATCGCTTTTAAATTTTACACACTTAGCTCCAGAGTCTCTGCACTTGTTAGAAGTGTGCATTCAAGGTGGTATTTAAACATAAGGATCACACGTTAGCTCATTGCAGAACAAATATGGACTATTTTGTATATGCTGGATGTATATTACGGTATGTTGATGCAGTATAGATGTTTATTTTTAAGTGTACCATCCAGTGATACAAAATATATACCCTTTTTCTGTTGCAGATTTGCCTTATGGTTGGGAACAAGAAACAGATGAAAATGGGCAAGTGTATTTTGTTGAGTAAGTATTTAGAGGACTGAAATGATTAAGTTGTCTAAGAAAGGATGTTAATGAATTGGAAGCAGTTTAAAAAATTTATTGGGGTAATTATTGAACTGTGTGGGTCCTCTTTTGAGCAAAAATTGGACAGACGAGGTTTATGCTTGCTAAAAATTACAGGAGTTATTTATTATGACACAAGGAGGCACTTTGTCACTTTGAGTCCATGTTGTCCATGAGCAGAGTAGTGCTATCAACCCCATGCTCCCATTTTTCATTCAGCTGCCCATCAAAAAACCTCTGCTTAAATAATTAACCCCTGCTTAATTCTTTTGCCACTTACCGATACCAAGGAATAATTGACAGTCACCAATCATTCTACTAGCATGCTTTTGGGATGTGTGAGAAAACCAGAGCATGCAGAAGAAACTCACACCACAGTCATGAGGAGAAACTGCAAATTCATTCAAAGTCCATCTTGAATCGGTATCCTTAAAATTATAAAGTGGCAGTGCGAGCTGCTCTGCTACTGAAAGGTTTTGACATGGTACATGTGAAGAGAATTGTTCCTCTAGTTGGAGTATCTAGAATAAGGAATAACTCTTTTAGATATGAGTTATTTTAAAAATTAATGTGAAAAGTGGTTTTGACCTGGACTGATATCAAAATCTTGAGGAAAAAGTTAATTTATGAAATAAATCAAACGATGCTGGAAATGCTCAGTTTCTGCAAATTGAGGTGATGGGTTAGGAAATTAGTAGAAGTCTAAAGAAAACTAAGTCAGACTAATGGGAACTTTTAATGGAATTGATATATCTGGCAGAATAATTAAGTAAATTGTTATGGTTGTTCCATTATGATAATGGAGTATCCTATTCCGATAAAGTAATTTTATATTTATGTCTCATTGGGCCTAAAAGAAACTGAGTTGTATTTTCAATTGACTAGGTGAAATTTACTCTCTGTGTAGTTTACTGTTCACTGGTCTGATTCTTGGCAAATAATCTACCTTTGTTTTATTCTGTTCAAAGAAACTTGACTGTCTTCTAAATTCCATTCTGATGAATCTTAATCAGAAAACTTTGCTTTTTCTGATGATGAACCTGATTATCGGCTTTGATTTTTACTCAGTGTACACTATGACTGAAATGGTCATTGGTGTAGAGAACCAGCTTTATAAATTTAAAAGGCACTGTTAGTTCTCACACCAAGAAGTAGATTTATTTAGAGTTGTGTATTACTCTTATGGTCTTCATTTAATTGTAACTTGTAATCAAAATTTTATAATTATATGTATCCAATTAAAGTTACTGGTGAGAAAATGAATAACAACTTTGTCCAATTCATCATTTTATGTTTGGATTTTCCTTGAAGTTAGTGACTGAAACTGCTTATAAAATATTTTCATATAGTCACATAAACAAAAGAACCACATATCTGGATCCACGGTTAGCATTTACAGTTGAGGAAACATCGGAGAAGCCAAACATTCGTCAACGATATGATGGTAACAGCGCTGCCATGGAAATTCTACAAGGCCGAGACCTAAGTGGCAAAGTTGTCATTGTCACAGGAGCTAATTCAGGGATTGGTAAGTGCATAAGATTTTGATTGATAGAAATTTGTTTTTATAGTTAGAAATTATGGAGCATATTGACTCCCACAATTGAAAAGTTTTTAAACCTCACTTGACTTTTCTTAATGCTAGTTTATACACTTTCCGATCTTGGTGTCTGTAAGCAACGGGTCTTGGCCCTTAGCCATGGCTTCTGAATTCCAAATAATTTAATGTAGTTTTTTAATGGTATGTATCCTTTATGAACACATATCAATTTGGTTGCAAACACCTTTATTGAGCTAAAAGGAAATTCCGCTACGATATTCGAAAGGCAGTCTTATATTTGAAAGAAGTTCTTTCCAAAAGCTATCGAGAGTCCCATGGCATTATTTGCAATCCAAGTGGGGCTTCCAGCCCACTGAGTCGATCCTGAACATCAGAAACACCCTGATACTAATTCTTACACTCATGGCATTTTATTCTCCCCATTTTTTTGTTCATTCAGTGTCCCTAAATTATACCACTCACCTGCACAATTGGCTACCTTTGCAGAGGCCAAGTAAATCTCTTTGTGGTTGGAAGAGGAAACTGAAGTACCTGGGTTTAGGTCATGGGAAGAACATGCAAATTCCACAAGGTCAGCATCAGAAATCAGGCTTGGTGTGGTGAGGTGGCAGCTCCACTAGCTGTGCCTTCCTGCAGCCTGTTTCTAGTGAAAGAAACATTCTTATCTGTTATCAAATAAGTCTCTGCCAATAATGAGTTGACATTGTGGCTGCCTTAGCAATAGGTTTTCAAAGGGGATAACTACACTCATTTAAGGACTCTTTTATCTTGTTATTTCATGCTTGTTATTTATTACTATTAATTTGTACTGTTTACAGTTTCTGATGTTTACGGTTTACAAATCCTGTTCAGTTACTGTTCTATAGATTTGCCAAGTATGCCTGCAGAAAAAGCATCTCAGGGTTGTATGTGGTGACATGTATGTACTCTGGTAATAAATTTTACTTTGAACTTAGAATCCCATGTTCCACCACATTGGGAATAATGTACATAGGATTTTGTGATTCAAGCTTTTAAGTTTAATACCTGTAATGCCTATTTTCAGTTTAGTGTACATTACCTGTAAATTCACTAAAATATAGCTTTGGCCTAATATCATATAGTACCTGTACATGCAACTTCAAGACATACTTGTAGGTGCTTTGATAGACAATGTATGCTGAGTTAACTCATTTTAGTTGGGACAATTCAGTTTCCTCAGGGCCAGCGACATACTTGCTCAGTGAATATGTCATTGCTGAATGTTATATGACTCTTGCTTAAAAGTGTGCCTGTGACTTTAGGGCGCAATTTAACTCTGAACTGCAGGCATGAGACAATTGAATGTAGATCCGGCATTTTGGTGAAGTACAGGAAGTACATTTACAATTAATCTGAAATTCTACCCAGCCTTGAAGCTCTGTCTTCAGGAGATAACATGATAAAATGTGAGCAAAATGTATTTAAATGTAAATGTCTGGTGCTGCAGTTTTTTTTCAGATAAAGATGACCTTGAAAATCCATGAGTTAGCAAAGTGCATATGTTGAATAAATGAGAGGTCACAGGCATGAGCATTCATTCATTCAATCCAATCCTTCTCCAAATATGTTTTACCATAGATGTCCCAGTGATGATAGTTTGTTGTTGTTGGCTTAAAGAAAAATGCACAGAGTCGTCACTGTATTTTTATTAAAAGCCAAAGGACAGTATTTTCTCCAGGCTTGCAACAGCCATTAAAAATTTTACTCCAGGAGACTTGGCTTCTCAAGCCTTTAAAAGACTGAATTAAGTATTCAAATGTTTTCTATAACTAATTGTTTTTTTAAAAAAAGCACCTGGTCACTACTTGACAGCTTTAAGTACAACTTGTTCCATGCCTTAGACTTTTCCCCAACTTCTCAACTGTTTAGAGTCATAGAGCATTACAGCATATAGAAACAAGCCCTTTGGTGTATTTACTCTGTATGATTGCCTAGTCCCATTTGACCCACACCTGGACCATTGCCATCTATATCTGTCTCATCCACGTACTTATCCAAACTTCTCTTAGACGTATCAATCGAACCCACATCATCCGCTTCTGCTGGCAGCTCATTCCACACTCTCACCACCCTCTGAATGAAGTAGTTCCCCCTCAAATTTCCCTTTAAATATTTGACGTTTCACTCTTAATCCATGACCTTTAGTTCTAGTCTCACAATCTCATTTGAAAAAACGTTTGCATTTACTCTGTCTCTGCCCCTTAAAATGTTATATACCTCTGAAGATTAGAGACAAACCAAGGAAAACCTCAGTTTGTGATGCTTGTTTGTACCACTGTATCTGGACTTGCAGGGTCTAGAGAGTGGAACTGCCCCAGTGCAACGGTTTTTCCACTTTAAAAACTCCCCATGCAGTTTTCCTGTCATCATCAGGAATGTGATGGACAGCCACCACCAAGAGTAAACAAATAATTAAATAATCAACAGAGTGAATTACTTAACATAATTCAATTTATTAAAAACACATTTAACAAACATTCATATTAATTAAATCAAGAATTCCAAATGACCTTTCATTAAGTTTCTCCATTTGGGTGATTTGGGTTGTACTTGGTACATTGTAGTATCATTGATAGGCCAAATAAGAAGGATGAATAAGGATGACCAAGCTTCAACCTTGGATTTGGTGCTGACACCAGTAGCAGAATTGACTATACTGGTTCAGTCTGGTCAGACTAGATTGTTTTTTTGTGTTTTCACACTGCAACGTATAGTGTTTGACTACAGGAATGTGGAAGCCTCACTCTGGTTGTATAGAGCCTAGAAAGGCTCTAGCATTTTATACACAGTTTCAGTATCTTTACCCAAGGATGTGCTTGCCTTAAGGAGAGTAGCATGATGGCACGGTTCTAGGAATGACAGATAATGGTAGCATATGCAGATAGACTGATCAGAATAGGCATATATTCTGGAGTGTAGAAGTAAGAGAGAAAATTTCATTGAAACCTAAACTAACTCTTAATGGAGCTTAAATGCTGGATGTGGGAAGTGTGTTCCCCTGCTGGAAAAGTTGAGAGTGAAGGGTTAGACCATTTAGGACTGAGATGACAATGAATTCCTACATTCAGAGAGTGCTGAATCTTTAGAATTCTCCACTCCAGAGGCTCGGTTATTGAGTTTATTCAAAACAGAGATTGATTAATTTCTGGATATTAAGAGAATCGAAGAATACAGACCAAGTACAGGATTAGCGATGATTTTGATGAATGGTACAGCTGTTTGTACAGCTGGATGGCCTGTTCCTGCTCCTTTTTCTCGTGTTCTTCAACAGATGCAGAATTCAGGAACATGTTGATCAAAGTTTTGCTATCATCTGACAGTTTCTGAGGGGATGTAGAGAAGCATCATTTAGACCAGCATTTTTCTCAGTGCCATCAAAGATTAGATTCAGACTCAGATTTACTTATCACATGTACATGGAAACATACAGTGAAATGTGCCATTTGTGTTAAATGGATGTACTGGGGGCAGTTCCCAAGTGTCGAGGCACATTCCAGAACCAACATATCATGGCCATAATGCATGGTTGAACCACACAAAACACAACAAGCAACAAAAACAAGCTCCTTTCCTTCCTCCAACCCACCCACACAAGCAGGTAGTTCTCCAACTCCAGGACAGGTCTTTAGGCCTCCGGTCTCCTCGAGCTTCGATTTCCAGACTTCTGATCACATTTCGATCATTGGTATCAATCCTTCCAAACAAATTGTTGATGGGACCCTGAACTCTGGGCTCGCTAACTGTCCAGTCTATCTGCCTCCTCACATAAGCCTCGTGCCTTCTTCTTGCATGAACATCTAATCCCAGGACCTACCGACCTGGAACAGCCTGAAGTTCACAGATGTCTTTTGTCCCATGTCAACATTGCTAGCCTTCAAGCACAGAGCAAAAGCTTAGATTCCAGATGACTTTAATCACCTATTCACATTACTGGACTTCGAACACAGAGCACAGGCTCAGACCCTGGCTGACCTCTATCTCTTCCACATCCCTGTCCCTCAGCACTGATCTATCCCCTACCTCCCCACGTCCCTGTCCCTAAACCCTTACCTGGTCCCTAACTCCCTTACTGATTACTGGTCAAGTCAGATGTATTTCATTTACTCTTCATCTTCTGATGTCGTTCACTTGTGGGATGATTTGCAATTAGCAGAATCTAATCACATCTCCTTTGTCTGTGGTTTGTTCATTAATGGCTACCATGTGAACATGTGTGATGAATTAATTATGTAGGTGTGTCAGAGCAGGTCTGATGGTGGATGAAGGACCTAGAAATTCCAATTTGTTGCCAGTATTCAACAGTTTGAAAGAATTATTATGCTATAATTGACACAGTTGGCAAGAGAATCACAGTCATTAAAGAGTCTGTAGTCAATTTTTTTGAAGTGTTGAGAAAATACCCACCACCTCACAGAAATTGAGGTTTTGAATCTGGATATGCAGTTAAGTACCCCTGCCAACTTTCAACTTGACTTTGTTTTGCAGGTGTTAACCTGCCAGTGATGAATTGTGTTAAGAGCTGTGTGAAGAGGCTAAATTAGTTTGTTGGAGTTGAATTGGAATAATAAAAATAGAGTTGTCTTTGTGTTCACTAAATGAATAGAAGCACATTATATAGCTCATTTTAAAGACATTAGGTATAAATTCGGACTTGAGCTAGTTTGTTTGGTTTGAGCCCAAACAACTCATATAAAAATACTTTCCACATAGAAAAAATTACAGATGTACACAGCTGAGGCAATCCTTGTTCTGTTTTTCACTCTAAAGGTTATTATCCACATTTAGTTCTATTATTTCATAATTCAATTTAGCTGTTGAAAAAGTTTTGCTGGTACTTTTCAGATGGCATACTCACACATCTTGTTAAACAGGCCTAAAATAATCTTAGATTCTGAACTTAGCTATTTTTATTCTGTTTCTTATTTTTAAAGTTTAAACCACTGTTATATTAGAATTTATTCCAGTGTCGGGTTAATTTTTGACCTACTGCTCAGGTATCTGTAAATATGACCATGAACCTATCAGATTGTTGTTTCATTTGGAGAAAAATAATCTGTCATTCTTACTTGGTTTGCCTGACATGTCGCTGCGGACCCATGGTAATCTGGGTGGCGCTTAATGATTTTTGGTGTTTGAAGTTTATTGAATTAGTAAGTACAGTTGAATTCAGCATTTCATATAATTTTAAAGATTTTAATGTTTAAAGCTTAAGTCTTTACCTTTTCGTTTTTTACTGGCTGTGAATTTATGATGAATCAGTCATTTTACAGCTCTTTAAATGTATATCACAGATGGCGATGTGATGCAAAATCTGAGATTGAAAGCTGAAATATCGGTAATTATTTCTGTCATCCATAAACCATGGACTCTGAGGTGTTCATCTCTGAAATGAGCATTAATAACAGAATAAAAATATTAACTTTTCAGCCAAAAGTGTGAATACCCGGATTGGGAATGGGCTGCACAACTCATTCAAAAGTCATTAGAACTTCAGCAAAGTAGCTTTAGTGGTATATGTTTATTAGTGCACTTAGCATAATTCAGAAAGCACATTCGTAAGTGTGTCCAGTTTGCTAGAGACAGGATGAGAAAGCCGTTGATTACTGTGCTGCAGTTATTTGCAGTTTGATTTATAATACTAATGTCTTAATGTTCAAATTGTTTTGCTTGACTGATTAACACAGTGACTTTCTCCTCTTGAAGACATGAGAATGGAGTTTCTTGCTATATACAGGGGAGTGTAGGGTATGATGCTACATGGATGCTATTGTAGTGTGAATTGCTTTTGAATGAGAGTGCTGCTTTTGTGGGAGACCTGGCTTTCCCTGCTGTGCATTTTTTGAATGAAAAGGGTCAAGGATACTTCAGCTTCCAGCAGCTAGTTTCCCGAAAGTACATCCATTTTTTTAAATGGATAAAATACTTCCTTTCTGTATAAGATCTTATCCATGAAGTCTACTATTTAGCACTTTCACATACCTTCAAGTAGATGAATCTTGTGTGTTGCTTTCTACAAAGTAGAAAGCCATTGATTACTGTGCTGCAGTTAATTGCAGTTTGATTCATAATACCAGTGTCTCAATGTCCAAATAGTTCTGATAGATTGACTAAGACAGTGATTTTTACCTCCTGATTTTGATTGTTATTTCAGAAGAGAGTTAAATACATTTGGTTGAGATTCTGAAATGATCCTGTGAATAGCTATATAGTTTGAGGTATTTTGAGAGATAAAAATGAGATTTTGGGGTGGTGGGGTGGGATTGTTGACAAATACTGGGTAAAAAGTCTACATCATTAAACTCTACTGGAAGTCAATTGTTAAGGTGTAGTCCAGGATTGATTTATCAGTTTTATACTGGCTTTTTACCAGTCCACAATTTTAAATATATTTCTCTCCCCATTCCCTCTTCCCTACCAAAGAGTGGAGCAGTGGGGGAATTCTTGGAAGTGAATATAATGGAGTAGAAAGCAGTTGTTCCCTGAGATGTGTATTTTGGTATTTTGTATCCGGGGAAGGATGGAGAGACGTAATTTTCTTGCAATCATAATTCCTTTCAAAGGTTTATTATCAAAGTATGCATGTACAGTGCAACTCCGATATTCGTCTTCTCTAGATAGCCCTGAAATACAGAAAAAAACATGGGTGTTGTTGAAGGAAAAGACATCAACCCCCCCCGCAAAAAAAGAAAAAGAAACAAAACACTCAACCCCCCCATCTCCTTCCTCACGCAAAAAACTAACAGATAGCCCATATGGAAGATGACAGCTGGAATATCAAACCTAAAACCACCCCTAATCCCTCCCTTGCATAAAAACAGTGACAATAACATCAAACCCCCAACTCCCACCCTCACAAAAAAGAACAGTGACAATAACATCAAACCCCAACCCTGCTGTCACAGACAAGAACTAATGATCATCCACACAGAAAAATACCAACAAGAACATCAGACCCCAAATACCCAAACCCTTCCTCGCGCAAAAAGTAACATGTCATCCACCTGCCAGTTGGCAACAAGAAAGAAAACACAGAAGGCTGAAGGAGACCAATAAACTAAACACACAAATCTCGGAATTTCGAAAGCATCCTCCTGTCAGCATTGAGAAGAGTGGCTGCACAATTTCATGCCTTCCATGAACAGTGACTGCCATGCCAGGGGTGTTAATGTTGTGCTGACCTGGCTAACGAGCACCACTGAACCCATACACTCTGTGGAGAGCGACCACTGACCTTCTCTGTATTTGCCTTGATACTTCAGTCTTCCTTGATGTTTGGAAACGGAGTCGACTGTAGCTCGCACCCCATCTCTGGTCTTCTCTATGAGGCAGCTCATGTTCCCAGTCCTCTCCAGGGATAGCAGAGCACTAGATCATTTGAATTCTGAACTGCATGCCACAGACTGTAATAGCTTCTGAAACACAATCAATACAAAAAGAACAAGCAGAAGATGCAGAGAAAGTGCTATAATTGATGAGATTTGCTGTAAAGGAGATGTCGCCCGAGGAATTGTTGTTTGCTGGTGCCATCTTGACTGGAAGCCCTGATTCCTGATGGCAGATAAGAACATAAGAAATAGGAGCAGGAGTAGGCCAACCAGCCCGTCGAATGTGCTCCACCATTCAATAAGATCATGGCTGACCTGGCTATGGACTCATTTCTACCTACCTGCCTTTTCCCCATAACCCTTATTCCCCCACTATGCAAAAATCTATCCAGCCTTGTCTTAAATATATTTACTGAAGTAGCCTCCACTGCTTCATTGGGCAGAGAATTCCACAAATTCACTACACTCTGGGAAAAGTAGTTCCTCCTCATCTCCGTCCTAAATATACTCCCCTGAATCTTGAAGTTATGTGCCCTAGTTCTCGTATCACCTACCAGTGGAAACAACTTTCCTGCCTCTACCTTATCTACCCCTTTCATAATTTTGTATGTTTCTATAAAATCCCCTCTCATTCTTCTAAATTCCAGCGAGTACAGTCCCAGGCAACTCAATCTCTCTTCATAGTCTAACCCCCTTATCTCTGCAATCAACCTGGTAAACCTCCTCTGCACTGCCTCCAAAGCCAGTATATCCTTCTTCAAGAAAGGAGACTAGAACTGCACGCAGTACTCCAGGTGTGGGCTCAGCAGTACCCTGTACAGTTGTAGCATAACCTCCTTGCTCTTAAATTCAATCCCTCTCGCAATGAAAGATGATATATTCCGGGAGGTATTTCAGTTAAAATACTGTGCCGCAATTGGGTGGATTTGAAGGAAAGGGTGTTGTCCTGTAGCAAGAGTAATCTACAGAATATTTCCTTGAAGATGGTGTAAAGCCTTGTCTTGTTGAAACTTCACCCTTTTGATGGTTGTTACATCATAGTCTCAGATGGAGTATCTGGTTAGTAATGAATCATTGAGGATGCAGAAGCTGAGCCATTCAGATTTTGTTAAAAAATTCTGCCTTTTTTTATAGCCTCAGAGATGTTGATTATGGGGAGCTTATGTGGTCCTTTTGGTGTTCGGGAAGATTTGCACTTGTTCTTATTATAGATGATAGTCAATATACCATGCAAATCATACTCGAAAACTTCTACAGATGTACCATGGAGAGCATTCTGACAGGCTGCTTCACTGTCTGGTATGGGGGTGTGTGGCTACTGCAAAGGATCGAAAGAAGCTACAGGAAGTTGTCAATTTAGCTATATCTTGGATACTAGCCTCAGTAGTATCTGAGACATCTTCAAGGAGGAGTGCCTCAGAAAGGTGGCATCCATTATTAAGGACCCCCATCAACCTGGACATGCATTCCCTCTTCTCATTGTTACCATCAGGAAGTTGACACATGAGCCTTGAAGGTACACACTCAGCGATTCAGGAACAGCTACTTACCCTCTGCCATCTGATTCCTTAATGGACTTTGAACCCATGAACACTACCTCACTTTTTTTTTGTTTTTATGTTAGTTCCGTGTTTGCATTATTTTTAATTTAACTACTTAATGTACATATACAGTATATTCTTACTGTGATTGATTTACTTATTTTTCTATATTTTCATGTATTTCATTGTACTGTTGCTGTTAAGTTAACAAATTTTATATCATATGTCGGTGATATTAAACCTGATTATGATTCTGATACCTGGCACTTAGCACTTCCAGCTTGTGTCCTGCTGAAAGTTGGCCTGCACAGGATTTTGAATGGAGCTGAATTCCTGTAGGATAGTAGGGAAATTTTTCTACTCCTGACTATGTTATAGTTGTGGTATTTAATGAAACCAACTAAAAATAGCAAGTGCGACATAGCATTGATAGATAAGATGCAAGATGGTAGACGTGTTCTACCTGTCCAAGTTTGGGAGCTAAAACAACCTTTCTCGAGTGAAACTGGAATTTACTTGGCTCCATCCCTCCCCCTCCTGTCTTCTCCTATCATTTTGGATCTCTCCCTCCCCCTCCCACTTTCAAATCTCTTACTAGCTCTTCCTTCAGCTAGTCCTGACGAAGGGTCTCGGCCCGAAACGTCGACTGTACCTCTTCCTAGAGATGCTGCCTCCCTACTACGTTCACCAGCAACTTTGATGTGTGTTACTTGGCTTTCCATATTTCTCTTTCTTATTTTTCTCATTTGATCAAGATCTGGAAATTTGTGTCCATTTGGAACCATAAAAATATCAACCTTTTGAAAGTATTTTAGGAAGTCCTTAATTTGTCCATATCTCTCCAGAATATATTGGAAAATTCAGAAGGATGAAAGCTACCCTGAAGGAATGGATGATTGACTTCTCTTTTGAACAGATCAAGTTGGAAACCAAACAAATATCTTTAAACATTTTCAAGCTTACAATTGCAATTGAGTTATTCTTTCTGGACAGCATTGAATGCTGCTTTCCATTGGAGGGCACTCTTGTTCTTTGCTAAAAAATTATTTGGAATTAAAATTGATCCCTATTACTAGAAAGTAGATTTTAGACCACAAGTCAGAGGAGCAGAGTTAGGCCACTCGGCCCACTCCCTCTGTGTTACAATCATTTGATTTCACAATTCTGTATTTTATTCTAAACCTAGGATTAATATAGCATTATAGAAAAAGATGAGTTTTTTTGGGAGGTAACAAATTTCTTCTTGTTTCTCAAGTTTTTCTAGGCTATATATTACCTGGGGTCAAAAGTACAGATGACTTGCTCACTATTTACTGCAGTGACTTAGGTCAGACATGCCAAAATGGCTTGGAGATGAAATGCTTTTTGATTCATTTCCTCTTTAAAGTGCTTCCAAACTCCATTTGCTCTCGGTTCCCAAACATTGCTTCTCCAGTTTCCCTATTTTGCATTGTGCTTTGTGTCCTCTTTACCTTTTTTGACAAAAAAAAATTGAGAAGCGTGAGCGCTATATAAATTCAGATTCTTGCGACTGTTAAACCTGTTTGGTAACATTTGATTTATTTTTTTGTATGGGTCCCTTAACCACACTGTATTTAGTAAGTGGTGTTGCTATACCTGATACAAAAGACTTAATGATATATTCACTGATTTGATGTGCAAATTAATATTTTTGAGTTAATTTTGTTTCTGTGAATAAATTAATCATATCTTGTATTTTACAAAAAGAAAACATTTGGCATAGTTTTACCACATTAAGCTGCAGAATTTGTTTTAATAAAATTTGCACTTTCCAGTGTGCCAGTAATAAAAAAATTTATTTTTGATATGAAATCTTATAAGGTTGTTACTGTGTAAGTCAAATCAGTAAAATAAAATATGTTTCATTTATGATGCTGTTAAGGTTCATTGCTGTGCCTCTGGTGTAACTTTATTCCCTTGTTTCTATATTATAGTCTTGGATGGCTGACTTTGGTGTTGTCAGCAGCTACAGTAGTCATACAGTTCTAGCTGAAAATAGTTTGATGTGCTCTGACTTGAAGTCCAATTTTCTAGCAGTTTTAAGCTGTTCATTGTAGCTTTGCAACTTTAAACTGGATAGCAGAAGTTATTTTTAAAAAACCCTACAGCATTACTATAAACACAAGCTTGGTTTTGTAATGTGAAATTCTGTTCTGACCAAGGGACGGAGGATGAAAGGTGACCTGATAGAGGTGTATAAGATGATGAGAGGCATTGATCGTGTGGATAGTCAGTGGCTTTTTCCCAGGGCTGAAATGGGTAGCATGAGAGGGCACAGTTTTAAGGTGCTTGGAAGTAGGTACAAAGGAAATATCAGGGGTAGGTTTTTTTACACAGGGAGTGGTGAGTGCGTGGAATGGGCTGCCAGTGATGGTGGTGGAGGCAGATACGATAGGGTCTCTTAAGAGACTCCTGGATAGGTACACGGAGCTTAGAAAAATAGAGAGCTATGGGTAACCCTAGGTAATTCCTAAGGCAAGGACATTTTTGACACAACTTTGTGGGCTGAAAGGCCTGTATTGTGCTGTAAGTTTTCCATGTTTCTAATTTTAACTATTATCTGGGAAAAAATGTTCATTCAAAGGATTAAAGTGGTGATGAATGTAAAAATGTATTAGGGATTTTTCAAAAACTATTTGGCGTGAAATTTGAGAAGCATTTCTCTTGGTTAACAGAATGAGTGTTAATTCCTGTGAAGGTTTAGGAATCTTTTTTTGTCTGACGAGATTTCATTGACCATTCCGACAGATATCCTGTAATTGACACTTGCTTTGGTTTTACAATTTGAGAACAAAGGAGACTATTCTGTTTTTATGGACTTGGATTATTCAAGACTCATTTCATTTAGATTTTAGAAGCTGTTGGGAAAAGTGTTATCATAGCATCTCCATTTTGGATTTAAATACAGAAGTGAAAAGAAGAATGGTGTTATGAGTAGTTCTACTGGTTTTACAACAGGATTGGAAACTGACACGTGCAGTGGAAAATGTTGTGATGTAACATTAATTAGATCTATGTACCTTTCCAACAATTCACAAGTTTGGTGGAGGAAGGATATGCAAATTGAAAGAAATTATATGGCTTCCACATCTTTCTGTTGCTTTGTCCCCTTGCAATTTACATCCCCTGCTCCTCAACTATTTCTACTCAAAAAAATCTGTGTGGTTCATATGCCATCAAATCAACTGATCAGGATCAAGCACACTTTGCAATTAGTTGGCATGAAATTGAATTACATGGTTCTAAAATGATGACAAAAGTTTAAAAATACTGCACAGATCATTTAACATCGATGAAGGGGGAGGCAGATCATTGACCTTTAATCAGAATATTATAGAAATTTGTCGTTTTGCTTTTGCCCACATCTCTTGCTCATAGCCTGCTGGACAAACTCACTGGGTTGCGGAGCATCTGTGGGGGAAAATGAGTTGTCGACATTTATGGTCAAAGCCCTGCATCATAATGGCATTTCTTTCCTCCCACAAATGCTGCTTGACCCGCTGATTTCCTCCAGCCAGTTGTCTGAAGCTCCAGGTTTTAGCATCTTTTGTGTCTCCTCTTGTTACCAGGCTTGGCAACTCAGTTCAAACACATTTTTGTTTTCTTCAACCCTTTTTATCCATTTACTGTTTTTCAGCAAAACTGCTGAGAGAGTAGGACAAAGTAATAGTTTTTCTTTCCAGATGCTATAAAAATATAGAGCACCATGTTAAATACTAGCTATAACTTCTGACAATTTAATGCTAAACTTGACGATTTCAAGTCTGAAAGGCTGATCTGAGTCTAGAATAAAAATCCTTGTTGCTTGGTCTTAACTGACTTATCTAATTTTTCCAGACCTGGACATTATTGAAAGGGTATTCATTTCTAATACCCCTTGAACTGAGTGGCTGACAGTTGCAGGTTAATGGTGTTAATGAAGCTCAACAACTACATACCGGTGGCCAATGAAACAAAGAAAACAACTGAATACTTTATAAATCACACTCTGGTAAATGATCACTGCAAACAATAGCCTATAGCTCTCCTGCCGGAGTTGAGCTTTTGAACTGCCTGTACAACCTAGCATTTTGGCGGTGTGAACTGAAGTCTCGAAGGTTTAGGATGGGTGCAGCCAAATTGAGGCAGCGGGGTCCGGGCTGGAGAGCGGGGAATGTGCCAATGCATGGCCATTGTTGGAGAAAGTTAGAGGCAAGTCGATGTGGCAGAGTTAAGGTGGAGCACGGGCCCGAGAGCGAGGAAAGACCCAATGTCTGATTGTTTTAAGCGCTGAGCTGAATTGGAACGGTTGGGTACAGGTCGAATCAGGGCAGCGGGTTTCGGGCTCTAGAGCATATCATAGTGGCAGGGCCCAGGTCTGAGGTTTGGATGATTTAAGCTTCGGGCCAGATTGAAAAGATTAGGGGCCAGAGGCGAGGTCAGGTTGGTTTAGCTCACTGCTCCATGAGGCTTATTTGTCTCTGCACTGATCTGAGTATGTGGCCTGCAACTAACAGGCTTCTGATTTGACTGTGGATTCATTTTTGTGAACTTCAGTTCTGAATGTTATTTGCTTTCTTTTATTGTTTGCATGATTTGTTATTTTTACCTCTGCACATTGGATGTTTGAAGGTCTTCTTTTGTTTTCATGGGTTCTTTTGGGATTCTTTGTTTTGTGGTTGCCTGTAAGGAGACAAATTTCAAGTTTGTATAAAGTATACATACTTGGATAATAAATGTACTTTGAACTTTGAACATGGTCATTTTAGGGAGCTGTGGAGAATCAGTTACATTGGAGAAGCTGAAATCAGATTATGACAGGACTACATTGGGGCATTCAGTTCCTTACCCTGCAGGACATCATTGAACTTGATGAACTTTGGCTTTTAATGTAATTATCAAGTTAGTAACTGCACTTTGATTGTTTGTCAGTCTTTGTGTGTAGCTTTTCATTGGTTTTATTGTTGTTTGTGTTCTACTGTGACTGCCTTAAGGTAGTATGTGGTGACATATATGTACTTTGATAATAAATTTACTTGGAACTTCAAACTTAAAACTTAGTTTCTATAATTGCCATGTTAGGATTTGGATTTAGGTCTCATGATTGTGGAAAAGGCCTCTAGATTACTAATTTGGACAAATAAACTGTGCTCAACACTATTTAAACCTGGACTGCAGACTTGTGTTCAGTTTCAATATTGGTACAGTGTCATGTAAAAGGCAAATTCCACATTGTTGCCTTTGCATAGTTTTGCTGTGTATCACAGGACAGTTAAGGATGCTGCTGGCCATTTGACCCATTTATTTCATTAATCCAGCAATTTACTTGAGTCTCTGTTCTTCAGCCTTCTTTATACCATCTGCTTGTAAATTATTTCAAAGTTTCTACCTTTGTTTTCCTACCCAGTAGTCCATTTCCATTTATTGATCATTGTGTGTGGAGGAGAATCTATTGATCTTAGTCTTGTATATATCCTTACTGCTTTGAACCTGTGTCCTTTTGTTTTGCTGTTTACAATTTAACTGTGTTTCACGTTTGCTTGTAGTACATTGCTAACTATCTTGTGTGTCTTTGTAAGGTCACACTGTTGCCAGAGGATAGTATGCCAACACGGTTCTCTTCAATACATGTTCATTAATAACTGATGCATCTGTCTTAATGCTGCAAGAATCTGATGAAACTGTGTCAAAAAATAATGCATTCCAATTAACTAATGGTTAATCTGGGCAACACCTATTCCATTTTAAGAATAAGGAAGCCACATTTTGAACTGTGTAGTCATTAAAACAGTAAGAGTTGAATACTTTTGCAAACCTGTCTACCCTGCTGGGTCATTGCATTGTGCTTAAGTGTTACAATGAATGTGTTTTCAAGATCAAAGCTCAGTCTTAAAAATAACATCCTATTAAATATAGGTAATTCCAAGTGGGATATTGATCCAAACACCATTAGGGCTACAGATTTAATATTGCTTCTCTGGGGAATATTACAGCCCTTGTAAAGAAATTGGGATGAACTGTATTTCTGGTTGCCTTTAAACACACCAGTGTAGGCTGCCTTAAGACACTGACAGATATAGCACCTCCTGACATTTAAATAGTTGCCAAGGCTAAAAAAAAGTGAACTATTTTGCAGAGTTTTGCCATCCATCACTCTCGTAAAATCCTGCTTCAAATAAGCTGAAGTTTAGAACAAATTCCTGTTCTCTGCAAACAATTTAGTTGTGCAAGTTAATAGAGAAGTAATAGTTTAGATCTTTGCAATATGTTTATAGGAAACTTAGTGAGCATTTCTCCAGGTGGGGCCTGTTAATCATGATCAATCTGACCAATCTCAATAACCTGTACACTGATGCCAGTCTTTATAATGTAATGATGAGTTACAGTGAAACGAATTTGATAATGCTCAATTGTGGTGATAAGCCACATCTGCTATTGGTTCTATTGTCTTCTTAATTTTGTGTTATTCATTATAATGAAGCATGCCAAATACATTGATAATGTAAAATTAAACCTTGTGGTGAGGGAAAATATTTATGATCACATCTTAGTTGTCTGCATTTAAGACAGGAAAGTTTTCATATCATTTTCATAATGCATTTGTATAAATTGGCCCTGATGTGTTCCAAATTGTGGTAGAATATCCCTTATTTCAAAATATTTGGACCAAAAGTATCAGTTACTAAGCAAATAAATCTTCTCTTAAAAATTGTAGCTTTTTTGTAGAAGTCTTATGAAAAATGTGTTTGATTACAGGATCGCTTGGTAAAATGACATATAAAGTCCCTGCACATCACTATTCAGAATTCATTTTGGTTGGCTCTTATGATTTATTTTCCTTTCCAAGAACAACCGGTATTTCTGTTTTAAAACACAAGGGCCAAGGCAGGATGTGGCTGGATAGGAATACAAAAGAATCCAGAACAGGATCAATTACCGCAATTATAGATAGCCCAAGCTCGCTGACAGAGAGTGAAGGAAAAGTGGTGATAGAGATGTTGAAATGAAATTTGCGGAGATCCAAGTTAATATATATAAATTAGAAGCTTCAATTATTTGCCAGAACTTTCAAGGGAATTGGGTTAGTTACAATTCTTCTGTGTTTTTGTTCAGCTTAAATCCGAGTTATGGTTTGGAATCCCAAAATTAAAATTCATTTTTAGCAATTTAGCTCTTGCGTGATATTGATACGCTGCTTATTTTTTTAAGGTTAACTTATCTGAGAGAAGGAATGGAAGTTTGCTTTGAAGGTTTATGATAGTTTTAAAAAGATTGTTTGATCTATAAACTTCTCTTTTTACTTGCACCAATGCAAGTGCTTTGAAAATAAAGGTTAGATTTCCCATAGCTCAAAGATCTAAAATGGCAAAGCAACTGGAAATTCAATGTGGGTAAATTTAAGATTATTCAATTAGTGAAAGGATTGCTGGTTTTTCCTATTTGAATTTCCTTGATGAGAATGAACAGCAAATTAGTTAATACAGTGTGCATTATCGTACATAATTTATTAGGAACACTTAGAGTCAGTTGGCTTCAGTTTGAACTGTTTCAAATTCTTCTTTTGAGGGAAGGTCACATTTGCAATAAATTGATTTTAAGAAATGTAGTTATCAGCATGCATATGGAAAATAATCTCAAAATGAGTGGTAATGTTATTAATATCTGGATTTCAGTGTGTAGCTGTGAGGTTTGGGCGAGATATGCTGTACATTCAAAGTTAGGATGCAGTAGTCAAGCCAGTATAAGGCAGTTCATGTGCAGTGATATATAGAGAAAAGAGAATGCAAGAGGAGATTTGTCCATTGTTATGGAGAGAATGCTGAGCAGGAACAATCTATTGTGTTTTAGACGTTGATGATGTCACTAATTTTGACCAAAGTGCCATTGTGGTCAAATCAGAAAATGCACAGAAGGTATTTTGTGAAGAGTGTATTTGAAGCTGTTTGAAATATGAGGCATTTACATTTACTTTATCTTCTATTTAGGACAAGTCATTATCTGAGTGTGACAAACACAAGAAAATCTGCAAATGCTGGAAATCCAAAACAATGCACATAAAATGCTGGAGGAACTCAGCAGGTCAGACAGCATCTATGGAAAAGAGTCAACAGTCGAGGTTTTGGGCTGAGCCCCTTCTTTACGATTCAGGGAGGCTCTTGGCCCAAAACGTTAGCTATTTACTCTTTTCCATAGATGCTGCTTGACCTGAGTTCCTCCAGCATTTTATGTGTGTTGTCTTATCAGAGTGTGCACAAGTTAAGTATTTGCCAAGAAGTGCTAAGGGCTAAGAGAGTTGTAAAAGAGTGCCTGAAGGCTTTATGTGTCAATGCAAGGAGCATTCGTAATAAGGTGGATGAATTGAAAGTGCAGATTGTTATTAATGATTATGATATAGTTGGGATCACAGAGACATGGCTCCAGGGTGACCAGGGATGGGAGCTCAACGTTCAGGGATATTCAATATTCAGGAGGGATAGACACGAAGGAAGGGGAGGTGGGGTGGCGTTGCTGGTTAAAAAAGAGATTAACGCAATAGAAAGGAAGGACATAAGCCGGGAAGATGTGGAATCGATATGGGTAGAGCTGCGTAACACTAAGGGGCAGAAGACGCTGGTGGGAGTTGTGTACAGGCCACCTAACAGTAGTAGTGAGGTCGGAGATGGTATTAAACAGGAAATTAGAAATGTGTGCAATAAAGGAACAGCAGTTATAATGGGTGACTTCAATCTACATGTAGACTGGGTGAACCAAATTGGTAAAGGTGCTGAGGAAGAGGATTTCTTGGAATGTATGCGGGATGGTTTTTTGAACCAACATGTCGAGGAACCGACTAGAGAGCAGGCTATTCTGGACTGGGTTTTGAGCAATGAGGAAGGGTTAATTAGCGATCTTGTCGTGAGAGGCCCCTTGGGTAAGAGTGACCATAATATGGTGGAATTCTTCATTAACATGGAGAGTGACGTAGTTAATTCAGAAACAAAGGTTCTGAACTTAAAGAGGGGTAACTTTGAAGGTATGAGACATGAATTAGCTAAGATAGACTGGCAAATGACACTTCAAGGATTGACGGTGGATATGCAATGGCAGGCATTTAAAGGTTGCATGGATGAACTACAACAATTGTTCATCCCAGTTTGGCAAAAGAATAAATCAAGGAAGGTAGTGCACCCGTGGCTGACAAGAGAAATTAGGGATAGTATCAATTCCAAAGAAGTAGCATACAAATTAGCCAGAGAAAGTGGCTCAACTGAGGACTGGGAGAAATTCAGAGTTCAGCAGAGGAGGACAAAGGGCTTAATTAGGAAGGGGAAAAAAGATTATGAGAGAAAACTGGCAGAGAACATAAAAACGGACTGTAAAAGCTTTTATAGATATGTAAAAAGGAAAAGACTGATGAAGACAAATGTAGGTCCCCTGCAAACAGAAACAGGTGAATTGATTATGGGGAGCAAGGACATGGCAGACCAATTGAATAATTACTTTGGTTCTGTCTTCACTAAGGAGGACATAAATAATCTTCCAGAAATAGTAAGGGACAGAGGGTCCAGTGAGATGGAGGAACTGGGCGAAATACATGTTAGTAGGGAAGTGGTGTTAGGTAAATTGAAGGGATTGAAGGCAGATAAATCCCCAGGGCCAGATGGTCTGCATCCCAGAGTGCTTAAGGAAGTGGCCCAAGAAATAGTGGATGCATTAGTGATAATTTTTCAAAACTCGTTAGATTCTGGACTAGTTCCTGAGGATTGGAGGGTGGCTAATGTAACCCCACTTTTTAAAAAAGGAGGGAGAGAGAAACCGGGGAATTATAGGCCGGTTAGCCTAACGTCGGTGGTGGGGAAACTGCTGGAGTCAGTTATCAAGGATGTGATAACAGCACATTTGGAAAGCGGTGAAATGATCGGACAAAGTCAGCATGGATTTGTGAAAGGAAAATCATGTCTGACGAATCTCATAGAATTTTTTGAGGATGTAACTAGTAGAGTGGATAGGGGAGAACCAGTGGATGTGGTATATTTGGATTTTCAAAAGGCTTTTGACAAGGTCCCACATAGGAGATTAGTGTGCAAACTTAAAGCACACGGTATTGGGGGTAAGGTATTGGTGTGGGTGGAGAATTGGTTAGCAGACAGGAAGCAAAGAGTGGGAATAAACGGGACCTTTTCAGAATGGCAGGCGGTGACTAGTGGGGTACCGCAAGGCTCAGTGCTGGGACCCCAGTTGTTTACAATATATATTAATGACTTGGATGAGGGAATTAAATGCAGCATCTCCAAGTTTGCGGATGACACGAAGCTGGGTGGCAGTGTTAGCAGTGAGGAGGATGCTAAGAGGATGCAGGGTGACTTGGATAGGTTGGGTGAGTGGGCAAACTCATGGCAGATGCAATTTAATGTGGATAAATGTGAAGTTATCCACTTTGGTGGCAAAAATAGGAAAACAGATTATTATCTGAATGGTGGCCGATTAGGAAAAGGGGAGGTGCAACGAGACCTGGGTGTCATAATACACCAGTCATTGAAAGTGGGCATGCAGGTACAGCAGGCGGTGAAAAAGGCGAACGGTATGCTGGCATTTATAGCGAGAGGATTCGAGTACAGGAGCAGGGAGGTACTACTGCAGTTGTACAAGGCCTTGGTGAGACCACACCTGGAGTATTGTGTGCAGTTTTGGTCCCCTAATCTGAGGAAAGACATCTTTGCCATAGAGGGAGTACAAAGAAGGTTCACCAGATTGATTCCTGGGATGGCAGGTCTTTCATATGAAGAAAGACTGGATGAACTGGGCTTGTACTCGTTGGAATTTAGAAGATTGAGGGGGGATCTGATTGAAACGTATAAGATCCTAAAGGGATTGGACAGGCTAGATGCAGGAAGATTGTTCCCGATGTTTGGGAGGTCTAGAACGAGGGGTCACAGTTTGAGGATAGAGGGGAAGCCTTTTAGGACCGAGGTTAGGAAAAACTTCTTCACACAGAGAGTGGTGAATCTGTGGAATTCTCTGCCACAGCAAACTGTTGAGGCCAGTTCATTAGCTATGTTTAAAAGGAAGTTAGATATGGCCCTTGTGGCTACAGGGGTCAGGGGGTATGGAGGGAAGGCTGGGTTCTGAGTTGGATGATCAGCCATGATCATAATAAATGGCGGTGCAGGCTCGAAGGGCCGAATGGCCTACTCCTGCACCTATTTTCTATGTTTCTATGTTTCTATGTAAGTGAAAATTTGAATCCCCAATTTATCTTTAATATTTACTGTAATTGTAAAATGAAAGTGAATGAGTGCATTTTGTTGTGAATGTCGCTTGAGGAGGAGATGGGGTGTTGAAGGAGTGACATTGTTGGTACAAAGAACCAACATGATTTTATTATGATATTGTTGTGGCTCAGTGAAGAATACGTACAGTATTTTAAATAAACTATTGGTTGAGTTTGCCTGCAAAGTGTACTTGCTTTTTTGATGTAATATTCTGCTGTAACTCTAATGATTGAAACGGGAAAGAAGTTTTGGAGACAGTATAATCCTGTCATCTTTGTTTCCCTTGCAGTATTTATTTTTATGGTCTTGAAATGTTCAAGCGAGAAAACCTTAATTAAAGGATTATGGAAATAATCAGCAAAAACAGCAGTGAAGTTAACAAACTCTAGAGCCCCACCATGTTTGATGTTTTATATTTTTGCTTTTTTCCTTCAAGAGCAGCACTGAGACTCTTAACTAGGTATTTAACTGGATCTGGATATTTTCTAATCATACAGGTGTCAATTACGGTATTATGAATTTAGATTCAAAATCACTTTTAATGGAGTGGAGGAGAAGATGGAGGCACGATGACAGTGTGCGCGGCCTCTCCGGTGAATGATATCTGTAATCTGTCAAGTACGGGACCGTGCACAATTCTGATTTGATGGAGACGGATATGAGAGTACAGAGGAACATCTGGAAACTTCTGAAATGCCCGCTTCGCTGCCGCTGCTACTGCGTGGTAACTGGAATCTCTGGAGCAGAAGGCCCCGAATCTTCGGCTTTGCTTGTTTCAGCGGCCGGGGCTAGGTCGAAGGCACTTGGCAGAGGATGGTGCTCGGGAGGGTGTATCGGAGAGGTTGGTCGGAAGCTCGAAGTTTTCGGACGGATGGACTCAGGGTCGACTGTGGTCGGCTACTTCCAAGGCATCAACAAGTTGACGGTGCCTGGAGGTTTATGGCAGGGAGTTTCTCCCTTTTGCCACCTGCTATCGGGGACTCGGGAATCGATCGACTCAGGGACTTTGAGACTTTTTTTTACTGTGCCTATGGTTTGTTCTTCATCAAATTATGGTATTGCTTTGCACTGCTGTAACTATACGTTATAATTATGTGGTTCTGTCAGTGTTAGTCTTTGGTTTGTCCTGTTTTCTGTGATATCACTCCGGAGGAACATTGTATCATTTCTTAATGCATGTATACATTTCCAAATGACAATAAAAGAGGACTGAGTGTTCTCATAATCTAATATCACTGACGTGTGTTGTGAAATTTTTTTGTCTTGCTGCAGCAGGATGGTGAAAACATAAAAAATACTAACAAAGAAATATACATAAGAAGTAAGTAGTGCAAAAAGAGAGCATAGTGAGTTAGTGTTCCTTTTCCATACAGAAATCTGATGGTAGAGGGGAAGAGGCTATTCCAGATAACAGAGTACATACGTGTCACCACATACACCCTTGAGGTTGTTTTTCTGTGGGTAAGCTTAGCAAATCTATAGAACAGTAACTGTAAACATCAGGAACTGTAAACAAACTGCAAATGTAGATATAAATAAATAGCAATAAATGACCATAAGACCATAAGACAAAGGAGTAGAAGTAGGCCATTCGGCCCATCGAGTCTGCTCCGCCATTTTATCATGAGCTGATCCATTTTCTCCTATTTAGTCCCACTCCCCTGCCTTCTCACCATAACCTTTGATGCCCTGGCTACTCAGATACCTATCAATCTCTGCCTTAAATACACCCAATGACTTGGCCTCCACTGCTGCCCGTGGCAACAAACTCCATAGATTCACCACCCTCTGACTAAAAAAATTTCTTCGCATTTCTGTTCTGAAAGGGCGCCCTTCAATCCTTAAGTCATGCCCTCTCGTACAAGACTCCCCCATCATGGGAAACAACTTTGCCACATCCACTCTGTCCATGCCTTTTAACATTCGAAATGTTTCTATGAGGTCTCCCCTCATTCTTCTAAACTCCAAGGAATACAGTCCAAGAGCGGACAAACGTTCCTCATATGTTAACCCTCTCATTCAAGGAATCATTCTAGTGAATCTTCTCTGTACCGTCTCCAACGTCAGCACATCCTTTCTTCAATAAGGAGACCAAAACTGCCCACAGTACTCCAAGTGAGGTCTCACCAGCGCCTTATAGAGCCTCAACATCACATCCCTGCTCCTATACTCTATTCCTCTAGAAATGAATGCCAACATTGCATTCGCCTTCTTCACTACGGACTCAACCTGGAGGTTAACTTTAAGGGTATCCTGTATGAGGACTCCCAAGTCCCGTTGCATCTCAGAACTTTGAATTCTTTCCCCATTTAAATAATAGTCTGCCCGTTTATTTTTTCTGCCAAAGTGCATAACCATACATTTTCCAACATTGTACTTCATTTGACACTTCTCTGCCCATTCTTCCAATCTATCCAAGTCTCTCTGCAGATTCTCCGTTTCCTCAGCACTACCGGCCCCTCCACCTATCTTTGTATCGTCAGCAAACTTAGCCACAAAGCCATCTATTCCATAATCTAAATTGTTGATGTACAATGTAAAAAGAAGCGGCCCTAACACCGATCCCTGTGGAACACCACTGGTAACCGGCAGCCAACCAGAATGGGATCCCTTTATTCCCACTCTCTGTTTCCTGCCAATCAGCCAATGCTCTATCCACGTATGTAACTTTCCCGTAATTCCATGGGCTCTTATCTTGTTAAGTAGCCTCATGTGTGGCACCTTGTCAAAGGCCTTCTGAAAATCCAAATATACAACATCCACTACATCTCCTTTGTCTAGCCTACTGGTAATTTCCTCAAAAAATTGTAATAGGTTTGTCAGGCAGGATTTTCCTTTAAGGAATCCATGCTGAGTTCTGCCTATCTTGTCATATGCCTCCAGGTACTCTGTAACCTCATCCTTGACAATCGACTCCAACAACTTCCCAACCACGGATGTCAAGCTAACAGGTCTATAATTTCCTTTTTGCTTCCTTGCCCCCTTCTTAAATAGCGGAGTGACATTTGCAATCTTCCAGTCCTCCGGAACCATGCCAGGATCTATCGACTTTTGAAAGATCATCGCTAATGCCTCCGCAATCTCCACAGCTACTTCCCTCAGAACACGAGGGTGCATTCCATCTGGTCCAGGAGATTTATCTACCTTTAGCCTATTCAGCTTCCTGAGTACTGTCTCTGTCGTAATTGTGACTGCGCATACTTCTCTTCCCTGCCACCCTTGAGTGTCCGGTATACTGCTGTCTTCTTCAGTGAAGACTGATGCAAAATACTTGTTCAGTTGCTCTGCCATCTCCTCGTCTCCCATTACAATTTCTCCAGCATCATTTTCTATTGGTCCTATATCTACTCTCACCTGTCTTTTACTCTTTATATACTTGAAAAAGCTTTTAATATCCTCTTCGATATTATTTGCTAGCTTCCTTTCATAGTTAATCTTTTCTCTCTTAATGACCTTCTTGGTTTCCTTTTGTAAGGTTTTAAAAACTTCCCAATCCTCTCTCTTCCCACTAATTTTTGCTTCCTTGTATGCCCTCTCTTTTGCTTTAACTTTGGCTTTGACTTCTCTTGTCAACCACGGTGGCATCCTTTTTCCACTCGAAAATTTCTTCTTTTTTGGAATATACCTGTCTTGCACATTCCTCATTTCTCGCATAAACTCCAGCCACTGCTGCTCTGCTGTCTTTCCTGCCAGTGTCTCTTTCCAGTCAACTTTGGCCAGTTCCTCTCTCATGCCACTGTAATTTCCTTTACTCCACTGAAATACCGACACATCAGATTTCGGCTTCTCTTTTTCTAATTTCACAGTGAACTCAATCGTGTTATGATCACTGCCTCCTAAGGGTTCCTTCACCTCAATCTCTCCAATCACCTCCGGTTCATTACAGAATACCCAATCCAGTACAGCCGATCCCCTAGTAGGCTCAACAACAAGCTGTTCTAAAAAGCCATCTTGCAGACATTCTACAAATTCTCTCTCTCGAGATTCAGTGCTGACCTGATTTTCCCAATCTACTCGCATGTTAAAATCCCCCACAATTATCATAACACTGCCCTTCTGACAAGCCTTTTCTATTTCCAGTTGTAATTTGTAGTCCACATCCCTGCAGCTGTTTGGAGGCCTATAAATAACTGCCATCAGGGTCCTTTTACCCTTGCGATTTCTTAGCTCAACCCATAAAGATTCTGCACCTTCCGATCCTATATCACCTCTTTCTAATGATTTAATATCATTTCTTACCAATAAAGCCATGCCTCCCCCTCTGTCTACCTTCCTATCCTTCCGATACACCGTGTATCCTTGGATGTTCAGCTCCCAGAGACATGCATCCTTTAGCCAGGTCTCAGAGATGGCCACAATATCATACCTGCCAATCTGTAGCTGTACAACAAGATCATCCACCTTTTTCCTTATGCTGCATGCATTTAAGTACAACACCTTAAGACCAGTATTTGATACTTTTTTGATACAGTATTTGATAACGAGCATTAAATAACAATATAACAGGGTCCTTACATGAGTCTTTAAATGAGTGTAGCTATCCCCTTTTGTTCAAGAGCCTTTAATCTGGTGATGCGAGTCCTGAGGCACCTGTACTTTCTACCTGATGTCAGCAGTGAGAAAAGAGCATGGATTGGATGGTGAGGATCTCTAAGGAAGTAGCGGCACTGTCGTGTTTTCTTTGCAATGATATTTATACGATAGTTCCAGGACAAGTCCTCTGAGATTGTGACATCCAGGAATTTAAAGTTACTGACTCTCTCCACCTCTGATCCTGAGGAAGCATCTGTAGATTTTCTCTTGTTAGAGGTATAGACCAGGTAGCTGTGGGTTTATAATAGACATCAGTTGATAAGCTGTTCCTGGAGATAGAAACAGTGAGATTGACAAAGGGAAGGGAAGTGTCGGAAAAGGACGAGGTACATTTGAGGGCAGGGTGGAAGTTGGAGGCAAAGTAGATGAAGTACACAAACTCAGCATGGGTGCAGGAAGCAGCATCAATGTAGTCGCCAGTGTAGCATAGGAAAAATGTGGGACGGACACCAATGTGGGCTTGGAACATGTACCGTTCATATAGCCGACAAACAGGCAGGCATGGCTGGGACCCATGCGAGTGCCCGTGACTACCCTTTTTGTTTGAAGGAAGTGGGAGAAGCCAAAGGAGAAATTATTTAGAATGCGGACAAGTTCTAGGCGGAGGAGAGTGGTGGTGGATGGGAACTGTTTAGGTCTGGTGTCCAGAAAAAACACGTAGTTTTGAGGTCTTCCTGGTGGGAGATGAAGGTGTATAGGGATTGGATGTCCATAGTAAAAATGAGATGATGGGGGCCTGGGAACTTGAATCATTGAAAAGCTCCAGAGCGTGTGAAGTGTCATGAATGTAGGTAGGAAGGGACTGACTGGGGGCGATAAAACAGAGTTGCGGTATGCTGATATATGAGTTCAGTGGTGTAGGAACAAGCTGAAACAATGGGTCTACCTGGACAAGTGGATTTCTGGATCTTGGGTAAGAGGTAGAAATAGGAGGTGTGGGAACTTTGAGGTTGGTGGCGGTAGATGGGAGATCCCCAGAGTCGATAAGGTTGGTGATGGTGTGGGAGACAATGGCCTGGTGTTCCTTAGTGGGGTCATGTTCAAGGGGTAAGTAAGAGGAGGTGTCTGAGAGTTGGTGATGGGCCTCAGCAAGTTAGAGGTCAGTACACCAGATACTGATATTAGCTTTGTGGAAGCCAGAGAGTGATAGATTGTTGGCTCTCTAACTGGAGGTCTGTGAATAGTGGTGTGGCACATCAATCGGTGCTGGGTCTGTTATTGTTTGTCATCTATATCAATGATCTGGAGGAAAACGTTGGCAAACAGGATCAGCATATTTGTGGATGACACCAAGATTCAGGGTGCAGTGGACAGTGAGGAAGATTATCAAAGCTTGCAGCAGAATCTGGACAAACTGGAAAAATGGCAGATGAAATTTAATGCAGACAAGTGTGAGGTGTTGCATTTTGGGAGAACCAAGCAGGGTAGGACTTGCATGATGTGCGGTCAGGCACTGAGGAGTGCAGTAGAATAGAGTGATCTGGGAATACAGATTCATAATTCCTTGAAAGTAGCGTCACAGGTAGATAGGATCGTGAAGAAAGCTTTTGGAGCATTAGCCTCCATAGATGAAAGTACTGAGTACAGGAGTTAGGATATTATGTTGAAGTTGTATAAGATATTGGTGAGCTCATTTTGCAGTTTTGGTCACCTGCCTACAGGAAAGATGTCAATAACATTAAAAGAATTGAGAGAAAATTTACAAGAATGTTGCTAGGAATGTTGAGGGCCTGTGTCACAAGAAAAGGTTGAATAACCCTGGTCAGACCCCACTTGGAGTACTGTGCTCAGTTCTGGTCACCTCACTACAGGAAGGATGTGTAAACTATAGAAAGGGTGCAGAGGAGATTTACAAGGATGTTGCCTGGATTGAGAGGCATGCCTCATGAGAATAGGTTGAGTGAACTTGGCCTTTTCTCCTTGGAGTGGTGGAGATGAGAAGTGACCTGATACAGGTGTATAAGATGATGAGAGGCATTGATCATGTGGAAAGTCAGAGGCTTTTTCCCAGGGCTGAAATGGCCAACATGAGAGGGCACAGTTTTAAGGTGCTTAGAAGTAGGTACAGAGGAGATGTCAGGGGTAAGTTTTGTACGCAGAGTGTGGTGAGTGTGTGGAATGGGCTGCCAGCGACGGTGGTGGAGGCGGATACGATAGGGTCTTTTAAGAGGCTCCTGGATAGGTAAATGGAACTTAGAAAAATAGAGGGTTATGGGTAACCCTAGGTCAGCGGTCCCCAACCACCAGGCCGCAAAGCATGTGCTACCGGGCCACAAGGAAAAGATACGATTTGGCGATACGAATCAGCTGCACCTTTCATCATTCCCTGTCACACCCACTGTTGAGCTTGAATGCACGCGAGGTCATTACCCGCGCGTCATCCATGTCAGCGCGGGAAGAAGATCAACCCCTCGAGCTTGCAAATGACGGCGGGCTGAAAAGTATGTTTGACATAACATCTCTGCCGGCATTCTGGATCAAAGTCAAGGCTAAATATCCTGAGATAGCCATGAAAGCACTGAAAACGTTGCTTCCATTTCCAACATATCTCTGCAATGAATGCAACGAAAACTGAATTGCAGAATAGACTGGACATAAGGAACCCCCTTCGAGTATCGCTCTCTCCCATCACCTTTCGATGGCACCGTCTTGTTACAGGGAGACAAGCCCAGGGCTCCCACTGATTCAGCGATATTGATGTGTTGTAATGATTTTATATGTTCATACCGGGAAAATATCTGCTGTGTGTTTAATATCCAAACGTTAGTTAAAATTTTAAGATGCTATTGACTTATAAGTGACTTATATAACCATATAACAATTACAGCACGGAAACAGGCCATCTCTGCCCTTCTACTCCGTGCCGAACGCTTACTCTCGCCTAGTCCCACCAACCTGTACTCAGCCCATAACCCTCCATTCTTTTCCTGTCCATATACCTATCCAATTTTTCTTTAAATGGTAATATCGAACCTGCCTCCACCACTTCTACTGGAAGTTTGTTCAACACTTACTTCAAGCTTCCCTGTCCTCCCCTGACAATTGACTTATCACTATATTCACGCGAGGAAAATATGTGCTGTGTGTTTAATATTAAATTCATTAGATAAACCCTTTTAGAAACAAAATTGAGTGTATTAGCCACTTATCACCTATATTTCGATCGTGATTAACACTCCCCCTCCCCCCGAACAGAATCGCCAAAAACAATTTGTAGAAAAAAAAATCGGCACGTACACGCATGTGCACACAGGTGCCTGCGCAAGGCTTCATGGTCATGGTGGTCTTTCTCGGGGTAAACACAACGTATTTGACTGCTCCTCTTGTCCGTTGGCAACCCTACCCCCACCCCCCAGTCGGCCGGCCCTCAAGAATATTGTCAATAATAAACCGTCCGCAGTGCGAAAAAGGTTGGGGACCCCTGCCCTAGAGTTCGGCACAGTATCGTCGGCCAGAGGGCCTGTATTGTGCTGTAGGTTTTCTATGTTTCTAAGTTAGGACTTTATTCCCTGGAGCAAAGAAGAATGAGGGAAGATTTGATAGAGGTATACAGAATTATGAGGGGTATAGATAGGGTAAATGCAAGCAGGCTTTTTCCACTAAGGTTGAATGAGACCACAACGAGAGGTCATGGGTTAAGGATAAAAGGTGAAATGTTTAAGGGGAACATTATGGTAACTTCTTCGCTGAGAGGTGGTGAGAGTTTAGAATAGTCTGCCAGTGGTGGACCAAGTGGACCCAAGGACCTGTTCCTATGCTGTACTGTTTTTTTTGTAGTAGTAGTAGTAGTCATACTTTATTGATCCCGGGGGAAATTGGTTTTCGTTACAGTTGCACCATAAATAACAAGTAGTAATAAAACCATAAATAGTTAAATAGTAATATGTAAATTATGCCAGTAAATTATGAAATAAGTCCAGGACCAGCCTATTGGCTCAGGGTGTCTGACCCTCCAAGGGAGGAGTTGTAAAGTTTGATGGCCACAGGCAGGAATGACTTCCTATGACGCTCTGTGTTGCATCTCGGAGGAATGAGTCTCTGGCTGAATGTACTCCTGTGCCCATCCAGTACATTATGTAGTGGATGGGAGACATTGTCCAAGATGGCATGCAATTTGGACAGCATCCTCTTTTCAGACACCACCGTAAGAGAGTCCAGTTCCATCCCCACAACATCACTGGCCTTACGAATGAGGCCAGTTTGTTTGATGGAAAATAGTTGGTCATAAGATACTTGATTTAAAAATATGCACATCTAATTTGGGTAGGTATATTGATGGGAGGATTATCAAGGGCTGTGATCCGGTGGCATGCTGATGGGACCAGGCAGGTTAATAGTTCGGTCTGGACTAGATGGGCTAAAGGGCTTGTTTCTATGCTGCAGTGCTCTCAGACTCTATAAGAGCACATCCTGGGGAGTGGGGTCCTTAATGATTGATGTCACATTTTTTAAAGCATCACCTTCGAATGTGTCCTCAATGCTGGGGAGACTAGTGCCGTAATGGAGCTGGTTGAGTTTGCAACCCTCTGCAGCTTTTTCTGATGTTCTGAAGTGGCCCCATCATTCTGGGCGGCGATGCAACCAGTTAGAATGCTCTTCACGGGCACATCTGTAGAAATTTGTTGGGAGTCTTTGGTGCTATACCAAATCTCCTCAAATTCCTAATAAAATATAGTCATTGACATGCCTTCTTCATAATTGCATCAATATGTTGGGACCATGATAGATTTTTGAATGTACCAAAAGAAAATTGGCACATTTATGTAGTTCAAAGAACTGTTTGTAGTAATGTCTCCCATATCCATGATTAGAATAACTTGTACTAACAATCTAGAAGTTTGATTTTTTTTGGTGATCCTGCTCATTGTGGAGAGATGAAATCTCAATAACTTGGCCTTTGTACATGGGTAATCTTGAATTCAGTTCTCATAAGGTACTGACTGAGGCTCAGTTTTGCTTTTGATTGGTAGCATACTGTGCACTCCTGAACAAACAGCATCTTGCCTTTTACAGTGATGTCAGATCAATAATGTAAGTGTTCAGGTACTAGATCTTTACTGGTGTATACTAAAACAAATATTTCTTAGAATAAACTTGTCCATCACTTGAAGCTAGGGAATACGGCGAGCACTGTTATATACTGAATAGACTCGATTCATCAGGTTTATATTAATTGGTTTTGCAGGTGAAATGTTTTACTTTGAGGTTCCATATCCAAAGTGGTCTTTTGGAACTTTGTTACTGGCCTGCTGTTTTGTTTGACATATTTACAATTACTTAACCTATTTAAGGCAAGTCATTGTCTGGTAAGTGTGCACAAATTAAGTATTTGCCAAGAAGTGTGAGTTTTAACCATTGACTTATTGCCAAACAGCTAAATGGCTTAAATATTTACTGGCTGAACAATGTAAATTTAAGGTAAAGTAATTTACTTTTCTTCCATCTTGTTATTATTCGGAGGCAGTTTATAGATTTTTTTTGACAATGCTGTGTGTGTTGCATTTAAATTATTGTTTGGATATATTGAAACTCCCTGGATGTTTGCATCAAAATATACTAGTGTTATTTTTCTCTTTCATTCAACTGGCTGTTTACATTTTGTTGATGTTAAATGGCATTATAATGAAGTGTTCCCGGCTTTGTGCTGGATCTTATTCCCAATGACATTGTGCTGCATATAAAAATTCAGCAACATACAATCTATTAAACCTGATGGCAGAAACATTGATTACTTTAACTTCCGGTGTGATGAGGCCATACTCAGGTTGGAGGGGCAACATCTCATATTCCGTTTAGGTAGACTGCAACCTGATGGTATGAACATCGATTTCTCTAACTTCTGGTAAAACCTCTCCACTCCTTCCTCTCTTTTTTCCATTCCACATTCTATTACCCTCTCACTTCTTCTCTTCTCAATTGCCCATCAGCCCCCTTTGTTTCCTCTTCTCTTTCTTCCAATGTCCATGGTCCTCTCCTATTAGATTCCTCCTCTTTCGGCTCCTTACCTCTTCCATCTATCCCCTCTTAGCTCTTACTTTATTCCCCCTCCCCTTCTCACCTACCTTCCCTCTTACCTGGTCTCTCCTATCGCTTGCCAGGTGTACCCCTTCCGTTCCCTCACCTTATTCTGCTTTCTTTCCAGTACTGATGAAGAGAGTAGGACTGAGATGTTTATTCCTCTCTATAAATGACTGATTTGCTGAGTTTCTCTAGCATTTTGTGTGTGTTGCTCAAGATTTTTGCATCTGCAGAAACTTGTGTATGTTAAACCTCTGAATCATGAAAAATATGAGATAACTGTGTTCAGTACTTCCATGCATGATGGAGATGTATTGACAATTCACAAATCCAAATATGGTAAACTGGTACAACATAAAGTCAATGAGTCAAACACCATCTGTGGCAGCACAGAAATTGTCAATGTTTTGGGCCAAAACCCTGCATCAGGATTGAGACTGGAGAGAAGAGATGGCCAGCAGAGAGGAGAAGGGGAATGGCAAGAAAGGATTTAAGGTGATATGTGGACTGAGAAGGGGTGTGAGATGACCCGCAGGTGGTAGGGGATGTGAGTGAGGGTGGAGTTGGGAGACAGAGGCAGGTAAATGATGAAGGCAGACGAAGCGCGAGAATAAATAAAAACAGGTGGAGCACAGGGTGGGGAGGTATTAAGGATGGGGAGGTATTAAGGATGGGAGACAGCTGAAGGAGATGAGTAGGAACAATGCTGGTTTCTGATAAGTAAAAGAGGTTAGAATGGGAGCTGGATGAAATGAGAAAGGATGATATAATCATTTCTTTTCAACTAATGGTTCCCAATCTAGCTTCCTTTAATTATCAGAATTCAGCATGATTGTTCCTGTTTATCTCTCTCCAGCAGCTGTCTTTTGTCTTCATAATTCCCACCTTGTTCCATCTGTTGTGTTTTTTTTGGTTTTTCTTTTCTCTCTTTGTGTATTTCCGTCTATCATTCATCTGTTACAGTCTTCCAACTCCACCCGGTGTTCACCTGTACAACCTGCCTGTCAACTTACTAAGCTCCTTGGTCCACCAGTCAACCTGGAGCCCTTTCTTGCCGCTCTCCTCCTCTCTGTGATGGCCATCTCACCTCTCCACTCTCAGTCCTGATCCAGGGCTTTGATTCAAAATGTCAACAGTCTCTTTCTTCCCACTGATGTTGCTTGACCCACTGACTTCTTCTAGAAGATTGTGTTGCTCCAGATTCCACCTTCTGCAGTCTGCTATGTCTCTATTCTGGTAAATTGATATAACTGAAATGAGAAAAACAGGAATCAATTTAAGATTAGATTACTTCACATAAGGTTGTTATTATATGAAGAAGACAACCTGGAGGAAGGCAGGCAGGTTGTAAAAGAAGAGTTTTGTTCAATTTGATTAGCTTTGGAGATTAAAAAAAATCTCACTACCTATCTCTCATCAGACTTTAATGTTATGTGCCCCTTCCCAATGCACATTCACTTCCAGCCATGGTTAAGTAGCTGATTTTCCCCATGACATTTTCTTATTTACGTTTCACGCAATGTGAATTAGGAGGGAAGGGTTAGATTGGTCCTGCAGTAGATTAAAAGATTGGCACGCCATCATGGACCAAACTGTCTGTACTGTGGTGTAGTGTTCTATGGTCTACCTTGTTGATACCTGAAATGATCTTATGAAAGTGATTGTTCAATATATATTTTATTTAAGAAATTTATCTTCTGTAGTTAATCATTTTAGTTCAGGTGGTGACTCCTTGCACGGTGATTGGTAGCTCATTTCACTCAGCAGTGAATCAGTAATCTGTACAACAAATCAAACTGGTGCACTTAATTCAGGAAGTTGAGCTAAAAAAGAAAAAAAAACACATCTCTAACTCTTTTCTATAATTTGCCAACTGTTGTTCAGCCATGGAGATAATTTCGATAATCAGTGCTTTCAAATATAATGTATTCCATGCTGCTGCTGGTGAATTATTTCCTGACTATATTCAAGCAGTATTCCAGAAATTTTGTCGTTACAATTTAGATTGTCTTGATTACTCTGCAGCAAGTATGATTAGTGTCTTCTTGCAAACAGAGCATTTTGAGGAGCACTACATTGTTGGCTGTTTTAAAATGAAATCTTCATCTCTCTGGTCGATATAACAGATCCCATAATGCTAACTTGAAGAAAGGGAGTTTAACCCCAGTCTGGTTGCCAATATCTTTCCATCAATTAATGCAATCAAGAAGCAAATGATCCAGCCACTGTTTTATGCGGCTGGTCTTGCTGTTTACACATTTGCTGTTGTATTTCATATGTTACAGCAGTGATGGTATTTCAAAAATATTTATTGGTTGTTTCAAGCTTTAAGATCTTTAAAGAAACTAAGCGAATGTTTCTCTTTTGGTATTCCATGTATTCTTTTTGCTATTTCTTCATTTTGCACTCCTTAATATATTGTTATATTTCATACATCTGAACTCAGTTTTCAAGCTGCTTACGCTTTGATAACCAAACCATTTGTTTGCTTTGTTTCTACTTTCTCCCATCTTGCCTTGGTGTCATGGATAAAATTTTGACAGTTGTGAATCTTGGAACTTGAAAGCAGAAGCCCCAATTCTTGATATGTTGTTGTCGTAACCTTGCTTTTCAGCATTCTACTTACATTATGCTAATTTTGCCTTGATTGCAGTTGCTTAATTATTCCCCAGTTTGTTAACTCTTACTTTGTCAAAAAATTCTGAAATTTAGGTAAGCAAAGCCTGCAGAATTCCTTGTTTTTACTCTGATCCTTCTTGATTCTTATCCCCACTCCGAAAGCCATGTAACTTTCAGTAGCTTATCTTACTTTTTAAGTATTTCAAATTACGACATCGCAAATAAAGTTTTTGTACTTTTCTCATATCCACACAATTGTTTACATGGATCATATTTCCTTTCCTTTGACCCATTAGGCCGTCAAAATTATTTCTTAAGAGGTCGTTCGTTGACTGACTGACTGATTATACCAATGTTCAAAGTACATATAATATCAAAGTATGCATATGGTATATGACCTAGAAATTAATCTTCCTACAGGCAGCCACAAAGCAAAGAAACATCATAGAACACATTTAAAAGAATACTCCGCACAAGACTGTCAACCATGCGAAAAAAAAATGAATTGTGCGAACAGCAAAAAGTGATCAAATAAAACACAGAACATTAAATATCAGACTGCAGAATCCTCAAAAGTGAGTCCACAGTCACGAGCCCCTGAGGCGAATGAAGCTGGTCCAGGATCCGATGGCCGTGGCAGTCAGTCAGTTCAGCACTGTGTCGATAGCTGCAGGACACACCTACAGATCCAGTTCCATGCCAGAGTGTCTCAATAAAATTGCACAAATAGTAAAGCATATTCAGCGCTGAGGACAATAAACATCAAACCGCAGCACAAAGTGAGCCAGTACCGATTAATTGTGTATATACTGATTAATTTGGAACCATTTTGTGCTATTTGTTTCCAGTATTTTTATTACCTTTTGCTGACTTCAATCTTCTTGGCACTCAGTGATACTGAAACCTTTTTTTTAATTTCCTAGAAAATTGAATTTCCTGGAAAAAATGAATTTCCAGAAGCAAATCAGTTTCCACTGTTAACACCAATACAAAATATTTATTAATATCTCTGTTTATTTTTTACCTCTATCTTCTTGATTGATTTCCTTCATATTCCCAGTGTGCTTCTTACCCTGTGCTAGAATTTGATTTTATTCCTCGTAAATGAAATTTATTTATACATCTCTTAATAATTTGTACATATTTGTATTGGCTATAAATATAAATTTATAAATGTATTAACTTTATGAGAATTAAATTCCCCAAAGTTAATACATAAAGCATTAACTTTATGTACAGGTGTAAAAATTATTTTTCAATTCATGTTGAACTATTTTCTTCAACCTGTTTTACTTATTGCAATACAAGTAAATATTAGTTACTTTGTTACATTCCTTTATTGGTCTGTCTGCCTAGGTACCATATCCGATGCCGTCTTTGGTGACCATGATTTTCCATATAGATCTATCCTTCGTTTTTTGGATGACTTCCATTTCCTCGATGTGTAGCCATCTGGCTATGCTTTTGATGTACATAAGCCGAGATCTTCCTCTAGGTTTGCTCCCCTCAATCTTTCCAGAGAGTATGAGTTTTTCTAGTTCATCTTTCTGCATGATGTGTCCTAGGAATCTGAGTTGTGTTTCTCTTATTGTTGGTTTGAGTGATCGAACTGCTTGGCCTCTTCTGAGAACTTCTTCATTTGATGTGTGTGTGGTCCATGATATTTTTAACATTCTCCTGTAGAACCATAACTCAGCTGCTTCTAGTCTCTTTTCCATTGCTGGAGAAATGGTCCAGCATTCACTTCCATAAGTCAGGATAGAATAAATGTAGCACTGCAGTATTCTGTTTTTAGTGTACGTGCTCATCCTTCTGTCTATTAATATAGTCTTCATTTTTTGGAAAGCTTCTTTCGCCATTGCTATTCTGTATTTGATATCTGTGTCGCACCTGCCATTTCTTGTTATTAGGCTGCCAAGATATTTGAATTTGTTGACTTGTTTGATGTTTGTATTTCCGATCTTGATCACACATTGCGGGATGTTTGTCTTTCTGGAGATGACCATGCTTTCTGTCTTCTTGGTGTTGATTGAGAGGCCTCTGTGATTACTTTCTGCTGCCACTATAGTGAGTAGTTCTTGACGTTTTGTTTCTGAGTCAGCTATTAGTACAATGTCATCAGCATATCTGATGTTATTTATATTATGGCCTCCAACTGTGAATCCTTTGATATCTCTGATACTTCTCAGGATATTTTCACTATACAGGTTGAATAAATCTGGCGAAAAGACACAACCTTGCCTGACTCCTCTTGTGATATTCACATACTCACTCAATTCTCCTTCTATTCTGATGGATGCTGTCTGGTCCCAGTATAAGTTTCTTAAGAAACGTATATCTGTCCCATCTATATCAAGATCTTGAAGCATTTCCAGAAGATCTTGCTGTTTGACAGTGTCAAAAGCTTCTGTATAGTCAATGAAACATAGGTAGATGTCTTTTTGTACCTGGATGGCTCGTTCACAGATCATCTGTAGCATGAAAATTGCATTTCTGGTCCCAGTGTTTTCCACAAAGCTGCATTGTTCTTTACTGATTTCTGGTTTTATACAGCATCTTGCTCTCATTGTGATTACTCTGAGAATAATTTTTGCCACGTCGCTCATCAGGCTTATTGTACGATATAACTCACATACTGTTGCTCCCTCTTTCTTTGGAAGTGTGATGAACACTGATTTACTTAAATCATCAGGTATCTCCCCATGATCATAGATTTCATTTGCTATTTCTGTTATTTTCTCTATTCCAAAATCTTCTAAGGCCAGTATCATTTCAACATCGATGTTGTCTGGACCAGTTGCTCTGTTATGTTCTGTCTTATTTATGGCTGCTCAAATTTCTGATTTTAGAATGCTTCAAGGTTCTTCTTTATGTTGTTTTTCTCCTCTTTTGTCTTCAAAAAGTTCTTTTATATATTCTGTCCATCTGTTTAGGATTTCTTTTTTGTTCGTAATTAAGCTGCCATCTTTTGCCTTGATGCATCCACTTGCTGAGCAAGGTAATTTCCCCGTTAGTTCTTTAATCTTATTGTGCATCAGCTTTGTTCCAGGATTATGGGTTTGTAGCATTTCTATCTCTGAGCATTACTCATTTAGCCATCTGTCTTTAGCTTCTCTGCATTTTCTTTTTATTGTCTTATCAAGTTGTTTGTATTCTTCGCTTTCTATCAGTTTGATAGTCTGTTTTTGTTGCATCAATTGTATTATATCTTCAGTTATCCATTTCTTCTTACTTTTCCGTTCTTTTCATGGGATGGTTTCTTTTGCAGCTACAACCATGGATTCCTTCAGTATGTCCCAGGAAGATTTGCCTCCTTCATCCTGCAGCAATTGAAAATGGTTTTTCACCTTGGTTGTGTATTCTATTTTCAGATGAGGGTTGTTTTGTAGTTGTTGATAATCCAGTGGTTCTGCTCTTTTTGGTTTCTTTAATTTTCTCATCTTTATTTTCATTTTGCTAATGACTGGTATGTGGTCACTTCCACAGTCTGGTCCAGGGTAGCTTTTAGATTGTGTTATCGAGTTTTTGAATCTGTTATTGATTGTTATGTAGTCGATTTGATTTTTGTTGTTCCCATCTGGGCTCCTCCATGTCCATTTCCTTCTTGGATGTTGTTCAAACCAAGTGTTGGTGATTATCTGATTGTTTGTTTTACACCATGATATAGGCTCTTCTCCTCTTTCATTTCTTTCCCCCAATCCATGGTCTCCAACAATATGGTCTTCTCTTCCCTCACCAACTTTTGCATTGAAGTCGCCCATGACTATGATGGCTTCTTGTGATTTGCATTCTTCTAGTGCTTTGTCTAAGGAGTGGTAGAAGGCATCAGTTTCTTCCTCTGAGCTTGCCATTGTGGGTGCATATACTTGGATGATAGAGATGTTGTTTTGTTGTCTTTTTAGTTTGATTAGCATCATTCTGTCTGAGATATGCCAGTATCCTAGCGGGCTGTTGGATGTTTCTTTGTCCAGGATGATTGCAACACCCTTTTCATGTTTATCTCCACCAGAGTATATCATTTTGTAGTCGTCTGATTGGAATACTCCAGTGCCTTTCCATCTTATTTCACTTAGGCCTAGGATACTGACTTCTGGCCTCTTCATTTCTAATTTTATGTTTTCTAGCTTACCAGCTCGGTGCAGGGTTCGAACATTCCAAGTGGCAATTCACAGTCTCTTGTTCTTGCAGACAGTAGTGGTATGACGATCCGGGCTCACCTGTCTGTTTACATGATACCCTGTACCGAACGAGGTGTCCGCACTATTTAGAAGTGGGCTGCCATTTACGCTGTTGTCTTTTACATTTGTGTATGTGTTAACCCTGGTTGGTTGTACTAGGGATAAGATACAAGAAGTAGCTTCCCCTTGCTTGCTTCCGATGCAGTGTCTTTACAAGGCAGGTGACCCTGAACATTGCCCTATTAAAAGGATCTTCTGCTCAGCGTCTGAGAAGCAGGAACCATCGATTGTGTTACTCACAACGTGCCTTCTGCTTCATCCACCACCTGCATTCTGTGGCTTCACTGTAACAGAAGTAGGGAGGCTAACAGGTGCAACACCTTGCCTAAAGGTCACCTGGAGGTAGCTGTGGTTAATGGTTACCTCATTACCCAAAGCAAATGCTCCACAGCCAGATGTGGTTTATCCTCCTACCCAGGAGTACCTTTATTGGTTGCTATCACTTTTTTCTGAAATTTTTCACAGTGTGATTAAAGGAAAAGTTCTCATGATATGTACCCCATGGAATAATAAGGGAACTTTGAAAGCTTTAGAGTCATGAAAATCTGAGTTGTTAACTATTGTTGATTGGTAGGTTTAGAACTTTGAATGTTAACTTTTGATAATCTCAAATAAAAGAATATTAGAAAAGCTGAGCGGATTAGGCAGCATCTGGTGAAAGAGGAACAATTGTAATGTTTCTGATCAATGCCCAGTCATCAGAACCACATAGCTGGAGATGAATGAAATTTACAGTAGGGGGAACAGAAGGTCTGTAGCAAATAAAAAACAAAGGGTATTACTAGAAGGTGGGACGGGGGTCAATGAGGAATGGTGAATAACAAAACAAAGTGTAGAGCAGGTGTAAGTGGAAGCAGATGAGCTACCAGAAGATAATTTAAAAAAAAACTGGTTGTCAGGAATGTTGGGATTGTAAAAGACTAGGATTTGTTGTTTATCTGAAATTGTCAATCATTGTTAAATTCGGGAGCCTGCCATGTGATACTGTTGGAAGATGAGATAATCTTCTTCATATTGGTTAAATTTTGTTGGAACAATGTGAGAATCCAGAAATAGAGACCAAAGTGAGTATTAGTAGGGGGATGTAAGAAACACACAACTTAAAGCTCATATTCTCTTCCTCAAAGATTGAAGTTTTCTGAAAATCATCTGAATATGTTTCATTTTCCTATCAAAAATAAAGGTCTATTAATAATTTGCCTGTTATTATTTTCAGGCAAGTGAAGTATTGATGCATAAGCAACACACACAAAATACTGCAGGAATACAGCAGGCCAGGCAGTATCTATAGAAAAAAATAAACCTTGATGCATATACCTTATTTTTTAGTGGCAGAAGCTTAAGCTCAATTGTTCCATTAAAAGATTGTTAAACTTCCAGCAGTCCTGATGTCTTGGCCCAAAGTGTCACTTGTTTATTCCTCTCCATAGATGCTGCCTGACCTGCTGAGTTCCTCCAACATTTTGTGTGTGTTGCTCAATCTTTAGTTCAAGTCGCTGTAGATATCTGAGGATATTTCTTGTGAATTGATTACCAATGTACCTTGAAATCTTCAAAATTTAGAATTTTCTTTTGCCGTACAGTGGGCAAGGAATGCCTGTGGCCACCCCCGTGTTGTAACAGCATTTAGGTACAAAAATAAATGTGACCTTGACTGTATTTTCCAGAAATTGAAAACAAAGCAAAGGGAGGACTCGTTGCTCATTTTATTAGTGAAACTGAAGGTGAAATGAACCAGAAAGGATGCTGAATTAATATGGTCAGTTGCAGCAACAGCAGCATTGTTAATTATGACATCTCCTGGTACTAATTTAGCTTGCTCGCCCTGATACCTTACTAATTGTATTACATATTATTGTGTTTCTTTTTTCTTCCTGACACCAGACTGCAATAAGCAATTCTCAAATTAAAAAGAAATGAATATTTATTTAGCAGCGAGGTAATATTTATTTAACAAGAGCCGTTGGCCACTAAAAGCTTTTGAGGGGCTTGATCTAACATTTTGATGATCTCTTTGGGCATGTTTTGACATCGAGATTTGCAAATGCAAGTTTCTGTTGGTGGAATATGGTGATTTTTTTTTGTAAGTGTCACGGTGATTTCTGTTTGCCTTTGCAGCCATGCCTCTTGCTCTTATCCATGTATAACTGTTCTTTTCAGGCATTCCCATAGGATGGAGGCTGAAAGTTTTGAGAACAAGAAGATACTAATGTATGAATTTTTTTTTGGATGCGGTGGTTGTTGTACATCAGCTTTGATGGACTTTTGAGTTATTGATGCACTTATCCAATGGCAAGAAGATTCAATGCAATTGGAGACCATAAACTCTGTGTATAGGTGAATACAGATTTGTAATCTTGCAGGCTTGAACTTCACCCTCCTCTTCTCCCTTCAATCCTCTCCTTCTTTCCAATTCCCTCAACTCTGATTTCTTCCTGTCCTCAGGCCCCTAATCACTCTCTATGTCTGGTTTCATTCCACATTTCTCCTTTGCCGTTATGCTCACGGTCCACCACCCACCCACTCATGCCCTAAACAGCTTGCCCTTCCTTCACTCGCCTCCTTTATTCTTAGTTCCTTTGTTCTACTTACCCCTATGGTTTTCACCTGACTCTCCAATTACCAGCTGCTTGCTTCCTCCATTTTGAGGCTGTCCAGGAATTGCAGCCTCTTTCCCCCTCTACAGGGCTGACTGCCCAAGGCCAATCTTCTGACCTAGAACCGCTGGATGACTTGCAGATGAATCCCAGAGAATCTGCACATGGATTAATAGAATCTGGCATGTGATGGCACATGTATCCTCACTCCATCATCCCTCTGTTATAGCAGGAATATAGTTTCCCTTGTCCTTACCTACAATCCCACGAGCCACAGATCCAGCACACTGGCACCACAGCAGCGTAGCAGTTAGCTCAGTGTGTTGGAGTTAATATATTCTTTCTGTGACCATGTGTGTTTCCTCTGGGTGCTCTGGTTTCCTCCCGTAGTCTAAAAACATACCAGTTAGTAGGGTAATTGGTCATTGTAAATTGTCCTGTGGTTAGGTTATAGATAAATAAATGGGTTGCTGGGCAGCGCACATGTTGGACCGGAACAGCCTGTTCTGTGCTATATCTGTAAATAACTCATTCTTTGTAACTTCCACCATTTACAACAGGATCCTACCATTAAGAACATCTCTCCTTCTTCTTCCACTCTCTACTTCCCGTAGGGATTGCTCTCTACGTAATCACCTTGTTCATTTGTCTCTCTCCAACGATCTCCCTCCTGGCACTTATCCCTGCAAGCAGGACAAGTGCTACACCAGTCCCTATACCTTCTCCCTCACCACCATTCATGAACCCAAATAATCATTGTAGGTGAGGTGATACATCACCTACGAGGGTATTGGGGTCATCTATTTTATGCAATGCTCTCAGTGTGGCCTGCTTTACATCAGTGAACCCTGATGTAGATTGGGTGAGGCAACATTTCACCTGTGAGTCTGCTGGTGTCATATACTGTGATCAGTGCTCCTGGAGTGGCCTCCTGTATATCGGTGAGACTCGAGTAGATTGGGAGACCGTTTTGCTGTGCACCTATGCTGTCGACCAGAGGAAGCAAGATCTCCCAGTGGCCATCCATTTTAATTGCACTTCCCATTTCCATTCCGATTCCGATATGTCAATCCATGACCTCCTCTACTGTCACGATGAGGCTACGCTCAGGTTGGAGGAACAACACCCTATATTCCATCTGGTAGCCTCCAACTTGATGTCAGGAACATTGATACTTAGAACTTTCGGTAATGTTCCCCACCATTCCCCATCCCCTTTTCCCTCTCTCACCTTATCTCCTTGCCTGCTCATTGCTTTCCTTTGGTGTCCTTCCCCCTTTTCTTTCTTCCATGGCCTTCTGTTCTCTCCTATCAGGCTCCCCCTTCTTCAGCCCTGAATCTCTTTCACCAATCAATACAGTTGTTTGTTGATTTTCAAAACAACTTGTGGTGTCTCTGGGTTTCTGCTTGTTAAAAATGAAGAGAGGCTAATTGTTAAAAATAGTTAATTCGAGAATTGCTACTCTGATGAATAACCATATAAACATATACAGGTTATAGGTTATAGGAATGTAGTTAACAAGAACAGTAGTTGTGTAATGCATACAAGTTATTCATCAATCCCTATACAATTGAGGCCCTGATTGTCTTTATGATAGTTCCACTGTGTACATACATCTATTGATGCTTCCGGACACATCTTCAGTGATGTTCCTGGAATCATCGGGTGTTTCGGGTCTTTCAACATCATACAACCTCCTCCAGGTGACCCAGCCGGGGCTGATCAGACCCCAGCTTGTGTCCAGATGGCTAGCTACTTATGACTTCATGACTCCCCTCTTTTGAGCCACAGCCATCTTGAGGCCCTCTCTGCCGCATCGGTGGTACTGCGGATGGCTCTCCTCTTCCTCTCTCCCTCGATGCCCAAAATGCTGAAGGCTCTAACTAAGGAACGGGCTGCAAATCCCCTACAAGCAACCTCCACTGGGAGACACCTCGCTCTCCATCCAGCCCGCTGACCAGTCCTGTGTACTTGGAGAGCTTCCTTTCAAAGGCCTCCTAAAAGCTATCTTCCCATGGGACTGTCAGCTCCAGCAGCACCACTTGCTTAGTAGACTCAGACACTAGGACAATGTCTGGTCGTAGGGTGGTGGCTGCGATATGGTTGGGGAACTGCAGCTGCCCTTCGAGGTCCACCAACAGCTGCCAGTCCCTTGCAGAGGTCAGAATGCCTGCAGATGTTCTTTTGGCAGGTATTGGCTGCTCCCCAGCTCTGACAAAGGCAATGGTCTGCTTGGAGGGTCGGGACCGCTTCGCCCACTCAACTCCTGTGCTGACGGCTTCAGCGATGATCTTCAGGACCTGATCATGCCTCCACCTGTACCGTCCCTCACTAAGTGCCCTTGCACAGCCGCTGAGGATGTGCTCCAGGGTTCCTCGCTTGGAGCACAGTGGGCACGCAGATGACTCTGCTTTGCCCCATGTGTGCAGGTTTGATGGGCTTGGAAGCACATGGTACACTGCCTGGATGAGAAATTGGATGCGGTGTGGTTCGGCTTTCCAAAGATCAGCCCAGGTCACTTTCCTCTCAACCGCATTCTCCCATCTTGTCCAAGCTCTCTGTTGCTTCATTCCCACCGCCTTGCAGGCTCTCATCTCCTCCACTACTGCTGTCACCTCCTCCTGAACTAGACGACGCCTTTCCTTCCCTCTGGTGTCCATTTGGGGAGTTGGAAAAGATCCTAGCCCAGCTCGGCCTTGTGTGACCACTCCCACCAGCCTCCTGTGATGCAGCCTCGCCTCTGCCTCCTGAACAGCTTCCTCTACCCTCCAGTTCCTGCCAGTACTTACTTGGATCCCTGCTCTAGCCACCTTCGGGTCACTTGAGTCCCTATACTGTAGCACTTCTCTGGCTCTTGTTACCTTGAATTCTTCCTCCAAGGATTTGAAGGGCAGTTGCAGTTTGTTGTGGTGTCCATAGAGTGCGATGCTGCTCAGGCTCTTTGGCAGCCCCAGTCATCTCCTGAGGTGGTTGCTAACCCTCTCCTCTAAGGTTTCGACTGTCGAGATCGGAACTGCATAGACGAGGAGGGGCCACAGAATTCTGGGAAGAATGCCATGCTGATACACCCAGGCTTTAAACTTCCCAGGTAGGCCAGACTTGTCCACAGATTTCAGCCAGCCATCCAACTCGGTGCAGGTTGCCTGAACGGATGTTGTGTCCCTTAAAGAGCTGTCAAAAACTTTGCCTAAGCTCTTGACTGGCTTTTCTGTGATGGTTGGGATGGCTGTGCCTGCAATGCTGAATCGGAACTTGTTCTCCACCTTCCTTTTCCTCAGCACCATTGATCTTGATTTGGCAGGTTTGACACGCATCCATGCCCACTCCACCAGCTTTTCGAGCCCTTGCAGAATCCTCCGGCAGCCTGGGACTGATTCTGTGGTGACTGTGAGGTCATCCATGAATGCCCTGATAGGTGGTTGCCGTTGAGCGGAATTCATTCTGGGCCCTCTGGACTCTGGTTCAGCAGACTTAGTGAGCATGTTCATGGCTAGGGAGAACAGTGTCACTGAGATAGTGCGCCCTGTGATGATGCCGACCTCCACCTTGTGCCAGGTTGATGTAATTGCTCCTGAAGAGACCCTCATCCTGAAGTTGCTGTAATAATCAGCGATAAGGTCTCTGATTCTGCTGGGGACGTGATATTTGGTCAGTGTGAGCTGCACCAGCTTGTGCGGAATGGAGCCATATGCATTTGCCAGGTCGAGCCACAACACTGACAGGTTACCCTTGTTCTCTCTGGCCTCCCTGATGAGCTGTGTCACCACACCGATGTGCGCCAGACAGCCCAGCATCCCTGAAATGCCACCCTTCTGGACTGATGTATCAATATAGGTGTTCTTTGCTAGGTAGGTGCACAACCGGTTGGAAACTGCACTGAAGAAGATCTTCGCCTCGACACACAGCAGGGAGATGATGCGAAACTGATCTGTCTGGGTGGCATTTTCCTCCTTCGGGATCCACACCCCTTCAGCCACTCTCCACTGTTCTGGGATCTTCCCCCTTCTCCAGAAGATTCTCAGGATCTTCCACAGACGCAGCAGGAGTTTGGGGCAGTTCTTGTACACTTCATACGAGGTGTTGCTTGGTCCTGGAGCCGAGCTTACCCTTGCTTTGCGGACGACCTCAAATATTCTGTCAAAAAGATCATGACAACTGCATTCAAATTCTTTTGTTTTATGTACAAGCAATGGAAGCCATTCCTTGTGTGTTTGAGCCATGGTGTCACGAAGGCTTGACGAATAACAAGGCTCAATTTAAGATTCAGATGCATATTCATTTATTTATCCAGGTACACCAAAACAAACAGTGAAATGGGAAGTTCACATTAACAACCACCACAACCTAACAATGTGATGCGGGACAGCCCACAAGTGTTGCCATATTTTTTGGTGCCAACATAACATAAACATGCTCACTTAGCAGAGCACAACGAGCAATAAACAACAGCAAAACAAGCCCCATTCCTCCCTAGTGCCTACCCACCCATTGTGACTCTGCACTGCATGTGCTCCTCTTCTTCTGGTGCTTGCACACACTTGAAACTGGCTGTGAAAGAAATGTCTTGATTGTCCTTTATTGTTTGTAGTTCAGTAGCAGAGTCCAGCTCTTGATAATGCATCAGGCAGTGCAGTTAAGAGTAAATTCATGAACATAATACCAGAGCCAGTAAAGTTGGGAGCACAGTTTTTCTGTTAATGTACAAGGAGCGTTAGAAGGCTCTGGAGCTGTACTTGCTGCAGTTTAGAAGAATGCGGGGCGGGGGCGGGGTGGAAATCTCATTGAAACCTATCGAATTTTGAAAGGCCTGGATGGCGTGGACGTGGACAAGATGTTTCCTGTAGTGGGGGAGCCGAGCACCAGAGGGCACAGCCTCAGAATAAAAGGATTTAGAACAGAGATGGAGAAATTTCTTTAGCCAGAGGGTAGTGAATCTGAGGAATCCATTGCCACAGATGAGTGTGGAGGCCAAGTGACAGCGTATATTTAAAGCAGTGATTGATAGGTTCTTGATTAATAAGGCTGTCAGAGGTTGCAGGGAGAAGACGGGAATGGAATTGAGAGGGATAGTAAATAAGTCATGGTAGGTGGTGGAGCAGACTAGATGGGCCAAATGGCCTAATTCTGTTTCTGTGTCTTATGATCTCTGGTAGAAATTAGGGGCATTAAAATTTATAAATTCTTGAAGGAAGTAATTAAAATGAGAAGTGTTGAAATTTGAGCACTAAGAGTTGACTAAAATGCCTACAAACACTAATACAAAATCATATCTTGGAAAAGGCACTCTCCCTTTGCTCACCAGCTCCCATTGGGTCTGGGATTCTGTGCAATGTCTTTTCCTCATGCTGGAGTGAAGAGGTGATTACTGTAGTGTGATGCCCTTGAATCCTACCGAGATTGGTCTTAACCACTTGTCTTGGTGTTGTCGAATCTTCCAACTTTTTCAGGATGTCCAGGCTTCCATGGAAGTACTGAAGTGCAAAAATACAGGATTTTGTTTTCAGCAGCAGAGCACCAGTCAAGACTAGCAGCAAAAGTCAGAGCTTTCCAGCACATTGGGCATAGTGAGGTTTCACTTGCAATAATGTATGTATCTCTGGTTGCTGTACCATAGAAACAACATGATAAAGCTAGAAAGGGAGAAGAAAATATTTACTAGGGTGTTATGAGGCTGAAAGACTTGGCTGTCTAGTACTGACTAGACAGACTGGAGTGAAGGAGGCTGCAGGATGACATTATAGAAACTTATAATCGTGAAGCAGATGGATGATCACAGACAGTCCTATTCCCAGGATAGGAAACTCTAAAACAAAGAGAGCATAGATTTAAGGTGAGAGTGGAAAGGTTTAAAGGGGATATGAAGGGCAACTTTTTCTACAGAGGCTAGTTGGCATATGGAACGAGCTGCCAGTGGAAGTGCCAGAGGTGATTTCAATTACAATATTTAAAAGACATTTGGACAGGTACATGTATAGGTAAAGTTTAAAATGATATGGGCCAAACACAAGCAAGTGGAACTAGCTCAGGTAGGCACCTTGGTTGGCATGGATGAGTTGGCTGCAAACCCTGTTCACAAGATCACAAGACAAAAGAGCAGAAGTAGGCCATTCGGCCCATCGAGTCTGCTCTGCAGCTCCCCCATGAGCTAAACTATTCACTCATCTAGTTCCAATTTCCGGCTTTTTCCCCATATCCCTTGATACCCTGACTAATTAGATACCTGTCAATCTCCTTAAACACCCTCAATGATCGGGTCTCCACAGCCATACGTGGCAACGAATTCCACAAATCCACGACCCTCTGGCTAAAAAAATTTCTCCTCATCTCTGTTTTTACTGGGTACCCTCTAATTCTAAGACTATGGCCTCTTGTCCTGGACTCACCCACCAAGGGAAACAACCTTCCCACATCTACTCTGTCCAACCCTTTCAACATCTGAAACGTTTCTATGAGATCTCCTCTCATTCTTCTATACTCTAATGAATACAATCCAAGAGCCGACAGACGCTCCTCATATGTTAGCCCCTGCATTGCAGGAATCATCCTCGTAAATCTTCTCTGAACTCTCTGCAACATCAGTATATCCTTTCTAAGATAGGGGGCCCAAAACTGCACACAGTATTCCAAATGAGGTCTCACTAATGCCCCATAGAGCCTCATCAACACCTCCTTACTCTTATACACTATTCCTCTTGAAATGAGTGCCAACATAGCATTCGCTTTCCTTACCGCCAATCCAACTTGGTGGTTAACCTTTAGGGTATCCTGCACGAGGACCCCCAAGGCCCTTTGCACTTCCGATTTTTGAATTTTCTCCCCATCTAAATAATAATCTGCCTGATTATTTCTTCTTCCGAAATGTACAACCGTGCATTTGTCAACGTTGTATCTCATCTGCCATTTCTTTGCCCACTGTCCTAAACTGACTAAGTCTCTCTGCAACCTTTCCATTTCTACAACATTTCCTGCTCCTCCACCTATCTTGGTGTCATCCGCAAACTTGGCCACAAAACCATTTAATCCATAATCCAAATCATCGATATACATCGTAAAAAGAAGCGGCCCCAACACCGACCCCTGCGGAACACCACTAGTAACCGGCAGCCAATCAGAATAGGATCCCTTTATTCCCACCCTTTGCTTTCTGCCTATCAGCCAATGCTCCACCCATTTCAATATCTTTCCTATAATTCCATGGGCTCTCATCTTATTAAGCAGCCTCATATGCGGCACCTTATGGAAGGCCTTTTGAAAATCCAAATACACAACATCCACAGCCTCTCCCTTGTCAATCTTATTCGAGATTACCTCAAAAAATTCCAATAAATTGGTAAGGCAGGATCTTCCCTTCATGAAACCATGCTGGCTTCGGCCTATCTTGTCATGCACCTCGAGGTATTTCATAACCTCGTCCTTGAGGATTGACTCCAATATCTTTCCAACCACTGATATCAGACTAACAGATCTGTAATTTTCTTTTTGCTGCCTCCTTCCTTTCTGAAATAGCGGAACTACATTTGCGACCTTCCAGTCCTCCGGAACCATGCCAGAGTCTATTGACTCCTGAAAGATCATTTCCAATGCTTCCACAATCTCCAAAGCCACCTCCTTCAGAACCCTTGGGTGCACCTCATCCGGGCCAGGAGACTTATCTATTCTTAGTCCACTTAGCTTCCCAAGCACTTTCTCTCTAGTTATCTTGACTGTACCTAATTCTATTCCCTGATACCTCTGGCTATCAGGTATATTGCTCATGTCTTCCACTGTGAAGACTGATGCAAAATACTCATTCAGTTCCTCTGCCATCTCTTTGTTATCCATTATAATTACTCCAGCATCATTTTCAATCGGTCCCATATCTACCCTTGTCACTCTTTTACTCTTCATATATTTAAAAAAAACTCTTAGTATCCTTTTTTATGTCAATCGCCAACTTCCTTTCATAATTCATCTTTTCTTTCCTAATGACTTTCTTAGTTTCTTTCTGTAAGTTTTTGAAGGTCTTCCAGTCCTCATTTTTCCCACTAATTTTTGCTTCCTTGTACGCCATTTCTTCTGCTTTTATTTTTGCCTTAACCTCTCTCGCTAGCCACATTTGTGCCATTTTTCCATTCATAATTTTCTTTTTTCTTGGAATATATTTTTACTGCATTTTCCTTATTTCTTGTAGGAATTTCATCCAATTCTGCTCTGCCGTCCCTCCATTTAGTTTACTTTTCCAATTGACTTGGGCCAGTTCCTCTCTCATACCACTGTAATTTCCCCTGTTCCACTGAAATATCGATACACCTGATACCAGCTTCTCCTTTTCAAATTTGAAAAAAACTCAATCATATTATGATCACTACTTCCAAGAGGTTCCATTACCTCCAGCTCCCTAATCGCCTCAGGTTCGTTACACAGCACCCAATCCAAAACAGCCGGTCCCCTGGTGGGCTTCTGGACAAGTTGCTCCAAAAAGCCATCCTGTAGGCATTCTGTGCTGACTCTATCACTCTAATTTTGTATTGGAGGTGATGGAAACTCAATGTATAATCAGAAAGCAAAGTTCTTGTTGAAACTTACCTCTGATGACGTTCAAATAGCAAAGTCACTTTACAAAATGTGTTTCCCATTTGAAGTGCGTGTATAATTTAGAATTACTATGAAAATTACTTGCAAGAAGTTAATGGGGAAGTTTGCTAAAGCAGGCAGTCTTTAAGTTTGTATTGATACCTGTCCTGGTCCAATATATGGTTGCAATCACAAGGAAGGTGTGCCATCATCTTTAGGAAGTTAAGGAGGTTTGTCTTGTCATTGCATACTCAAGCTTCAGCAAATGTACGACCACACTCATACATTGTGATTGATTGGATTGCTTTTTATATTTTGTTTTTGTTTATTATTGTGTTCTTTATGTTTATTGTGCTTTTTATGCTTCATTGGATCTGAGAAGCAATTATTTCATTCTCCTTGTACTCATGGACTGAAGAGTAAAAAATCTTGAATTTTGAAATATAGTGTTGAATGTATCCTGACTGTTTGTGTCATGGTCTGGTGCGGCAGTCTGAATGTGCAGGAACAAAAGAAGGTGCAGAGAGTTGTGGACTCAACCCAGTAGATCACAGGCATATCCCCCCCCCCCCCCAACCCCACCATCAGTAGTTTTTATAGGAGGAACACACACATAATGCTGGTAAAACTCAGCAGGCAAGGCAGCATCTATGGAATAGAGTATAGTTGATGTCTCGGCCCAAAACATCAACTGTACTGTTTTCCATAGATGCTACCTGGCCTGCTGACTTCCTCCAACATTTTGTGTAAGTTGCTTGAATTTCCAGCATCTGCAGATTTTCTCTTGTTTGTGATTGGTATCTATAGGAGGTGTTGCTTAAGAACGCATCATCTATCACCGAAGATTCTCACCATCCAGTTTATGCTATTTTCATGTACCTGCCACTGGGCAGGAAACACAGAAGCCTGTAGTCCCACACCATCCGGTTCAAGAACAGTTACTTCCTTTCAAGAACCATTTGGTTCTTGAACAAATGTATAAACCCCTAATCACTACAGTTTAGCACATTCTGATCACTTTGCCCTAAAATTGATTTTTTTTTGTTTTAATTGTGTACTTTCTTGTAAAAATTTTTAATTTATGTTTTTTTATGTGCCTGTGATGTTGCTGCAAATAAGTTTTTCATTGCACCTGTCCATGTATCTTCGTGTGCATATGACAATAAACTCAACTTGGACTTTGTCTTTGATTGCAATGAAACTAACTTTTTCTATGATGTTTACTACTGCCACATGTCAGTTCAGCCAGGAGCCATGAAGTCATCAAATTAGCTGAGAATCTTTTAAATTGCATAATTCTCACAAGCAATATTACAGAAAGCAATTTAACAAACTCCTTAAACATTGCATACAATGATACTTAAGGACTTAAGCATGCATATGATTTGAACTGTATGTTATCAAGATAGTACAACTTCGTAATAATCATTAGTTCTTCATGATATTTTGTGCATAAGGTATGGTGTTTCATTTTGTTAGATGGCATCCAAGCTATTTTAGTTTACTGCTCATAGATCGTTTTATTCCTTGTCAAGTTGTTTGTTTTCTATGCAAACAGCTTAGCTATCAGAGTAGATTTTACAGTTAGAGTTAAAAATCTTTCACGAGCATCAGGATAGTTTGGCAATACTGATTGAGGTTCAGAATGAGAAACATTCAAATGACATAGCAAAGAATTAGTTTGCATCCCAGCTTGCCATCATTTTGTCTGGACAGATACTGCCATTTTATGGTGACAGAAGCACAGCGGAGGAGCCCCATGCATTGGACCTCATCATGAAACTCTGTCAATTCTAAGCTCTCCAAGTTTTTTTCTGACCTTCATTCAAACTTTTCAGTTTTTCTCTTCTTTTGTTTCTATAACATTATTGACCTACACGGAGTTCCCACATACGTTTTGCGCTCATTCTCATGTCCATAGCTCCTCCTACCTTTATTTCTGATATTAACCTACGGTTACCTGGGGTTCAGTTCTAACTTCTGTCTTTGTTTCAATTTGGTTTTATTACCTCCCCATTGGACCCATGAAGGCTCTGGATTGTATTGTTTGCTTGTTTGTTTCTGGTGGAAACATAACTAAAATCATGAATAGGCGAGAATATTTACAGTTTTAAATATAAATTACTTGGAGACCAAATGAAGACATTTGCTGGCATGCAGAATGAACAAAATGAAAATTATTACAGGGAAAAATATTTGAACAAACTTCCTTATTTCAAAATTAATCCTTAATTTGGTGAGTAATCCTTGGAGAGATCAGCCAGCCTATTTTTCTTACACTGTATTGAGTGTGATTTTATCTTTAAGTTCATTCTTTTCAGGATGTGAGCATTTATTGTATTTATGCTACCAGCAGTTGCCACCAAACAGAGCCAATTATTAGGCTATTTCAGAATAAAACTCATGACTGGCTCTGAAATCACACATTAGTCAAATCAGGGGAGGTTTCTCCTCTGAGCTGCATCAACAAAGCAGAAGTGTGTTCCAACATTCTTGTACTTTTGAAGGAATTATTTACTGATAACTGCTGGGAATATCTGCTCCATGACTGTTTAATATGGAGAAGAAGCTTTCAGGATGGTATTGAGGACTTTTGAATCGATCAGTCAAAAGCACACAGAAAGAACAGATCACCTCAGAAATAACTCAACTTGATTCTGTATCACCATCTACCCAATTAGTGAAAGAGGTTGCAGTTCTTCTCACTTTGGCCGCATGAGTTATCTCAGAACCCAAATACAGTGGAGGGGAAGCAAATTATCATCCATCTTGTAGGGCTGCTTAAGAAGAAGAAACATGCCGGCTGTATTTTTGGTTATTTAAAAAATGTCCATGCTCATTTGTGCAGGGAAAAGGGCAGAGGAAATCTAGTGATATGTTCAAATTTTAAATGTCTTTGAGGGATAAATGCATGGATTATTTTCAATGGTTATTGAATCTGTAATGAGGGCAGAGAAAAGAGGGAGAATAAAATTCTCTTTCAAGCAATATTAGACTTTGAATGTATTACCTCAAGTGACTATTGAATTTATTCATGACATTTAAGAGGGTGTTAGATAAACTCTCAAATATTAGCATTAAAAGATATAGGCGATGAACAGAAAAATGTGGTTACAGTCAATAGTTTGGAAGATGGTTCCCAGTGCAAGCATGATCAACCAAATTATGCTCTTCAGTGATTTTGTATGAATTTAGCAATAGGTAGGTTTGTTACTTTCAGTTAATCTGTAGAATCGTTACTATTATGGTCTACTGACTCTTTTTAAACAGAACTCTTAAGATAAAGAGCCATAGAGAAATTGACATTCAGGTGTCTGAATAGTGAGTGGCTTAATTTGACTACAGGTTTGTGTTCTCTGGGAAAAAAAAGTCAAAATGACTTTTGTGCACAATTAACTTGATGAAAATAGCACATAGTAAGATAAGCAGTCACTCTTTCAGCCTTTATGTTCTCTATTTAATGTAATCTGTTGGGAATGCTTTGCATATTAGTGAAAGGAAACACTTAAAAGAAAAACCAGCATGTGCAGCCACTCAGATTTATACACTAGTGCAGAGGCTCTGTATGTTGTCATCTGGGTGAGAACACTTAAATTTAAAATTAGCCAATTATTTATTGTTTATCAATTTTTCTCACATTTCTGGTAGGTAATTTCACCCAACAGTTTATCTCTCAATTACCAAAGGAGTTCACAAGCTAGTTAAGAAGTATCTCATGAATTCTGAGGGGAAACTTGACTGCTTAATATGCTGGGTGAAATTTTCATGAAAAGAATTTTTAGTGACCTGTAACAGGAGAGATGAAAACGTGATCATGGTGGAAAATTACCAAGAATATGACACAGGTGTTTCTTATACTTAAATTATGTCAGATGTGTTTATGGCAAGAGAATTTACCTGTTATAGAACTGTTTTCTCTGCATGCTTTTAACTTTGTATTTCCCATATACAGCCTTTCAAATCAGTCCCGTAAGATAATATGGAATTTCTGAGTTTAATGTTAGATCTGATTCAGAATTAGAATATAAGTCTGAAGGGTGCAAGTTCAAGACTCAGTTTGGTATTTGAATACATAACGAATGTTCATTTTCTAATTGCCAAATGTCAATAAAGTATGAAAAACCTGAAAAAAATGAAACAAAAATCAAAAGTGCTGGAAACGCTCAGCAATCCTGGCCCCTTCTCCTGAACAGGGAAGTAAATGCAAGATGGTTTTTAGGAGAATTAATGTGGGTGAGTGTTGAGTAATGAAAGGGAATATCTCCGATAGGATGAGTCCAAATGGGTTAATGGGGGCACATTAAACTATTTGGTGAGGTTATGTTGTATGCCTATCAGGCCAAATAACATAAATAGAATAAAGGCTGCCCCATTTCTGTTTCTTGGACACTAATTAAAGAACTGTATCATTCCTGTCTTCTAAAAGTCACAGAAGACCACTTCATCAGAAACTGATCTTAACATTTTATTTCATTTTTGTTGTTGTACCTTACTCTGCACAAATTGGCTGTGCAGTTGCCCACATTACACCAATGAGTACATTTCAAACATATTAATGTCCTAAGGCTGTGATGATTTGATAGGGTGCCATGTAAATGCATCTATTTCTTTCACATCCTCTGCGTTTTAACTTGGTTAAATTAGGCATAAAGTCTACTTGTTTTTTTTTGTATAACTACATTCAAGTTAATGTTGAAATTTTTGGGAAAATTTGTTTTAGTCTGGACAAAAATAGTAAAATGTCTGTTATGTCAACTGAACATGAGTTGCTTCCTAGGTTTAAATCTGAACCTAAGTCACCTGTGCATTTATTGTACATGCTCTTACTCTGGAAAATATGTTGGAGTGCATTGGAAAAGGAGGAATTCAAGGTTTCATTGGAAATACTGCTATTTTATGAATCAGCTAAGCACTTAGCTAATTATTGGAGAAAAAAGGGCTCGGTCCAGAAATGATGACATTTTCCATTTGCTTCTGAGTCAATTGAGTTGCATTAGTAGCTTGGTGAAAACTGAAGTACTTTTAGTTAAGCTTGCCTCTGATGGTGCATTCAGTGAAAAATTTAAAAATTTCAGCTTTTTGCATATTAGATGGAGAGTGGTAAATTTCATTGCAATTCATTAAAGAAAAAGTTAAATGTCAGATTCAGAGGCAGTGTTGCATAACTAACTATATATATAGTGCACACTAATGAGTGTTAATTGAGCCAGCAGGACCATTTTATCCATGACCCAAGCCTGACTTTTTTAAGTGGGATATTAGGTAATTGCACGTCTCAATTCTACCATTTTGATGTTGCACCATAAAGATCATTATTTACTCTGGATATAAGTTGCATCGAACACAACAGCACAGTATAGGGCCTTCAGCCATAAAGCTGTGCCGACCTCATAACCTACTCGAAGATCAATTGAACTTTTCCTTCCTACATAGACCTCTATTTTTCTATCATCCATGTTCCTAAGAGTGTAAAAAATGTGCCTATTTCATTTGTCACTGCCGCTACCACTATCCCAATAGGACTTTCCATGCACCCACCAATCTCTGCGGGGGGAAAAAAGAACTTACCTTTGGCATCCCCCAATACTTTCCTCCAATCTCCTTAAAATTATGCCCCCACATATTATTCATTTCTCGCCCATAAATAAAGTCTATGGCTATCCACTCAACCTATGTTTCTTATCGTGTACAGTTTTGGGTGCTTTTCTATTTTCAGTCTCATGTGATTAGCTGATGTCAATAGTTTAAAAACATATATTAACACACATAATAAATAAACTGTTTTGGATACTGTTGGGGGATGGGGAGTGGAATAATCTACAGGGGAAGCCGCAGTGTTTGGGTCTCTGGCACTGAGTCTGGCTCTGTAGCTCAGAAAGGAAGGGGAGAGAAGAGGAATGCAGTAGGGGGTTTCATTGTTTCAAACGTTTCTAAGGTACATTTAATGTCAGAGAAATGTATACAATATACATCCTGAAATTCTTTTTCTTCGCAACCATCCACGAAAACAGAGGAGTGCCCCAAAGAATGAATGACAGTTAAATGTTAGGCCCCCAAAGCCCCCCCCACTCATACATAAGCAGCAGCAAAGCAACAATCCCCTCTCCCCCAACAGCAAAATAAAGCATCGGTGCCCCCCCACCAAGCACTCAAGCGTGCAGCAAAGCATCAGTAAAGACGCAGACTTGCAGTACCCCAAAGACTACTTGTTCACTCGGTAATTCGACTTACCACAGGCTCTTCCTAATAAGGGAAAAAGAGGTGTCCCTGTTTCACAGCGAGAGGGGAGACATAACAAAGAACTCGCTGATTTAAGATGTTAAAAGTCTGTTGTGTCGCTTTTTCTGAGCTCCTTGCCCAAAGAATTCGGGTCTCTGGACATATAGCCAGCAGCCAGCTCACTGCTTTCGATCTTCCATGTACTCCCACGACACACCAGTTTCCTGCGGAGGCACCGACTTCGAGTCCGCCCACCTCCAGAGCCATGAAATCCTGGAACCCTGAAGGCGCGCTGGTCTTCTAGGCCGTGTCCTTGGTATATCAAATAGCGGCCAGTCATGAGACCCTGAAAGCTGGTCCCATTCAAAGATTCAAAGATTCAAAAAGCTTTATTGTCATTCTAACCGTACATCAGCTCTGCAGGGCAGAATGAGACAGCGTTTCCCAGGAGCAGTGCAATCATAACATAACAAACGCAACACTAAATAATAAACATAACAATAAATAGTAAAACACAACAGCCACATGTCAGTTAAAATCAAGTTATAAGTGTCCAGTTCAAGTTAAAAGTGTCCAAAGCAGAGTCAGGTAGAGCAGCTATTTAGCAATCTGACTGCCTGTGGGAGGAAACTGTTTAGTAGCCTTGTGGTTTTAGCTTTGATGCTCCTGTAACGTTTGCCTGATGGCAGAAGAACAAACAGTTCGTGGAGAGGGTGCGAGGGGTCTTTAATGTTGTACCGTGTCTTCTGGAGGCATCGACTCTGAAAGAGGTCTTGGACAGAAGGTAGGGAGATCCCAGTAACCTTCTCTGCTCCCCTAACCACCCTCTGCAAGGCTTTTTTGTCAACAGCACTGCAGCTGGAGTACCAGGTTGTGATGCAAAAGGTCAGCACACTCTCAACCACGCCTCTGTAGAATGTAGTTAAGATGTTAGTGGGGAGTGATGCTTATTTAAGCTTCCTCAGAAAGTGCAATCTCTGCTGGGCCCGTTTCACAATCCCAGTGGTGTTCCTGGACCAGGTGAGATTATCCGAGATCTGCATCCCAAGGAACTTGACATTTTCCACTCTCTCCGCTGTGGAGCCGCTGATACTGAGGGGTGTCTGCTCAGGCTGAGACCGTCTGAAATTGACGATCATCTCCTTGGTTTTGGTGACCTTAAGCATCAAGTTGTTATCACTGCACCAGCTCTGTAGGTGTTTGACCTCCTGCAAAGAACCGAAGTCAGCATGTAACTCCAGGTCAGTGTCTTCAAAGAACCTTAAAAGAGAAAAATAGAGATATTAAAGATAGAAATGGAGCTGTTTCCAAAGATGCAAGCAAAGGAGTCACCGTTAGGTGCCGTCATCCACCTAAGCTCCTCCCTCTATCTTGTCAGAAGAGTAGATAAGAGATGTTGTGCATGTGAAGGTGACACCCAGATGGTACATTGCATTCCAGGTGCCAGGTTCAGGGATGACTCAGATCAAGTCCACAACATTCTAAAGAGGGAGAGTGAGTACTTGGAAGTCAAGGTACATATTGGTAGCAGCAACATAGGTAGGAAAAATGAAAGAGATCCTGAAGGGAGTAGGTAGAACGTTGAAAGGCAGAACGTCCAGGGTAGTAATCTCTGGATTGTTGCCTGGGCTACAGGTCAATGAGAATAAGAATAGGATGATTTGGCAGATGAATGCGTGGCTGAGGAATTGATGCAGGAGTAAGGTTTCAGATTTCTGGTTCATTGGGAACTCTTCTGAGGAAGGTATGATATTTGCAAAAAGGATAGGTTGCACCTGAACCCATAGGGCACCAATATTCTCATGGTTTGCTGAAGCTATTGTGGAGGATTTGAACTAATTTGGCAGGGGGAAGGAAACCAGAGTGATATGGCTGAGGACAGGTTAGTTAGTATACAAGTAGGTGCAGCGTGTAGTGAAACTGTGTGGAAGGACAGGCAGATAATGTGGCAAAATTGCAGTCAGTGGGATGAGTTGAAGTGCAACATGGGGGCAGAATCAAAAAGAGTGATAAATACAGGACTGAGAGTGTTATATTTTAATGCACAAATATACGGAATGAAGTAGATGATCTTGTATGTTGTTGTGGGCACCACTAAGTCGTAGCTGAACGAAGATCATAGATGGGAGCTTATCAGTGAAGGATACACATAGTATTGAAAGGACAGGCAGGTAGGCACAGAGTGTAGGGTGGTTTTGTTGGTAAAAAATTAAAATCAGATCATTAGAAGGAGGTGACATACTGCAGAATCAGAATACGGAGAATCTTTGTGAGCAAAGTTAAGAAACGGTAAGGGTAAAAATGCCCTGAGGAAAGCTACGAACCTGGCCAGGTGTCAGATCTCTCAGTGGGAGAGCATTTTGGAGATAGTGATCATAATTCTGTCTCCTTTACAATGGCATTGGAGAAAGATAGGAACAGACAAGTTAGAAAAGCGTTTAATCGGAGTGGGGGAATTTATGAGGCTATCAGGCAGGAAATTGGAAACAGATGTTCTCAGGGAAAATTACAGAAGAAATGTGGCAAATGTTCGGGGGATATTTGTTTGGAGTTCTGCATAGATATGTTCCAGTGAGACAGGGAAGTTATGGTAGGGTACAGGAACCGTGGTGTACAAAGGCTGTAATAAATCTCGTCAAGAAGAAAAGAAAAGCTTACAAAAGGTTCAGAGAGCTGGGTAACGTTAGAGATCTAGAAGATTATAAGGCTAAACACAAAATAATCTGCAGATGCTGTGATCAAAGCAACACTTACAGTACGCTGGATGAACTCCGCAGGTCGGGCAGCATCAGTGGAAACGATGAGTCGACGTTTTGGACTGGAACCCTTCGTCAGGACTGAAGAATGAAGGAGGTGGAAGGATTTGAAGAATGCTTGTAGGTTCAGTTGAAAGACCAGTAATTTGAAAGACAAAGGGGTGGGGGAGGGGAAGCATCAATGTCATAGGCAGGAAAACAATGGGCACGTCCATCCCCATGGATCTCCCACCCGGCACTTATCCCTGTAAGTGTAAGTGCTACACCTGTCCCTACACCTCCTCTCTTGCCACTATTCAGGGCCCCCAAACAGTCCTTCCAGGTGAGGCAACACTTCACTTGTGAGTCTGTTGGGGTCATCTATTGGATCCGGTGCTCCCGGTGCGGCCTCCTCTACATCGGTGAAACCTGACGCAGATTGGTGGACTGCTTCGTCGAGCACCTCCACTCCATCCGCCACAACAGACAGGATCTCCCGGTAGCCACCCACTTCAACTCTGCTTCCCATTCCCATTCAGATATGTCCATACATGGCCTCCTCTACTGCCATAATGAGGCTAAACTCAGGTTGGAGGAGCAACATCTCATATATCGTCTACGTGGGTTCCAGCCCCTTGGTATGAACATAGAATTCTCCAACTTCCGGTAATTCCCTCCCCCTCCCTTCCTCTATCCCTATTTCACCCTGCCCCCTCCCCCAGCTGCCTATCACCTCCCTCATGGTTCCGCCTCCTTCTTCTACTACCCATTGTTTTCCTGCCTATGACGTCCATGCTTGCCCTCCCCCACCCCTTTGTCTTTCAAATTACTGGTCTTTCAACTGAACCTACAAGCATTCTTCAAATCCTTCCACCTCCTTCATTCTTCAGTCCTGATGAAGGGTTCCAACCCGAAACGTCAACTCATCGTTTCCACTGATGCTGCCCGACCTGCTGAGTTCATCCAGATTATAAGGCTAATAGGAAGGAACTTAAGAAGGAAATTAGGAGAGCCAGATGGAGCCATGAGAAGATCTTGGCAGGCAAGATTAAGGAAAACCCCAAGGCATTCTACAAGTATGTGAAGTGCAAGAGGATAAGACGTGAAAGAATAGGACCTAAGAAGTGTGACAGTGGGAAAGTATGTATGGAACCGGAGGAAATAGCAGAGGTATTTAATGAATACTTCAGTATTCGTGAAGGAAAAGGATCTTGGTGATTGTTGTGATGACTTGCAGCAGACTGAAAAGCTTGTGCATGTAGATATTAAGAAAGAAGATGTGCTGAAGGTCTTGGAAAGCAACAAGTTGGATAAGTCACCGGGACTGGATGAGATGTACCCCAGGCTACTGTGGGAAGCAGGGGAGGAGATTGCTGAGCCTCTGGCGATTATCTTTGCATCATCAATGGGTACGGGAGAGATTCCGGAGGATTGGAGGGTTGCGGATGTTGTTCCTTTATTCAAGAAAGGGAGTAGAGATGGCCCAGGAAATTATAGACCAGTGAGTCTTACCTCAGTGGTTGGTAAGTTGATGGAGAAGATTCTGAGAGGTAGGATTTATGAACATTTGGAGAGCTATAATATGATTAGGAATAGTCAGCATGGCTTTGACAAGGGCAGGTCGTGCCTTACAAGCCTGACTGAATTTTTTGAGGATGTGACTAAACACATTGGTGAAGGTAGAGCAGTAGATGTAGTGTATATGGATTTCAGCAAGGCGTTTGATAAGGTACCCCATGCAAGGGTTATTGAGAAAGTAAGGAGGTATGGGATCCAAGGAGACATTGCTTTGTGGATCCAGAACTGGCTTACCCACAGAAGGCAAAGAATGGTTGTAGATGGGTCATACTCTGAATGGAGGTTGGTCATCAGTGGAGTGCCTCAGGGATCTGTTCTGGGACCCTTACTCTTCGTGATTTTTATAAGTAACCTGGATGAGGAAGTGGAGGGATGGGTTAGTAAGTTTGCTGATGACACAAAGGTTGGAGGTGTTGTAGATAGTGCGGAGGGCTGTCAGAGGTTACAGCGGGACATTGATAGGATGCAAAGCTGGGCTGAGAAGTGGCAGATGGAGTTCAACCCAATTAAGTGTGAGGTGGTTCTTTTTGGCAGGTCAAATATGATGGCAGAATATAATATTAATGGTAAGACTCTTGGCAGTGTGGAGTATCAGAGGGATCTTGGGGTCCGAGTCCATAGGACGCTCAAAGCAGCTATGCAGGTTGACTCTGTGGTTAAGAAGGCATCCAGTGTATTGGTCTTCATCAATCGTGGAATTGAATTTAGGAGCCGAGGTGTAATGTTGCAGCTATATAGTACCCTGGTCAGACCCCACTTGGAGTACTGGGCTCTCTTCTGGTCGCCTCACTACAAGAAGGATGTGGAAGCCATAGAAAGGGTGCAGAGGAGATTTACAAGGATGTTGCCTGAATTGGGCAGCATGCCTTACGAGAATAGGTTGAGTGAACTCGGCCTTTTCTCCTTGGAGTGACGGAGGATGAGAGGTGACCTAATAGAGGTGTATACGATGATGAGAGGCTTTGATCGTGTGGATAGTCAGAGGCTTTGTCCCAGGGCTGAAATGGTTGCCAAAAGAGGACACAGTTTTAAGGTGCTGGGGAGTAGGTACAGAGGAGATGTCAGGGATAAGTTTTTTACTCAGAGAGTGGTGAGTGCGTGGAATGGGCTGCCGGCAACGGTGATGGAGGCAGATACAATAGGGTCCTTTAAGAGACTTTTGGATAAGTACATGGAGTTTAGAAAAATAGAGGGCTATAGGTAAGCCTAGTAATTTCTAAGGTAGGGACTTTGTGGGCTGAAGGGCCTGTATTGTGCTGTAGGGTTTCTATGTTTCTCTGTATATACAGGCCTCTGAACAATAGCCAGGGTGTGGAATACAAATTAAAACAGGAGATAGAAAAGGGATGTAAGAAAGAAAATGTTATGATAGTCGTGGGGATTTCAATATGCAGGTAGAATGGGAAAATTCTGTTGGTGCTATATCTCAAGAGAGGGAACTCATAGAATGCCTACAAAATAGCTTTTAGAGCAGCTTGTGGTTGAGCCCACTAGGAGAAAATTGTGGATTGTGTGTTGTGTAAAGAACCAGATTTGATTAGGGTGCTTGAGGTAGCAGAACCCTGAGGAGACAGTGATCATAATATGATGGAGTTCACCCTGGTTCATAAAGTTGTCAGAGCTGGGTGTTGCAGTGAGGATAAGCTCCCACTACCTTTAAAGTTCTCCAAATGGCGTGCATCTCTAACGGCCTCTGACAACCAAGTCCAACTCTTGGCCTTCATGTGTGGCTTAGCTACTACACCCGATAGAACTGTTTGTACTGACAAGAAGGGGCAAAGGCGGACCACTGGCGTCTCAAAATCAGTTGGTTTGGGCAGGTGGGGTTCATCAGCCTTGGACGGCAGTCCACCTAAGAAAAAGAAAACTCTGATTTTAAACCTCTGCTGCCTTGCAACCATACCCACCCATGGGAAATGCTTCGGGAGTAAACCCCAAGGAAGAAATCTGTAGCCAGGATCCCTAAGGCAGTTTGATGTTCTTTACAACTTCACTCTGGCAACCTCTACGACGACTGGTGCCAAGCTGTATTGGCACTTGCCCTTCCCTTGGACTTCATCAGTGACGTGGAGAGGGGGAACCTACTGCGTGGGCAACAGCTGGTTCTTCAAATCTTCCCACCCAGGCTTGCACCCTGGAGAGGACACAGTCCAGCAGAGGGATCGACCGCTGCCTATACCCTGCAGTTTAAGAGGGAGAAGATAAAGTCAGGTCCATTGGTCTTACAGTGGAGTAAAGGAATTGCAGAGGCATGTGAGTGGAGATGGCCAAGGCTGATTGGAAGCAGGCACTAGTAAGGAAAGTGGTAGAATAAGAATAGCTGTAGTTTCTAGGGAGAATTCAGAAGTCATAGGATAGATACATCCCAAAGATGAAGAAGTATTCTAAAGGGAGGATGAGGCAACGACGGCTGATGGGAAGTCAAAGGTAACATAAAAGAAAAAAGAGGGGGCATATAATATAGCTTAAGTTAGTTCAAAGATTGGGAAGCCAACAAAGCAACAGAAGGCAATTTAAAAAAAAAACAAAAGGAGAGAAGGTGTGGCGCGTAGCCTAGTGGTTAGGGCGTTGGATGAGCGATCTGAAGGTCGTGGGTTCGAGCCTCACCCGAGGCAGCGTGTGTGTCCTTGAGCAAGGAACTTAACCACACAATGCTCCAGTCTACCCAGCTGAGAGTGGTTACCGGCAAAAATGCTGGGTGTTAACCTCGCGATAGACTGGTGTCCTATCCAGGGGGAGTCTTGTACTCTCAGTCGCTTCATCCCACACAAACCAGCATAAGCAACGGCCTGATGGGCCACAAGACTCATGACAGATTTTAAACTAATGAACGAGACTCCCCCCCCCCCCCACCCCCGATAGGACACCAGTCTATCACGAGGTTAACCTCCAGCATTTTTGCCGGTACCCATTCTCAGCTGGGTAGACTGGAGCATTGGAGGACTGGAAACTTTCAAATGTCAATCCACTCTTCAAGAAGGGAGGGTGGTAGAAGAAAGGGAAATATATGAGAAAGGATATTTTAGGCCAGTTAGCTTCACTTTAGTGGTTGGAAACATGTTGGAGTCAATCATTAAGGATGAGGTTCTGACGTACTTGGAGGGACATGATAAAATAAGCCAAAGTCAGCATGGTTTCCTTAAGGGGCTGTCTTGCCTGACAAACCTATTGGAATTCTATGAGGAAATAACAAGCAAGATAGACAAAGGAGAGTCATTGGATGTTGTTTACTTGGATTTTCAAAAGGTCTTTTTCAAGGTTTTGCCCATGAGGCTGCTTAACAAGTTAAGAGCCCATGGTATTATGTGAAAGATACCAGCTTGGATAGAAGGTTGGTTGACTGGCAGGAGGTAAAGACTGGGAGTGAAAGGGGACTTTTCTAGTTGGCTGCTAGTGATTAGTCATGTTCCACAGGAGTCAGTGTTAGGACTGTTTCTTTTCACATTTTTGCCAATAATTTGGATGATGGAATTGATGGTTCTGTAGCCAAGTTTGGTGAAGATTGGTGGAGGGGCAGGTGGTATTGCTGAAGCAGAGAGTCAGCAGAAGGACTTAGACATATTGGGAGAATGGGCAATGAAGTGGCAGGTGGAATATAGTGTCGGAAAGTGGCTGGTCATGCCCTTTGTGGAAGGATTAAAGACGTAGTTTATTTTCTAGGCGGGGAAAAAATTTTAAAAATCAGTGGTACAAAGCGATTTGGGAGTCCTTGTGCAGGTTGAGTCAGTGGTAAGGAAGGCAGATGCAGTTCATTTCAAGAGGACTGAGGATATAAAAGCAAGGATATAATGCTGAGGTTTTATAAAGTATTGGTCAGACAGAATTGTGAGCAGGTTTGGGCCTCTTGGAAAAGATATGCTGGCATTGGAGAGGATCCAGAGGAGGTTCACGAGAATTATTCTGGGAATGAGAAAGTTAAAGTATGAGGAACATTGGATGGCTCTGAGCCTTTACTCGGCCTACATGGAGTGAATGTGGAGAGGATGGTTTCTGTAATGGGAGAGTTTGGGAGCTTTGGGCACAGCCTCAGAATAGAGGGATGAACACTTAGAACAGAGATGAGGTAGATTTTTTTTTTAGCCAGAGGATAGTGGATCTGTAGAATTCGTTGCTACAGATGGATGTGAAGGCCAAGTCATTGGTTATATTTAAAGCAGAGATTGATTATTCGAGGTGTGAAAGTTTATGGGGAGAAAATAGGAGAATGGGGTGAGAGGGATAATAAATCAGCCATGATGGAATGACAGAGCATTGTCGATAGGCCAAATGGCCTAATTCTGTTCCTATGTCTTATGTCTTGTGTCTTATAGTTTTCAAAGTAATTAAAATAAGCAAGGGTGGAGTACTGCATACACTGGATTCAAAAGACCCAATAGCTTGCTTGAAGTTCGTGGTTAAAACACGTACTTGAATTGATTGTGTGAATACCTACTTATAATTTGCTTCTCTTGATTATGAGATTTGCTCCATTGTGGGTACAACCCTCCCCGTTATCGCCTTCATAAGGTGTCACTCATCATGAAGAACCCTTATCATCCGGAATATGCTCTCTTGTCATTGCTACCGTCAGGGAAAAAGATACAGGAACCTGAAGACTCACACTCGTTTTTTCAGGCACAGCTTCTTCCTCACTGGAATTAGACTTTCGAATGGTCCATGACTACTGTCTCTCTTTTCGCCTTTCTCACTATTTATCTATTTGTTCATTTATTTATTTTTATTGTAACTTATTTATTATGCCTGTACTATACTGCTGCCACAAAACAACAAATTTCGGGACTAATGTTAGTGACAGTAAACTTGATTCTGATTTAATTCTTTAATATTTATTTCAATCAATTTTGACAGTGTGAGGGAAATTTAGATGTTCATTCCCTTTTCCTAGGATGATTCTTGCTGAACACACCACTGATGCTAAAGCATTATGAAAGAAATTTTGGAATGTTGTTTAAACACCAATAACTTTTGAGTAGCATGTAGGTATTTGACATCTCCCATCTGCAGTCATTGTAGCTAACTGAAGGTTAAAAATGGTCCGTTGCATTGGAAGCAATAGCTTTTGTCAGGGATTTCATTGTTGGCAGCGTACCAGTAAATGAGCATAAATCAGCAAAATTTTGACCACTGTTTCAGTTGCAGTTTCTTTCAGTTTATGCTTTGACATCCTCATCTATTAATTTTGAGATTCTATATCACATTCTCTGGTTCCTTAATGACAAATAATTAATTTGGTGCCACGGTAGTGTAATGGTTTCTGTGATCCTATTACAGCTTGGGGTGTCGGAGTTCAGTCCTGGTGTCGTCTGTCAGGAGTTTGTGCGTCCTCCCTGTAGAATGTATGGGTTTTCTGTAGATGCTCCAGCTTTCTCAGGGTGCTCCGGTTTCCTCCTACAGTCCAAAAACGTACAAGTTAATAGGTTAATTGCTCATGATTACACTGGGGTTAAATCAGCGGTTGCTGGGCAGCGCAGCTGGAAGGACCTAATCCGATTTATATTTCTAAACAAATAAAATAGTCCCTTTGTCTTGACTATTTGTAATAGGACTGTTTTCTATATTTATTAAAAATGGTTTAAAATTATATAAAAATTATTTAAAGTATCAGGATATTAATTGAAGTAAATTCATTCCTAAGATGATTAAAGCACTCAAATTCTCTGGAGTGTAGGAGAACGAAGGGGAGATTTGATAGAGGTACAGTGCTGTGCATATGTAAAAAGAAATCTGTAAAGCCAAGATGCTTTAAAAAATAATGATTTGAAAAGATTCTAAATATCAAAAAAAATTACTGTAAAGAGTAGTTAACAGTTGGGAAAAAAACAATTCAAATCAATATTTGGTGTGACCACCCTTTTCCTTTAAAACTGCATCAATTTTCTTTGGTACACTGTCATGCAGATTTATACAAAAATTGCCTGGTAGGTTGTTTCAAGCCTCTTGGAGATTTTGCCATAGTTCTTCTGCAGACTTTAGCTGTTTCACTTGCTTCCATCTCTCCAGGTCATCCCAGATAGCCTTGATGATGTTGAGATCAAGGCTCTTTGGAGACCATACCATCTATTGTAGAACTCCTTGTTGTTCTTTTTGCTGATGATAGATCTTTATGATCTTAGAACCATAGAACCATAGGAACTACAGCACAGAAACAGGCCTTTTGGCCCTTCTTGGCTGTGCCGAACCATTTTCTGCCTAGTCCCACTAACCTGCACACGGACCATATCCCTCCATACACCTCCCATCCATGTATCTGTCCAATTTATTCTTAAATGTTAAAAAAGAACCTGCATTTACCACCTCGTCTGGCAGCTCATTCCATACTCCCACCACTTTCTGTGTGAAGAAGCCCCCCCTAATGTTCCCTTTAAACTTTCCCCCCCTCACCCTTAACCCATGTCCTCTGGTTTTTTTCTCCCCTTGCCTCAGTGGAAAAAGCCTGCTTGCATTCACTCTATCTATACCCATCATAATTTTATATACCTCTATCAAATCTCCCCTCATTCTTCTACGCTCCAGGGAATAAAGTCCTAACCTATTCAACCTTTCTCTGTAACTGAGTTTCTCAAGTCCCGGCAACATCCTTGTAAACCTTCTCTGCACTCTTTCAACCTTATTTATATCCTTCCTGTAATTTGGTGACCAAAACTGAACACAATACTCCAGATTCGGCCTCACCAATGCCTTATACAACCTCATCATAACATTCCAGCTCTTATACTCAATACTTCGATTAAGAAAGGCCAATGTACCAAAAGCTCTCTTTACGACCCTATCTACCTGTGACGCCACTTTTAGGGAATTTTGTATCTGTATTCCCAGATCCCTCTGTTCCACTGCACTCCTCAGTGCCTTACCATTAACCCTGTATGTTCTACGTTGGTTTGTCCTTCCTACGTGCAATACCTCACACTTGTCAGTATTAAACTCCATCTACCATTTTTCAGCCCATTTTTCCAGCTGGTCCAAGTCCCTCTGCAGGCTCTGAAAACCTTCCTCACTGTCTACTACACCTCCAATCTTTGTATCATCAGCAAACTTGCTGATCCAATTTAGCACATTATCATCCAGATCATTGATATAGATGACAAATAACAATGGACCCAGCACTGATCCCTGTAGCACACCACTAGTCACAGGCCTCCACTCAGAGAAGCAATTCTCTCCCACCACTCTCTGGCTTCTTCCATCGAGCCAATGTCTAATCCAATTTACCACCTCTCCATGTATACCTAGCGACTGAATTTTCCTAACTAACCTCCCATGCGGGACCTTGTCAAAGGCCTTACTGAAGTCCATGTAGACAATATCCACTGCCTTCCCTTCATCCACTTTCCTGGTAACCTCCTCAAAAAACTCCAACAGATTGGTCAAACATGACCTACCACACACAAAGCCATGTTGACTCTCCCTAATAAGCCCCTGTCTATCCAAATGCTTGTAGATTCTGTCTCTTAGTACTCGCTCCAATAACTTACCTACTACTGACGTTAAACTCACCGGCCTATAATTTCCTGGATTACTTTTCGATCCTTTTTTAAACAACGGAACAACATGAGCCACTCTCCAATCCTCCGGCACTTCACCCGTAGACAGCGACATTTTAAATATTTCTGCCAGGGCCCCCGCAATTTCAACACTAGTCTCCTTCAAGGTCCGAGGGAACACTCTGTCAGGTTCCGGGGATTTATCCACTTTAATTTTCCTCAAGACAGCAAGCACCTCCTCCTTTTCAATCTGTACAGTTTCCATGGTCATACTACTTGATTCCCTCAATTCCATAGATTTCATGCCAGCTTCCTTAGTAAATACAGACGCAAAAAACCTATTTAAGATCTCCCCCATTTCCTTTGGTTCCGCACAAAGCCGACCACTCTGATCTTCAAGAGGACCAATTTTATCCCTTACAATCATTTTGCTCTTAATATACTTATAAAAGCTCTTTGGATTATCCTTCACTTTGACTGCCAAGGCAACCTCATGTCTTCTTTTAGCCCTCCTGATTTCTTTCTTAAGTATTTTCTTGCACTTCTTATACTCCTCAAGCACCTGATTTATCCCCTGTTTCCTATACATTTCATACAACTCCTTCTTCTTCTTCTTTATCAGAGTTGCAATATCCCTTGAGAACCAAGGTTCCTTATTCCTATTCAATTTGCCTTTAATCCTGACAGGAACATACAAACTCTGCACTCTCAAAATTTCCCCTTTGAAGGCTTCCCACCTACCAATCACATCTTTGCCAGAGAACAACCTGTCCCAATCCACACTTTTTAGATCCTTTCTCATTTCTTCAAATTTGGCCTTCTTCCAGTTAAGAACCTCAACCCTAGGACCAGATCTATCCTTGTCCATGATCAAATTGAAACTAATGGTGTTATGATCACTGGAACCAAAGTGCTCCCCTATCTTGGCTGTGTACTTGGGGTCATTGTCCTGCTGCAGGATGAAGCACCTCCTTGATGGTATTGAGTCATAGATGAGAATTGGCTTGTACTTCTCAGCATTAAGGAATCCATTAATTCTGACCGGATCACCAACTTCATTTGCAGATGTGCAGCCCCAAACCTGCAGGGAACCTTCACTGTGGTTCACTGTTCAATGCAGAGATTCATCCATGTAGTGTTCTCCAGCTCTTCTACAGGCAAACTGGCTCCTGTTTGAGCCAAAAATTTTAAACTTTGATTTGTCAGCCCAGAACGCTTGCAGCCATTGTTCAGAATCCCAGTCCATGTATGTTTGTGTGTAGGTGAGTCTCTAGGCATTGTTTCCACTTTGGAGGAATGGCTTTCTGGCAGTAACTCCAGACTATAGAGGGATATACTTGGGTTCTGGTGGTCTCTATTAGTTTAGAGCTCATAGCTTTGGAGAGACCTTGCTGATGCAGGATAACCACATTGTGTAATGTTGCTATGCTCATTCTTGCCATTGTGTAGGAATTGATGATTTGAAAGTTAAATTGTCACATCTGCCACACCCTCACCTTTTAGTTTGGTTGTCCTTCATCCAGTTTGATTCCTGCTCCATCTGTTTTGTTTCAGTTAATCAGTTTAGTTCATTCAACTTATTATGTCATTGATTATTAGCATCCTTTTTGTTATCTTTGTTTAATGTTTTTTTCCAATGGAATGCAAAAAATTCTCAGTAACGCTTAATTTTTTTTGGGAAATTAATGATTGGAAATCTAAAATTTGCTCTTTTCTACTGACACTAATATAGAAAACAAAAAAAAACATCTAAAACAAAACTTATATTAAAAATCTAGGGTGCATAAGACTTTTGGACAGTACTGGATATAAAATTATAAGTGGTATAGATAGGGAAAACACAAGCAGGCTTTTCCCACTGAAGTTGGGTGAGAATACACGTAGAAATGGTCAAGGGTGAAAGGTTCAAGGGAAACATGAGGGGGAACTGCTTCACTCAGAGGGTGGTATGAGCATGGTGTGAGCTGCAGCAGAAGTGGTGAATGCAGGTTCGATTGCAACATACAAAAAAAATTAGATAGGAGGGAAATGGAGGGCTAAGAGTTAATGTTCTTGGGTTCATGACTTTTCATCAGAACAGAGAATTCCTGCTGCTATCTGTAAGGAGTTTGTACATTCTTCCTGTGACCATGTGGCTTTCCTCTGGATGCTATGGTTTCCTCCCACAATCCCAAGACACACCGGTTGGTAAGTTAGTTGGTCTTAGGCTATGGTTAAACCAGAGGTAGCTGGGCGGCATGTCTTGAAGGACTAGGCGGGCCTACTCCAGAACGTTAATCAATCAATCAATCAGATAAGTAAAAATAGATGGGAGCAGGCAGAATAATAGTTCGATATGGACTTATTATATATGTCCAATGGCTTGTAGAAAGAAGCTGTCCTGTAGCCTGTTGGTCCTGGCTTTAATGCTGCGGTACCATTTGCCAGATGGAAGCAGCTGAAACAGTTTATGATTGGGGTGACTGGTGGTCCCAATGATCTTCCAGGCCTTCTTTACGCACCTGCTGCTATAAATGTCCTCAGTGGAGGGTAGTTCACATCCACAGATGTGCTGGGCTGTCCGTACCAGGCGATGATACAGCCAGTAAGGATATTGTCAGTGGTGCCCTGTAGAAGGTCTTGAGGATTTGGAGGCTCATGACGAACTTCTTAAGTCACTGCTGTACTTTTTTTGGCACACACCTAGTGTGTACAGTCCAGGTGAAATCTTCGGTAATGTGTATACCAAGGAGCTTGAAACTACTCCCCGTCTTTACTGCTGTCCCATTGATGTTGATCAGATTTATTATCATGTGAAATTATTTGTTTTGTGGCAGCAGTACTGTGCAAAGGCAAAATGTCTGTACATTACAAGAATAAAGTAGTGCAAATAATAGGAATAACTATGTATTGTTAATGGACTTACAGACTGTTCAAAAATCTAATGGCGGAGGGGAAGGAGCTCTTCTTAAACCTTTGAATGTGCGTCTTCAGGCTCCTGCACCTCCTTTGTAATGGTAGTAATGAGAAGAGGGCATGTTACAAATGATGCAGGTCATTAGTAATAGATGCCGCCTCCTTAAACCACTACCTCTTGAAGGTGTCCTCATTGGTGGGAAGTGTTGGCCCATGATGGAGCTGGTTGAGTCCGTAACCATAAGACCCTCTGCAGTCTTTTGTGTTCCTGTGCGTTTGAGGCTCCGTACCCAGCTGTGATGCAGCCAGTTAGAATGCTCTCCATCGTACTTCTAGTGGAATTTGTAAGAGCCTTGGTGATATAGTAAACCTCCTCAAACACCCATGGAACTAGTGCTTCTGGCGTGCTACCTTTGTGATTGCATCACAAACATAGCTTTAGCTGTCTTTGGCCCGGGACATGTTCCAACATATTTTAATTACCTTCTGTAGTTTTACTATTTGCATATGTATGAAAGAATGGCAGGTTGATGGGAAACAAAATTTCAGTTTCAATGTTGTAAGATAGCAAATGTATTTTTATTTAAAAAATAAAAGAGTAGAGGTCACTTTTGCCTTTGGAAGAGTGAATTGTAGGACACAGAAAATAATTCAGTAAGACATAAAATCTTATTTATTGAAGATATGGAACATAAAAGCCAAAAGGAAATGATTCCCTGCAATAACTGGACAAGAGCACATTTTAAGTGCTGTACAGTATTAGGTTTTGAGGTGCTGAGTTGCTGGTGTATGAGAAAGGCTCTGTTATAAGTATCAGATACGGGGCTGAAAATTGGAAGTTGGAACAACGAGGTATTTCTTTTAAATAGAAGTGTTTATGAATCTATTTTGTTGATAACTTAACAAATTTCAAGTGTGTACAGTTCTCGTCACCACATCACAGGATATATTATTGGTCTGAGAGGGTGCAGAGGGATTTACAGAAACGTTACTAGGACTGAGAAAATTGAGCTCAGGAAATCTTAGAGAGGTTAGGGTATTTTCATTGTAATATAGGAAACTGAGAAAGATGTTCCTATTTTGACTCCTCTGGATTAGATCTAGAATCTAGCTAATTGGTATTAACCCATAATCATAAAATTTACCGCATAGGAAGAACCTACTGGGTCCCACAGTCCATCGTGAACAAACAACCTAATAAGGAGCCATCTACACTCACCTCATTTTCCTGCTGCGTTACCAGGAATAGAGTTCCTTTTGTCCTCACCTACCACTCCATGTGACTCTGTATCCAATATATCATTGTCTGCAACTTCCACCTTCTTCAATGGGGCTCTACCACCAAACACAACTTTACTCCACCCCGCCACCAACCCCCCCTGCCTGCCTATCACTCCCTCTGTGATTCCCTTGTCCACTTGTCCCTCCCCACTAATCTCTACCTGGCTCATAAAGCATCCCTGCAAGTGAGAGAAATGCAACACCTGTCCATTCATCTACTCCTTCACCTCCATTCAGGGCCCCAAATGGTCCTTCCAGGTAAGGCAACACTTCACCCGCAAGTCTGTTGGGGGCATCTATTGTATCCGATGCCCCCGATGTGGCCTGCTCGACAATGGTGAGATGCAACGTAAATTGGGTCAGAAATCCCTTCCCTCCCTCTGGTGTTCCTCCACCTTTTTTCAATGCCCTTTTGTCCTCTTCTATCAGATTCTCCCTTTTATAGCCCTGTATCTCTTTCACCAATTAACTTCCCAGCTCTTTACTTCACCCCTCCCCCCCTCCTGTCACCTTGTGCTTCTTCCTCTCCTCCCCTCCCCCAACTTTCTTACTCTAACTCCTCATCTTTTTTTCCAGTCCTGATGAAGGGTCTCAGCATGAAGCGTCGAATATAATCTTTTCCATAGATGCTGCTTGGGCTGTTGAGTTCCTCTGGCATTTTGTGTGTGTTGTTAGAATTCCCAGCATCTGCAAATTTTCTCTGGTTTGTGATTAGTTCTTCATTAGTACTTATTTAACTGCGATACTTATTTAGTAATAGAGTGTGGAATAGACCCTTACAGTCCTTTGAGCCACACTGCCCCAACAACTCCTGACAAATGCAATTAATCTTAACCTAATCACTTGACAATTTACAATGATCAATTAACCTACCTGGTACTTCTTTGGACTGGGGGAGAAAACCAGAGCACTCAGGGAAAACATCTGCATTCCATGGGGAGGATATACAGGCGTCTTATAGAATGATGTTGGAATTGAACTCTGAACTTGTGAATGCCTCGAGCTGTAATAGTGTCACGCTAACTACTGTGCTACTTGTCCGTTAGAATGAGAAAATACACAATTTTATCATTTCCCGCTGAATTGCAACACTTACAAGCATTCAATAGCCCTAATTTCGATTAGGAGTAGTGCACAGACACAGTAGTTCGTCATTGTGCAAGGCTGCTGAGAAGATCTGAAAATCAAGGAGTTTCTTTCAGTGGGAGATTCAATTGGGAGAAGTGCACAGACATAGTAGCTCGTCATCGAGCAAGGCTGCTGAGAAGGTTCCAGGATAAAAGGGAGACACTGTCTAGTGCAGCAGTCGTTGAAGGAGCATGAGTCAGAGTAGTAGAGCTTTGGCTCATCAGGGCTTCAGTCAGATGTGGGATATCTGGGAGACTTCTAGCTTCCCTGATGGCCATATCTGCGCTAGGTGCATCGAGTTGCAACTCCTTAGAGACTGATTTAGGGAACTGGAGCTGCAGTTTGATGACCTTTGGCTTGTTAGGGAAAGTGAAGAAGTGATCGATAGGAGCTACAGGCAGGTATTCACACCGGGGCCACAGGTGACAGATAAGTGGGTGACTGTCAGAAGAAGGGAGGGCGAGCATCAGGTCATGGAGAGCACCCTTGTGGTCATCCCCCTTAACAATAAGTACTCCATTTTGAGTACTGTTGGGTGGGGCGACCTACCTGGGGGAAGCAACAGTGGCCGTGCCTCTGGCACTGAGTCTGGCCCTGTGGCTCAGAAAGGTAGGGAATGGAAGAGGATGGCAGCACTAATAGGGGACTCTGTAGCTAGGGGGAACCGATAGATGATTCTGTAAGCACGAAAAGGAAACACAGATGGTAGTTTGCCTCCCAGGTGCAGGGGTCTGGGATGTTACTGAACATGTCCACAGTATCCTGAAATGGGAAAGTGAGCAGCTACAGGTTGTGGTATATAATGGTCCCAATGACATGGGGAGAAAAAAGGAGGAGGTCCTGAAAAACAGTATACAGGGAGTTAGGAAGGAAGCTGAGAAGCAGAACCTCAAGGGTAGTAATCTCAGCACTGCTGCCTGTGCCACACGACAATAAGTACAAGAATAGAATGAGGTGGTGGATAAATATGTGTCTGAAGGATTGGAGCAGTGGGCAAGAATTCATATTCCTGGATCACTGGAACCTCTCCTGAGGCAAGTGTAACTGTACAAAAAGGATGGGTTGCACTTGAATCCAAGGGGGATCAATATTCTGGCAGGGAGGTTTGCTAATGCTATTGGGGAGGGTTCAAACTCGATTTGCAGGGGATTGAGAACTGAAGTGAAGAAGTAGAGGATGGAGTGGTTGGCACACAAGTAGAGACAGCTTGCAAGGAGTTTGTGAAGAAGGATAGACAGATAATAGAGCAAAGATGGACTCAGCCTGATGGTTTGAGATGTGTCTATTTTAATGCAAGGACTATCATAAACAAGGCAAATGAACTTAGGGCGTGGATCAGTACGTGGAACTGTGACATTGTGGCCATTACAGAGACTTTGATATCTCAGGGGCAAGGAATGGCTGCTGAGTGTGCCAGGCTTTAGATTTTTCAAAAAGGACATGGAGGGAGGCAAAAGAGGTGGGGGCATGGCATTACTAATCAGGGATAGTGTCATGGCTGCAGAGAAGGAGGAAGTCATGGAGGGATTATCTACTGAGTCAGTGTGGGTGGAAGTCAGAAACAGGAAATGGGCAATAACTCTATTGGGTGTTTTTTATAGACTCCCCAATAGTAACAAGGACATTGAGGAGCAGATAGGGAGGCAGATTCTGGAGCTGTGTAATAATAGGGTTGTTGTGATAGGAGATTTTAACTTTCCTAGTATCGATAGGCATCTCCTTAAATAGGGTGGAGTTTGTTAGCTGTGTTCAGGAAGGTTTCCTGATGCAATATGTAAATAAGCCAACTTGAGGAGAGGTTGTACTTGATCTGGTATTGATAAAATGAACCTGGTCAAGTGTCAGATCTCTTGGTGGGAGAGCACTTTGGAGGTAGTGATCACAACTCTGTCTCCTTTACCATAGCACTGGAGAGGGGCAGACAATTTGGGAAAGTGTTCAATTGGGGTAGGAGGAAATATGATGCTATTCGGCAGGAACTTGGGAGCATAAATTGGGAGGAGATGTTCTCAGGGAAATGCATGGCATTCTGCATAGGTATGTTCCATTGAGGCAGGGAAAGAATGGTAGGGTAAAAGAATGATGGTGTACAAAGAATATGGAAAATCCAGTTAAGAGGAAAAGAAACCCTTACAAAATGTTCTAGAAACTCAGTACTGATAGAGTTCTTGAAAATTACAAGGTTGCCTGGAATGAGTTTAAGAATGAAATTAGGAGAGCTAGAAGGGGCCATAAGAAGGCCTTGGGGAGCAGGATTAAGGAAAACCCCAAGACACTCTACAAGTATGTGAAGAGCAAGAAGATGAGCCGTGTGAGAATAGGACCAATCAGGTGTGATAGTGGAAACACTTGAATGGAATTGGAGGAAATAGCGGAGGTACTTAATGAATAGTTTGCTTCAGTATTCACCAGGGAAAAGGACCTTGGCAATTGTGGGGATGACTTACAGTGGACTGAAATGCTTGAGCATATAGACATTAAGAAAAAGGATGTGCTGGAGCTTTTGTAAAGCTTTATGTTAGATAAGCTGCTGGGACCAAACAAGATACACTCCAGACTACTGTGGTAAGTGAGGGAGGAAATTGCTGAGCCTCTGGCAATGATCTTTGCATCGTCAATAGGGATGAGAGAGGTACTGGAGGTTTGGATGGTTGCACATGTTATTCCCTTGTTCAAGGAAGCGAGTAGAGATAACCCAGGAAATTATAGACCAGTGAGTCTTACTTCAGTGGTGGGCAAGTTGTTGGAGCAGATCCTGAGCATTTGGAAAGACATAACCTGGTTAGGGATAGTCAACATGGCTTTCTCAAGGGCAGGTCGAGCCTTACAAGCCTGATTAAATTCCCTGAGGATGTAACAAAACACATTGATGAAGGTAGAGCAGTGAATGTAGTGTATATGGATTTCAAAATGCATTTGCTGAAAAATCTCCATTTCTTTAACCTGCAATGCCCTGTAGACAAGTGTTATTTTTGCAGTTTTTCAAGTAATAGAGTGTGGATTGTGAATCATGTTTGTTATCTTGGCTTTCAAATTTTTGAAATTATCTGAAGAAAATATGCATTATTCTGCATAAGATATATTTGGAGTCATCTTCGTTAAAGATTTTAATTTCTTTTTCTGCTCTACTTAATTTCTATGTGTTTCTCCTAGCTGTCAGAGAATTGTGGAGAGTTGCTTTTAGGATAATTGAGTGAAATATTTGTGTGAAACAGCCTTGTGTCTTTGTCCGTTCTGTCATGGAAATGCTTGACTTTATCCAGTATCACACTTAGAATATAGCTGCTATTGTTCTTATTTTATACAGTCACTGGCATGAAACTGTACCTGATAGTTATCTAATGTATTGTTTAAAATATAATTTAAGTTCAAAGATTCTTCAGTTATTGAGTGCCCAAACTGTCTCTGTTGGAAATGCACTGACACAGTATACAGGAAAAGGTTTAAAGGTTGGATTTGCGACCTTATGCACCACTGGTAGTTCAATATCATGTCTCACAGTACCACAATTTGCACAAAATTTGTAATGTCATGGGCACTTATTTTGTTCAGCAACCTTATATGCAGCAGCTTGTAAAATGCCTTCTGAAAATCAAAGTAAGCAACATCCACTGACTCTCCTTTGTCTATTTGCTTGTTATTTCCCCAAAGAATTCCAACAGATTTGTCAGGAAAGTTTTCCCCTTCAGAAAACCATGCTGACTTTGGCCTTTTTTATCATGTGCCTCGAAACCTCATCCTTTATAATGGATTCCAACATCTTCCCAACCACTGAAGTCAGGCTAACTGGCAATAATGTCCTTTCTTATGCTTTCCTTTATTCTGCTGCCCTCCCTTCTTGAAGGGACATTTGTGATTTTCCAGTCCGCTGGAACTATTCCAGATCATTCCTTGACAATCTCTTCATCTACCTCTTTCAGAACCCTAGAGTATACTTTACCTGGTCCAGGTGAATTATCTACCTTCAGATCTTTCAATTTCCCAAGGACCTTCTGCTTTGTAATAGCAACAACGTTCACTTCTGCGCCATGACACTCTTGAATTTCTGGCATATTGCTAGTGTCTTCCACAGTGAAGACTGATGCAAAATACTTACTAAGTTTCTCTGCCATCTCTTTGTCCCCTCTCCAGTGGCATTTTCCAGTGGATGATATGCATTCTTGCTCTCTTTTACTCTTTCTATATTATTAAAAAACTTTTGGTATCTTGTTTTGTATTATTAGCTAGCTTCTATTGATATTTTATCTTTTTCCCCTTATGGCTTTTTAATTGCTTTCTGTTGGTTTTTAACAGCTTTCCAATCCTCTACCTTCCCACTAATATTCACTATAATATATGCTCTCTATTTTGCTTTTCACTGACTCTTGAGACTTCGGCGAAAACATGTCCCACTAAGAAAAGTGCTAATTCCGTTGAAAATGAGTAACATTTTTTTATTTAAAATAATCAGGGTTGATCATCTGAGGGTCTTTCGCATAAAATGCAACATTTTTTCATCTGTTTGTTTTTAATGTTATAAATTATATGATTATATGATAGCCCAGTACCCGCAAAATCAGTTGTCCTCAGACAAGAGATTATCATTTCAATTTGATAAAAAAAGTGTGATAAAATCATTTCAAATGTATAATATATATGCCAGATAAAAGAGTAGAGTGAAAAACCTCTTTAAAACTAAAAGCAGTAAATTTTCAACAATATTTACTCTTACTTTGTGCTTGCTCAAAATGTGTCCCAAGTTTTTGTCAACACCATCAGATATGTATAAAAAAGCAATAAAATCAGGCAACTACATGTTCAACTATATTCCTGAGGACCCCCTTTTCACCCTCCATATCTGCTAAATGCAACAAGGTCAAACAAGCTCCTGTAAGTTTGCTATTTTTTCAATAATTTTTACATATTTATTGATGTTGCTACTGTCACAACCATGACCTGTCAACACTATCTCTTTTGTATAGAAAGGATTATTTTAAATTATGACATAAATTTATGCATTTCAAGTAGAGGCCAGAGGCGGCTAGCAACAGAGGGAAAAGAAGATGGTTCCTGTATACAACTCATGCATGTCATGTAAAAAAAGTGTGTTTTCGTCACCACCATCAGACATCAACACCGTCAGGTTTTCTGTCTGATGGTGTTGACAAAAACATCCAAATCATCCTTAGTGGTGGCTTGAATATAATTTATGATCACAATAAATAGTAATATGACTTGTAATGTTTCATTAACCTCTTTATTTATAATATACATAATTTCCCCTTTATTTCTTCCACACACAGGCCTACAATATTTCCTTACTATATGTATCCCCAATGACTAAAACCATAAATGAATTTAGTTGCACCATTTCATAATCATTTTATAAAATTTCACCAAATGAAACGTAATTAAGGATTGGAGAGTTATGGGCTGAGTGCAGGTCGGTGGGACTATGTGAGAGTAAGTGTTTGGCACGGACTAGAAGGGCAGAGATGGCCTGTTTCCGTGTGTAATTGTTATATGGTTAGTTAAATTCATGGTAATTTTGCACAATTTCATAGTAATTCCATTAAATTCTGACCTTCCTTTTATGTATTTTAGGAAGTTATGGCTAGGCAGCAGCTATCAGTGGAGGAGCGAAGGAGAAGAAGCGGGGAATACCAAAGAAAGTGGAGAGAGAAAATATACAGTGAGCCAGAGTTAAAGGAGGAATACTTGAGAAAGGAAAAGCAAAGATGGAAGAAGAGAGTAGAGGATGGGAAGATAAAAACTATCATCAATTTGAATGAAAGGGAAAGGAGGAGTAAGAGAAAGGCGTGGAAAGGTAGACAGCAAGAGTCAAGAGAGCGTAAGAGAAAGAGCCCAGAACGCCCATAAACCCCCCCCCAGATAGTTCATTGGATCAGACTATACAGGAGCCAGCTCGCAGTAGGCAGTCTATAGCAAGGGAAAGGGAAAGAAAACAAGAACAAGATACTTGAGAGAGATGAAAGCTTTGAAAAATAAACTTCAAGAAATAATAAATGATAGGAACAAACTGAAAAAGCGTTGGCGACGAGAGCAAACTAGAAATAAAAAAACACAAGAATCACCGAGAGAAAAACAGAGCAGGTGCTACAGGGAAGCAAAATCTTCCATGAGATGGTTGGGAGAAGCCTTTGCAGTACTCAGCTGTATCATATTGCTGACGGTGGCACGCAGACATATGATGCACTCCTTTCTCAACCACTAAAACCTGTACCAGCAATGAGGAAAGTCCATTAGGTCATACCTTACGGAAACAGCATCCATTGCAGATCATTGTCATGTTTCTGCAGTGAGCCACAGATGTGCCAGTGTTTCAGCCCAACAACATTTCAGTTGACTGAAAATACACATGCCAGGGCACAGGCTGAGGAGAATGATGGCCCTGCCACAATGGGAAAGAACAGAGGGCCTTTGGCAATGCTGATGGAGGAAATGGAGCAGGAACCCCAGAGTGATCCTGACAGGACTATGACAGCTGGTGTCATTAATTGTGGAGATTGGCTTGCAGTCATTAATGACCAAAATTGGTGGTTAGCAAAGGTTGTCACTGTGGATGCTCATCATCAAGATGTTCAATTGGAGTTTTTCCACCCTCATGGGCCCAACAAGCACTTCCATCCAAAGCCAGGTGGAAAGGATATCTGCTTCATACCAGTTGAAGATATTCTGGTCAAACTGATGGAGCCATCATCACCGGCTCGTGCAAGCATGATGAAGGAAATCTATCACCTGTCTGCTGAAGTCATGGACTTCATAGAGGAGGAGCATATTAATTGTCTACTTCCTGATAGAGCTGACTGAACGTTTTCGAAGATTTTCAAGTCCAGAAATGGATGGAATTTTTTTTAGTTCCTGGGGTGTTTTCTGATGTTTATGCTTAAACATTGCAGTTGTACTGTAGTTTTTATCTTGCTATTTACTGTTGTTGTTAATATTTACAGAAGGATAAAATGTACATGACAAAATTGTTATTTGTTGTACCAAATTGTTAAGTAAAGTTGTTAAGCAAGGAAGCATTGACTTGAGTGGTGAAAAGGTTGGAATTGTTTGTTGTAATTAGGCCACTGCCACCACCGTCAGATGGAACTTCCTTTGTTTTAAATTAATATGCTTACCATCTGTTCCTCTGAGACAGTTGATTTATTAAAGTAATTGTCTCTTTAAAATTAAGTATGTTTTTTTTTATGTCCAAAATTGTTATTTTGTATATTTAATGCTAATGATAAAAGTTGCATGATGTAGGAGTTTTTAAAGGAGTAGAAGTGAAATAGTATAAAAAATGAACAAAAGCGAATATTCAATATTTAACAGCATAGAGGTTTCCCTCGCCATCCAAAGGTAGAGCGTTCCTATGAAACGGTTCATAAGCCGAAATGTCGTAAAGCAAAGAAGCAATTACCATTTATTTATATGGGAAAATTTTGTGAGTGTTCACAGACCCAAAAATAGCCTACCAAATTGTGCCAAATAACACATAAGACCTAAAATACCAATAACATATAGTAAAAGCAGGAATGATATGATAAATACACAGCCTATATAAAGTAGAAATACTTTTCCACAATCATTACTGAACTGTTCTCCATAGCGAAAATCTCACACAAGCGCTCTCGGCAGAAACACTCTCTCCAGTAACCTTTAAGCTGTGAAGCTGCCAAATCATACGAAATAGCACGTAAAAATACACAGCCTATATAAAATAGAAATAATGTATGTACTGTGTAGTATCACTTACCGGAATCGGGAAGACAGCGCCGAGCACACTGATGATGGTGTGTTAGACTGAGTCAGTGTAGGTTGGGATGGTGCAGTGGCCCCCATCCTCTAGGCAATACATTGCCGTGAAACATGCAGGAATGCTGCGGTAGCCAGGAGGCACACAGCACATCTTTTAAGAAAAAAGCCGAAGCAAACATGCTAATTAATTAGGTGCCGCCCGGCACGTAATTGTCGGCCCAGATCAGTGCCGATTTCCGATTGCGTCGTCTCTGATTTGGGCTGACAATTACGTGTTGGTGGCACCTAATTAATTAGCATGTTTATTTCGGCTTTTTTCTTAAAGATGTGCTCTGTGCCTCCCAACTACTGTTGCATTCTCCGCGAATCGGTATCTGTCCGTGCCTGGGGGTTGGGGTGGTGGGACACTGTGGTGTCATTTTGTCATCGTCTGTTTCCATTAGAGCAGGCAGCTCATCTTCTTCTATCTCTGCCTGCCTCGATATCGAAGATCGAGGTTCGTCGTCTGCTGTGGCTGATGTGGAAGGCTCACTTGACTGCTGAGCCTCGCACATTTTTCTATCACACAGTTCTTTGTAAGGACTCAAACCATCCTGCAAATATCCCCTAAACCAACGTACCCTTTCAAAATTAAAGTCGTACTTTATCATTACTCATTCGGTTTGGATTGTTATCTTTTTTTCTTCCAATTGCATCAGCTCTTCTTCTGTCAGTTCTTGGTCATAGGATGCCAAAACCTCTTCAATATCATCTTCGTCAGCTTCCACAAGCCAAACTCACGTTGTCCTTACTTAGTTCACTACGATTAAAATGCTTAGTTATGTCTAGTTTTACGCTGTGTAGCACCCTTACGAGCTCATTCAGGCTTTTCCAATACCTTAGAACTTATCTTACAAACGACTGCTCATATGCATGTGTTTAAGCAATGCCAGTGAGAATCTGGGGGAGAGCGGCTGCTCGGGGGATGCGCTGACTTTTATTGCGCGCTGATTTTTTTTCATAACAGTGAAAACACCTTCTGAAAGTCACATGAGCCTTTTCCAACTCAAACAGTGAAAACCAAAATGTACCTTCTCGGGTAATGTAGCATATAGCCCCATTCTGCCATTTTGGTTTTCACTGTTTGAGTTGGAAAAGGCTCATGTCACTCATTTTTCCTTGGTTTTTGTAGAAAACTGCTTAGTTTCCCAAATGCTCATGCACACTATCCTGTAAGAATCTGTAATTTACACCTGTTATAACTCCACATATGTGGGCACTGGTGATTTGATCTGCATGCATATTCTCTAACCTTTGAGAAGGACCGATTGCATGGTTTTACTTGCTGTTATTAGCTACCTCATGTTTTTCTTTAATTCAACTGAAAGTGATTCATCAAAAGGACATTGATCAAATTTATTAAGAGCCATCCTGTGGGTGGAAATTTCCTGCTGAAGTTTAAGTTTTCTTTGGCTTTTATGCTTAATTGTTGTACCAGCAGAGATGTGCAGTTTGAAAGAACTTTTTGAGTGCTAAATCCTGGAGCAGAAAGATGATTTTCTTTGGCCCACAAAGCAAGATGAAATTATTATGTGACTGAGATTGGTGTGTTAATAATCTAAAAATATGTTGGAATTGATTTGGAATTAATCCAAGAATTCTTTGAATATATGAGATACAATAAAAATAATTGAAGGCAGTTTAGTTATATGATTTCACCTGTGTCATAGATAATACTTCCTTTCATCTGTTTAATGATTTGCAATTGACAACATTCCAATGTCCCAATAGTCACATTTTTCTTTCACTCTGTGGAGAAACGTGTGTGATGTTCTTCATCTTTGGAAATCTATGTTATTGCTGTTTACACATCACAGTAATATGGGTTGATTTTGTTTTTGGAAAATTGCCATTTTAGACTAATTGCTCTTGTTCTGCTGGATCAGATTTTTTTTACATTATTTAGGTGCTAATTTCTGAGCATTGGACAATGTACTCATAGCTTCTGACAACTCCTTTATAAATATACCCAATTAGTGTAACACATTTAACGTACTGTACATGTGACCAACAGACAGCAGTCCTGTCCTTTATAAATTTGGTTAGTGTAGGATTTGTTAATAGTGGTTGAATTTGAATTAATTAGTTGAAACTAATTAAAATTATCCACATTTAGATGATCAGAATATAGTAAATACTTATTTGTTTTATTTATTTTTAATATAAATTTAAGTAAAATTACTTAACTTAAAAGCTGGAAAATGCATTTGCTATATGATAAATCTTTGTCTTTGCTCAATTATGTGAAGTCACAAAGCTTATTTCATAATTTTTAAAAATATTGCATGTTATTTTTAAAAGTTAATGTTTAATGTCGTGCAGTTCTTTTTTTGCAAACTGATTGTGGATACACTTGGGATATGTGGTAGTTTTTTTTTGGCGCCTTAGAAAATACATTTTGGATAGTGTGGTATGACCTCTAATGGTTTGATTTAACCATGAGCAAAGACTTTTTATTTATGGAATATGAGCATCCATATTGTTATTTATTTGTCAAAAGGTGGTGGGTTTGAAGTGCTGCAGTCATTCCATCCACTCATGATGATTTTTCAGGATGGGATGGGATGTGCTTGTAGTGGTATTGCTTCCCACATGCTTAGAAATGAGCAAGGAGAAATAAGTCATAAATCAAAAAGGACATATAGCTCTTAGGCTCATGAACTTGGTTTCATTATAAAAGGTTTATTTTCCAAGACACAGCTATCTGACTTGTATTTTATGTTTATCTGTTTGATTTTTTTGTGGTTTTTAAATGTATGTTGTAGAGCTGTACAGTTTAGAAACAAGCTCTTTGACTCAAGTTGCCTACCTGAGCTAGTCCCATTCACCTGCATTTGACCTATATCCCCCTAAACTGTTCTTATCCAAGTACCTGTCCAAAAGTCTTTTAAATCTTGTAATTATACTCTTGCCTCCACCACTTCCTCTGGCTCGTTCCACTTATCCATCACCTTCTTTGTGAAAAATGGAGCAAATAATATATAATGTGTTATGATAAATAAAAGAAATTTGGAAGTCACTATGAGTGTAAGTCTTTGTTGAGGGGGATGGGTATTGTCAGACTTTGATCTATAATCACCAACGTTCAAACTGCCTCAGAAACATTTCACAATAGGGTTGTTTTCTGAAGTTGTACACAAGAATTAAATGCGGAGGCTTTTACTGTAATTTAGTAGAAAAAAATAGTGCAAGTGTAAAGTTTTATTGAAAGCTACCCATCTCTCCATCCAACCACCCTTCGAACTGTGTCACCCAGCAAACCACTGATTTAACCCTGGCCTAGTCTCAGGACAATTTACAATGACCAATTAACATAATTAATCATTATGTCTTTGGACTGTGGGAGGAAATCAAAGCATTTGGAGGAAACTTACATGCAGACACAAAGGAACATAGAAACTTGCTTCTAGAGGACGCAGAAATTGAACTCCAATGCCATGATCTGTAATAGTGTCATGTTAATTGCTACACTACTTTGGGGCCCATATTGTTTGAGTGTTTTCCCGAGTTGTGGTCAGAAGCTTTATCAAGAGTTTTACGAGTTTATTCTGTACCCTCTTCAAAGTTCAACGTAAATTTACTATCAAAATACATAGACAAGTGGTGATTGATAAGTTTGTGGCCTAAGGTAGAAGGAGTCAGTTTTAGAAAACCTAGCACATTTATTTTTCAACATAGTCCCCTCTTACATTTACACACTTAGTCCAGCGGCCGTGGAGCATACGGATCCCTTCTTTGTAGAAGATGGCGCCTTGGACCTCCAGAAAGTGGTCCACCGCAGGGGTGATTGATAAGTTTGTGGCCTAAGGTAGAAGGAGATGAGTTATTAACTTCAAACTTTCTGTATAATCACTCAGAGTTGAACTGCACGTGCGTGTAATGAGAGCTGTTTAACTCATCTCCTTCTACCGCAGGCCATGAACTTATCAATCACCCCTGCTGTGGACCACTTTCTGGAGGTCTAAGATGCCAACTTCTGCAAAGAAGGGATCCGTATGCTCCACGACTGCTGGACTAAGTGTGTAAACGTAGGAGGGGACTATGCTGAAAAATAAATGTACTAGGTTTTCTAAAATTTGTCTACTTCTACCCTAGGCTACGAACTTATCAATCACCCTTCATGTCACCATATGTAATCCTGAACTTATTTTCTTGCTGGCATACTCAATAAATCCAATGATCATAATAGAATCATTGAAAGACCACAGCAACAGAGCTGACAACCAGTGCGCAAAATACAACTGTGTATTGCCAGAAGAAAAAAAAGAAATAACAATAATAAATAAATAAGCTATAAATATTGAGAACATGAGACAAAGTCTCCTTGAAAGTGAATCCATAGGTTGTGGGAACAGTTCAGTAATGGAGCAAGTGAAGTTAATCCCTTCTGGTGTAGGTCGCCCTTAGAAAGTTGCTGTGGTTCACCGTCGTCATCTTGCATCTTGAAGTAATCACAACCAGATCTAAAAAGTAATGTGAATTTAACCAGATTATGTGTGGCCAAATATTTTGGGTTTTACTTAATCTACTAACTTTATATTCCATGAAAAATTCCAGTACTGTGAAACTCTTTGTAAGGGCTAATCTACTCTGAAAATTTATCGATTCCTTAAATAGATTGGAGACCTGAAAAATTATGGTTTCAACTCTGCACAACAGCGTAGCAATCTGCCGGCTGATGGATTTTCTGGATATTAGATATTCATCCTATTAATTCACAAATACAACTTATTACTTTGTTTAGATGTTACGCAGCAATCTTTAATACATTTTCTTGTGAACTAGGCGGTTTAAAAAGAGAGTGTGAAATCGGGATTTGGAGAGTTTGAAAGCAGCACAGGAAACAGGGCCTCAGTGAGTTTAAAAAGAGCAGGAAATTGAGCCTTTATAACTTTAAAGGGAGTGTAGGAACTAGGCGGAGAGACTGTGTTGGATGGTTACCATCTGGAGTTTATTTTTTACTTACTCAATTTTGGTGAGCTGGGCATTGAAAACAGTCCAAAATTTATTACCCTTGAGATAGTGGTGGTGAGTTATTGTCTTGAAGTGCTGCAGTCCTTCTGACAAAGGCGCTTCTACCGAGCTTTTGAAGAGTGAATTCCAGGATTTGGACAAAGTGAAGATGAGAAAACAATTGTGTATTTCGACGTCAGGATGATTTTCAGTTTGGAGGGAGACTTGCAGGTGTTGTTTTCACATGCCTGCCGCTCTTGTCGTCTTTTGCTAGCAATGACCTGGAATCATCATTGACTACAGACAGCCCACGTCTCCCGGAACTTCTGGGAGTCTCCGGCATATTAATAGTGGCTCCCTGATGCCCGCAAATTATTTACAATATCACGGAAATCAATTTTTTTGAGAGCGAGCGAGAGAGAGAAAAGCAAGACCGCGCGAGAGAGAAAGCAAGCGAGAGCACGCGAGCGACCATGAGAGAGAGAGAGAGAGAGAGAGAGAGAAAGAGAGAGAGCACGTGCGCGCGCGCACTCCATGGCGGAGTGTTCCAAAAAAAATATAAAACATACGTCACCCCAGACTACACTAAAGTGTACCCCTGCCTAATAGAGGTCAAAATAATGACAGTGTTGCTCGCTGCACTGTTTGCAACAGTGACTTTTTTATTGCCCATGGTGAGTTAAGACTGTAAAAGACATGTTGAGGTGAGTTTAACAGGTGTCATTTGTTCATTAGCATAGCTAACGTTATTTAAACTAGCTGGCCAGCTGCTAAGGAGCTACTCTACTGCAGACATCCCACCTCTCCCGGAAGTCTCCCGCAAATTGATGGTGCTACCTCCCTGAAATGAGTTCTTGCAGGGTGGAATGTCTGTGACTATCAATTCACTGAGACAATCACAAAATACGATGGCTACAGAACAGCTTAGAGACCAAGTATCCTGCAGTAAAACAATAAGAAACTAATTTACCGTGGGCTAGGGAATATAAGGTAGGGAGGTGCTTTCAGACTACCTTGGCTAAGAACTTTTCTTGCATTATTAGTTGATACACATTTCAGCCTCTGAAAAGGGGAATTAATTTTATTGTTCCTTTCCAGTCCTGATGAAGTGTCTCAGCTCAAAACATTGATTGTTTATTCCTCTCCATAAATGCTACTTGACCTGCTGAGCTCATCCAGCATTTTGAGTGTTTTGTTCTGAGTTTCCAGCATCTGTAGAATCTCTTGTGTTTATGCTATTAATTTTATGGTTCATGGGTGTGGCATCACTCAAACCAATTACTTTGTTCCGTGTGATGTCAAGCTCCACTAAAAGTTCAAAGTTCAAAGGACATTTATTATCAATGTATACTATATACAACCTTGCAGGTAGCCACACAAACAAAGAAACCCAATAGAACCCATTAAAAAAGACTATCAAACACCAAAAATACCCAAAGAACAAAACAAAAAGCAATACTCATCCAGGCAAGTTGAAAGTATGTATCTAACTTGTGCCTTGCAGATGGTGGGAGAGATTTAACGTGCCAGGAGGTGATTCATTCACGGCAGGATACTTGGTCTCTAGCGTGTTCTTGTAGCCGCAGTATTTTGTGATCGACCCAGTGAATATATGGTCAGTTATAACTCCAGGTTGTTGATGCCACTGCCCTTTAATGCCATTGGATCTCAAGGGTCAGTGGTTAGACTTTGTTATTGGAGATGGTCATTGCCTGGTCCATTGAGTCTAATTTGCATTAGGAGTTTATATTTCTGTGTCAAAGCTTAGAAGTTTGGTTGTTTATACTGTATTTGAATATCTTACAAAAGATTAAATCTCATTCTTTAATGTTCTTGTAAAGCTATGAAATCACGTGTCAATTCTCAATTTGTGTTGGTGATTTTGAGGGGATAAAATTAATTTAAATGTTGTGCAGAATTTTTCTTAATTTACATAATTACCCTTTGATTTCTCTAACCAAACCAAAACATTTATTCAGTCATACTTAAAGTTGAAGTTCATAATTTTCTACCATCCATTCATTGGAAACTACTGGTGTAAATATGTTTAAGTTGCTGTATCCCTTTGTAAAATATTTACAAGTGCTTTGAATGCCTACTGTTAATTAAGCATTTGACTTTATAATACTATTTCTTGTTTAATAGATTCCTCTGCTAAAGTATGAGGGAGGTATGAGATTGTTTTTTTTGGTGAACAGTGACTATCTTCATACCATTGCTATATTGCATTTTAAATCAGTTTTTCCATAATCAGAGTAGATATAGTAGCTTGTATGACCTTGTCATACCTTGATTGCATATGGTACTACTAACTCACATCATATATTGTCTTCGAATGTGAAATATTATACCTAAAGATAATCTAATGGTATGTATAAAGTGAATATATTTCAGCTCATATAAATTTTGTCTTGTTTTTGGAAGCAGCAGTTTATGCTCAGTTAAATGCTTTTAAAGAAACAATTGGTGTGAGATGCCCCAATTTTGTGTTCTTAGTTGCTCTTTGCATTGTATTAAATAGTGTTAATGAATATCTCTGAAGAAATCTGAAATTGCCTTGGCACTTTTTAAAATAATGTTTTCATTAGAGTTGGGGATGTATTTACAAAAGTCCATTACTCACACTAAGTTATATTAAAAATGTTTTGAGTTAAGACATCCTTAAATTTTGCCACGGTTCCAAAGTTATCTTCCCATATTTCTGCTGGTTGTTAGTAGAATGTTCTTTGTATTTCTGTTTTACAGCTATTGAAAGTGTGTTCCTAAGGAACATTTCTTGATTGAAAGATTCATGAGTGTTTATTAGTCAGGATTTAGCAAGTTATTACAATTTGATGATATGTTACCAACTGGGTGGGATTTTTACTGGAAATCTTATGCACAATTAAGAATTGTAAATATAAAGTGAAAATGAGTGGATTTATCTATTTTTGCAAGTGTAAAATGCAAGATTGCTGCAGCCAAATGAGGCCTTCTTTCTTTTTGAAGACCTTGAAAAGTAGGACAACTGGTTTGCACTTTTCAAAATGTTGTACATTTGTCCAGGCCTGAACAATAAATGACATTTGATACCAAGTGAAGACCTTATAGTGTGGCTAATATGTCGTGTCCCATAGGGTGCTGTGGTTGTGAATGCCTTGAACTGCAGTTATTGGAAGCTGTGCATTAAAACTTAAAAGGTAATCTGAAAATGCCAGGCATCCTAAAAACCATTGTTGGCACATTAAATGGAAAATTCCATCAAATCTCCTGTAAGGTTGTTCTGGATTCAGGCCATAAGTTGATTTGACTATAGTTATTTTCTTATCTTGGATAGATTTTAAGATGCATATTTTTGTGATGCTTTGTCACGTAAATTAGATTAATCCAAACTTCAAATACACATAATATATACAGGGGTAACTGAGGAATTTTGGAATGATTCCAAGGCACTGAAAAACATTTTCCCCAATTGTAATTGGAAAGAGGAGAGGTGAGTTGAAGATTGAAAATAGGCTGTCACTTTTAAATGTTTAGAAAAATGCATTAAACTGTAGCAAATGAATACTTTAAGAATGCTGATCAGATTTTGGCAGAAGTTTCCTCTCAATTGCTTTAAAAATGCCTGCAAGAAGATATTTGGAAAGGTTGTACAGCTGGCAGTTACTGGTATAGAAGTAAATATCTCTGAACCACATATCATTTATTATGTAGTTCATAATAACTTTTAAGTGAGTTTTTATGTCTCAAATACCTTTGGGTGTTTTCTTTTGCAAATGGAACCAATGCTGGCAACATCAATGAAAGACAGATCTTAAATTCAAAATAAACAACAAAATTTGTGAGATGTTTTAAACTTGCACAATCAGAATAATGTATTTGAATGTTGTAATTGTGCTCTTTAGTTTTTCAATTGTTGACCAAGCCCTGCTTTGTTTCCAAGAAAATAGTTCAGTTAGATTATATAAGATTTTTACAATTAGACACTATTTTTGGAGAAAATGACCTGATAGATTGGTTGCTGAATTTAGTTACAGTCCAAGGTCTTTGTGTAAATTGGCCTTTTGAGATTGTGTATTCACATGGAGAGCATAATGAAAATGATGCTTTTTCCAATAGTGATGTCTAAGACTACAAAAAATGCAGTTTTTCTTGTTTCAAAGCAACCGTGAATTATTAAAATGCTTTTTTTTTCTTGATAGGTTTTGAATCTGCACGCTCCTTAGCTTTGCATGGAGCACATGTTATCCTGGCCTGCAGAAATCGAGCACGGGCCACTGAGGCTATACAAAAGATACTGGAAGAATGGGTGAGTGCTCCCATGATATGTGCAAGATTTCACTGAAATATCTCAATGCTTATCGAACTGCAACAAGATTTGAAGGTTTCCCTCATGAGAAATATAAAGGTAACAGGAGGGTTAGATTGATAACAACACAATTTTGATTCTTTGGAAGCTTCATGACTATATTATTTCTTGATACAAGAAGTAAGCTACATTCACTGAGTGCACTTGTTGCATGTGTAGTTAGCATGTTTGACCATTTTTGTGGCCTTTGTACCTTGCATGCAAAGCTCTTTGCTGGTAGAGTGAAATTACCATTTTTAGCCAAGAATTTAAAATTTCAACAATGGAGATTAGTCTATGTACATGATATTCTTTGAATGGTAAATGCATGAATTGAAAATCAGGAGAAAAATAATTCTATACTTCATATTGCTATTACTTGGTGAGTTAGATCCAAGATGGTTTCTTTTGTTTTGGAAACATCGTGCTGGAAAATCTTGAAATGGGCAGCATCTGTAGAGAGAGAAACAAAGGTTAAGATTTTAGGTTGATGACTTCTTATCTGAACACTGCCAATGCTACCTGAAACAAACCAGTTTGTTTTATTTTCCAGCATTCTCAGTACTTTGCTTTTGCTTGTTTATTTGTCTGTTTATTTGGCTAAGCAGTTGAGACACACACTAAATGAGCTTAACTGCACATTGCATTTTGACTGCCTGTTTGACATGTTGAGAGTTTGGCAAGACATGAATAATGTGTAGGGACTTACTGATCCCACATATTGTTAGTTTGGTCAAAATTGCATGCTGAGTTGACATTTTTTCTGATGAATGACATCAGGTAATAGACAAATGGAGGAGGAATAGTTGAAAATGTGCTGGTGTTGCTCCTTTAAGAGCTTTACATAGATTACACACATCACAGAATGCTGCGGCATGTGTCACAGCAGCAGCATTACAGTACCCCTGAGCTAGTCAGTTATAGGTAGTTACTAAATAATACATTCTCAACTAATTGGCACAACAAATGTAAACTCCAAAATCATATTGTTATTATACAATGGAGTGCTTTTGTCTGTTGCAATTTGCCAACTTGAAGACTGACGGCATGTGGAAGGGAGACAGTAATGGGACAATACTCTAATATGACTTACATTTCTGCAGGGCTGAGATTTCCTCGGGGGAAATTTGTAAGATACTGTTGCAATAAAAATAAAACCACCGTGCAGCCACTTTTCTTTGCAATGCCTATTACTACAGTTTTGTAAACATTTTTATTAGATTGCCAATTTAAAGCAAGCACTATTGCATCTCAGGGAAATGTGACTACTGTGCAGCTGGTTCTTTTGAGCTCCTGGGATCTGTGCACCAAAAGGCACTCTGACATATTCTGCTATCACTCACCTTGGTGCTGTAATACTGTCAGTAGTTTGCTTTTGGTTGGAAAGTGTGTGTGGGAAATTATCATGAAAGAAATTATAATAAGTTGAGTTCACTGTGAAGTACTGAATATATTTGAATAGTAACTCAACTACTTGTTTCTGAATTATTAACTAAACTGAACAACTTCAAAATGTGTTATAAAATAAAGATTACTTTCTTCCACCTCCTCATCTCTTGCAATGGTTGACTGGTTGCTTATTTAAAAATGCTTTTCTTCCTATTGGAGTTAAGCACAGGGACTTAATCTGTATGGAATTCTGTTTAGACTTGTGCTTTGACACAGGCTACTGGGGTTAATCCACCTATTACGACATTGGGACTTCATTTAGAAATGAATTTTATTTTTCTTCCTTACTTTCCTGAGCCACTTGCCACCTGCTGTCAGGTCTATGTGTAGGGATATGACCTCTGCACTTTATTTTTACTTCTTGAGCTAGGTGAGAGTGTTAGTAATTCTGCATCTCGTTTCTAAATTCCCAATCTGCACCTACCCCTTGCCCTCACCAGTGTGATTTTGATTAGAAGCTCTGAAGTAAAGGAAGGATATTGAATGTGGTTTCCGAGCACTTACACTTCCTTTTCAGTTAGAATTCTGCTTTTTTAAAATGAAATTGCATTTCAACATATCAATTTCTGGGATTAGAGTTAGGATATGCATCATTGTTTTCTGCTGATGCAGGTTGTTAACCCGAAATACCAATAATTCCTTTCCTCATACAGATGCTGCTTGACAAGTTGTGCTTCTCCAGTAGATTGTCTTTTTTGCTCCGGATTCCAGCATCTGCAGTCTCTTGCCTCCATGATTTTCCTGCTTTTTTTGACATTTTTTTCCAAGTTATTAGCATTTCAACCAAAGCAGATTTTGTTACTTAGCAGTATTATGGGGCCATTTATAAATCAATTAGCATTGCACGAGTAGAATTTAGTTATAATTACAAATGTTTTTGAAGCAGAATTGACATGTTAACAGTTATTCATTTACTTATGAAGCCATAGGTGTACTGTGTCATATGATGATGATACATAACAACTAAGGGAAATGAGTTTCATAATACAGGTGTCCCCCGCTTTTCGAACATTCGCTTTACGAAACCTCACTGTTACGAAAGACCTACATTAGTACCCTGTTTTCGCTTTCAGAAGGTGTTCTCACTGTTATGAAGAAAGGCAGCGCGCGATAAAAGGCAGCGCATGCCCTGAGCAGCCAAGCTCCTCCCCAGGAACTGCATTCTAGCCGGCATTGCTTAAACACGTGCCTGTGAGCAGCCGTTAGCAAGATGAGTTCAAAGGTATCGGAAGATCCTAAAAGAGCTCGTAAAGGTGTTACACTTAGTGTAAAACTAGACATAATTAAGCGTTTCGATCGTGGTGAACGAAGCAAGGAAAAAATGAGTTTGGCTTGTGGAAGCTGACGAAGATGATGTTGAAGAGGTTTTGGCATCCCATGACCAAGAACTGATAGATGAAGAGCTGATGCAATTGGAAGAGGAAAGGATAACAATTGAAGCCGAATGCAGTAGCGAACAACGTGAAGCAACTGTGTGAGATTTTCGCGGCAGTGTTAAAATACGACTTCAATTTTGAAAGGGTACGTAGGTTTAGGGGATATTTACAGGTTGGTCTGAGTCCTTACAAACAACTGTATGATAGAAAAATGCGCGAGGCTCAGCAGTCAAGCAAGCCTTCTACATCAGCCACAGCAGACAACGAACCTCGATCTTTGACATCGAGGTGGGCAGTCATAGGAGAAGATGAGCTGCCTGCCCTGATTGACGATGAGATGATGCCCCCGTGTCCCACCACCCCAACCCCCAGGACCCGGACAGATACTGTTCCGATTCGCGGAGAATGCAACGGTAGCCAGGAGGCACACGGCACATCTTTAAGAGAAAAGCCGAAATAAACAAGCTAATTAATTAGGTGCCGCTGACACGTAATTGTCGGCCCAGATCAGTGCCGATTTCCGATTGCATTGCCTCTGATCTGGGCCGACAATTACGTGTCGGTGGCACCTAATTAATTTGCATGTTTATTTCAGCTTTTTTCTTAAGGATGTTGCTGTGTGCCTCCTGGCTACTGCTGCGTTCTTCGCGGCAATGTATCGGGTCGGCGGCCCGGAGGGTGGGGGCCACTGCACCACCCAACTTGCGACGACTCAGTCTAACACACCATCGTCAGTGTGCTCGGCAAGCTGTCTTCCTGATTCCGGTAAATGATACTACACTGTACATACATTATTTCTACTTTATATAGGCTGTGTATTTTTACGTGTTATTTGGTAGATTTGGCAGCCTCATAGCTTAACGGTTACTGGAGAGCGCGTTTATGCCAACAGCGCTTGCGTGAGATTTTCTGCCGAGAGCACTTGCGTGAGATTTTCGCTACGGACATCTGTGCAGGCAATCGTTGTAGAGAAGTATTTCTACTTTATATAGTCTGTGTATTTATCATATCATTCCTGCTTTTACTATATGTTACTGTTATTTTAGGTTTTATGTGTTATTTGTCATGATTTGGTAGGTTATTTTTAGGTCTGCAAACACTCACAAAATTTTCCCATATAAGTAAATGGTAATTGCTTCTTTGCTTTACGACATTTCGGCTTACGAACCGTTTCATAGGAATGCTCTACCTTCGGATGGCGGGGGAAACCTGTACATTTTACTTGTTTTAAATGCAAGTGAAATGAAATTTGGTTTTGTTGCGGTGTGCCAAAGAAAAAGTGGGGTGGGGATAGGTTTTAACTTCAGTTATAGTAAATGGCTTCTCTGGCTTACAGTTTTAAGTTGACAAATAACTATTTTGGGAATAATCTGTTAAAATGTTGCAGCTGTGCCTCCCACTGACAAATTTATTGTACTATAGTAGATGTGATATACTGTGTTTATGCAGTCTAAACATTTGTAATAGGCTTCTGCCTTTAGAACATTTTTATTAAAAATAAAGTAGGTTAGGAGAATCAGTTTGTATTCGCCAATTTCATTGCAGAACCAATTATAGCACTCTGAGTTTCTTCATGGGAATCTCTGTTAATTTTTTAGTTTCTATTTTGTATGGTTTCAAAAGACCAAGATCTGAGTTTAAAGCACAGGTTTTTTCTGGATGATTAGTTTCAACAAACTGAGAAGATGTCAAATATAGATAATTGGTCAAATGTTGTCATTGCAATAGGAAAGTTTTGTGCAAAAATGATAGCAATATCAGGTTACATTAATAAAATCCATTGTTTGAATCAATTGAGTTCCTCAACATTGGCAGTTCATTAATAATACTTTATCAAAATCCAATTTTCTGCCCTGTGGGTGGCTGTAAAATAGTCGACTTGGAAACCTAACCACTGGCTGGGACTTGTTTCCTGTACCATGTGATGGCAAATATTTAGGAATTAACCTTCAATAAAAGTCAGCTTTAACTTCAACAAGGAAACACCTATTTTAATTCTGAAATCTTTAGGTAAAATAATTATATTACTTGCACTTTCAGTCCAATGAGCCTGTTCCTACATTTAGTCAGATCATGACATCATGACTATTCTTTATCTTTATCTGAATGGTGGCCGATTGGGAAAAGAGGAGGTGCAACGAGACCTGGGTGTCATTATACACCAGTTATTGAAAGTGGGCATGCAGGTACAGCAGGCGGTGAAAAAGGCGAATGGTATGCTGGCATTCATAGCAAGAGGATTCGAGTATAGGAACAGGGAGCTACTACTGCAGTTGTACAAGGCCTTGGTGAGACCACACCTGGAGTATTATGTACAGTTTTGGTCCCCTAATCTGAGGAAAGACATTCTTGCCATAGAGGGAGTACAAAGACGGTTCTCCAGGTTGATTCCTGGGATGGCAGGACTTTCATATGATGAAAGACTGGATCGACTAGGCTTATACTCGTTGGAATTTAGAATATTGAGGGGGGATCTTATTGAAACGTATAAAATCCTAAAGGGATTGGACAGGCTAGATGCAGGAAGATTGTTCCCGATGTTGGGGAAGTCCAGAACGAGGGGTCACAGTTTGAGGATAAAGGGGAAGCCTTTTAGGACCAAGATTAGGAAAAACTTCTCCACACAGAGAGTGGTGAATCTGTGGAATTCTCTGCCACAGGAAACAGTTGAGGCCAGTTCATTGGCTATATTTAAGAGGGAGTTAGATATGGCCCTTGTGGTTAAAGGGATCAGGGAGTATGGAGAGAAGACAGGTACAGGGTTCTGAGTTGGATGATCAGCCATGATCATACTGAATGGCGGTGCAGGCTCGAAGGGCTGAATGGCCTACTCCTGCACCTATTTTCTATGTTTCTATGTTTATCTCTATGCTAATCTTTGATACAAATTGTTGATAAGTTTTGTCATTGTTTCAGAATTGTTTAGCAATGACATCAATATTTTTTGTAATCCAGGACTCCATTAATATCCAAGAATGATAATCTGGGAGGAGTGTACTGGCAGAGGAAGTTCGTGACAATGATCCTGGTTATGACAGGGTTAACATGTGAGGGGAGTGGAGGGACATTCCTTTCAAGCAGAAATTGGGAAGAATGTTTTGGCCAGGAGCTGGTGTGTCTGTAGAGTTTATTGATGCTGGTGGCTGCAGAGGTCAGGTCTTTGTACGTATTTGGAATTTAGGTTGATGGGTTCTAATCAAGGTGTTGGGGGTTGTGCAGGGTGGATAAGGGAGTGGGGTTGAAAGGGATAATAAATCAGCCATGATCGAATGTCGAGCAGGCTCAGTGGGTCAAATTCCCAAATTCTGTCCCAATATCGTATTATCATTTATAGTCATATGAGATATCCCACTGTTCTGCTTTCTGTTGCCAGAGGAAATTATTTTGCAGTAGCTGCCCCATAAAATTGCCTTGCACTTCAAACACTCTCTTTAGAATTCCTCTTGACTTTTATAATCAAGGAAATTAATTCAAGTTTATGCAACATTTATGTTTTCCCAAACTATACCATGTTTAAATTTAGAAAAAATTAGAAATGACATTTTTGATCCTTCGGTTAAGTTTGAAGAGACTTGGAAACCATTTGTTCAACATTTTCACATGATGTAATTTGACCTTTCCGAATCCTTCTTATTAACTTAAAATATCTGAATAGAGGAGTGGAGTTGATGACATTACTGAACGTGTTCGATTTAATATATTGGTCTAGCCTTGTTTTGTTCCGTTTGCTTTTTTTTTGGGTTTAGTATTTAGTTTCTTTTTTTTTTGTTTTTTTTTGGGGGGTTTCTTTGTTTTTTTTTCTTTTTATTTCTTTTTTCTCTATGATTAATTATATTAAGAGTTTGGAAGTGTATTATACCTGTATTATTTGAAATCTTTCTTGTACATACTTATCAACAATAAGATTATTCCAATCTCTCTGTATCAATATTGTTATTCTGTTTATAATTTTGGAAAATTAATTAAAAAATTTAAAAAGAAAGAACATTTATGTTTTAACTCTCGTCTTCTTAATGTTTTGTCATATTATCAACAAAGCCAATCTTTTGATCTTGACTACAAGGAGAGATAGATACTTTATTGATCCCAAAGGAAATTGCAGTGTCATAGTAGCATTACAACCTGCTTACGTGGAACAGAAGGTGTCTAGTGAAGGCTCCATTTGACTGAAACACAATTTCTTCTCCATCACATTTCATGCTCCCCAAGTTGGCCTGTATTTTATTTAAAATCTTACCATTAATTAAATAATTGGATTAGTTTCTCTGGATTCTATGTAACCTCACAAAGCTGACATTGAACTCCAGTTACCACAATTTTATTCAGCTGCTGCCCATATCACCTAACTTCGGCACCTATCTTTTCACCTTGCGGTACCTCCCTGTCAATTGCAGTGTAAAAACACAACAGTGTTCTTTCATTTGTCCTTGATATGTACAGTAAAAAGCTGAGGCCCCATCAACTGTCCCAAAGGAATACCACTTTTGTCTCACCAATTGCTGTACACTTCCTTTATCCTTATTCTCCTCAGTTTCTGTTTTCCTCATCTGAAGTTCTTGGGTGCTCCATTTTAACATCCTCCTCATTTTTTTTTTAAGAGGTTCCATTTTGGAGACTTGTTTCCCAAAAAATTGTTCAAGTAAAATCTTGTGTAATTTTGTATTTCTCAGATGTCCAAACTCTTGTATTGTTTTCTTTTCTTGTACTGACAAAATGGTTGATAAAATTGTTATTTTCAAGTAAGTTACACTGTATCACTTTACATGCCTCAAGAGATATACCAACATATGCTAATCTTTGTATTCTGTGGTATAAAGAGTTGTGCACACCTTGTGCATTATCCACAAAGTGACTGAGCTGAATTTGTAAGTAATGGTTAAATGCTATACTTGTTTATATACTGTGGAAAATGAAGACTTCATCAGAATCATTGACATTGTTGACTTGTGGAGTCATTGGTTGAATCATGTACTTGCTGAAAATGTTGGACAAAAGCCTCCTTATTATTGACTCAGAGCTAAATAATATTTAATTGTTAGATCTAGTTTTTAGAGATAGCCCAATGAGACCGCACCGCCCAATTATACCCATGTGACCACTTGGCGTCACAGTAGCATAGTGGTTAGCATGACGCTATTACAGTTTGGGCTTTCCAGAGTTGGAGTTCAATTCTGGTGCTGTCTGTATTGAGTTTGTATGTTCTCCCCGTGAACCTTATGGAGAACGAGTGGGTGCTCTGGTTTCCTCCCACATTCCAAAGGCATAGCAGTTAGTAGGTTAATTGATCATTGTTAATTGTCTGATGGTTAGGCTGGTGTTAAATAGGTGGGTTGCTTGGTGGTGTGGCTCTTGGGCTGGAAGAACCTGTAACGTGCTCTATCTGTAAATAAATTGACCTACTAAAGTGTACATTTTTGGAATGTGGAAAGAGCATGGAGCATCCAGAGGAAACCCACACAGTCACAGTGAGAACGTACAAACAGCTCCACATTGGACCTGGTTTACTGGCGCTGTGTTAGAATTTTGCTATCGTGCTGCCTGTTATTATACTGTAATACACATCATTGTAGGTGGATTGTGCATGACAAGTCAGAATCAGGTTTAATATCACTGGCATATGTCATGAAATTCTGCACAAGTGAAATTTTCCTTGTAATTTTAGCAGCAATGGATAACCTATTTTTGATGTTATTTCTGTATAGCATCATTTTACAATTCTACAGTATAGTACGCAAGGTATGTTTGTTAAATTTGCTGATGGCATGAAGATCGGTAAGAAATTAAGTTGTATAGAGCAGGGGTCCCCAACCTTTTTTGCACTGCGGACAGGTTTAGTATTGATGATATTCTTGCAGACTGGCTGACCTTGGGGGGAGTGGGGTAGGGTTGCCAGCGGACAAGAGTAGCAGTCAAATATGTTGTGTTTACCCCGAGAAAGACTACAATGACCATGAAGACTTGCGTGGGCACCAGTGCGTATGCGTGTACGTGCTGATTTTTTTCCTCTACAAATTGTTTTTGGCGAGTCTGTTCGGGGGGGTGTTAATCACGACTGGAATATAGGTGATAAGTGGCTAATACACTCAATTTCGTTTCTAAAAGGGATTATCTAACGAATTTACTATTAAACACACAGCGCATATTTTCCTCGCATGAATATAGTGATAAGTCAATCATCGGGGAGGACAAAGGAGCTTGAAGTAAGTGTTGAACGAACTTCCAGTAGAAGTGGTAGAGGCAGGTTCGATATTATCATTTAAAGAAAAATTGGATAGGTATCTGGACAGGAAAGGAATGGAGGATTATGGGCTGAGTGCAGGTTGGCGGGACTAGGTGAGAGTAGCGTTCGGCACGGACTAGAAGGGCAGAGATGGCCTTTTTCCATGCTGTAATTGTTACATGGTTATATAAGTCACTGATAAGTCAATAGCATCATAACATTTTAAGTAACGTTTGGATATTAAACACACAACACATATTTTCCCCATATGAACATACAAACGTTTGTATAAAATCATTGCAACACCAATATCGCTGAATCAGTGGGAGCCCTGGGCTTGTTTTCCTGCAACAACACAGTCCTATTGAGGGGTGACGGGAGACAGCAATACTTGAGGGGATTTCCTTATGTCCAGTCTATTCCGCAGTTTAGTTTTCGTTGCATTCATTGCAGAGATATGTTGGAAATGGAAGCAATGTTTTCAGTGCTTTCATGGCTATCTCAGGGTATTCAGCCTTGACTTTGATCCAGAATGCTGGCAGAGATGTTATGTCAAACATACTTTTCAGCCCGCCGTCATTTGCAAGCTTGAGGAGTTGATCTCCTTCCCGCGCTGACATGGATGACACGCGGGTAATGACTTCGCCTGCGTTCAAGCTCAACAGTGGGCGTGACAGGGAATGAGGAAAGGTTTTCTCGCGACCCGGTAGCACATGCTTTGCGGCCCAGTACCAGTCCACTGCCTGGTGGTTGGGGACCGCTGGTATAGAGGGTATCTGAAGATGACAAAGAGGTACAGATAGATTAAAGACTGGTAGATGAAGTACAAAGTGAAAAGTAAAAATCAAGAAACGTTATTTAAGTGTTGAGACATTGCAGAGCTCTGGTGGAGAGGCATCTGGGTGTTGTAATGCATAATTTGCAAAAACACTACTATGTAGGAACTGCAAGTAATTGGGAAACTAACAGGATATTATCATTTATTCCTGGAAGAATTGAACTAAAGTGTGGAGGCTTCAGTTATATATGGAATGACTGAGAGCATATCGGAAGTACTATGGATAGTATTGGTCTCTTTTTTTAAATAATGAAACATTGAAGAAACTTTTGCTTGATTAATATTCAGAATGAGGGAGATGCTGTATGAGAAAAGATTATATAGGCTAGGCTTACATCCACTGGAATTTAGAAGAGTCTCTGGAATTCTCTTATTCAAAGGGTAGTGGACACAGGTTTAATGAGTCATATCACTAAGATGCTTCTAAGAATTTTGATGACAAGAGCTAAAAGTAAGTTACAAGCTGAAATAGGTAAAGAACAATGTGGTTTTGTGAAAGACAAAGGTACAAGAAACACGATATTGATGTTAAGAATATGATCAGAACGAGCTATTCAAGTGCAAAAAGATTTGTTTGTTTTGTCAACTACTCAAAAGCATTTGATAAAGTGAAGCACAATAAGTTATTTGAAATATTACAGGAAACTCTAGGTCTAGATTCGAAAGACCTCCGCCTAATCAGAAATCTGTACTGGGAACAAGATCTGCCGCTGTAAGAATAGTTGGAGAAATGAGTCAGATAACGAAAATCAAGAGAGGCGTTAGACAAAAAAAATAAGAGACATCTTGGGAATCAAAGTTGGTGGTGAAAACATCAATAATTTCAGATATGCGGGATGACACTGTGTTAATTGCAAGTATGGAGGAAGAACTACAAAGCTTAATTGATATAGTTGTTGAAGAAAGTGCAGAAATGGGTCTATCAATCGCAAAAAGACAATATGTATGGTGATATCCAAAAAGAAGGAGAATCCGATCTGCAGGCTGAAAATAAATGGGGAAGACCTAAAACAAGCACAGAATGTTTGCTACTTAGGAAGCTGGGTGACATCAGATGGCAGGTGCGACATGGACATCAAAAGAAGAATAGGGATGGCAAGAGACACCTTTACGAGAATGAAGAGTATACTGACCAACATGACAACCCGCCTCAGAGTACTCAGTTATGTTATGTGGATCAAGATGTTGGACAATATCTAGTAACATGAGGAAACGAATTGAAGCAGCAGAGATGTAGTTTTTGAGGAGGATGCAAAGAATATCATGGACAAAATGAATATCTGATGAGGATGTCATGAACAGAGCAAACACAATAAGAGAAATAATGTACGAGATCATGAAAAGGCAATGTAACTTCATTGGGCATGTCATTAGGAAAGAGGAGTTAGAATGCACGGTAATTATGGGAAAGATTGAAGGGAAGAAAACAAGAGGAAGCCAAAGACAAATGATGATGGAGACAGCAGCCAGAGAACTGGAAATGAATACCAATGAATTGATCCACTTGACCTGAAACAGGAGTGTGTGGGGCATGGCAGTCAAAGCTCAATCTAGGCATGGCACCTGATGATGATGATGATGATGATGAGTGGACACAGAAACCAAGGAATATTTTTAAAACTGAGAAATATGCTCATGCCTTGGGTTGTCATGGACCTTGAGTATTCAGCAGTGGATTAATTAACAGGACAAGTTCAGGAAGCTTTACTTTGGAAATTTTCTTTGATGCAAAGCTGTTGGATTTTTCAAAAACAAGTGAAAACCTACAGATGCTGGAAATCCGAGCAACACACACAAAATACGGGAGGAACTCAGCAGGCCAGACAGCATCTAGGAAAAGAGTACAGACCGAAACGTCCACTGTACTCCTTTCTTAGATGTTGCCTGGCCTGCTGAGTTCCTCCAGCATTTTATGTGTGTTGTTGGTATTTTCTCCTGTTCGCAAAGTACAGATTAACAATCCAAGATCAGGATGATTAAACACTGGGAAAGTTAAGTAGATGCAGAAATTGGATACCGAAATTATTTAAACAAGCACAAAATAACAAAACCAGCATAGAAAATACATCTTTGTGAGTATAAATTAAATTTTAATGTGTAGAGTAGGGGCAAGAGTACAAGAAATGTAAATGAGTTACTACTTCACTCATAAGCATTGTTTGGGTCACAAATGGTGGAAAAATAGTTATTTTAATAGAATAATATTCTGAGTGCATTGATGGGGATGAGATTTCATCCCACAGCTTGACTGAAATAGAGATCTTAGATGTATTTACAAGTGACCGTTTATGATCCTGTGCCTACATGAAAGCATTTTGTCCACCTTTGGAAAGCTGTTGTATTGTGTTAGAAGAAACACAGAAAAAGGCTAACCATCTGATATCACCAACACAGGGTTTGAGTGGATGAGAGAGAATTTGAAAACTATTTACTGTAGACACTAAAATCTGAAACAATAGAAATCACTGAAAACACTCAGCAGTTTAGAATTTATCCACAGAGAGAAGTGGAGAATATTTGGTCAATACTTTAGTTCAGATAATAGGTCATTAATCTTATCTCCCTCTGTCTCCAGATGCTGCCTGACATATTGAGTGTTTTCATTGCTTTCTTTGTTTTACGATAGAAATTACATTTACTACCATGTTTCAGAAGATCAAGAGTGGACTTTAGTGAAAAAATTCAGGTTTAGGGTGGATAACTACAGGTTGTTTCATGAGAAATTGTTGAATGTGGCTGCAAAACATATTCTTAATCTAAGGGGGCAACTAAAGCTGATAATATCATTATTTATTTTAAGGAGGAGCTAGGCAGACATTTGTTGAGAATATTGACTACGGGAATCAGCAATGATTTGTCTTTTACTGAACTCTGGGGCAGAATAAATAGTGTAAGATAGCCTTTTCCAGTTTTATTTGTACCTCTATTTCATGAATGCTCTCTCGGGAGTTAGTCTAATTTTCAAGTGATTTCCATATCACAAGTGATTATATAGCATGTTTTGTGCATACTAAAAAAAGATTGTTTTGTGATCTACTAATGTTCTCTTTTTCCAGACTTGGATAGTTGTGGTGTGGAATGCCATATGCTAACAAATTAGTACTATTATAAAAGAACTAAAATTCCTAGACTTGTGAGTAACTCACACAAAATGCATCTGTGGAGAGGAATAAACAGCTGGCATTTCAAGTCGAGACCCTTCATCAGTCCTCATGAAGTGTCTTGGCCCAAAACATGTGCTTTTTTATTCCTTTCCATCAATGCTGCCTGTCCTGCTGAAAGGTCTTGGCCTGAAATGTCAGCTCTTTATTCCTCTTCATAGATGCTGCCAGACCTGCTGAGTTCCTCTAGCATTTTGTGTGTTACTCTGGATTTCCAATATCTGCAGATTTGTGGTCTTCCTGTTTCAAAATGAACACAGTCACTGCATTATTTTTGGTTGAAAATTGGTTTAAGAATAATACAGTACATCAAGCTTCCAATTGAGTTTAATCTGAATTAATACAAGTTTTTTTCTTTAAATACCAGTCATTTGGGATTTCATATTACTGGGTAAATGATGTATCATTTGTAACTTGGTATATAGAACACTTTAAATGATTCTCTATTATAGCCGTGCTGTGCAGTATTGAGAGAGCTAATTAACTTTGATTACTGCACTAATATTATGGCACATTGACTATTGTGCAGATTTATGACCATGAGAAAGTAAACAAATGAAATGCAGGTGCTGGAGCAGAAAGAATAAGCTACTGTATTACAGAACTTTAATTACTAGGAATATGTAGTCAGGAGAGAATCACTTGATTAATTACAGGATGCAAAAGTTTACTGCAAAACCAAACCATTCCAGAGTAAGTGATCACACAACACGATATGTGTAAAATTTAAAGAGAATAAAGCCCCATATTGCACTATTTATTTTCATTTGTAAATATTTTGTATGCTTTAGCCATGTATTTTTCTTCAAGATGTTCCAGAAATTATGCTGTGTAGAAGTTTTCTCTAACAAATAGATCTTGAACTGGGTTGTTGATTTGATCCACAACAAAAGAGAGAGAAGTAAGTGATGATATTGAAGAAGTTCACTAGTTTTCAGCTTTTCACCAATATTAGGCCCGCAGGGAAAGAAGAGAATCGAGAGGCTGATTGATTGACTGACTCACAAGTAGTACTCCCGAGACTGCAAATAGTACAAATGTGGTGTCAGATCCAATTTACAGAATGCTCAGGAGCTTCCTTGGCCTCCCTTGACACTTTTTAAACCTACTTGACCTCAATTTAATTGTTAGAGAGGTGGAATTCCTTTCCATCCACTCTAAATGTTTAACCTTGGAGCATGTAGAATGTACTAAGTATTCATCTCCAGACTTGTACCGACTTGAATTTGTTACTGGGCTGTTGAAGTTTGAGTCATTTGTGAATCAAGCTTTGTAAGCAGTCTTGTGCCTAACTGGAGCTGAAGGTTCAGCGGATATTTTTATTATAATTCGGAAGACTGCCATGTAAATGCATCCAAGGTGATGTGAGAATGCTTAATTGGCTCAGACAATTGTCATGGCACAAAGCTGAAGCAGCTTGCAGTAATGATGAAAGCTAATTTCCTTTATTTAGTTAGATTGTACAGTATAACTTTAAGTATTTAACTTTAATTGTGAGTATCACATTCGCTTTTTCTTTAACTTAATACATATACTTAAGGAGAAAAATAAAAAGATAGGAAGCATCATCATTTTTGAAAATTTTTGTATTAACAGAATCCAAAAAAAAAACGAGGATGAGATGTGCCCTTAAGAATTATTTATACAAGCTTGCACAAAAAATTCCATTTGGAAAAAATAAGGTTATCTGAAATATGTTGCTGCATTAATGCCATCCCCATATCCACTGAAGTGGCTGCTTCGAGTTACAGCTGGTGTTGGATTTTCCCTGCAGCATTAGCTCTGTTCTCTCTCACAGGTGCTGCCTGATCTACTGAACATTCCCAGCATTTTTTCTATTTACTCATACAAAAATTTACATTTACAAAAATAAACTAATAATAATAACAAAGGCAGATATTTTTAATCTCTGGTGCGTTAATTCTTTACCAGTTGTGAGTAATGGGATTGAGCATCTCTGTTCTTCTGATGGGATATCTGTTTGGCTTTTCTGAGTATTTCTGTCATTTCCTGTTTTCACTAAACAACAACATTGTCGATTATCAATGTCAGGCAGTTAATTGGCTGGTGATAATCCAATTAAATGCTTTTGATAGGAAATTACTAACTTTTCAAATCGTGTAAAGTTGATAATAAAAGTAGAAATATTTCCTTACATTAGGTAGAATATGTGGTAAAAACCAAATCACTCAAATGTTTTTGCAGGTTGGAAGGGGATTTATGGGCTACTTTGTCCAAAATCGCAAACAAAAATTGCAGATATTTGTAAACATACACCAGTCTATCATGAAAACCAGGTGTCCAAACTTCCAGATATTTTGGAAAATCAGTCAACATAATCAAAATCTCCTTCAACCCCGGTCATTCACTTTTCTTCCCCTTTCCTTGGGCAGAAGGTACAATAGCTTAAAAACAAGTACCATCAAGCTCAAGGATAGTTTCTATCCCGCTGTTAGAAGATTCTTGTATGATAATGATGCTTTTTTTTTCTTATTCTGCCTTGTCATGGCCTTTGTACCTTATTTATGTGCACTGTACTTTCTATGTAACTGTACCTCTATATTCTTCATTTTGTTGTGTTACCTTTTGTACACCCTCAATGTATATACGTTTGGCATGATCTGGCTGGATAGCATTCAAAACTAAGATTTTCACTGTAACTTGGTACATGTGACAATAATACACCAACTACATGGAAAAAGAAAAGGAAGTGCAAACACTAGAAAGAAATGGAATGACCCGTAATCAACACATGTCAAAGTTGCTGGTGAACGCAGCAGGCCAGGCAGCATATCTAGGAAGAGGTACAGTCGACGTTTCAGGCTGAGACCCTTCGTCAGGACTAACTGAAGGAACAGCTAGTAAGAGATTTGAAAGTGGGAGGGGGAGGGGGAGATCCGAAATGATAGGAGAAGACAGGAGGGGGAGGGATGGAGCCAAGAACTGGACAGTTGTTTGGCAAAGGGGATATAAGAGGATCATGGGACAGGAGGCCCAGGGAGAAGGAAAAGGGGGAGGGAGAAAACCCAGAGGATGGGCAAGGGGTATAGTCAGAGGGACAGAGGGAGAAAAAGAAGAGAGAGAGAAAGAATGTGTGTATATAAATAAATAATGGATGGGGTACGAGGGGGAGGTGGGGCATTAGCAAAGTTATTAGCAAAGTCACTGTTCATGCCATCAGGTTGGGGGGTACCCAGATGGAATATAACTTGTAGTTCCTCCAGCCTGAGAGTGGCTTCGTCTTTACAGCAGAGGAGGTCGTGGATAGACATATCAGAATGGGAATGGGATGAGGAATTAAAATGTGTGGACACTGGGAGATCCTACTAATCATTAGTTACTTCTGACCAGTAATCATTTTGGATGGAGAACAAATGGTTGTGATATGATGAGGTAAGTAAAGGGTTAATGAAACTTAAATTATGTATACAGTCCTAAAAGAGTGTGAATGGGGATAGAAGGATTCAAGATTGAAGTTTATGTATCACGTGTACATCGAAACATACGGTAACAACCAACATACCGAGGGTATACTGAGGGCAGCCTGCAAGTGTGGCCACACATTCCGGTGCCAAGCTGAATGACTGGCATTTTGCTTGAAATAAAGAGGCATTAGTTTGAGAAATAAGCTGCTGCATGATTGTCATTTGTTTGGTATTTGATAATCTACTGGCAGTGTTGTATTTACTAATATTCATGGTGTATGTTTGTGGTGTTCTGTTGCTGTAGCCTAGTGGTCACCAACCAGTCGATCGCGATTGACCGGTCGATCTTTGAGACTTTCCCGGTAGATCTCCAAAAAAAAGAAAAATAAATACTCAAATACTGTTGTAATGGGAGCATGATAAAAATAAATAATACTAATTAGGATAATGGTAATATAGCAATACTTCCGCAACTGAAAGCTGTTTGTAAAGAGAGATTGTTTCCGGGTTGCGGGGTGTTAGTTCCGTTCTTTCTGCCCAGTGCACATGTGTGTAGCTCTCCCGCCTTGCACCGCGGTAGAAAAGACCGGAAGTAAAACCCCACAACCCGGAAATACTATCATAATCAGTATTACTTATTTTTATAATGGTCAAATTACAACACCTTTAATTCTATGTTTCATTATTTAATTTTAGTTCAACATGAAAAATAAATGAATGAAAATTCACTATTGCACTCAGTGTGATGACTGCGGCTGAATACTTTCTGCCAGTTCCCTGAAATTTGGCTCATAACTACAGACAGCCAGTTTGAGACAGTCTGTGAGGTGTATGTCAGTAAGTAGGGTTGCCAACTGTCCCGTATATTGGGTTAAATTGGTTTCTCCCATATGGGACCGCCTTTGTCCCATATCTCCCCCTGCTAAGGTAGAGCGTTCCGATGAAACCATTTGTAAGCCGAAATGGCGTGAAGAGAAGAAGCAATTACCATTAGTTTATATGGGAAAATTTTTTGAGCATTGCCAGACCCAAAAAAGTAACCTACCAAATCATACCAAATATCACATAAAACCTAAAATAACACTAACGTACAGTAAAAGCAGGAATGATATGATAATCACACAGCCTATATAAAGTAGAAATAATGTATGTACAGCAAACAACAGGAATTCTGCAGATGCTGGAAATTCAAGCAACATACATCAAAGTTGCTGGTGAACGCAGCAGGCCAAGCAGCATCTATAGGAAGAGGCGCAGTCGACGTTTCAGGCCGAGACCCTTCGTCAGGACTGACGAAGGGTCTCGGCCTGAAATGTCGACTGCGCCTCTTCCTATAGATGCTGCTTGGCCTGCTGCATTCACCAGCAACTTTGATGTATGTTGCTTTAATGTATGTACAGTGTAGTTTCATTTAACAGAATTGAGAAGGTTAAGCCAAAACCAATTTGTAGAAAAAAATTGGCACTTACATGCATGCGCACGTCATGCATGCTCACACAGGTGCCCGCGCAAGGCTTCATGGTCATGGTAGTCTTTCTCGGGGTAAACACAAGTGTCCCGTATTTATCTGCTACTTTTTTCCCTTATTTGGGAGTGAGAAAGTTAGCAACCCTATCAGTAAAACAGCTACTGTACTTAGATTTCATAATTTTCATCTGCTGTAGCACAGCACCCTCGCAAACCTCCTGACGGACTGAATATTTGAATGGACAGTTTCCTTTGTTAGACTGGATGTTGAATTTGCCATGTTTTTCTGGTGTTTTGTATTGGTAAACTGCTACTGAGACACTAGTATAAGTTTCAGAGGTACGGAAGATAATGACACCACTGTTTTTTGTTTCCCAGTTCTTTTACATTTGGGGAATGTTGGAATTTAAAAGGGGAGAAGTAATGTGAGCATTATAAAGATAAGTTAATACCAATTAGGATAATGGTAATATAGCAATATTCCCGCTACGGAAAGCTGTTTATAAACAGAGGTTGTTTCTGGGGTTGTGGAATTTTACTTCCGGTCTTTTCTGTGCATGTGTGTATAAGGCCGTCCGCCACATTGGTTTTGCCGTTCCAGATAAAGTTGTTCCTTTGGACATGAAGTTGTCGAGTGGTCCTTATTTAAAGTAGAAGTTACTACAAAAGGTATGAAGTATTGTAATATTCTTAAAGAAAGACAGCTATGGCCTGTTTGATATGCTAGTTACAGTGTTTTCTTGATTGAACTAATTTGAAGGTTTGACAAAAGCATTTTATGTAATTCAAATACAATTAGCCCAAATAAAAGGCCTCAAGTTGGAAGTACAATCTGAGTTGCTTTTTCTCTAAATGATTTAGTGGGTAGATCTTGCCTTCCGCTAAGGCTGAGGTAGGGGATCTTGGGCTTAAAAAGATTGGCGACCACTACTGTAGCCCATCAGTTTGAAGTTTGTCATGTTGGGCAATCAGAGATGCTTGTCTGCACACTACTGTTGTAATGCATTCTTGTTTAAGGTGTTGTCATCTTCCTGTCAGCTTGAACCAGCTTGGCCTTTTTCCTCTGACCTTTCTCATTAACAATGCATTTTCATCCACAGAGCAGCCACTCACTGGAGGTTTTTCATTTTTGGCACTATTCTTTGTAAACTCTAGTGACTGTTGTGTGTGAAAATCCCAGATCAGCAGTTTCTGAGATACTCAAACTACCCCATCTGGCACCAACAATTATTACGTGTTCTAAGTCACTTGGGTCAATTTTCTTCCCTATTCTGACGTTTGAACAACAACTGAACCACTTGACCAAGTCTACATGCTTTTATGCATTGGGTTGCTGCCACATGATTGGCCAATTAGATATTTGCATTAATGAGCAAGTGTGCAGGGGTACCTAGCAAAGTAGCCACTGAGTGTATGTCTGCTTAAGTTGAAGAGAAATTTAATTTTATTCAAAATAATTTTCTCACTATAGTCTTAGTACAGAAATTAGTTTAGTTACAGCTTTTTCATTGGAGATCAATGTTTCTAAACAGTCGGGCAAATCTATGCTGGCACAAAGCTTTCGTTCAGAAACAGTGAGCAGAAAAGCAGCCTTTTAGCAATGAAATTGATACTCTGTGTTTAAAATAAAAAGCTGAATTTGCAAATTCAGAAATGAGTAGCACTCAGATATCAGGCCGATTGGAGGAAGAAAAGTTGGATCTAGCTGTGCTAGAAAACAATTGCATTGCTGATCTAGGGATGTAATCTGTCGTGTTTAAGCTGGACACTTGGTGAAGAACTTGTTTTGTCGAATGCAGCTTGCATCATACGCTAGTCTGAATTTCATAAGGATTAGAGATGTTACATGATTTAATGATCTGATCCTGGAAATTTGGAGGAAGAAAATACTATTTTAAATATTCACAATAATGCATATATATCTCAATTTTCTTGACTGAAAAATTGACTTCTTTTGAACATTATGGGAGTGCCATCACCACAGGGTTTTAAACATGTTTGTTGAGGAAATTTCACCAATATGTTTCTAAGGCAGGCCGTTATGGGCAATGTGTTTTCCCCTTGCTGAAAAGTAGAAAGCATTCTTAATGGTAATAAGGTATTAACTTTCCAATTTATTCAATTTAGCAGATGTACCATACAAAATTCTAACTAGAGGTGGTGAACTTTTTGGAGAGCATTTGCCCAAGTTAGTGATAATCTTCTAAAAAAAAATTCTCTTGCATGCCATGATAATTTTGAGCTGAGATTATCATTGATTAACGATTAGTAATACTAATTATAGACATTTTAAAGACAAAAGGATGAGTCCTGTTGCTTATTTATGTGCATTCATTGTTTTATTATTAATAAAAGTGTAACAGAGATAGATTGAAATAAATGAAGCATTTAGGAAAGTTCTTCAAAAATTAATATTAATCTTTTAAAAAGACAGTTATAAATAACATCATTTCTAAATAGTGTCATTGTAACCTTTCTCTATCCAAATACTGATTTCTTCTCTAGTTCTTTGAGGATTTCAAAACATGTCATTCAATATGTGCCAGTGCAATTATCTAGCTAGCACTGTGTAGGCATGAGAGTTTCCTGTGAAAATGTCTCTCTGCTCTTAGGTTGACAGTAAAGATAATCATTATGTATCTTTTTTATTATAGATTAGGTTTAAAGAATTGATTGGGAGGCATTGTAAGGCATGTTTTAACATAATTTTTGTATATGCTGTTTTGGCACGTGTGCCATTTTAAGTGCATCAATCTAGAACTAGAAGGCAGTAAACAGGTTAAAGTTACTTTCATCTGAAATATTGCATATCATCATCTCTGGTTGATGTTAGACAAAGTACCTCCTGCATCACTTTTGGGTCACAGAATTCACAGTTGCTTCAAATTTTTGCATACCCGTGTTTCAAGAAACAATGCTACTTGAGAGAGAATATGTGGGTGTGAAAAGTCGTCATTCTTAAAAGCTGTCCTTGAAATTTACTTGCCCTGGGTAACAGGAAACATTAAATTTGGAGTCATGATTTGTATTAACCTATGATGAATTATCTGACACAAATCTCCCCTAGAGCACAGCAATTTTCATAAAACATCCAAATAAAAAATTAATATGTAAGAACTGTTAATGATTATTCTGATTGTGCTTTTGCTATTATGCTATTTTTGCCAGAACTGATCTTTTGATCAGTAACCGTTTAGAGATTATTATATAGCAATCATTTTCAACTTTTATTTTTTGCTTTGCAACATTGACTGTTTATTCTTTTGAGTATGTTCAATGCATAAGATTTGTAACAGAAAATAGGCAAATTTCTTAAGACTTACTGCTATTGGTGGGTTTTAACTGGCTGTTGGGAACATCAAATTAGTGTGTGTTGATTGTACTACTTTTATCACATTTCTTGTGCTACATTTGGAAATTTGCCAAGGTCAAATTAGAAATTACTAGGACAATTTTAAAACTTTTTAAACTAGTGCACACCACGTTAATTTTGATTATGTGCCTTTGTTCTTTATTGTATACTATATCTTTTTATAGAGTTATAGAGCACAGACATGGGTTTTTTGACCCGCCACATCTATGCCTTTTGCTGTATGTGTCTTTGCTTACCCATTTATCTGCACTGTGTCTGTAGCCTTTCATACCTTGACTTAGACAGTGGTGCAGAATAGGCAATAACAAATTGGGGGCCACTTTATGTCATGAATTGAATGATTTCTACAATTGTCAAAAGAAACAACTTGTTCCACTTTCAGTAGTATATCTGCAATATCGCTTTATATAATCTGCAATCCAAACGACATTTAGTAAAATGCTTGTGCATCTTCCTTCTAACTTCAGTCTGATGCAGAGCCTGGATCCAAAGCATCAATTAACACTTGGCTTCTGTGAATGCTGCCTGACTTGCTGAGTCCTCCAGCTGTTTGCTTTTTTTTTAACCTAGATTCCCTGCTTCACAACACATACTAAATCTTGAAAACTTCTCCAGCATTAAAGAAGTTGGGATCTGGGTGCCTGCAATTGCACCCATTGCCACCTAGATATTGATGCCGTATTGATGCAATCATGAGAAAGGCACACCAGCAGCTTCATTAAGAATTTGAGGAGATTTGGTATGTCACCAAGTACTCTAGCAAGTTTCTACAGATGTGCTGTGGAGAGCATTTGGACTGGTTGTATTACCACCACATGGAGGTACCAATGCACAGGATCTTCAGGGCTTCAGATGTTGCAGACTCAGCCAGCTTCAACATGGGCACAAGCTCCCCCCCACCATCGAGGACATGCTCTCCTCTCATTACTACCAACAGGGAAGAGGTAAACGAGCCTGAAGATTCACATTGAATATTTTAGAAACAGCTTCTTCCCCTCTGCGGTCAGATTACTGAACAGTTCATGAACTCGTGTATACTACCTCGTAATTCCTGTTTTGCACTATTTATTCTATTTTGTTTATATATCGCAACTTACAGTAATTTGTCATGTCTACATGTACTGCTGCCATAAAACAATAAATTTCACAACTAGTGTCAGTGACAATAAATCTGATTCTGATTTCGTGCCTTCTGCTCAATAATACATCTAAGCACACAAATCTGAAGGCAGTCCCATCTTGTCCCTCTCACTCAAATATAATACTTGTAATACCTCTTCTACCATGATATATATCCACACTCTAATCCACCCAAACCCAAGATCGCTAGGCTCAATAATATGGGTGATGGCTGAAGCATAAGAGTTGATTTTACTTAGTTGGAAATTTCATTTTGAGTTTAGTTTGCAATTGGATATGACTGAAGAACGAACTTGAGTTATTTACGTGTGTATATATATTGGCAGAGTTGCTGAGGATCTGCACATTTTTCTTAATGGTCAGGGAATTTGTTAGGTTTACTAATAGGAGCTTTAGAATAATTCACAATATGATGGTACTATATCTGTTACTGTTACTTACTGCCTGGAAAGCTCCTTGTTCTTCTCCCGGCAATACTAAATCCATTCTGTTAGGCATATCATTAATTTTAAAGGACTAGCTTTTTTGTGTAGAGGCCAAATGTCTCATTTCAAATAAAGCTGAGGCCCATTTTAAGATCTGCACAAATACTAAGTGATTGTAGACCACCATGATTTATGGCTGAAGGAGACAAATAGAACCAAACATACCAATTGAGAATTTTAGAATGTTGGCAAAGAAACTAAAATATAAAATAAAAGGGTTCATTATATACTCAGAAATTTCCAATGGTTACTTTAAGAATTTTGCTGTTTAAACAATCTAAATGTCATGGCATAGTCAAGCACAATATCACATTGTTGTAAATCCTTTACAGTCTTTCCAAGATACTATGAAAACATTGTGTATTTTCACAAGGAGCTGTGACTTCTATTCTTTTTTCTGTGCCTGTTTTTTGAACAGTTTTTTGGAGATACATTACAGGAAATATCTCAATTAAGCATCCTGTTACACTCTTGCCTTCTACCACCATCCTTGTTCTTCTTGGGTGTCCTGCTGAAAGTGATGGCTAACATGGGATGTGCCATCACATATTTGGATGTGTGTTTAAATAAGTTGTAAATGACAACATTTTATCATTCAGTACATTAACATCTTAACAAATCTCAGTAGTAGGAATATCATTTATGTATCCCATGGCTTCTGAACTTGCAGTACAGGTAAATTGTTAATGTCCTCAGTGATCGGTATACATATCCCATGGTAATGGGGAAACAAAAGTTAGATCTCTTCTGATTTTATCACCCTTTTTTCTTGCCTAACCGAGATTGAAATACATAAAAAAAAGAGAAGGATGATGAGAGAGGTAGGAAGGAATTTAGGAGAAAATAAATGTTGGGTAACACACAGAAAATGTTGGAGAGACTCAATGGGTCAGATGGCATCTATGGAGAGGAACAGAGTCAACGGTTCGGGCTGAGACCCTTCATCTTAACTACTTTGTTAGTCAATTAATTGACAACTTCTATTGATTTATTTTGTTTACCAATCTCTTTGTAATCAGCCACAAAAACTGGGCCACTGGCTAGTTAAGGAAAATAAAAATGGTTTTCACTTATAAAGCCCATCGAATAAATGTTGAGATAAAGGAAAAATAAAATATACCTTTCTTAAGCTATTGACTCATGAATCCTGTAACTTGACAGTTACTGTTCAGTGCAATTTCTAAAAGTACATGTGGATGCAGTTTCATTTTCATTAATTTGTTTAATGTTTGTCACTCATTCTCAGAAGTTTACAGAGGCACTTATAAGAAAGATGTTTTTTAAGCTGCATGTAACTTGTGATTTTAGTATTTGATGGACAGCGCAATTGATATCGTTGTAGTATTATTGATTGAATCCTGTGTAATTGGAATTGGGGAATACAGGTACAGCATTTGAAGTGTAACTAAGATGTTTAAATGAAGTCAGAAAGTAGTGGAAATATTCAGCAGGTCAGACATCATCTGCAGCAACAAAAACAATTTCAGCATTTGTGATGAAAGGCGTTGGATCCTGATGTTTTTGATCCGAGGTTCTTTGGAAGTCAAGAATGAGACTTAAAACTTGTTGCTATGATTGTTTTATTAAGCACTAAAGAACAAGTAAATGAGGAAAAGGATGCTAGCAGAGAGCCTGATAGCAGGGGGAGAGACGAAGACAAGAGAGACCAATTCAGCATGGTTTGGTCCTCTACAACCAGTTTACTGATAACAGTAAATTTCATTCAAAATCCTTTGCTTAAATTAATCAATAAGATAGCCTTATGCAGGGAATGCGTTACCTACTATTAAAACTGTTGTCTCCAGGAAGTGACAATTGCAACCACTAAAAAAAAAACATGTATATATGTGATTATGTAAAAATACAAACAAGAATAAGAAAGTTGAGCTACAAGGAAAATAACAAATATACAGTTCAATCCATCAAAGGTCATAGGTCTGAAATGTTACTTACTTTTTTCGCCATAGAATACCTCTTGTTTTGAGTAGTTCTGAATATTTATGTTTTCCTTTCAGATTTTCAGATGTAGTAGCTTTTTATTGAGCATCCAGATATTATTAATTGTCTTGCAGCTGGATTTTAACACTTTTATTTCATGTAAACTGTGAAATTATTTAGAAGGAATATGCTTTGCAGTTGTAGAATCACAGACCATCATGGCATAGCTGGTCTTATAGACTCTTGAACCATGTAGGTTCACCAAGGGAAATCTGATCAGTACCATTCTCCTCTTGTTCTCAACCCGGAAAATTATTTTCCCTCAAGTGCCTAGTCCAATTTCCCTTTGGTTCCATTTTCATCAGCCACTACAAGCAGAAAATGTTAGACTTTCACTACTTGAAGCCCATTAGTCATATCCATCTCTGTATGTTTTCCCCTTCACTTTAAATCTGTTTCCTCAAACCATCTGTTTGTGGGAACAGCTTATTTCCATTTACTCTCTCTCTGCCCCTGATGGTCTGGCGCACTTCAATGAAATCTCCTCACAACCAGTGTTCTCCAGAGAGAACAACTCCAGCTTCTCAAGTCTAACTTAGCAGCTGAAATCCCCTATACTTTGAATTAGAACAATTGTACCAGGTCATAAACACAAGATTCTGCAAATGCTGGAAATCTGGAGAACACACACAAAATGCTAGAGGAACTCTGCGGGTCAGGCAGCATTTATGGAGGAGACTAAACAGTTGGAATTTTGGGCAGGGAGCCTTCAATAGGATTGGAAAAGAATGGGCAGTAGCCAGAATAAGAAGGTGGTATGTGATGAAGGAGTTCAAGTAGAACAGGTGAGGGGTGGGGAGTGAAGTAAGATGCTAGCAGATGATAGGTAGATGAGATAAAAGGCTGAAGAAGAGGAAATCTAATAGAGGACAGCACTATAGTAGCATAGCAGTTGGCTCACCCTGATTACAGCTCGGGATCAGATATAGTAGAGTTTCCCAACAGAACTTGCAATTATAGCAAATCTTTTCTGTATAGCTTTCGGTTAAACTTTATTCCAGAAGTTTTATGTCCATTATGAGGAACTATATTTCTATAATGTGGCACTAACCACTGTCTATTTTTATAAGTCCAGAACCACTATAGTGTTGATTCACCGGATGAATTCCAGGGTAAGCATTTTTTGAGGCAATGTATTTGAGCACTGGATCTATACTCAAATTGGTGGTTAGAAGAGCAGAGGGTAATGTTATTCAGTGGTACATTATTAAAGACATTAACAGTGTACATGTTGTGAATCGTTTATTCAGGCTAGGCAACAATACCTAGAGCCATACTCTAAGGGTAAGAAGTCTACTCACTCACAAATATCTTAATGAGTGATGAAACATACTGGAAGGCCGTAATACCTACTATTTTTGTGCTTCTCTTCTTGTTAAGCCTGTCATCCCTACTGGGGCATAGCCACCAATAGCAGCTTGCCAGAGTCCTTTGTCCAGGGCCAGTCTTACAAGTCCAGGTGTAGCCCATCTAAACACGGTTTAGGTAAAGATGCTTCCTCCTCCAGTGATGAGGTCTTGGGAGCTTACTTTGGTGCTTACTGTGTGTTAAATCCCCTGTTCTAGTTTAATAGTTTTAGGCTTCCCAGTTACTACATGAGAAGTTGAATGAGTATCTTGCTGTGGCTGTCTTTAGAAGACGGCATCAAAAAGCACTAGTAATTGTTTGAAACTAATCTGTAGAGGAAGCATTTTCTACTAATAATTTTCTCCATCCCTCAAGCAAAAATGCACAGGAAATAAAATTTATTTTTGAGTTACATTTGCTTCATAATGTGCAGTATGTTTATCCTTCTGAAATTTGAAAAGTGGAGTTGTGTGCTAAATGCCTGCAAACAAGGACCAATTTATACTTCGTTGTTTCTTCTTGATGCCATTGAGCAATCATTCATTTGTTAAAGCTGTGTCATATGTTGTGGGTGGTTCCATGATCATGTTTGCTCTTAGCAAATTTTTCAACAGAAGTGTTTGGCCATTGGCGTCTTCTGGGCAGTGTCTTTACAAGATGGGTGACCCCAGCTGTTGTCAATACTCTTCAGATATTGTCTGCTGGGCGTCAGTGTTCACATAACCCAGGACTTGTGATATGCACCAGCTCCCCCGTGGCTTCACATGACCCTGAGTGGGGGGCTAAGCAGATGCTACACCTTGCCCAGGGATGACTTACAGGCTAGCAGAGGGAACGAGTGCCTTTACACTGTCTGTAGTAGTGAGATACCTCTACTCCACCATCTGAGCAATACATTGGCTTATTAGCAAGAGATGTAAGCTGCTTTTCATAGCAAGAAGGTTAATACATGAACTCATAGATGTACCTGAGATTTCAAACAAAATTCAAGCGTGTCAGTGTTTGGCATCCCATGGATGTTGTTCCAGGTCCCACTTTCATATTGAGGAACTGAAGATCTTGTGTATGAATTCCTTGGCATGATCATTGCACACCACATACCAGAAAGCCTTGATATCATTCACCTATTCAACAGCAAGGAGTTAATGATTTCTTTTAATTATTACAGATTGAAATACTGAACCAGTGTCTGAAATTATGGAAGTGTCGAAGTTGGAGTATCGTGCTCCATTTTGGCAGTGCAGGCATCATGCCAGTGTTGTATGTTGAGTGATATTGTGATCAATGCTAATGCTTGTCATGCTCATACTTCAACAGTATAGAGAGGTGGGTAGCTTGGAGTGATTAATTGATGCTTGTCTATTGGTCATCATATTGGGTCCAATTCAGTTACTGGAGATCAAATAATGCCTATTAAATTCAAATTAAAATCCCATAGGTGTGCCATCAACTGGATGAAAATGTAATAGTTTTCATTTCTTCGTTTCTTTCTGTAGCCCAGGGTTCAGGCATCTGTACTTGAAATTTTTTTTGAGTAGGGGCATCAGTTTGCAAAACACTGTTACAGCACCAGTGACACAGGTTTAGTTCTGTAGTCTGTAAGGAGTTTGTATGTACTCGCCATGACCATGGGGCTTTTCTCTGAGTAGTCTATTTTCCTCCCTCACTCCATAGGTGTACGGGTTAGTAGGTCAACTGGGTTGTGGAGGCTTGTCAGGCCAGAAGGGCCTGTTGCTGTGCTGTACCTCTAAACAAATAAACAAACAAACACATGAGGTTGCATGTGTTTTCCAAATACTGCAACAAGGAGAAAAGAACATTATGAAGCCTTTGCCTGTGCAAAGAATACATTTCTAGGGAAAAAGATAAAAATTAAAACAGTTTTAGAAATTAGATTAAAATAGAAACTTTCCCAAGCTTGCAAGTAGTTAATATGTGTAATGTAGGAATTAAGTAATTGTCTATTTGATATAGTATAGTCTTAATGTGGCAACTGGTATTGGTACAGTTAATGTCCAAATTACTTTTATTTTCAAGAAAGAAAGAGATGTTGAAACAAGCTGGAACTCAAATTATAGTTTTTCAATTGAAGAATTTTAAACTGTGCTTAAAAGATGTTCGTGTGTATCAGCTGAATGGGAACCTTGAATGGAGTAGGAATCTCTTCTAAACAATCTACAAATTTATGAAACACATTAATTTAAAGTATTGCAGGCAGTAAACGTCACAATCCATATTCAGAGCTTTGGGAAATATTTTTATTGCAGCTGCTCCAGACTTTTAGAGGATTGTTTTGAGATATCGTATTAAAATTAAAGCTAATTAATTAGGAGACTACAATTTTTGTATTAATTATTTAATCCTCTGTTGCAATGTTACTTTCATGAAAGAACTAAATTGCACTTTTTAAAAATATTTTGACAGTGTTTTTAATGATATTTCAAACAACTCAATGTACAAAATGTTGACGTCCACATGCTTTTGAACAAAGTTCCAATCCAGAAAATGTTCTTTTTGTTTGTTTTGCCACGTTTTCTTTAAAATTAAGTTCATTCCAAGCTCAATTATTTCCCTGCAAGTGGGGCAGCAGAGAGACAGAGAGAATGAGAACATTCTGTGTTTTTCAGTCAGAGCAGTCAAGCTCCATTCTGTCCATAAACACTTTAGAACGAGAGATTAGATGTACCTATTATAGACTTATTACTCATTGATATGCTGCATGAGTGGGGCCTGCAATGAAGTCTACATTAAAATCCAAAGGGTATAAGTATGGTAATATTATTTTAGTTAAGTCTCTCATTTGTACGTTGATTTGATTTTATGACAGTTCTGACAGCTGTATTCATTAAGAGAATATGATAGCGTATTGGAGATACCAAACAGACAGTGATTTTTGACTTTATCTTTGGTGTTTTGCATGATCCCCCTTAAAATTCTGTTTTTCGTTTCATTGCAATTCCCTGGAGGGCATATAAAAGTTCCCCTGAAGAGAGTAATTACAAGTCGGCTCTGCTACGGATGCTTCCTTGCAGTTACTGAGAAGAAATCTGAGCTGCTTTTAAAGTAGGCCATTTTAAATAAAAATGCAAATAGCTGCTCTGTAACCACATTAATTACCCACCCAGTCTCAAATTACTACATCTGTGTTGATTCCAAACACTATTTACGATCTTGCGAAAATTAACATTACTGGTGTTGAGAAAAACAGTTGTGTTAGTTGTGCTTTGGAACCAATTAAGGTGAACTTCTTCTCTACAGAGACTTTAAAAAAAGCGTAGCCTTGCAGTGTCAAATAATAACATTAACTCAGTCAGAATAGTGGAAGGTTTTGTAATTACATTAGAAAGCTTGTTTTTTCTTCTACAGTGAACTTGGCTGTCTACATTTTAAAGTGAAGGAGACTTCAAACTTTTTTTAATCCAGTGGTTCGGTATCTTATTATTTAGTGAGGTTGATTATCATAACGTATAATTGTTCTGCTGTTATTTGGACTATTTCATTATTACTTCCAAAAATATTTCAAATATATATAATACATATTTATGAATAAATATATATGGATGTGTGTGTTACATGTATACTTCTCTGAAGATTCAGCTTGTCATGGTGGAGAGGCTTGTGAGTTCCTGGGATCCCGACAGCAATGCTATCTGGAGCTTAGCTTCTGGTAGGGTCACCCGTGATGGTAAAGTCAAGGGGGAATTTCGAGACAAAGAGCGATCCATCGATGATATCAGCAGTGGAAGTGGTGGAAGATCACGACACATCACGACAGCAGTGAAAGCGGAGGAAGGCTGCAGCAGTAAAGGGTCACCAGTTGTCTTGCATTCCATGCTGCTGGATTCGGACATCTGTTAAGCATCGTGTGCTGGCTGCCCATGCCTTACAACTTTAAACAAAGTCATGCACAGATATTTTCCATTAAGGGAATAGCCCCTTGGGAAAACATCAATTCAATTTGAGTGAATTTGAGGGTATTCTAGTAATTTATAAAGATTAGCTTTATTTGTCACATGCACATCAAACAGTATTAGATTGGTGGTTGTAGGCTTTATTTATTTAATCTTATTTTTCTGACCATGCTTTAAATATTTTTGTGATTATTAATAATTCTATAACAGCAATTTGCATTTATTGTAACATATTTCAGATAAAACATACCAAAGCACTTTACAGAAATGTTTCTTCTTGGGTACTACCTTGGGGTAAGAGCTAGCACCCCAGTTCTATGCGACAGTACCCTAGGTGTGAAAAGATTATCATATGAACAACGTTTGATGGTTCTGGGCCTTTACTCACTGGAACTTAGAAGAATGCAGACATCTCACCTCTCCTAGAAGTTCCGGGAGTCTCCCGCATATTGATAGTGGCTCCCTGATGTCTGCAAATTATATACAATATCGCAGAAATCGATTCTTTTGAGAGTGAGAGAGAGAGCGCGAGAACGAGAGAGAGCAAGAGAGAGAGAGAGCGCGCGCGCACCATGGCAGAGTGTTCCAAAAAAAGACAATATAAAACGTAAACACGAGGACATTTGCAGATGCTGGAATTTCAAGCAACACACATAAAAGTTGCTGGTGAACGCAGCAGGCCAGGCAGCATTTCTAGGAAGAGGTACAGTCAACATTTCGGGCCGAGATCCTTCGTCAGGACTAACTGAAAGAAGAGCTAGTAAGAGATTTGAAAGTGGGAGGGGGAGAGGGAGATCCGAAATGATAGGAGAAGACAGGAGGGGGAGGGATGGAGCCAAGAGCTGGACAGTTGATTGTCAAAAGGGATATGAGAGGATCATGGGACAGGAGGCCTAGGGAGAAAGAAAAGGGGGAGGGGGAAAGCCCAGCGGATGGGCAAGGGGTATAGTGAGAGGGACAGAGGGAGAAAAAGGAGAGAGAGAAAAAGAATGTGTGTATATAAATAAATAACAGATGGGGTACGAGGGGGAGGTGGGGCATTAGCAGAAGTTAGAAGTCAATGTTCATGCCATCAGGTTGGAGGCTACCCAGACGGAATATAAGGTGTTGTTCCTCCAACCTGAGTGTGGCTTCTTCTTTACAGTAGAGGAGGCAGTGGATAGACATATCAGAATAGGAATGGGACGTGGAATTAAAATGTGTTGCCACCAGGAGTTCCTGCTTTCTCTGGCAGACAGAGCGTTCAGCGAAACGATCTCCCAGTCTGCGTCGGGTCTCGCCAATATATAGAAGACCACATTGGGAGCACCGGACACAGTATATCACCCCAGCTGACTCACAGGTGAAGTGTCACCTCACGTGGAAGGACTGTCTGGGGCCCTGAATGGTAGTGAGGGAGGAAGTGGATGAAGGAGATGTCCAGGATGAAGGAGATGTCCTCCTTTTTTAAAGAAAGGGGCTTCCCTTCCTCCACCATCAACTCTGCTCTCAAGTGCATCTCCCCCATTTCACGCACATCTGCTCTCACTCCATCCTCCCGCTACCCCACTAGGAATAGGGTTCCCCTTGTCCTCACCTACAACCCCACCAGCTGCCGAGTCCAACATATAATTCTCCGTAACTTCTGCCACCTCCAACGGGATCCCACCACTAAGCACATCTTTCCCACCCCCCCCACCGCTTTCCGCAGGGATCTCTCCCTACGCGACTCCCTTGTCCATTCGTCCCCCCTCATCCCTCCCCACCGATCTCCCTCCTGGCACTTATCCTTGTAAGCAGAATAAGTACTACACATGCCCTTACACTTCCTCCCTCACTGCCAATCAATTGCGTGGGCTGTTAATTGAATTGCTGCCAAATTGTCCTGATTGGGGATTTAGTAAGTCCTGAATTCCTTATTCTCCAGTGAAATACCTCTTCACTGAAGACTGCAGGATTGCTGTAACCTTATTGTTACAGCTAACACATTATGATACCCTTTCTTTTCTCCTACTTCTAAATTCTGGAGACTGGTGGAATTCCCTAATTATTGTGATCCTGTGGCTGCAAGGTCTTACTTTTAGGATAAATTGCTGCTTCTCTTTTGATCCAAGTAATTATTCAAGTTACACCCAGTGACAATTATTTCCCTAAAGTGTGCTCCAGGTCCTCCTCTCACTGCAGCAAACTTCTGTTGCACCATTTGCAACCTGGTCCATGGTGACCCAGAGATACATTCAGTAAACTATTCAAGTTTTACCCAGTTACAAATACTTAGCTGAAGTGTGCACCTGGACCCTCTCTTACTGCAGCGTATTTACAATGGTTGTATGATACCATTTGCAACCTGGTCCAAGGTTATCCAGAGAGCAAACAAGATCAAGTGCTTTCAATAGACTAGGTTTATACTCTACTGGCACCATGAAGTCATCAGTTAAACATCAGCCAGTGGGAGGGCTGCAATACTCCTTAAACGGGTCAATCCCTAGCTAGCATGGGGGCGCAGCTTTCAGTGAATGATTAAGATGGACACTTACTGCAACTATATGAAATTTTCTCCATTCCTTCGGCTCTGCTCTGAAGGTCATAGTAGATTTTTGCAATCTACCGTCTGGAGTGTGATTGAAACCTGGAGGTGAGATTGCTATCAACTTTGCTAAAGCTGACTCTTAATGCACAGTGGGAATAAAAGGATCCCTGTCTGGTTGGCTGCCAGTGACTAGTGGTGTTCTGCAGGGGTCAGTGTTGGGACCGCTTCTTTTTATGCTGTATATTAATGACTTAGATGATGGAATAGGTGGCTTTGTTGCCAAGTTTGCAGATGATACGAAATTTGGCGGAAGGTAGGTAGGGTTGAGGAAACAGGTAGGTGTGGACTGACACAGATCAAGAGAATGGGCAAGAAAGTGGCAAATGAAATACAATGTTGGAAAATGCATGGTTATGCACTGTGGTAGTAGAAATAAATGTGCAGACTTTTTTCTAAATGTGGAGCAAGTCCAAAAATCTAGGATGCAAAGGGCCTGTATTGTGCTGTAGGTTTTCTATGTTTCTATATAGGGACTTGGGAGTCCTCGTGCAGAACACCCTAAAAAGTTTATCTTGGGTAGAGTCCGTGATGAGGAAGGCAAATGGAATGTTAGCATTCACTTCAAGAGGTCTAGAATATAAGAGCTGTGATGTGATGCTGGGGCTTAATAAGGCACAGGTGAGGCCTCATCTTGAGTATTATGAACAGTGTTGGGTTCCTCATCTCAGGAAAGATGAGCTAGCATTGGTGAGCATTCAGTGGTGGTTCACAAGGATGATTCTGATGAAAGGGTTATCTTATGAGGAATATTTGATGGCTGTGGGCCTGCTCTTACTGGAACTTAGAAGGATGAGGGGTGATCTTACTGAAACGTTTTGATTGTTAAAAAGCCTAAACAGAGTAGATATGGAAAGGATGTTTCCCATGGTGGGGGGAGTCTAGGACAAGAGGGCACAGCCTCAGGACAGAGGGGTGTCCATTTAAAACAGAGATGCGGAGAAATTTCTTTAGCCAGAGGGTGGTGAATTTGTAGAATTTGTTACCACATGCAGCTGTGGAGGCCAGGTCATTGGGTGTATTTAGGGCAGAGATTAATAGGTTCTTGATTGCACACAGCAGCAAGGTTACAGGGAGAAGGCTGGTGAATGGGGATGAGGAAGGGAATTGAATGGTGGAGCAAACTTGATGGGACAAATGGTCTAATTCTGCTTATATGTCTTATGGTCTTATGGACCTAGAAATTCTAGGCACTCAGAAGTTTAACCTTCCTTTCTTTCAATTGCTACAGTTCTCAAACACCAGACAATTGTGATTTTCTTTCCTAGATGAGGTGTGTCTGGAGGCTCATGATATAACACGGTTGTGGTATTGACTCAGTCTTTCAAATTAAACCTGTTTTATTCTATGCCAGTAACATTTGGAGCATACTGCCCCTCTGAAAAGTTAAGAAACAGGAAAATTCCACCCGGCAAGTGAAGAATGCTGGCACTCTAAAAGTGCTAGAAACAGTTGTGTGTTTAATATTTAAGTAATATTTGAGTAATATTGTAAATATCATTTGATTAAGCATTTCTCATATTTAAAATAATTCATGACATCTTAGTATGTAAATGGCATATGTCATTATGTCATCGTGTCGTGTGTGTGTGTGTTGTTGAAAGTAAAGAACTAAATAGACACGTTATTTCTGACTCCGTGTCTTCTGATGATTAGTTTTATGTTTTGCAGTTAGAAAACATAACAGTGGCAATGAAGTTTTAAGTGAGACAACTCCCTACCTGTTGAATGAAGCACAGCAAAACATATGAATTTTTTAAAAATGCACAAGACATTTGAGTTTTTAAAAAAGCATAGTGAGACATTCGAATTAAAAATAAAGGTGGAAAACAGACAAATTCATGGGTTCATCAACAGTGAGTACCAGGTGATAATAATGATAAATTAAAAAAGACCAGCAGTGGCTCACTACATTGGAAAGATAGATTCGTTCAACTGTACAAAACTAACTGTATACTGAGGGAATTGAGCAGTATTTTGAAGGTAATGAAAAGCAAGTACCAGTTTTGCCGAGTGCATTGAGTGGAAAAGTATACAGATTACTTATAAGTTTAACTACTCCAACCAAACCAGCTGAAGTGAGCTTTGCTGACATTGTGAAAGTAATGTGGGAACATTTAGATCCAAAACCATTGTTGATTGCAGAACGTTTTAGGTTTCATGAACAGAATCAAAAGGAAGGTGAGCCCATTTTAGTGTACTTGGATAAATTGAAGAGATTGTCTGAGCATTGGCAGTTCCGTGATGGGCTTAATGATGCACTGAGAGATCTTTTAGTTTGTGGAATCTTCCAAAAACAGCTCCTAACTGAAGCACAACTCACATTAGAAAAGCAGCTGCAATCGCAGTATCAATGGAAATAGCAGTCGGAGATGCAATGAGTTGCAGTCAGGAAAGAAAATGAGTGTAAACAAAATTGCAACATGTAAACAGGAACTGGACTGGCTGAACAAATTGTGTTACTGCTGTGGCAGGGGCTCGCATATATCAGACCAATGCAGTTTTAAAGGTGAAACTTGCGGAAAATACCAAAAGAAGTAGCACACATACAAGGAGCATGTTGGACAGACAAAAATAAATGGACTGCACAGGAAAGAGAAAAAGATAATAAAAAATCAAGTTGCAGTTTCAAAATGAGTATTACTCTGCATACTGTTGATAAAAAAATCTGATAATGATGAGAGTGACACAGAACTGGATAGCCTTGAGATTTACAATGTGAAAGCTAACGATGGATAAGCAATATGGCTTACACCAGAAGTGAAACAGCATGTTAATTAAAGTGGAATTGGACACTGGTTCACCTCGATCAGTAATTCCACAAAATGAGTTTGAATGATATTTCAAAGATACTAAACTGAAGCTTGCAGATATCCAACTAAGAGCTTGTATTGGGAAAAAAACTCCTGTGAGAATGACATTCATGACAGTGAAATACAACAGCCAACAAGGCACATTGGACTTGTATGTGGTAAAAACAGGAGGGTATGAATGGCTGACACAAGTACAACTTAATTGGAGATCCATCCACCTTTTGTATGCCACACCCCCTGCAACAGAGTTAATTGAAAGTAAATTAAGAAAGGTACTGGATGATGCCATAGCAGTGTTCAAGGATGGCATTGGTAAACGCAAGTATATCCAGAGTAAAATATGTTTAAATGAAAATGCCACAACCAAGTTTTACAAAGACCATTCCGTTTCTTATACCAGCCATGATGAAGTAGCCAGTGAGCATGATTGCATGGAGGCTAAAGGGAATTTTTTCTCAAGTTGAGTGGAGCCCATAGGTAATGCTAATGGTGCTAGTTGCCCAGAGGAATAGGTCTGTCAGGATCTGTGATGATTTTAAGGTCACTATCAAACCAGCACTGAAAGTAGATCAATATCTTCAGTCCACGATAGGGGATATCTTGGCAAACCTTTCTAGAGGGAAGCACTTAGCTGAGGCTTATATACGCATGGAGATGGAAGAAGATTTCAAAGTGTTTCTCACAATAAGCACTCACAAAGGGCTTTATCATGATAATAGGCTTATTTTTGGAGTAACGTCTGTACTTGCACTTTGGCAGAAAACTATGGACCAGGTACTGAGTGTTACCTGCATGACAGCATTGTTACTGGCGAGGATGACGAGGAACATCTCCAAAATCCCAAAGCAGTGTTAAAAAGATAATGGGCTCAGAACATGATGCACCAAGTATGAATTGTTTAAATCAAGCATCACTACTGTGGTCACACTATTAATGCACAAGGATAACACAGGTAAGCTGAGAAAAGCAACAGTAGAGGCCACAAAGCCAAAGGACACATCGCAGTTACAATCCTTTTAAGGATATGTCAATTACTAAAACAATTTCCTGCCAAACCTGGCTACTGTGCTGCACCCCTTAAATTTATTACTACAGATCAGAAAGAAATAGCAATGGCCATGTGAGGTGGCTTTCTAAAAGACAAAGGAAATCGTGACATCAGAGACGGTACTCACAAATTATGATCCACATTGTCTGGTAAAGCTTGCCTGTGACACCTTGCTTTTTGGCATTTGTGCAATCATGACAAATTGAGACTGGAATAATACCAGAAGAGATGAAAACATCAGTATTTATCACTCTTCCTAAGAAACCTGGAGCAATAGAATGTGAATTACATAGGACCATAAGTTTAATGAATCATATCACCAAGATACTTCTAAGAATTTTGATGACAAGAGCTAAAAGTAAGATACAAGCTGAAATAGGTAAAGAATAATGTGGTTTTGTGAAAGACAAAGGTACAAGAAACGCGATATTGATGTTAAGGATACTATTAGAACAAGCTATTCAAGTGCAAAAAGATTTGTTTGTTTGTTTTATCGACTACACAAAAGCATTTGATAAAGTGAAGCACAATAAGTTATTTGAAATATTACAGAAAACTCTCAATCTAGATTCGAAAGATCTCCGCCTAATCAGAAATCTGTACTGGGAATAAACTGCCGCTGTAAGAATAGATGGAGAAGTGAGTCAGTTTATGAAAATCAATAGAAGTGTTAGATAAGGGTGTGTTTTCTCTCTGATTTATTTAATGTGTACAGTGAAACAATATTACAAAAAATAAGAGACATCTTGGGAATCAAAGTCGGTGGTGAAAACATCAGTAATTTCAGATATGCGGATGACACTGTGTTAATTGCAAGTAAGAGGAAGAACTACAAAACTTAATTGATATAGTTGTTGAAGAAAGTGCAAAACTGGGTCTATCTGTTAATGGCAAAAAGACCAATGTATGGTGATATCCAAAAAGAAGGAGAATCCTATCTGCAGGCTGAGAATAAATGGGGAAGACATAAAACAAGTACAGAACTTTTGCTACTTAGGAAGCTGGGTGACATCAGATGGCAGGTGTGACATGGACATCAAAAGAAGAATAGGGATGGCAAAAGACACCTTTACGAGGATGAAGAGTATACTGACCAACACTAAACTAGGCATGACAACCCGCCTCAGAGTATTGAAATGTTATGTTTATCCAGTTATGTTATAATGGCCTAGAATATTGGACAATATCTAGTAACATGAGGAAATGAACTGAAGCAGCAGAGATAGTCATAGTCATAGTCATACTTTACCAATTTCCCTGGTTTTCGTTAAAGTTGCTCCATAAATAATAAACAATAATAAAACCATAAATAGTTAAATAGTAATATGTAAATTATGCCAGGAAATAAGTCCAGGACCAGCCTATTGGCTCAGGGTGTCTGACCCTCCAAGGGAGGAGTTGTAAAGTTTGATGGCCACAGGCAGGAATGACTTCCTATGATGCTCTGTGTTGCATCTCGGTGGAATGAGTCTCTGGCTGAATGTACTCCTGTGCCCAGCCAGTACATTATGTAATGGATGGGAGACATTGTTCAAGATGGCATGTAACTTGGACAGCATCCTCTTTTCAGACACCACCGTCAGAGAGTCCAGTTCCATCCCCACAACATCACTGGCCTTACGAATGAGTTTGTTGATTCTGTTGGTGTTTGCTACCCTCAGCCTGCTGCCCCAGCACACAACAGCAAACATGATACATGTGGTTTTTGAGGAGGATGCAAAGAATATCATGGATGAAATGAATATCTAACGAGGTTGTCATGAACAGAGCAAACACAAAAAGAGAAATAATGTATGAGATTATGAAAAGGCAACGTAACTTCACTGAACATGTGATTAGGAAAGAGGAGTTAGAATGCATGGTAATTATGGGAAAGATTAAAGGGAAGAAAGCAAGAGGGAGACAAAGACAAATGATGATGGGGACAGCAGCCAGAGAACTGGAAATGAATACCAATGAATTGATCCACTTGACCCAAAACAGGAGTGTGTGGAGCATGGCAGTCAAAGCTCAAACTGGGTACGGCACCTGATGATGATGATGATGATGATGATGATGCAATCATGTCAGATGTTATGAGTTATGGAAGTGAATGCCCCTTTGCCTTTGTATCACACCCCCTTACTGCTGCAGAGAAAAATTACACATAGGTTCACAGAAGACTGGTGTGGGTTGTAAACCATTTTAACCAGTACTGTATGGAAGATAGTTTACTTTCATTACTGATCATCAACCATTCATGTCCATTTTTAATCCACAGAACAGTGTTCTAATAAGAGCAGCAGCAGGAATGCAGAGATAAACTCTGTTTCTTGGTGGACACAGTTGCAAGATCCAGTTCAAGAGGGTGGACTGATCATGGAAGTGCTGATAGATTGTCCTGTTTGCCCTTGGAAAAGAAAATACCTGAAAAATTTATAAAAGAGGGGACTGCTCTTGATGTATTCTCCCTAATACAAATCAGAAGTCTCCTTATTATGACAGGGATGATCCGAAGGGAAACCAGAAATGACTCCACACTGTGTCAGGTCTACATAGCCACCCAAAATGGCTCGAATGTACTGCAGAAACTCTAGTTCCCCCACTTTTACCAGCTCCAGGATGTACTTGCCCTTGACAGGGTTGCTTTATGTGGGGATTGAGAGTTATTGTACCATCCAAGCTGAGAGCTGAAGTATTCGAGGAGCTAAACACCTATTGTCTAAGCATGTTGAAAATAAAGCATTGGCTCAAAGCTTTATCGGGTGACCTGGGATAGATTAGCAAATTCAGCAGCTTACTATGCATTGTTCTGAATGCTAACATGTCCAGAATGTACCAAGAGCAGTTCTTCTCCATATTTGGGAATGGGCTGCATTGTCCTGGCAGAAGATTCATGTGGAATTTGCTGGACCATTCATGGACGCACATTTCTTGGTAGTAGTGGTTGCAGCTACAAAGTAGTCAGACGTGTTCCCAATTAGCCTCCACTTCAGCCTCACACACTGTTGACATATTGAGAAGCCTCTCCTCAAAAATTAGTGTATCAGAACATTTGGTCAGTAACAGTGGACCACAGTTTGTTGCGGAACAGTTTCGGTCATTCCTGAAAATGAATGGAATAAGACATATTACATCTGCACCGTACCACCTAGGTACAAATGGCTTGGCGGAAAAGTCTGTTCAGAACCTAAAAACACTGTGAGTAATGTCAGCATAACACACTACACTCGCACTGAATTAGATGCTCGCCAATTTCCTCCTTGTGTATTGCAGTACAGCACACTTCACAACCGACAACTGACCAGCTATGCTGTTCCTGGGTTGTCTTTTGTGCTTATGCTTGGATTTTCTCAAACTCAACTTCAAGAGGAGTATGCAGGACAAAGAGCTGAGACAAATTGTGGGCTCCTCAAACAAGGAGGTTAGGTACTTGGCTGCTGGACAAGTAGTCCTGGCAAGATACTACAGAAGTGATGAAAAGTAGGTACTTGCAAGGATTAAGGACAGAACTTGACCACTCTCCTACACAGTGAAGATTGTGTCTGATGTCATCTGGAGAAGACACAATAATCAGTTGAGGAGAGCAGTGTCAATTTAAAGGTGTCCAGAGCTGTCAGAACCATTTCCTGCAATCCCAGAGTCAACTGCAATCATTGTTGAAATCTCAAGAACCTGAGATTATTTCACAGCCACAAGTCTCTCCTGAAAAGCACAGTGAGACCCCTTGTCAGGAAGGAAGTTATCCCACAGGAGTAAGAAATCCTCCACAACGATTAAATCTTTAGGCCTGAATGGGACAATTTAAAACTAACCTTTCTGTGAATGTCAATTTAGTAGTTGTATTATATATTGTATGTAGTTGGGAGGCATTTTATATTGAGTTGGAGTTCATAGCTAAGCAGGGATGAGTGTATTTAATATTTCAGTAATATTTAAGGAATATTGTAAATATGTTGTTTGATGAAGCATTCTTTGTTTAATTAATTCATTATGGGTTATTGCTAAAAGTATGGGAATGGCAAACATTATTACGTCACCATTTTATATGTGTGCACCTCACTAAAGGTTAAGAATGAAGTAGGCTTATGATTCCCAGGTCTGTGTCTTTCTTTGGATTAGTTTTGAATTTAAAAACATAACAGAAACGCTCAGCAGATCAGTCTGCCACTGTGAGAAGAGGGACCAAGTTAATGTTTCAAGTTGAAGACATTTGTCAGAAGTGGAAATAAGATAAAAGTAGAATGTTATGCTGTAGGACAGGTGGGGGAGGATTGGCCCTCAGTCCATCCTGATGTTGGATTTCTGTCATCCATCTGAGAAATTTGCATAGCTTGCTTGTTCTCCCCCCCACCCCCCACCGGAGTGGAGACTGTCAGACCAAAAGACGCAGGTGCAGAATTCAGTGATTTGGCCATTCAACTCTGCTCCACCATTTGGTCATGGCTGATTTATTGTCCCTCTCAGCTCCATTCTCCTGCCTGCTTTCTGTAACCTTTGATGCCCTGACTATTGAAGAACCTATCAACTACTGCTTTAAATAAACCCAAAGACTTGGCCTTCACAACTGCCAGTGGAAATGAATTCCACAGATTCACCACCAACTGGCTAAAGAAATTCCTTCTCGTCTGTGTTCTAAATTGACTCTATTCTGAGTCATTGCCCTCTGGTCCTATACTCATTCACTTTAGGAAACATCCTCCCCACATTCATTCTGTGTAGGCCTTTCAACAGATTTCAATGAGATCCCCTCAGTCTTCTAACTTTCAGTGATTACAGGCCCAGAGCCATCAAATACATCTCATATGTTAATCCTTTCATTCCTGGAATCATTTTCATGAATCTTCTCTGGACCCTCTCCACTGCCAGCACATTGTTTTCTTAGATAAGGGGCCCAAAACTGCTCATTATACTCCAGGCTAGGCTTGACTTATGAGAATGTCTTCCTGCTCTGCATATCACAACTTCTTGATTCGTTTATCAGTACTCATTTTGCTATGTTTTTATGTTGTAACTGCTCCCATTCACTCATCGACCAGATAACCTTCTTTGCAGTTTCTCACTATGGTCACTCTGTTTTTAATCCTTTCAGGGACATGCCACCCCTTCCCACTCTTTAAAGCTTAAAACTTGTGATAAAGGATTTTAGACCTGAAATATTGACTTTGTTCCTCTTCCCATTGATGTGGCCTGACCTGCTGAGAATTTCCAGCATTTTCTGTTGTTATTTTAAATTCCACCCTGTTCTTGCCACACTTGTTAGGTTTTTAAATATTATTTAAGACAATGTCCTTAAGAATAGACTTGCAGGAAAATGGATGGAATTTCTTTCTTTTTTGGTATAATGGGCACATGCATGACAAGTCATCGAGGTTTCGTCTTTTTTTGATTTCTTTTAGCCCCATTGAAGTGGTGATAACAGGTGAAGGAAAAATAATGTTTCAAAACAAATTGTTAGTTTGATGCTGGTGAACGCAGCAGGCCAAGCAGCATCTATAGGAAGAGGCGCAGTCGACGTTTCAGACCGAGACCCTTCGTCAGGTCTGAAACGTCGACTGCGCCTCTTCCTATAGATGCTGCTTGGCCTGCTGCGTTCACCAGCAACTTTGATGTATGTTGCTTGAATTTCCAGCATCTGCAGAATTCCTGTTGTTTTTGTTAGTTTGATGTGTGCCCTGCAATCTAATAGCTGAATAATTCCTATATTTTATATTTAATTCAAAATTCTGTATCATAAGAAAATGGAATTGAGCTGTTTAAGATGATTTCTTGTATTTACTCAGTATTTTTCAATTGTTTCTAATGCTAAGTATGATCAAACTGCTTATGATTCTCCTGTAGAATATGTGCAGTGGTTTTAACCTCTTTTTACCATGGGGAAAATTATTTAAAATTTAATCTTTAAGTGGTTGCATTTAGATAATATTTTCGATTTAATTTTCCTTATAAATGTCCTGCTGAGATAATGGCATGGCTGAAGTAACTATTTTTCTGCAAACATTTATACAATAATGGAAGGTTAACATAATTATATTGGTCCACATTTCATTGTGGTTAGAGCATTATATAACAAACACATTTATATTGAATGTGAATTGAAAGCTTAACCCTCACACTGCCAGCTAAACCAGGAAAATGTTTTTTTTTTGTAAAAGCACTTCCTTAAATTCTTATTGTAATTCTGATGTACTGAGATACTGTGGAGAGCATTTGTCTGGTTTATATACCTCAGTGGTGTTACATTGACTTAAGTTTTCATCCTGACTATAAATGTGGATAATGTGAAAAGTTCTTATGGTAACAGTAATGAAAACCTAGAAATTTTATCTGTTTTGCCAAACACATTGTGGTGAAATCTGGATCGGTAATCTAAAGCTTAGTTGAAAAATTTTTGAGAAAGCTTAAGATGGAAAACCAAGATGGCAGGTTTTATGTTGTGAAAAAAAATGGCTGAAGGCTTTGCCATTAATCATTAAACACAGCCAAGATGAAATATGAAAAAAAGATTTGATTCAGAGGCTGGAAGGGTAAAGTAAGTTCGTCAAAGGTAACTAAATTTGCAGAGAATGGTTGAGAAAACATCAGGTTTTCTAGGATGGTGAGTCAGCGTACATAAGGAAAATCAACTGTTTGTATGAGGGAAACAGAAATTTGGGATGATTTGGATTGGAATGCAAATAGATTCAGGGGTTTCTGTCAAAAAAAATTCCTGGGTTTCTAATTATGGTCTGTTTGAATTTGAAATAGTACAAAGCAAATGGCAGAGGATGGCAGCTTCTCACATATGCAATTAGAAGTATACTGCAGGTGCTGTTATATAGAAAGGGGTTAAAGGAAGAAGTTAGTCTTGTGGAGCAGCAACCTGACATTGTCTTTGCCTTATAAAAGGGGTAAAAGTAGATTTATATAGTATTGAGGGATATTCCAAAGTATTTTAAAATTATTTATTAATACAAAGTAGAAAATAATACAACTTATTTGGACCAATAAAGATCCCAGAGGGATGAATAGAGCAAGGTGATAATGATCAGCTTACTTTCTTAAAGTTATTGGGTAAGAAATTAATATTGGTCTAGTCACTTATGGTAAAAGCCCAGGTCCTGTTTGAATTTTTTTTCATCTGTCCAGCTAACATCTCACCAGAATGATATGATAGATCATGCATTAGTGGTAGTCTGATTGAGTAGATTTCCTGTTCTTTTGGGTAGGAGTTGGCATGATAACATAGCCGTTCACATTTTGCTATTACAGTGCCAGTGACCCTGGTTCAGTTCCATTACTGTCTCTCTCTACTTTCTCCCTGTGATAGCTTGGGTTTCCTCTGGGTGCTCTGGCTTCCTCCGACATTCCGAAGATGTTCTGGTAAGGGTATGTTATGTTGACGCCAGAAGCATGGTGACACTTATGGGCTGCCAGTATATCTTTGAACTGTTGGTTATTAAAACAAATGACACATTTCACTGTATCTTACAGTGCTTTGATATATATGTGACAAATAAAGCTAATCTTTAGATCCTTAATCTTGGTAAATTGAAATGAGTATGGTTTAGTAGGTCAAAGGATGGAGGGAAAGTGGTGCTGGGTTATGGAAGTGTGAGGAAAGTATGAAGACTCGAGTATAGAGAAGTGAGAAGAATTACCACAGCAGATTTTCAGCAATGAAGTGGTAGGTGAAGGATGCTCATGTGGGGAACAAATATTTTGGAGGGAAATATAGAGTTGGATCATTGATAATTCGGAGACAAGTGGAATAAAAAAGTGAAGATGATATTAGAGGAGAGCATGATCATTGATTTCTATGACTGACTGAGTGATATGGATTGATTTGAATTTGATATGGCTAGTTGGAGTTGCTGGTTAAGCAAGCCCAGTGAGTATTGATGCAGGAGGTGTAGTCAAGAAATAAATTCATGACCGCAAGAGGAATAGGGAGCAGATTTAGGAATTGTCTAATAGTAGTGATGGGAGAAATCCGTTCTGGAAAGTAATCAGTACTGCTCATCCAAGTGCTATAAGTTGAAATTGGGAATTGAGAAGATTTGGCAATGCTATATATCAGCGGTCCCCAACCACCGGGCAGCAAAGCATGCGCTACCGAACTGCGAGGAAACGATATGATTTGGCAATATGAGTCAGCTGCACCTTCCCTCATTCCCTGTCACGCCCTGTTGAGCTTGAACGCACGCGAGCTCATTACCTGTGTGTCATCCATGTCAGCGCGGGAAGGAGATCAACTCCTCGAGCTTGCAAATGACATAACATCTCTGCTGGCATGCTGGATCAAACTCAAGGCTAAAAATCCTGAGATCGCCACGAAAGCACTGAAAACATTGCTTCCATTTCCAACATAGCTCTTCAATGAATGCAACGAAAACTAAGTTGCGGAATAGACTGGACATAAGGAACCCCCTTCGAGTATCGCTGTCCCCCATCACCCCTCAATGGGACTGTCTCGTTGCAGGGAAACAAGCCAGGGCTCCCACTGATTCAGCGATATTGGTGTGTTGCAGTGATTTTATATGTTCATATGGGGAAAATATGTGCTGTGTGTTTAATATCCAAAGGTTATGTAAAATGTCATGATGCTGTTGACTTATAAGTGACTTATATAACCATATAAGGTGTTTTCATATAAGGAGGTGTTTTCCAGCACCTCCCACAGCTTCCCCTACATTGCTGTTTTCACGCACTTCTCATCCCTTCCCCAATATCGCTGGGTATTCGCACACCCCTCATACCTTACCCTGTATTGCTGTGTTTTCGGGCACCTCCCATACCTTCCTTTATATCACTGTGTTTTCGCGCACCTCTCATACCTTCCCCTATATCGCCGTGTTGTCGCGCACCTCTCATAGCTTCCCCTATATTGCTGTGTTTTCACGCAGCTTGCATACCTTCCCCTAGATAACAATTACAACACGGAAACAGACGATCTCTGCCCTTCTAGTTCGTGCCGAACACTACTGTCACCTAGTCCCACCGACCTGCTCTCAGCCCATGACCCTCCATTCCTTTCCTGTCCATATAGCTATCCAATTTTTCTTTAAATGATAATATCGAACCTGCCTCTACCACTTCTACTGGAAGTTCGTTCAACACTTACTTCAAGCTCTCCTGTCCTTCCCTGATAATTGACTTATCACTATATTCATGCGAGGGAATAGATAAACCCCTTTAGAAATGAAATTGAGTGTATTAGCCACTTACCACTTATATTCCGGTCGTGATTAACACCGCCCCCCCCCGAACAGAATCGCCAAAAGCAATTTGTAGAAAAAAATCGGCATGTACACGCATGCGCACTGGTGCCTGCGCAAGGCTTCATGGTCATTGTAGCCTTTCTCGGGGTAAACACAATGTATTTGACTGCTATTCTTGTTCGTTGGCAACCCTACCCACCCCCCCCCGGGGTCGGCCGGTCCACAAGAATATTGTCAATAATAAACCAGTCCACGTTGCAAAAAAGTTTGGGGACCCCTGCTATATATTTTCTCTCTTCACTAAGCTACAATAAGTTTCAGGAAACTGAAAAACACCCGATAAATTATGTTCCCTTCCGCCCCCCCCCCCGGACCATTTTTGTAAAGAAAAACACCCAAGAAATTGTGTAAGATTGGCGGTGGAAGTGAAGTAAAGTGAAGACAGTTAATTCGATCAAACTTTCTAATTAGCCCACCCCCCATCCTGCTCTATCCATTTTCTCAGTCACTGCACTGCTCTGAAAACCCTTTAAACCAATGTGTTGTATACATTGTAAATATATGCTGAAATTTATGTATTTATGCATGTTTTATTCTAGATCTATGCTTTAACCTCTAATTTATTTTTATGTAATTCTTTATTCTTCATAATTGTTGAATGTTGTTTTATTGTTGCATGTTGTGCCAACACACCACGGCAAATTGGTAATACAGTTAAATATACAGTATATGGTGAATAAAGTTGTTCCTTGATGTACAGAGAAGCTTCTCCCATCATGTTCAACAATAAATTCACTTTTGATGCAAATTTAATATCAGAAGTGCAGTTTCATGCATGGCTATGTTTAAAAAGGAGAGGAAAGCAAAACATTTGAAAATTGCAAATATTCTGATTAGGCCTTTCATAGTGAGAAAGGGTTGTTTCAGTAATTGCAAAGAGCCATTGAAGGAGTTCATGATTTTAATAAATCATGAAAAAAAGCTTTTTCTATGATAAGGCAAAGGTCTTATGAGGAGAAGAACCAGCGAGCTTATTTAAAGCAAGAAAATGAGAGATTATAAAATTTTCAGTGAACAGTATGTCTTCTTGAATAGCGTATCTTTCAGATCTCAGTTCCATGCTTCTGATGGTATTGACATCTGGGGACACGTACTTTTGTTTGCAGAAATATCACTTCAAAAGTAAAGGGGTCCTCAGAGGCCTGTACTCTTCTACATCTAGTGAAATTGTTCCTAAGCCAGCCACCTTTTAAATAGCTGGCAGTGAGGTTGTCTTCATTTTGGTGCTTTACATCTGCCGTGAGTGGTATAAACTGTTTTATTACAGTATTTGTCTTCCTCCAGCCTTAATATTTACCTTACAACTGAAAATAAGGCTCAAAAGAGAGTTGCAAATTTAACTGGATCGGATGCCCCTATATCATAAATTATAATGGTCAAAATAAATTGTGTTGGGACGATAGTCTAGAGTCCCTGCCTACACTGAATACAGCATGTAGTAAAATAAGATTAATGTGACACTTTACAAAATATGTGCTTGGTAGTCTACTTTAATTGTTCTGTAGTGTAACAACTACGAATAGATTAACAGTAAGACTACACAGTTTACACAGGGGTTTGGTTTTGTAGTATGCAATGAAATATTCATGTAGTGTTGGTGGGGAGGGGGCAAATAGGATGCCAAGCAGAGTTACAGAGTCATTAACTGGAATGTGCATAATGCAGCCATCACATGGCAACATGTGTGATTTGCGTGGATGTTGTCAGTGTATCTTTGAGCTGCCACATCAGGAGGCTGAATTAACAGGCCGCGTGGGTTTAGTGAGGGAAGGACTGAAGGTTGGACTTTAGTGATCACTTACAAAAGCAAGGAGATCTGTATAAATTGCGGTCGGTGCTGACAATTTTTTTTATAATGTTTGTACTTCTGTCTCCAAGTTGGAAGTTTGGTATCTTTATGATCTAGCTAAGAGACTTGGGATTTTGGTTTCTTTACGACTGGTTTTCACATTTCTCCTGAAAGCTGTAATTTGCTAATGGAATTCAATTTGATGTTCGTCTGTACTCTGGTGAACATGATTCACAGTGAGTGGCCACACTTGTGACAGGAAAAGTGATCATGATCCTTTGTGACAAATAAACAGTATGTAAATGTACACACACACACACACACACACACACCTGATACAAGTGGGGAGAAGTGAGGTTCAAGGTGCAGGGGATGGTGGAGCTGATGGGCTTAAGGTGCTGAGGTGATTCTGCTCCTCTATTGTGATTTAGAGATGATAACAGAAACTAAGGATTAAGTATGAGCTCTAATTCACTGTATCATGAATCATGAGTTTATGTTGATAGTGTCCTTGGATGGGGGTGAAAAACAGTGTTACACCTCCACATAGAGCTGAATGCCATCACTGCTATTTGTAGAATTTACTCCCTTGTCTGCAGTGCAGATCTTTAGCCTCCTTGTATCTGTGTGCCTGCCTCACCTGTAGCATGCTATCTTACATGATTGAGGTCTTGTACTTGTGCTATCACAGCATTAATACTATGCTCTTTCTATAGCTAAAATTGAACCTTCTCATGCTGCTACTTAAATTTGAAAGTAAAGTAGGTCTTCATGTATGTTTATTTCAGTTCTGTTTTGAAAGCACTTTTAAACTTCTACTCCTTTTTAATTATATGTTGTATAGTTTTGTTCTTAGCCAAATATAACAAACAGATCTCCAGCAAATTTAATAATCCAATTGCCTGTATCAAACTAGCTCTGGATGATTGATTTTTGAAACACTATTATATAAACCTTTTTCTTCCTAGCCCATTACTGTATACAAAATTAATATTCATTGAACTGGAGCACAAGAGGGCAATCTGAATTCAGCTCTGATTCCTTAACCCATTTCATTAGTTTCTGTGATGCTTTACTTTTTGAATAATAATAGGAAAAATATTTTTCAAGCTGCTTGCTGCAGACCATTGAAGCAGACTCCTATAGTTCAGCTGCCTTCTGTGTTGTTTGAATTTGAATAGATTCAATCACACAGAGTTTAGAAACCTTTTATTTCTTTGTTATTAGTTATCTCAGAGCCTCATTTGAAATATTACACAGAATTTACTGCACTGTCATTCCAATTAGTCTATGCCACTGTTTATGCTCCATAAAAGTCCTCTCTTACTTCGTTTTACCTTACCAATAAAACATTCTCCTTCTTTCTCCCATATGTACTTAACAGGCTTCCCATGAACACTTCATTGGATTTATTAGTGACCATTTATAAGATTCACTTATTTCTCATGCCTTCCTTGTTTTGGAGGAAAGAACTCTAGCCTTCTTGATATTTTCTGTCAGAAAGGTGTAATCTTGCATTTCACTCAAAATAACTTTTCTATTTTCTTCAGTCTTGCCGTATGTTATAGTGCTATTATGCTCTAATGAAAAGCTTTTGGAAATTTTCCTGCTATCTGAAGACACTCATGCAGCAAAAAGAATGGACATTTTGTGCTTCATCTGCGTTCACAGAAAAGAGAGAGAGTGGGTGGCATGTTACCGCCTTGCTTTACAGTACCGGCCTGTGGATTGGGGTTCGATTCCTGCTGCTGTCTATAAGAAGATTATACGTTCTCCCTGTGACCATGTGGGTTTCCTCCGGATGCTCTGGTATTCGCTCACGTTCCTCAGATGTACATTTAGTGATTTGCACCAGATACGTGGTGACACTTGCAGGCTGTCCAGCACGATTTGATTTGAGGCAAATGAGGTTTTTCACTGTATGCTTCGATGTACAAGTGACAAAGCTCGTCTGTATTTTTTTTATAAAGCTAACTGCTAGGGAACATGCAGCTTGGCTGGTTTCTGTGTCTTTCTTCAAGCTTCTCTAACATTGCTTGAATATATGAGAGTTACCTTGCTGTTTCATATCCTTACTATCGTTGCCTGTGAGTGAGACAGCCTGACTTTGACTTGAAGCAGAAGAGTATTGCTTGACCAGTATTTCTCTCTTGCTCAGCATTATAAAAAGAATAATCTGATTTAACCATGTTGCCACTTGTAGAACCTTGGTGTATGTCAATTAAATCTGTGTAGGAATTGCAAAAGAAAGACAGTCACAGTATTTCAAAAATTGCTTTCCATAGGCAGACTCTTAAGGTTGATAAACACTTAATTTCACTTCATTTCTGTGGTTAATGAGAAGTCATTGTTGGACCTTAGCTATGGGGTTGGCGAATGTGTCTTTTGAGAGTTGGTGTATGCTCCTGTTTATTGCCTGACTTTTGCGTGATGACCTGTATTCCAAGTTAGTAAAAGAAGTGACTATGGAGATAGCAAACTATGGAATTGCCAACTTCTGTATTCTACATAGTCTAGAATAGTCTTGGAAGGTAAGAAATTTAAAGTTACTGTGCAGGAGGAGAGAGAGAGAGAAAAAGAGCATCAGCCTGTCAAATAGAAATACTAGAATTTGTTTTTAAGGAGGTGCATTTAAGAGATAATGGTGGAACTGTACAGAATCAGTCCTACTTATATTTGAAGGGGAAGTAACATTTCACATATCTGTGAATTTTCTGAAGATATAACCAGCAAAATAGATAAGGGTGAACCTGTTGGATGAAGTGGATTTGGACCTTCTAACGGTCTTTGAGATAGCACACAAAATATTATTTTTAAAAGAATTTATTTTAGCGATACAGCGCGGAGTAGATCCTGCCTGTCCTTTGAGCCATGCTGCCCCAGCGACCCCCGACAACCTTGGTTAATTCTAATCTAATCACGGGACAATTTAGAATGGCCAGTTAACCTACCCAGTATGTCCTTAGACTGTAGGAGGAAACTGGAGCACCTGGAGAAAACACATGCATTTCGCAGGGAGGACATACAGACTGTTCACAGAATGGTGCAGGAATTAAACTCTCAGACGCCTTGAGCTGTAACTGCTATGCTATCTCAAAAACACGTTTTGATTATTAAACAATATCTGAGCACGTGGAATAGAGAGTTTGTTTAATAAGCATAAAACTTGAGTAGGTATAAAGGTATCTTTTGGGTTAGGAGTCTGTAACTCTTGGGAAAGGATGCTGCATGGGTTGCAAATAGGATCCCTGCTGTTCATAAGCAAAATAATTTATCTATCTTTTGGCACTGAGATGAGGAGGGCCTTTTCACACTCCAGCTAGAAGTGGCTACGTGTATTTGAGTGAGATTAATAGAGCTTGGATACTTTGGGATATGGTGTTAGTATGGAAAATGCTCAGCCTCAAACTGAATAGTAGAGTTGGCACCAAATAGTCTGCACCTCATATTTCTTATGTTTTTAAACTAACTTTGTCCATTCTTGATTTCTTTAAATTTGTAATAACTGATGCACACTTACTGTGACACTGGTCCCTCAGTAGCTGTGCCAAAGACAACTCGAATCAGTTTCTGCTACATGGAAGTGTGCCTGTATAGGCACCTGTTGTCATTTGAATGCATCGACAAATTCAGAGATGATTATTTCTTATCCTACAGCCACCACTAACCCTCTCCTCCTCCATTTTCTCATGACTCCTTTTCTTTGTCAAACCTTCTTGTTCCTGAATCTCCTCTCCTCCATCATGCTTCCCATCCTCTCGTTACCACTCCCTCCAATCATTACTCTTCCCACCAGTTCTCTTGTATCTGCTAATGAACCCCTTCCCTTCCCCTCTCGTTTTGAGTACCTGGCACTCTCTGAAGCATTCGTATGTACTCATTGCTTCAGTTCTGTCAATTATTCTACAGATTAATTTTTCAATTTTTGACTCTCAGTGGTAGTTGCAAATAATGGTCAGTGTCTAGTGGCTGAGAGTGCCCTCTGTGAATGTAACAAGAATGTAGGGTTGTTTCAATTATCCCCGTTGTTGGCTTTGCAATATTCTGTCATTTGGCTCCTATGTGTGATACAGTGATGCCGTTTCAACTCATTACCACATGGAGTGTGCATGATTAGTCCATTTATGTTCTGTGTGCCAGTTTTGTTGAGTGCTGGGTTGCTGGTTCTTTTTGTTAATAGCTTCTTAAGTGCATTGAGCACTTGATCACTTTTTTAAGTGTAAAATCAGTATTGTTGGAAAAAAAATGAGTTAAAGAGAACAGAAAACATGTGAACCATAAAATAATCTGAAATAGTTTTAACGTCTGGAAGAAAAATTGCTTATTTTAATTTGGACTTAATTTTTTGACCTTTCTCTTCATAATGAATCAGGCTCTTAGATTTGCACATGCTTTTGGCATATGTCGCTGTATTTGTTATGTTTTGCGTTTTGAACACTTGACTATACCATTCAGTTCTGGGATTTTACTTGTAAGACAAATATTTGTTAATGTGATTGTGTCAGAGAATTTCTGAATTTTACTCTTTAATTTATAAACTGGGGAATGGATATGCTTATAGAACTGAACATGCATTTTCAGGCCAGGCAGCATCTCTAGGAAGAGGTACAGTCGACGGTTCGGGCCAAGACCCTTCGTCAGAAAGAAGAGATAGTAAGAGATTTGAAAGGGGGAGGGGGAGATCCGAAATGATAGGAGGAGGGGGAGGGATGGAGCCAAGAGCTGGACAGTTGATTGGCAAAAGGGATGTGAGAGGATCATGGGAGGAGAAAGAAAAAGGGGAAGGGGGGAAACCCAGAGGATGGACAAGGGGTATAGTGAGAGGGACAGAGGGAGAAAAAGGAGAGAGAGAAAAAGAATGTGTGTATATAAATAAATAACAAATGGAGTCCTGACGAAGAGTCTTGGCCTGAAACGTTGATTGTACCTCTTCCTAGAGATGCTGCCTGACATGCTGCATTCACCAGCAACTTTTATGTGTGTTGCTTGAAATTGCAGCATCTGCAAATCTCCTCGTGTATGCATTTTCAGGTTTATTTTATCAGCAACGTATACACAAGGGATTCTGCAGATACTGGAAATCCAAAGTAACATACACAAAATGCTGGAGCAGATTAGGAAGTGAATATACAGTCGACATTTTGTGTCAAGACCCTTCTTCAGGACTGGGAAGGGTCCAGACGCCTGAATAAAAAGGCAGGAGGAGGGGAAGGAGGACTAACTAGAAAGTGGTTGGTGAGAAAAGTAAAGGGCTGGAGAAGAAGGAGTCTGAAGGGAGAAGAGAGTGGACCAAGGGAGAAAGTGGGAATAAAAAGGAGCACTGGGGGAAGTGATAGGCAGGTATGGAGAAGAGGTGCTCTTAATTTATCAGTGTTATCTAGAAACCTTTCAGTGACTTTATGAAAATACTGTGAATATTTTTATCTGTGTCAAAGATTAAAAATAGTAAATATAGTCACCAAAAGTACCCTGTTACCACTGAGGTCTCATCACTAGGACAGTGAGCTGTTTACTGTCTAACTATGCTGCTCACTTCACATGCAATTTGAATTATATTTTATTAACATATTTGTGGTAATACTTTGTTTCATGTGCTGTATGTGATATATATTTTGTGGGTGCACTGTGGTCCGGAGGAACATTGTTTCATTTGGTTGTGAATATGTACAGTCAGATGACAATAAACTTGAATTTGAACTTAAAAGTGAAATGAATGTTCTCCATGTGGTATTTTGTGATGGGAAACACTTTAGATAATTTGTTTAAAAATTAAAAATTTAATCTGAGGGGTTTTGTGCAAGGGATATTTGCAGAATTGCAAAACTGTGGGTTATTGGGGAGGGTGGAGTGGGGGGTGTGAATCTTTTTGAACTGTGATAATTCCAATTATCCCATGTCTTCATAAATCATGTGGCTTTTCAGAGCATTGTTTTGTTCTGAAACTTTTATAAAATGATTAATTCAGAAAAACAGATATGTATTAACATTTTGGTCTTACGAATAAACTCTTCTTGGGCTTCCAGCCGGCTACAGGTATTGATATTAACCCATGTTTCGATAACAAACTCTGCCATCTTTATCAGAGATGATGCCCAGGCATGTTTAGTCCAGTGGTATTTATACCCCTGTTGACCATCTCTCCTGATTAGTTAGTCCTCATCCAATCAGGTTTCCGCTGTCCCACCTTGTTTACAATCAAATTCCAGTTCTTTCTTAGAGCAAGACCTTTGTCTTTGTTAAAATTCTTTTCCTTTAGTTTTATTTCAATAGCTTCCTTCACTAGGCATCTGGGACTCAGAGGCTGGCGTTTACAGGGTCCTCTGTGAACGCAGCAGCGCACATCGGCCAGATGGGATGCACGGTGGGAACTCGTATCAAGGAGCACAGAAAAAACCTGATTGGATGAGGACTAACCAATCAGAAGGGACGGACATTGAGGGTGTAAATATCACTGGACTAGACATGCCCAGTCATCATTCCTGATGAAGATGGCAGAATTTATCATTGAAATGTCAGTTAAACTCAAAATCTGTACCTGACTGGAAGCCTGAAAAGAATTCATTTTCCATGTACGCCAGGAAAGCACTTAATCCTTTTTCAATTTGGTCTTAATTCTCACATACTATGTCTCAGGTAATTTTTCAACCAAATGCTGATGGGGACAAATAAGTCAATGGTTTAAAACAAATTTCCTTTAACTGCCAATATATATTGTGTTCATCTGATTATTTTTGAAATTTGTGTGAAATTATTTATCCTTCTCATGGCAGTGATATTAGTTTAAATTCGTTAAGCGTTTATGTGTTCAAGTTCTATTTTAGATTCCTGAGACATCTCTGTAACCACCAATAGCTATACATTTCAATTTTTTCCAATTTCAGATGAGTTAGTAAACTGGGACACCATCAAATGTCAAGTTTATGCAGAAGACTCCAGGCATACTTTTATCCCCATTTTGAATAGAGAAATGCTGCCCCAAATAATTTTCAAATTTTTATGCAGTTATTCTACTATGGTACTTCACTAAATATTTTGATGAAATTGCACTATAGCAACAGTATAATGTTTCACCATACAGATCTTCGTTATTGTTTGCTCTCTTCTGGAAACAGAATGATCTCGTCGTTCATTACTTGGTTAAAATTTGAGTGGCAGGCTTAAACAAGATGAATGAATTAAATGAGATAAATCCTAATATTTGATGTTTTTCCACTGATTATTAACAAAACAATACAGCAGAGATGTGAATCATTGAACATAAGTATGAATAGATTCAGAAACTAGAATTCACAGTATTTTTTGTATCACTGCGTTGTGGTGCTTATACTGGAAAAAAAGTGGCAAAATTGATATTCCATTTTTCAAATAAAAGAACTGATCAGCTATGGCATATCTGTGGGCAATTTACGTAAAAGACAGGATCAGCAGCAAGGTTCTGGAAGGGATGAGTATGATTCGCCTTGATTTTGAGTAAACAGTGGAAGTGAATTTTAGCAAGTGATGACCACTTGTGTATTTAAGTTAACAAGTATTTTCTCTATGAAGTTGAACACAAATTTGACAGTAAGTCTAAAATCTGGTTGGAATAAATTAACTGAATTTTTCTGAAATAAACTGTTAATATTAGAGAACTGTTATAATAGTATGCTCCAGTGGTTGGAATTATAACCCAGGCCCTGAAGGAATCTACCCAGAGATTAGAGATTCAGTGTGATAAGGTGAGTGTATGAAAAGATACAGATAATATTTAATGTTGACAAACGTAAAGTACCACATCAAGAAAATTAGTATTTAGTTGATGCTGAAAATACAATGGAAAGAACTGAAGAGAACCAAGGATCCTTAATATCTTTACAATCAACGCAGAGCAACCTTCAGTAATGCTGGATTGAATAGCAGAAATACAGAAAACTAGCTGAAGGGGTTGTAATTGCACTCTGCAGTCTCCTAGTCAGATCAAAACTTAAATATAGGGTCCATTTCTGGGTACTGTATTAAGGAAGAATAAGAAGATTCAAAAGCTAAAGAATGTGTAACTAAAACTTTGCATTTGAATCCCTACTGTCAGGAGTCCGAGTTAGAGTGGAAGATGGGAGAGACTTAAGTACTGAGGTTGAAAGAAATGGCGTTTGAGATTTTGATTTTATAGAGGTATATAAAGGTAATTAATAGAATGGGAAAGGTTAGTTTGAAATACTACATTAAATTAAATTGTGAAACAAGGAGTCATGGGGTTCAAAGTTGGGAACAATAGCAGGTGGTACTTCACGCAGAGAGTGATTAACATTGGTGATTTCCAGATCTCAGAGAAGTAAATATTTAAGAAAAAAATGGATGATTTGAAGGTTTTTTCTGAATAGAAGAATTCAGATTTGGGAAATAGTTTAATTTTTAAGTGTCTTCTTCAACTTAAAAAAAATTGTTACAGTTTCTAGCCAGTAATTAATTATGACTGTTCTCATTATTTTGTACATATTGCTTAGCACAGAGATTGTATCAGAATATTCAAAGTGCCGCACTTTGCATATCCTTTTACCGTTGATTGAGATTGCACTATTCCTTTATGCATATATCACTGCTTCACTATCACCTCCAGGGATTTGCAGACTTTTTTTCTTTTTCTCCTAATTATTCATTGAGATTTATTGGTGTACTAATTGCCGACATTTCAGATCATCCACCACAGATTTACATCTTCTAGTTCCAAAGTGAAGTTCAGTGCTGTTTAAATCTTCCGGCAGTCATGGAGATGTTCATTTATATTAACAAAAAGTCTATCATTGAGCGTGGTGCCGCATTAACTTGGCAATCTTTTTAATATAGTGACATGAAACCACTTTCTGTGATAACACTCAACAGATCTTCAATGCAAGTTAGCATGCTTTCAGTGCTAGACTATCAATTTTCACTGGGGTTAAAGTCCATGATCTTATACATTTATTATTTTTTTCTTTGGACTAGTTTGTTTTTATGGTAGGCTGTGAATACTTGCAAAAAATCTTGTAACACTGCACTGCTTAGATTTCTTTTAAGACTGTGGAGAATTTCCTGTTGTGTCTGCTTGGATGATCCAAAAATGTATAGCTAAAGAATTACTGATGTTGCCATTCCAAATTTCTTCTTTTCTCTCTATCTCTTTATCTATCTATCTTTCTATCACTCTCTCTCTATCTCTGTCGCTCTCATGCTCCCTCTCTCCCTCTAATACCATCTCTGTCAGAGCATTACACTCACTCACCATTCTCAGTGTAAAAAAAACTTAGCTCTGACATCCCTCTGTGCCAGGGATTTGCAACCTTTTTTTAATGCCAATGAGCCTTACCATTAAAATTCTGTGGACCCTAGGTTGGGAAACCTTTCCACCAATCACCTTAAAATGGTGATTCTCATATTAGCCGCTTTCATCCTGGCAAAAGAAATCTCTGGCTATCCATTCGATCCTTGGCTTTTATCATTTTGTGTACCTCTACCAAGTTACCTCCAATTATCCTTCGCTCCAGAGAGAAAAGCCCTAGCTCACACAACCTATCCTCAGGAGACCTGCTCTCTAATTCAGCCAAATTACTGATAAGTCCCCTCTGCACCCTCTCTAAAGCTTCCACGTCCTTCCTATAAGAAGATGAACAGAACTGAATGCAACACTCCAAGAGTGGTCTTACCAGGGTTTTATAGAGGAGCAAAATTACCTTACTCATTTTAAAGTCAACCCCCTGACTAACGAAAGCAAGCCTACCATATGCCTTCTAAACAACCCTAACAACAATATTCAATATTAAAGTATATTAACCTTACCCCATCTTCCCTGAAGGCCTCAATGGATATTGAAATTGCAAACCAAACTTGTGGCCTGGTTGGAGATGAATATCCATTAAAAGTACAATTAACAGTGTACAGTCGTTCAATTTAATGTCAGAGAATGCAAACAGCATATAACCTGAAATCCTTACTTTTTGCAGACATCCACAAAACAGAGAGGGAAAATACCCAAAGGATAAATGACAAAAAAACATTAGAACCCCAAAGCCCTCTACCCCCTCCCATGCACAAGCAGCAGCAGCAGGAAAGCATCAACCTTCCCCACTTGTTGCAGCAGAAATCATCAGCCCTCTCGCCCAGCATTCATCAAACCCTCAAAGGCCATGATCTATAGTTGATTGTCATACAGAAATCCTAATTCCATTTGTGAAATGAACCAAGTATGATGAATCCAATTTAAAAAGCTTTAATATTAATTTATAAATCACACTGACACTTATCTCTTAGAGGTTGCCAAGGCTTCTAAAAAGGCATATGTGATAAGACCATGAGACACAGAAGCAGAATTAAGCCATTTAGCTCATTGAGTCTACTCTGCCATTTCATCATGTCTGATCCATTTCCCTCTCAACCCCATTATTCTGCCTTCTCCCAGTAACCTTTCACATCCAGACTAATCAAGAACCTATCAACTTTCGCCACAAATACTCCCAAAAACCTGGCCTATGCAGCCGACTGCGGCAACTAATTCCACAGATTCACCAGCCCCTGACTAGAGAAATTCCTTCTCATCTCTATTTTAAATGGAGATGAGAAGGCTGAGGCTCTGTCCTCTGGTCCTAGACTTCCCCACTTTTTGAAACATCCTCTGCATATTGACTGTGTTTAGGCCTTTCAATATTCTATAGGTTTCAATGAGATCCCTCCTCAGTTTTCTAAATTCCAGTGAGTGCAGATCCAGAGCCATCAAATGCTCCTCCTATGATAACCCTTACTTTCCTGGAATTATTCTCGTGAGCCTCTTCTGAATCTTTCTTAGATGAAGGGCCCAAAACTTATTAGAATTTTCCAAGTGAGGCCTCACTAGTGCATTATAAAACTTCAGCATTACATCACAAAGAAGAGAAAATCTGCAGATGCTGGAAATCCACAAAATGCTGAAGGAATTCAGTAGGCCAGGTTGCTTCTATGGAGAAGAGTACAGTTGATGTTTTGGGCTGAAACCCTACATCAGGACTGGAGAAAAAAAAAGATGAGGAGTCAGAGTAAGAAGGTGGGGGAGGGGAAGAGGAAACACGAGGTGATAGGTGAAATTGGGAGGGGGAAGGAGTGAAGTAAAGAACTGGGAAGTTGATTGGTGAAAGGGACACAGGGCTGGAGAAGGGGGAAGCTGTTAGGAGAGGACAGAAGGCCATGGAAGAAAAAAAGAGGGGGGAGAAGCACCAGAGGGAGGTGATGGGCAGGTAAGGAGATAAGTTGAGACTGAGAAATGGGAATGGTGGAGGTGGGGAGGGGGAGGCATTTGAGGAAGTTCAAGGAATCGATCTTCATGCCATCAAGTTAGAGGCTACCGGGACAGAGTGTAAGGTATTGCTCCTGTGACCTGAGCGTGGCCTCATCGTGATAGCAGAAGAGGCCATGCACTGACATGTCAGAATGGGAATGGGAAATGGAAATAAATTGGGTGGCCACTAGGAGATCCTGCTCTTTCTGGCAGATAGAGTGTAGGTGCTCAATGAAGTGGTTTCCCAATCCACGTCGGGCCTCACTGATATACAAGAGGCCGCACCAGGAGTACTGGTCCGCGTCCAGCTCATAATTTTCTGTAACTTCTGCAATCTCCAGTGGGATCCCACCACCAGGCACATCTTTCCCTTCCCCTACTCCCACTTGGTGCTTTCTGCAGGGATCATTCCTTACGTGGCTCTCATGTCCATTCGCCTCTCCTGGCACTTAACCTTGCAAGCGGAATAAGTGCTACACCTGCCCCTACACCTCCTCCCCATTACCATTCAGGGTCCCAACAGTCCTTCTAGGTGATGAGACGCTTCACCTGTGAGTCTGCTTGGGTCATATATTGTATCCGGTGCTCCTGGTGTGGTCTCTTGTATATTGCTGTATGAACTTATGGTAATTCATACCCCACCTTCACCATTCCCCTTTTCTTTCTTCTATGGCCTTCTGTCCTCTCCTTTCAGATTCCCCCTTCTCCAGCCCTGTATCTCTTTCACCAATCAAATTTCCAGCTCTTTACCCCACCCCCATTCCAGGTTTCATCTATAACCTTGTGTTTCTTCCTCCCCTCCCACCGCCACCTAACTCTGGTTCCTCATCTTTTGTTCTCCGGACCTGATGAAGGATCTCGGCCTGAAATGTTGACTGTACTCTTTTCTATAGACGCTGCCTGGTCTGCTGAGTTCCTTCAGGATTTTGTGTACCTTGCTAGAATTACATATTTGTTTTTATGTTCATGTCCCCTTGAAATGAATGCTACCATTGCATTTATCTTCCTCTCCACTAACTTAACCTGCAAATTAACCTTTAGTGAATCCTGTTCAAGGACTCTCAAGTCCCTTTGCACCTCAGATTTTTGTATTTTCTCCCCACTTAGAAAATAGTCTGTGGTTTTATTCCTTCTGCCAAAGTGCATGACCATATAGTTTCCGACATTGTATTCCATCTGCCACTTCTTTTCCCGTTCTTCTAAACTGCCTCAGCTCCTCCATTGTCTCACTGCTTCCTTCAACACTACCTGTTCCTCCACCTATCTTCGTATCATCCGCAAACTTGGCCACAAAGCCTTCAATTCTGTTACGAGGAATCCATGCTGACTTTGGCCGATTTTTTTCATGTGCCTCCAAGTACTCTGAGACCTTATCCTTAACAATCAACTCCAACATCTTCTCAACCACTGAGGTCAGGTTAGCTGGCCTATAGTTTCCTTTCTTTTGCTTCTCTCCCTTCGTGAGGAGTGGAGTGACATTTTCAATTTTACAGTTCTCCAGAACCATGCCAAAATCTAGTGATTCTTGAAAGATCATTACTAATTCCTTCACTTTGGCTTCATAATCTCCTCAGCTCTATAAATAGAATTAGTGCATAATGCAAAAAAGCTGTGATAAATGTTGATAAAAATAGTGGTTATGTTGTAAACAACAGGAGCTCTGCAGACACTGGAAATTCAAACTTTGATGTGTGTTGCCTGGTTATGTTGTAGTTGTTTTGTAGTCATTTCTGGGAATGTAAAATCTCAAGGAGAAATACCTTTTATTTAATAAAGGAATGTTGATTGTATACGCAAATGATGCATTCCACTTTGTGTTTTGATGTACATGTAATAAATAAATCTGAATGTGTATGAGAGATTAGACAAACTGTTAGAATTTTAATGAAAGAAGTATTCTTGAAGCACTTTGTGGCATGTATCTATTTATCTTGGTCTCTTTCATTTTTGGGGTATGTATGATCATTTGATAAACATGCATTTACATTCTGGTAAAATCTGAATGTTTGTTAAGAGGAATCTTGGGGATGTAAGTTTGTAGCTCTCTGATAGTGGCAACATTAGTAGTTAAGGTGGTAATGATGATGTATGGCATGACATACTTGCCTTTGTTGGTCAACGTGCAAAGCATAAACATACAGAAGTCATGTTTCAGCTGTGTAAAACTTTGGTCAGATTTTTAAATTGACGACCAAATTCTATTGTATTTCTTTGTTCTACTGTGAATGCCTGCAAGAAATTGATAATATATATACTTTTAACTTTGAACTGGTGCTCCATTTGTTGGCTCGCATAATCCTAATGTTGGTTCAGAAATAATTATGCTATCTCTATAAACAACCATTACAAAATCAATAGGTTTCAATAGGTATATTTAAAGTCAAAATGGGACTTTCATCTTTTCCAAATAAACAGAAAGGAGATTTAAAGAAAGAATGGTTGTTGGGAGGAGTCATCGTTTAATAGAATTATAGGCTTGGTGGAATTCAATATTTATTTCTGATAATGTGACCTGATGATGACTTCATTTTCATGGGTTTTTTTTTGCATTTTGCCAAATATTACCTGAGGCAAAGAAATTGTAAAACAAGACATAATATAATATTAATAAAATTAATTGACTTTCAAAGCTGAAATTTAGTTTTTTTCATAGTTTGAACTAAAACTAGATTCATAGTTGAACTAAAATTTTATAAGATGAAATTTGGATGTATTTTATATTCAAGAAGGTGCTTCCCTAAAATTGTGGTTTCCACCAAAAGTTACATATCTGTTGTTCGGGAAAATTTAGAGGAAACACATATATTGCCTTTGCTTCTCTGACAAGATAAACTTCTCCTTTTGCAATCTTTGCAGGTGTAAAGAATTTATGGCAGCAAGATGCAAGTAAGAAAAGTAAAATGAGAAGAAATGAATTCCATGACAGAAATCAAAATATAAATTTTACATATTTTGGAGTGGGCTACAATATTAATTCTGGATTAAAACTATATGCCATGCAGTAGTTTAAACTGCTTCTACCTGGCTTCATCAATGATGCTGAGGTTGAGAGCTTCAATGTCCTAGGAGTGAACTTGAAGCTCTCAAAAGGCTTTCCCAGTCCAGCCACGTAGATACTATGGCCAAGAAAGCTCACCAATGGCTATACTTCCTTAAGAGGCTAAAGAAATTTGGCATGTATGTGTTGACCGTAAACCATAAGATATAGGAGTGAAATTAAGTCATTTGGCCAATCACATCTGCTCCACCATTTCATCATGGCTGATCCAATTTTCCTCTCAGCCCCAATCTTCTGCCTTCTCCACGTATCCCTTCATGCCCTGACCAATCAAGAATCTAGCAACCTCTGCCTTAAATATACGTAAAGACTTGACCGCTGCAGCTGCCTGTTTCAAGTTGTGACTCTCCCACAATGGGAAACATCCTCCCCACATCCACTCTATTAAGGTCTTTCACCAAAACAATTTTTATTGGTGCACTATAGAAAGCATCCTATCTCAATGCGAAATGGCTCAATAGAATAATTGCTCTGCCTGTGACCGCAAATAATTCCAGAACTGTGGAGAAAGTACGGCACATCATGGAAATCAGCCTCCCCTCCATGAACTCTGTCTATGCCACTTGTTGTCTCAGTAAAACATCCATCATAATCAAAGACCAAAGACCCCACCTACCTTGAACATTCTCTCTCCTTTCCAGTTGGGCAGAAAATACACTCGGCTCAAAGATAGTGTTGACTGTTATAAGAATATTTCCCTAGTATGATAAGATAGACTCTTCACCTCATAATTTACTTGTTATGTTCTTGTGCCTTCTTGTCCACCTGCACTGCACTTTCACTGTTGCTGTTGCACTCTTACGTTGATCTACCTCAGTGCACTGTGTAAAGGACTGATCTGTATGAGCAGCATGCAAGACACGCTTTTCACCCTACCCCAGTACTGTACCTGTAACAATAATAAACCAATCCAATTCGAATTCATTCACAAATTTTTTGAAAAGGCAAGGAATAGTTTCTATTTTGACAAGAGCTTAAAGTTATTTGCCTACTGGCTCTGTAAATTCACGAGTTTAAACATTCAGCAGCCACTGTTATTAAGATAATTGTGAATTATTGTATATTATGGTTAAAATAAAGTCCCAAGGTTCAGTTTATGCCAATAATGTACTCTGGTTTCCATTTCACTTTGTTGTATGTGATCAATTTTTTTTGTTGTGGTATAAATCTGTGGTGGTTGTGGTGGTTGCTTTGCTGTACACTGGAATTAATAACCATATTTTTAATATAAGGCATCTGATCAATGGTAAATCAGAATTGCCTCTAGCTGCCAGGAAATATAGTGCTCAGTTGACTCAGCAGTTCTCCAAGAAATATTAAAACTTAATTCTGGATTTTGGCATCACTGCGAGCTTTGCTCTTGCCAACTGAGATTCTAAACGAATTGTTTGTTCCATGTTGTTAACGTGCTACCACTTAATACCATAACACTGCAGTCAAATTGTAACTTATTTGTACTTAAAGATATGCTATTAATCATTTTGTATTTCAAAGGCATCTGTTAGTCTTGCGAGACCATGGATCTGCGCCTGGAAAGTCTTCACTCTCCAGGGCGCAGGCCTGGGCCAGGTTGTATGGAGGACCAGTAGTTGCCCGTGCTGCAAGTCTTGCCTCTCCACAACACCAATGTTGTCCAAAGGAAGGGCATTAGGACCCATACAGCTTGGCACCAGTGTTGTCGCAGAGCAATGTGTGATTAAGTGCCTTGCTCAAGGACACAACATGTTACCTTGGCTGGAGCTTGAACTCACGACCTTCAGGTCACTAGTCCAATGCCTTAACCACTTGGCCGTGAGCCCACACTGTATTTAAAAATCTTTTCTATAAAAACAAAATCTTGAGGTTTTAATCACAACGTTTTGCACCTTTCTTTGTACTCTTGACAGAACTTGCCTAATACTAACAACGGTAGCATGGTACCCCAGAGGTTAGTGCAATGCTTTACAGCGCTAGTTATCAGAGATCGGGGTATAATTTCCACTGCTGTCTGTAAGTGTTTGTACATTCTCCCCATAATCTCGTGGGTTTCCTTCCTCCCACATTCCAAAGATTAGGGTTAGTAAATTGTGCGCAGGCTGTGTTGATGCTGGGAGCATGGCGACACTTGCGGGCTGACCCCAGCACTTCTTTGGACTGTGTTGGTCATTGATGCAGTATATGTATTTCATTGTTAATGTACATGTGATAAATAAATCTAATCTTTAATCATTGCTTTTTTGCAGTTCTGCAGTTGTGGATCATTTATTTCAGAAAATATGCATAAAAGATGTATAATTCAATATAAATGCCAGTTTTTGCTAGACTATTGGCCTAATTATTCAGAAATTCAGAAGCAACAATTGGAACATAATATCCACATTAAACTTGGTGTATGTGAAGTACAGTTTTCTTTATTCATGGCATATGCATTATTTGTAATATTTATTGCTGTTTTCATTTGAATCTCTGGTTGAATGAAATGTTTTTAAGTGGCTTTACTGTTTACTGAAGCATGTCTGTGCCATTTAGGTATTGAATCCAGCAGTAATGTTGTGCCAAGTACTACTTATTTTTGCCTGTCTGTGCATCATTAACCTCATTCATTATTCTTTGAAAGAAAAACAGATCTTTCCTTGTGCATTAAATTGATTGAATGAGATATATTTTAGCCTCTCCAGCTTTCTTCCATTGATATTTAGATAAAATCAATGGGAAGAAAACCAATTAACTCAATAGATGCTGTAACCAGTAAAATTGAATTGAAAATTAACATTACTGCTGTAGTTTGAAGCAGAGCAAAGGTAATGGAAAAAGACTGAAATCTACTCCACTATAACTAGGTAAACATTAGACAAGACTTATAAATTTTCTCCTGAGTGTTGTGTATACAGTGGGTGGCCACTTCATTCAGTACCTCCTGTGCCCATTGAGTTCATGGTCTTCTGTGCTGTAGTCCATCCACTTCAAGATTTGACGTGTTGTGCATTCAGAAATGCTCTTCTGCACACCACTGTGGTAATGCATAGTTATTGAAATTACTGTTGCTTCCTGTCAGCTTTAACTAGACTGACCATTTTCCTCTGACTTCTCTCATTAAAAAGGTGTTTTTGCCCTCAGAGCTGCCTCTTGCTGGATTTTTTTTGTTTTTTGCACTATTCTCTATAAATCCCTCTATAAATAATGGGATTCCCAGCCTGGAGCCCACCGACCCCTTGGTTAATGGTCAAGGCCCATAGCATAAAAAAGGACTGCTCTTGCAGAACTCCTGTTCTAGAGACTATTGTGTGTAAAAATTCCGGCAGTATCTGAGATACTCAAACCACCCTGTCTGGCACCATGGTCAAGTCACTTAGATCACATTGCTTCCTCATTCTGATGTTTGGTCTGAACAACAACTGAACTCTTGACCATGTCTGCATGCTTTTATACATTGAGTTGTGCCACATGATTGGCTACTTAGATATTTGCATTAATAAGCTGGTATACAGGTATACCTAATAAAGTGGCCACTTAGTGTATATATGACAAGGCACCACATTCTGCTTCTCACAAATCTGATTCAAATTCTGTAACAAAATGGACAACTTTTATCCTTTTGGTCAAATGCATACTCATGGCATTCATGAATCTTTCATTAAATAGAAAATGTCAAAATGGAAATTTGGCAGATGGTGTATATGTTAGAAAGCCCTTAAGTAGTACCGCTTTCAGGAAAATAGGTTTATTCAGCTTGTCTGGAATCAAAGTATGAATTAAATATATCCAACTTTGCTGAAATGATTTCCCTATAAATTTGTCTTTCACAGATAAATTCAAATGTGTTGCAGGTGTTTAACTTCGTCATGTTAAGATTTCCATGTGTAACTTTTTTTTGTTCTTGAGTGTGTGATTTCATGATGTATTACATTAACTGTATTTATTTTTTTGGGCAGTATTCAGGGAAAATCATTCTCGCCATGTTGAAATTGTTGAATGTTTGCTTTTTAGAAATAACATAATGTTAGAATCTCTGCTGAATTATTAAGTGAAAATACTGCAGATGCTGGAACTTTGAAATAAAGTGCTAGAAGTAGGCAGGTCAGTGATCTGTTGTTCTTTTCCCGCTTCCTCCTACAACCCCTCCCACCCAATTTATCTCTTGAGTTTTTCTCGTCATATGTTAATGATATTGGTGTGAAGCATTCACAGATTTTTTTCTGCACAGCTGCCCACCCCAACCGCTGAGGAATTCCAGCACTTGGTGTATTATTTTTACTGCATAGCTGTTCTGTGTGTACAAGCTTAAATAGTGTTGACATATAGTTCATTTGTGTTTGGGGGGGGTGTGGAATAATAGAACACTTTAGTAAGAGTGATACAGTAAGATCTAAATGGCCTAAAGCCTTTTTAGACTGTTAAGGTTGGTCTAAATTTAGGTTGTGTGTTACAAATTGCTAACAAAAAGCTTAACTGATGGGTGTGTACTGCTGCACAATTCTTTTCTGGCATAAGTATTTTCTCTTTGAAGGTTTTGGACTTTTTTTTTACTGGAGATGACTTCCGTGTCAGCCGTATCATTATCGTGCGAGTATAGGCAGATTCTGTGATGACAGAATCACTGCAGTCAACCCCCAGATTTTCTTCATGCGATGTCCTCATCCATGGTGCATTTGCAGCTGAGTTTCTGAGTGCTGATTTGAAACTGGAACTGTAATTCATACTTCAGATTTCTAAATGTTCAAGTGTTAATTTATTATCAAAGTATACGACTTTGAAATTCTTCTTCTCCAGACAGCCATGAAACCAAGAAAGGCAAGAACAGCAGCACAATTATCAACCTCCAAAGCCCACATCCCACACAAATAATGAACAAAAATGGAACAGGCACATTGACCACCAAAACCCCTCACCCCCATACAAAAAAACCAAGAAAGATCAGGCGAGAAACACTGAATATAAAGAACTATAAGACTGAAAGAAGTCCAAGTCCTTATCCAAAACACAGAAAACCTGGGTAACGTTTTCTGGGCACAGTGACAGGCCTTCCTCTCTGCAATCAAAAGGTGGTCTCCCCTCTATGGAATCAGAGCAATCCCCCAGCGATCAAAAAGCAGGCAACCAGCACTCACTTTCCATACTTGCCTCAATGTTTCAACCTCCCTGGTCGCTTTAATCGGCAAATGATGGAAGCTTTGAGAAGGGATCTAGTGCTTTAGCTGAAGCGTTAATGGAAGCTTTAATCGGCAAGAAAAGTCGAACATTCACTCGTGCCCTACAGCTTTCTTCCCACGACATTTGCGTACACTGCCTGTACCTCTCTGAATCCGCTTGGAGATTGCAGAGCACTAAATACTCAAATGATCTCCAGACTGCAAATTACAGGCTCTAACAGTTCCAGAATCACAATCAAGATGGAAAACAAATGCAAAAGCTATATAGGAGTGAAATATATAGTTTCATGATCTACCCAGAAGATGTCAACTGAAGGAGCATTGTACGTAGGCGCCATCTTGACCAGAAGTCCTGCTGGTCTTCTGAATGATACCAATAGTATTGAGGTTTAGATATCAAAGGTATCTGGTCCTTTATAGAATCCTCTATATTTCACGATGATGTCTGCCACTCAAATCCTAAAATGCCAAAGTAGGAATTTGACTGTATTTACTAAATCACACCTTGGCTCTTTTAAGTTCCCTTCGTCTTAAATTACCTCAAAAAATTCACATGTACTTCAAGAGGTTTTAGTTATGTAAGGAGCGTATAAAAGGCAGATTATGTTTGACTAATTGTTATTTTGTTGAGGATCAGGGAAGAGTGATGAAAAGAATGCAGTGGATGTTATTAATATGATAAACTACCGTGTAAAAAACTGCTTAACAAATTTGAGGATCATGGAATATTGGCTGTGCTTGCTTGTATAAACATTTGGCAGTAAGTTTTGGCACTGGTTTATTTCAGACTGGCGAATAGTGTTTTCCCTAAGGGCACAGCTCATTGCTCTTGCTGATATATGACTTGGATACTGGAATACGGAGTACGTTTTTAATATTTACTGCTGGTACCAAACTTGGGGGTGGCAAACTGTGAATAATAATAAATAGGGAAAAGCAATAAAGCAATAAAATAAAAAAGTTTAAAAATCTAAAAACCTGGCAAAGTGGGCGGATAAATCTGTGGGAATAAAATTGGGAGCATGGGGTATTTTCATTGGGAGTGGGCGGGGGTGGCGGAGCGGGGTTTGTGCTTGCGGTTCTGGTTGCCAAATAATAGGAAGGAGGTAAAACACTTTGACAGGGTGCAGAATGTTTCCAGAGATGAATAATTTTACCTGCAGGCTTAGATTTCGACGATTGTTCTCCTGAGAACAAAAGAGACTGAAGGAAGGTTTTGACATAAGTATTCAAGACTATGAGAGATTCTCATAGGGTAGGCAAAATTTTTTTTAAAAATCAGTTATCTGATGGTACAAGGTAGAGGGGAATAACATTAAACGTTCAGGAGAAGAAATGCAAGGAAGATTTTGTTTTTGAACAGCCTCTTTGGCCTTGCTATTTACAAAGATGGAGCAAGCAGAGATTAATTGTTAATAATTTGGAAAGAAAAACATAGGTTGGCAGAAGAGAGGCTTGTAGGACATAAACATAAGAGTTTCTGCAATGCTGGAGGAACTCAGTAGGTCAGGCAACATCTATGGAAATGAGTGAACAGTCAACATTTTGGGCCAACACCCTTCGTCAGTCCTGAAGAAGGGTCTCGGCATGAAATATTGACTATTTATTTCCAGAGATGTTATCCGAGGTGCTGAGTTCTTACAGCATTTTGTGTGTGTTATACTTACAGAGCTATGGGAATAAAGAAATATAATGAAACAAATTAGATTGTTCTACAGTGAGCCATCACAGACTCATTAGGTCAACTAGCCTCTTTGTGTGTTGCTATGGCACTTTGCTCCACATTGCTTTAGAATCCTTAAACTGACCCACCATTAGTTGCCCATTAAGATACAATACTAATTTATTTCCCTTTGCCTTTGAACTGGTCGTCAGTGATTTCAATTTTCTGTGCAATTTATTGTTATCTCTGATTTTTTTTTGCTGCTTTCTATTCCTCCCTCATTCTCATTCTCCATATCAGCTTCCTTGACCATAACTCTGGCTACCATATGACCTTACTATCCCACAGGCCTCTCTGCTTCCTGCACTTTGGCTATAGACAAACCCATCTACCAGCCTTACCCAATCCTTTTTAATTCCACTGTTTTTTATGTTTGCTACAAATAAACTCACAGGCAGCTACAGTGTATATTAATATTTCATTTATTTTAATAATTATAGACCAATCCGTGGATTCATTAATGTCATTCAGGGTTGGAAGCAAGTGCAGAGGAAAGAAAGAAAAATCAGCCATCTTATCTCAGTTGTCTCTTACAAATTTCAGACCCACTAGTTGTCTCTAAGATGCTGTGAAAATAATTCGGTTCAGGGGCAACCAAGTATGAGCAATAAATGTTGGTCATTCCTGAGACATCCAGATCATGAAAAGAATAAAAAGTACTTGACTAGAGGCTGAAGGAAGTGAGTTAACTTTCAAAAATCCACATTAATGTAATTAAAGTTAAACATTCATTAGAATGTATGTGTAAAGACTGTTGGAATTGTTTTTCCAGATGTTTCACTTTCTCTCTCAAATGCCTGCAGTAAGTTCAGATCTGAACACTACTGTGTTCATTCAGTCATTGCCTTTTAGTTTGGATGTAGCTAAACCCAGACATGCATGTGCATTGCATTGTATGCTTGCACACTGTGCTTGAAAATAAATTTACTGGTGAGGAAATTTACAAGTTCACTTCCTACTTTTTTGCTTAAGTTCTGATATGTCTGTTGTGAATGTACTTGAAAATTTGAGTAAATGAACCCCGTTACGTTCTGGTTATAATTTTTTTTTGTTTCCTTTTATAAAATGTTTTGATCTCTTTTCTACTGCCATGACTCATTTTTTTCAGTTGGCTTAGAACTGCTTGATGAGGAGTAGGCATTGATTTTTACATGCGAAATGTCATTGAGTCTGTTCGGTCTCAGTATTTTAAGGAAAATTGAAAAAGGACTTTATATTTATATAGCATTGCTTGCACTCTTTAGACAATCCAAAATGCTTCATATCCAGCAACGTGGTTTTGCAGATAAATTGTTCACAGCAAGTTCCAATAGGCCATAGTAAGAAGGTCAAAAATGAAAAAGAACAGCATTTGTGTAGCACTTATAATCTCCTCGTGATGTTTATAAGTTATTTGGATGAGGAAGTGGAGGGGTAGTGTGGAAGGTTGTTCTAGATTACAAAAGGATATAGACTGTATGCAGAGTTCGGTGGCAGATGGAGTTCAATCTGGAAAAGTGAAGTGATACACTTTGGAAGATCAAGTTGAAGGTGGAGTGTAGGGTTAATGGCAGGCTTCTTAACAGTGTGGAGGAAAGGAGGGATCTTGGGTTGAAGACCTTTAATACTTCAAAATTGCCATGCAAGTTGAGAGGGATGTTAAGATGGTGTGTGTTGTACTGGCCTTCATTACGAGGGAGATTGAGTTCAAGAGCTGCAAGGTACTGTTGGATCTCTATAAAAGTCCAGTTATAATATTCTTGATGTATTGTGTAAAGTATTGCTCACCTCATTTTAGAAGGATGTGGAAACTTTAAAGAGGATGCAAACGAGTCTTTTCTCTTTGGAGTGAAAGAGGATGAGAGGTGGCTTGATAGAGGTATACAATACTATGTCGACGTGGAGGGAGAGCAAGTTTGTAAATCTGGCAGGAGCAAATGATGTTGGGAATGGCAAGGGTGGACCGCTACGTGAGGGGTGTGGGGACTGGTGGCAGAGAAAGAGTGCCCAAGTGGGGGTTGGCACAGGTGTAGACACAGCCCGTCCTGAGACACCAGGGATGGTAATTTGATTCCAAACAATTGGTTTATTGATCATTACAGAATGTCTCTCTGTTGTTTCCCTTTTCCCAACCATGATTCCCTTCTCCCGGCCCTTTTCCCACTCTCAGTCCACAATGGAGACTCATATCAGAATCAGGGTTATCATTATTTACAAATGCCATGAAATTTGTTCTTTTCTGTGGCAGCACAAAATTGTATGGCAAAATTACTACAGTACCTTGCAAAGTCATGAGAGGCAAAGCAAAGTTGGACACCCAGTACTTCTTTTCCAAAGTGGCAATGGCCTACACTTGAGAGCATCCATTTAAGGTGAGTGGAATAAAATTTAAGAGACATGTCAGGGATAGCTTTTTAACACTGAGAGTGGTGGGTACCTGGAACACATTGCTATACGAAAAATTGTGGATTATGGGGTGTGTAGGGGTTAGATTGATTGTGAAGTAAGTTTGTATTGGTTGGCACAACATCGTGGGCCAAAGGGCCTGTACTGAGCTGCTTTTTTCTATGTTGTGTCCTTGATAGGCTCAGGAAATACCAATGTGCTCAAAGTCAGTAAAGACTTTTTGAAGTGCACTTAATGTTGTAATGCTGCATTCATTGTACCCACTTTGTTCACACCTATATTAGTGATATAAAGAATAAATATTGATCAGAATAATGGATATTCTCCATGCTTTTTCAATAATTCCAAGGTTGTTTTTATATATTAACCTGAGGGAGCAGATATGCCCTGTTCATTGCCTCCTCCTTGTAGAGCATAGTGGTTTTCTGGAATTCTCAACTCTTGGAGGGATGTGGAAGCAAGAACATGGGATGTACTTGAAGAGGAGGCACATTTTTGGAAGGTCCAGAACTTGAGGGCTATGGAACTGGAGAAGAACATTGTTAGTCATGTTGGAGGATGGGTCAGGCTTACAAAGCCAAGTTGTCTAATCCTGTTCCTAGTTTCTTGCATTCTTGTGTTTTTTGCTCTTTTTTGGAAAATTATTCAGCTATATCTCCTGCTAATGCTAACCTGCATTGATTGGTGGTCGGAGCACATCAATTTTTAAATCCTCACAATTATTTTCCAATTCTTCCACACTGTTCCTCAGTATACCTGTTATCACCTCTAGCCTACAACCTTCTGAGGTGTCTGCATTCTGGTTCTGACTTCTTCCACACTTCAGATTTTTATCACTCCATCATTAATGCTGTCCTCTTGTCTTTCCTTTCATCCTTCAAGGAGATCTTTAAAACCTGCCTCATCCTTTGGTTTTCCATTCCTGTGTCTGATAACATTATTACAATTTCAATTTGACAATTTATGGTAGCTATTAGGGGAATGTGTGAATGAGACTGCCTTCTAGCTTATTATAAACCACGTGAAATTCTGCAGATTCTGGAAATCCAATTGCAACACACAGAAAGTGCTGGAGGAACTCAGCGGGTGAAGCAGTATCCATGGAAATGAGCAGACAGTTAACATTTTGGGCCAAGACCCTTCTTCAGGACTGGAAAGAAAGGGGGAAGATGCCAAAATAAAATAGTGGGGGGAGGGAAAGGATGATATCCGGAAGGTGATAGGTGAAGTCCGGTGGGTGGGAAAAGTAAAGGGCTAGAGAGGAAGGAATCTGATTGAAGAAGAGAGTGGACCATAGGAGAAAGGGAAGGAGGAGGAGCACTGAGGGAGGGTACAGACAGGTGAGAAGAGCTAAGAGGCCACAATGGGGAATAGAAGAAGAGGGGACGGAGAGAGAATTTTTTTTTATCCATAGGAAAAGTTGATATTCATGCCATTGATGATCTTCATATTCTCTCCTATCAGATTCCCCCTTCTCCAGTCCTTTATCTCTTTTATTCATCAACTTCGGAACTCTTTACTTAACCCATCCCCTCTCCTGGTTTCACCTATTACCTACCACCTTGTACTTCTTCCTCCCCTCCCCACCTCTTTGCACAGACTTCTCATCTTTTCTTCTAGTCCTGATGAAGGGTCTTGGCCCGAAATGTGGACTGTTTACTCTTTCCCATAGATGCTGCCTAGCCTGCTGAGTTGCTCCAGCATTTTGTGTGTATTGCTTGGATTTCCAGCATCTGCAGATATTTTCATGTTCATGCCATTAATGTTAGTTTATGTTAATTTGTTCTGCATTAAGTAAGTTTGTGCCTCTGATTTACCTCGTATCCTGACTTCATATTTGATGTGCTTGGATCTAACTTTTTAGTCCATGCTTCCTGGACTTCTCGTAATGAAAATGTCAATCATTTACGTAAAGTCTAGAGAAACAACTCTTGTTTGTCTAATTCCTTTGTGATTAATCCTTGATAGTAAGGACTTGTCATAAATTTGCAATCTTGAGGGTCTGGATTCCTCTTGAAGGCATTGAATGGAAAACAGTTGTGATCTTGTATCTGTGATCTGTGCAGCATGATTGATTTCCTGCTTCTTTATTCTCGTTCTCTCGATATAAAGGACATTATTCTTTATTGAGTACAGTTCAATAATGTTTATATAGCCAATGTATATGGACACCCCTGCTCCCCACAAAACTCTTTCTTTCTTTCTTTTTAAATCTTTTTATTGAGTAAGTATACAAAAAAGGTAAGCCATATAAACATTAATACAATGTTAAAGTATAATAAAATTCCAAAAGATAACAATACCAAAAAGAAAATACTACAAACAATGTAATTTAAGCATAAGAAACCAAGATAACATAATAGTATACTAAATTTTATATATATCAATGGAAAAAAAGAAAAAAAAAACAACCCCAAAAAAAAACCCACCGTGCAACTAACTAAAAGCAAAGCAAAGCAATGGGCTAACTTGAAACCAAACATAGTTAAACTTAAAATCACGTCCTCAATCCCGACCTCCATTAAAACAGTGAAAAAAAAACAAGAAGGGTAAATATTACATTAAATGAAAATATCGAATAAAAGGTCCCCAAATCTGTTCAAATTTAAATGAAGAATCATAAAGGTTACTTCTAATTTTCTCCAGATTCAAACATAAAATCGTCTGAGAAAACCAAAAAAAGGTAGTTGGAGCATTAAGCTCTTTCCAATGTTGTAAAATACATCTTTTCGCCATCAAAGTAAGAAATGCAATCATTCTACGGGCTGAAGGGGAAAGATTACTAGAAATTTTAGGTAGTCCAAAGATAGCAGTAATAGGGTGAGGAGAGATATCTATATTTAATACCTTAGAAATAATATTGAAAATATCTCTCCAAAAAGTTTCCAAAGTAGGGCAAGACCAAAACATATGAGTTAAAGAGGCTATCTGCCCCCCCACAAAACTCAATGACTCTAACAGTTTTTATCTTTTTACTGTTTAGTAAGAATTTTGATCTATTCTTTATGTTCCAAGGTAGATGATTTCTCACATGTATATATTGAGGAGCATTTACCACAGTTTTATCCATTAGTCTGTTACTACCTTTCTTAAATTTATAAAGATTCATTCTCCATCTGTCTGGTGTCATTTCCAAACTTAAATATGTGACTCTCTCTCCTTTCAACTGAGTCATTAATAAATACAATGAAGAGTTGAGGTCCCACGGAGGTCCCTGTGGGATGTCACTAGTCACATTCTGACGATATAAGTACCTAAGTGATTCTCTGTCTCTTGCCTCTCAGCCTGTCTCTGGCTAAGTCAATAATTTTCTCTTGTCTCCATGAACATCAACTGCAGCTAAGTTTCATTTAATGGATTTTATCAAGTACCTTCACAAAGTCCATTTAAATGGCATCCATAGTCAACTATGTACACTACCTTACAGACATTTTTAAAAATTTCAATAAGGTTTGTCATCTGTGACCTAGCCTTATTAGAATTTTTGAATCTTTATACTATGTAATTTGTGTTGCATATGTATCACATTTTTGTCTTCATTTTATAAAGTTGTAATATGGTAGTTGAAGAGATTTTTTTTAAAGAAGAGGGTCAGGAGTTAAAGCCTCTTGGGTTTTGAATATTTTAATATAATTGATGAACATCCCAGTGAACAGCTATGAAAATCATCCTGAGTGATTGTAATGTACTTCTAAACATTCTGAACACGCATATGTACACATTCAGATTTCTGGCTCAATCTCTCTGGTGTCTTATAACTTGAACCATGATTAATTTTACAGAACCTTCAGCCTCTCCAGGCGAAAATTCTATATAAAAAATCATTGTGCAGTTGGGAAGTGGTAGATTTCACAATTTATTCACCATACATGTTTCCAAGTAATTACATCTCCTTAAAGGTAATAGGCCTCTCTTTGCCATATTAGATAGATTTTCAGTTTAAAGCTTTTTGTTAAGATGTGCTTTTTAAAATTAAGCATTGCAGTTTTAAACAAGCTGCAAGCACATAATACATGAGATTATTTTGAGACCTTGGCTTTTGAAACAAGGACTTGGTGTACATTGTCTGCCTGTGTTTCATTTATTTATTTTCATCTTTAGCTTGTTTGTTAGAACCAGCACTTTATTTTTCTTGTGTACCTGTGATACTGCAGTTTTCCCTGGAGCAGCTGCCACTATGTCTTGAACTACAGTGAGAGGAATCCTAAGAATCAAGGCCCTTCACATGCATAAAAACATAACTGAAATCCACAATCCACTTCTTTAAAACATCTCCCTTCATTCAAGCTATCAAAACAATCTTTCCATGCCCATCTGTGAGAGTGAAGGTAAAAGGTAACTTTTTAGTTGTGTTCCTTATTGATTTTCTGGTGGCGGGGAGTTGTGGGATGTGTGGGGAAGAGCTAATGTATTCAAGAAGCCTGAGTATCTTCTACATATTTTTTGTTCAAAAATGTTGCACTCTATTTGAACACTTCCCTGTTTATGAATTTGGCATGGATAGATTGTTGTAGATGCCCCTTTTGTTACTTTTTGAGCATGGTAATGTAGACATCCCACCCTGCAAAAACTCATTTCAGGGAGGCAGCACTATCAATTTGCGGGAGACTTCCGGGAGAGGTGGGATGTTTGCAATAGAGTAGCTCCTTAGCAGTGAGCCGGCTAGTTTAAATAACGTTAGCTATGCTAATGAACGAATGACACCTGTTAAACTCACCTCAACATGTCTTTTACAGTCTTAACCCACCGTGGGCAATAGAAAAGTCACTGTTGCAAACAGCAAAGCGAGCAACACTGTCATTATTTTTGATCCCTATTAGGCAGGGGTACACTTTAGTGTAGACTGGGGTGACATACGTTTTATATTTTCTTTTTTTGGAACACTCTCCCATGGCGCGCTCTCGCTCGCGCGCGTGCGCTCTCTCTCTCTCTCTCTCATGGTCACTCTCACTTGCTTTCTCTCTCTTGCTCACACGCTCTTGTTTGCTTTCTCGCTTGCTTGCTCTCACGCTCGCTCTCTCTCTCTCTCGTGCTCTCTCGCTCGCTCTCAAAAAAATTGATTTCCATGATATTGTATATAATTTGCGGGCATCAGGGAGCCACTATTAATATGTGGGAGACTCCCGGAACTTCCGGGAGAGGTGGGATGTCTGGTAATGTTTTACTGTGAAACATAAATGGGGCTGTTTCCACAGCACTGCGTCTCGGAGGCACTATTCCAGAACTGCTGGTTTCTGCTGCAGTATGTAAACTACTCAGTCCAGGTATCTTGTGCTTTATATTAAATCTAAAGAAATATCAATACTTGCCCTAATTAATTCTATTTGACTATACTTTTTCTCACATATCTAACCCCAGTTTGATATTTCACATATAAGTGTGATGTTGTTCGGGTAACCAAGTGAGTAGATGATGTCGTAAAGCTCTTTCCAAATACTGTTGTACTGAATTATCTGTAAAAAATCAATTTACTTGATCTTTCCTCAAGTATTTTCTTCCATCGTTAGGAAATTCCTTTGGTCTCTAGCTGCTACCAGTACTCAGCAGGTCCACTTGATGTTACAATGAGAGAAAAATGTCTTTCTTTTTCTTAAATGAATGATACCAATAGCAATTACTTTTCAAATGTATAAATAACCAGAAATGTGCTTTGTTAATATCGGAGAGTGAAATGCCAAATACATTGGTAATTTTTTTTTAATATCTTGCAACTTACTTGTTGATATATAGTGTTAAAGGCAAGATTGGTGTTAAATAATAGCACTCATTAATGTCTGTCACAATATTTCCATATTAATAGTATTGATGTTGTACACTATTTTTGATATGTCATCATTTTTAATAAAATGTATGAAAATGTCATGGTCTATTGAACTAAGTACAGTTGCAATATTGTAAAGATTAAGGCATCCACGTGGGTAGAATATTCCCGCAACTTTTCACAAAAAAATTAAATGTTCAAACATGCTTATTAACAATTTAAGGTGGTTACAACCGAAGCATTTTTAACTGGAAATTTTAATCCTCTAATAACTAGACCAAAATTGGACCCCCTATATGTTATTGATGTACAACATAGAGGATTACCAGAACAAAAGGGATTAATTTGGACCATATCATTTTTGTTACCAGTTACATTCAGAGTATAACAGTGTAAGGGAACCAAAAGTGTTCTTGTCGTGGTATTAATCTTTCTTCAAATAAAAGCAAGAACCTTGTCTGAAAGACCTGCTTGCAGTAATATGAGTTAGAATCTAACTTAGAATATGAACTTCAAAAAAATTGCAGCTGAAATGCAGACAAGACAGACAAAATTGCAGAAAAGTCCAACTGATTTTTATAAATTGTGATATTCAAAGATAGGATACCATTTAAATTGCATGCACTATTTTATACGTTTAAGAGCAAATGTACGTACAATTAATGGTTTTCTGCTATGGCACCTATTGAGAATACAGTTGCTATCCTCCCTCAACCATCAGGTAGTGATCATCACAAACCTGGGCTGAGGGAGGTATTGTTCCAAAATTTGCCTCTCACTTGCAGAATGGGCTGAGTAAACTAAAATATCTCAACAGCAGAAATCCACCATGCTGATCATTTTTCCTGATGCATGATGATCTTTGCTCCTTGAGCTGAGCCTCTGTATCTCACCTTGGACTTCTCACTCATGAAACCAATGTGCATGACTACTGTCCTTTTATGTGCCAGATGCCAGGATTAGCAGGAGAGAAAGTGAGTCAGTCTGTGGGCAATAGATCGGGTGCTCATGGCATTAACTGCCTCTGCTGAAAGATTGAGGTATGTTGCAGATTCAGTATTTTGTGAGAGGTCAAAATTTAGGTAGGACTTTAGTTTAAAAAGTAAGTGTAATTTGAATTACCTTTTCTGAAATAAAATGGTAAATGTTTTTTAAATTGTTATGTGTAATAACTTAAAGGGGAATAATTTGGTTGGGTTACTGGGGTTGTACAACTTTATTATTAAATGTTATCTTGCCATGTTATATTAAAGTACAACACAGGGTGAGTTACCTTTGATGTATTATCACTGTTTTGAAATCCATAGCTCACATAAGGAAAGGAACATGTAAGGGCCACTTTATTAGTTATACTTGTTTGCCGGTTGGTTAATAAAATACTTAATCAGCCAATCATGTGGCAGTAGCTCAATACATAAAATAATGCTGACATGGTCAAGTGGTTTATTTGTTGTTCAGACCAGACATCAGAAAGGGAAGAAAGGTGATCTTAATGACCACGGAATGATTGTTGGTGTCGACTGGGTGGTTTGCATATCTCTCTGATCCTCTGGCATTTCCACGCACAACAGTCTCTCGAGTTTACAGAGGATGCTGTGAAAATCCATTGAGAGGCGTTTCTGTAGGCGAAAACACCTTGTTAATAAGAAAGGTCGGGGAGAATGACCAGACTGGTTTGAGCTGACTGGAAGGCAACTGTAACTGAAATAACCATATACTACAATAGTGGTATTCAGAAGAGCATCTCTGAATGCACAACATGCTGAACCTTGAAGTGGTTGGGCTACAGCCATAGAAGATCATGAGTATATAGTCAGTGGCCACTTTATTAGATACAGGAGGTACCAAAGAATGGCTACTGAGTATATATGTAACACCACAGTGTGGTGTACAAGAATTATATGCATGGCCAATTTTTGAGTTCTTGGGTGCCAAAATTACTTCAGTGCAAAAGCTGTGGAGAACACAGAAGCTGTAAATTTAATAAGTAATTCAAGGTGTATGCAAAACAGAGACAAGGGAAAACATTTGGTTGGAAAAACTCTCCCACCCAAGATAAAGTACACTTTGGCATAGTTCACATTACCTCGATGTGGTGAGACGCTAGCAGTGTTAAAGTTTTAACAAAATAAAGAAATCTGTCATTTTCACTCATCTCCAAACTTAAACAGGATTGAAAATATGTTGAGTAACAGACGCAAAGTGCTGGAGGAACTTAGCAAGTCTGGCAGCATCTTTTTAAGGGAATAAATGTTTCTGGCCAAGAACCTTCATCGGGACTGGAAAGGAAAGGGGCAGAAGACAAAATAAGAAGGTGGGGAAAGGGGAAAATGTACAAGCTTGCAGGTGATAAGTGAAACCAGGTGAGCAGAAAGGTGTGATGAGGAAAGAAGCTGGAAGAGGGATAGGTGGAAGAGATAAAGAACTGAAGAAGATGGAATCTGACTGGAAAGGGCAGTGGACCACAGAAGAAAGGGAAGGAAAATTATGTTGTATTAATTTAAGTACAGTTGAAAGCCACCAGTAAAACCCAATCTGTTGTGCTGTTAATATTTGTTTCACTTGGAATAAATTATGAAATCATATTTGTTTTCTAGTTTTAGCAGCGTCTTTTTTCACACAACCCCCACACTAAATAAGCATTGAGTTAACTGCGTAGCACCATAATAAAATAAGCACTGGCTTAATTTTTGTTACTGGTTAGTGAGTCTGCAAAATAGAAGCTGGGAGATTACAAAAAAAATGGGAATGAAAATGTAATTATAAGTCAAATAAAAAAGAGCTTAAAATTTATTTTAAAAGACAAAATATGTGTAGAGAAATTGTGTATTTTGAGCCTCTGCTGATTATTGCTTCATTTTTATGTTGATATTCTGAATATTGTCACTGGTCTGTTATAACAATGTTACACAAATGATATTTGGAGGTGGTTGTTAGTCTACATATGGACGGCCAGAACCTTCAAGTGCTTTATTAATGAGAGTGTTTTGTGGAGAAAGCTTGGACTATTGCATCTAGTGGGGAAAAAAGTAGAAAACTACCATATGTCACAAACACTGAGATAAATTGTTCCACTTATTAAAGTGACAACTTAGGTACAATGCATGAATTGGTAAAAGTATCCAGCTGGCACAGAGCTGCTGCAAGTTTTGTGTTTGCTAATTCATAATTTTCACACTTTCCCAACTCTGGATGAGTTCGGCAGATAACGTCCACATTTTAAAAATAGTCGTAAAGTGAATCAGAATCGGGTTTCTTATCACTGACGTATGTTATGAAATTTGTTGTTTTGTGGCAGCAATACCACTCAAAACATAAAAAATGATATGTTACAATAAGAAATATAAAAAAAACCAGTAAGTAGTGAAAAAAGAGCAAAATAATGAGATAATGTTTGTGAGTTCATTGACCATTCAGAGATCTGATGCCGAAGGGGAAGAAGCTTTGCCTGAAGTGTTGAGTATATCTCTGCAGGATCATGTACCTGTATGTGACATCCAGTCCTGATAAGGGCTCTCAGCCTGAAACTCTGATGACTCTTTTCCATAGATGTTGCCTGGCCTGCTGAGTTCCTCCAGCTTTTTTGTGTTTGTTGCTTGGGGCAACAATTAGCAGGTTATTTTATTCCAGCAGAATTAATATTTATAAGTTGAAAGTTCATTTGCTTTGCTATAGATTATGTAATGTTTTGGAGTTTGTGTGATATGACAGGAGTTGTACTTTACAGCCAAGGTTCATTATCTCCATTTTGAGGCCGCTATATATATGGTGCGCTGGCGACTCCATAGATTATTCTGACAGACCGGTTCGATTCAGAGTGTGCATTCATTTTCGTATATTGAGACTGTTTAAGTACAAATGCCAGATTGCTGTAATTGTTTTAGCACCATCCACAGGTAAAACCAAGGGAGGATAAGTACTGGAATAAAGGTATCAGGGAAAAGCATTTTCTGAATAAATCACTGGATGGTTTGGTCTTCTTTCTTATCCAGCTGTATTCAGTGCAGCCAATTGTTCATGTACTCTTGACTAAAATAAACCATTCTATAAAATGTATGTCTAAGGCCCACAGGGATGCATATCCTGTAAATTCTGGAAGTACATCACTGAATGAGGTCACTTTATTTATAATATATTAGTCCACATCACCTATTAATAATAATCCAAGATCTGTTGAAGAACAGTGAGAGTTTGAGAAGGATGACAAAGAAGGTTCACTTCAAGTGACCAGCAAAACAATTTTAAAAACAGCAAGGTGAGGGGACGTTGAGAGCCATGACTCTCAAAAGTGGATAGCATTGATTAAAAGTAGTGAAGTTTTGGTCATTTTTAATTTTGTTGGGTGTAAAAATCAGTATTGTTTTTTAACACGTCAAAATATTTGTCACATGGTTATAAATCTTTTTTATTTATAAATAATGTCTATAAATATTTTTTACTGTCTCTTTAAAACCTGGGCCTTGGGGATCTGTTCTCTATACTTGCTGACAAACACTAGTTGCTCTTGATTTACCTTGTTGTCTTTGTGTGGTTGCTGAGGGAATTGGGCAGACAGAAAAAAGGTTTACAAGAAAATCTTCAGGTGCTAGATTCATGCCGGCTGTCGAGGGACAACTGTTTCAAATTACAGGTTAAGGCCTCATTTTTTTTTGTCTCCAGGACATGGCTGTTGCTGTACTCAATGTGCCAGTGACCTATGCTCAAAGATATATTCTTGGGTACTATCTGAGGATGCCCAGAGCTGTCAATGTGGCTTCAGTTTGTGTTAAAACATTAATTATACGAGAGCCTATTGGGGCAAGTAAGCAGCATGGTAATATTCTGTGCACTAGAATGGACAGTAGATGTTTGGACTTTTTAATCTTGTTGCAGTTTCTGGCCCAAGGAAATAAAATCACAATAAACAGTGTGATGTTGTTGGCAGGAAGCAGTTGAAAGCTCTTCAAGCATTTAATCTCTGGTCGAATCCGTTTATTACTTCACAATTCTCTTTCTTATTCACAACCTCTTTGCTCTGACTAGCTCTTCAAGGAACATAATATAAAGTCAATGATATTTGAATGTTTCACAGTATTTGCTTACAGTGAACACTCGCAATTTGAATTCATTTCAAAGCACTTTCATTTGCAGAGTTTTTAAAATGCATCAACAGTGCTTTTGTAGGTAGATTCCAGTACCTGTTTTCAGCTTGTACTTTTCTTCAGTATAGTAATTTTAAATCAATCTGTGGGTTAGGTTGTGAAGATAGGTTGCACAATCGTGGGTTCTGTTACCTTGAGTGTAGAAGGTCGAAGGGTGATCTAAGGTTATTGAAAAAAGATTAAAGGAATAAACTTCTCTGGAAGAATGCAGAATAAGGGACAAAATCTTTAAAAAAAATTATAACAAGATGCAGTACAGCAAATAACTGGTAACTCCAGACCTATTCTGCCTCAATGAGCCCATCGTTAGGGTGTATTCTGGGGTTAGGGTACGTAACAACTATTCATTTCAACAGCAGCCATTCTTCAGATTTGAATGTAGATTGCAGATGGAATTTAAAATGCAGCCCTGAACAATAGTTTTTCTGGAGCTGTGCACTGGAGTTGACATCAAACCAGACAACGCTGATTAACATTCATTTTATGTGTCTGGAGTGTGGGTGTGAAAAAAGAGGTGCAAAACCATATGTAATTCAAAGGAAGCATTGTTGATGCATAGTAACTATAGAATTGTCCTGCTGTTACCTTTGATCTTCAGCATATAAAAACATCATGTATTATTGAGTTGAGTGACCTCTTCCTCCAAGAGTGTCTCATTTTGTTGAATAAAACACTTCTGTATCCACTAGAGTCCTGCCGAAGGGTTTTGGTCTGAATCGTCAATTGTGCTTTTTTCCATAGATGCTGCTTGGCCTGCTGAGTTCCTTCAGCATTTTGTGTAAGTTGCTTGGATTTCCAACATCTGCAGACTTTCTCATGTTTATGATTTGATTACTACTCTGCGAAGTCTGTTCCAGGGACACCTACCCTGAAGAAATTTAAATTTTTCCTTCAGGAGTTCAGTAAAACTCTCTCTCACTGCTCCCCCACTGTGATCCCTGCTGCTCTCCAACTCTTTGACCACGTGCTTACCTAGACCTGCTGCTACAGCCATGTATCCTTTCTGGGAATATGTCTTCCCTGCCAGCTTATACTACATGGATTCCAGTTCTGTTTTCAGGTTCCTCGAATTGAACTCTCTGAGGACCCCAGTACTCACATTCAATTGACTGCTTCTCCCACTGCATTCTGCATGTCTGAGTCCTGCCGAAGGGTCTCAGCCCGAAATGTCGACTGTACTCTTTTTGATAGAGGCAGCCTGGCCTGCTGAGTTCCTCCAGCATTTTGTGTGTGTTGCTTGGATTTCCAGCATCTGCAGATTTTCTCATGTCTGTGTTCACTAGCTTCAGTATCTCTGGTGACTTTGTTCATGTTAAACTACCTATGCCCAATCCTGCATAATTCACATACAGTACCAGCGTGACTTGAAAATATATCACAGTCCATTTGCTATTGTAAGGTCGAAATCATGGAACTCCATATCTACCATCAATTGATAGCCCTGACTGTAGTAATTCAAGAAGGATGTCCACCACCAATTCAAAGACCACCAGGGATGGCACTAAAACATTGCTGTTGTTAAATTGTGCATTTCAATTTGAAAATTGGAATTGGAATACATTTTTGTCATAGCCATGTGAGAATGCTAATCACTGCATACTGAACAAAAGCTGACATTTCGAACTTCATATTTTTACTGTAACTTACAAATATCTCATGTGCTTGCATAAATGATTTTACATTGATATTGTTATTTACTTTGTTTTTTTTTAAGAGTGTTAAGCATAACAGTGCATAGAGTTTTAAAAAGCAGGTCAAGTTTAATGTGATTAAATGAACAAACTGACTAGAGGGTTGAATGACCAAACTGATTGCTCTGATCCTGACTCTGGTAAAAGGGGATTTCAGCACTGAAGTTACAGATTCCGATAAGATTATGATTTGTACTTTGCTACTTTCAGTGCAGTCCTTCAGAGATTACAGTACATTGAAGAGAGTGAAGTTAAAGGTGCTCTAACTTGTTTTACATATGCTGGTGATGGAAGGAAATCTGGCCTGGGTAAGAAAAATATTGTTTTAAAACTGTGAGGCAGCTAATGTTTGTATTCCGAAAGTGAAAGACTAGAGCTTTTAGTGTTATAATAATTTATAAAGATTATGAATGCTACTATTTGTTTTGAATGACTTTGTTGTGGAATCTTCTAAGTGGTTCAAACACAGCAATGTAAACAATACTTTGTACACTTGGGTTTGATCTGCCCAGTTGCTGACTTCACATTTCATTTAATTCTGCTTTAATACTTAAAATGTATGGCCAGGCATAGTTTTTTTTTGGTTAAAGGAAAGGCCATATATAATTATTCATACTGCACGAGATGTGTTTCTTATAGCAATAAAGGGGTTGTGAATGACAGAATGATTTTCAGAGCAGGTTAATTCATGAGTTCTTATTTCTTATTTCATAGCCCCTGCAGTAAGCTCTACTTTCATAACTGTCATTGCAATATAAGAGAAGTGGTGTATGTGCCTTATGAAGTGAAGAAACTCACTCGATCAGACATTTTGTAACTTTCACCCGGCAGCCTTAAATGGTCAATTGTCGTGACACATTTTAACTCCAGTACTGTGTTCCTGAAGTAAATCCGAATTTGGTCAGTATTTGGGCAGGCATACTTTTTTGACATTTATTTGTACTCTGAATCACAGTACAAATGACATGAATTTGAAAGCCTGGCAGCCTTACAACATTCTGGAACTGCTTGCTTGTTCTGCATTATAAATGGCCTATTAGTCTGTTTGAAAATTTGCTAATTAGGTAATAATGTCCTTATTGATCACAGACTTATTTCATATTAATGTTTGGGGTTGATGTTAATTATCAAGATCTAAATCTTATGGAGTATTGTTCTTTGAGAGTAGAGATATCAGAATTTTGAAGATTTGAATATGTTAAATAGCTGTCCTGTCATACTACATCTTTGAATCTTATTTAGAAGATAAAGGATTCCACTTCAAAGGAGTTTTGGTAGCCTTAATTATGTAAAGAGAGACTTTATAATTTCTGTAATTTTGTATCAGTGGTTGGATTTTGCTAAAGAAGGCTATTCGTGTGGTTTGTCTAAAGTGAGTTGTGTGAGATTTATGTGGTTAGAGATCAAAGAAATCCCCTTGTGAAATTGTAAGAACTTAATTCCTCCCCCTGTCAGATGAATTCCACCATAATTCTGAGTTTCATTTTGGTAATTCCAGATGTTTGCATAGAATTTTTTCCTTCAAAGGGAATTGCCTTTATTTATTTATTGAGATACAGTGCAGAATAGGCCCTTCAACAGTCCAACAACCCCTGATTTACAAAGACCTCTTTAGACTGGGAGTAAACTGGAAAATGTACAAACTCCTTACAGGCAGCGGTGGGAATTGAACCCTGGTTGCCTGTACTGTAAAGCATTGTGCTAACCACTGTGCTACTGTGCCACCCCTAATCAATTGTGTGACCAGCTCTTTCAGATCCTTTATTCATGTGGATTCTAACTTGGCCTCTTGTTTGTCTTTGCTACTTGTGATGAGGTCCTGAATTACCCCTATGAACTGTGTTTTTAAAAGAGAAAGAGAGAGAGGCGAAGACTGCTCACAGTTTATTTACACTTTTGCAAGGACACTAGCAGCTTCCAAATTCTTACAGAGAGAGAAGGGAGGAGCTGCTTGATGGACAGCTGGTGTTCAGCACGGTCAGCTGTTAGACCTACAGACACATGGTTTTGGACACTGAATGAGCTATGTTGTGCCCACAGAAAAGATGGGTTTTGGAGAATCGATCAGGCGGATCGATCAGTGGCTGTCGCAGTGTGAAAAGGGTGTGACCGGTGGGGAGTTATTCATGTCCAATCCTCGCCTGAGTTGATAATTCCACCACAGAAGAACGTTCCCCTTTGTTGTGGTCGCAGTCGGTGACTTCTAAAGGATTTCGGAGGATAACGGGAAGATCGACGGCGTCAGCTCACCTGAAGACTCAAATCAATCGATCTCTCTGTCTCTGTCTCTCTCTCTCTCCCTCTCTCTCGCTCTCTCTCTCTCTCTCGCTCTCTCTCTCTCCATCACTACTCAAATAAATACCACGAACTGAACTTTACTCATCATAGTAAGACCTATAGACTTAAAGAAGCTTGGTTTACATATATTTCCACACTTACTTATATATATAATCATTACTAACCTGTTTGATATATCTGCATTTATATTACTGTATTGCATAGTTACTAATAAATACCTTTAGTTCATAGCAATACTGGACTCCAAAGTGTTTTCCATTTCTGCTGGATCTTTAACCGATCACGGGGTACATGGCATACTTTTCAACATGGCATCCCCATCAGTTATTATTTCCTTTTCATTTCTAACTACAGTTGTAAAACATTGTGTGGATCACTGGACGGGTCCTTGATGAAACAAATTATCCAACAGGCATATAAAAGCAGAAGATGTTAGAGACACTCAGCAGACCAATCAGCATCTGTGGAATTAGAAACCGTTAAAGTTTCAGGCTCAAGATCTTCCAGATTTTCAGACCCTTCAGATTTTTTAGAATTTTTACACCATTAGGCATATCTGAAAGATAACCAAAAACATGAAAAAAATCTGCATATGATATTGAACAAAATTAGCTTTGAACAAAGCTACACACACAGATTTTCTCTTGTTTGTGTTTGAAGCTGTTGGACACGGAAGGAATGTGGTAGAGGGACAAAGCTGAGGATGTGGTGATGTATAATATTTGAAAATAATTTGTAGAAAACCTGCTGTCAATCATCCTTTGGTTGGATCATCAGCCTCATGAATCTTGATCATTTTACTGATTGGCAAGATCAAATGCTTCTTCCATTTCTCTTCATATCTTTCTTATCCTCAGATCCTTCATATACTTCTCTCCTTCCTTTTCCCCTCTCTGTCCTCCTTTTTACCTTTTCCATCTGCTCTTCCTATTCCCTTTCTTTTTACATGTCCAATCTCCCTCTCCCTCCCTCTCTATCTCACTCCCTCCTCCCCATCCCTCTTTCTCTACCTCCCTCCCTCCCTATCCTACCCCTTACTTTACTCCCCTTCCTCCCTCATCCTCCCTCATATTCCTCTCCCCCTCTCACCCTTGTTTCATTCCTATTCTTTACCAATCCCCCCCCCCCCCAGCTGCCCACCGATGCTGCTTGATCCACTGAGTTCCACTGGCAGGTTGTAGCCCGTCTCCGATGGACACTGCTCAAAACTGTTCTTTGCCCTCAGAAGCACTTGCCATCCTCATTCCATCATTTATCCATTTGTTGCTTCAGCCGCAACACCTTGCTGCGGCAGCAGGAAGAGTTTGCTTTTGTAATACAGTATCTCTGTGAGAGCCGACTACCAAAGTCACATCTGTGGGAATTTGCAATAGATCACTACAATACTGATATCCTGTTGTTACATAATCCTGCAATTAAAGATCATGTTGTTTATGGGATTTCTAAAGAAATGTTAAGGTGATATGCAGTGTGGTTTTAATACCATTAAAATGCAATAAAGCAATTTCTAGAACCTAGCTTATTATTTAATTACCATAGTGTTAAAAGTACTAAGTCTGCTTTCAATCCCAGTTCCCTTTCAGAGGGATTCTGTTCTTATTACATTTAGGACTTTCAGTTACAGGAATTTTCCAACACATAAGGTTCCATTTTGCTCATTGTATCTCTGTAGGCTGTCAAAATGAATACTCCTTTAGCCCTATTCCTTTGTATTTTGCTATAAACTTAACACCTTTAAATATTTTTCCCCTTGTGCTCTTCTTCCTTTTTGCTGTATCCATCTCGAGACTTGAAACCCTCTAATCTCTGAATTCATCCAATTCCAGCCTCTTATTTGGCTGCTTCCTTAGCGATGTCTTAATTCTCTCTCTAAATTCATTCCTCTTTCACTTTTCTTTTCTCTCATAAGATGCTCCTTAAAGTAACTAACTAAGCTTTTAGTTAATTCTTTTTTTGCTACCATCAGGGAGCACATGAGCCTTGGGTTCCACACCACCAGGTTCAAGACTAGTTATTACCCTTCTATTATCAGGCTCTTGAACCAGTGTGGATAACTTCTGTCTCCTCAACCCTAATCTGATTCCATACTCTCAAGGACTCCGTAGCTCATATTATCAGTATTATTTACTATATACTTTATTGTCGCCAAATAATTGATACTAGAACGTACAATCATAGCGATATTTGATTCTGCACTTCCCACTCCCTGGAGTACGAATAGATAGTAAATATTACAAGTTTAAATTATAAATCATAAATAGAAAATAGAAAAATGGGAAGTAAGGTCATGCAAAAAAACCGAGAGGCAGGTCCGGATATTTGGAGGGTATGGCCCAGATCCGGGTCAGGATCCATTCAGCAGTCTTATCACAGTTGGAAAGAAGCTGTTCCCAAATCTGGCCGTACGAGTCTTCAAGTTCCTGAGCCTTCTCCCCGAGGGAAGAGGGACGAAAAGTGTGTTGGCTGGGTGGGTCATGTCCTTGATTATCCTGGCAGCACTGCTCCGACAGTGTGAGGTGTAAAGTGAGTCCAAGGACGGAAGATTGGTTTGTGTGATGTGTTACGCTGTGTTCACGATCTTCTGCAGCTTCTTCCGGTCTTGGACAGGACAACTTCCATGCCAGGTTTTGATGCACCCCAGAAGAATGCTTTCTACAGTGCATCTATAAAAATTAGTGAGAGTTTTAGGGGACAGGCCAAATTTCTTTAGCTTTCTCAGGAGGTAAAGGTGCTGCTGGGCCTTCTTGGCAGTGGACTCTGCTTGGTTGGACCAAGTCAGGTCATATGTGATATTGACCCCGAGGAACTTAAAGCTTTTGACCTGTTCCACTTGTGCACCACCGATGTAAATTGGGTCATGCGGTCCGCTGCTCCTTCTGAAGTCAACAACCAATTCCTTCGTCTTGCTGATGTTGAGGGATAGGTTATTGTCTTCGCACCATGCCACCAGGTTCCTAATTTCCTCTCTGCACTCAAACTCATCATTACCCGAGATACGGCCTGCAATTGTTGTGTCATCAGCAAACTTGTATATTGAGTTTGATGGAAACTTGGCTGCACAATCATGGGTGTACAGTGAGTACAGCAGGGGGCTGAGTACACAGCCTTGTGGGGCACCGGTGCTCAGAGTGATTGTGGAGGAGAGCTTGTCCCCTATTTTTACAGCCTGGGTCCTGTCTGTGAGGAAGCTGAAGATCCAGCTGCAGATCAGAGTGCTAAGGCCCAGGTTCCGGAGCTTAGGAATCAGTTTATTTGGAATGATGGTATTAAAGGCAGAGCAGTAGTCAATGAAAAGGAGCCTTACGTATGCGTCTTTATTCTCCAGGTGTTCTAAGGAGGAATGTAGGGCCAGAGAGATGGCATCTGCCATTGACCTGTTGCTCCGGTAGGTGAATTGCAAAGCGTCGAGGTTGACCGGTAGGCTGTGGTTGATGTGTGCCATAACCAATCGCTCAAAGCACTTCATAGCAATTGATGTCAGAGCCACAGATCGATGGTCATTCAGGTATGCCACCTTGCTGTTCTTCGGCACCGAGATTATCACTGCCTTCTTAAAACACGAGGGGATCTTAGACTGAAGCAAGGAGCAGTTGAAGATGTCAGCAAACACTCCAGCTAGCTTGCTTGCACAGGCCCGGAGAACCCGTCCTGGGACGCCATCTGGGCCTGTTGCCTTCCTTGGATTTATCTCCAGGAAGGCCCTTCTAACGTCCTCCTCTGTGACGATGAATCTCGATGCCACCAGGTCCGGTTCATCCGGAGGGAGCGGGACGCTCCTCTTCTGTTCGAATCTTGTGTAGAATGCGTTAAGTTCCTCAGGAAGAGAAGCACCACAGTTATTGATATTCCCAGCCTTTTCTTTGCGCTCAGTGATCTCATTTAGACCCTGCCATAGTCTACCAGCATCCCTTTGGTTAGCCTGGGCTTCCAACTTGGCTCGATATTGCCTCTTCGCGCCTTAATGGCTTTCCGGAGTTCACGCCTGGATTCCATGCAGGGACTGGTATCCCCGGACCTAAAAGCCGCAGCTCTAGCCTTCAAAAGGGACTTGACCTCATAATTCATCCAAGGTTTCCGGTTAGGGAATACCCGGATCGTCTTGCAAGACACACAGTCCTCTGTGCATTTCCAAATAAAGTCCGCAACAGTTGAGATATACTCATCGAGGTTAGCTGCTGAGTCCTTGAATACTAAGCAGTCCACTGATTCAAAGCAGTCACGGAGGACCTCATCCGTTTCCTCCGTCCAACACAACACCACTTTTGACACCGTGACCTCCTGCTTCAGTTTCTGTTTGTAAGCCGGGAGGAGGAGTACAGCTTGATGGTTGGATTTTCCGAAGTTAGGTCATGGGACGGAACGGTAGGCATCCTTGGCTGCAGTGTAACAGTGGTCAAGTATATTCAGGCCTCTAGTGGGACAGGAGACATGTTGGTATAAGTTTGGCAGCACCTTTCTGAGGTTGGCCTGGTTAAAGTCCCCGGCTGTAATGAACAAAGCCTCCGGATACCTGGTCTCAAGTTCACTGATGTTGGCATACAGTATGTTCAGAGCACACTCCACGTCCGCCTGGGTGGAATTTAGACCGCTGTCAGTATGACCAAGGTGAATTCCCGTGGCAGATAGTAGGGACGACACTTCACCGGCAGGAGCTTGTCAGTGCCACTGTATCCGAGCACCACGCAGGACCCTGAAGCCCCTCAGCTTCAGTCTGACCAGCAGCCCAGCTCTTTTCCCACCCTTCCTCGGTAAATAGTGCATCTTTCCAGATTTCCATTGATGCAGTGTGTTGTTGGCAGCTCTTTGAGGTTGGTAGATGCGTCCCGCGGGGATCGATCGGTGGGTTGTGTCGTCGGGCGTTCCGGTTCGGGCCAAGTGACGAGGGAGTCTCTGCTGCCACTTTTAGCTGCCAGAGGCCCAGGCTGTCGATTGGGTCCCCGAAGCGGACACTTAATCCCGGAGGGCTGGGCACCTGGCTGAAACAAGTTCGTGACCTGAGTCATGGTTGCGGAGGCCTCCTCTCCAGCCGAGCCTCGGGCTTGATTTCTGAGGTCGGCGGCAGAGGCCTCACTTCCGGCAGCTGTGGATGTCCACCAACGGGGCTTTACAGTGGTTGCTCCAAGGAAGCTTCTGGGGCACCTTGAGGTCTCCAATGTCACTTCTGTGTGGTCGTCTGCTCCAGAGAGGTGCTGGTCGGAATGGGCGGCGTCTCCAAGTGCTCCGGCACGGTAGCAGGCCATGGGTCTCCAGGAACATGGTGGGCCTCGGACCAGGCCTCGCTGGTCAGGTCCAGGTGCCGTCTGGAGTTGAAGAAGCAGTTCTGGCACGGTGATCTCCAGCTGGGTCAGTAGCTTCGCCAAGGTGTTGTTGATCTTGCTAGAAGTAGCAGATTGGAGGTTTAGGAGGGTTTCTCAAGTATAGGATAGTGTAGAGGGCAGTTTGCTCAGGAAAGCACGCGCAGAGCCGCCAGTTACCGGCGCCATCTTGACTCTGATAACATCTGATTTATAGAGTATACGGTGACATATATGTACGACAATAAAATTTACTTTGAATGTTTTATACTTTACACTATACTCTTGCTACAAAACAACTAATTTCACAATATATGTCAGTAATAAGAAACCCGACAGATTCTGATTCCAAAACAACAAAACAAAAAATACTGTACAAGTCAGGCAGCATCTCTGGTAACAAAAGCACATTTATTTATTTGTTATTATTTCAGACATCTCACCTCTCCCGGAAGTTCCGGGGGTCTCCCACATATTGATAGTGGCTCACTGACACCCGGAAATTATATACAATATCCTGGAAATAGATTTTTTTGAGCTGGAGAGGAGAGGGAGAGCGAGCATCCTGATTGGTCTCTCTTCATGCTAAGGGTGGTCCCCAACCACCGGACCGCGAGGAAACAATATGACTTGGCGATATGAAACGATATGAGTCAGCTGCACCTTTCCTCATTCCCTGTCACGCACTGTTGAATTTTAACGCACGCAAGTTAATCAGTGACCCAAGAGGTGCAAAAGAATGGGTCCGTGACCCATTTGTGAATGTCCCCGGTGAGTCTTCCATGTCAGCGTGGGAAAAAGATTAACTCCTCGAGCTTGCAAATAACGACGGGCTGAAAAGTATGTTTGACATAACATCTCTGCCGACATTCTGGATCAAAGTCAAGGCTGAATATCAGGAGATAGCCACAAAAGCAGCGAAAACCCTGCTTCCATTTCTAACATATCTCTGCGAAGCAGAGTTTTCTGCAATGAATGCAACGAAAGCTAAATTGCGGAATAGACTGGACATAAGGAACCCCCTTCGAGTATCACTGTCTCCCATCACCCCTCGATGGGACCGTCTTGTCACAGGAAAACAAGCCCAGGGCTCCCACTGATTCAGCAATATTAGTGTGTTGCGGTGATTTTATATGTTTATACGAGGAAAATATGCGCTGTGTGTTTAATATCCAAATGTTACTTAAAATGTGATGATGCTATTGACTTATAAGTGACTTATAATTCAGTGGTCCCCAACCTCCAGGCCGTGAAGAATACAGTGGTGGCCGGAACACACCCAGCACATCTTTAAGAAAAAAGCCGAAATAAACAAGCTAATTAATTAGGTGCCGCCCGGCACCTAAATGCCAGCCCAGATCAGAGGCAATTGCCGATTGCGTCATCTGTGATCTGGGCCGACATTTACTGGGCTGCATTTTTCGCGGCCCGGAGGTTTGGGGCCACTGTTATAATTGACATCACTTAGTTCATGCGAGGAAAATATGCGCTGTATGTTTAATATTAAATTTGTTAGATAAACCCCTTTAGAAATGAAATTGAGTGTATTAGCCACTTACAAGTGACTTATAGTTGACTTGTCACCTATACTCCGGTCGCGTTTAACACCCACCTCCCCCCCCCGGGTTGCTGGTCCGCAAGAATATTGTCAATATTAAACCGGTCTGCAGTGCAAAAAAGGTTGGGGACCCCTGATTTAAACCAGCTGGCTAGCTGCCAAGGAGCTACGCTATTGATGTCCTATGTGATGAGGCCAAACTCTCTGTAGACTTGCTTAAAGTTGTAATAGAGTAAACATGATAATATAAGTACATATATTAATATCGCATTTACTGCATATACCCAACTTGGTTTACAGATTAGACAGAATCACTAAACAAAGTATTACATACACCCTTGGAGATCGACTGGTGGGGGGGTGGTGAGGGATATGGGGTTGCAGGGGCGGGGGTGCTACCTCCCTGAAATGGTGGTGCTACCTCCCTGAAATGAGTTTTTGCAGGGTGGGATGTCTGTTGTTTGTTTTTAATATAGTTGCACAGTTTGTCTTCTTTTGTCCATTCGTTGCTTGTCAGTCTTCGTAGGTTTTCATTGATTCTGTTGTATTTCTTCTACTGTGAATATGTGCAAGAAAAGGAATCTTGGTATTATATGGTGACATATACTTTGATAATAAATTTACTTTGAACTTTGAACTTTGTTTTTATTGCTTTTTAATGTTTCGGTTCATTTAAGTTCTTCAGACCCTTTCCTCCTTTTGATGGTGATTAAAATGTCATATTCTAAAGCTACTAATTTATTGAGAAATAGGAGTACTTTAGGAAGGATATGCCCTCTGAAGCTATTTATTTTTTTAGTTCTTCTCATGTGAATGATAATGACCTAGAAATTCTCAGTGTTTCATCACAAGTACGTTGACAACATTTTCAGCATTTACAGCAGCAGGCCTGGAAGATTATCAGGGATACAGCTGCTTCCGTCTGGCAAATGGTACCGCAGCATTAAAGCCAGGGCCAACAGTCTACAGGGCAGCTTCTTTTTATAAGCCATTAGACTTACAGATTTTTATTCCCTGACGTTGAGGGACAGATGTAAGATTTAAATAAATTTGATTAAATTCGATTTGATGTAAAATGTATGATATCTCCCAAAGGCAGGAAAACTGGACTACTCAGGTTGAGTATGCTGAAAGATCTTCCATTTGTAAGGAATTGGGCCTGAGGGAGTGTTGCTTTCTTTTACTTCATGTTTATGTATCTGCATTTGGTTTCGAGTGCCATGCTTTGCTCAGGTAATTGTGGAAGTGGTTTGCTTGGCACAGTGTAGGGTGACACTGCACAGAGTTGAGTGCCTTCAGGCTAGGATGCAAAATGAAATACAGCACCAAGTACAGTTTGATCAATTTTCTTATCAGAAATTCTCTTGCAGGATCTGTATAAATGTTGTGCCACTCAATAGAATAGTAAATATTAATCATCAGTTATTTTCCTTTTAACAAATAATTCCCTAAATTGGATAGATGTAAAATTGTGAGGTAAAGTTGGAGTACTCTCTATTCATTTACTAGTATATCTTCTGTGTTCTGTTTAAGGTCATTCGGAAGATTGAAAGTTCTACATTAGATTATGTTATAGAAGGGAACATCTACTTATTGGTACAGAAGGGAACATCTACTTATTGGTACAGAAGGGATCGATTTCCTTCCATTCTTGTTCAGTTCAGGATCTTTGATTGAAGAAGAAGTTTTCTCTCTAATCTGTTGAACCATTATTCTCATCACTGAGCAGATTTTGAATTGAAACAAAAGTTGCAAATTCTGAAAATTTGAAATAAATTCGGAAAGTACTAGAGATGTTCACCAGGCAGTTCACGGTCCATGGGGAGAGAAACAGAGTCAATACTTCCATTCAGTGATCCTTCCAGTTCTGATTAAACATCGCTGAGCTGAAATATTGACTGGGCTTTTGTTACCCCAGATGCTGCCTGACTTGTACAGCATTTTCTATTTTGTTGTTTTGGAATCAGAATCTGTCGGGTTTCTTATTACTGACATATATTGTGAAATTAGTTGTTTTGCAGCAAGACTATAGTGTAAAATATAAAACATTCAAAGTTCAAAGTAAATTTTATCGTCGTACATATATGTCACCATGTACTGTATAAATCAGATGTTATAAGAAAAAAAATTTAAATAAATAATGCAAAAAGAGAGCAAAAAGTGAGATATTGTTCATGGTTTCCTGGCCCATTCAGAAATCTGATGGTGGAAGTGAAGAAATTGTTCCTGGAGTGTTGAGTGTTTGTCTTCAGGCTCCTGTACCTCCTCCGTGATGATAGCAATGTAAAGAGGGCATCTCTTGTATGGGGAGATTCCTTATTGAGGCATTGCTTGTTTTAAGATGTCCTTGATGGTGGGTAGGCTAGTGGTCATGATGGAGCTGGCTGAATCTACAGTCCTCTGCAGCTGTTTCAGATCTGCGCATTGATACTTCATTGCAGATTTAGATGAAACAATTCCAAATGCTCTCCATGGTACCTCTGTAGAAATTTGCTAGAATATTTGTTAATATATAAATCACAGCATAATTATTCCCCAGGTTATTACTGTTGTGCTGTTAGATTTTCTATTTTAGTTTGAAGCTGGGGAAAAATCATGCTGGAAGTGTTCATATTAATCCAGTTCTTGATTTTAGTAGTGGAAAAGAAGCTGGCTAATAGTTTGCATTCATTATCCTTCTCAGAGAATACATCTGTTTGACGCACAATAGAAATCATCTTTTCCTGTGCTCTCATTTTTTTTTGACCTTTCAGTTATTGGCAGGCATAATTTTCCAAGTGTCATCTCCTGCATCTGGTACTGTAAACTGATTAGGGTCGGCCTTTTTTTTTAAAAACCATAGTTCCCATCACCATTTCTTTGTCAGTTCCTGTCAGAGTCACCTTCTGTATGGATATTCCTGTACCTAGTGTCACTTTATGTACATATAATCAGTCTATGAATATAATCTAAACTTAAGTATCTATACTTATTGTGTTCTTTATGCTTATTGTATTTTTTATGCTACATTGAATCCAGGACAGCAATCATTTCATTCTCCTTTACACTTGTGTACTGACGAATGACAATAAAAATCTTAAATCTTGAATGAGACTTGTATACCGTGAGCAATTGTTCTTTTATTATAAAGTAATAGGGTTTTGGGATCCAAGGTGAGAGCCAATTTTGCACGCTTTCCACAATAGTCATTCCTCTTGCCATGACACTGAGGCTATGAAAACTGCCCTGGCTGCTGTGCTCCGTGCTGGCTAATATGATGAGCTGATAGCGAGGGTTTGGGCCTACACTGGGCTGTTCATGGTTTTGGATCCAAAGAGTCAATTTGGTTAAGAATGTTGTTGTTCACTTCAATTGTTGCATGATTTGTGTTTTTGTTTTCCCTTTCTCTTGCACATCTCAAGGTTGTATAATGTATCCATTCTTTGATTGTAAATGTCCTTTGAATCTTTGAAATTTCCACTTTTATTTCCTAGTGTGAAGACGTTGCAAAATTTCAGGCATTAAAATATCATAGCTCGCTCTGATTATTGCCACCACTTTAAGAACTTTAAAACTGTGGTGGGTACCTGACTAATTTCCTGCTGCCTTGGCAATTTTGTCACTGTATGCTAACTTTGCTCTGTGTGATGAGTGAACTGCGCAACAAGCTTTAATAAATCAGTGTGGGGAAAGTTCTGGCTCATAAAAGTGAGATGGGGATCCTGTCGTAATAAAAGTGCCACTAAATCACATAATGTTGTTTACAAACACATTGCCAGTCACTTTCCCCTTGCAGCAGAGAATGTGACATTCGTGATTACTTGCTTATTATTGCTGTGGCCTGGTGAAAATCCTGAGAGTCAGTGATGTTGATCTGTAATCTCTACCAACCACAAAGTTTATCTTCTCTCTTGAGTTGTAATGAGAATTGTACAGTTTGTAACCTTCCCAAGAGGCAGAGCAGTTATGTAGTGAAATCCTCTAAATAAGCAATATATGGCTGTCTCTTTTTACTATTTTCACTGTTTAAACATAACTGCATCCTTTGGAAAGGTTGCTGCATCTGTCTCATCAAGAGTTCCTCATTATGTTATTTCTCCTGTCTGGGTAGATGGTAATAAGACCAAGAAACTAAACTAATATGGCAGGTGGTTGTCAAACTCTACGGACCACTTTCAGGAAAGAGAGCAGTGTTTGTACTTGTCCCTTCAGACCCCAGGGGTTTGCCATTGGGGAAAGCATCTATATGCTCTCATAAATTTTTCACAGCTCAGTGATGGATAGTTTGTATTTATTCACTATTGAGGCTAGCAATTTTGTTGCGTATAGGTCTCATTTTAATGCATTATATATTCATGGCATGGGATATATGTATCTCGTGATTAATGTGGCATATTGGGAAGCTTGCATCTGTGTTCTTCAATTGGAAACCTTATTACATATGGCAAAGCAAACATTTGAGCTTCATATCCGCATCATTAACAGCAAATAAAACAACTAGTATTTAGGATTGAAGTACAATTTTAGAATTTAAAGCTGTCTTTATCATATAAAAAATAATTGTGTAAAGCATGCAATAGGAAATGGGATTTCAGCTGGAGTTGGTGTTCTGAAGTATTAAACGTGACAAATTTGAGGTATTTTTTGTAAACATCTTATTTTCTGTATTTCTTCTATTGTGTGAAAATACACGGGCAAGTAAACTCTTCTTGGGCTTCCAGCCGGGTACAAGTATCAATTTTAACTGACGTTTTGATGACAAACTCTGCCATCTTCATCCTGATGAAGATGGCAGAGTTTGTCATTGAAACATAGGTTAAAATTGATACTTGTACCTGGCTGGAAGCCCAAGAAGAGTTTATTCATCATATTGCCAGGAAAGCACTAGTTCCTGTTTCATATATGGCAAGTCCAACTTCAGTAAATCTCAGGTACAGTACTTCAAGGTTCTTATACTGTGTTTTTATAAATGTTTTGTCTTTGGCTGAGATTATACTGTATATTCAAATATTCAAATTCTGATCTAAGTTGGGTAGTGATAACTGTTGTTAATGCCTGATTTTCCAATGCTAACTCACTGAAGTGATATTAGCATGATCACTTAAGGAATCCCTAACTTGGATTTTAAAAGTTCATTTTTCCATACCAGCCAATCTTCTTGTCAATGCTTGTTCTTGAATTGTGATTTTTTTTTGAGAAAATTAATTAGCTTATAATTACAGCCATTAGCTAATGCAATAAATTCCTGTTTGGTGCTGACAGTGCATTTAATAAACATCTTTCATTTCTATATTTCTATAGTACTTAATTTTTGCATTTTGTTATCTAATCACTGCTCCCTGATTTACATTTTTTTATGCTTTTCAATTTTGTTAGTATTCTGCCTTTTGAGGTTTGGCCCTTCACCTTGGCTTCCCAATAGTAAAGAGTAAAGTCAAAAGCCAAAGAAATAATTCATGTAGAATAATATCTGCTGACATTGAGGTCTTGCACCACTCAGTGGGAATTAGACCCTCATCTGCTTTATCTCTGCCATTTTGAAGCTTCCCCAATTGAAATTTTATACAAATTATTCACACGCATTTTATATAAACTGAGATGACTCTTCAGATAAGTTTTTACATCAGTAAGTTTTTACAGTACAGGTCGACCTTCGCTAATCCAGCACTATTGGGACCTGAAGAGTGCCAGATTAGTGAAAATGCCGAATTACAGAAGGATCACATTAAGCATAATCAGTGCTGAATTAAGCACATAAAATAAAATTCAGAATATTATGAGTGCACAGTGATCGTGTGGATAGTCGGAGCTGAAATGGCTAACACAAAGGGGCACAGTTTTAAAGTGCTTGGAAGTAGGTACAGAGGTGATTTCAGGGTTAAGTTTTTTATGCAGAGAGTGGTGAGCTCATGGAATGGACTGCCGGCAACGGTGGTGGATATGAATACAATAGCTTCTCTTAAGAGACTCCTGGATAGGTACATGGAGCTTAGAAAAATAGAGGGCTATTGGTAATCTGAGGTAATTTCTAAGTAAATACATGTTCGGCACAGCATTGTGAGCCAAAGGACCTGTATTGTTCTGTAGGTTTTCTGTTTCTATTAGTTCAAAAGTTCGAAGCAAATTTATTATCAGATTACATACATGTCACCATATACAACCCTGAGATTCTTTTCTTGCAGGCGTTCACGGTAGAACAGAGAAATACAATAGAATCAATGGAAAACTACACATAGAGACTGACAAACAACCAATGGACAGAGGACAAACTATGCAATAAAGGGGCAAGAGAGGAGAGGAAAAAAAATATGCTGAGAACATAAGCTGTAGAGGCCTTGAAAGTGAGTCCATTAGTGACTGTCAAGTGAATATTAATTCTTTAGTGGTCGTTTAGTTCCACTTAGATACATTCTTAAAAATATCGGATGAACCAAACTACAGTGATTTTAATCTTCTGTTTTTTTTTCTTTTTCAAATCCTGGCCAAATTAAATTGCTGAAGGATTTGAGCCTGGGATGATGAAGATCTTGTTGATCACATGTCTTATGGAATATTTTGCTGCTTCCAACAAACCCTGTCTACATTGAGATAGCTCTCAGCTGAACAGTGAGGGTCCACAAGTCCTTTCTGGCTGTGTCTGGTGTACCTGTGTATTTCATTGTGGGTTCAAGAGACAGAGGGGAAAGCTGTTGAGCTGGCTTCATATTGAGAGGTCTGGACAAAGCTGGAGGAAGGGCTCGGAGAAGCTGGATCCTGCAAGTATATTAGCCTTTTTTCACAAAGAAAAATAAATAGCAAATGTATGTAAATATTTATTGGCCTTTCTACTTTCCACTGTAAAATGAGGATGCTTGTAGATGATTACACAACTTTCAGTTCCATTTGCAACTCCAGATCAATTGAATCAGTTCATGCCTGCGTGCAGTGAGAATTAGATGATATCCAGACATGGGCTGATAAGTGGTGAATATTGTTTATTCCACTGAAGTGCCAGGCAGTGACCTTCTCCAGCTGGAAACAATTAAACCACTTCCTGTTAACATTCCATGGAACTACTATTGGTGAGTTCCCCACCATCAATATTTTAAAGCTCAAAAAGTATAGAAAAGTACAGCATTGAAATGGGCCCTTCAGCCCGTCTAGTCCATGCTGACACCATTTAAACTGCCTACTCCCATTGTCCCATAGCCCTCCATACCCGTCATCCATGTACCTACCCAAACTTCTCTTAAACATTGAAACCAAGCTTGCATGCACCATTTGTGCTGGTAGCTCATTCCATGCTCTCATGACCCTCTGAGTGAAGTGTCCCCTCATGTTTCCCTTAAATGTTTCGCCTTTCACCCTTAGCCCACGACCACTGATTGTAATCCCACCCAACCACAGTGGAAAAAACTTGATTGCACTTACTCTATCTATACCCCTCATCATTTTGTATACCTCTATTATATCTCCTCTCAATCTTCTACGTTCTAAGGGATAAAGTCTTAACCTATTCAATCTTTTTTATGTAACCCAGATCCTCCAGACCCAGCAACATCCTTGTAAATTTTCTCTGCACTCTTTCAACCTTATTTATATCTTTCCTATAGGTAGGTGACCAGAACTGCACAGAATACTCCAAATTATGTCTCACCAATGTCTTTCACATCTTCGGCATAACATCCCATCTCCTGTACTCAGTACTTTGAATTATGAAGGCCAATGTGCCATAAGCTTTCTTTATAACCCTATTTACCTGTGACACTATTTTCAATGAATTATGTACCTTTATTCCCAGACCCCTTTGTTCTACCACATTCCTCTGTGCCCTACGTCTCACTGTGTAAGATCTACCCTGGTTGGTACTACGATCAGAAGCTAATCTGGACCTGGAGCAGCAGGTCAGTGGTGAGCTATGTTGTGGCAAGCTCCTGACACTGCAAGGCCTCTCCACCATATGCAAAGCACCAGTCAGGAATCTGACTGGTTGCATCATGGACGGAATGCAAACGTTGATGTGCAGGAGCTGAAACGTCCACAAAAAGTGATGGACACAGTCCAGTCCATAAGAAGCAGCATCCATCATCAAGGACCCCATCGTCCAGGCCATGCTCTCTTCTCACAACTACAATTGGGCAGGAGGTACAGAAGCCTTAGGTTCCACACCACCAGGTTCAGGAACAGTCATTACTCTACACCATCAGGCTCCTGAACAAGTATTGGATAGCTTCAATCACCTCATTGCTAAACTGACTCCACAACTTATAGACTCAATTTCAAGGACTCTACAACTCATGCTCTCAGTATTATTTGTTTACTTTTTAAAAATTATTTGCACAATTTGTTTTCATTTGCACATTAGTTGTTTTTCAGATTCTATTATATTTTATTTTCCTGTAAATGTCTGCAAGAAAGTGAATCTCAAGGTCGTATATGGTAACATTGATGTACTTCGGTAATAAATTTACTTTGACTTTGGATGAAGGCATTGGGGGCATAGGAAATGACTACTCAGGTTTTCTTCTAGACTGAACATGGTTCTGGCTTGAAAACTTATCCCTGGTCCTTCAGTGTCACTAGGCCTTGATCGCCAAGTAAGGGTAACTTCACTAGAAGGATTGCAGTGGTTTGACAAGGTGGCACACAAAACAGTTTGGAAATGAAGCAGTAAGGCCTGGCCTTCTAGCAACACCCAGGTCCTAAAAATAAATAAAAATATATTTTATGGATAATCCGGAGAGATTTAAAGTGATAGGTTTATTTGCCACTTGTGCATCGAAACATGCTGTGAAACACATCATTTGCATCAAATCAAATTAGCAAGGATTGTGCTGAGCAGCCCCAAGTGGTGCCAACATAGCACGCTTACGTCTCACGAACCCTAACTGTACATCTTTGGAATGTAGGAGGAAACCAGAGCACCCGAAGAAATCCCATGTGTTTACGGGGTGAATGCACAAACGCCTTACAGGCAACGGTGGGAATTGAACCTTGAACAGTGATTGCTGGCTGGCACGGTAATAGTGTTATGCTAACCACTACAAAATAATACAGCTTTATTAGAGTTGTCATTTATACATCTAATATTTACAAGAAGTGACACTAATGAGGTGACTAGTAGGTTTCAAGAAGTTTTAATGTCAATGGAGAGGGTTAATAAATGGCAGGCGTTATTTAATGTGAGGTACTTAGTATCTGGAGCTGAGAAACATCGGAGGTGACAATTCCATGTATGCATACCATGTAAGCAATTGAACAGGAGTACAGTATTAGGGGTGAAAGCTAGTCACTGATCAGTTACTAAGTATTTATATGATATGGGTATTGCTAAACTGCATATTTCTATGAAGTATAACTTGGTCAATAAAACAGACTCCTGCTTCTGAAAGGATTTGTTACAACTGCACAGAGTTTCTCATTGAATTCTTGTTTGCACAGCTGGTGATGCTGAGACATTCGAGACAGTGTTGAGGAAGGTAGTAAAGGATTTAATAATAGGCATCCGTTAGTCTCGTGAGACCATGGATTTGCACCTTGGAAGGTGTCCAGGGCGCAGGCCTGGGCAAGGTTGTATGGAAGACCGGCAATTGCCTGTACTACAAGTCTCCTCTCTCCGCAACACCAATGTTGTCCAAGGGAAGAGCACTAGGGCTGATACAGCTTGGCACCAGTGTCGTCGCAGAGCCTTGCTCAAGGACACAACACCCTGCCTCAGCTGAGGCTCGAACTAGCAACCTTCAGATCACTAGACCGATGTCTTAACCACTTGGCCACGCGCCAACACAGTAAAGGATTTTAGTAATACTAAATGACAAGGATAGGCATAGAGGATCGGCAAAGGTATTGGCTTTGATTAGACGGTTGGACTTTTGCCTCTGTAATGGGATGTTATGGATTCAAACCTCATTTCACTAACTAGTCTGAGTAATATATGTCAGCATTTCAGTACTGGGCAGAAAAAGCTACAATGTCAAAAATTCTGCATTTTGGATAAAACCTTAAAAAGGTCAAGATAACATTTGATGCAGTGTATGGTATTGAATTGACTTTATTACTTACAGCCTTCATATACATGAGGAGTAAACATCTTTACGTTATGACTCCGACTAAACGTGGAATGTGCAATTTATAGCATGTAATAAATACTATGTACAACAGGACAGTCAATATAACATAGAAATACAATTGTGGCAGGATGAATTAATCAGTCTGATGGCCTGGTAGAAGAAGCTGTCCCGGAGGCTGTTGGTCCTGGCTTTTATGCTGCAGTACCATTTCCCGGTTGGTAGCAGCTGGAACAGTTTGTGGTTGGGGTGACTCGGGTTCCCAATGATCCTTCAGGCCCTTTTTACATAGCTGTCCTTATAAATGTCCTGAATAGTGGGAAGTTCATGTCTACAGATGTGCTGGGCTGTCCGCACCACTCTGCAGAGTCCTGCAGTTGAGGGAAGTACAGTTTCCATACCAGGCAGAGATACAGCCAGTCAGGATGCTCTCAATTGTGCCCCTGTAGAAAGTTCTTAGGGTTTGGGGGGTCCATACCAAACTTCTTCAACCACCTGAGGTGAAAGAGGTGCTGTTGTGCCTTTTTCACCACACAGTCGGTATATACAAACCACGTGAGATCCTCAGTGATGTTTATGCCGAGGAACTTAAAGCTGTTCACCTTCTCAACCTCAGATCCATTAATGTCAATGGGGGTTAGCCCGTCTCCATTCCTCCTGTTGCTTGGAGTTACACTGCCTCGATAAGTTGAAGTCTGGTTGCCCTACCAACTGTTCAGAAGTTTTCATAACATTTGTATTAATTTAGCTGCTTTGTAGCTTTTATCCATTCTGATACATTTGGCATCCATTATTATAATAGTGGCTCCAATAATATAAAAGATTAGCTTTTGCAGTCAGCAGAAAAGAAAAGCAGATGGTTGCTTATTACACACAGCTAAATGCTTACTGACTTTTCATGGAGTCGTAATATTTTGCCTTTGCGTATCTGGTCCAAAGGAGCCATCTCCATTGGGGACCTGCATCTGTTTGAGAATGGGAATTAACCATTGTGCCTCCTTAACTAGTTAGGGTCTTCCATGGGTGGAGCAAGGTAGAAATTTGGCAGTTTACTTGAGATGAGTAATGATCTTTAAAAATTAACGCTAAGTAGTGAATTGAACATAATTAAATGAGAGTGATTATTTTGTTGGAAGATTGGATTATGGTGACAGATACCATTTCAAACCATAATGTTTACTCATGTCCCTTGCATTTGTTGTTTTGAGGAATAATGTGTGGAGCAGAAATCATGGACTTTCAAATTATAACTTATTTACTTAAAATACAGTATATTTAGGTCAGGACTAATAGATCTTAGTAGATAAATTGTGCAAGTTTATATAAATACAGTCAACATATTCACAGGGAATATGTTTTTCTGAGTAGATGTGTGTATTCCTGACAAGTGGATTTGAGGTTCTTAGTGCTGGCCCCCAATGCTCCTTGGCATTCATTCAAATCTTTGCAATACACTATCCATTATTGACCCCTTATTGTCAGATATGATGTTGTAGCCATCACTGAATCATGGCTGAAGGATGGTTGTAGTTGGGAGCTGAATATCCAAAGTTACACGTTATATTGGAGGGATAGGAAAGTAGGCAGAGGGGTGGTGTGGCTCTACTGGTAAAGATTGGCATCAAATCAGTAGAAAGATGTAACATAGGATCAGAAAATGTTGAATCCTGAAAAGGATATTGATGGCAGTTATATATAGGCCTCCCAACAATAGCTGGGAGGTGGACCACAGATTACAACAGGAAATAGAAAAAAGGGTGTCAAAAGGGCAATGTTTTGGTAGACATGGGAGATTTTAAAATTCAGGTGGAAGGAGAAAATCAGGTTGGTAATGGATCTCAAGAGAGTAAGTTTGTTGAATGTCTATGAGGTGGCTTTTTAGAGAAGTTTGTTGTTGAGCCTACTAGGGAATTAGCTATGCTGGATTGGGTGTTAGATAATGAACCGGTGGTAGTTAAGGAACTTAAAGTAAAAGAACCCTTAGGAACCAGTGATCACAATATGATTGAGTTCAATTTGAAATTTGAAGTAAAGTCTGATGTAACAGTATTTCAGTGGAGTAAGGGAAATTACAGTGGTATGAGAGAGGATTTGGCCAAAGTAAATTGGAAGGAGCTGCTGGCAGGGATGTCAGCAGAGCAGCAGTAGTGTACGTTCCTGGGAAAAAAAAGTGAATATGTGCAGGGAATATGTATTTCACAAAATGAAGAAATACTCAAATGGTAAAACAGTACAACCATGGCTGACAAGGGAAGTCAAAGCTATTGTAAAAACATAAGAAAGGGCATACAACAAAGCCAAAATTAGTGGGAAGATAGAGGATTGGGAGGTTTTTAAAAACCTACAGACAGCAACTAAAAAAATCATTAGAAGGGAAAGATGAAGTATGAAAGCAAGCCAGCAAATAATATCGAAGTGGATAGTAAAAGTTTTTTCAAGTATGTTAAAAATAAAAGAGAAATGAGAGTGAATGTAGGACCGCTAGAAAATGAGGCAGGAGAAATAATAATGGAGACAAGGAGATGGTTGATGAACTATTTTCATCAGTCTTACTGTGGAAGACACTAGTGGTATGCCTGGAAGGAAGGAAGGAAGGAAGTGTGTGAAGGAAGAGAAGGGGGGGCAGTTACAATTACAAGAGAGAAGGTGCTCAAAAAACTGAAAGACTTAAAGGTACATAAGTTGCCCAGACCAGTTGAACTGCCCCTTAGGGTTCTGAAAGATGTAGTGATAGAGATTGTGGTGGCATTAGAAATGATCTTTCAAAAATCATTGGACTCTGGCATGGTGCTAGAGGACTGGAAAATTGCAAATGTTATTCCACTCTTGAGAAAGGAGGAAGGCAGTAGAAAGGAAATTATAGACCAGTTAGCCTGACCTCAGTGGTTGGGAAGATGTTAGAGTCAATTGTTAAGGATGAGGTGATGGAGTACTTGGTGACACAGCAGAAGATAGTACAAAGTCAGCATGGTTTTCTTCAGGGAAAATCCTTCCTGACGAACCTGTTGGAATTCTTTGAGGAGATTACAAGTAGCATAGATAAAGAGGATGTAGTAGGCGTTGTATATTTGGACTTTCAGAAGGCCTTTGGCAAGTGCCACACATGAGGCTGCTGACCAAGTTAAAAGCCTATGATATTACAGGAAAGTTACTAACATAGTTAGAGCATTGGCTGATTGGTAGGAGGCAGTCAGTGGGAATAAAAGGATCCTTTTCTGGTTGGCTGCCAGTGAGTAGTCGTATTCTGCAGGGGTCGGTGTTGGGGCCATTTCTTTTTATGCTCTATATAAATGATTTAGATGATGGAATAGCTTGGATTTGTTGCCAAGTTTGCAGATGATACGAAGGTTGGTGGAGGGGCAGGTAGTGTTGAGGAAACAGGTAGGATGCAGAAGGACTTGGACAGATTAGGAGAATGGGCAAGAAAGTTGCAAATTAAATACAATGTTGGAAAATGCATGGTCATGCACTTTGGTAGTAGAAATAAATGTGCAGACTATTTTCCAGATGGGGAGAAAATTCAGGAATCTAAGATACAAAGGGACTTGGGAGTCCTTGTGCAGAACACCCTAAAGGTTAACTTGCAGGTTGAGTCAGTGGTGAGGAAGCCAAATGCAATGTTAGCATTCATTTCAAGAGGTCTAGAATACAAGAGTAAGGATGTGATGCTGAGGCTTTATAAGGCACTGGTGAGTTCTCACCTTGAGTATTGTGAACGGTTTTGGGACCCTCATCTTAGAAAAGATGTGCTGGCATTGGAGAGGGTCCAGAAGAGGTTCACAATGATGATTCAAAGAATGAAAGGGTTATCATACGAGAAACATTTGATGGCTCTGGGTCTGTACTCGCTGGAATTCAGAAGGATGGGGGGGGGATCTCATCGAAACCTTTCGAATGTTGAAAGGCCTAGACAGAGTAGATGGTGGGAGAGTCTAAGACAAGAGGGCACAGCGTCAGGATAGAGGGGCGTCCATTCAAATCAGAGATGCGGAGACATTTCTTTAGCTAGAGGATGGTGAATTTGTGGAATTTGTTGCCACATGCAGCTGTGGAGGCCAGGTTGTTGGGTGTATTTAAGGCAGATTGATCGGTTCTTGATTGGACATGGCATCAAAGGTTATGGGGAGAAGGCCCGAAACTGAGGAGAAAAAAACAAGGATCAGCCATGATTGAATTTGGAGCAGACTTGATGGGCCAGGTGGCCTAATTCTGCTCCTATGTCTTTTGGTCTTATAGTCTTAACTTAATTTACTGAGTAAGAGCACCAACTTCATAGAATTTCATAGAAACTCTTTTTTCTTTTTTCATTAATTCATGAATTGTAGAAACATTACTTGGTTTTCTGCAACAACAAGGTATTGAGCCCCACTTCTCCTTTTCTCCCACACTCATAACTCATGATTGAATCATCTTTTTAAGCAATACATTGCCAGTGCTAACCATGCAAGCAAAATGCTCTCATCTTTATTTTGTTTGCAGATCTTAAATCTGTGACGTCTGGTTCTTTGGCCTTTCAGCAGCATGGAATAATTTCCATTTATTCTGCTTGACCTCCAGGGTTTCGAATATCTACCACACTTCCTCTCATCCCATCTGCTCGAAGGAGTTTCTTGAGCCCCTTTCATCAAACGATTTGATTTCATAGAAATTATTTCTGTGGAAAATAATATACAGACAAGGTTCAACGTTCAAAGTTCAAAGTAAATTTATTATGAATGTATTTATGTGTCACCCTGTACCACCTTGAGATTCATTTTCTTGCAGGCATTCACAGAGCAAAGAAATGCATGTGAGTTGATGAAAAACCAGAAATAAAGACTGACAAACAAGCAATATGCAAAAAAAGAGAAACCGCAAATAATAAAAATAATAATTTTAAATAAATGAGTAAATAATACTGAGAATATAGTTTTGAAGTTCTTGGAAGTGACTCCATAGGTTGTGGAATGAGTTCAAAGTTGAGGTGAGTGAAGTTATCCATGCTGGTTCAAGAGCCTGATGGTTGAAAGGTAGGAACTGTTCCTAAAGCTGATGATGTGGGAAATAAGGCTCCTATACCTCCTGCCCAATGGCAGCAGCGAGAGGACAGCATGGAATATTTGGCATATTTACAGGCAATACATTTCTGCATTACATCACACATTGACTATTCTCATACCTACTATGAAAACATCATAAATGCTTTATCCTTTTGGACATAATGTGCCAAGTTTGAATGATGTAGCATTACACAGCGCCCACCTTTCCTCCTTTCTTCATCAGGCACTTGGCATGAGTTGCACATTCCTTGAGTACTATGCAGTGTACACACCTGGGTCACCAACATCTGATCGTGCATCGTTCCTTCTGAATAATCACCTGCTTTTGGGCCAGTCATCAGCATTTTTCACCCAGCTTCACTACCCTTTCTCTAAAATATGCATCTCTCAGCCTTAGAACCATTCTAGAAAATCTTCCTCCGGCTTTTCCATAATTTTCATCTAGAGTTGTGCAATGTAGAAACAGCCCATTTATCCAAATTCGTCTACGCAGCGTAATTGGCACCTTTCAGTACATATCCTGATATGTAATGGTAACGATCAGTATTTTATGCAGATTTACTATAACTTGCTTTCTCCTATATTCGTTGTCTTTTACTTAGCTCATTGTATCCACATCATCTCCACTTTATAGGCTGCCTGTTGCTTAATCGCATTTTGCCTATTAGTTTTAGATCCCAATTTACTCAGGCTGGGTCCATTCACAATCCATTACAACTGGACCTCCAGTTTTTCTCTTACTATAGACCAGTATTTACCTCTTTTTTGAAGTTTTGAGAGGAGGGGACTTCAATCAGGTCCGCTGCCTGAGTACAAAAGGTAGCAGCGGGTTGATACAGCGAAAAAAGAGCTTTGACCAGTGACCAGTCAGCGTTTGCAATTGATTAGCAAGAGCAAATTAAAGGAAGGCAGGAGCAAGAGCAGTGGCGATCATTGCAGTGGCCGTCGTCTTGAGTGCACAGAGTCAGAGTCTTGAGGCTTTGGCTCTTTGAGGCTTTCACGAAGAGAGGCTTCAATCAGAGAAAACAAAGGAAAGAAAAGCTCAATGTTAAGTTTTTTTCCTCCCCTTCTTTATATCTGCTCAGCTAGGATAATAGAGATGCCAGGCAGGATATTTGAATGCTCCTCTTGCGGGATGCGGGAAGGCAGGGAGACCTCCAGTGTCCCCTGATGACTACAACTGAAAGAAGTGCATCCAGCTGCTGCTTCTAACAATCAGCATTAAAGGAGTTGGAGCTGGAACTGGATGAACTCCAAATCATTCAGGAGGCTGAAGGGGTGATAGACAGGACATATAGAGAGGAAGTTATACCAAAGTTGTAGGACACAGGAGGCTGGGTGACAGTCAGGAAAGGGAAAGGGTTTAAGGAGCCAGTGCAGGGTACCCCTGTGGCTATCCCACTCAACAACAGGTATATTATTTTGGATACTCTTGGGGGTGGGGATGTGAATGACCTAACAGAGGAAAGTCTGTGAGTCTGCCTCTGTGACTCAGAAGGGAAGTGGGAAGAAGAGACATGCTGTGGTGATAGGGGATTTGTTAGTTATGGGAACAGACAGGAGGCTCGATGGGTGAGAACGAGTTTCCTGGATGGCATGTTGCCTCCTGGGTGCCAGGGTCCGGGATATCTTGGATCAAGTCCTCAATGTTCTTAAGTGGGAGGGTGAACAGCCAGAAGTCATGGTCCATGTAGGTACCAATGACATGAGTAGGACAAGTGACGAGGTTCTGCATAGGAAATTCAGGGAGTTGGGTGCTAAGTTAAGCTCAGGACCTCCAGGGTTGTGATCTCAGGATTGCTACCCATGCCATGTGCTAGTGAGGCTAGAACTAGGAAGACTATATAGCTTAATATGTGGCAAATGAGTTGGTACAGGAGGGAGGACATAAGGTTTTTGGATCATTCTGCTCTCTTCCAGGGAAGTTGGGACCTGTACAGAAGGGATGGCTTGCACCTGAACTGGAAGGGGACTAATATCCAAGTGGGAAGGTTCGTTAACGCTGCATGGTGAGGTTTAAAGTAGAGTTGCAGGGGGATGGGAACCAGAGTGCCAGAACAGTTAGTGGAGAGGTTGTGGAGGCAGATGTTGCTAAGACCTTAGTCAAAGATAGGAATCAAAAGGTTGAACATGGTGTGACTAGTGTCCTGCGCTGCCTATATTTCAATCCAAGGAGTATTGTAGGAAAGGCAGACAATAGTGCTGAAGATGATGTAGCTGGTTTACAAACAGAGGCTTGTCTATTTTCTATAAGGAGGGAAAATATAAAGCACTGTGGTACAAAGGGACTTCAGGAGTCCTTGTGCAGGATTAAAGGTTAATTTGCAGGTTGAGTGCTGTATTACCATTCTTTTCAAAAGGACGAGAATATAAAGATAAGGATGTAATGTTGAGACTTTATAAAGCATTGGTGAGGCCTCACTTGGAGTATTGTGAACAGATTTGGACCCCCTATCGTAGAAAGGATGTGCTGAAACTGAAGAGGGTTCAGAGGAGGTTCACGAAATTGATTCCAGGATCGAATGGCTTGTCATATGAAGAGTGTTTGGTGGCTCTGGGCCTGTATTCACTAGAATTCAGAAGAATGAGTGGTGACGTCATTGAAACCTATCAATTGTTGAAAGGCCTTAATAGAATGGATGTGGCGAGGATGTTTCCTGTGGGAGGAGAGTCTAAGACCAAAAGAGACAGGCTGCTCAAATAAAGAGGTGTCCTTTTAGAACAGAGATGAGGAGAAATTTCTTTAGCCAGAGAATGGTGAATCTATGGAATTCTTTGCCACAGGCAGCTGTGGAGACCAAGTTTTTATGTATATTTAAGGCAGAGGTTGATAGATTCTTGATTGGTCAGGGCATAGAGGGATATGGGGAGAAGGCAGGAGATTGGGGCTGAGAGGAAAATTAATGAAATTTTGATGAAAAGCCATGATGAAATGGCAGAGCAGATTTGATGGGCTAAATGGCCTAATTCTGCTTGTATATCTGGTGGTTTTATGTTCTTGTCTGTGGTTTAGTTCAATGCCAAGGAACCCAGCTGGAGGGAGTACCCTGCAAGATATACAAGCCCTGCTCTAAGCTCCTCCAGCTACTCTGAAAATTCCTTAGGGTTCGAATATAAGAAAGCCAAATACCAGGAGCTGGTAGAGCAATGCCGGAGACGGGTGGAGGGCACGATGCAAGCCTATAGAGAATAGGTGCACAGGTTTTGCTGGCTGCTTGCTCTTCAGACCCTACTTTCTCCTTAGTATTAACGGGGCTGCAAATTAAAGTACCATCAGGACCATTACAGAGGCTGCTGAGCCTTCAGATGGCTATGGATCAAGAGGTGTGACCCGCGGACCAATGCTGCTGGGACACAAGCCAAGGCCTGATCAACCCTGGCTAGGTCATCTGGGTGAGAGTGTCTGATGTTGAATGACCTGAAACACTGATATTCCCAGGTTATATCACTGATGATGTGTCCCAGCTCATCCTAGGATGTATCTCAGCATTAAGAATAGCCAATCTAAACCTTATGGTCTTTCCCCTTTTGTTACTTGCCACAATCTAGTGCAGCTCATAGTGGAACAGAATAAATTGGACAGTAGCTTCTGAATGCCCAGTTTAAATTGTGTTGGCTCTAAAGACTGCTGTAGGAAGCTATTATAGGGTTGCTTGCTGAGAGCCCGGTTATTATTGCTGTAAAATTCAAGGTATGAATCAGATCAGAGGTTTCTTTCAGAAAGCAAAAATCGCATAGGTCACTAGATTCTAAAAGGACAATGAGTATAAGGGCACTTTTTCTAAATGCCTGTAGTATTAGAAACAAGGTTAGTGAACTTGTGGCACAGATCAGTACCAAGGCATATGATTTAGTGGCCATTACAGAAACCTGGTTGCAAGGTGGAGATGACTGGGAATTAAACATCCAAGGGTATCAGGTAGTACGGAAGGATAGGCAAGAAGGCAGAGGAGGTGGGGTGGTGCTCTTGATTAGGGATGAGATCAGGGCAACTGTGAGACACGATATAAGATCTACAGAGCAGAATGTTGAGTCCATCTGGGTAGAGATTAAGAATAGTAATGGAAAAAAATCACTGGTGGGTGTTGTCTGTAGGCCACCAAATAAAAATATTGCAGTGGCAGAGGTGATTATCCAAGAAATAACTGAGGCTTGTAAGAACAGATCGGCAGTTGTCATGGGGGATTTTAACTTCCACATAGATTGGGTGAATCCGGTTGATCAAATTAGTCTTGAGGAGGACTTCATAGAATGCACCCGTGGTGGCTTTCTTGAACAGCATGTTAGTGAACCTACAAGGGAAAGTACTATCTTAGATCTAGTCCTGTGCAATGAGACAGGTAAGATTAATGATCTTGTAGTCAGGGATCCTCTTGGAAAGAGTGATCATAGTACGATTAAGTTTCTCATACAGATGGAGGATGAAATAGTTAGATCTAAAACTAGTGTATTATATTTGAACAAGGGAGTCTACAATGGGATGAGGGAGGAGTTGTCTAATGTGGATTGGGAGCACTGGCTGTTTGGTAGGACAGTTGAGGAACAGTGAAATGCTTTCAATGAGATTTTTCACAGTGCTCAACAAAAGTATATTCCAGTCAAAAGTAAGGACAGTAAGTGTGGGGAGAGCCAGCCTTGGATAACTAAGGAAATAAAAGATAGTATCAAATTAAAAGCTCGTGTACAAAGTCACAAAGATTAGTGGGAGACTAGAGGGTTGGGAAAACTTTAAAAAGCAACAGAGAACAACTAAACAAGAAATAAGGAAAGGGAAGATAAAGTATGAAAGTAAATTAGCACAAAATATAAAAACGGATAGCAGAAGTTTTTATAAATATATAAAGCGGAAGAAGGTGGCCAAAGTCAACGTAGGTCCCTTGGAAGACGAGAAGGGGAAATTGATATTGGATGATAAGGAAATGGCTGAGGCATTGAATGACTATTTTGTATCGGTCTTCACGGTGGAGGACACATCTAATATGCCAAAGAAGGTGAGGGAGGTGAGGGCCTCGATAAAATCACTGTCACTAAAGAGACAGTGATGAGCAAATTAGAGGGCCTGAAGGTAGGTAAGTCCCCTGGTCCTGATGGGATGCATCCCAGGGTGCTGAAGGAATTGGGGGAGGTTATAGTAGACATGTTGGTAATCATTTATCAAAACTCTCTGGACTCTGGGCAGGTCCCAGCTGATTGGAAGGCAGCAGATGTCATGCCACTTTTTAAAAAAGGAAGTAGGCAAAAGACAGGCAGCTGTTGGCCAGTTAGCTTAACATCTGTAGTCAGGAAAATGCTTGAAGCTCTCATTAAGGAAGAAATAGCGAAACACTTGGAAAGGAGTGGTTCCATTAGACAGATGCAACATAGGTTCAGAAAGGGCAGATCCTGTTTCATAAACTTACTGGAGTTCTTTGAGGACATAATGAGTGCAGTGGATAGAGGGGAACAGGTGGATGTCGTATACTTGGATTTCCAGAAGGCATTTGATAAGGTGCCGCATAAGAGTCTTACAAATAAGGTAAGGTTGCATGGAGTTGGAGGAAGTGGAAAGTGGATTGGTTAACCAATAAAAGGCAGAGAGTTGGTATAAATGAGTGTTTCTCCGGTTGGCAGTCAGTGGTGAGTGGGGTGCCGCAGGGGTCGGTGCTGGGCCCACAGCTGTTTACCATTTACATTGATGATTTGGAAGAGGGGACTGAGTGTACCGTAGCAAAATTTGCTGATGACACTAAACTGAGTGGAAAAGCAAATTGTACAGAGGATGTGGAAAGTCTGCAGAGGGATATAGATAGGTTAAGTGGGTGGGCCAAGGTCTGGCAGATGGAATACAACGTTGGTAAATGCGAGATCATCGGCTTTGGAAGGAATAATAGAAGAGCAGATTATTATTTAAATGGTGAAAGATTGCAGCATGCTGTTGTGCAGAAGGACTTGGGAGTGCTTGTTCACGAATCCCAAAAAGTTTGCTTGCAGATACAACAGGTTATTAAGAAGGCAAACGGAATGTGGGCCTTCATTGCTAGAGGGATTGAATTCAAGAGCAGGGAGGTCATGCTGCAACTATACAGGATACTGATGAGGCCACACCTGGAGTACTGTGTGCAGTTCTGGTCTCCATACTTGAGGAAGGATATACTGGCTTTGGAGGCGGTGCAGTGGAAGTTTACCAGGTTGATTCCAGAGATGAAGGGGTTAACCTATGAGGAGAGATTGAGTCGCCTGGGACTATACTCTCTGGAGTTCAGAAGAATGAGAGGGGATCTTATAGAAACATACAACATTTTGAAAGGGGTAGATAAGTTAGAAGTAGGAAAGTTGTTTCCATCGGTAGGTGAGACTAGAACTAGGGGACATTGCCGCAAGATTCAGGGGAGAAGATTTAGGAGGGAGATGAGGAGAAACTGTTTTTCCCAGAGAGTGGTGAATCTGTGGAATTCTCTGCCCAGGGAGGCAGTTGAGGCTTCCTCACTAAATATATTTAAGAAACATTTAGATAGGTTTTTACATAGTAAGGGAATTAAGGGTTATGGGGAAAAGGCAGGTAGATGGAGCTGAGTTTACGGACAGATCAGCCATGATCTCTTTGAATGGTGGGGCAGGCTTAATGGGCTGGATGGCCTACTCCTGCTCCTATTTCTTATGTTCTTATGTTCTTAAGGTAATAATTAGTGAAGTTCATGTTTCAGAATTAATTTGTTGTACTACGTGAATTTGCCACCAAATAAATATTTGTAGGTATCAGGCAATTTTGTTAGCAGTAGCACTTGCAAATTAACCTGGAGATTATTTAAAATTGACAGACCTTTTTAAATTGCATACTGCTTTATTTGGAGACAAATGTTTTCATTGTAATTTCAAGCAATTTCAATTGTTTCCCCTCTTGTTACAGTAATTGCTACGGTAATTCTGCAGTTGATTTGTGATAGTGGGTCCTTTCAAAAACAATTTCCTAAAGTTGTTACTTAAAAATTTTTAATCTAAAGTAATTAAAATGATTTTAATTAACTGAAATACTGGATACTGTACATATAATGTAGAGTGGATTTTGGTTAATTGGGTCATCAGTTAATCAGAGCAGCCACTTATTTGGGACAACTCTTAAGGAACAAAAACAAATCCAGAAAATTACGTGATTCCCTTTGTTAATTTGGGACACTACGCTGGTTAATTGGGGCAGTAGACTGTTGCCAAACAGATTCTACTAGCATCAGTCACGCACACTAGTATTAGACACTACACCATGCTTAGAGAGATCAGTTTTTAAATAGTGTCAGTTACATACATTGGAATAAATAGTACGACAATTCAGAACTGTTTTGTTAAGCATTCAGGCTTGGAGATGCCAGAAATGGCTGGGAGTGAAAATGAAATGATCACTACTTCAACAAGTTAGGAACTACGAAGAATTTGAAGGTATCAGCAATCGGTTTGAATGTTACAATGAAAATGAAGATTTGAAGAATACATTGCTGTAGGGGTAGTCCATTATCTGCATTAGGTGTCCATGATAATTTTATTCATTGCAAAAAACTGAATGAATCTCTCAGCTGATTACTTTTATGAACCAGTACACAGTTTTATAGTACTCTAGTGCTATTGGTATTGTTGTCATCTGTTTTATAATTCATTTAAATACATAAATTGTGACTTAGCTTGTCGTTTTTATACTTTTTTAGCTACTTCCATGAAACTTCAGCTAATTGGGGCAGCTGGTTAATTGGGCCAAAATGTACTGGCCCTGATGTGTCCCAGTTAACCTAAATCCATTGTATTTTAAAATGGCATGTCGATGGCTGTTAAGCTTTGTGAATATAAACACCAGTCTAATAGTTGCATATCTAATGTACTTCATAGAGCCAAGACTACACCTGTATTTAAAACAAAAGTTAATAAAATTGACCGTTTCAGTCCTTAAAATTTTAATGGCACTTTAATTGCTATTAATTAACTACAGATGCAAACACTAACTGTCATGGTGAAAAAACAAGTAATAGATATAAAGATGATTTTTTTTCAGGAAAATGCTGTTGGAGTATATGATAATGGGAGTTTAATATCCAGCTGTGAACACAAGGAGATCGTAATGGAGGCAGTTTATTTTGACAAGTTGCTTTCTTTTTCATTGTTTCTATTACAGTTCTTAATGGAAAAAAAACCTTTAGTTTTGATTAGTAAGCAGCTGAAATTTTTGCTTAAGGAATTTTCTCCCATTATACGCTTGAAATTATACCCGTTTGGAGGCAGTTGCAAGTTTTTGCACAGTTTGTATAAGCAAAAAGGGAGCATCTTCCAAGAACAAGTACATTCAGGCAGAGTAATAGCATACAGGTCTTTTTTGTTCCTCCTTAAGAAGTATTCTCTAAAATATTTAAGAATGTTCATGTGAGGTTTTAATAAAGTATCTGAAAATAAATTTTATTACCAAAGAATACAATTTTAATGAGTGTCAAGTTCACTTCTGAGTAAACTTGTGGATAGCCAGTCACTGTCCCACAGTTGTATATTGTTCATGTACTCTCTGACCTATACTGGTTATTGGTTAAGTACGCTGTCTTTTATCTGTCATATACATTTGTATGCATTACGAATTTACTGTCGTATGTTGGCGCGACAAAAACTATTCAAGAATTATCAGAAAGAGTTATATCAAAAAATAATTTTCATTCTTATTACAAATCTGTCTATGACTTTCGCACCTATGTTTTTTTTATTTCTAAGACACAAGACCGGTTCCCTTTTCAGCCTTGTGTTTGCTTGTGCCTGCTCTCATTCAGTGAGATTATGGCTGATCTATTCTTGGCCTCAGCTGTGTCTGATCCCCATAACCTGACTCTCTTAAGGCCCAAAATCTTTTTATCTCAGCCATGAATCTGCTCAGTGACTCAGCTGCCAAGCTCTCAGGAAGGAAAAGAATCCAAAAAATTCACACTGCTTTGGAAGAAGAACTTCTTCCTTATCACTGGTTTAAGTTGTGGATCACTTACCTTGGATCTGTGCCATCTAGTTATAGGGAAAGTATCCTTTTGACATTTGCATTGTTAAGTCCTCTCAAAACCTCTGATCTTTTCCAGTTCTATTATTGCATCAATTTTCTCTCCTCTCTGTTTCTGCTTAACCTTCTTAGTACTTCCAGCATTTTCTGTTTTTGTCTTGGACTTACAGCAAGTGTAGTTTTTTTCACTTTTTTTCCAGAGCACTGTGTATTTCAAAAAGATGTACTGCGACATCCCCATAAGATGCAAGGAGGTAGAAGTGGGAGTACCCTATACTGTCATTGATCATTATCGTTGTTGACCTTTCATCAAGTGTCACTTTCCTGTGCCATGTCCCTTGTTTCCAGCAATATCCAGAGATCTATTGATCTCTTGTATACATTGTCCTGGAGTTTCACGGGTTACTTGTGAGAGAATTCCATAGATTCATATCTGCTCAGTGAAGAAATTGAATTAGATTGAATTGACTTTATTACTTACATCGTTCACATACATGAGAAGTAAAAATCTTTGTTATGTCTCCATCTAAATGTGCAATGTGCAATTTATAGTAATTTATAATAAATAGTACAGTTGTCCCTCGTTATCTGCGGGGGATTGGTTCCAGGACCCCCCACAGATACCAAAATCCGCAGATGCTCAAGTCCCTTATATAAAATGGCGTAGTATTTGCATATAACCTATGTACATCCTCCCGTATACTTTAAATCATCTCTAGGTTACTTATAATACCTAATACAATGTAAATGCTATGTAAATAGTTATTATACTGTGTTGTTTAGGGAATAATGACAAGAAAAAAAAGTCTGTACGTTTTCAGTACAGACACAACCATCGTAGCTCTTCTGGGAACGCTGATGCTGCCTCGGCCTCATCCGATGCCAATTCTCCTGTGATCTTTAACTTCTTGAGGCTGCAGCACTTTACATAGCTAATCAGCCATCCCTTACTAGTCTTAAACTCCTTCCTCTCGCTCACAACACAAGTAGCGAACGAACGAGATGCGAGGCGAACAATGCTCAAACAACGAGTGCTAGAGAGAGGCTGAGTATCTGTGAAAAGGCAGGAGGCTACAGCAGGGTGATGCCTACACATCACTTCATTCGTGTGGATTCAGCGTAGTGCTTGGCGCACGGCAAATTCAAGTTTTGCTTTTTGGAACTTTCTGGAATTTTTTTGAATATTTTCAATCCGCAGTTGGTTGAATCCGCGGATGCGGAACCCGCGGATACGGAGGGCCAACTGTATGTACAACAGGACAGTCAATATAACGTAGAAATAGAATTGTATCAGCATGAATTAATCAGTCTGATGGCCTGGTGGAAGAAGCTGTCCCAGAGCTTGTTGGTGCTGACCTTTATGCTGTGAGACTGTTTCCCGGATGGTAGCAGCTGGAACAGGTTGTGCTTGTGGTGACTCAGGACCTAATGATTCTTTGGGCCCTTTTTACACACCTGTCTTTGTAAATGTCCTGAATACTGTAGTGGGAAGTTCACAACTATGGATGTGCTGGGCATCCACACCACGCTCTGCAGAGTCCTGCAATTGAGGCAAGTAGAGTTCCCGCAGCCAGTCAGGTTGCTCTCAATTGTGCGTCTGTAGAAAGTTCTTAGGATTTGCCGCGCACATACTGAGAATCCGCCCTAAGATGCTGTTCAGTCCCGCAGCCTTGCAACTGTCCTCTTGTTGGAAACACCTGCGTACTTCAGCCTCAGAGATGACCAAGGTGTGGGTCCCTTCAGCAGCTTTTCTCAGGGGCTCAGTGAGAGTAAAATCAATAGTAAAAAAGACATCAAACCAAGAGTTAAAAAGATTTAGCTCATCTGGGAGAGGAGCAGCAATGTTGGAAACACCACTGTGTTTAGCTGTGAAGTCTGTGATGGTGTGCAGACCTTGTCTTAAGCTACGTGTGTTGATTTCCTCGTTTTTTCTCATTTAATACCTGAATTGCTGATTCCTTATTTTGAAACTCCTGGTTCTAAACATCCCAGCCGGGGGGAAAAACTTTAGTAATTATGGAGTCACAAGAGTCTGTAAGTTCTGAAATCTGCAACGTACAAACAGCGTGAAGATCTCAGCAGATCAGGCAGCATCTATGGTGGAAAATAGATGTTGGCTGTCTATTTCCCTCTTCATTTGCCACCTGACCACTTCCTTCCATCTATGCTGAGTTCCTTCAACTTTTTCTGTGTTGCCGCCTGCACTCTGAAACCCAGATTCAATATGTTTAAATTTCATTGTTCTTGCCACATAACTCTTAATTCCTGGGGTAGAGAGGGCAGACTTATGCATAATCTTTTATGTATCATCTCACCAGGGCTTACATGTTTTTAATTTTGTACCCAAATCGTGTTGCACAATGATTTATTTTGTGGCTCAGTAATGTAGTGGTTAGAGTAATGCATTACAGTGCCAGCTAACCTGGTTCATTTCCTGCCACTGTCTGTAAGGAATTTGTATGTTCTCCCCATGACTGCATCTAGGAGCTCCGGTTTCTTGCTATATTCTAAAGATGTATGGGTTAGGATTAGTAAGTTGCGAGCCTGCTATGTTGCCGCCAGACACTTTCGGGCTGCCCCAACCCATCCTGAGACTGTGTCAGTTGTTGATGCAAATGACACATTTCACTATATGTTTCGAAGGCTATGTGAGATATAAAACTAATCTTTAAACTTGCTTGCTGTAGATGTGCCTTAACCTCAGTGATTCGTACATCAGAACATCGAAAACCAATACATTTCAGTCTGTTGTCTCTTTATTAAATCCCTATTTCTACTTACTAACCGAGGGGATGACCTCATATTATTTTATTTACTATGCTTGTTCAAAGCAGCTCTGCTTCATTCTCAACCTGCACTCATACCCAACTTTATAATCAGCAAGCTTGGATGTTTTATTAACTTGCGTTGTGGAGACCTGTCTGTACCAAAGGAGGTGCAAAGCGCTCCTTCCTTCTGCTAACCTGTAGGTCACCCTTGGGCAAGGTGTATCGGGGCACGTGAAACCATGGGATCAGGTGGTGGATGGTCCATATAAACAGCTGGTTCATATCATAAGCCCTGGTTATGTGACCACTGATGCCAGGGAGACAATCTCTGAGGAGTATTGATAGTGGCTGGGGTCACCTCTCTTGTAAAGACACTGCCCAGAAGAAAGCAATGGCAAACCACTTCTGCAGAAAAATTTGCCAAGAACAATCATGGTCATGAGACCATGATCATCTACATCATTTGACACAGCACATAATGATGATGGATGCTTTATACACAGCCACCTTTTTCAAGTGATTGGATATAGAAGAGACCCAGCACTGATCCGTACACTGTCCCACTCTTCATAGGCTAGAAATCCAGCATTAGCTTTTATATTTCTATCGTTTTCCAATCACTAACCAATCCTCTATACCAGTTATTACATTATCCCAAATCATGTATGCTTTAATTTTGTTCAGACCCTAAGATATATAATAGAATTAGGTTCTGCTATTTGATCATGGCTAATTTATTTTCACTCTCAACCCAAGTTCCGTTGTTTGGAACTTTACTGAAGGTCCTCTAAAGTTTCAAAAACAGAACATCCACAAATTGGTCCTTACCTTTTTTTGTGAGTTGCAATCACAAAAATTGCAATAAGATTTGTCAAACATGATTTCCCTTTCATGAATATATGTTGACTTTGCCCAATCAAATAAGGCTGTAAATTTGGACTTAAAATCAAGAGTTGAGTTTGGAAGGCAGGAAGAGGATGAGGGATGAGAAGGTTTCAAAGAAAGGTTAAATTATAATGTCAAAGGTTAGACAATTAACCTTGATTGTAATGAGCAAAATGAATCCTTATCAATAAATTAATTCAAGTATCCAAGTATATTAAAGCCAAACTTATTGATGAAGCAGAACAATGTGGGAAAGCAAGATGTGAAGAGTACACAAACAAGTATTGAAAGGTTAAATGTTTTGGCAAAGCTTTGGCAGATTGAATCTGTGGAAATTGCTCTATGATTATATCTGTTCTATGGTTTCTTTTAGTTACTGTGATGGCTTCTGAAATACCATCTATAAACTTCCTTATCGCTTTCTTACTTTGCTTGTTAAAACCTATTGACGTGGTCAAGGTTTTAGTTATGTGCCATTGTGGCCTGATGTCAAATTTTACTTGATAAACTCCTATCAAGTGATTTTTACATGTTTTACTTTTTATATGTGTAACCACTCTACAATCCATGGGAATTACAATGAAAAGGCCAATACACAGGTCTAGGATGGTTATAATTTGGGTGAACACAAAAAAACCATAAGTTTGAACGGTGGTTCTGAGGGAAAATAAGCCAATTACCTGTATGAATACTGACACAGCCATGCAAATTTACTTTTCGTCAAGAAACAATAATTTAGCTAGTAGTATAAACTTAGATTTAAATTGTACTTGCGATATATTTTAAACCATAAGCAACAAAATAATACTACTGGTGATAACATATCCTCCTCGATGACAATCAAAACTGGGCACCTCAAGGGTGTGTGCTTAGCCCACTGCTGTACTCTCTCTGACTGTGTGGCTAGGCATAGCTCAAGTACCATCTATAAATTTGCTGATCATACAACCATTGTTGCTAGAATCTCAGCTGGTGACAAGAGGGCGTACAGGAGTGAGATAGAAACATAGAAAATAGGTGCAGGAGTAGGCCATTCGGCCCTTTGAGCCTGCACCGCCATTCAGTATGATCATGGCTGATCATTCAACTCAGAACCCTGTACCAGCCTTCCCTCCATACCCCCTGATCCCATTAGCCACAAGGGCCATATCTAACTCCCTCTTAAATATAGCCAATGAACTGGCCTCAACTGTTTCCTGTGGCAGAGAATTCCACAGATTCACCACTCTCTGTGTGAAGAAGTTGTTCCTAATCTCGGTCCTAAAAGGCTTCCCCTTTATCCTCAGACTGTGACCCCTCGTTCTGGACTTCCCCAACATCGGGAACAATCTTCCTGCATCTAGCCTGTCCAATCCCTTTAGGATTTTATACGTTTCAATCAGATCCCTGCTCAATCTTCTAAATTCTAACGAGTATAAGCCTAGTTCATCTAGTCTTTCATCATATGAAAGTCCTGCCATCCCAGGAATCAATCTGGTGAACCTTCTTTGTACTCCCTCTATGGCAAGAATGTCTTTCCTCAGATTAGGGGACCAAAACTGCACGCAATACTCCAGGTGTGGTCTCACCAAGGCCTTGTACAACTGCAGTAGTACCTCCCTGCTCCTGTACTCGAATCCTCTCGCTATAAATGCCAGCATACCATTCGCCTTTTTCACCGCCTGCTGTACCTGCATGCCCACTTTCAATGACTGGTGTATGATATGCCAACTAGTGGAGTGGTGCCACGGTAACAACCTGGCACTCAACGTCAGTAAGACGGAAGAGCTGATTGTGGATTTCAGGAAGGGTAAGATGAAGGAACACATACCAATCTTCATAGAAGGATCAGAAGTGGAGAGAGTGAGCAGTTTCAAGTTCCTGGGTGTCAAGATCTCTGAGGATCTAACCTGCTCCCAACATATTGATGTAGTTATAAAGAAGGCAAGACAGCTGCTATACTTCATTAGGAATTTGAAGAGATTTGGCATGTCAACAAATGCACTCGAAAATTTATATAGTTGTACCGTGGAGAATATTCTGAGAGGCTGCATCACTGTCTGGTATTGCGGGGGGTGGGGGGGTGCGGGTTGTCGCTACTGCACAGGACCAAAAGAAGCTGCCGAAAGAATGTCGTAAATCTAATCAGCTCCATCTTGGGTATAAGCCTACAAAGTACCCAGGACATCTTCAGGGAGCGGTGTCTCAGAAAGGCAGCATGCATTATTAAGGACCTCCAGCACCCAGGGCATGTCCTTTTCTCACTGTTACCATCAGGTAGGAGGTACAGAAGCCTGAAGGCACACATTCAGCGACTCAGGAACAGCTTCTTCACCTCTGCCATCTGATTCCGAAATGGACATTGAATCCTTGGACACTACCTCACTTTTTTAATATACAGTATTTCTGTCTTGCATTTTTTAAAATCAATTCAATATACACATACTGTAATTGATTTACTTGTTTATTAATTTTATTTTATTGTTTTCTATTCTAGATTATGTATTGTATTGAACTGCTGCTGCCAAGTTAACAAATTTCATGTCACATGCCGGTAATAATAAACCTCATTCTGATTCTGATTCTATAATTGAAAATAAAGAAAAGGCCCTTCAGTCAGTCTATATAGCATGCACATGATCATTGGAGCTCATTGTCATGTAATTAACACTGTTTGCTTCACTTTGTTTACTCAAGGTACCGAAATGGTTTTGCATTGAAAACCAGTCCAAGTAGCAAAATAGAAAAATAAATATCACACAATGTCCAAGGAAGAGGGTGTTGAACTTTTTCAAATATTGTGTGCTAGCTGGTTATTAAAGTTACTTGCACATTCTCTGTGGAACTATAGTCTGCTTGAGGATTTTTTGATATCAGCATCTTGTCCTTCTGAATTGAATCCTGTGAGCTTTTCACCATGTTTTTCTTCTATATTGGTTGCCTATTCCCATTTCCTCTGTCATTTTCCTTCCTTGAAACTCCATCCTTTTTGCACTCTGTTTAGAAAATTGCTACCCGTTCTTTTCCCGGGCATTTTATTGGCCAAATTGCTAACAAGACAAATCCTACTGGCTAATTCAACAAGCCTAACTTATTAATCAATTGAAATTTATTTTAAACAGCAAAAATGAAATACTCAGTTGCTTAATGTAACTAAAGGAACACTTATTGTATTTTGAGATCGAGCTGAAAATAAAATGCCCAACTGCGTAACTGTATTAATAAAATAAAGTATGGTCTTATATCGGGGTAATACAAATGTAACATATAAATATGTTTTTTTACCAACTAGCTTATTCCTCAGACTAAATGTTAATCTTCTGTGTATCATTTCTAAGTTTCTTCCATCTCCTCCCAAGAAAGGATTAAAAAGTGGATGTGGGAAAGCACTCTTATTTTTTCTATTATCGTAATGTTGGAATTTATCACACATTTATAGCTGAGATGTATCTTCGGTTTATCAATTATCAGACTGTTAGAGATGTGTAAGCACACTTAAGATGGCTCCAAGGAAGCCCCATGTTAAAAACAAAGAATCATTGCTCAATACATTAATGGATTTTGAGACAATTTTCCTTAAATTTCTTCCCTAGCATGCTGTCCATCTTGTTCAGTAGTGGCCTCATTGTGGGTAACCTAGTCATTCTGTGTTATCTGCCTGTTTATCTTGTCAGTTGCAAGCAATAAGAGGGAGTGGAGTCTATTAAAAGTATGTGCATGGGCAGTGAACTAATATTCTGGATAATCTAAAATGACACACAAAATTACATTGGTTCCTCAGCAACTTGGGTAGGACTCTGCCAAGTAATATTCTTGCTCGTGTTTGAACCTGTCAGCAGTTCTATGTAGCTCTGCAGAGAGCTATAACAGTGTGGGAGAAAGGAGAAGGAAGACCAGTGCATCAGTGAAGTTGTATAATTATAATTCTACACTACAATCTATGAAAGGGACAATTAAAATGTATTCATATTAATTTTACAAGGGTGCAGTTAAGGCAGAAGTAATATTTTCAAGTAAAAAACGAATATAAAACCTGATGTCCAATAATAAATCTGTAATCTGAAATTGAAAAAATACAATTGCCAATATTGAACATTTTGAGAAACCAAGAAATGTACTGTTTATGTTAAGCTGAAATTAATGTGGAAGGTTAAGATGTTGAAAAATTGCATATGGGTACCTTTCATTGAACAGATATGGCAGAAAGAAAAGTGCTTCATCACAGTACAGTGTTTTTCTGATCAGGTTCTGCCTTAAAAATACAGTTCTTGCTTAATATATGGATAGATAAGAAACGTGTTCTGTCACATTTGACAAATCTTTCAATAAACTGATAACAGTGTCGTAGTGCGATTACTCGAGTCGAGTATGATGTTCTCCAAAGGAGTTGTTTATTAGAGGGTCCTCAGGTGGCTGTACAGTCTGATCTGGAATGCACATATTCTTGTGTAGTGTAGGCAAGAGAAAGTGGTGGCTGTGGCTAGTGGTTGGGTCTTTTGATTGTTCAGTCTCTCCTTTTGCAGCTGCCATTTTTTAATCTGCGGCACAGCAGAGGTTGATGTCATGTAGCACAGTTCCCTCTTAAACAGATTTTTGTAATAAGCCTGTACAGATAGACGTGAGCAGTAGTGGTTAGCACAACACTTTACAACAGCGTTCCCCAACCACCGGGCCGCAAAGCATGCGCTACCGGGCCGCGAGGAAACGATATGATTTGGCGATAGGAGTCAGCTGCACCTTTCCTCATTCCTTGTCATGCCCACTGTTGAGCCATTACGCATGCGAGGTCATTACCTGCGCGTCATCCATGTTAGCGCGGGAAGAAAATCAACTCCTCGAGCTTGCAAATGACGGCGGGCTGAAAAGTGTGTTTGACATAACATCTCTGCCGGCATTCTGGATCTCAAAGTCAAGGCTAAATATCCTGAGATAGCCACGAACGCATTGAAGACATTGCTTCCTTTTCCAGCATATCTCTGCAATGAATGCAACGAAAACCAATTTGCGTAATGGACTGGACATAAGGAACCCCGTTCGAGTATCGCTGTCTCTCATCACCCCTCGATGGGACCATCTGGTTGCAGGGAAACAAGCCCAGGGCTCCCACTGATTCAGTGATATTGGTGTGTTGCAATGATTTTATATGTTCATACGGGGAAAATATGTGCTGTGTGTTTAATATCCAAACACTACTTAAAATGTTATGATGCTATTGACTTACTTATATAACTATATAACAATTACAGCACGGAAACAGGCCATCTCTGCCCTTCTAGTCCGTGCCAAATGCTACTCTCACCTAGTCCCACCGACCTGCACTCAGCCCATAACCCTCCATTCCTTTCCTGTCCATATACCTATCCAATTTTTCTTTAAATAATATCGAACCTGCCTCTACTACTTCTACTTCTAAGTGTTTAACACTTACTTCAAGCTCCCCTGTCCTTCCCTGATAATTGACTTATCGCTATATTCATGTGAGGAAAATATGCGCTGTGTGTTTAATATTAAATTTGTTAGATAAACCCTTTGAGAAACGAAATTGAGTGCATTAGCCACTTATCATCTATATTCCGGTCGTGATTAACACCCCCCACCCAACTGAAACGCCAAAAACGATTTGTAGAAAAAATTGGCACGTACACGCATGCGCACTGGTGCCTGCGCAAGGCTTCATGGTCATTGTAGTCTCTCTGTGTAAACAACGTATTTGACTGTATTCTTGTCCATTGGCAAACCCCACCCCCCCCCCCCACCCCGAGTCGGCCGGTCTGAAAGAATATTGTCAATATGAAACTAGTCCACAGTGCAAAAAAGGTTGGGGACCCCTGCTTTACAATGCCGGTGACCTGGGTTCAATTCCCGTTGCTGTCTGGAAGGAGTTTGTACAGTCTCCCTGTGACCATGTGGGTTTCCTCCAGGTGCTCCAGTTTCCTCCCACATTGCAAAAATATATAGATTAGTAGATTAATCGGGCAGCACGCACTTGCTGGGCCGGAAAGGCCTGTTACCGTGTTGTATCGTGAAATAAGTAAAGTGAAAAAAACAAATAAATGCAATTAGAGCACTGGATAAAATGATAGATTTGTATTATGATTAATGAAATCATTACATTTTAGTGAAATTTAGGTGCGTGCTGGATGGAAAATTCAGCACAAGGTAGTGTAGTGATGCTAGATTTTAGATTTCAGTTCCAGCACAGTGTTTTAGGAGTTTGTGCATTCTCTCTGTGACCACATGGGTTTCCTCCAGATGCTCAGGTTTCCTCCCACAGTCTGGTTAGTAGGTTAGTTGATCAATGTAAATTTTCCTGTGATTAGACTGGTGTTAAATATGTGGGTTACTGGGTGGTGTGGCTCATTGGGCCAGAAGGGCCTGTTCTGTGCTATATTTCTGAGTAAAAATAAAAAAAGAAAAAAGGGATATGGGGCAAACACAGAAGAGTGGAAGTAACTTGGAAAGACATTTTGGTCAGAGAATTATTTCCAGTCAGCAGGAGACTGTTTGCTGCAGGATTTACATAGTTTTCTATATGGTGACTTTCCTTCTGTGATAAAAACAAAACGCTGGAACTGCACAACAGACCATACAGCCTCAGTGCAAATTTAACAGAGTTCACATTTTCGGTCAAAGACAAAGGGTTTTTATTCTCTTTTCTCTTTTCTCAGATGCTGTCTGATAGCAGCTGCATTTTTCTTTTTTTTACCTATTTTTTAGTGGAACAATGATAAATTAAGTACAGACAATACAATTATTGTTCATATTGTTTACTATGAGAAGGAAATGAGTTAAACAAATACTTAGAAACTGTGAAGGAGAAGTTGGAGCTTACAAATAAAGATCTCTGAAAGTAGCAAGAAGGTTGTTAAGACGATGCATATTGTGCTTGGCTTTATTATGTGAGGACGAGAATGTGGGAGATCAAGCTACAGCTGTATAAAATGCTAGTTTTGCCCCAGCTGGTGTGGTGTTTGTAGTTCTGACCAACATTTTCCACAACACTCAAAACGATACAGAAGAGATTTTTATGAATGTTGTCAGAAATGTTGAATTTAGATAAATAGAAAAGAGTTAAGTTACATTAAATACTTTTCTGTGATATAAAGAAAGCTGAGGACTCTGGAGATGTGTAAAATTTGAATAGTGTGCATTGAAAATACTGCTTTCCCTTCAAGGAAAAGTTAATAACAAGGGAGGCATAGATTTAAGAGAACCTGTAGGGACAGAGGGTCCAGTGAGATGGAGGAACTGAGCGAAATACATGTTAGTAGGGAAGTGGTGTTAGGTAAATTGAAGGGATTGAAGGCAGATAAATCCCCAGGGCCAGATGGTCTGCATCCTAGAGTGCTTAAGGAAGTAGCCCAAGAAATAGTGGATGTATTAGTGATAATTTTTCAAAACTCGTTAGATTCTGGACTATTTCCTGAGGATTGGAGGGTGGCTAATGTAACCCCACTTTTTAAAAAAGGAGGGAGAGAGAAACCGGGGAATTATAGACCGGTTAGCCTAACGTCGGTGGTGGGGAAACTGCTGGAGTCAGTTATCAAAGATGTGATAACAGCACATTTGGAAAGTGGTGAAATGATCGGACAAAGTCAGCATGGATTTGTGAAAGGAAAATCATGTCTGACAAATCTCATAGAATTTTTTGAGGATGTAACCAGTAGAGTGGATAGGGGAGAACCAGTGGATGTGATATATTTGGATTTTCAAAAGACTTTTGACAAGGTCCCACACAGGAGATTAGTGTGCAAACTTAAGGCACACGGTATTGGGGGTAAGGTATTGATGTGGATGGAGAATTGGTTAGCAGACAGGAAGCAAAGAGTGGGAATAAACGGGACCTTTTCAGAATGGCAGGCGGTGACTAGTGGGGTACCGCAAGGCTCAGTGCTGGGACCCCAGTTGTTTACAATATATATTAATGACTTGGATGAGGGAATTAAATGCAGCATCTCCAAGTTTGCGGATGACACGAAGCTGGGTGGCAGTGTTAGCTGTGAGGAGGATGCTAAGAGGATGCAGGGTGACTTGGATAGGTTGGGTGAGTGGGCAAATTCATGGCAGATGCAATTTAATGTGGATAAATGTGAAGTTATCCACTTTGGTGGCAAAAATAGGAAAACAGATTATTATCTGAATGGTGGCCGATTAGGAAAAGGGGAGGTGCAACGAGACCTGGGTGTCATTATACACCAGTCATTGAAAGTGGGCATGCAGGTACAGCAGGCGGTGAAAAAGGCGAATGGTATGCTGGCATTTATAGCGAGAGGATTCGAGTACAGGAGCAGGGAGGTACTACTGCAGTTGTACAAGGCCTTGGTGAGACCACACCTGGAGTATTGTGTGCAGTTTTGGTCCCCTAATCTGAGGAAAGACATCCTTGCCATAGAGGGAGTACAAAGAAGGTTCACCAGATTGATTCCTGGGATGGCAGGACTTCAGGACTTTCAGATGAAGAAAGACTGGATGAACTGGGCTTGTACTCGTTGGAATTTAGAAGATTGAGGGGGGATCTGATTGAAACGTATAAAATCCTAAAGGGATTGGACAGGCTAGATGCAGGAAGATTGTTCCCGATGTTGGGGAAGTCCAGAACAAGGGGTCACAGTTTGAGGATAAAGGGGAAGCCTTTTAGGACCGAGATTAGGAAAAACTTCTTCACACAGAGAGTGGTGAATCTGTGGAATTCTCTGCCACAGGAAACAGTTGAGGCCAGTTCATTGGCTATATTTAAGAGGGAGTTAGATATGGCCCTTGTGGCTACGGGGATCAGGGGGTATGGAGGGAAGGCTGGGGCAGGGTTCTGAGTTGGATGATCAGCCATGATCATAATAAATGGCGGTGCAGGCTCGAAGGGCCGAATGGCCTACTCCTGCACCTATTTTCTATGTTTCTATGAAAAGAGGGTAGTTTTTTTTAAATCCAGAGACTGGTGAGGAGCTGGAATTCACTGCCTGGAAAGGTATTAGAGATAAACAAGGAGGGAAATACATTAAAAAGAACTTGGATAGGCAACCAAATTTCTGTGACTTGTCGAGATTGCTGTTAGGTATGTTGGCACAATTTTGAGTCTGGTGGAATCTGCTAAGTGAGTGGTTGCTCGAACATTTCAGTATTGTGCAATCTGTGGCTCAATGTGGAACGGGGTTGTTATGCAAGTAGATATGTTGACTGAAAGGACTAAGAATATTCAGTGATTGTGTGAAAATTGGGGATCAGAAGCTGGATGCAGCAGGATAAGGAGTACTTTGATAACAGGATTGCTGCCAGTGGGAATTTAAGAAAATGTAGAATAAGAAAACGTCTAGGCTCAGAGCTTTGACTCAACGAAGAGGAGTGATTAAAAGTTCTTCGACTGAAGATATTGCTTTATGCTGGCTTGCTGGCCTAGAAAGTCATCGGATGATATTAGATTGCAGCAGAGAGCACAGATCACTGATTCATTCACTTGGGAGTAGAAAAATTGAAAGGTTGAGTGAGGTGGAGCTAACTTTCTCAGTTGTGTATATTTCGATGTAAGGAGTATTGTAAGAAAACTTAGGGCATGGATCACGTGAAATAATTCTGACATTATGTATATAAATTTGGGATGATGCTGAACTGCATTGGATTGTGCTTTAAATGACTATAAATTACACATTGCACATTTAGATGGAGATGTAACGTAAAGACTTTTACTCATGTATGTGAAGGCTGTAGGAAATAAAGTCAATTCAATTCAATTCAAGGCAACTTTAGATGAAGCAAGTTGCCAGACGCGGTATAGTATGGACAAATTATTCACTTCAGAGAGAAAAAGTAACAAAAACATAGCATATTATTGAAATAATTTAATACAATTTGCAGATTACACCAAAGTTAGTGGTATGAAGAAGGCTACCTAATATAGCGGGATCTTGATCAAATGGGAAAGGAATGGCAAACAAAAGTAAACTCAGACAAGTACTAAGTGCTGCATTTTGGTAAGGTAATGCTTGTCTTCATCGGTCATGGTGTCGAGTAAAAGAATTTGAATGTCATGTTGCAACTATATTGGAGAGAGCACATTGGAGTATTGTGTGCACTTCTGGTTATAAGAAGAATGTAACTAAATTGAAAAGGGTGCAGAAAAAATTCTCAAGGAGGTTACCAGGACTGGAGGCTTGAGTTAGGACTTTTTGTGTTGAGTTTGGCTGGGACTTTTTCCCCTGGTGTGTCAGAGGCTGAGGTATTACCTTATACCTTATATCAAATTATGAGAAAATTAGAATTGGGTAGGTAGTCACAGTCTTTTTCCCAGGGTAGGGAAAACCAAATGGCCTACCTTTGCTTCTCTCTTTGTTTCTCTCTTTGTTTCTATTAATATTCAGCCAAGTGGAAAATTCAAAATGACATTTCAAACCTACTTTGCAATGAGTAGTTTCAAAAGAAAAGCATAAGTAAATGCCTTATTTTATCCCCCACTTGACCCAAAGTACTTAATATTTAGTTAATTACTACTGGGATACAGCCTGTTTCAGTACTGCCATATCTACCAAACAGTGATGAATTTGGTGACCAGTCCATATGTTTTTTTCCGGCGTTGACTGAGAAATTGGCAAGGATCCCAGAAGATCTTTCAGCGCATAACGGTACTGCATTATCACTTACACTCATTAAAGCTGCAGAAGTAGCAAAGAGAAAATCTTTCTCATCTGTGGGACAGTGCTTAAGTCCGGCAGCACCCATTCAGCTTGATTGTGTCTCCTTTTAGAATGTGGATTAAACTTCTTTAACTTTAACCATTGTGATTAGTTGCAATATTTGATTTTTTTGCTACTAATTGGTAGCTATTGGCTGTTTTTGTTCAACTCACAGTGAATGGTAACTTAACAGTTAGCTAATTTTAGCCAGTTATTAGCTTCTATACTGCTGTGTTTTGCATTTACAGGTTTGTTACAGTGAATGATCACTATTGTATAGAATGGAAAGAAACCATTTGGCCCATCAGCTCCATACCTGTTTTCAAGTGAGAGCAATCCAAACAGTTGCATCTCTCGACAAACAAGAGGAAATCTGCAAATGCTGGAAATCCAGGCAACGCACACAAAGTACTGGAGGAACTCAGCAGGCTCGGCAGCATCTATGAGAAAAGAGTACTGTCAATGTTTAGGGCCGAGACCCTTCAGCAGGACTGGAGGGAAAAAAAAAGCTGAGGAGTAGATTTAAAAGAGATACATGGCTGGAAAAGGGGGAGTCTGATAGAAGAAGTCAGAAGCCCATGGAAGAAGGAAAAGGGGGGAAGGAGCACTAGAGAGAGATCACGGGCAGGCAATGAGAAGGTGAGAGAGGGAAGAGGGAAAGGGGAATGGTGTGGGGTGGGGCATTATGGGAAGTTCGAGAAATCAATGTTCATGCCATCAGATTGGAGGCTACCCAGACGTAATATAAGGTGTTGTTCCTCCAACCAAAGTGTGGACTCATTATGATAGTGGAGGAGGCCATGGATTGACATATTGGAATGGGAATGGGAAGTGGAATTAAAATGGGTGACCTCTGGGAGATCCAGCTTTTTCTGGTGAATGGAGCGTAGATAATCAGAGGAGTGGTCTCCCGATCTACATTGGGTCTCACCGATATACAGGAGGCCACACCGGGAGTACCTACACCTCCTCCCTCACTACCATACAGGGCCCCAAACAGTCCTTCCAGGTGAGGCGGCACTTCACCAGTGAATCTGTTGGGGTTAAGTACTGTGTCTGGTGCTCCCGGTGCGGCTGCCTGTATATCAATGAGACCTGACATATATTGGGAGACTGCTTTGCCAAGTACCTGATAACAGCACCTTATATTCCATCTGGGTAGTCTCCGACCTGATGGCATGAACATCGATTTCTTGAACTTCTGGGAATTCCCCCCTCCCCTTCACCATTTCCTATCCCAATTTTCCCTATTTCCCATCCCCTTTTCCCTCTCTCACCTTATCTCCTTGCCCACCCATCACCTCCCTCTGGTGTTCCTCCCCCTTTTTCTTTCTTCTGTGGCCTTCTGTCCTTTTCTATCGGACTTCCCCTTCTCCAGCCCTGTATCTCTTTCATCAATCAATTTACCAGCTCCTTACTTCATCCCTCCCCCTTAAGGTTTCACCTATTACCTTGTGTTTCTCTCCCCCCTTTCCCCACCTTTTAAATCTACTCCTCAGCTTTTTTTCTCCATTCCTGTCAAAGGGTCTCAGCCCAAAATGTTGACTGTACTTTTTTTCCATAGATGCTGCCTGGCCTGCTGAGTTCCTCCAGCATTTTGTGTGTGTTGGTTGCATCTCTCCGCTTTCCCCTCATTAGGTGCAAATTTGATCTTTTTCAAAATTGGTCCTCTACTGGTTAAGAATGCTTGACTTATCTACAGCATGTACATAAGGAGGAACGCTTGAGGGACTGATGGAATGGATAGGGATGGATTTGCCACATCTTTTACTGGGTAGAAACGGGGCATCCTCCTCCTATGCTTCTAACCCCCCTCTTCCAAGCAAGAAATATTGTTTTTTGGGTGGGGTGGGGTGGGGAGGGTGGTTATATTGAGCTGAGTAGTGCTCGGATGACCGAGCACACCCACTGAGTCAGATGCTGGCAGGTGGCTGCTCTTTCGATGTCAGCTTGCTGAATTCCAGCACAGCTGTTTCAGTGATCTTCTCCCCACCTGTTTTTTTTCACTCACTTCTGACTTACAAAAGCAGTTTGGGTTATGAACACTTCTCAGGAAAGGAGCCTTGTCATAACCTGGGGAATGCCTTTACTTATGCAACTTCATTTCAAATGCTGCAATTGAATTTGGATTTGTTATTGCTTTAGGCAGTGCAGTTGACATTCTGACCACTTGCTGTATCAAAAACGTGATAATCGTTCTGTTTTTGACTGGTTCTTGACATTTCTGTCAATGGAAAGTTTCTCCCACCTCCTTCACTCCATCTATTTTACTAAACTTCTTCATCTCTTCCTCTACCTCATCTCTTCTAGGCCTCTTCTTTCAAGCCTGAAAATCTTTGCAAAATGTTGATGCTCTGAATTGGGTGCAAGCTACAGTTGTGGTCAACCTCTCTCGAACATATTAATCTGTAGAAATAAATAAGGCTTCAGTATAAATTGAATGAACTGGTTTTCAAAGGATTGAGGCCAAAACTCTGGCGCCTTGTTCAGTGCAGAATCTTTCGGAATGCCACGTTTGGGAGGTCCAGTCAAAAGAGTTGCCAAAGAGTACAAAACATAACTGTAACTTAATATAATTACCAACCGAGTTTAAACAAAACTCCATGAATTTTAAGATAGTAATTGCTTGCTTCAGAGCAGCTGTTCTGATATTTTTTCAAAAAAAAATTGTATTTCAGTACTGTGAGTTGGGCAAAGCATTATTCAGATTATTTTCACGCACTAAATGTTGAAATGCCGTAGCTTCTACATAAATATGACAGTTAAGTAGAGATGAAAATAAAATCACTTGGCATTCTTTTGCCTGCTGGTATGCAAAACAAGAATCTGGTAGTGATTTGCACATGAATGGAAGCCAGGAGGAATTTATCTATAAATGGGTTGGAAAAGAAAGAACTTGTATATCTCAGAGCTCCACAGCCAAGAGGAAGGTAGAAAACCACAAAGCTCTGGAAAGGACCACAAGTCCTCAGGCCATTTTCACTTTAATTTTGTAATAAGAATCCACCTGCAAGGCTTTTATCCAGTTAGGCCAAGGAAACTTTTAACTCTTTTGTATGAATGTACAAATTATGAGAAGGAAGTGTTCGTATAGCCCTTAAGCTGTTTTGCTATTAAATAAGATATGATAGCATCTTTAATCCACATTCCTGTGCTTCTATAGTAGCTTGACATTCCCTCGAAAAATAAAATATCTATTTACATCTGCCTCAAAAACTTTCAAAAACTCACCTTACACTGCTCTTTAATGCAGCCCAAAGCCTCACAGCCCTTTGAGAGAATACAACACACACAAAAAATGCTGGGGAATGCAGCAGGTCAGGCAGCATCTCTAGGAAGAGGTACAGTTGAGGTTTCGGGCTGGGACCCTTTGTCAGGACTAACTGAAAGAAGGGATAGTAAGAGATTTGAAAGTGGGAGGGGGAGGCTGAGATCCGAAATGATAGGAGAAGACAGGAGGGAAGGGGTGGATCTAAGAGCTGGAGAAGGGAGAGGATCATGGGACGGGAAGCCTGGGGAGAAAGAAGCGGGGAGGGGAGCCCGGAGGGTGGAGAGCAGGCAAGGAGTTATAGTGAGAGGGACAGAGGGAGAAAAAAGAGAGAAAGAAAAAATAATGGGAATAAAAAAATATATAAAATAAATAAATAAAGGATGGGGTGTGAAGGGGAGGAGAGACATTAACGAAAGTTAGAGAAGACGGAATATAAGGCATTGTTCCTCCAACCTGAGTGTGGCTTCAAATCTTGACAGTAGAGGAGGCCGTGGATAGACATACCAGAATGGGACGTGGGATTAAAATGTGTGGCCACTGGGAAATCCTGCTTTCTCTGGCGGACAGAGCGTAGGTGTTCAGCGAAACGGTCTCCCAGCCTGCGTTGGGTCTCGCCAATATATAGAAGGCCGGCTTGTTTTATGTAAACCATATCTTCATCTTTAATGTGTGAGCCCTGATTTTTAAGCAATGATTTCTTGGTTCCAGATTCTTCCACGGGGGAAGCAGTCTCTGCATTTCCAACCCACTAAGATGGTTCATTCAAGTCGTCTCTTTTCTAAACTCAACACATGCAATCCTATCCTGTTCATAGCATTCCCAGTAAGGAATAAGCAGTCAATATTTCTGACCATGGATGCTGCCTGACCTGCTGAGTTCCTCTAGCATTTTCTGTAGTGTTGACCTGGATTTCCAGCATCTGCAGAATCTCTTGAGTTTATGACCAATTTTGTTATCTTGTAGCCCATGAGTATTCATTTTCTGCAGAATTCTTTAATGCAATACCTTATCGAATGCCTTCAGAAAATGTAAGTGTAGCTATACCTACTAGTTCTCCATTATACAAAGTGCATATTCTTTTTCTCAAAGTTTTCTAATAGATTGGTGTAATAAGATTTTACTTTCACAAAGCCATGTTTACTTTGCCTAATTGCTTTGAATGTTTCTAAGAGCCCCACTGTAATGCTGTCAATAATAACTTCCAATTTAATAAGGTCCAAGTGCTGGTAAATGGGATTATTGTATATGCATAATTAAAGGTCGGCTTTATTATCTCACCAGCTATTTCTTGTAAGAGCCTAAGATGAAGTCCATTAGGATCCCTTCAACTATTCCAAAAATTGGATATCCTTTCAGTGAACTAATTGTTTCTTATGAGCTAGCTGAATCTATTGATGGGAAGTTCCTTCTCTCTTTGCATTACATTCACAGGGTAATTGTATTTCACCTTGTGCTGAGCTTCCAAAATTAAACTCCTTTGGGAATAAATAGGACATAGAACTGATAAGCTGTATTTGTCACATGTACATCGAAACATAGAGTGAAGTGCATCGTTTGCATCAAATCAAATCAGCGAGGATTGTGTTGAGTAGCTTGCAAGTGTCCCTATGCATCTGGCACCAACATGGCATTCCTACAACTCACTAATCTTAACTTGTATGTCTTTGCAACGTGGGAGGAAACTGGGGCACCTGGAGGAAACGCATGTGGTCATGGGGTGAATGTACAAACTCCTTATAGACAGCGCTGGGAACCGAACCCTCATCTTACAGTTGTAATGTAATTGTGTTAGTTGCTACCCTACATAAAATAGTGCAGCACAGGAACGGGACCTTTGGCCAACAATGTTGTGCTGAACTAACAAAACTAATTACATAGATTCTATAGGCCTTCATATGGCCCATATCCCTCCATTAACTGCATATTCACATCTATCTCAGAGCCGGTTAACTATCTCTATCGTATCCGCCTCCCCCACCACCTTTGGCACCCACCACTCTCTGTAAAATAAATCTTCTCCCACACATTTCATTTGAATTCTCCCCCTCTTCAGCTTAAACGTGTGCCTTCTACTGTTGGACATTTTGATGCTATGAACAGGAATCCAGCTGTCTATGTATGCTTCTCATAATTTTATAACTTTTATATTCCGATATAACTCTGCCCAAAACGTCAATTATTTATTTCCGTCCATAGATACTGTCTGACTTGCTGAGTACCTCCAGCATTTTGTGTGTATTGCTCAAGATTTCCAGCACCTGCAGAATCTTGTGTTCCTACGTGCCCTGTTGCCCAGTGCTGTTTTATTGGCTTGTCTTTGTTTAGATCTTTTAAAGTTGCAGTTGCAAGGCAAAGAGAAGTCTTTAGTTAATAGGGCTACTTCTCCTGATAGTAAGTTGTCTGCCAAAACATCAAACTGGATCAGATTGTATTACTGTGGCATGTTATCACCTAGGTTAATTATCTGCTTGCTTTTTTTTTCTTTTCCAAATATTGGCATATTATCTGTGAAACAAATACTGTTTTTTGCTTACAGCTATTTAGTACTTTTGGTCTGACTTCTGATAACATGGACTTTTTGAATAAGTAGTGATTTTCTGAAATTATCTCAGGAAACTGTAAGATTGCTACTATTCTTAGGGGCCATTGATAGTAAGAAGGTAGATGTAGTTTAAATGGATTTTGGCAGCTAGAATTTTGTTTTTTATGATTACTCTCAACAAAACCCTGGATGTGTTGTCCACAACTGTGATTATAATTGTACACAATTGTGTACAGTTGTGATTGCCACATTATAGGAAAGATGTGATTGCATAGGGATGAATGCAGAGGATATTCACCAGACCATTGACTGGATTGAAGGATATCTGTTATGGAGGAGAGTTAACCTAGGTTGTTTTTTGTTGAAGGGAGTTGAAGGGTGATTTGGAGCTATTTAAAAACCAGAAAAAGCATAAATAAGTGGTCAGAAACTTTTTCTCATGGCAAGAGCATCAAAAAACCTAGATCTTAGGTGATGACAAATTGTTTTAAAATGGATTTGAGGAGAAATTTTTTTACATAGCAGTGGTTGATATCTGGAAATTGCTGCTAGAAGTGGTGGTGGAATCAAACCCAATCACTATGTTTAAAGGACAATGAAACAGCCTCTTGAATAAGGCAAGACATAAAAGAACATGGTCTGAATGAAGGCACATGGGCAAAACGGTTGGCATTGTGGGCTGAAGGATTTATTTCTCTGCTGTTCAACTCCAAGGCTCTGTATCTGCTACCATGAAGGAGTAGACACTGGAGCCTGAGCGCCTATTCTCAACGTTTTACAAGCAACTTCTTCTCCACAATCAGATTTCTGAATGGACAATGAAACCATGGACACTACCTCACTTTTTTTTTGCTCCCTTTTAGCCCTCTTTTTTATAAGTACTTTTTATTGTAATTTATAGATCTTTTATTATTCAGTATTGCAATGTACTGTTGCTGCAGAACAACTAATTTCATGACAGATGCCAATGATATTAAACCTGATTCTGACTCCGAACTCTCTTGTTCAGGAACTGATGGTTTTGTTTTTTCTTAGATCTACAATGAAAAAATATTTTACCGTTTTGCAGGTATGCAGTTCAGTACAGTGCTGTAATTCACTGAGGAATTCTGAGTATGCAGAACCCATAATAATAGGATGAGTTATTGTGTAAGGTTTCTTTTATTAGATAATTGACAAATACTTGTCATTTATAATCTTCTGCCTCTTTTTCCAAAAAGGGAGCAGTAAAGTTAATTGTTGCTGCTCATTTACATTAATCTCAGTGCTGAAGTCTAGAGTAAGTCATTAATATTATGTCATGATAAATTATTACAAATAAAATTGAACATATTGATTAATGATCTTAGAGTGTTGTATTCTCGTTAAAGATCTTTTGGTGACTGTTTTAAGTTTAATTTAGACAAGCCTTATCTTGTTGGATTATATAAAAAAAATCCACCTGCTGTTTCTTGGAGTCAGACTGATAGCATGAAAAATGCTGTTTTTCAACAGTTTATGCCCAGCTATTTTCTGTAATTTTTTGAAAGCAATCTTTCTTAAAATCTATTTTTAATTTAATTTTGAAATGTAGCTTTAGATATATTCCTTTATAAATTTCCTACTATAATTTTGCAAGGTTCAATTTTCTTTGATTAGGTTATTAATCAATTGCACTTTGATTGCCTTGTATTGTAAAGGTGCTGTAATAAATATTTTTATCAGAAGGATAAATGCTAGCGATGGATGCAGCATCTTGTAATTAATTGCACCTAGTTACAGAATATCAGCAAGTTTGCAAGATTCTCTTGCATCCACATGCTGCTTTACCATATGGCTGCCCAGTGGGTGTAGAATTTGATTAATGTTTTGGTGAAGGTATTTTCAGCAAATGTTGTATCCAGAAAGAAGCAGCAGGATTTTCCTGCGGTATTTTGGGCTGAAAGCAGTACTTTTATTATATTTTTAGCACCATTGCTGTCATATTTGCTGAACTGGCTTCAAGATATTCATGTAAAGGGTAGAGGTGTTCTGATACGTTATTTTCCCACAGGAAAATTAAATGATAATCTGAACAAAATGGTGGTTATACAGTTACTTGATCTGGACATCACTCAAAAGCATCAAGGCTGGAATAGATATTATACATGCTATGTGTTTCTGAATTGATTGTACATTAAAAAAAAACACTTACTCTCCCTCCTCCATGTGTTTTACTATCTCAGCTTTCACCAGTTTAAATATTTTCTTAATTAGCACACTTTGTGACATCATAGATTGTTTTGAAGCCAAATCATAGAAACAGTTTGCTATGTGATTTATTTGTATGGCTCAATCTATATTTTCCCTTTTACATCTGTTAACACAACATTAAATTAAAGCATTCCATTAACCAGAGTTAATATTGTGTAAGTTCTTCCAGTAGACAATCAACCTTTGAAAAGAAAATGGTTTAAATAAATGTCTAAGTTCTGTTAAGTAAAAGGAAAAATTCTAACATATCAATAATCTACATTTGTTTGGGGTCTGAGAGCCAAAGATCAGAAAAGTCAGGGTAGCTTTTTCAGTCATTATAGGATTTAATTTGTCACCAAGGTTGTGCCACATTGACTTTTAAATATTCTCTTAAGAGTTCAGAATTACAAATGCAGATGCATCCTTTAAGTAGGCTCACTTAAAGAAGTTTTGTTTTCTTTAAACTTAGTTTACATTGTGTTGTTAGAAGTACATATTTCTTACATCTCTTATTGTCTTTATTACTTTGTAGCTAAACTCTTTTTTATCTTGTGATTGTTATATTTGGGCACAAGGATCGAGCATAGGCTCCTCCAGTGCATGTTTTATGATAGACCTGTCCCTGTGGGTCAATAGTGAAGTAACATGCAGAGTGATATGCAGGAAACATGGCGAGTTCTGAAGGAGGGACAAGTTTGTTCATTTTTTTGGACTGCATACAACACTCACATGATCATATGTCATGCAGTGATGTCACACTTATTTGCATATGGTGTGCCATTTTGTAGTGAATTGCAAACTCTCTTTTAACTTGTTTTTGCTGTCACAATCAGTAAGATAAGATCAAATATATATTTTAACCCTTCTAGTTTTTCTTTTGCAAGTTTGCCACTGCAGAATATTTTGATGATTTTTTTTGAAAATATTGCTCTTTGTATCACAGATCATCCAGAGTATCTTCAGTTTTAAGAATTTATTTTCTCTAGTTATTAAGAACTGTGGGGGTTGTTGACTTGTTTGGCTTAATATACTGTATCTCTACACAATATTATATGGTATGTCATGAGTTTTGCCATAAAGTGGTATGAAAAAACATAAATGGCGAATGGGTTTTAGTGATATGGCAGTGGCAGGGATGAGGTGAATTGGTGTGAGAAAAATAAGTTGTTCCAAGAACTGCCAGCTCATATTAGAATCATTGACTTATGTTGTGAAATTTTTTATTTTGCAATACACTGCAATGCTTTAAAAAATACTGTAAGTTACAAGTATATAAAATGAATAGTGCAAAAAGGCAGGAAAAAGGTGAGATAGTGTTCACGGGCCATTCAGAAATCTAAAGGCGGAGGGAAAGAAGCTGTTCTAAAATACTTAGTGTGTCTTCAGGCCTCCGTATCACCTCTTTGATGGTGGTCATGAGAAGAGTGCGTGTCCTGGGTGGTGAAGGTTCTTCAAGATGAATGCTGTCTTTCTTCATCCATGCTCATCCACAAAAACTTTGCATATTTCTTCAAAAACTTGCAATGTATAGTATATTGTGTAAGTATTTGATGCAAATGTATAAAACGTTGGTGAACCTATGCTATCTTTACTTAATCTGTCAGTCCATATTTTTGCAATGAAATCTAGACATCGCATGGAACAACTGATATTCCACCTTCTGAACTAATTCTTATAAGTGTAGAATGATGTTGCATAGAAAATGTAGAATAACAAATATTGAGTAGTTCTGTTAAATCAAAAGGATGATGTGCCTGACTGTATTCACATTTATTGATCGATCCAGCTCTACAACTCTTGTTATTGGGGCAGACCATCAACTGCCCTGAGATTGCTCAAGGTGTTTAATTGGGCAGCTGGCTATGTCACTCAGGGCAGTGCAAAGTCTCTTAACAGCTAGCATAAAAATTCTAAAAATTTTGATGGTCCCCAGAACAGCAACAAGGATAACCCATAAAATAAAATCTTTGTACCCCTTGATCCCGAGATAGTCTAACACCTTCTCATTTTCCGAAAACCAGCAACTTCTTGAACTGATAATATAACTGAAGACAATATTGCCCTTTACAATTGGGTCATGATGACGGTACTTACTGGCTTTTTCTAAATTGTGGCGCCTCATGATCCAGTATCATTCTCAAATCGTGTGGCGATGGCAACCATTGCTCCACTTTCATCTTCGATTATAAACAATGTCTGGATTCCAAGCATAGCCTTCGAAATCAGATAACTTCTGTTCTCTAAAAACTGTAAAACTGACTGAGTCAGTTTTATTCCATAATATTGTGATGAAAAATCCTCGGTTATTTCACAACCAGGCACGTGCCGGACAGATGGCTCAAGGTACCTCTGTGGGACCCACACCTCCATTCGCTCTTTGACAACTGGTGAAGCCCCAATTCACAGGTTTACCATCCACCAAAACTTTCACTCTGTTGAATATTTAACAATATTTATGATAACTATTGTAAATCACTCGTCTGTTGAAAAAGAAATGTTAAGAACAAAAGCAGAAGGCTATTTGACTCCTCAAGCCTGCTGCACCGATCATTCCGATCAAGGATGATCTTCTACCCTAATGTTCTAATCCCATATTGCTTGTTAGTTTTAGCTTTTAAAAATATGTTGTTCCCTGTTGCTTAAAATTATTAATGAACATTTTGGAAAATAAAAGACTAGTTTACAAAATTTTATCTAATTTTAGTGAATTTGGAACCACAGTCATTGAGCTCGTGAATGCTGCATTAAATAATCTCTGGGAGACTTATGCAATATATGATGTAAGCAGACATAGTCATAGTCATACTTTATTGATCCCGGGGAAAATTGGTTTTTGTTACAGTTGCACCATAAATAATTAAATAGTAATAAAACCATAAATAGTTAAATAATAATATGTAAATTATGCCAGGAAACAAGTCCAGGACCAGCCTATTGGCTCAGGGAGTCTGACCCCGCAAGGGAGGAGTTGTAAAGTTTGATGGCCATAGGCAGGAATGACTTCCTATGACGCTCTGTGTTGCATCTTGGTGGAATGAGTCTCTGGCTGAATGTACTCCTGTGCCCAACCAGTACATTATGCAGTGGATGGGAGACATTGCCCAAGAAGGCATGCAACTTGGACAACATCCTCTTTTCAGACACCACCGTCAGAGAGTCCAGTTCCATCCCCACAACATCACTGGCCTTATGAATGAGTTTGTTGATTCTGTTGGTGTCTGCTACTCTCAGCCTGCTGCCCCAGCACGCAACAGCAAACATGATCGCACTGGCTACCACCGACTCGTAGAACATCCTCAGCATTGTCCGGCAGATGTTAAAGGACCTCAGTCTCCTCAGAAGATAGAGACGGCTCTGACCCTTCTTGTAGACAGCCTCAGTGTTCTTTGACCAGTCCAGTTTATTGTCAATTCGTATCCCCAGGTATTTGTAATCCTCCTCCATGTCCACACTAACCCCCTGGATGGAAGCAGGGGTCGCCGGTACCTTAGCTCTCCTCAGGTCTACCACCAGCTCCTTAGTCTTTTTCACATTAAGCTGCAGATAATTCTGCTCACATCATGTGACAAAGTTTCTTACCATAGCCCTGTACTCAGCCTCATCTCCCTTGCTGATGCATCCAACTATGGCAGAGTCATCAGAAAACTTCTGAAGATGACAAGATTCTGTGCAGTAGTAGAAGTCCGAGGTGTAAGTGGTGAAGAGAAAGGGAGACAAGACATGTTAGCTTTTCTACCATAGTTTTAAAAAAGTTCCAAGTAAATGTTATTATCAAAGTGCGATGCATCACTATATGGGCGACACAGTAGTGTAGTGGTTAGCACAAAGCTCCGGGTTCAATTAGCTGCACGGAGTTTTTACATTCTCCCTGTGACTGCGTGGGTTTTCTCCAGGTGCTCTGGTTTCCTCCCACAGTCCAAAGATGTACTGGTTCGTAGCTTAATTGGTCATTGTAAATTGTTCCATGCTTAGGCTCAGATTAGCTCAGGGAATTGCTGGGTGGCATGGCTCAATGGCCTATTCTACGCTGCATCTCAATAAATATATAAATAAATAAATTACTCTAAGATTCATTTTCTTGCAGGCATTCACTGTAGAACAAAGAAATACAACAGAATCAATGTAAAACTATACACAAAACCTGACAAGCAATCAAGGAAGACAAATTGTGCAAATAAGCAATAATAATAATAAATAAGTAAATAAATAGCACTAGGAACATGAGTTGTTAAGTCCCTGAAAGTGGGTCCATAGGTTATGATTTATTTACATTTTAGCATAAATACCATACTATTTAATTAAAACAGAATCTATTACCTACAATTCACTTTTTTTTTTAATGACCTGCTATACTTGCACCAGTCTGACCTGACATGGGTTCGGTCAGAAGGTTTCCTGGGCTGAGAGCTGGTTTATCTGCAAAGGTGGTTTAAGCTCCACAGAAGCACACCTGAGTAAAGCAGCTATCTCATAGTTGGCATAAGTCACTTCAGAGAATATTTGCTCACAGATCCATGAAATATCCACGGTCTATGCCAGGGGTTCCCAATTCTTTTTATGCCATTAACCCAGACCAGAAACTGAGGAATCTGTAAAATCTAGGTTGGGAGCCCCTGGGCTACACGGTAGCGTAGTGGTTAGCGTAAAGCTTTATGGTGCCAGTGATCAGCAGCTGGGGTTTAACTCCTGCCACTATCTGTAAGGAGTTTGTACATTCTACCTGTGACGGTGTGGGTTTGGCCTGGGTGCACCGGTTCCCTCACACATTCCAAAGATAAATGGATTAGGGTTAGTAAGTTGTGGGCATGCTGTGTTGGTGCTGGTAGCACGGTGACATTTGCAGACTGCCCCAGCACATCCTCAGACTGTGTCGGTCATTGACACAAATGATGCATTTCACTGTATGTTTAGATGTACATGTGACAAATGGAACTAAATCCTTTTGTTTCTTTAAAAAGTAAATTGCCACTTAAAGTGTAAACCCCTTCCTCATCACTAATCTCCTCCATGGCACTGCCAGCCTTTTTCTGAAATCTCCTTTGGACCTTTATGTCCATATTATTTATTTATCAATCTGTATTTAGTGATAAAGCACCGTTACAAGCTCAACCAATTACACCCACATGACGAGTTAATCTACTCATCCATATGTCTGGGTATGTGGGAGAAAACTGGAGCACCTAGAGGAAACCCTGACAGTCAAAATGGGAATTAAACACGGATTGCTGGAGGTGTGAATCCATGCTGCCTATCGAGCCTATAGCTCAATATTCCTTGACTTGGGTTTATCCATCTTCCTCCTTTGTTTTTCCACCCGTGGTGACAGACATTTCTCAATAAATCCCACTGCTCAATCTTTGCTCGCGAAACCTTGCTATTTTTTTATTATATAGCTGGCTCTCATTTTCTTCAAGCTTTCATACAAACCCACTCTTCCTCCAGGCTTTTGGTTACTTTTCTGCTTCTTTCCAACTTCTGATCATCTGTGAAACATCCTGTTCTTTGTGGTACGTAAACACTTCCTTTGTTGTTGTATTATGCAATATGTTTAAAGTATTGAGGTATCGATGGTTGACTTGAACCTTCGCAAATTCATGTTGTACAATAAAAAAACCCTACATTTTTATTTGAATGCTATGAATGTCTTTCTGTGCGAGATTGTTACAAGCCATGCTTTAAATAGAATTTGAATCAATACCTGAAAATCACTGCTGTCAACACTACATAAACTGAAGTAAACATGAAAGCCTTCTATATATGAAAAATACATATTTTCTGTAAATTTTCTGCCCATCAAGCCGACGGAGGTTAGTGCAAGGGAATGAACATATCCCGTTCTACTATTCCATTGTCCATTTTCACGCATACACTCCCAAATAAATTATACCATCAATAGGTGTTCAGTAGAGTGTATGATAGCATAGTGATTAAGTTGTTGAAATCTGGTACAAGTTGAGTACCCTTTAACCAAAATACTTGGGGCCAGAAGTGTTTCAGATTGTGGACTTTTTTAGATTTTGGAATATATGAGGTAGCTTGGGATTGCCATTGTTTCCGAATGAGTTTATGTGCTACTGGTAAGCAGTCTTTGGTTTACGTTTATTCATCAGACATATGTACTGATGTAGCCGTTCAGCATATTGCGTTTTCATCAGTGACGATCTGGGTAAACTTACCAATGAATTTCTTTGCTGCTTTGCGATCAGCAGAGGCTTTATCACTGCAAATCTTTAAAAATTTAATGCTATGCATCTTCTTAAATTTTTGAAGCCAACCTGCTGAATATTCATAATTACCTTCGATTTTCAGTATGTTATGATAGATCTTTGCTTACTTCATGGTCAGCATACCATTAAGTGGCAAATGTCCACTCTGGTGCTGATGAATCCACTCTTTCAATACATGTTGAGATCTTCCTTTTCCTGCTTTATGCAGTATTTCTCTGTTTTTCATTAACTTCTGTTCATTACATATGTAAGGTCATTTCTCAGAGCTCTCTGTGGTGCACAGGGTCTTGTACATCACCTGGGGGTCTTCCCAGCACCTTGTGGAATTTTACATATCTCAAGTCATGTCAGTACTCAATAAAATTTCGGATATCGGAGGTTTTTGAATTTTGGAATTTTGAATAAGGGGTACTCAACCTACATCCAGAGGACTGCATTATTGATCTGGAGACATGACTGTAGTCCTGCTACAACACTGGGGAATTCAAATTCAAATAATTAAGTAATGGTGGTATATGAAAAATATGTATATCAGTATTGGTTGTCATGAAACTGTTGGATTGTTGCAGGCATCCCACCTCTCCTGGAACTTCCGGGAGTCTCCCGCATATTAATAGTGGCTCCCTGATGCCCGCAAATTACATACAATATCACGGAAATCAGTTTTTTTGAGAGCGAGCGAGCGAGAAAGCAAGCAAGAGCGAAGGCAAGCAAGCGAGCGTGCGAGCGAGAAAGCAAGCAAGAGCGCGCATGCGAGAGCGAAAGCAAGCGAGGGAGGGAGAGAGAGCGAGAGAGAAAGCAAGCGAGAGCGCTTGAGAGCACGCGAGTGACCACGAGAGAGAGAGAGAGAGAGACACGAGCGACCACGAGAGAGACACGAGCGAGAGCACGCAAGCGACCACGAGAGAGAGAGAGAGAGAGACACGAGCGACCACGAGAGAGAGAGAGACACGAGCGAGAGCACACGAGTGACCATGAGAGAGAGAGAGAGAGAGAGACACAAGCGACCACGAGAGAGAGAGAGAGAGAGAGACACGAGCGACCACGAGAGAGAGAGAGAGAGAGACACGTGTGACCACGAGAGAGAGAGAGAGAGACGCGAGCGACCACGAGAGAGAGAGAGAGACACGAGCGACCACGAGAGAGAGAGAGAGACACGAGCGAGAGCACACGAGTGACCACGAGAGAGAGAGAGAGAGAGAGACACGAGCGAGAGCGCGCCTTTGCAGAGTGTTCAAAAAAAAACATACGTCACCCCAGACTACACTAAAGTGTACCCCTGCCTAATAGGGGTCAAAATAATGACAGTGTTGCTCGCTGCACTGTTTGCAACAGTGACTTTTCTATTGCCAATGGTGAGTTAAGACTGTAAAAGACATGTTGAGGTGAGTTTAACAGGTGTCATTCGTTCATTAGCATAGCTAACGTTATTTAAACTAGCTGGCCAGCTGCTAAGGAGCTGCTCTATTGCAGACATCCCACCTCTCCCGGAAGTCTCCCGCAAATTGATGGTGCTACCTCCCTGAAATGAGTTTTTGCAGGGTGGGATGTCTGTTGTTGTGAACATATGTCGAGAAGGAAGTCTGGCGTCGTTTAGGTGAACCACAACAATATGATTAACTTGTACATTACCGTGCAGAAGCCTTAGGCACATATATATAGATAGCTAAGGTGCCTAAGAGTTTTGCACAGTACTGCTGTAATTTTATGTATTGCACTCTGCTCCTGCCACAAAAAAAGAACAAATTTCATGCCTTGTGCAGCTGGATGCTGGACTTCCTGTCTGATCGCCGGCAGGTGGTAAGAGTGGGCTCCCTCACCTCCACCCCTTTGACTCTCAAGACAGGAGCCTCTCAGGGCTGAGTACTGTCCCCTCCTTTACTCCTTGTATAACCATGACTGTGTCGCCACCCACACCTCTAATCTGGGGTTGAGAGGGTAAACAGCTTCAAGTTCCTTGGCATCCACATCACCGAGGACCTCACATGGTCTGTACATACCAGCTGTGAGGTGAAACAGGCACAACAGCACCTCTTTCACCTCAGATGGTTGAGGAACAGTTTGTGGTTGGGTGACTCGGGTCTTCAGGCCCTTATTACACACCTATCTTTGTAAATGTCCTGAACAGTGAGAAGTTCACATCTATAGATACGCTGGTATCCACATCACTCTCTGCAGAGTCCTGCGATTGAGGGAAGTACAGTTTCCATACCAGGTAGTGATTCAGCCAGTCAGGATGCTCTCAATTGTGCCTCTATAGAAAGTTCTTAAAATTCGGGGGCCCATACCAAACTTCTTCAACCATCTGAGGTGAAAAAGGCACTGTTGTGATCTTTGAAGATGGACTACACCTGCAGTCAATTTGAAAGATACTTGAAAGACTGGCCCAGGACAGAGGACTCTGGTGAGCTGCTCTTGGCAGTCTATGCCTCAATAAGGGTGATAGGCTAAAAAGAAGATAGCAAGCATTTATGAGACAAACAATAGGTTGGCCCTTATTGCAGGAGGACTTGAGATGTTACCTAATTTTCATAGACTCCTGGTGAGACTGCACCTGAAGTAATGTAGTGAGGTTCTGGTTTCCCTACCAAAGGAAGGATTTACATATGCTGGAGGAAGATCAGTAAGGGTTCACCAGATTGGTTCCTGGTATTGGCACCGGTGTGATTATGCAATTAGGTGACATTATAAAAAACTGGGGGTATACCCTCGTAAATTTTGAGAAATGAGAGATTATATCATACCAAGTTCTTAAGGTCTTACTGCGCTGGACGGAGTACATGTGCAGATATTCCTACTGGCATGGTGTGTCAAACCAGGGTTCACATTCTCAAAATAAGAGATTTCTTCATCCAGCATGTACTAAATATTTTAAACTTCTCTAATATTGAGTGCTGAGGCTTTATCTAGAAAGATGTAATGCTGAGGCTTAATAATGCATTGGTCAGGCCACATTTGGGGTATTGTCAGCAGTTTGGGGCCCCATATTTAAGAAGGGTTGTGATGACATTGGAGAGGGTCCAGAGGAAATTTAGGAGAATTATCTTGGCAATAAGAAGGTTAATGCATGAGGAGTGTTTGATGGCTTTGAACTTTTACTTGCTGGAATTTAGAAGAATTGGTGGGGGTGGAGAGGTAGGATCTCATTGAAACCTACAGAACTTGTTAACATAGATATGCAAAGGATCCTTCCAAGAGTGGGTGATTTGAGGACCAGAGGGCACAGCTTCAAAACAGAAGAATCTCTCTTTAGACCAGAGATGAAGAAAAATCTCTTTTGCCAGAAAGTGGTTCTAGCCAAAGAAAATCCATTGTTGCAGATGGCTTTGGATATATTTAAAGTGGAGGTTGATAGGATCTTGATTAGTAATGGCATCAAAGGTTATGGGGTGAAGACAGGAAAATGGAATTGAGTGGGATAATAAATCAGCCATGATCGAATGCAGGAGAAAACATGATAGGCTGAATGGCCTAATTCTCCTCCTGTGTCTTATAGCTGTTTTTATTCAGCTGCTAAATAGCTTGATAGATATTTTGGGAATCAATAAATATGGGCTGAGGTAAAAGATCACCAATGATCTTATTGAAAGTTGATACAGGTATAAAGGGCCATGTGGCCTACCCCCAGTTTCTGCTTCATGCTGTTATACTCTGCTGACAACCTCTCATCGAATTTGCCCTTTTCTTCCCACTGCTCAGATGTGAAGATTCTGAAACGATAATGTTTTACTAACATTATTTTGCATCCTCTAAAACTATCACAAGTTAATTAGTTACACTGTTAACATGATCAGTTGTAAGTGTTTGGAAAATTGGCTATAAATTATTGAGGTTGAAAAATGAGAAGAATCTGGAAAGGCAGTAAAGAGAATGGTGCATTGTTTAGGATGTATGCTGTATATTACTGCTGGCATAGGTTGGAGTCCAGTACAGCCTGATACTGGAATTCGTTTATTACATTGCAACAAGCCTGCACAGATGGTGGATGATGGATCAGTTCTGGTTTTTGAAACATCCCAGCAGAGGATAGAGAAACTTCTATGGTTTGAGTTTTGGTTGGTGATGGGGTGTAACTGAACTTAATGAACTTAAGGCAAACTTAATGCTATCATTGAACTGTTAAAACGTGCAAGTTTTAGCTCCATTTAACAATATATTTGTTTTTTGTCCATCTCCTGGCACAATTGCACTGTCAGTGCAGAAAATTATAAAAACTATGATTTTTGGCTAAGCTAAGTTGCAGACCTTCAGATAACTTCTTTCAGATGGTTAAATAACATTTAATTAAATCGTTGTAACTACAATGTGTAGCAGAAAAGAGCATCATTGTGAGGTTAACACTAGTAACTTTATTTATAATAAACAACATCAATGGAATTAAAGAACATGTTACAGTGAGGAACATATGAAAGGGATTAGACCATTTAACCCTTTAAGATTGGGTATTATCATTCAAAGCGACCATGGCTGACCTGTGACTAAAGAAGATTAGCTTTATTTGTCACATATACATTGAAGCATTTTTAAGATACAGTGAAATACTTATTTGCCTCAAATCAAATCAATATTCAAGATTGTTTAGTGTCATTTCAGTACACAAGTAAAAAGGAAAACAAAATACTAGTTATTCCGGATCTGATGCCACACAAAAGAAACACAATTAGATAAAGAACACAATAATTAAAAAAACACAATAAGTATAAATACTGTACATAAGATAGCTTATAGGCATATTGTACTTATGTCCAAAAAGTGATGCTAAATCAATGAGGTTTGTACTGTGGGGAGCAGGCAAATGTCAACATGCTTCTTGCGCCAGTATAGCATGTCCACAACTTACTAGCCCCAACCATATGTCTTCGGAATGGGAGAAAACTGGAGCATTCAGTGGAAGCTGGAGCACCTGGAGGAAACCCAAATGGTGATGGGTAGAATATACAAACTCTTGACAGAGGAGGGAATTGAACCTGATTGGTGTTCACTGTTGCTGTAAAGTGATTGCGCTAATAACTACACTACTGTACCACTGTACCACCCTACTTAACTCCACGTGATGGGCTTTTCCCTTTAAAACCTTGAGGTAACAAATGTCTATCAATCTCTCTCATCTTAAAAGTTATAATAATTAGCCAGAGCCACAAAAACAAGTTGATTTGTCAATGTCCACGTCAAATCAAAGAGCCTATGATGAGAAATGAACTACAGTATTGGTAGTGTGATAGATTGACAAATTATAGAACCCTTGGGTGAAATTCATTTCCGTGTTTGCTGATGTTCTGTTCACCAAATGTGACTCTTGATTTCTGACGAGCTATAACATTCGAATGGGGTTCTGCTGCTTCTATGCAAGTCTTTTTGGCTTGTGCACACTACGTTGAGTAGTGATCACTGGTGGGGACCTCGGTGTTTGTTCCTTCATTAGATCTTCTGCACAATGATGAAAGTAATTATGGCATATGTTACCATTCATTCAATTGAGGTCGGCTGATTCTGTGCAGACTTGAAGTTAACCCTCATTCTTTTTTGTCTACCCTACTCAGGAAATTACTGATCCAGTTTGTTAAAGCATAGAACATTGGGCTGACCAAAGGATACTATATTGGCACCCAGTCCACTGAAATTAGGAAAATAAACAGCTTACAGGAATTTAATTTAAACTGGGAGAAAAAAATTCAAAAGAAATTATTCCATTTATCACTGAAAGATTTTAAGGAAAGTATGAATCAGTCCAAATAACAAGGAAATCTGCAGATGCTGGAATTTCAAGCAACACACATAAAAGTTGTTGGTGAACACAGCAGGCCAGGCAGCGTCTCTAGGAAGAGGTACAGTCGACGTTTTGGGCCGAGACCCTTCGTCAGGACTAACTGAAAGAAGAGCTAGTAAGAGATTTGAAAGTGGGAGGGGGAGGGGGAGGTCCAAAATGATAGGAGAAGTCAGGACGGGGAGGGATGGAGCCAAGAGCTGGACAGGTGATTGGCAAAAGGGATGTGAGAGGATCATGGGACAGGAAGCCTAGGGAGAAAGAAAAGGGGGAGGAGGTTAGAAGAGTCAATGTTAATGAAATTAATGAAGTTAATGTCAATGAAAGCAGGATCTCCCAGTGGCCACACATTTTAATTCCACATCCCATTCCCATTCTGATATGTCTATCCATGGCCTCCTCTACTGTAAAGATGAAGCCACACTCAGGTTGGAGGAACAACACCTTATATTCTGTCTGGGTAGCCTCCAACCTGATGGCACGAACATTGACTTCTCTAACTTTCGCTAATGCCCCACCTCCCCCTTGTACCCCATCGGTTATTTATTTATATACACACATTCTCCTGTTTCTCCCTCTGTCCCTCTCACTATACCCCTTGCCCATCCTCTGGGCTTCCCCCCTCCCCCTTTTCTTTCTCCCTAGGTCTCCTGTCCCATGATCCTCTCATATCCCTTTTGCCAATCAACTGTCCAGCTCTTGACTCCATCCCTCCCCCTCCTGTATTCTCCTATCATTTTGGATCTCCCCCTCCCCCTCCCACTTTCAAATCTCTTACTAACTCTTCTTTCAGTTAGTCCTGACAAAGGGTCTCGGCCCGAAACATGGACTATACCTCTTCCTAGAGATGATAGCCTGGCCTGCTGCGTTCACCAGCAACTTTTATGTGTGTCAATCCAAATAAAACAATTTTTGTTATTCACACTGTCGCATTCAACTTGCAAGAAAGAAAGGCTTAACTTTAGGAAATACAATTCATAGTTTATCACAACATGTTATTTGTAATTCTTCATCTCTGAAAGCGAAGGATTATTTGATGTAACCTTGCTCAGGTGAGAAAACATTTCTTTTTCATGAGCTCTGTCTCCAGTAGAGGGTGCTGACGAGCTTTTATAAAACACTGGGATGAATTGTGATTCTATGCAAGGGAAGATGTTGACTTCATTACCTTGAAGTGACCAATTGCAAGTAAATAAAATAATTATTACATATTTTCATGGATGATAAATATTGAATTGTCTGGTTGAAATTATAACAATGTTTTTTATAATTTGCGGCCATTAGAATTTTGAGCATTTAGTGCAGTCCTCTTTGATTATTTATTAATATTATTATGATATAATTGCTTATTTTTTGGGACCTGATATTGATTTTTGACCTCTTTTTGAAGTGTCAGTTTTGCAACAGAATGATTTGAATGTATAACGTATTGCTGAATGACTTAATTCTACTCCTGTGTCTTACGTTTTAAATTGTTGCACTTGCTGGAGTCAATTTTTCTCCAAATGGTGAATACCTTAAGAGAGGCATCTGATTTGTATAAAAAATATTGCAAACATGTTTTTAGAAATGAAAATTGAATTACAAACTACTAACTTATTTCACACAACTGGGAGGTGTTTAGATTGGTAACTTCTTTGCCATTTAATGAAGAGGTGATGCAAGGAGATATCAGAGACGTAGTGTGGAGGTAAGATGAGGGATGATTCCTTCCAAGGAGATCTGAGTCTCGGGCATTTATTTAGTTATATTTGTAAAATGCAAGATAAATTTTATATATACATTTCACAAGGGCATGCCAGCAGCTATATTCATGAGGAGTTTGAGTAGATTTATTATGTCACCAATGACTGGCAAATTTCTGCAGACGCACTGTGGAGAGCATTGTAACTGGTTGCATCACCATCTGGTGTTGAGGGGCCACTACACGGGATCAGAAAAGCTGCAGAGGTTTGTAAACTCAGCTAGCTTCATCACAGGCACTAGGACTTCCTCAAAAGGGCTTGCCCGAGGGATGCATCCATCATTCAGGACCCCAGTACCCAGGACACTCCTTCTCAGTGTCACCGTGAGAGAGGAGGTACGGGAGTCTGAAGACACACAGCTTCTTTCCCTCTGCCATTAGATTTCTGAATGGACCCCGAAACCAGAAACAATACTTTACTATTTTCTGCCCTCTTTTTGCACTACTTATTTAATGTTTTAATATCTATTTCTTATTATGATTTAAGGTATATTTTATGTATTGCATTGTACTGCTGCCGCACAACAATGAATTTCATGACATATGTCAGTGGTAATAATTCTGATTCTGATACCCCGAGGACACAATAAAATTGGCTTGTAATTGAATGAATAAGCCACTTGCCTTGTGTAGCCCCACAGAGGTTATATTGGAGATGTAAAATGAGGTCAAATTCAGCTACACTTAGATCTGTTTAATTGTACTTTGTCCCAATGGCCAACGAAAGCACATACATTTTGTCCGAAGGCATTGTATGTTATACGCTACCATGGAAAGGGACATATAATGTGGTGCTTGCTTAAAGTTGATCACTTCACACCGACTCCTGCCCACTCAGGCACATGTTTATGGTCTGGCTTGCTTTAGAATTTGCTGAAAAGTGCCAGCTCGCTCACAGCTAGCCACTTTAATTCTGGGGAGGCCAGGTGTTGAATTTGGCGCAGCCCTCAGGTTGGAGTAAAAGCCACATGATCAGCTGACTGTTTATTTTGGCCACATATCAAATGATTGCCTTGTCATATTATCTTAAATTTTTTTGTCTTGAAAGCATTTCATCTTTTGCTGTACCACTAGAATTGGTCATCACTGAATGGATGGATACTGTACCTTGATATTTTAGCGGCAGTTTTAACAGTACAAATTTTGGATTCAGAGGTAAAACTTTATAAAGTCGTATGTTCTTGCAGAGAGGCCCAATGGAGGCTTAAGGAACAATCTCTCATCTTCTCTCACTTGCAGTTCTTTCAGTACCTCTCTTGAAGTCTGCACCTCTTCCAGCAAGTGCAACAATATAAGACATATAACTGCAGGAGCAGATTTAAGCCTTTAAGCCCAGAGTATGCTATATGCTCTAATCATCATTTTGCAAAATTGGGACTTAAATTGCAAACATGGGCAAAAGAGGTCAAGAATCAACAGTAGATCCTGGGAAGTAAACAATCAGCATCAAAATAATGAAGTTATCAAGTTTGGTGACTTGTATCATCACTAATTTTATGATACTATTGACTGTAGCCTATCCTAACATTCAATTAATGGGACTAGCTATATAGTTTTCATCATAGACTATTTAATATTTTAGTAATATTGTAAAGATATTCTTTGATTAAGTATTGTTTACATAATTCATAATGGGTTATACTGTGTAAGAAGTACATGAATGGCATATATCATTATGTAACCACACGAAATGTACATGCCTCACTAAAGAAAAGCTAAAGACTCTTGTGCTTTTTTTTGATTAGTTTTTGAATTTTCAAAGCTTAACATTCATAATCTATATTTTAGGTTTACTTTTCCATCTACAGTGTTTCAGTTTAGCAGATAACTTGGTCTGTAGGAAAGACCAAGAGCTCCTTGTAACTTATTGGCTATTAGGTCACTTGCATTTAGGGCAGCAATGAAGGTCCTCCATCTCTGGTGGTATTCAGGGCTCCCTTCATCATGTCAGTAGCTTTCTCTCAGCTTTCACTACTGTCAGTCATACAAGACCTGGGTGGAGACTCGGAAATACTGTCACACTTAAATGTAGAAGGATTCTTCATTGCTGTCTCCATAGCAATTTTGTTCTACCAGTCTGGGTTGTTAGTCTGGAGGACTGGTAGACCACTTTTTGGCCTCTACTATAGACCATAAGACCATAAGACATAGGAGCAGAATTAGGCCATCTGGCCCATCGAGTCTGCTCCGCCATTCAGTCATGGCTGATCCTTTTTTTTTCTATCTCTTCCTCAACCCCGGTTCCCAGCTTTCTCCCCATAACCTTTGATGCCATGTCCAAACAAGAACCTATCAATGTCTGCCTTAAATACGCCCAACAACCTGGCCTCCACAGCTGCATGTGACAACAACTTTCACAAATTCTCCACCCTTTGGCTAAAGAAATTTAGCCGCATATCTGTTTTGAAAGGGCGCCCTTTATCCGGAAGCTATGCCCTCTTGTTCTAGACTCTCCCATGGGAAACATCCTTTCCACATCTACTCTGTCTAGGCCTTTCAACACTCAAAAGGTTTCAGTGAGATCCCCTCTCAACCTTCTGAATTCCAGCGAGTACAGACCCAGAGCCATCAAAGGTTCCTCGTATGATAATCCTTTTATTCCTGGAATCATCTTTGTGAACCTCCTCTGGACCCTCTCTAATGCCAGCACAAAACTGTTCACAATACTCAAGGTGAGGCCTCACCAGTGCCTTATAAAGCCTCAGCATCTATGACCTGTTTGGCATGGGTGGTCCTACCAAGAGCCAAAGCTTAAAGCCTTGAGTCCAACCAACATAACCTCCCAAAGCAATCCTCCAAGCCCAATGATAAGGTCGTGGTCCTCTTGGAAGGCCTCCTTGTAACCTAACACTTTAATTCTTTGCCCTGCTTTTACTCTGATCTCTCGGCCTGTGCCCTCCTTGTACTCTTGCAGTGAGGGCAAATGCAAACTCAAAGATCGACGCCTCGTCTTTGAGGTCTGCTGCAGCCTACAGGATCCTCTCTCTTTAGATAACTTGCTCCAAACGCAGGCATTTCCTGGCATCCTTTTATTTATTTTACTTGTATGATCAGACGAGACAACATGGAACAGTCTATACAGCATTCTTAACGTCCTTTTGATTTTTACCCATTTACCTGCCTCAGCTTCCTAGACTATTACCAACACAAACTTTCATCTTATCTATCTTTGTAGTCCAGTTCCTGGACCTGAAAATGTTAACTCTTTTTACACAGGTGCTGTCTGACCCACTGAGGTTTTCCAACACTTTTTGTTATGCTGATTCCTATTAGTTTGAGCAACTGTTTCAGTTCAATTCAACCAATTCAAGTTGACGCTGAACTATGACCCCGTCGAGGTCGTGGCTCAGTTTAGTTAGTTTTTTAGTGTTGTTTTTGTGCTTGTGGGATGGTTTTGGGGACAGAGAGGGGAATGAGAGGGTCAGGTTACGTTATAGGGACAAGGTTGTCTGCATACAATGTTGCCGCTGGAATGTGTGGCGACGTTTTCGATCTGCCCCCAGCAAACTGTTGTGTGTGTTGGTTGTCAGCACAAATGACACATTTCATTGTATTTTGATATACACGTGATAAATAGACTTGAATCTTTATCTGTTAGTATTCATAATTTGCCGTTTTGAATTGTATCACAATCCTTAAAAAAGTACTATTTTCAAATTGGACTTGATTTATTTTTGCCACATATACTGAGATACAGTGAAAAGCTTGTCTTTTCATGTTAAATTCAGTCATGCCAGCATTTAGACACATTTCAATGGAATTTTACCTCAGTCGGTGCAGTTTCTGATTGTAATTATTTCTGTCTATTCCAAAATAAATCTCACCCTCATAGGAATAAGGAACCTTGGTTCTCAAGGGATATTGCAACTCTGATAAAGAAGAAGAGGGAGTTGTATGAAATGTATAGGAAACAGGGGATAAATCAGGTGCTTGAGGAGTATAAGAAGTGCAAGAAAATACTTAAGAAAGAAATCAGGAGGGCTAAAAGAAGACATGAAGTTGCCTTGGCAGTCAAAGTGAAGGATAATCCAAAGAGCTTTTACAAGTATATTAAGAGCAAAATGATTGTAAGGGATAAAATTGGTCCTCTTGAAGATCAGAGTGGTTGGCTTTGTGCGGAACCAAAGGAAATGGGGGAGATCTTAAATAGGTTTTTTGCGTCTGTATTTACTAAGGAAGCTGGCATGAAATCTATGGAATTGAGGGAATCAAGTAGTGTGACCATGGAAACTGTACAGATTGAAAAGGAGGAGGTGCTTGCTGTCTTGAGGAAAATTAAAGTGGATAAATCCCCGGGACCTGACAGAGTGTTCCCTCGGACCTTGAAGGAGACTAGTGTTGAAATTGCGGGGGCCCTGGCAGAAATATTTAAAATGTCGCTGTCTACGGGTGAAGTGCCGGAGGATTGGAGAGTGGCTCATGTTGTTCCGTTGTTTAAAAAAGGATCGAAAAGTAATCCGGGAAATTATAGGCCGGTGAGTTTAACGTCGGTAGTAGGTAAGTTATTGGAGCGAGTGCTAAGAGACAGAATCTACAAGCATTTGGATAGACAGGGACTTATTAGGGAGAGTCAACATGGCTTTGTGCATGGTAGGTCATGTTTGACCAATCTGTTGGAGTTTTTTGAGGAGGTTACCAGGAAAGTGGATGAAGGGAAGGCAGTGGATATTGTCTACATGGACTTCAGTAAGCCCTTTGACAAGGTCCCGCATGGGAGGTTAGTTAGGAAAATTCAGTCGCTAGGTATACATGGAGAGGTGGTAAATTGGATTAGACATTGGCTCGATGGAAGAAGCCAGAGAGTGGTGGTAGAGAATTGCTTCTCTGAGTGGAAGCCTGTGACTAGTGGTGTGCCACAGGGATCAGTGCTGGGTCCATTGTTATTTGTCATCTATATCAATGATCTGGATGATAATGTGCTAAATTGGACCAACAAGTTTGCTGATGATACAAAGATTGGAGGTGTAGTAGACAGTGAGGAAGGTTTTCAGAGCCTGCAGAGGGACTTGGACCATCTGGAAAAATGGGCTGAAAAATGGCAGATGGAGTTTGATACTGACAAGTGTGAGGTATTGCACATTGGAAGGACAAACCAACGTAGAACGTACAGGGTTAATGGTAAGGCACTGAAGAGTGCAGTGGAACAGAGGGATCTGGGAATACAGATACAAAATTCCCTAAAAGTGTCGTCACAGGTAGATAGGGTCGTAAAGAGAGCTTTTGGTACATTGGCCTTTCTTAATCGAAGTATTGAGTATAAGAGCTGGAATGTTATGATGAGGTTGTATAAGGCATTGGTGAGGCAGAATCTGGAGTATTGTGTTCAGTTTTGGTCACCAAATTACAGGAAGGATATAAATAAGGTTGAAAGAGTGCAGAGAAGGTTTACAAGGGTGTTGCTGGGACTTGAGAAACTGAGTTACAGAGAAAGGTTGAATAGGTTAGGACTTTATTCCCTGGAGCGTAGAAGAATGAGGGGAGATTTGATAGAGGTATATAAAATTATGATGGGTATAGATAGAGTGAATGCAAGCAGGCTTTTTTCACTGAGGCAAGGGGAGAAAAAAACCAGAGGACATGGGTTAAGGGTGAGGGGGGAAAAGTTTAAAGGGAACATTAGTGGGGGCTTCTTCACACAGAGAGTGGTGGGAGTATGGAATGAGCTGCCAGACGAGGTGGTAAATGCGGGTTCTTTTTTAACATTTAAGAATAAGTTGGACAGATACATGGATGGGAGGTGTATGGAGGGATATGGTCCGTGTGCAGGTCAGTGGGACTAGGCAGAAAATGGTTCGGCACAGCCAAGAAGGGCCAAAGGGCCTGTTTCTGTGCTGTAGTTTCTATGGTTTCTATGGTTTCATGATTTTTTGTTGAACTCTTTGCTGGGCTAGAACATGGAATCTAATGGCATAGGAAGAAACCATTTGCCTCGTCATACTTAATGCCAGAGCTTTGAAAGAGCTGCCCAGTTTAATTCCACACCCTTGTCTTATTTCCGTACCCTTACGAATTAGGCCTGCCCAAGTATGCATTTAATTGCCTTTGAAAGTTGAGGAATCTGAGTCTACCAGCATTCTTTTCCAACACTCCTCACTTTGTTTTAAAAAAAAGCACCTTATTCCCCTTGTAATTGTTTAGCTGTTAATTTTAAATCTGATATCTGGATACTGAAGAATGAAATGTTTCTTTTCTTTGTTCTATAAAACTTTAGTAAGTCCTTCTTTAATCTTCTATGTTGACAGAAGAGCATACAGGACTTTTTAGGTCCTTAAAGGCTTGTTTAGGTTGTTGTGGGATGCAGTAGTCTAACTGCCAAATTCATGAAATAATGCCACTGTTATCACTTACTCTTCCAGTTGATGGCTGTGGAGGGCAAGTCGTCGAGTACAGTTAAAGAGGAGTTTGATAGGTTCTTGATTAGTCAGGGCATCAAAGGTTACAGGAAGGGGAAGGCAGAAAAATGGAGTTGAGTGGGATAATAAATCGGCCATAATGAAAAGGCAGAGCAGACTCAATGAGACAAATGTCCTAATTCTGCTCCTGTCTTATGGTCTTATTTTGGTGGGGTGGGGGCAGGGATGTGGTGTTGGTAGAAGAGGATGTGAGGGCGTGAGCAGTATATTGCCTCTGATCCATGGCAGAACTGGTCCAATGGATAATTATGCAACAAAGAGCAGTGAATTTTGAGATCAGCTGATTGACCAATTAGTTGGATCAATTAGACTACTCCAAGATCAATCTTAACTCTCCCCTCCTACGAAGCCCTCCATTTTTCTTTCATCCTCATGACTCTCTAAGTGTCTCTCAAATGTCCCTAATGTATTTGTCTCTACCACCACTCTGGCAGCATGTTCTATGCACTCACCACTCTTTGTGTAAAAAAAAAAGCTTCCTCTGTCATCCCTATATATTCCTCCAATCACCTTGAAGTTATGCCCTCTTGTATTAACCAATTCCACCCTGGGAAATAGTATCTGGCTGTCCACTCTACCTATGTCTCTTATCATGTTGTACATCTCTATCAAGTCACCTCTCATTCTCCTCCTCTCCAAAGAGAAAAGTCTGAACTCACTCAGCCTATTCTCATAGAAACATAGAAAACCTACAACACAATACAGGCCCTTCGGCCTACAAAGCTGTCTAATCTCGGCGGCATCCTGGTAAATCTTCTCTGCACCCTCTCTGAAGCTTCCACGCTCTTCCTGTAAGAACATTCCACAGTTCCCTGTTCTAACAAGTGTCTCTGAAAAGTGACTCAAGCTCATCAAAACCTTACTTCCTTAGAAGGCTAAAGAAGTTTGACATGCTCCTGTCAACCCTTACCAATGCACCTTAGAAAACATGCTTTCTGGATGCATCATGGCTTTGTATGGTATCTGCTCTGCTCATGACTGCAAGAAACTGCAGATAGATGTGAACACAGCTCAGAACATCGCAGAAACCAGCCTCTTCTCTTTGGACTCTGTCTTTTCTTCTTGCTGCATCAGCAGAGCAGCCACCATAATTACAGACTCCAGCCATCCTGAGCGCTCTTTCTTTTGCCCTCTCCCATTCGGCAGAAGATACAAAAGCCTGAAAGCACGTACCATCAGGCTCAAGGACAGCTTCTACTGCACTACTTAGTAGTTCACTGGTATGAAAAGAAGGATTCTTGACTTCACGATCCACCTCATTATGATCTTGCATCTTATTGTCTATCTGCACTGCTCTTTATCATTCGCTTGTTGTCACGCTGATACGCAACGAGTGAAAGCAACACACTGAGTTGAGCAGGGTCTGGTTGAACTGTTTACTGTTTAAATCCGCGCGTGCTTAAGTGCCTGTTCCCAGCATCCCCCGCTCTTTGCGGGGCGGAAGTGATGTCGGTTTCTGGGCCGAGGTCTGCCCCGCACTCAGAGCCCTCTCGGTTGCCGCTGGCTGCAGACTCGCCCGCAACTGCTGTGGCCGGTTTGCTTGCCACGTGGGCGAGACGCCAAATGGCACCCCCCCCCCCAGAACCGGCGCTAGGAGGTGCAGAGTCCACAGCCTGCACATTGTCATTTCTTTTAGGTGGCTGGCATCGTAGTCGTCGGCGTGGCACTGCAACCGGGTGTTGAAGGTCCAGATGCGCCGGTTTGAGACGGTCAGTGGTAAAAGTCTCTTCATGACCGCTGATGTCAAGAACGCAGGTCGTCCCATTATGGCGCACCACCTTGTAGGGTCCTTCGTATGGTCGCTGCAGGGGTGGTCTGTGCGTGCCTCAGAGAACAAAAACATACTTGCTCTGTTGTAGGTCCTTGGGCACGAAAGAGGGTGTTGTTCTGTGATGGGACGTCGGAACTGGGGCAAGTGTTCCAAGCCGCTCCCGGAGTTTAGTTAGGACCGCCGTAGGTGTGTCCTCCTGGCCACCGGGTGCTGGCACAAACTCACCGGGAACTGTGAGCGGGGCACCGTAAACATATTTGGCCAATGATGCGGCCAGGTCCTCCTTGGGTGCCGTGCGGATGCCAAGCAGCGCCCAGGGGAGTTCGTCAACCCAGTCTGGCCCTTGGAGGCGTGCCATCAGGGCTGACTTCAAGTGCCTGTGGAAACGTTCCACCAGGCCGTTGGACTGCGGGTGGTAAGCAGTCGTTCGGTGGAGCTGGGTTCCGAGGAGTTGTGTCAGCGCAGACCACAAAGCCGATGTGAACTGCACACTCCTGTCTGAAGTGACGTGGGCTGGGAGTCGGAACCATGCCACCCAGCTGGTAATCAGGGTTCTGGTGCATGTCTCCATGGCCGTGTCAACGAGTGAAATAGCTTCTGGCCACCTCGTGAACCTGTCCATCATGGTGAACAGGTATCTTGCTCCTCTCGAAACTGGCAGTGGGCCGACGATGTCCACGTGGACTTGTTCAAACCTCCTATGTGTCAGCTGGAAGGGTTGCAGTGGGGCCCTCACCTGCCTCTGGATTTTGGAGGTGTGACAGTGCGTGCATGTCCTAGCCCAGTGCCCGACCTGCTTGCGTAGGCCGGGCCACACAAAACTGTCTGCGATCAGCCGGATGGTCACCCAGATGAAAGGGTGAGCTAAACCATGCAAGGCGTTGAAAGCGCGGTGCCTCCAAGCAGTCGGGACAATGGGCTGAGGTTACCTGGTGGACACATCGCAAAGGAGCTCATTACCATTGGGCCCAATGGGTATGTGTTCGAGGCAGAGTCCTGAGGCTGTGGTTCAGTATGCCAACATCTCGCTGTCCAGTCGTTGCACCTTGGCTAACACTGCATAATCCACCCCTGGAGACAGAGAGTGCACTGATTGGATGGAGGTGCGTGACAGCGCGTCGGCCACCATGTTGTTCTTCCCGGTAATGTGCTTGATCGTGGTGGTAAACTCCGAGATGTACAACAGATGGCGTTGATGGCGGCCCGACCACAGGTCCGACACTTTGGCAAAGGCAAAAGTGAGGGGCTTGTGGTCTGTGAAGACCGTGAACTCCCTCCCTTCCAGGAAATACCTGAAGTGCCGGATGGCAAGGTACAGGGCCAGCAGCTCCCTGTCGAAAGCACTGTAAAGTTCCGGGGGTCGTAGGTGCCTGCTGAAAAAAGCGAGTGGCTTCCACTGGCCTTCGATGAGCTGCTCAAGCACACCGCCAACTGCCACGTCGGAGGCATCCACAGTGAGGGCAGTGGGGACATGGACCCGGGGGTGGACCAGGAGCGTGGCGTTTGCTGGTATGTTCTTGGCTTGTTCAAAAGCCGCCATCGCCTCCTCTGTCCAGGTGACCTCTTTGACCTTGCCGGACATCAAGCTGAAAAGGGGCCGCATGATCCGGGCCACTGAGGGCAGGAAACGGTGATAAAGGTTAACCATCCTAACAAATTCCTGCAGGCCTTTAACAGTGCTGGGTCTGGCGAATTGGCAGATAGCTTCAGCTTTCGCCGGCAGAAGAACAGCTCCATGGCGGTCGATCTGGTGTCCCAAGAAGTCGATGGAGGGTAGGCTGAACTGGCACTTGGCGGGGTTGATCGCCAGGCCGTAGTCACTTAGGCGGCGGCAGAGCGGGCGTAAATGTGCTAGATGTTCCTGGCGGGAGCGGCTGGCGATAAGTATGTCATCCAGGTAGATGAACAGAAAGTCCAGATCTCGCCCGACTGCGTCCATCAGGCGCTGGAACGTCTGCGCTGCGTTTTTGAGCCGAACGGCATCCTGAGGAACTCGAACAGGCCAAAGTGGGTAACGAGGGCCGTCTTGGGTACATCGTCCGGGTGGACTGGGATCTGATGGTACCCTCGGACCAGGTCAATCTTCGAAAAGATGCGCACCCCGTGCAGGTTGGCCGTAAAGTCCTGGATGTGTGGTACCGGATAGTGATCGGATGTGGTGGGGTTGTTCAGCCTCCTATAGTCACCGCACGGTCTCCACCTTCCCGTGGACTTGGGCACCATATGGAGTGGGGAGGCCCACGGGCTGTCAGAACGCTGCACAATCCCCATCTCCTCCATCTTGAATTCCTCCTTCGCGAGGCGGAGCTTGTTGGGCGGTAGCCTGCGGGCCCGGGCATGAAGGGAAGGTCTCTGTGTGGGGATGTGGTGCATCACGCCGTGCTTGGGGTCTGTTGAGGAAAACTGCAGCGTGATGATAGATGGGAACTCCGATAACACTCTAACGAACTCATTGTCGGAATAAGTGACGGAGTCCAGCTGCGGGGCCGGTAACCTGGCCTCACTGAGGGAGGAAGTCTGGAACGTCTTCGCATCAACCAATTGTCGTCTCTTCAAATCCACGAGCAGGCAATGCGCGCTGAGGAAGTCCGCACCCAGCAATGGTTGTGATACTGCGGCCAGCGTAAATGTCCATGTAAAGCGGATAAAAACACCAAGACTCAGAAGTGGTGCTGTCCCTTGGTGTGGGTGTTACGTGCTCCACTGCTGGGGTGTGGGAGGGCTGGACTTCCGGCCATGCCGCAGCACTAATTTTGATAGTGGTTCCGCTATTTTGTTTGGTGCACCAAAGTATGTCCGTGCGGGTAGCCACCCTGCACGGGTCTCTGAAGTCTTCATCTGCTAGCAGGAGGTGGATGTCTTCTGGTATTTGCTCCAAGAAGATCTGTTCAAAAAGCAGGCAAGGCTTATGGCCATCTGCCAGTGCTAGCATGTCGCTCATCAGGGTTGATGGCGCACTGTCGCCCTGGCCGTCCATATGCAGTAACCGCGCAGCCCATTCACGGCAGGAGAGGCCAAATGTGCGGATTAAGGGGGCCTTGAGTGCCTCCTACCTGTCTGTTGCTGGGGGCTGATGCAGAAAGTTGATAACGCAGCCCGCTGTCTCCTGGTCGAGGGCGCCCACCACGTAGCAATACCTGGTGGCGTCTGAGACAATTTGCCTGACCTGGAACTGGGCTTCTGCTTGCTCGAACCAGACCAGGGGTTGAGTGGTCCAGAAGGTTGGCAGTTTAAGGGACACTGCATTCTGCAGAGCCGAGTCATTCATGCTGGGTCCAAATGCCATTGGACCGTCGGGGTCACTAATGTTGTTGCACTGATATGCAACGAGTCGAACAGGGTCTGGTTGAACTGTTTACTGTTTAAATCCGCGCGCGCTTAAGTGTCTGCTCCCAGCATCCCCTGCTCTTTGCGGGGCGGAAGTGACATCGGCTTCCGGGCTGAGATCTGCCCCGCACTCAGAGCCCTCTCTGTTGCCGCTGGCTGCGGACTCGCCTGCAACTGCTGGAGCCGGTTCGCTTGCCACGTGGGTGAGCCACCACAAGTTGTTATATTCTATTCTGCGCTGCAATAGTTTTACCTTATTCTAGTTCAATGTACTGTGTAATGATAAAATATGTGTAAAAAGTATGCTTGACAAGCTTTTCACTGTATCTTGGTACATTTGACAATAATAAACCAATTCCAATTCTAATTCCAGTTTTGCTCCCTACAAAAATGTTATGACCCCCCTGCCTTATATTTATTTATATTTATTCATTAAATCTTTTTTAACTTTCATTCCTGTGATTTTTGCCAGAAATAAGTATAAAGGAGTTATAAAGCAGAATCTTTGATTTGTGTTCAGGAGGATAAATAACTTGGTGAGAAGATGTGCAAAATGATGCCGTACACTCAAAAGTATAAGCTGAACACATTACTTTCTTAGGGATCTTTGAAAATGAATATATCTATTGATTTAAACCAAAGTAGTCAACTCAATACAACCTACAACTTTTTAATGAGTTTAAAGCAAAATTTCTTAAATTGAGGAAGATACAATTGATTTCTTCAAGTTCTCTTGAGACATATAACAATGGGATTCTGCTGCTTAACTAATTCAGTTTCTCATATGTCGTAGTTTAGATGTCAAAAGCTGGAAACAGCTCTGTAGCAGTGTGGATGAATTCAGATTTACTACATCATCTAGCAGTAATAAATCAGAAATCTTTGTACTCGATTACTGCACTGGTATGGAACTGCTTTATATTATGTTTCCCTTTATATTTTCGGTTTCCCCATTAGTACCAGCTTTGTTTTGCAGCTCTACACTCAGTACATACTGGATATTCTATAGCTGAATTGGATTTTGATGAGACTAGTTTGTAAACCAGAGTAACAGATGGCCTTGGAAAAAAAATAATTTCATTATTAAGGACCCCCTTCACCCAGGACATGCCCTTTCCTCATTGTTGCCATCAGGAAGGAGGTACAGAAGCCTGAAGGCACACACTCAGTGATTCAGAAACAGCTTCTTCCCCTTTGCCATCTGATTTCTAAATGGACATTGAACCCGTGAACACTACCTCACCTTTTTATTATTTTCTGTTTTTGCACTACTCTTTTTAAATTTAACTATTATATAAATATTTATGTAATTTATTCATTTATTTTTTCCATATTAGCATGTATTGCATTGTAATGCTGCTGTAGCTTGGTAAACAAATTTTACGACATAAGCTGATGGTATTAAACCTGATTCTGATTCTGCTATGCTGACCCTGACTGGTATTGTTGCTATCTAAAAAAGTTCAGCTTTGTTCACCTTTCTCGATTTAACCCTAACCTAATCACAGGAGAATTTACAATGACCAATTAACCTACCAACTGGTACATCTTTGGACTGTGGGAGAAAACTGGACAACCTGGAAGAAATCCACATGGTTTCCAGACCAGATGAAGTGTCTCAGCCCAGAACGTTGACTGTTTACTCTTTTCCATAAATGCTGCCCGGTCTGCTGAGTTCCTCCAGCATTTTGTGTGTATTGCTTTGGTTACTGAGATAACATGCATTCTCTTTACAGACTGCAGCAGAATTGAACCAGGTTGCTGGAGCTGCAGTAGTGTCATGCTAACTGCTAAACTATCTTGAGTTATGCTTGCCCTCTCCAAGCTATTTGCCCACTAACATTTCAACTACTTGCCCAATTACATTCCTTAAGATTAGGTCCTGTACTACCTCTTCTTCTATACACCAACTGATTCACCAAGTTTGCTGTTTCAGCAACTTTTAAATGTATTTTATGTAGTGCAGCATCAGCCCAACCAGCCCAATGAGCCCATGCTGCCCAGTTACACCCATGTGATCGATTATACTTTATACTTTATAGTCGCCAAACGGTTGGTACTAGAACATACAATCATCACAACGATATTCGATTAACCCACTAACCCTTATGTCTTTGGAATGTGTGAGGCAACTGGATCACCCAGAGGAAGCCCACACAGTCATGGGGAGAATGTACAAACTTTGTACATATAACCTGGGTCACTGGCGCTGTATTAGCATTTCGTTAACCACTATGCTACCTTGCCAGCCCAAATACAATATGTTTTGCAGTATACAAACTCATAAAACTATTGATTCATGCACATGTATGGTTTGGGATCTAACAGGTAGTTGATTTCTCTTTAGCTGCAGGAATCTTTTCGGTTACCTTACTGTCTTTATCGTCCCTCCAATGCCAAATTCTCAGGCCATGCCTGCCATATCTCTGCCTGGTTATATCTACTATTGAAAACTCCAACAGGACTTCATGTGCTTGGCTACTGCAGTGCAACTATATAGAACATTCAGTCAGTCTGTGGATGATAAATGGTTTATAGAAGGCTGTGATGTGGATGGAATGTTTCTGTACTAGGTTAGTGAAGCTGAGAGTACTGTGTCCAAAAAATAAAAGGCAGTTAATGCTGGGCTTATTGTAAGAGAGGTTTTATATGTTTTGTACAGTATCTCAAAACACTTTTATGTACACACATTCTTGAAAGTACTTGTCAAAAGCAGAGGAACTAGCATAAAAGCTATATGCAGATATAACTAGCATATCTGCACTCATGCTCCCCTTCCTCTATTCTTGTCTTCTTTCTTCCTCCCTCATTTCCTCTCTCTGCCTGCCTCTCCCTCTTCCTCTTTCATTTTCCTGCCTTTATTCCCCCATTCCAATCTGTCTCTCCCACTCTTTCTGTGGACACCAACTCTGCTACAATGTCACCCAACACAAGCTCAAGAAACAAGATCTCATCTGAACACGTTTTAGCCTAACACGTTTTAGCCTTAGGTAACTCATTCTTCCTGTCTATGGCAGAACTGACCACCCCTACCTGTCATCCACCTGTGATTTAGTGTCAGTTTTCTCTTTGAATTAGTATCGTCTGGCTGGTTGGTCATGTTCCACTGCCCTACTGTTAACAATACATAAACACAGACGAAGAAGTATGTTGTGATTGAACTCATTGTATCCTTGCCTGTTAGAGATATTCCTTTTGTTCTCCCCACTTCACTTCTCTAATGCAGAAAACTAACTTGTTTTCCCTCATTCCTAGTTAACTCTTGTTAATTGAACCAAAGATGCCAAATGATCTGCTGAGTGTTTCCAATATCTTTTCTTTTTATTTAAGTCTGAACATTTATGGAGTCACAGAATTATACAGCACAGAAATTGTCCACATGTACTCCTGTGTATCCAATTGTTGGGTTCAGCTTTTCCATCAACTTCACGAAGCCCACAGTACAAAATTATCTTTCATTTGTATGATATCGCATACCGTGTTGGACCCAAACACTACCCCACTTCTCTTCATGCCTCACAAAATGTTGATTTACAAATTCCTTTCTGTCTTTTTAAAAAATATATATTGAGGGATCTGGCCATCATTGCTGTGATCAGAACATGCCTGCACCTTCTGTTTCAAAACACCTGTAGTATTTTTGATTTTCATTAGTCAGTTCTGTTGCTGCAAAACATCAAATTTCATGATATATGCCAATGATATTAAACCTGATTCTGGATTATAGCCTGAGGCTGTGAGGCAGCAGGGCTAACTATTTTGTCACTGTATCACCCTTTGATGTCAATTGATTTCAGTTTTATTAGTCTGCCTTGATGCTGCACTCTCAAATCACAACCAAAATTCGGATGTCTTTCTCCCCGGACCTCCTGTCCCATGATCCTCTCATATCCCCTTTGCTAATCACCTGTCCAGCTCGTGGCTCCATCCCTCCCCCTCCTGTCTTCTCCTATCATTTTGGATCTCCCCCTCCCCTTCCCACTTTCAAATCTCTTACTAACTCTTCCTTCAGTTAGTCCTGATGAAGGGTCTCGGCCTGAAACGTCGACTGTACCTCTTCCTAGAGATGCTGCCTGGCCTGCTGCGTTCACCAGCAACTTTGATGTGTGTTGCTTGAATTTCCAGCATCTGCAGAATTCCTGTTGTTTGCGTTTGGATGTTATCTTCATGTTTGGATCATGGCTCAGAAGTGGTCTGGAGCCAAGTGACCCAGGCAAAACCCATGCTGGCCACCAGTGGGTACACGCCTCTTGTTACCACTCTCAATGACAACACTTGATTGATGTTTGGGAGTAGACCGATTAAGTAGTAATTGGCTGGTTTGGATCAGCTGTGGTTTTTGTCCATGGTATATACTTGATCTTTGTCAGGCATATACAGTGTTGCAGCTTTACTGGAATAGCTTGACTAAAGGAACAGATAGTTTTGGAGCACTGGTCTTCAGTATTATTACAACAGAGGTTGTCTGGTCCTGTCGCCTTACTATATTCTGTGCTCTTAGCCATATCGTGATTTTATATGGCAATGTATGAATTAGCAGAACACTGGTATGTGTGATGGTAAATATCTCAGGTACAGATCAAGATGATTATCTGCTCAATTCTTCTTGCCAAAAAGTGTTCTGAAAGCCTTGTCTCTAGTACTCGTATGCTGTGCACCTCCATATTTGAGGGTGAGGATTTCCTTGCAGCCTCTCCTCTAGCTGGTGTTTATTTGTGCACCATTGGCCCTGACTAGCGGTGGTCAGACAGCAGAGATCCAGTCTCACCCATTGGCTTTGAAATTGCACAGTATTTCTTTCAGCTGTTCAGCATGCAATTGGCCTTGTTTTGCTGCCTGACTGGGCTGGTATCTTATCATTTTTAGATGTGCTTGTTACTGCTTCTAGCATCTCCTTTCACACTTCTGATTGTCCATGGTTTATGCCATGACCTAATTGTAATGGACGAATGAAGAATATGCCAGGCTGTGACTACAGATTGTGGTAAAGTACGTTTCCGAAGTTCCCCTGTTTGCTGAGAGACAATTTACTGTGCGCTGTCGTCAATATGAGGACAGGACTTTATCCCCACAGAGATGGAGTGGGAAGGTGGAGGAAAAGTTCACATCTACCGATGCTATCAGGGACAGATACATCTGCCTCAGGTAGATTCATGAAGATGAGTTTAAGTAGGTTATCCCTTATGCAGTTCACTTGCTACCCATCCAGACTGACAGCTGTATCTTCAGGACTTGGCCAGCTTGTTCCATGGTGGTGTTACTTAGCTCTTTTGGGCATGGGCAGTGAAACCTTCTAACCAGAGTATACTCTGGCCCTTTCTGCATTCAATTCAAGTTTAATTGTCATTCAACTATATACATGAATATAGTGAAACAAAACTGTAATCCTCTGGGGCCAAGGTGCTAAACACAGTAACAGCTGTCTTGCACAGCACATAGCAAATATAGCACATATAATTATGATAGCAGAAGACCATACAATTACAACAAATAATAGAAATAAGATAATAATGTAGCCCAAGTCCCTGAATGTTATGGCCTGTATATTGATCGTGCTTGGATGTTGTCCTGGAGCCATGTTTCTGCAAGAACGAGCTGCAGCAATTCCATATCACATGCTAGTGCAGCCGCAGGCGAATGCAATCGAGCTTGCCTTCCACTGAGCGAATACTGGAGGGCAGCACCAATGGGAGGAGCCAGCCTCCAACCCAGGACAAAATCCAGCAGCATACATCCAGTTCTGGCGTCTTCCCCAGCAGCTGCTACAGGCAACCCCAAGGCATGAGGGCCGAGTCCATGCAACAACCAAGGCTATGCAGCTCCCCCCCCTCCTTTGATCTTTCCAATGAACCAGTGAATTGGATTCATAGTATTCTGCATTACCAATGTCAAACAGGATTTTATGATCACAACAAAAATGTCCAATTACCTGCACCAACTGTTGGATTGCACACTGCCTCTGATGCCTTTTCCCTGGGTGGTTGAAGCAGGGTGCAACACAGTGTACAACATGTCAGGATCCACTGCTCAACACACACAAAATGCTGGAAGAACTCAGCAGGCCAGGTATCAACTATAGAAAAAAGTACTGTTGACATTTGGTGCCAAAACCCTTCAGCAGGACTGTACTTTTTTCTGTAGATGCTGCCTGGCCTGTTGAGTTTCTCCAGCATTTTGTGTGTGTTGCTCGGATTTCCAGCATCTGCAGATTTTCTCTGGTTTGTGATAGGATCCACCCCACCACTGTTGAGCAATGCACTAGTGGGGTAGGCCTAGAATACTTGATGTAATTGTGATAAAAGCATCAAGGATGAACCTTTGTTTGGACTCTGGGCTCTTCCACGTTTTGGCAGTCAATGTGAGAGGGTGATAGTAGATCATCAGGGTGAGACCTTCTTTCCTGTGTTTGACTTGTTGCCATGTTGAGGGCTAACCACTCCCACTTGTACACCACTGTTCTAGTGGCACCTCATATCCAGAGATTATGATGGAGGGGTCTGCACATTATCTATAAGATAATGTTCTGTTAGTATGACTATGTCAGGCTGCTGCTTAACTATTCTGTGAGACAGCTCTCCTAGGTTTGACCCTGGTCCACAGATGTTTGTGAAGAAAACTTTTCAAGGTTGATTGAGCTAGGATTGACTTTGCTGTGACCAAATTCAGTGCCTAGATTAATGCTAAATAGCTGGTACAGTTTTATTCCTCCTCTCTTTAAACAAAGTCATAATGATACAGAGACATAAGAGATTCTACAGATTCTAGAAATCTTGAGCAATGTGCACAAAATGCTGGATGAACTCAGTAGGCCTGGCAGCATTTATGGAGAAAAATATGTAAACAGTCAAAGTTTGGGTCGGGATCCTTCATCAGGACTGAATTCAGCAGACTGTTCTCATACAACTACGTGGGATGGGTTTGGAATCATATCGGCCAGCTTTCACAGATATCGTCCCCTGCAGGACATGTTATTATGATGTTCCAACGTAATACTGCACCTAGCACAGGAGCATTAAGGCACACACTCAACATTTTTAAGACTACAATTTTTCCCCTCCACCATCAGATTTCTGAACAGACAATGAACCAACCTATGAACACTACCTCACTGTTTTGTTGTCTCTTTTTGCACTATTTACTTAATTTTATAGATACTGTATATATTGTTGTAATTTATGGTTTTATGTATTTTATTGTCCTGCTACCAGGATACAACAAATTTCAGGACATATGCCAATGATATTAAACTGGATTCTGATTCTGACACCATATTATCTTCTCAGTTTTTGTTCTCTGTTTCTCTGTGTCACCAGTATCCCGTTTCAGTTCAATGTCTTTTCCCTCCCAACCCACCACCAGCTAACTCTCTATTTCACTAAGGCTGAAGAAACTTGTGTTGGAATTCTCTCCTTAAACGTTTTTGCCAATATCTCCATTTTCAGAAGGCAATTCAGCATCTTGGTCTTTGAGCATATCCTTTGTCACTTCCCCTCCATCCATTCTGTATTCATTCGTGCTGCTTGTGATGCACTGGGTTTGCAATACCATTTGTTATCTGATGAAGGCTGATGCTGTTTGAAATATTTAGCATTTTAAAATAAAGCAGCAAGATCATCTTATGAAAATTATGCTCATTCTGATATTGTTAAAGATAAATTATTAATAAATTAAAATTAAATTAATTTGCATATGTAAATCACACCTAATTATAGTTTCCCCAACAACTCAAAACTTTAAATGCTTATCTTTCTTGAATTTGGAGAATATAATTGTTACGCCTTTAGGGGTGATATTTTAATAAAATATGCTAATAGATCCAATTTGCGCACAAATTGGGTTAATTACAGGCTATCTCCTACTGGACATGAAGACAGGCTGAATATTCACATTTGTGAGGGAACTATATACAGCATTAGGTTATTATACTAAAAATTCTTGGTGAAGTGGGGATGAACAAAGAGAACAAGAGGGAATATCTGTGGCAGAGTGAAGACCAGGAGAGAATAAAATGGTGGAGAGATACAGTGATGGTGGAAGGTGGGGGTGCGTCCGATAAAGCATGTCTGGAGCATGTAGAAGTATGTGGAGAACAATTAAATCTGAAGTCCCAAAAGAGGGGAGAAAAGGAGGAAAAAAAACCTGGCAGCTTGAGGCATGAGCTGGAAGTCTAGAATGGTTGATTATCTGAAATTGACTCATTTTCAGGGACTCTTCATCTCATGTTCTCGATATTTATTGCTTATTTATTATTATAACAATATATTTTTTTCTTTTTGTATTTGCAAGGTTTGTTGCTTTTTGCACACTGATGGTCCTGCTGAAGGGTCTGTGCCCGAAACGTCAACTGTACTCTTTTTCATTGATGTTGCCTGGCCTGCTAAATTCCTCCAGCATTTTCTGTGAGTTTCCTGGTTGTCCATCCTGTTGGTGTGGTCTTTCAGTGGTTCCATTGTATTTATTGAGTATGCCCGCAAGAAAATGAATCTCAGGGTTGTATATGGTGACATATACGTTCTTTGATAATTAATTTACTTTGAACTTCGACAAGTGAAGTTCACTGTAAGCTTTAGGAAAGCCATTCCACCTGCCACATTGAGATGTTACAGCCCTAAGGAGCCTGTCATCTCAGTCGTGTATCTCCCATTTCTGATATTTATCTTTTTCTTCTCTGTTGATGTTTTGTATTTGTGCTCTCCTACATTGTGTAAACCTTTACTGTCCTCTTTCTGCAGCATTATTATCATTCATGCCATTTATTCTCCTCTGTTTTCCATTGTTACGAGAATACACATAAAATTAAGATGTTTGCTGGCCTGGGCTAGCATCAGTGGCATCAGCAGTTGGTCTGCCACCTGCCCTCAGGGGAAGGAGAGATAAGGAACAATGGAGCAGCGTCTGGAGATGTGTAATGGAGGGACGTGGGAGAGGGAGCTGTCTGGAGCGGCTCCCCCTTTGAACCCTGAACTGTTTGAAGTGATGGACAGGCGATACCCCAGCAGGGGGATAAAAAGGGACAGGTTCGCTAAGACAGACACACATGCCACCCGAGGTAACGAGACCCTGGAAGCGGTGCGCTTCTCACGAGTGGGTGAGAAGTACCAGACAACGACAAGGGTGGAAAGGTACGATCAGCGGGAACCCGGTGTGTGTCCGCCCTTGCCTGGGTGCCGGGTTCACTGCAGAGGATCGACCGCATCTGGAGGAGGGGTCACAGTCGGTGACCTCAGGTGACATCACCAAGGACCCGCCCAAATGCTGTTTGTGAGCCATCCCGCCGGTCTGTGAGTGAAGCAGTGTTCTGAATGATCAGTTGTTCCTATTCTGTCTCTCTTCCCCCACCTTGTCCATCGCCATGGCAACGATTACTGCGAACTGAACTACAAACTGGACTGAACTTTGAGTCATTTTGAAATTGGTCATTTACCCCTAGACAACGATAGAGCTTGATTGATGCTGTTATCTTAATTCTGTGCACATGTGTGGTTATCATTGTTGAATTGTTGCATTTATTATCCTTTCGATTACTGTGTTGCTTGTTTCTTTAATAAAACTTTCTTAGTTCTAGTACTCCAGACTCCAACTGAGTGATCCATTTCTGCTGGTTTGGCAACCCAGTTACGGGGTACGTAACATAAGTGGGGTTCTCGTCCGCGATTTTGAACGCTAAATTTGGGACGGAGTAAATTGATTGGGTTAAAATTCCCGAAAGAAAGAAAAGACAAACAGCAGGAATGGAGGTTGAGGAATTTATAAAGGCGCCGACCTTGGAGGCATTAGAGGATGCCAGGAAATCGGAATTGTTAGCTGTGGCCAAACGGTTGAATCTTTCTAAGGTGAAGTCGACAATGAGGAGAGAGGAGATACACAGAGCTATTGTAGAGCACTATGTATCTAAAGGTGTGTTTCCCCAAGGTGAGCTGGGGGAGGTGTCTGTTGAAAAACCTGCTGGAGACGCAGTACAGGTACAGCTTGAAAAACTGAGACTCGAGCACGAGTTCCGGGTACGGCAGTTAGAACACGAAGAGAAAGAGAGAGAGGTAGAAAGGCAAGAGAGAGAAAGACAGTTGGAGAGAGAGGAGAAACAGAGGGAAAGGGAATTCGAGTTGGAAAAGTTAAGGATAAGGGCCGAGCAGGGGCTCGTGCCGAACCAAGGTGGAGGGTTCCGGGTGACCCAGGAGGTTAGGCTGGTTCCCCCATTTGACGATACCGATGTGGATCGGTACTTCCTCCACTTCGAAAAAGTGGCTATAAGTCAGGACTGGCCGAGGGATAAGTGGGTTGTTTTACTTCAGAGTGTACTGAAAGGGAAAGCCCAAGAAGCTTACTCAGCTTTATCCGCGGAAGATGCCCAGAAGTATGAGGTGGTGAAGGAGGCCATCCTCAGGATTTATGAGTTGGTCCCGGAGGCATACCGGCAGAGGTTCCGGAATGCGAGGAAGCGGTGGGACCGCACGTATTTGGAGTTTGCTCGCGAGATGCAAACATATTGTGAGCGTTGGTGCGCCTCGAAAGGGGTAGAGGGGGATTATGACAGACTGCTGCAGCTGATTCTGATTGAGCAGTTTAAAGGTTGTGTCCCTGAGGGTATGAGACCCTACCTCGATGAGAAAGAGGCAGCCACGTTAGCCGCAACTGCTAAGTTAGCGGATGAGTATGCGTTGACGCATAAAATGAAGTTTGCCCCGAGTAAAGGCTACCAGAAGGGTAGTCAGGACGGCGGGGAGAGTCCGCCGGAAAAGTCAGAAAGTAAGCCGGGGACTAGTGAAAAGGATAAGGTAGACCGGGAGCAGCCTGGTAGGAAGTCTCCTGGGGTCGTCTGTTATAATTGTGGGAAAGTCGGACACTTTGCGTCCAGGTGCTTTGCCCCAAGGAAGGAGACGGGGAAAGGAAAAGCGGAAATTTTGAATGGCTGTATTGAGCTGTTAAGCGAACCGCTAGGGAAGGACAGGTCTGAAAAAGTCCAGGAAGGGCGCGAGAGGTTTATCTCGGCCGGACTGGTGTCAGTGAAGGAGGGGTTAAAACCAGTTCCAGTGCGGATCTGGAGAGACACGGGAGCGTGTCAGTCACTAATACTGAAGAGTGTATTAGAGTTTAGCTCAGAGACCCAGACTGGGGAGGTAGAGGTCAAAGGTGTTGGGGAAGGGACAGAGTCAGTCCCTTTGCACCAGATACACTTACAGAGCAACCTGGTCTCTGGACTAGTCACGATTGGGGTGAGGTCCGAATTACCGATGAAAGACGTGGAAGTCTTGCTCGGTAATGACATCGCCGGAGGAATCGTGTTCCCAGTCGTGAGATTGACGGGTCAGCCTGCCAGCATGGAGGCCCCGCCCGCGATGGTGAATTTGGCTGAAACATTTCTGCCAACCTTGTATGAGACAGGGTGTAGTGAGATAAGAGGTAGTGAGGGAGCTGGGACGGACGTAGCAGTAGCCAGGAAAGAATTTGTGCAGACGCAGGAGCGAGACGAGGGGCTGATGGTTTTTGCCGAGACCGCTCTCTCTGACACAGCCTTGACAAGCTATTGTGCGGAGGAGGAAGTGCTAAGGAAGAAAGGGAAATCAAGTGCAGTATCCGCAGATGAGGAGTGGGGGGTGGTGCAAAAGAGTTATGGGGATGAGGTTTTTAAAATGGCCCACGAGGTACCCCCCCGGTGGACATTTTGCGGTGCTGGAGGAAACAGTTGGTGGAATCATGAAAGAGAGTTACCGGCTGCCCAGGGGGAAAAATGTTATTGATCGTGACCGACGCGAACTGAGACGGTCACCGGCTTTTGATATGCTAACAAACCTAGTCGGTGTTAGCGTGGAAATCAATGAAGCTAGGGGCCCCCTGCTAAGAGGAAAAAACCATTTTGAAAAGATTAGGATGGGATCGGTCAGATGGGAGAAGGCTATTGTTTTGGCCAGGTCTACTGATAAGGTCTCTCCCTTAATCCCCGAAGGAGTAATTAAACGACTCGCACCCATGTGTTTGATTGTCCCGAGGAAATGCAAAGAACTGGGACGTTGGGCGATTGTGGTTACAATAGGGCAGCCAAGTAAACAACACCCACATTTTTTGAGTAATTCAGTGACTAAAGGGCTGATGAACACAGAGGTGTGTATTGGCAATTTAATACGGCTGTCTGAAGCCAGTTTGATAGTGAACCTTGAAAAAAATGAATTTGGCCACACGAGGGTCACCTACCTGGGAATTGTGGTGACACAGGGGCAGCTGGCAGTGAAGCAAGCTGCAGTGCAGGCTATCGCTGACCTCCCAACCCCGACAGACAAGAGGGCCCTCAGAAGGCTTTTGGAGATGGTGGGGTACTGCAGGAAGTTTTGCAATAACTCTGCGGTCAATACCCGTCCCCCTCCTACTAAGCCCTTGCGAGAGAAAATTGAGTCGGAATGGGACGACCCTTGTTGTTGTGGTCCGGGACAAAACCAAATGAGAGGTTACATTGGTCGCAATTCATCAGTGTTTTTGGCCACTATGAAGTTTGCTGAGTTGGAGCCTGGTCTAAGGGATTATTAATAACACGTGTAAAAGGAACAGAAAATGTGATGACTGTCTGTCAAGGTGTTGACAGCTTCAAATTCTCTGTATTAGCTAAATAACTGTTAAAGATGTATATTGTGTATGTATAAGATAATGTAGTCATGTTTGTAATTTTTACCTCCCGGTAAAAATCCTTAAAGGGGGGAAGTGTTACGAGAATACACATAAAATTAAGATGTTTGCTGGCCTGGGCTAGCATCAGTGGCATCAGCAGTTGGTCTGCCACCTGCCCTCAGGGGAAGGAGAGATAAGGAACAATGGAGCAGCGTCTGGAGATGTGTAATGGAGGGACGTGGGAGAGGGAGCTGTCTGGAGCGGCTCCCCCTTTGAACCCTGAACTGTTTGAAGTGATGGACAGGCGATACCCCAGCAGGGGGATAAAAAGGGACAGGTTCGCTAAGACAGACACACACGCCACCCGAGGTAACGAGACCCTGGAAGCGGTGCGCTTCTCACGAGTGGGTGAGAAGTACCAGACAACGACAAGGGTGGAAAGGTACGATCAGCGGGAACCCGGTGTGTGTCCGCCCTTGCCTGGGTGCCGGGTTCACTGCAGAGGATCGACCGCATCTGGAGGAGGGGTCACAGTCGGTGACCTCAGGTGACATCACCAAGGACCCGCCCAAATGCTGTTTGTGAGCCATCCCGCCGGTCTGTGAGTGAAGCAGTGTTCTGAATGATCAGTTGTTCCTATTCTGTCTCTCTTCCCCCACCTTGTCCATCACCATGGCAACGATTACTGCGAACTGAACTACAAACTGGACTGAACTTTGAGTCATTTTGAAATTGGTCATTTACCCCTAGACAACGATAGAGCTTGATTGATGCTGTTATCTTAATTCTGTGCACATGTGTGGTTATCATTGTTGAATTGTTGCATTTATTATCCTTTCGATTACTGTGTTGCTTGTTTCTTTAATAAAACTTTCTTAGTTCTAGTACTCCAGACTCCAACTGAGTGATCCATTTCTGCTGGTTTGGCAACCCAGTTACGGGGTACGTAACACCATATAATCAGATTCAGAGTTATTATCACTCATTTACATGACATTAAGCATGTTGTTCTGTGGCAGTAGTACAGTGTAAAGTCAGGAAGTTACTATATATTACAAAAATAAATATTGTAGAAAAAATAAGAATAACAGGGTGGCGTTTATGGACTGTTCAAAAGTCTGATGAGAGAGGGGAAGAAACTGTTCCTGAATTATTGAGTGTGGGTCTTCAGGCTCCTGTATCTCCTCCCTGGTTGGAGTGAAAAGAAGGCAACATGTCTTGAATGGTGAGGATCCTTAATGATGGATGCTCCTCCTTGAGGCATCACCTCTTGAAGATGTCCTCAACTTTGGGGAGGGTTGTGCCTGTGATTAAACTGGCTGAGTGTACAACTCTCTGTAGCCTCCTGCCATCCTGTGCATTAGAGGCTCCTTACCAGGTTGTGATGTAATAAGTCAGAATGCTATCCATAAAACATCTATAAAAATTTACGAGAGTCTTTGATGACATACCAAATCTCCTCCTACTCCTAACAAAGTAGAAGCACTGGCGTGCCTTATCCATGACTGCATCAATATCTTAGAACATCTTAGTTCTAAGATCTTGATGCCCAGGAACTTGAAACTGCTCACTCTTTCCACCATTGACCCTTCAACGAGAACTGGTGTGTATTTTCTGGGCTTCCCTTTTCGGAAGTCCAAAATCAGTTCTTTGGGCTTCCTGACATTGAGTGTCATTTCTTTCCTTTTATTCTTCTTCCTTTCTTCTGCAACTTAAAAATAGTTTTATTATCAACTTTCCCATTCCTGATAATAGATCATCAATTTGAAATGGAGGCCCTGTTTCCGTCTCTAAGAATGTTGCTGACCTGCTCATTACTTCCATCCTTTTCAGTTTTTACTTCTGATTTCTGGCATCTTTTTAGATTACATCTTAAATTCCTGTGCTAACGGGGGCCAACGGTTTTTAACACATTTTTGATACCACAGGGCACTTAATTAAAAAAAGTAATTAGAGTTGCATTGTGAAAATGTAGATAGAGCATTGATAAAAGGAGAGCACATCTTTCATTCTACAAAACTTTAGAGAGTTCTTGCCATTTGCTTTATTCATGGAATTGAGGTCTTTATTATACGTGTGGTGGGGTAGAAATACGTTTCCATCAAAGGAAGTGTAATGGCAAGGTGTACCACCTGCTTAGCCCCCTGATCAGGGTTATGTGAAGCTATGGGAACAGGTGGCAGATGGTCGTATGAGCAGCTGGTACATCTCGCAAGTCCTGGTTATGTGACCACTGATGCCAGGCAGACAATCTCTAAAGAGTATATATAATGGCTGGAGTCACCCATCTTGTAAAGACACTGCCCAGAAGAAGGCAATGGCAAACGGTTTCTGTAGAGAATTTTGCCAAGAACAATCATGGTCATGGAAAGACTGTGATTGCCTACATCGTATAACATGGCACATAATGAGCAAACTTTATTATAATATGTAGAACAGAAATTGCATCTTCCATTATATGGAAACTAATGTGCACATAAAATGAGATTATTTTATGAATATTTGTTCTGCTTGGTTGTTTGGTGGAATAAGAATCTTCAAATAAAGCTTGCACGATATTTGTAACCTTAGGTAAAGCAAACATTTACAGAAATAGTTTTGTAAATACTCAGCAGATTAGGCAGCATCTGGGGAGAGAGAATTGGGATAAACTTGAAATATCAGCTGTTTTTTTTCTCTTACAGCAGGTACTGCCAGATTTGTCTATATTTGCTGTAGTTTTATTTCTTATTTTTGATTTCAGCATCTTTAGTTTTTTATGTGTTCTAATGAGTTGCTGGTTTAAATTATTCCATGCCATATCGTTTTGAAAAATTAAATAAAACAGAAATAACTGTGGACCACTGTTGAAGCAAATCAGGGTACTGATGTCTTTGAGGAGGCAGCAACAAATTGGATGCAGAGGTTCAATTATCATACACCTACTTTTGTTCAGTCTGCTCTTGGTTTGCTAGTGGTTCCTTAATAATGCTAGTCAGAAGTGTTTAAATTTAATGTTCCAAAAAAGTTACTGAAACTAATTTTCTTTCTTCAAGAAAACGTGAGCTGTTTGTCAACTCCAGTGATCTCGGGTAATTTTACCTTTATTTGCAAATGAAGTGAATTTATTTTCTTGCATAACCCGGTTAACAAATAATGTAGCAGACGCACAATCCTCCACTCAGATGACATCTTTTTATTTATAGCCTGTTTGACATTAAATTAGATGCAAGCTAAAGTAGATGTAGATTATGCAAATAGCAAAAATATGTATGAAGCAGATTTTGGTGGACAGCACATCTTGCTGTGTTCCTCCCTTTGTTAGACTTTATTTTTACTTAAAATACTGGAGTTTCAAGCTAATAATACAAATTTTCATGAGGCAAGTAGCAGATCTGTATAAGCTGCCTCGTAATTAGGAATTTGCAAGGTATCTTTTCCCTTGGCATGAATCTTTCGGTGATTTACATACTAATGACAACATGCACATCAAACTTACTGTTATTACCTCTGAAAAATTTGGACCTTTAATGAAGAATTTTAACCCCTTTTGTACTGTCTTATTAACCAGTAACATTTACAGAGAAAATCTGTAACTGTTTACTTAAAGAGCATTTAGAGTAGAGTTAAATTAAAGAGGCAGGATCGGGTGTTTATCAACTGCACAATTATTCAACAAGGGCAATTAATTGAAAGATATTTGCTTGTGTTGGTGATAGTCCATTAGTCTCTTTGTCTTTGTCATCATGAGTGGTGAAAAGGAAGTTAATTACCGTGATGAAGAATGCATCAATGTTCCACAAGTGATGGAAAACCCCGATTTTACACACATAATCTTCAATTAGTGATCTCACTGTGGGGATGTTTTTCAAAAGGGTAATAGAGAAGTAATGAGATCAGAAAAGGTCAAACCCGGTCGTCTTAGTTTGTCAGTTTGATTAATATATTTCAAGTTCTGGAGATGGCTGTAAGGGTCTTTGTCACCTAATGTTTTTCATGGAAATGTAGCTAGAGTGACCGCTTATTAGCCTTACCATGGCTTAGTCAGCCATTCAGAATCAAGACCATTTATAAGGTTTGTTTGAAATGATACAAGATCACCTTAGTTTCCCATTCCACCCTGCCCACCCCTCCCCCACATTTCTGCTTTTTGTAAAGAAAAATGGGCTTCTTCAGTCTGTTGGAATATATTGGTAACCAAAGATGGCATCTGATTTAAACATTTTCCAGGGTACATCAAAAAAACTTTGCTTTTGCTGATTTATGTTCTTGTTAGTTGAAAAAGATTACTTTTTTTAATAAACATTGATGAAACAATTCTTGCATATCTATATTGACAAAGACTTCCCTGTTGGTTTCTAGTTGCTTGTGTTGGAACAGAAATTTAGAATTCTTCTCTATTTATATAATCAGTAAATAAATATCTACTTATGTACTAATTAATTGTATCAGTTATGTAGGAACTATTTTATAGAAGTATAACACAAGTTATGTTTCTATAAAATAGATCCTACATAACTGGTACAAATAATTAATAATGTGTAGAAAGAATTATCCGAATAATGTTATTGATCTTTTCTCCTGAAGTTTTGTTGACTATGTCTATCCACATATTTTATATTGTTAAACATAGAAGGCTGCTTTGTGCTAACATTAGTTGGTAAGTTTTCAATTATAAAAGACATACAATAACGGCTAAATGATTTCTATTACTGCTGAGCAAATGCTATTGTAATATAAAATCATATTAATGCATTTAATATGATAACCGAGATGTAGCATGCAGATTACTGTTGTAGTACCTATCTGCTGCAACAATATGGTTTCAAATATGCGATTTTGATGTTTGAATATTTAAAATTCTTCACACTACTGTTTTAATTTAGGTGTTAGCTCATTTATTTTACACGAGTTAATGTCTGCTTAAAAAATTAAAAAAACTTAAAATAATTTCAGACACATACAAACCTTGTACCACTTGTAGCCCATGGCATTATTTGAAAGCATTAGAGACTAAAGACTTCTTAGGAGAGATTTTTACACCTCAGATAACTAAATGAACATTTCAGATAATGTCATAGATTACTCAAGTTATATTTGAAGGGTTTATAGCAACTGCTGGAACCCTAGGTTTGATTACTACAATGAAGTTATAGTGTAAATTTTTGACATAAATGGTCAATTAAACAGAATAGCTTTTATTTTTATTTTGGTTATTCAGTCAGTATCAGCGTGAATGTATGTTCTACCTTGAGATAGAATGCTAATGTTCATGTGGAAGATTTGTTAACTACTGGGCAGGATGGTAGTCTAATGGCTAGCAAGATGCTTCACAGCGCCAGTTCAATTCCTGCTGCTGTCTGTAAGGAATCTGTACCTTCTCCCCGTGACGATGAGGGTTTCTTCTGGGTGCTCTGGTTTCCTCTCACATTCCGAAGATGTACAAGTTATTACGTTAAAATGTTCACATGGGTGTATTTGGGCAGCATAGGCTTGTTGTGCCAAAAGGGCCTTTTACTGTGCTGTACCTCTAAGTTAAAAATAATTAAAAACTAATAAAAATATTCTACATGTTATTGAATAATGATTAGCAATCGATTGCACAAACTTCTGTGACTATTTGTCGAAGAATGGTGATGCTTGAATAGTTCATGTAAAACTACAGCTTTGAATATTTATATATTGATACACTTACTCCAGGGTTAATTGCAGATTATTATTCAATAAATTTGGTGTGCTTGTCATTATAACTGGTCATTAAGTATAGATACCCTTGTATTTTAATGACGACAGAGTGGCTCTTGATCACTGCAATATGGTCAGTGGAACTGAACCACTCCTAGACAATGTACATTGAGTATTCAGAATTAATTTTGCTATTAATATTTGACAATTGGAGTTATGCAGATTCTGCCCTCGGTCCATGGTATCATCTAAATGCTCATTCAAACTGCTGCTTCACAATTACTTCCAGTGTTCGTTATTTTTCATCATGGAACTTGTCTAATACCAGCAAAATTTAAGTGGTGAATGGTAGTTGATTTTTTAAAGTCCAAACAAAAATAAAAGAATAGCGCAGGTTGTGTTTTGTGTTTTAACAATCTCTGTTCCTAATCTCAGTCACCTTTTCCTTATGAAACTCATGCGTAGGGGAGAAAGAGGAAACTACTGCTCTCCCAGATCTCCTAATATAGCATTGGGAATATATTCCTGACTTGGTATAATATGATGGGGAAATGTTCATAGACTGTTGTCCCACTCCCATCAGGGAGGAAGCTACATAGTATCCACACCAGGACCTCTAAGCTCAAAAGCACTTACTTTCCCCAAGCAGTAAGGTTGATCAACACCACCCACAAGCCCATCCCATCACACCCTCAACCACCATTACTTTATCGTTTCCTTTCAGAGTCACTTTATGCACAGACATTCCTGTGCCTAACGTCATCTTATGAACATACAATCAGTCTATGTACATAAGCTATCTTATGTATTTATATTTATTGTAGTTTTGTATTGTTGTAAACACAAGAGATTCTGCAGATGCTGGGAATCCAGAGGAATGCCTACAAAATGCTGGAGGAATTCAGCAGATCAGGAAGCATCTATTAAAATGTCAATGTCTTGGGCTGAAATCCTTCTTCAGGATTGGAAAGGAAGAAGGAAGATGCCCTTCTCTCCTATCAGATTATTTCTTCTTCAGTCTTTTACCTTTTCCACAGATCACCTCCCAGCTTCTTACTTCATCACCCCTCCCTCCCTTCCACCACCCGCCTGGCCTCACCTATCACCTTCTAGCTTTTCCTCCTTCTCTTCCCCTCACATTCTTATTCTGGCATCTTCCCCCTTCCCTTCCAGTCCTGATGAAGGGTCTTGGCTTGAAGCATCAACTATTTATTCCTCGCCATTGTTTGACCTACTGAGCTCCTCCTGCATTTTGTGTGTGTGTGTTTGTGTTGTTTTTTTTATTGTTTATTTTAGTGCTGCACCAGATTTGGAGTAACAGTTATTTCATTTTACTTACACTTGTGCATGGGGAATGACATTAAACGATCTTGAATTTTGAAATCTGATGCTTTTGAAAGTCCCATGTCAAAAAGTAAACAAAATAACTACTGTACACAATTCAAACTTAAGTACTGTTCAACGTGATTGTTATAAAGGTGTCTTTGAAATTTGATGCCAATAAATGTATCTTTTACATGAAGTTTTTCTTTATAGTTTCATAGTTAAGATAGGTTTGGAAGCATTTCATCAATGATATAAACTGGTGAATTATTTTCATTTTAGTAATGGGTGTATGTTTCATATAAACTGTGAACATCTTAGATCAGGGTGTTTTTATTTTATATAACATAACATTATAAAAGATAAATTGTAAAGAAAATAGTACTTGACAAAATCAGAGGCTGATTGGTATTTTATCCAGGCTGTATAACAGAATAATTGTGATAAATTGTTAACTTACTTGAGGAAATAAAAACTTTTGCTCCATTTTTCATTGCTTGACCTTGTGATACGTTTTATGTTTTTTTCCACCTGCATTGTGTTCTGGAAGATGGAATGGATGGGGAACAGTATGGCAATGATGAACATCAGTAGTAATGTCCTTCCTATATAGTCTTCACCTCAACTGGAGGCCGGAAGGACACCCGCTTGTGTTTTTCCCCTGTGCCATGCCATGGTGAACCTTTGTGCAGCTGCTGCTTAGGCGTCAGCTTCTGTGCAGTGCCAGCAATCCTTTGGCAGCAAATACCACCCAAGTTTTTGTTTTGGCTGGCACCATGAACTAATTAGCTGGCATATGCCTGTTGCCAGCTGTCAAACGAGAGCCTTTCCTATAACTCAGTAAAGTGAACAGAACCACAGGAATAAGAACGTACAAGGAGAACTGATTCAAACCTTGCAAGCCTTTCAGAAAAATAAGTATTATTTTGTAATTGAATTCTTTAACATAACTTACTCTAAGACCTTACATGGTAATCAGTTGCATTTGTATATTTTGACCTTGCTGTTTGAGACTAACTCTTATCAGTGAAATCATTCAATTTAGGAAATAATTTTGCAGACAACAAATTTATTTTTGTTGTCAGGAAAATAGCACAAGTGATAAAGCTTTTTACATTTGATTCTTTATGCTGACAGTATTTTGATTTGCTGAAATCCTTTGTACACTGAGAGGGAAACTTATCTGAACATGTCTCTAGCATTTAATAGAAAGTATCTCCTTTTTCATGTTTGTTAGGGTAGTGTTATGGGGGAATGACGAGGATTAGAGAATGTTTTCGCTTAACCTGTGTCTTTTACAAAGAATGGCTCAGCTCATGTTAAATAGTTCACTGCAGCATACAGAAACAAAGAACATGTAGGAAAGCTGGAAATTATTTATTCCGCTTAGTTGACATTGAATTATTTTCCCTTCAGGAGCTGAATTTTACATTTCATGTTTTTCTGATTTTCCTCTCAATATACATAACTATCAGTAATTAATTCATCAACACACACAAAGTACTGGAGGAACTCAGCAGGCCAGGCACCATCTATGGAAAAGAGCAAACAGTGATTTTCAGCGTCTGTCGATTTTCTCTTGTTAATAATTAATTTATACAGGCTTAAAAATATTCTAAATATTTTGGAAAACCTTTATATCCTTATTTATTCCTTTATACCCTTATTTATTCCTTTATACAACTCATTTTCACAGAAGAGTACAGTATTCAATTTTTTTGCCCTAAGTTAAACTGTACTTGAAAAGTAAGTAATTCGTTTAAATAGTTTGATCTATTCGGTTAGATTCCGCCCTCAGTTTTGGATCCAGAACTTAGGCTTTCATTCTGCCTTTTGTCTTAAATCCAGAACCTCTTGTAATTTTTGCATTTCCGTCTTGAGGATGATCTGTGTTTCCTTCCATAATGAGGATTCCATAACTGAATATAGCTCAATGCACTGCGTAATGATGTGATCTGTATAAACAGTATACTAGACAATCTTTTTGCTGTATCATGGTACATATGACAATAATAAGCCAATACCAATATGCAAGTTGTGGTCAAGCTCACCTTTCAATACAATAATCTGTTTACTTTCATTTCCTTTTGACACATGTCCCACATTGCTTTCTGTTGGCTTCAATAAATTATCAATCCACTGTAAGGATTTATGGTGATCTTCCATGGCTGTTGAATCACTATGTCATCATCCTCGGTTGTATCTTTTGACTTTGTAGGTGTGACTTACTCTCCTTATTCTGCTGCATCTTTCTCTTCTATATTTATTTTGTTTCCATTCTTATTCTTTCTGTCTCCTCTCTTTTCTATCATGCAAAGGAATTTAGGGTTTCTCTACCTTTATGAGTCAGGCTTTTTCTAACTCTTTGAATCATTTTGCCTTCCCACAAACTATCCATCCTGCTATCACCCTGCACTTGTCACTGTCTGTACCTTATAAAGTTCAAAGAAAATGTATTATTAAAGTATGTATCCATCACCAAATACTACCCTGAGATTCATTTTCTTGCAGGCATTCACAGTCATCATCATTATGTGCCATGACATATGATCATGGTCTTGACCATGATTGTTCTTGGCAAAATTTTCTATAGAAATGACTTGCCATTACCTTCTGGGCAGTGACTTTACAAGATGGGTGACCGCAGCCATTATCAATACTGTTCAGAGATTGTCTGCCTGGTGTCAGTGGTCGCATAACCAGGGCTTGTGATATGCACCAACTACTCATACGACCTACTCCCATGTCTTTACATGACCCTTATCGGGGGCTAAACAGGTGCCAAGGATCACCTGCAGACTAGCGGAGGGAAGGAGCGCCTTACACTTCCTTTGGTAGAGATGTATCTCCATCTCACCACCCTACATTCACAGTAGATACAAAGAACCATGATAGAATCAATGAAAAACTACACACAAACAGAGGTGGCCAAACAATCAATATGTGAAAGAAAACGAACTGTACAAATAAAAAATAAAACAAATCAAATGATAAAAATAAATAATATTGCCAACACAAGTTGTAGAATCCCTGAAAGTGAGTCCATTGTTTGTGGAACATACATCAAAGTTGCTGGTGAACGCAGCAGGCCAAGCAGCATCTGTAGGAAGAGTGTTACGTACCCCGTAACTGGGTTGCCAAACCAGCAGAAATGGATCACTCAGTTGGAGTCTGGAGTACTAGAACTAAGAAAGTTTTATTAAAGAAACAAGCAACACAGTAATCGAAAGGATAATAAATGCAACAATTCAACAATGATAACCACACATGTGCACAGAATTAAGATAACAGCATCAATCAAGCTCTATCGTTGTCTAGGGGTAAATGACCAATTTCAAAATGACTCAAAGTTCAGTTCGCAGTAATCGTTGCCATGGCGATGGACAAGGTGGGGGAAGAGAGACCGAGAGAACAACTCATCATTCAGCACAGCTTCACTCACAGACCAGCGAGATTGCTCACGAGCAACTTTTGGGTGGGTCCTTGGTGATGTCACCTGAGGTCACCGACTGTGACCCCTCCTCCAGATGCGGTCGATCCTCTGCAGTGAACCCGGCACCCAGGCAAGGGCGGACACACACCGGGTTCCCGCTGATCGTACCTTTCCACCCTGTGCGTTGTCCGGTACTTCTCACCACTCGTGAGAGGCGCACCGCTTCCAGGGTCTCGTTACCTCGGGTGGCGTGTGTGTGTGTCTTAGCGAACCTGTCCCCTTTTTATCCCCCTGCTGGGGTATCGCCTGTCCATCACTTCAAACAGTTCAGGGTTCAAAGGGGGGAGCCGCTCCAGACAGCTCTTCCTCCCACATCCCTTCATTACACATCCCCAGACGCTGCTCCATTGTTCCTTATCTCTCCTTCCCCTGAGGGCAGGTGGCAGACCAACTGCTGATGCCACTGATGCTAGCCCAGGCCAGCAAACATCTTAATTTTATGTGTATTCTCGTAACACTTCCCCCCTTTAAGGATTTTTACCGGGAGGTAAAAATTACAAACATGACTACATTATCTGATACATACACAATATACATCTTTAACAGTTATTTAGCTAATACAGAGAATTTGAAGCTGTCAACACCTTGACAGACAGTCATCACATTTTCTGTTCCTTTTACACGTGTTATTAATAATCCCTTAGACCAGGCTCCAACTCAGCAAACTTCATAGTGGCCAAAAACACTGATGAATTGCGACCAATGTAACCTCTCATTTGGTTTTTGTCCCGGACCACAATAACAAGGGTCGTCCCATTCCGACTCAATTTTCTCTCGCAAGGGCTTAGTAGGAGGGGGACGGGTATTGACCGCAGAGTTATTGCAAAACTTCCTGCAGTACCCCACCATCTCCAAGAGCCTTCTGAGGGCCCTCTTGTCTGTCGGGGTTGGGAGGTCAGCGATAGCCTGCACTGTAGCTTGTATCACTGCCAGCTGCCCCTGTGTCACCACAATTCCCAGGTAAGTGACATTCGTGTGGCCGAATTCATTTTTTCCAAGGTTCACTATCAAGCTGGCTTCAGACAGCCGTGTTAAATTGCCAATACACACCTCTGTGTTCATCAGCCCTTTAGTCACTGAATTACTCAAAAAATATGGGTGTTGTTTACTTGGCCGCCCTATTGTAACAGGCATAACCCAGCGTCCCAGTTCTTTGCATTTCCTCGGGACAATCAGACACATGGGTGCGAGTCGTTTAATTACTCCTTCGGGGATTAAGGGAGAGACCTTATCAGTAGACCTGGCCAAAACAATAGCCTTCTCCCATCTGACCGATCCCATCCTAATCTTTTCAAAATGGTTTTTTTCTCTTATCAAGGGGCCCCTAGCTTCATTGATTTCCACGCTAACACCGACTAGGTTTGTTAGCATATCAAAAGCCGGTGACCGTCTCAGTTCGCGTCGGTCATGATCAATAACATTCTTCCCCCTGGGCAGCCGGTAAATCTCTTTCATGATTCCACCAACTGTTTCCCCCAGCACCGCAAAATGTCCACCGGGGGGTACCTCGTGGGCCATGTTAAAAACCTCATCCCCATAACTCTTTTGCACCACCCCCCACTCCTCATCTGCGGATGCTGTACTTGATTTCCCTTTCTTCCTTAGCACTTCCTCATCCTCACAATAGCTTGTCAAGGCTGTGTCAGAGAGAGCGGTCTCGGCAAAAACCATCAGCCCCTCGTCTCGCTCCTGCGTCTGCACAAATTCTTTCCTGGCTACTGCTACGTCCGTCCCAGCTCCCTCACTACCTCTTATCTCACTACACCCTGTCTCATACAAGGTTGGCAGAAATGTTTCAGCCAAATTCACCATCGCGGGCGGGGCCTCCATGCTGGCAGGCTGACCCGTCAATCTCACGACTGGGAACACGATTCCTCCGGCGATGTCATTACCGAGCAAGACTTCCACGTCTTTCATCGGTAATTCGGACCTCACCCCGATCGTGACTAGTCCAGAGACCAGGTTGCTCTGTAAATGTATCTGGTGCAAAGGGACCGACTCTGTCCCTTCCCCAACACCTTTGACCTCTACCTCCCCAGTCTGGGTCTCTGAGCTAAACTCTAATACACTCTTCAATATCAATGACTGACACGCTCCCGTGTCTCTCCAGATCCGCACTGGAACTGGTTTTAACCTCTTTTTCACTGACACCAGTCCGGCCGAGATAAACCTCTCGCGCCCTTCCTGGACTTTTTCAGACCTGTCCTTCCCTAGCGGTTCGCTTAACAGCTCAATACAGCCATTCAAAATTTCCGCTTTTCCTTTCCCCGTCTCCTTCCTTGGGGCAAAGCACCTGGACGCAAAGTGTCCGACTTTCCCACAATTATAACAGACGACCCCAGGAGACTTCCAACCAGACTGCTCCCGGTCTACCTTATCCTTTTCACTAGTCCCCGGCTTACTTTCTGACTTTTCCGGCGGACTCTCCCCTCCGTCCTGACTACCCTTCTGGTAGCCTTTACTCGGGGCAACCTTCATTTTATGCGTCAACGCATACTCATCCGTTAACTTAGCAGTTGCGGCTAACGTGGCTGCCTCTTTCTCATCGAGGTAGGGTCTCATACCCTCAGGGACACAACCTTTAAACTGCTCAATCAGAATCAGCTGCAGCAGTCTGTCATAATCCCCCTCTACCCCTTTCGAGACGCACCAACGCTCACAATATGTTTGCATCTCGCGAGCAAACTCCAAATACGTGCGGTCCCACCGCTTCCTCGCATTCCGGAACCTCTGCCGGTATGCCTCCGGGACCAACTCATAAATCCTGAGGATGGCCTCCTTCACCACCTCATACTTCTGGGCATCTTCCGCGGATAAAGCGGAGTAAGCTTGTTGGGCTTTCCCTTTCAGTACACTCTGAAGTAAAACAACCCACTTATCCCTCGGCCATTCCTGACTTATAGCCACCTTTTCGAAGTGGAGAAAGTACCGATCCACATCGGTATCGTCAAATGGGGGAACCAGCCTAACCTCCTGGGTCACCCGGAACCCTCCACCTTGGTTCGGCACGAGCCCCTGCTCGGCCCTTATCCTTAACTTTTCCAACTCAAATTCCCTTTCCCTCTGTTTCTCCTCTCTCTCCAACTGTCTGTCCCTCTCTCTCTCTTGCCTTTCTAACTCTCTCTCTTTCTCCTGCCTTTCTAACTGCTTCTCTTCGTGTTCTAACTGCCGTACCCGGAACTCGTGCTCGAGTCTCAGTTTTTCAAGCTGTACCTGTACCGCGTCTCCAGCAGGTTTTTCAATAGACACCTCCCCCAGCTCACCTTGGGGAAACACACCTTTAGATACATAGTGCTCTACAATAGCTCTGTGTATCTCCTCTCTCCTCATTGTCGACTTCACCTTAGCAAGATTCACCCGTTTTGCCACAGCTATCAATTCCGATTTCCTGGCATCCTCTAATGCCTCCAAGGTCGGCGCCTTTATAAATTCCTCAACCTCCATTCCTGCTGTTTGTCTTTTCTTTCTTTCGGGAATTTTAACCCAATCAATTTACTCCGTCCCAAATTTAGCGTTCAAAATCGCGGACGAGAACCCCACTTATGTTACGTACCCCGTAACTGGGTTGCCAAACCAGCAGAAATGGATCACTCAGTTGGAGTCTGGAGTACTAGAACTAAGAAAGTTTTATTAAAGAAACAAGCAACACAGTAATCGAAAGGATAATAAATGCAACAATTCAACAATGATAACCACACATGTGCACAGAATTAAGATAACAGCATCAATCAAGCTCTATCGTTGTCTAGGGGTAAATGACCAATTTCAAAATGACTCAAAGTTCAGTTCGCAGTAATCGTTGCCATGGCGATGGACAAGGTGGGGGAAGAGAGACCGAGAGAACAACTCATCATTCAGCACAGCTTCACTCACAGACCAGCGAGATTGCTCACGAGCAACTTTTGGGTGGGTCCTTGGTGATGTCACCTGAGGTCACCGACTGTGACCCCTCCTCCAGATGCGGTCGATCCTCTGCAGTGAACCCGGCACCCAGGCAAGGGCGGACACACACCGGGTTCCCGCTGATCGTACCTTTCCACCCTGTGCGTTGTCCGGTACTTCTCACCACTCGTGAGAGGCGCACCGCTTCCAGGGTCTCGTTACCTCGGGTGGCGTGTGTGTGTGTCTTAGCGAACCTGTCCCCTTTTTATCCCCCTGCTGGGGTATCGCCTGTCCATCACTTCAAACAGTTCAGGGTTCAAAGGGGGGAGCCGCTCCAGACAGCTCTTCCTCCCACATCCCTTCATTACACATCCCCAGACGCTGCTCCATTGTTCCTTATCTCTCCTTCCCCTGAGGGCAGGTGGCAGACCAACTGCTGATGCCACTGATGCTAGCCCAGGCCAGCAAACATCTTAATTTTATGTGTATTCTCGTAACAAGAGGTACAGTCGATGTTTCAGGCCGAGACCCTTCGTCAGGACTAACTGAAGGAAGAGCTAGTAAGAGATTTGAAAGTGGGAGGGGGAGGGGGAGATCCAAAATGATAGGAGAAGACAGGAGGGGGAGGGATGGAGCCAAGAGCTGGACAGGTGATAGGCAAAAAGGATATGAGAGGATCATGGGACAGGAGGTCCGGGGAGAAAGACAGGAGGCGGGGGGGAACCAGAGGATGGGCAAGGGGTATAGTCAGAGGGACAAAGGAGAGTGAGAGAAAGAATATGTGTATAAAAATAAATAACGGCTGGGGTACGAGGGGGAGGTGGGGCATTAGCGGAAGTTAGAGATGTTCATGCCATCAGGTTGGAGGCTACCCAGATGGAATATAAGGTGTTGTTCCTCCAGCCTGAGTGTGGCTTCATCTTCACAGTAGAGGAGGCCGTGGATAGACATATCAGAATGGGAATGGGATGTGGAATTAAAATGTGTGGCCACTGGGAGATCCTGCTTTCTCTGGCGGACAGAGTGTAGGTGTTCAGCAAAGCGGTCTCCCAGTCTGCGTCGGGTCTCGCCAATATCTAGGAGGCCACATCGGGAGCACCGGAAGCAGTATATCACCCCTGCCGACTCACAGGTGAAGTGTCGCCTCACCTGGAAGGACTGTCTGGGGCCCTGAATGGTTTGAATGGTTGAATTGTTTGTGGAATCAGTTCAAAGAGGTTCAAAGGTTCATTTATTATCAAGGTATATATGCAGTATTGAACTGCATGATTTGTTTTCTCCAGATAGCCACGAAACAAAGAAAACCATGGAAGCCATCCAAAGAAAAATACCAAACACCATTCCCCCGCACAAAAAAAACACATCATGTAAATGGTAAGGACATCAACTCCCCCTCGCACAAAAAAATTAACAGATCACACTCAGTGGAAACAAGAAAGAACGACAACACAATCATGAACTCCTGCATGCAAAAAAAGCTCACAAATGCAACAAGAACATCAACCTCCACTGACCCCCCCCACACACAAAAAATGCCTATCAAATTGCCCCAGATGGGAACAAGAAAGTATGGCAACAAGATCATCAGCACCCCCCACATGAAAAAAATCATGTGACTGGCAACAAGAACATCAACGCCAAAACCCCTCTGCACAAAAAAAACTAACAAATCGTGCCAACCAGCAGCGAGAGAACGGGCAAAAACACAGAATAGTTGAATGTTGGGGTGAGTGAAGGTATCCACGCTGCTTGAGAAGCCTAATGGCTGAAGGGTAATGAAGGCAATTTTACTCTTTGAGTGATCTGTATGATTCCTAAATTCTCCTTATTGCCTCGCCACTTCCACTGAATACCCTATGATCCATTCCAAAGGACTCCAAGCTTGAACTTAGGATGTGTAGGTTGTCCTATCAAGAAAGACGAATGAATTTATGTTTATATCCTTTGGAGTTCAGAAGAATGATTGATGAGTTCATTCAAATATAGAATCTCAAGAAGGTAAAAATTGGTTGGATAAACTTGGTTGTTTTCTCTGGAATGGTGGAGGCTGCGGGGAGATCAGATAGAGGTTTATAAGATTATGAGAGGCACAGAGAGTAGACGACCAGTATCTTTTCTCCAGGGTTGAAATGAGGGTATGCATTTGTGGTGAGAGGGGTAAATTGAAAGGAGATATGTGGGGCAGGTTGAGTGGTGGCTGTCTGAAGTGTCTGGCTAGGGGATGTGGTAGAAGCAAATGTGATGGAGGTTTTCAAGAGACTCTTAGATAGGCACAGGGTTGTGTGTGAAATAGATGGACATGGACAGAAGAGGTTAGTTTAGCTGGGCATTTGATTACTAAAGTGTAACTCTCATGTAAACTGGTTTAAGATGGCACTGCTGAAGGTGGGTAACAGCTCACTGGTGGTTCATAAAGCAAGAAGTACAACTAAATGTCTGTCTGTCTAGGTACCAAATCCGATGCTAACTTTGGTGACCATGGTTTTCCATATAGATCTAAATACTTTATTAATAACACTTTTTCTGTGGTAAATTGTGGTAAACTTTCACCATAAACAAATGAAGAGGTTAGCAAACGCAAGGCTGACTGGAGGATCGAGGCATGCGGGTGCGATGCAAAGGTGGAGCAAAGTCTAGGCATGTTAAAGGAGCAGAAGTTGGAGTGAGGCCGAGGCATGTTTACGATGGAGTTGGCATTGGAGACAGAGTTGGAGCGAGCAGAGTGGAGAAAGGTCGCTGCGCTGTGACATTTCCTCTGCTCTCCGTGGCGCTGAGGCTGTGTCCAGCTCCATCTGCTCAGGACTTCTTGTCTGCAAACTTTGAGACGATTTGCCCTGCTGTGTGGTGAACTGAGGCTGAGGCTATGGACCTGCATCAGTTGCTCCAGGCTTCAGGACTACAGACTCACTTCCATTCCGAAGCTGTTGCTTGCTTCTACTGTTTGCACGATTTGTGTTTTTTTCCCTCTCTGTGCATTGGGGATTGGTCTTTTTTTAAATTGGGTTCTTTCAGGTTTCATATTTTGTGGCTGCCTGTAAGCAGACAAATCTCAATGTTGTATAATTTATACATACTTTGATAATAAAGATATTTTGAACTTCGAATTTTAATGTAATTAATCTGGCACAAAACTCTGTTCCTATCCGGTACTATTCCATGGTTCATGTTGAGAGAGTTTTCCAGTGATAGGAATATCAACAACAAAATAAGGAGCCATTCATTTAAAATAGAGATGTGTAGTAACAGGGGAATACATCTCTGCAATTCTCTGTCCCCAAAGGCAGTTGAGGCCAGATTGTCAATGCAGAGATAGGTGACGTTTGGAAAAGCAAGGAGTTGAGGGCTACGGGGAAGAGGAATTTGATCAGCCTGGATCAGCCACATTCAGAATGAATAGCAGGGGAAGCTTGTGAGGCTGAGTGGCCTACTTCTTCTCCTGTTTTCCTGTACTCTTCTTCCCATCTCCTCCAAGAGGACCATAACCTTGTCGTGGTTTGGAGGCTTGCGTGCCTCAATGACCCAGAGAGCCATGCTGGCTGGAAGTCAGGGCCTTATACTTCGGCTCTTGGTAGGGTCACCCATGTCAAACAGGTGTAACCCTCAGGCTCGCCCAGCTCGTCTTCGTTTAGGGAATCAGCCTTCAGCCCCGCCAGACTGGATGATCGTGTTTGTGTAGATGCTGTGTAATGTACCCCCAGTTAGAAACCCACAACGCAAAATACCAGGCAGTACACCATATGCAATTAAATGTTTGAACTTTATGAATCTTAATATGAATATAGGGTTAGTAATGAAAATTAAAGAGCCCAAAGTCAAGTCAAAGTCACGTTGGAGCTCACTCAGTAGTCCTTCTTCCACCATCGATCTCTTCCAAGTGTCGCCAACCTTCGGACCCTCAGATCCCAGTCCGCTCCGTCCGGTGGTCTACAAGCTCTCTCCACACACGTCCTCCCTCTTCATCTCTCCTTGACAAAAGACCACAAGAAAACATCTTTCCTGACTCACAAGGCACAGCAACAATCTCTTATTGGCTAACATGCATCCTGTTTTCTCCAGCCATAACCCAAACATTACTACTACAGAGAAACCGTTACCTCAGCAGTGAACATTACAAAGAAGCCATTACATTAGCAGTGAAACCTTACAGTGCGTTACACTCTCTTCCCCCCCCCCACCAAATTTAGTCGTGTCCTCATGACGTTGAGATAATTCGCCAACCCAATCCAGGTGCAAAAGGCAGTGACGTAGCTCCCCAAAACAGTAGAGATCACACCATGTTACCCAGGCGCTATATAGGCCAACCTATCCGATGGTCTCCTAATTCCCTGAGACCTTAGTACCTCCTCACCTAACTCTTCAGGCTCAGACGCTACTGGGGATACTGGCGAGTCCTCCCTCGATCTATCACTCATGCCCCCCTGCAACTTGGAGCCCTCGGTCCCGTGTCCAGGCCCCGCTTTCTCTCCTTCAGGGTTCTGCTGTAACCTAGGCTGCCCACAGATACACCCCCCACACCTCACCTGACTCAGTGGGAGAAGGGCCAGGAGTCTCTTCCTCAATCAATGGGGAGTTAGCAAAAGGCAGCATGTACCATCATCATCCTCTGAATCAGTATCCCTTTCACGGGGGGGGCCCAGCCCAGCCTCTCCTGCTGTGGGCCCTGTAGTCGCCCCACGTTTTCACAGAGTCCTCTTACTAGGTGTCGGCTCCAAGTCGGGCTCTGGGTCTATCTGCACCTCTTGTCCCAGGGGCAACAGATGGTTCCGATGGAGAATCTTGACAGGCCCATTCCCCTCCTCTGGTTTCACCCGGAAAACTGGTAGGTTTGGCATCTGACTCTCCACGACATAGGGTGTGGCTGCCCAGCGGTCAGCCAGCTTGTGCTTTCCAGGTAGCCCCAAAATCCTTATGAGGACTCGGTCTCCCGGCAGGAGTTGGGAGAACCTCACTTTTTGATCATACCTCCTCTTATTTCTTCGATTCTGCTTGGTGGCCACAACCCCAGCCAATTCATAAATCCTTTTGAGCTCTCTCCTCATATCAGACGTATACTTCAGATCAAGCCAATGGAAAACTTCAACATCTTCTCTACCAGCGCTATCGTATGGAGGATCCACACCGACTGTTAACACCCAGGACATCTGAGCTCTCAGCTCTGCCACCATCTCCTTTATCATTTCCTGGGTTGGGCTGGCCCCAGTCACTTCACCACGAGGGGCTACTACCGAGGACTGTACCCTACTGACGGAGTCCTCTCGCGCCCCCAACGTGTTCTCCTCCCGCACTTCTCTGATTAGCTGAACAAATGGGGGGGGGCGTGTTTTACGGGACTGTCGGAGACCCCAAGCAATAATGTCCTGGGACTGAGTGCCCTTGGCTATCTGGTCCATCCTTAACTTATCCGCCTCAGCCACCTGAATGACTCCCCGGTGCTGCAAACAATTTAGTTGTCTCTCTAGCCAAAAAATGTAAGCAGAAGGCTTCTCCCCATTCTCCTGACGCATGTTTTGAAACCCCCCCATGAGCTCCAGCGGGCTCCCTGTTGTAACTAAAGCACTCTCTAATGCGTCTATATTCTCAGCAATGGGAGCAGAGGGTCGGTTAACTGTCACGACTCTTACTACATCAGCCACCAACCCCTTCAAACTTTCAACCAATCTCTGTCACTTTTCGTCATCAGAGCACTGCCACTCATCTAACAACTGAGAGGTCTGCGCCACCCACATCTCATACTCCTCGTCCCCCTCGAGGGTGGGCATTATTCCAGAGAACATTCTTAGCTTCTGGTGGGGACCCGCTTGCCTGTGCACTGGGCCACTTATTTGCCAGAGAGGTAAGGGCTGACGCTAACTCAGAACCCTCACACTTCACTGGGGGATGGGGACAAATTAAACTTTCCAAATCCGACCACTCTTTCCTCTCACTCCTCAGTAACGATAGAACCCTGTCTCTGAAATCTCCAGCCCCCAACTGCAGACAACTCAGCTTGTGACCCAGCCTGCTGGGCTCCCTTCTCCTCCTCCCTGACAGTATGGACAGGCCATGGCCCCGCCTCACCTGGGTCACCAATATACGCTGGCAGTCCCACTGCCATTACGTCAGTGCTAGTCTGAATTAAAACAAGGTCTGAGCCCGCCATTTTATCAAACTTTCACGCTACAATTTCAACTTTGCCAACAGCTTTAACCATACTCAAAAATTGAATTAACAATTCATCCGGGGTACACCCTACTCAAAACGTACACATTAGTTACTGGCAACCCCAAGGAAGCACAATACTGCTATACCCCAACAGCATCCATACCAGCACAGATTTAAACAGAGCAATCACACAGCATCCAACAGAATCAGTCCCGGATGAGCCCCCACAATTGTAACCCTCAGGCTCGCCTAGCTCGTGTTTGTCTAGGGAAATGGCCTACGGCCCTGCCAAACTGGGTCATCGAGTTTGTATGGATGCTGTGTACTGTACCCCCAGTTACAAACCCACAATGAAAAATATCAGACAGTACACCATATGCAATTAAATGATTGAGCTTTATGAATCTTAATATGAATATAGTGTTAGTAATGAAAATTTTAAAAAGGGCCCAAGTCAAGTCAAGGTCACGTTGGAGCTCACTCAGTAGTCCTTCTTCCACCATCGATCTCCTCTGAACGTCGCCGACCTTCGGACCCTCAGATCCCAGTCCACTCCGTCCGGTGGTCTACCAGCTCTCTCCACGCGTGTCCTCCCTCTTCATGTCTCCTCAACAAAAGACCACGAGAAAACATCCTTCCAGACTCAAAAGAGACAGCAACAATCTCTTATTGGCTAACATGCATCCTGTTATCCCCAGCCATAACCCAAACATTGCTGCTACAGAGAAACCCATACCTCAGCAGTGAACATTACAAAGAAGCCATTACATTAACAGGAAACATTAAAAGGGTAGAGGCAAGACTAAGAGTGCTCCACCAGTTCTCCATATTTGGGGGTTCAGTTCAGGGCTAACAACCTTGACTAATCAAACAAAGCTGTTAGAAAAACAGTAATGAAGAAACCTTCAGCATCTGAGGGTGATGGTATTCCTGAGTCTATACCTAAGATCTGCATGGTGGACAGTGGTGAAAACTAGCAGGATGAATGAAGCCCTGAATGCCATCAAGGAGATGGAGGAACTTCACTGCTGCCTAAATGCCAGCAAGTGTAATGGACAGTAATGTTAATCCCATCTGTGTCACCTTAGAGTGTATGCTTGGTGCCATGGAATCTCATGCTCTTTCAAGTCAAATCATCTCGGCTTATTTAGATGCCCAGCAAATCAAACTGCCAGTGACAAAGGTGATGATATTGCTGTCTGGCAAACTATTCTTATCTCACAGAGATCAAAGATCAACTCTCAGATTTGCTCTTCATAATCTAGTTTCGGACGATGACCCCAGCACTGAAGATTAGACCATGATCACTCAGACTTTCAGGCAGCATTTCCTAGGGAGATAATACTTCCTCAGGTTCCAGCCCTGTCATCTCGCAGCCCCCATTTCTCTGCCCTGCTAAAAAATGTGCAAGGAGGACAGCCTATGCAGACCCATTGTTTCCCCGCTCTTGCTCCACTGATCTAATTTCTTCCTGTCTTGACTCCAAACTTTCTTCTCTAGTCCAACCCCTTCCCACTTGTTTTATGACATCTCCAATGTCCTTCGCCACTTTAGAAGTTTCAGTTCCTGGTCCAACTGGCCCATCTTTCCAGGGATCTTTAGTACTTCTGCACTTCCATCTCACACCAGGACCTTTGGTTTCCTCCTTGAACCCAACCTGTTTCCCTTCAGTCACTTAGTCACTGAGCTGAACTCATTCTTACATTGAATAATTTCTTTTTCAATCCATTCACTTCATGGATATCCAAAGTGCAGCTTGACAAATCACATGGGCCCAAGCTTCATCTGTGATCCATGAATCTGTCCTACTGTGAGGATAAGTAGATGAAGGCATCTGGGTCCCCAAAATAACAAAATGAAATGAAAATACTATTAACCTTTAATTTTAAAATTATCTCTGCAAACATGAACGTTAACATGCTTCAAACAAAAAGTAAATATAATTTTAACCACAAGAAGAAAAGGCCTTTGAACTGAATGAATGTCAGCCCTAGAGGTTTAATAAGTGAATTCTAGTTATACTATACATGACATTTTTAATAATGTATTCCCCGGATGTGAATGTTGCTGGCCTGTCCCATCTGCCTGGGTTTGACCCCTCTACCTCTCTTCTCGATGCGACCATTGGGTAGGTGGTGCTGGAATTTTGGGTCCACGTGGCCAGTTGTCACCCTGCATCGGTCTGGCTCCTGGACCAGCTTTACGTGCCTTAGCACTAAATTACAGCCTCCACAGCTGTGACCCACAGCCATCGGACAGGCTTGGCTTGCCTCAGCACTGAACTGACTCTGCGGCTGTGGACTCACTTTCGGGGACTCATGTTCATTATTATGTTCTGTATTATTTGTTTACTTTTTATTGCTTGTACGATTTGTTTGTTTGCACATTGGATATTTGTTAGTCTTTGACTGTGTGGAGTTTTCTTTTCTGGATTCTATTGTGTTTCTCTGTTTTGTGGCTGCCTCTAAGATGAATATCAATGTTGTATATGGTATACGTTGTTGAACCTTTTTGGACCTTGTGATGCATCGGGTGGCATTTGTGACGTAGTATTTGACTGTTTTTTACAAGGCCGAGTTGCTTGCTTAAAGCCCAACCCAGCATGGACAGAGAGAGTGTGCAGGGAGACGGCCGGATTCGAACTTGGGACCATTTGCCTTGAAGTCCGGTGCTGATGCCACTACACCACTTGCTGGCATATGATACACGTACTCTGATGATAAATTTACTTTGAATTTTAGTAAATTGGGTATTTCTTGCCCCACCCTAAATACCTATGAGAACATGATAGTCCACTGCCTCCGTAAAGTGCTGCTGGCTACATAGTCAAGGTGCTGTCACAACTTTGTGAGAGAAGAAGCTCTTGAGCTGTGGTTTGACAGCAGTGAAGAGATATTGCATGAGTAAAGTTGGTATCTGACTTGGAATGGAATTTGAACATGGTGTTTCCAAGTGCATATTCTCTTGTTTTCGGGAAATACATTGATATAATCTTTCCCAGTGTCTTCAATGCATATGGCAGTCACAAACTGTAAAGATTAAAACTGATACCTCACTATAATTTGAAATACTAACTTTCACTGCTGGCGTTTAGGGTAGCAATGAAGATCCTCCATCTCAGTCTGTTCCTGCCCATCTTCTTTGTTATGCCCTAGGTGTGGTTCAGGTTCCTCATTTCTGCCTCTGTGATCCAGTGCCAAGTTGCTTTTGGTCTTCCGTGTTACCTCTGCCCTTCAGGCGTCCAATGAAGTCTTGTCTTGATGATGGAGTTGGCTTCTCTTCTCATCACATGTTCAATCCACCTCTGTTGTCTCCTCATGATCATTGTGGCCATGTCTTCTTGATGACACCGACAGAGTAGGGTGTGGTTGAAGATCTTTCTCGGCCAGAAAATATGGACGATCTTTTAGAGGCTTGTGGTGTGGACTGACAACGACTTGACAAGGTGGCCCTCTTGTCAGCTGCCAGCATTCTGATGCACACAGGAGTGTGAACAGACCACAGCTTTGGCACAGCTTCACCTTGGTGGGGACACTGTACCTGGTTGATTCCCATATGTTGCTGATTGATCTGAAGACATTTCTAGTTTTGCTGAGGCTGCAATGGGTGTCGTCCTTAGTCCCACCATTCTGCCCAATGAGCCGCCCAGGTGGGTGAGTCGATACCGTAGGCATGGTGTAATATAGAATCATAATGTCAAATATGAGACATCCCATACTTACAAAATTCTGGTCCGAGCACCAATCTGTCAAGGATCACACTAGTTCTCTATGCTTCCCTGTGTAGTATTAGTCTGACTTTATTATATCCATTGTTTTGCTAATGTACCCATACCCCTAATATCATGAGCTCAAAACCTCAGCACAATTTCTTTTATTGTACTTTATGAAATGATCTTAGTAAGTCTGTTTGAACAACGTCTGTCACATTTTTTCTTACAATATGATTGTTATTTCAGTGTGACCTTATTCTTTATGAATTAGTATTGACTGTGCTCTCTTTATATTTCCCCCTCTTAACATATTACATATCGTTCTGTTGGCTGGGATGTATTTCCTAATTATCTTAAAATATTTAAAGGTAGGTAGATAAATGAAGATGGAAAGTAAGGACCTGGAGGCTGACAGAACACAGATTCTTCCTGCCGCTTTCCAACTGAAGACTCACAGACCAACATGGATGAATAATTTTTGTGCCTGAAGCTTGGCAGAAGGTGATGACTGTACTCTACACTGCCCATGTAGATACAAAATCATTATTCATACTCCCTCTACATACTACTCCCCCAAGCTAGAGGACTACAGGAACTGCAGCTTAGCTTCCACTGTACAAAAGTCCCCACCATCCCTCTAGACCCCCAGTATCCACCAATACTTCTCAGCAATCCCCTGCTCTCTTGCAAATGCTATGAAATAAAACCGAACAGTGATTTTTCAAATAGTTATTTTCTGAATAAAAGCATTAAAAATTCGGAGCCTCTGGGTTTCAATTTGGAAATTGTTCACTTTCCTTTTTGTATGTAAGCTTATATCAGCATGTATTTGATTTTGTAATATATTATGCAGAAAAATCAATAGATTTTTTAAAAGTATGTATAAATTATGTATATAAATGAATTTGCACGGTATGCGTCATTTATTATTTTCTCTTTTCTTGGTGCAGTAATGACCTCGCTGCAGTTAAAAGTAAACCAGCTACATGAGGACTAGTCTGGTGACCATTAAAGGGCCAGTTTTAAAATAAAGCATGTTTGAGCGGTTGCATTATTTAATGGTGGCCAATAAATTTTGAGTATATAATCATTCTAATCCAAAAGGCATGTTTGTCTTAAAGTAGTTTAACATGCTGAAGTTTTCACTCTATATAACTTTCCATTTAAAAAATATAAGATGGTTTTTTTTTAATCGTGAGTTTAAAGAAAAAGAAATAATTCACAGCTGATGAAATAAGCAGTACAGTATTGTGAAAATGACTTGTATAGGGCATGGTGCTGCATGACTTTTAGAGGATATAAACTTATTAGGTTATTCAGAGATGCTGTATCAATTTTGTATGAAGTTGTGTTTAAAGGAGTGAGAATGCAGTAAATATGTCCATTTCATAGACATACTTGAAAAATAAAGATACATTGCTATCTGAAGCATGATAGCACAAATTTACATTTTTATTTCATGTTTGTACAGCAAATGCATTTCTTGTTTAAATGAAGCATTGCTGTTGAAAGATAGAGTCGTACTTGTCACCATTTGCTGTTGAACAAAATGAAGAGAAATGGAAACGTTGGTGCAAAATGCTCCTTACACTGTATCCTACAGAAGCTATTGCTGGCAGCTATGAGCTAAGCACTATAAAAAAACAAGTTGGTGATGTATACTTTTGCAATCCCAGTGTAAGATGAATGAAAGATCATCAGTGCTTAGTTGCTTTCTCCCTTAAGAAATGGGACAATACAGAGGAATGCCTTATGCATGTCCTTTGTTCTCGGCTTCAATATTCAGGCAGACTTCCAACTGGATTTTTAACATTACAAAATAAGCAGGTCTCCTTTACAAGCATAGTTCAAAGGTAGAGGTAGGAACTACGATTGGATTCCCGCTGCAGTCTGTAAGGAGTTTGTACGTTCTCCCCGTGACCACACATTTCCTCCCGGTGCTCCAGACTTCTCTCATATTCCAAAGATGTATGGGTTAGTCAGTTAATTGTTCACGCCTATGTAATTGGGTGGCACAGGCTTGTTGGGAAGGGCCTGTTATCCTGCTCCATCTCTAAATAAAAATAAATTAAAATTTTCATAATAGAACATACAAGTCAAGTTGTGTCCAAGTATAGTGAGATACAGTTACAGTAGTCAAACTTGCAACAGTATCACAGTCGGGTACGTCCAGAAAACACACAAAATGTAAAGTACACATAAACTAAACAAAACTACGAAGAGGAAAGAGAAGAACTGTGTACAAAAAAAAACACAAGCCATTAGCACAAACAGCAGTCAAGAGATAAGTCCATGGTAGTGCAAGACGCGGTCTGTGGCTTCCTTTGCTGACGTGGGATTAGATTTGTCCTGGTCAGTTCAAGAACTTGATGATTGTGGCAAAGCAGCTGTTCTGAACCTGGTGGTATGGGATTTAAGGTTTTTTGTATCTGCTGCCCAACAATAACATCAAGAAGAGGGCATAACCTAATTAAGAGGATCATTGATGATAGATGCAGCTTTCTTGAGACAGTATCTTCTGTAGAGATGTTTTTAGTGTGGGTAGGGCTGTGCCTGTGATGGGCCAGGCAGTGTCTCCCATTCTCTATAACCTCTTGCACTCCTGTGTGTTGGAATTAGCACACCAGGCACAAATGCAGCCAGTCTGGATACTTTCAACGGTGCATCTGTAAAAATTTGTTACAGCATTTGGAAACATGCCAAGTCTTCATAGAAATTAGAAATAATATAGAAGAAATTAGAAATGCTTGCATGCCCTTTTCATGTCTACAGTACAGCTATGTGCTGGGCCCTAGGACAGGTCATCAATGCCCAGGGTTTTGAAGTTGCTTACTCTCTACCACAATGTGAGTGGTTGGTTCCAGTTTTACAGGCTTTGATGAGAATATGATTTTTTTGTGACTCAGAGGAGAATTTTCATTACCCCTCAGGAAGAGAGAGGAAGGTCTAGTGATAGCAGGAGCTGGACGATTAGATTCATGGAGTCAAATAGTATGAAAATAAACCCTTTGGTCAACTCATCCACATCAATTGTGCTACCTGGCAAGCTGTCTTCATCTTCTCACGCTTGGCCCCTAGCCCTCTAAACCTGTCCTATCCTTGATGGCTTTTAAATGTTGCTAATATGCCCACCTCAATCATTATTTCTAGCAGTTCATTCCAAATCCACAATGGCCAATCGTGAGAAGAAGCTGCCCCATGTTGCCCCTTCTAAGTCTCTTCTTTCTTTTTCAATCTTTTTATTAAGTTTAATAAATGTAACAATAATAGTAATTGTACCTAGAGATCGGAATTACAATAATAACAGTTAACATGTACAAACACGATTCCAAGTAACAAGTATAATTTAACCTCCCAATCTCATAGTAACTGACCATGAAAAAGATATTTTATAAAGAAAGAAAAAAGAACCCCCCTAAAACTTCTTCCTTCTAAGTCTCTTGCCTGGGATTTTAAATCTATGTTCTCTGATTTTTAGCACTTTTTCCCTGGGGTCAAAAGGACTTTCACTTTGTCAATGTCCCTCATGATTTTGTACATCCCTATCAGGTCATTCCTTAATCTCCTGTGTTGTTCGAGGGAATAAAATCATATTCTGCAGAACCTCTCAATTTAGATCATTTGGGGAATTTAGAGAGCACGTAGATGTATTTTTAAAGTATTTGGAAATTTGTGGAGCTGGTATAGAATAATCGAGGCTTGGGGCTGATCAGCTGTGATCATACTGAATGGCAGGGAAATCTTGATTATTTGTGCAGCCTGACCATGGAAGGTTTGGACGTTACAGTGAGCTATACCTAGAAACACTGAATTATCGTAAATAATCTAGGTTCATTTTTGATTATGCTGTGCCAGCCATCTGTTTTCATTAACTTTGAAGTTAAACCTGAGATTAATCTAAGAATATCTTTAGAACTTTATGTTTGGTTTAAAAAAGGATCTTAAACACAAGAGATCTTGCAGATGCTGGGTGTGTTGCTAAAGATCTCTAATTACCTCTACCACTGTTAAATGGAAATTGGTCTATTATGCACTGGTTAGATTGTTTTGGAACATCGAAATTGTGCTTTTGGCAACATCAAGATTATGTTTTCTATCAGGAGTTTTTTTAAGCACATTCATTCTGTTTTGTAGGAGCATTGTGTTTGCATATCCTTTTATTGATGTAAAACTCCTTAATTGTTTGATGAAAAAATCATAGTGGTATTGCATCTTGTATTATTACAGTAAATTGGTAAACACAAACCACACAGAATTTGATAATCCACATAGAGAATGGTACAAGTCTGGAACTGCTGTTACAATACAATGTCCTGACGAAGGGTCTCGGCCTGAAACGTCGACTGCACCTCTTCCTAGAGATGCTGCCTGGCCTGCTGCGTTCACCAGCAACTTTGATGTGTGTTACAGTGCCTGTCTGTTTACCTCTGATAAACAAGGAAAGATCCCAATGTTCCCTCTCCTTCTCTTGTGATTCGCTCCTGTGCTGGTCTAACCCACCAGCTGCTCCCTTCCTTGCTGCAGTTTCCCATGCAAGTGCAAGAGATGCATCATCTGCTTTGTTAGTTCCTCCTCTCCCACCATCCAGGGACCCAAACAACCTTTCCAAGTGAAGCATTGATTCACCTACACCTACTCCAATCTAGTGTACTGCATTTAATGTTCACAAGGTGGTTCTTCTCAGCATTAAGGAAACGAATTACAGATTGGGTAATGGCTATGTGGACCATTAACTTGTAATGTGCTGAGGCAACTTTACATTTCCTGACCTTTGCCACATTAATTCTCCATCCCACTTTTCTCTGTCTTTGGTCTCCCACTCTACTATGACAAGGCCAAATGGAAGTTTGAGGAACCCTACAACTCCAGTCATCAGGTAACTCAATCCCTCTCTCTATGTCAGTACTGGCCGTTCTTGCTATAATTTCACCCACCTTTGATATTGACTTAGTTTTCTTTCTCCATTAGCACCACCAAAACCACAGGCCATTTCCCACACTCCTGCGTAGAAGTAACACACACAAAATGCTGGAGGAACTCAGCAGGCCAGTCAGCATTTATGGAAATGAATAAACAGTAGATATGATGGACCGAGGGCCTTAATCAGGACTTTCTTGTGATTGTAATCCTGCACAACAGTGTTTATGTTCCTCTATTTGTGTTGTTATTTCATAGTTTTCATTCTCCCTCTCTCTCTCTGCCCCACTCTCTAGCCCCGCTCTATCACCCTTCTTCACCCCACTCCTCACTCCCTCATCTCCTTTCTTCCCTCTCTTTCCTGCATCCCCTCCATCACCTCCTCTATTTCACTCTCTCTCTCTTTCTCTTTCTATATCTCTACCCCATCTTTCTCTGTTAACCTAAATTCTGGAGCAGTGTGTGTATAATGTATTTGTGTGCAGAATACTTAATGTACCTTGTTGTACCTGAATTGCTCTGGGGAGACTGAGGGTTTCCAAACTTAATGCAGATAAACATCTATACATCAGTCAAAAATGTTTCTTGAGTTTTCCATAAAGATAAAAGATACCAGCTAAAACTTCTAAATTTTAAAGTTTTCATTATTAGATTGTAAATACTTATTTGCAAGCAGTGCAAAATCACTACTCGAAAAAATTTTGAGTAACATTCTGACTGACCAATTTTACTTGGAGCCCATTTTTCATTTTAATGAAATCAATGTAGAACTGAATTATGGTGAATAAGTTTGAACAATACTTTATTAATATACATTTAATCAGTGTGGTGAAAGCAATTTGATTTTAGAAGGGACATATTTGAAAATGAGCCAACCACTTAAATGTGGCACGAAAGTTTGGTCACTCTGGAAACAATGCTAAATGCCAGTATTTAATGCCTAATTCGTATGTGATTGGCACAAAATATGTCTGTGGCACAAATCTTCATGATTTGAAAGAACACATTTGCTTTAAATCTTTGAGAATGAGCAAAATTCAGTCTTTCAAACCATAAGGAAAATCAGCCTTTCAGAAACTGAGAGATAATCAGTGTATTTTTTTCTCATTTAATTAAAGGATTGAAGCTGTGTTGTCAATACTGATGACTGTGTTACTCAGACCAGCAAACATTGCTGTTGGATGCAGCTGGGGATTTAATATATTCTTGGGGGTGAAAGAAATAATATTTAAATAATATTATATGAATGGTATATTGTCTCCCAGGTGCCAATGTCAGCAATGTCTTGGAGTGGGTCCATGGCATTCTAAAGGGAAAGGGCGAACAGCCAGAAGTTGTGGTACATATTGCTATCAACGACATAGGTAGGAAAAAGGAGGAAATCTTGAAGACAGAATTTCGGGAGTTAAGCAGTAAACTGAAAAGTAGGACCTCCAGGGTAGTAATCTTTAGATTGCTGTCTAAATTAGATTGGGGCAGGGTTTCAGATTTCTGGATCAGTGGGATCTCATCTGGGGAAGGTATGCCCTGTACAAAAAGGATGGGTTACATCTGAAACTGAAAAGGATCAATATCCTTGCAGGCATCTTTGCTGGAACTGTTGGGGAGCGTTTAAACTAAATTGGCAGGGGGATGGGAACCTGAGTGATAGAGCTGATGGGGCATTTGGTGTACAACTAGATGTAGTGAGGCTGCGAGGAAGGACAGGCAATTGATAGAGCAAAATTGCAGGTAGTCAGATGAATTAAAGTATAACTGGAGGCCATAAACAAAAAGGGTAATGAATACAGATTTGAATGTGTTATATTTGAATGTACAGTATACAGTTTTAGGAATAAGATAGATGACCTTGTAGTGCAATTAAAAGATTGGCAGGTATGATTTTATAGTGGTTGAAAGAAGATCATAGTTCGGAGCTTAACATCCAAGGATACATATTGTAGAATCCTTGTCAGTAGAGTTAAGGAACTGCAAGGGTGAAAAGACCCTGGCTGGAGTTATATACAGGCCTCTGAACAGTAGCCAGAATGTGGGCTACAAGCAGATAAAAGGACAGTGATAATCATGGGAGATTTTAATATGCAGTAGAATAGGAAAATCCAGTTGGTGCTGGATCCCAAGAGAGAGAATTTTTAGAATGCCTATGAGATGGTTTTTTAGAGTAGCTTGAGGTTGAGCCCTCCAGAGGAGCAGATTTTCTGGTTTGGGTTTTGTGTAATGATCCAGATTTGATTGGGAAACTGAAGGTAAAGGAACTCTTGGGAAGCAATGATAATAATATGATAGAATTCACCCTGCAATTTGGTAAGGAGAAGCTAATATTGGATGTATCAATATTACAGTGGAATAAAAGGAATTACAGAGGCATGAGAGAGAAGTTGGCCAAAATAGGCTGGAAGGGAGCACCAGCAGGGATAATGGCAGAACAGCACTGGCAGGTGTTTGTGGGGCAAATTTGGAAGGCACAGGAAAGATGCATCTCAAAGATGAAGAAGTATTCTGAAGGGAGGATGAGGCAACCATGGCTTACAAGGGAAGTTAAAGACAGTAAAAAAGCAAAAGAGAGGGCATATAATATATCAAAAATAGTGCAAAGGTAGAGGATTGGGAAGCTAAAGGTTAACTTGCAGGTTTAGTTGGTGGAAAGGAAGGTAAATGCAATCTTAGCACTTATTTCAAGAGGACTAGAATATAAGAGCAAGGATGTCATGCTGAGGCTTTATAAGGCATTGTTCAGATCACACTTGAAACTGTCTAAGAAATTGTCTTAGAATTGCTGCTTATCTAAGAAATGATGTGCTGGGATTAGAGAGGGTCCAGAGGTGGTTCATGAGAATGATCCTAAGAATGAAAGGGTTAACATATGAGGAGTGTTTGATAGCTCTGGGCCTTTACTCACGAGTTTTGAACAACAAATTTCATAACATATGCCAGTGATAATAAATCTGATTCTGATCACATTGCAACCTATCGAATATAGAAAGGTCTGGATAAAGGTAATGTGGAGAGGATGTTTCCTATAGTGGGGGAGTCTAGGACCAGAGGGCACAGCCTCAGATAAAGGGAAGACCATTTAGAATAGAGATGAGGAAGAATTTCTTGAGCCAGAGGGTGGTGAATCTGTGAAATTCATTGCCGCAGAAGATGGCACTGGAAGACGTTGAGTTCATCTCCACATCTTAGATGCAACTCTATGGTACTTTTTTGTCTTTTTGGTGACAACAAAGCTAAGATTAGTCAAATGAATATCATAAATGTATATCTGTTGCTTATTGCCCCAATGTTAGCAAATACTGTAAAAGCTTTTTGCCTTTAGCCCAAGTATTGACAGTGAGTACCCATCATGAAAGTCTAAAAGAAAGAAATGCATGCCTGGGTGAACGCTTTAAAAGTGGAGCTCATTAGCTGGTAATTGGAAGATTATTTGAAGCCACATAGATCAAAGTTAGACTATTGCTCAATCAGAAGAAATTAACTTTAAATGTATCACTAAATTAAAAATAATTTAATACCAACTGTAAAGCAAAAGACAACAATGATTTGCTATTACTGTTTTGACAAACCATTCAACATTGAAACGAGTCTCAAATAATGAAGAGAAATATTACGCTCTGCCAGAATATAGTGAAACCAATTAAGGAGAATAACTCTATCATCTGAATTAGGATGCTGTCTGATACTATAAAATCATTTTGTGATTTTGAGAATATACTTTATAATAGAAATGATGAATAGGGATCACTTAAGAGCATTGAAGGATGCAGCTAAGAGTTGAATAATGGGAGTAATTTAAACTGGTCCAAACCATCAATGTCAATAAATCCCGGTACTCTTCTCAAACTTGAATTTCCTATCTGGCTGGGGTATTCCAGTTTTTCATATTGTGTCCTATTGAAAGCTAAGAGTTAAATTGGTGAAGCATTTAATTTGTGTTTTATTGAGTTGCTTGGATTAAGGTCTCCCCAGTGCTGACTTACATTTATGCACTTGCCCTTTAAGACCCGATTTCATTGGGAGCAATTCCTAGGTTACTGGAAGAGCTACAGAATACATTTTGCAGTCCATTTTGCCTCCTTCGTTCTATCCATCCCTGCCTTGCCCTCAGTGCACCTAAGAACCAATCCTTTTTTTTTTCTAGACAGAAGGGTCTTTACACTGAAATGCTAACTTTGTTTTGCTTAAAATGCTAGCTGACCTGAGGTTTACCAACATTTTATGTCTTCAAAGTACTTTTTAAAAAAATTTCCATCTGTTTGGTAATGCCAGGATTTATAGAGAGAATCGAAGAAATATTGAACAGTAGTTAGAGGTCCTTCAAACCTATACTGGTGTTGGAGGAGCAATTCCTTCATGACATTCTTCTGTATTTTTTTGATAAGAGTGCAAGTTATTTCCGCTGAAATATCCATCCATTACCTCTCTGAAAGTGCTGTACTCTTACAGACAGAGAGATCCATGTTATAACTACTCTCTCAAACCTATATAGCATTTGCTCGGCATTTTGAAGTTCCACTCCTGATTCCTTTGCTGATGGGAACAGGTGTTTTTGATATACTTCAATTTAGACAGCCTTTACCTTGTACTTTCATCAAATAGGTCCTTACCTTTATTTTCTTTCAGTTTATTTGTTCCAGTTGATAACCTTTTTGCCAAGAACCATTTGTAAATCCTTTTTTGCACTTTTTCTAAGAGATTCACCTGCTTCCTGCTGTGTGGTGAACAGAATTCAATGCATCGCTCTACTTGTGTTTAAATTTGATTGAATTTACTTGAATTTGTACTCTGTCTTTCTTCATGAAGCCCAGGATTCCATATTTTTTGATAAATGCTTTTGCTGATGCCCTGTCACTTTCAAGACTTTATACACACGGCCTCTCTGTTCTTAAATTCCCTTTAGAACTGTGCCATTTTGTCCTTATTGTTTCTTCTTATTCTTTCATATAAGTAGATTTTGTCAGTCTTATTGTCCATTTCAGTCCTTGGTATTTTTCCAAGCTGTATGTCATCTGCAAATATGTTTTTTTCCATGCATCCTCATGTCTAAACCTATAATAAATATCATTTGTAATGAAAGAGACTGAAACATGGACTCTTTTGCAATGTTTGGAGTGTTGACCACAGAGTAAAGATTGAGTGTCTTTAGGAATATTCCTCATTTACATCTTTTGGAAGTACCCTTCCCACTTATTGGTATCTGAAGGTTCCCACATTGGCAAACCTACTCATTGCATTAAATCAGCTCTATTTTAGCAAATATGCTACAATTACACACCATGGAAATAGGTCCTTTGGCCCAAATTGTCCATTCTGACCAAGTTGTGCACCTATGCTGGTCCCATTTTCCTGTGTTTCCATATCCCTCTAAACCTTTCCTTTCCTACACCTGTCCAAGTGTCTTTCTTTAAGTGTGCTAAAAAATATGGGCATGCAGCTGCTCAAAAATTAATGTTAAGTCATATGAGCTCAAAGCAGAATGATTCTGTATATATTAACTGGCTCCGGAATTTGTAGTTAAGTTAGAAACTGTTTATTCATCATCTGCTGAAAAGGCACACTGAGGCCCTTCGGAGAACCTGTGTTCCTTATTAATTGAGTGCTGTGTGTAAGAAGTTAAGGGATCTTTGCCCTGTCTCTCGTGCTTCATCATCACTCCTTTGCTGCAAACAGGGTGTAGCATGCTAGGGGCAGGAGGAGAAGGTGTAATTAGTGAATTACATGGGGTTGAACAGTAAACTCAGCCAGGTGTAGAGGAGATTGGATTGTATTTATGAACAAATGTCATTATTCTGACAGTATGATGAATTAGCCTCCAGCTTTCACAGTTTCTTTGACGAGTAGTTTTTGTGTGGTCTGGTCACTCTGAAACTCACTGTTTGTATCTGCTCCAAAAACTGCACACGGGTGTCAATGAGGTGTTTTCATCCAATAATGTCAAAGCGTGACCCAGTGCAAAGTCCTGATGAAGATTTTGATCTTAATCGTCACCTGAGGCAAAGTTGTTCATGTATGCCGCCAGGTACAATTAATTTCACTAATCAACCTTAATCAGGGCAGATTTGTAAATCAGGATTTTTTTTTTGCTTAGTCCCTTGGAACATCTGCAATACTTCTGTAATCTGGTATCAGAGGTACAAGTAAATTAGTCCCAAAAGCAGAGACACATACATTAAATGCATATAGCAGACAGAACAGTTTTTGTGTGTGTGTGTGTGTGTGGGGGGGGGGAGAGAGCAGATGGGGGTTTGCATAAGTGTAGAGGCAGTTGGGGTGATGGTCCTATTTGGGAGGTAGTAGGTTCAGAACTGCAGTTGCTAATTAATTTGAAGTCATTTCAAGAGAGGATGGTAGATTCCTTAACATTGCATCTAAAGAAAAACAAACAAGTTCCATTCTACGAATCCTTTGAAATATGCATAACTAGCTATAAGAAGTGGGTAGCTTTTACCATATGTATTACTTGTTTGTTTTGGATATGCCACAGAGAAGCCCTGGAATGGTGCTGGGAGCATTAAACTTTCCTGTCTAAGGCAGGAGGGAACTGACAGACATAGCCCACTCTTGCACTGTATGTTGCTGCAGCTCTGCTATAAAGTTTAATCCTTTCCTTTCAGTAACAAAGCTTCAGTTGTCTGGCCAGGTGCTGACTGTATAAAGAGCAAAGTGTGTGGAAGTGGCAGTGGCAGAACTGAAGTGCTGCCATTACTTTCTTTAAATTGCCATTTATGACTGACAAGGTTATACTCTTACTGCTATACCTTTGACCTAGGGTGCAGGCCAATGTTAATGGCTGAAATTACATTTCTCTTAAAGTGCATAATAGGTGCTTTTTACACACAAGTAGTGAATGTAATTTAGCTTTTCCCACAAATTAGCACAATTGTTGGCTTATACTACTGTATATGTTTTATGATTTTTTTTCCCCTTCAGGATTTGCAATTATTTTTAATATTTGTATCCATAAAAGATTGAGTTGCAGCAAATAGATTGCTGGTGTTGGAGTTTTGTTGCATGCAATTGAGCAAACATAGGTAAACTCTGACTGTCACATCTAATTATTTTGTAACGGTGTGGACACAGCAAGTTTTCATCCCTGTGCAGTAAAGCTCAAAGTGGTATTTACTTAGAGTTCAAACCGTAGCGACAAACGGTTTTGAGTATAAGTGGATTACATTAATATATTCATTTTTAAGTCCTCAGGAGAATGTGAATTGGGATATGTTCTTCATATTAAATATTAATAATGGCGATTAATTGTATGAATTTTAAGTTTTCTGCAAACTCCAAATTTAAATGAATTATACGGTCCTGTAGGTTTACTCGATTTAATTGATAAACTATACCGTTTTCTTCTACATGCATTACTCCCTTTGGAAGTAATAGTGTATCCTTCTTAAATCTTAATACTTCCTTTGAGAAATGCATCCAATTTCAAGGAATGTAACCGTGTCAGTACTATTAATGATCCTGCTCTATCTAATTTACAGTGTTTTTTAAATTCCACGGACCATTTGGCCATTGAGCTGTCATTTTTGTTTGTTATATAGATCTGCCTCCGTTTTAAATTTCCTTCATAACATTTGAATTAAAAATTATATTAAAATAGGTTTTTCTGTATTCTATATATATAATGTCATCAGGACACAGGTAGAGCAGAACATAAAAGGTTTTTTGGAATTGTTTTTAAAATGGGATGATCTATTAGTATTATTTCACAGATCTATCCATAGATGTTTTTGAATGAATTTTTTTACTGTTAGGGGCAGCATGGTATCGTAATGCCTTACAGTGCCAGTGACCTGGGTTCAATTCCGTTGCTGTCTGTAAGGAGTTTGTATGTTCTCCCCGTAACTGTGTGGGCTTCCTCCAAGTGCTCCTGTTTCCTCCCACATTCCAAAGACGTGCAGGTTAGTTGGTTAGTTGATCACGTGGTGTAACTGGGGCGGCACAGGCTCGTTTGGCCGGAAGGGCCTGTTACTGTGCTGTATGTCGAAATAAAAAATCATAATTTTAGGTGAGGTAAGTAAAAGTTGAAAAATGGATTATTCTTTTTTAGGAGGGATGTCAGATTGGCAGACTTTCTGGTAAACATAGGATTATAACATGCAACCCACATTGAATCAATGGAGCACTTTGCTGTTTTGGTACTAGATCTACACCAAGTGATATCACTTCTACAACAAAGCATCAAGTTTAATAAAAAGTGTGTCTAACTATAGATTAGTGAGTGGGTTGAGACTTCTAAACCTATTTCCAATTTGAGCTAGTTCTATTTACAATCAGGCATTGACTGAAGGTCCAGGGATGTAGGAGGAAATGGCACTAGGGCTAAGGAGTGTCTGGGATCGGACTGTCTAAAACCAGGTTAAGTAAAATAAAGTCAGGCCTCATTGAGTATAAGTAATAAAATTCAAGAGTCAGGAGTGGCTTAAACCACAGTCATTTAATTGCAATGTTTTTACTGAATCTCTGAATATGCGTATCTGACAATGTAAATTTATTTTCCCTATTTAAATATGCATTGATTCTTTGACAGCTCCAACATTTCATCAACAAATACTGTACTGTAGTTTATAGTCACTATAATATATAGTGGATACAGTACCAGCTAGCGACAGTTAACATTTGTATTTTGTGCAGTTTGGCTGGTCTTTAGAGCTCAGATACTGTTAAAACTGCCTCTAAAATGTGTGAGATGATGTTATAAAGTAAAATCTATCTTATTAACAAAATAAAAGCATTCTCTATAGTTTTTCTAACATCCAACCATAACATCTGATTATAGGACGTTTTCTACGCTCAGCATTTGAACTGAAGTTAAAGTGAAGAACAGCTGCAACGGTTTTAAGTTCATGAATGTCCTTGAACAGTATTAAAGTTGTCAAAATTCCCATAAAATTTCGGGCCAATTGAGTCTTTCTTTCTCTTTATTTGCAACCTATCCTAAAGTGAACATCTGCCTAATTGTTCACCTTCATTACCTTAGTGGTTTTATCATGCTTTTTCCCTTTCCAGACAATAAACTTTATTTTCTTCATAGGGTTTTAATCTATTAGAAAGCTCTTTGCACCTTTTAAGATTGGATGAGATCCAAAGCTCTCTTCCTTGAACCTCACAAAATGTTTCCAAGTGTTCAGCGTAACTTAACATGATACTTTATGCTGAGACATAATTGTTGTTTATCCATTAGCTTCAAACCAGAAACATCCGTTTTTGTTGTCATTCCCATGTCCTTGAGCTATCAGCTTGAGCTCAGTTCTTTTCTTTCAACTTCCAATTGTTTGAATTACTCCTGGCCCAAACTTATGCAGGCAATGTCTGTATCATGCACTTCCTTAGATCTTTCTAGAAGGATGTCTTTTGTATTTAAGAACAAAAACCTTTAAGGTGCACAGTACATTGCCTTTCCAAACTGCTGTTTCACAGCATTGTATCCATGACGCGCACACTTGCCGAGAGTTTCTGTTTCTGTCATCTTACTGAGTCGTGTCAAACAGTGACTGGAATGCATTTTCCTGCAGACATTGTATAAAGGTTGAATCACAGTTATTTGTTTGTTCAGTTAATTAACATGATTATTCAACTTGGCAAAATAAGTTTTCTGTTATTATTGATCCATTTTTTTGTAATTTTGAATTCATTTGGCATAAATTACTATACATTATGCTTGAAAACGTTTTTTATTTTAATAAATCTGATCAATAACACCATCAACTTAATATAGTGGAGATAAAATATCCATCCATCATTTATTTAGTACGAGAAAACCCCTGCAAAGCTATACACTCATTTCTTTTTAAAGTCAAGCACAGGTGGATTTTTCTGTCAGTAAGAAACATTTACAAAATAATGGAGCTGTGAATTTATAACAAAAATGTAATGTCCAAGCTTGTGCTCCTTTGGAGGAATTCCTTTGGAAGAATTAACTAGTAATTGTCTTTGTTGTTTTTGCAGCAGTAGTATAATACTGTACATAGAAAGTTACTGAAAGAAAGAAAAAATATTTAAATAAGAAGTGGAAACAGCAAAGTAGTGAGGTAGTGTTCATGGGTTCATGGACCATTCAGAAATCTGATAGTGGATGGAAAGAAGCTGTTTCTAAAGCATTAAATGTGTGCCTTTAGGCTCCTGTACCTACTCCCTGATGGTAGTAATGAGAAGAGGATATGACCTGGGAGTTCCTAAATGATAAATGCGAAAGTAAGTACCAGAGCATTGCTCTTAATGGATGATTATAGTTTGCAGATAAACATGAGCCATGACAATGCAGATGTGCAAACTTGCATAGATCCCTGTGCCTTGACATTTATCTTTTATTGGGAGGCTAAATGCATCGTGTAGTGGGGAGAAAGTGTTGTAAAGTTCTTCCAAAATTTATGTCATTGTCTTTAATAAAACTTGATTTTGGACATGAAGAGGGCAAGGAAGGCTAGTTATCAGAAGGCTGTGAGCTGGAACAGTACTTTAAGATGACGGAGAGGAGAAGATGAAGTATAAGAAAGAACTACTTGAAAGAAGCTCATAAAACTATGAGAGACATAGATAAGGCAGATAGAATCTTTTTTTCCCAGGGTAAAAATGTCAGATTTATAATATAATATCAACTATATACAGTAGTGTGCAAAAGTCTTAGGCTCATATATATAGCTAGGGTGCCGAAGACTTCTGCACAGTACAGAAAGCTGTTTTTTCACATTTCCCGTGTCAGTTAATTTTGATTTGATTTGATTTGAAGCACATGATGGATAGACATCCATCTCCATCCTCTCTTAATTTGCCCCTGAAGCAGCAATATCTGTGAGTCTCAAGTTTTATTAATATTGGTAAACATTTGGTTGGTACAGTGCTGTGTCTTAGGTACCCTAGCAATATGTATGTGCCTCAGACTTTTGCACAGCACTGCAGTATACTGGCCGTTTGTATGGGTGAGTGGGAGGGAGGAAATGGAGTTTGATGATCTGTTGTTCTGTGAACATGGTGGACATGCTCTGTTGGCATCTGGCAAACAACTTATTTCACAGTATGCTTCGACGTACATGTGATATATTTATATATATATATATATATATATATATATATGAATCTGGATCTGAAATAGTAGAGGACAGGTACTTAAATGAAAAGGGGAAAGTTTAAAGGAATTGTTTGGGGCAAGTTTATTTTTCACACAGAGAGCGGTAGATGCTTGGAGCAAGCTGCTCAGTAAGCTTAGAGAAATGCATCATGGATATGCAGCATTTGATATGAAGCTAGGTTGAGGGGAAAGTAGTTTTGTGGAAGTAGGGAGGCTACAGAAGGACTTAGATTAGGAGAATGGACAAAGAAGTGGCAGATGGTAAACAGTGGTGAGTGTATGGATATCCACTTCGGTAGAAGAAATAAAAAGCATAGACGATTTTATAAATGGAGGGAAAATTCAGAAATTTGAAGTGCAAAGGGACTTGGGAGTCCTCCATACAAGATTCCCTAAAGGTTAATTTGCAAGTTGAGTCAGTGGTGAGGAAGGCAAATGTGATGTTAGCATTCATTTCAAGAGAACTAGAATATAAAAGTAAAGATGTAATGTTGAGGCTTCGCTTGAAGTATTTTGAGCCATTTTGGACCCCTTATCTAAGAAGGGAAGTGTTGACATAGGAGAGGGTTCAAAGGAGGTTCACAGGTATTGAAAGGCTTATCATATGAGGGGCATTGGATGGCCCTGGTCTTGTACTCTACTGCAATTCAGAGGAATTGGGGGTGGGGAGGGAGTCTCATTGAAACTGATTGGATGTTGAAAGGCTTTGATAGAGAGGATGTGGAGTCTATGACCAGAGGACACAGCCTCAGAATAGAGGCACATCCCTTAGAACAGAGATGAGGAGAAATTTCTTCAACCAGAGAATGGTGAATCTGTGGAATTCGTTGCCACAGGCAGCTGTGGAGGCCAAGTCATTGGGTATATTTAAGACAGAGGTTGATGGATTCTTTGAATAGTCAGGGCATGAAGGGATATGAGGAGAAGGCAGGAGATTGGGGCTGAAAGGGAAATGGATCAGTCGTGATGAAATGCTGGAGTAGGCTCGATGGGCCAAATGTCCTTATTCCGTTCCTATATTGTATGGTCTTATATGAGCCTTTCAGCCCAACCAGTCTGTACTGACAGCAATGTCCATCCAGACAGACCCAATTTCCTGCATTTGGCACATATCCCTCTAAACCCCCATCCCTGCATGTACATAACTATTCAAGTGCTTTTTAAATGATGCTGTTACACCTCCTTAATCACTGGCAGCTCATTTATTTACACTCGCTGTCTTCTGGGTGAAAATGTCTCCTGACAGGTTACTTTTAAATCTTAACCCTGTTGCCCTATTCATACTTGTGAGCCCAGTTTTGAACTTGCCTACACTGGGGGAAAACAGTTATCTCCTGCTGGGTGGTGCTGAAGCAGCTACTATAATATTGTTTAAGAGGCTATTAGATTGATATATAAATATACAGGGAATGGAGGGATAGAGATTAGGTGCAGGCAAAAGAGATCTACCTCATTTTGGCATTATGTTTAGCACAGGCATGAGCTAAAAGGTCTGATCCTGTGCTGCACTGCACTGTTGCACTGCCTGGTCATATAGGATTGTCAGATTGAGTAACAGCTTCTTCGCTTAGGCTCTGAGACTAATGAATACCTCTGCCACCACTGAAGTCCCGTCATTAAGTCAGTGGCTGTTGGCTGTATACTTTACTGTTTACTCTTTGTTGCATGCGTTTTGAATTATCTTTTATTAACTTTTTTATGGTAATATTTTGGTTTATGTGCTCTTTGTTAGATGTTTTGTGGTGTACTGTGGTCTGGTTAAATGTTGCTTTGTTTGGTTGTATATATGTACAGTCAGATGACAAAGAACTTGAACTGGAACTTCAACTAGGTTTTATGAACATAGCTTGTATTCTGCTGCACACTTTCAAAGGTTTACCGTTCTCTCCGCTCTCCCTGGAACTACAATTGAGTAACTTGCAGGACCTAACCCCTTCCCACAAGCACTTGCCCCAAACGCTTATCTAGGCTTCTTAGTCCATGTGCACTTAAAAGGAAATCTTTTAAGTTTATTTTTAAGAAACAATGTAAGGGTTTGTGTTCGTGTAATTAATTATACCTAGATACGACTCTGTCTTTCAGGACACCTTGAACCACCACCTCCTTAACAATCCAGGTGTTTTGGTGAGAATCCAGGTGGCAGATCAACATAAATTACCTGTCACATTGCTGTGAACATGGACAATTCCTTTAGGTTACGGACTCTGTACTGATTATACTGTATATGGCTGGGTGATGAGATTTCTAAGGAGGACCATAGTTTGTCAAAGCAGTTTGTACATTTTGTCCCACACATATTGCAGAAACAAGAAATATGCATCAACACATTTTACAGATTACTCTTTCATGGAATTGTATACCGCTTGATGAAATATGGTAGGTTTAACAAACTGTATAATCCTTGTATGATTTAATTCAGTGGGAATGTGTGTCTACAAGGCACCTTTATATATTCTAGCTTCTGAAACAAATTCACTTACCACATTTGTGTTTGTGTGTGTGTTTTCTTTTAGCAGATTTATGTAATTAGTTAGAACCAGAGTTTCAATAAATACAAATAATTGAGTGGCAATAGTGTAGATGATCTATCCCACCTTCTTTCCACTGGTGTATCACTTGCAATTTGCAGTTATGAACTCTCAGCTTTGGTAACTATCCTGAGGGAGGTAGGTAATTGCACGTAGAACGTTGAAAGAAACACTAACCTTGACCCTGAGTTTGCAGGAGCAAGGCATCTTTGGCCTGCTCTTTGGTTAGAATTCTCTTTTTGCCCTTCAGGTTTGAAATGTTTCAAATGTTTTCTACTCTGGATAGTTGGAAGATGGAGTACAGCATTGGTTCTTAAACGTAAAGAGAAGCCACAGATGCTGGAGATCTTGAGCAACACACAGAAAGTGATGGAGGAGCTGAACTGGGTCAGGCAGCGTCTATGGAAAGGAATAAAGAGTTGACATTTCGGGCTGAGACCTTTCATCGAGACTGGAAAGGAAGGGAGAAGAAGCCAGAATAAGATGCAAGCTTGTATTCTTTCCTTCACCCCACCTTCTTATTCTGGCTTCTTTCTCCTTCTGTTCCAGTCTTGATGAAGTGTCTTTTGGAGAAGAGGAGTTCGGTGGGTAATACCGTTCCGGCTGACCGGAAGTGCACTGAGAGTGGTAAGTGTAAAGGAGTTCAGTGCTTACTGTTCTGGCTAACAATGGATGGTGCAATCCGGGGTATATTATGATCAAGGAACGTGTTTGCAGACTGGATATTGAACTTTTTGCTGTTGGACTTCGGCCACATTCCACCGTGATACAACACTTGGTGGCACGGGAGGTCGTTCCTGCCTGTGGCCATCGATCGTGCAGCTCCTCCCGTGGAGGGTCAGACACCCTGAGCCAATAGTCTGGTCCTGGACTTATTTTCCATCTGGCATAGTTTGCATTTTGGTGTTTGATTGTTGGGGTTTTTTGTATTGCTATATTTACGCTCTGTTCTTGGTTGGTGCGGCTGTGACAAAACCAAATTTCCCTCGGGATTAATAAAGTATATCTATCTATCTATTGACCTGAATCATCAACTGTTCATTCCTCTCCATATATGCCTGACCTCTGGTTCTTAAACACCGGGCCAACAATCTGTCTCTTTAAGGATCATGAAAGACACTATAAAGTAGAAAAGCAAAGCTGGAGCTAAATTAGATGAAAAAGAGAGATGGAAAGAAAGATTGAAAGAGAGAGAAAGAGGAAGTAAAAAAATGTGAAATACTTGAAAAATAAATGTGTGTTCTGGACAGTTTGCGACCCATGGTGATGAAAATCCATACTTGAAATGGTTGCCTTTTCTGGATCAGACAGGTCGGGTAGATGTGCATGAGTGTTGACTCATTAAAATAGCTACTACATTAAGTAATGACTCCGACATTCCGTTGTGGGCTTAAATCATTTCAACAACACAAATACTGTATAACAGTTTCTCAACTTGAGGTGGTTGATCCTTTTTTTGAGTTTAATGGGAACACAGGCTATTTTTTCCTTGCCGCAAATTGCCAGACGACTTACACACTAATAAAAGCATGTGCATTAAACTCTCCATTATTATCTCAGCACATTCTTTACTGTCATGTTTTTGAGGAAACAGCACCCCATACTACAATACTTAAATGAACTGTGAGCTACTGTAGTGAATTAAATCAAAACGAGTTGACTATTATTAAATGGACAATAAATTTAAAAAAGTATTTGCTGGTGCAGGTAACAATTCATTAATCTTTGTGGTGATGATTGGTAAAAATAGCATTAATAACTATGTTGTAATCTTTCATCCATGACTGAGAGAGTCATGAACAAAGGTTCATACTATAGAGTAGGAGGGCAATCATTTAAAATTGTGGTGTTTTGAAATTTCTTCTCTCAGAAGGTAGTGAATCTCTGGAATTCTAAACTCCTGAAAGTGTTGAAGGCCAGATTGCTAGAATTATTTGAGACAGAGATAGATAAAATATTTGAAAGTTTGAAGAATTAAGGGCTGAAGGGAACTGGCACAGAAGAAGAGTTCCAGTGTAAATTAGTTATGATCATATTAAATGGCAGGAACTGAGGGGCTTGTTCATATTTTTCTATGATCATCCATTTGTGTGTTTAAGATGCATCTTGATGGCAAACAGATGTATCTAACAAATGCCTTTGTTATTTACACTGAAGATTGTGGATACATTAAACTACTTTAGAGTCATAGAGCACTACAACATAGTTCGTGCTGACCTGTTTTACTGCTTCACCCCATTAATCTATACCCAGACCATAACCCTCCAAACTCCTCACATTCATATACTTATCCAAACTTCCCCTCACTATTTCAATTGAACCTGCATCCACCACTTCCACAGGCAGTTCGTTCCACACTAGCGCCACTTTCTGATTCAAGATGTTCTTCCTCAGATTCCCCTGAAATATTTCACCTTTTACCCTAAACCTATGACTTCTGGTTCTAATTTCACCCAACCTGAGGGGAAAAAGCCTGCATGTATTTACCCAATCTATCCCCCTCATATGTTTGTATACCCTTATCAAATCTCCCTTCATTCTGCTTTTGTCAGCAGATTTCTGTCCTTATGAACTAACTGGTTTTCAAACAAGAGATCTTAAAGACTTATAAGCTTTGAATTGACATGTTCTTCAGGTGTTCTGTAGAGAAATTTGAGTAAACGGTTATTCAGTATTTTCTATGCTCATTGTAGGAGCCATGCATTTGTTTTCTATCTGCATTGTATTCTGTGTTGTCCGTTTATTATGGTAGCTTGTCACATGGGTGGGGGTGTGGCAAAAGTAAAGCGTTAAGTTACATATTTGTGCTTTGTTCTAGGTAGTTTAGAGCTGGGGACCACTGGGTGTGATATTTTTTGCTGGGCTTAATTACATTTGAAATGATTTAACGCTACTTAACTTCACTTAAGTCAGCTTAAGTACATTTAATATCGCTAGATTTAGTTCCATAAATCTCATTGCTTCAAAATTGTATGATTTGCTAGTTGTTAATAAAGGATCAAATGCATTTCCTTGACTTTTTTGGACATTATTCTTGGATTGATAAGAGAGTGCATCATACAATATAACTTGGCGTGCCCGGTCTCTGGCAGTGGCGTGGATTGGTTTGAGATGCTGCTACACTCAGGAAGCTCCTGTTACGAATTTTTCTAATATTTCATTAAAAAGACATTTGTTAAAAGTGAGATGGAAGCCTTTGAAATAATTAAATGATGACGTTACTTTCTGTAGGAGAGCTGCCAAAGATAAATGACACTGAGCTACAAAACAGAACCACCTGGGTCCTACCGTCCTTCCTTTGGGTCCCCTCTTCCTTCCCTTTCTCCTAGTGTCCACTTTCCTCTCCTATCAGATTCTTAGTTCTTCATCCTTTGACCTTTTCCACCCACCTGGCTTCCATCTGGCATCTTCCCCCTTGTTTTTCAGTCCTGACGGAGGGCCTCAGCCTGAAACATAGACTTTTTACTCTTTTCCATTGGTGCTGCCTGGCCTGCTGAGTTCTTCCAGCATTTTGTGTGTGTTGCTTTGAATTTCCAGCACCTGCAGATTTTCTCGTGTTTGTGAGGTAACAGTGTAGACAGCATGTGTTGAAGCAAGCCTTAAAAGAAGAAGTAAATGTTTAGAGATAGATGTTTATAAGGAACTCAAGACCATAAGGTAGTCTGCATCTGTCAATAGGTTCCATACATCATGGTATTAAAATTAACTTTTGCTTATTTTATTATCATGATGTTACAGGTTGAACAATGAAAAACATCTCATGCAGTACCACAGTACCAGACCACAAAGGAAGCCGCTGTTTAAGTGGAAAACGCCAAATGGAACATTGATGCATTGTTACAGGGATCGGCAGATAATCAGTGTCAAATGTTGCTTTGGCAGCTCTGCTATGAGACATTTTACTAATAAAGTGTCACATAAATGAAAGTTGTAATTTTCATCTACTTATTTTTACCAACTATACTTAATTATGCCTTGCTTTTGTAGTTCATGATACTAGTGCCTTCGGTTTTTAGTATATTTGTAGATGTTAAATCAAAAACTAAAAAGGCTGAATGGGTCATATACTGTCACTGGAGACAATTTATATTCCAGACTGATAACCTTTCATAAGAACTGATGCAAGCTGTACAAATAAAAAGTTAACTGTTTCTCTCTATATCAATGTTGTCTGATCTACTGAGTGTTTTTTGAATTTTCTGATTTTGCTCAAAATTTCCAGCATCTATGCCATTTTGCTTTTAAGATAATAAAATTTAGTATGAATATGTGCTGAACGGTAATTGGTTGTTTGTCGGCCTTTGCGTGTAGATTTTCATTGATTCTATTGTATTTCTTTGTTACGCTGGGAATGTCTTCAGGGAAATGAATCTCAGGGCAATATACTGTGACATATACATACTTCGATAAATTCACTTCGAATTTTTGTTTAAGATTTACTTTAATGTGGAAAGTTTACGGAAAATCTTGCAACAAACTAAATTGGGTTTAGATGCATGTTTGGCTTTAGATATATCAATAAAACTAAGTGTACAGAGAAAATTTACAAGAATGTTGCTGGGACTTGAGGACCTGAGTTTATAGGGAAATGTTGAATAAGTTTGGACTTTATTTGCTGGAGTGTAGGAGAATGAGGGAAGATTTGACAGACGTATACAACGTTATGAGGGGGGAGGAAAGGGTAAATGTAAGCAGGGTTTTTTTCCACTAAGGTGGAATGAGAGTAGAACTGGAGGTCATGGGTTAAGGGTGAAAGGGCCAATGTTTAAGGGAAACATAAGGGGCAATAAGAGGTGAAACAGGGACACCACTTTTCCCTTATTAGGGAGAGAGTGAGCCTGTGGTATGTCGAATTACCAGGTGAACGAGTAGTCTTTGGGGTACTGCAAGTCTGTGTCTTTATTGATGCTTGCTGCACACTTGAGTGCTCAGTGGAGGTTGCAGATGCTTTTTGCTAGTGGGGGAGGGGGTTCGTTGCTTTGCTGCTGCTTATGCATGGGGGGAGTGGGGGGGCTTTGGGGTTCTAACGTTTAACTGTCATTCATTCTTTGGGGTAATCCTATGTTTTCATGGATGTTTGCGAAGAAATATAATTTCAGGATGTATATTGTATACATTTCTCTGACATTAAATGTACCTACTGAAACCTGTTGACTTTCTTCACTCCGAAGGTGGTATGAGTGTGGAATGAGCTGCCAGTGGAATTGGTAGATGTGGGGTTGATTTCAGCATTTAAGAGAAGTTTGGATAAATACATGAATGGGAGGCATATGAAGGGCTATGGTTCATGTATGGATCAATGGGACTAAGCAGAATAATAGTTTGGCATGGACTAGATGGGCCGAAGGGCCTGGTTCTGTGCTGTAGTGCTCTATGAGTCCATGTAAAACTATCTCCCTATTCTGTAATAGCTTGTGAATGGGTTAAGAAATTATTATAATGTAGCGGAGTACTTAACTGGAATGAATCTAAAATCGAGGTGAATTATCTTTTGGAATAAACAAATTGCTTCCTATTTCTTTAAGCTTAAAGCTGTAAATTGGGGTTAAGAGCGTGTTTAATAGATTGATATGACAACAAACATTTGTGGCAGTAGTAACAAATGAAGCTGATAGCTGGGCTAAATACTGTTTATCTATACTCTGGTCTTGCACTGTCAGATATTGTAGTCATTTTCATGCATGAGCGCAGATTGCTTTGTGATAAATGACAGGTCATTTGCTATTGGTCTCTACGAGATCACCCTCTGTATTTGGGTAATGATTGTTACAGTTTATAGTACATTTTACATAACTTAGTAGAGCAAATTGTTGGCTTTTGGGGTTAATCAGGTCTGTATTAATTTAATGTATTTTTTTTGGTCTAACAGAAAATATAGTTTGGCGTATATTGTAGCAGACATCAGCTTTGTTAGTCTAGCCCTGCATCACTGGTTCCCAGGAGGGCATGCTGTCCAGAACACCACTGATATGGCACATATTGCTTTATGTCAAATGTAATCTTGTTTTCTTCCTACACTAAATAAATCTTCAGTCCAGCTTGAAGAACATTTATGGTTATACCATAATAAAAATAAACTGTTTGCGGTAAAGTGTAGTTGACATTTATCTGCTTATTTGTGGGCTCTATTGCTGTCTACATACAACACAAAACATAATTTGTCATTTTATAAATACATTTCGACCTAAAATCCTGCCAGCATCTGTTAGCATGCGAGGATTAATGTTGTGTGCAGTTATAGCACATGACTGCATTGCCAGGAAGCAAGACTAGGCCATGACTTCTAGCTTTATCAGAAGATTAGGTTTTTGGCAGTGTGGCTAAGTGATGAGATTTATTTTTTAAGTCGACGAATAATACTAAGGAAACTGAAAACAGCATGTAAAAATGCTGCATATTTTTTTAGCTGACAGATGTTGTGAATTTGAACTGAGCAAGGTAATTTATTGTTCACTTAGCTGCATGCTGAACTTCAGAGAAACAAACTACCTTGAGCAAGCTGGTATTCTTATCACCTTTGATAAAGTAAGTGGGTTAAGGGATTGAGTGACCTCCCCTTATCACCATCTGTGCGTCTAATAAAGCAGAAAACGTCGGCAATGCTCATCTGGTCAAGCAGCATCGAGAGAGGAAGAGAATTCCGTGCTCAGGCAAATGACCTTTCGTCAGAATTGGCAAAAGGGTTAAATGTGAGATATGTTTCTTATACAGAGAATGTCTGTGATGGGAATGGAGGGGAAAGATTAAGTCAAAGCTAGGCAAAAGGGGGCGCTGAAGCTATTTAGTAAATAACAAAAGGTGGATCTGTAAGCAGTGTAAATTGGAAAATACAAATCAATGTGAAATTACCAGCAAGAAAGGGCAGGGAACAAAGAATGGAAAAGAAATGGTGTGCACTGGAACTGTGGAAAGCAAAGATTTACATTCTTGCTCATCTGAGTTTGCCAAACTCAGTGTTAAGTCTGAAATAGGCTCAGTCTGAATGTGAAGTGTTTTTTCCTTGGCAGGGGGAGGGGAATCATGGTTTGGAAAAGGGGAAAGGAGAAGAGAGGAAGCAGGAAACACCAGAGGGATGTTGGTCTTTGTAGAAACAGTATGGGGAGACAGGAGGTAGAGGGGTCAGAGTCAGAGTGGATTAGAGTGACAGGTTCTGCTTCTGCAGCAATTTGTTTTTTGATTTGCTCATTCTATGGTAAGCCCCTCATGTTTGGCAATTGGTACTAGCCAGGATCGTGGAAAATTACAGCTTGGAAGGTCATCATGGTGTTTGTATTTGGAAATGGAAAGACAGACGAGTTGGTTGCTCTCCAATCCCTTCTCCCCTAGTGCTGCAGATTCTTTCATCTACAGTACTGTGCAAAAATTTTTAGGTATATATATACACATATATGAAAGAGTCCTTGAAATTGAGTCTGTAGGTTGCCGAACGAAGTTATCTACTTAAGGTGAGTGAAGTTATCCTCTCTGGTTCAGGAGTCTGATGGTTGTTGGGCGATAACTGTTCCTGAACCTGGTGGTGTGGGATCTAGTTAGTAGAACAAGGATGGTGGCAGTACCAGTTTTTAATGAATCTCACAGGCAGAGTATATGTGCAGTCACTACTTTGTGAATTTAATTCTACCAGTTATGGGTTAATTTCAAGGAAAGAGATTTATTAAATTAGCTTGTGTTTGTAATCAAGACTGTGATTTTCAATTATCAAAATATTATCTATTTTGACATTGGAGACAAGCTGGTTGTGGATTATAGCTAAATTTGAAATATTTTTATGTTCTGTGAAGAGAGAAAGTTTAAACAACTAGGTGTAGTGTAGCTCACAAGTCTGCAGATGCTGGAAATCCAAAGCAGCATACAAAATGCTGGAGGAATTCAGCAGGTCGGGCAATAGTCCTGAAGAAGGGACTTGGCCTGAAATGTCAACTGTTTTTTCATTTCCATAGATGCTGCCTGACCTGCTGAGTTCCTCCAGCCCTTTGGGTATGTAGAGTAGCTCCTGTTTGCAAGATGATAACCCTTGGTATTTAATTAAGTTAGAATGCTTTTGTCACTGTAAACTCATCTATAGCAGACTAGTCGTGTCGACACCAACAGCAAGGGATGGTGACTCTTATACCAAAGTGTACATGATTGTAGTATGTAGTACATTGTATTCTTGATCTCTCAATATATATCATGATGGCCCTTGAACTTTATCTGTCAGCCTGCTCTGCACTTTCTTTCTAACTGTTACTGTATATTCTGCATTCTGTTTCTTTTCACTTTTGTACCTCCTCAAAACACTTATTTCTGGAATGATCTATCTGAATGCAAGCAAATAAAAGCTTTTCACTGTATCTCAGTACATGTGACAATGATAAACCAATTACTGATTAGTATCTTTGTTGTGCTTTGCATACGTCACTGAGGACTAGTCTGACTTCTCATGGCTCATTGTTTAACAGTTCTTGACATTATTGAATACCGTAAAATTTGTGTAATGTGAAACTAACAGAGAAATGGACCCTCTGCCTGGTTTCAAACATTATTCCCACATATATATCTACAGAATAATGTTTTGCTGCTGAGATTTCAGTATGTGATAGGTTTAATTTTCATCTGGTGTGTGTTTTAATTATGATTTAAAAGTTACATAAGTAGGATTAAATGCAGTAAACAGGAAAGTGAGTACAATTTTTATGTTGGCATGTTTAATTAGAACTATTAAATTGTGTTAATTAACCCCTTGCAGTGACACTCCCTGTATTTGCAAATTTCCTCCATTGAAGCAATGCTCTATGGAATGTGATAAAGGCAGTGGAGTTGAGAAATATTGACATGCAATAGGAAGAAGGGACATTTTTTTCTAGTAATATTTACCCTCGGTAACTGTTTTATTTATGCATTCGATAGCTCAGTATTTGTTTGGAGGTATATTCTTGGCTAATTTTTACAATGATCATGATGTGATGTGGGCTAAATGTAGACTTGATCTATGGTTCGGGCACTCTTTCCACACAAAATTAAGATTTAAGATTAGTTTTATTTGTCACATATACATTGAAACATACAGTGAAATGAATCAGTTGCATCAACGGCCAATGTAGCCCATAGCCTGCAAGTGTCCCAGTGCTTCTGGCACTGATATAGCATGTCCACAACTTACTAACCCTCACCCATACTGTATGACTTTGGGATGTGGGAGCAAACTGGAACATCTGGAGAAAACACATGCTGTCACGGGAAGAACACACTAAGCGGTGGGAAATGAACACTGATCACTGGCGCTATAATAGTGTTACGTCAACCACTTCACTACTGTGCCGTCCCACATTTATATAACAATAAAAATTGATAGAAATGCTTTGCTTTGTCCTCTTTGATAATGGTATTTTCAGCTGTTTATGAGGTATAAATTACCATGCTGACTGTGTAAAATATTTTCTGACTGCACTGTAGAGTAATTAATTGCATCTGGTAAGTTTGAAAACTTGTCAAAGATAATTCCTTTTGACACGGATCACAGTGCACATCTCAAAGAGTTAATATCAGATAAGAAATTATTATAACTGAGCATCACCCTAAATATAAAACTTATTTTGATGAGAAATTTTATATTATTCTTTTTAACAGAATAACTGAAATTGTTGCTGGTCAATCACATCAGTAATATTTTTGCTGCCCAGGACACACAGTCTAAAATGTTTGACCAGCTTTTAAAATTTTTAAGATTGTTGTTTCCTTGCATTGTAATTCTTTGCTCCAGGGAGATTAGAGACGGGGTTCCCAACCTTTTTTATGCCATGGACCCCTCCCATTAACTGAGGGGTCTATTGATCCCAAGTTGGGAACTCCTGGACTAGAGGGTCTAGAATCTCAATTTTCATGGCACAGAAGGATACCATTCAGACCATGGACAAACCATTCACTTTCCTACAGCCATGAAAGTCAATTTCTCTCAAGTGCCTTATGGACTCTATTTCACTATTAGAGGCAGGAGCTCCAGACTGTAACTTGCATAAAAATAAGTTTTCTTGAATCCCCTGGTCTCTTCTGCCCTTCAGTTAGCAATGTCACCCCTGTTCTTGAGACACCTGCTAAAGTGAACAACTTTTCTCTGGGTTGTTCTATTTAAGTCTGACCTGATTTAGCATACCACCTTAAATTTCTTCTCAACCTTCTTTACTGCAAGAATGTAAAAAAGATAATACGGGAGTAAGCCACTCGACTCCGTAGGTTTGTCTGTCATTCAGGGGAAGAAATGGGTACGGGGACTGGTCAGGTAATGGGGAAGGTGTAGGTTTGAATGAACTGCAGAACAGGCTTGAAAGATGGTATGGCATAGCTGCCCACCTATTTGCAACAGATGAAGTTGATTTAATTGTGACTCACAAGTACATGTGTGCACAGGAGCAATGAAAAACTTACTTGCAGCAGCATCACAGGTACATGGCATCAGAAACACAACATTCACATGGAAAACATAAACAATGTCTAGGGTTGGAAGGTCTCTGATTATGCTGGTTGCTTTACTGAGGCAACAGGAAGTGTAGACGGAGTCCATCGATGGGAGGCTGATGTTGTGGTGTGCTAAGCTGTAGCTATAATTCTCTGTGATTTCTCGTGGACACGTGCAGATCATTTGCCATTACAAGCCGTGATCTATCCTGATAAGATCCTTTCTCTGGTGCATCAATAAAAATCAGTGAGGGTCGAAGGGAAAATACCAAATTTCTTCGGCTTTCTGAGAAAGTAGAGGCACTGGTGAGCTTTCTAGGTCATGGCATCACTTAGTTGGACCAGGGCATGCTATTGCTGATGTTTACTTTCAGGAACTTGAAGCTCTCAACCCTATTTTGACTTTTGTATTATTGATGTAAACAGTTGCATGTGAAAGGTAAGATAGCATGGTGTGAATGCTGGGGTCTTTGGTGATTAGATGTTAACCTTCTAAAGGAAGAACTTCATGTAGATACTGTCAATGGTTAGTGGGATGAGCCTGTGATGTATTGGGCTTAGTCCACTATTCTGCAGCTTCTTGTGTTCCTGGACATTTAAGCAGCCATACTAGACCATGTTGCAACAAGTCAGGATGCTTTCAACATTACATTTGTAGAGTATTTTGGTGGAGAATTCGTTAGCATGCCAAACCTCCTTAATCTTCAAAGAAAGTAAACATGTTTGCACACTTTAACCATTTTATCCATTTTTGGGCACTTTTTTTTGGATTTCAGATGAATGGAACAAAATATCTTTAACAGTGTTAAATAAATTATTTGTAGGAATGAAATAGTTAACATAATCTTCATTTTTTTGTGATTGATTTTGAAATTATCATTCTTTCTGTTTTCATCCCTGTCACTTTCTGCTCTTTCTTGGTAGTTTAGGTGAAATTAGGAATCAAAGTTCAAAGTAAATTTATTATTAAAATACACATATGTCACTATATACAACTCTGAGATTCATTTTCTTGAGGGCATTCACAGTAACTACAAGAAACACAATAGAATCGATTAAAGACGGCAGCCAACAGGATGGACATCAACCAATGTGTAAACAAAACAACAAAATGTGCAAATACAAAAACAAATATAATAATAAATAAATAGATGAATAAATAAACAAACAAACAATGAATATTGAGAATATGAGATGAAGAGTTCTTGAAAGTGATCCTAAATAGCAGCTTTGTGCTTTTGGATGTACAACATTTTTAACCCAGCTACTACTATTGTACTCTGGGCATAGTTTCTACATCCACAAGATCATTAATAATGGATTTAAGATTTATGACAGGATAAAATCATGTCAAAGCTTTTAGCAAGAATGTAAATCAGTTTTCACTTACAGAAATAATTTTTTCCCTTTGAAGAAAAGCTTTGTTAAAAAGATTTTTATGGCTCAATGGAAAATGCTAGTATTTATGAATAAAAAAGTGCTCAATGATTGAATAAACTATATCTACTATGGACTCTTAACACCATTCTCCCTACTTTTTATGAACCATCTTTTTATGAACATCCATAATGTAATCCATTTAAGGAAGAATGCATTGCATGTTGTGGTTCAGAAAAGCTTTTAAGAGTAGTTGTTTTGTTTTGTGTTAACTTTCCTAAGTGCATGCTCCCTTCTGCTGTGTTACACGTCAAATGTGTATTTACACAGCAGTTCACAATTCAGATTGCTAGAATTACTTTGGCAAATTGCCTTGAACTCAAATAACTCAACTGGTAGTCTCAAGATAAGATTGGAGTGGTGTGAAATGAGTAAATTACCTACCAAAAAAAACTTTATAAATGGAGTCAGCGAAAACACAAAACTTGTAATTTACAACTGCCAAACGGCTTCATCAGACTTGTCATCTCAACAGCTCAGAGTTATCAGCACTTTATTTCATGAGCTGTAGAGTGAGTTTGGGCCATTTCACTTGTTTTAGTTGTTTTTTTCTTGTCATTGAAAATGCACTTTGTCAATAATTTGTTATAGAGGCCAGCCCATATAAGGTACTCTGATTTTCAATATTTGGATGAGGGTTGGCTATTTTTCATGATTTGTAAACTTGTCCATTTGTGTTTTATTTTAGCATAAAGCTAAGATAGAAGCCATGATTCTGGACCTGTCTTCCCTCCAAAGTGTCCAGCAGTTTGCCGAAGCCTTCAAGGCTAGGGACCTGTAAGTTGCATTCAAAAACTTTTACTTAACTGATACTGTCTGGTAAGGGAGGGGGAGGGGGGTCCACTGCACAGGATTGAAGTAAGCAGCAGAGAATTGTAAACTCAGTCAGCTCCCGCATGGGCACTAGCCTCCATAGTATCCAGGACGTCTTCAAGGAGCGATGTCTCAAAGAGATGGCATCCAGCATTAAGCACTCCTATCACCCTGGTCATGCCTTGTTCTCATTGCTACCATCAGGAAGAAGGTACAGAAGGTAAAAACTCAAGAACAGCTTCTTCCCCTCTGCTATCCGAATTCTGAATGGCCACTGAACCCATGAACACTACCTTACTACTTTTTAATTTCTATTTTTGCAGTACTTGTTTAACTATTTTATATATATACTTACTGTAATTCAGTTTTTCTCTATTATTATGTATTGCATTGCACTGCTGCCATAAAGTTAACAAATTTCACGACATATGTCAGTGATATTCAACCTGATTCTGATTCTGATTTCTGTTTTTGTTTAAAATAAAAAAGATTGCTATTCTGGCAGCAATAACTCCACTTATGATTCATGCTCGAGTGACTTTTATCACAACCAGCTTTATTAGACTAACTGATGTGGTTTTCCTTTTAAATGAAATAAAATAATTTATTACCTCTGTGAACACAAATCCTTCCATTTGGTTACATTTATCCTGACTCTCAATCTGAATTTGAAGGAGGTTTATAATCTGTAGATTAGACTTTGGTGAATCCCCTCAAAATACATGTAAAAACACTGAAAGAACATGTTGAGTTGAAGTCTCATTTTTTTTGATCGACTGACATCTTTAAGGTTTTTGTGTGTTCTGGAAGCTTCGTTTTTAGTCCTAGTTTTATTTAAGACAGTTGCGAATTCCATTACCTAGTGATGATGTATAGCTATTCTTTCTCTCTTTTGCTGTGAGGTTAAAATCAGTAAAAGGATTATTGCCTTGAATTTACTTTTACAATTATCTTAATGTGTAGTATATCATATATTTTGTAGATGGATGTATTAATCTTATCCTTTATCCAATCCCATCAAATCCCATCAAATTTCCTTCTAGTTGACAAATTTCACTTGATAGAACACATTTTATAAATAAGAAACAAAATTCTAGAGAAATTCGGTGGGTCATGCAGTGTCTATGGAGGAAGCAACAAAGTCTGACTTCTTCCCTTCCTTTCCAATCCTGATTGAAGAGTCTTGGCCCAAGATGTTGACTGTTTACTCTTTTCCATAGATGTGGCCTGGCCTGCTGAGTTCTTCCAGCATTTTGTGTGTATTGCTTTGGGTTTCCAGGGTCAGCAAGTTTTCTCATGTTTGTGATCTATGGAGGAAAATTTTGGGTCGATATCCTTCATTTGGACAGCAGATGAAAGGTCTCAACCTTAAACATTGTGTGTCCATTTCCCTCCATAGATGCTACCCGATTTACTGAGCGCCATGAGTATTTTGTGTATTGCTCTTGACTTCAGCACTTGCAGTCTTTTTATCCAGATTTTGTAGGTGTTAGGAAATGCTTAGATTGGAAGATTTATTTCTGATTCTTGGTGCTTTGACCAAATGCTGCTTTCTTCTATTTGGATGGATCAGTACAACAGAATGTATGGATCTAGTCCTAACAGCAAACATTGCATTGAAATGCAAACATTGCTTTCTACTTCATAGTAAAACATACATGGCTTGTGTATTAGAGTCATAGAACACACAACACAGAAAATGGCCTTTCAGCCCATCTGGTTGAGCTGAACTATTATCCTGCCTAGCCCCATTGACTTGCACCCAGACCATAGCCTTCCATACCCCTCCCATCCATGTACTTATCCAAATTATGTGTTTGCTTTTAAATGAAGTGTCCTGTGATCAATTATTTTCCATGAAAATAGAACAAGAACAGGTCTTTAGCCCACAGTGTCTGCACTAAACATGTTGTGAAATGAAATTAAATCTCTACTGTCTGAACATGACTCATATTTCTCAATTACCTGTCACTGAAGAGTATTTCAGTCACAAACAAGAGAAAACCTGCAGATGCTGGGAATTCAAGCAACACACACAAAATGCTGGAGGAACTCAGCAGGCCAGGCAGCATCTATGGAAGAGTACAATCCTGCTGAAGAGTCTTGGCCCGAAACATCAACTGTACCTTTTTCCATAGATGCCGCCAGTCCTGCTGAGTTCCTCCAGCATTTTGTGTGTGTTGACTGAAGAGTATTTCTTCCAATCTCTGGAACCGCTGGAATGGGTTACATATCTGAAACCAGGAGAAAGGGTTGTGCAGTGATGGTTCCAGGGGTGATTAGTATTAGCTTTAAAATTTTGGAAGATAAAAATATACTTGGGTGTGTCCCATTGAATCAGATCCTACTAAAAACTATGACATAAAGACTATAAGTGGCAAAGTTTCGTGGGGTGGTGAGGGGTGCGGGGTGTGGAATTTGCCTTAAATTTTAAAAGGTAGTGAATGAATATTTCTGGCCATGTCACTGAGCTTCTTTACACAATTGATACCCAAAAATTCCACATATTGTTCAAATTGCAAGTGCAGAATTAACCCAGTATGTGACTCAGATACTAAATCCAGTGGAGGCTGTATCTCATTGTTCCTAATTTAATAAATGTTTGCATGTACACTCTGTTGGGATGGTTGGATAGATTATTTAAAATAAAATAAACCACAAAATAATAGGCCAAGACCACTCTGTGATTGCAAGTTGCACTGCCAAATATGCACAGTTTACGTTAGTTAAATCAACATTCACAAGTGGAGTGTCTGGCTTACATCCTTTGGTTATGTAAAAGGAACATGAGACAAAAGAATTTGTTTTGGAATTAAATGGAAATTTGAAATTCATGTTAAAACAGTAATGTTTTCGTTTCAGTAATTGCAAGTAAGTACATTTGAAAACTTAACCTGGTTCTTAAAATCTAAAAACAAGATTCTGCAGATGGTGGAAATCCAGAAGAACATACATAATATGCTGGAGGAACTCATTAGGTCAGGTAGCATAAGTGGAAAGGAATAAACAGTCGATGTTTTGGGCTGAAACCCTTCATGATGAGGCCCGATGAAGAATTTCGGCCCCGAGTATTCCCCTCCACAGATGCTGCCTGACCTGATGAGTTCCTCCAGCACTTTTTTGTGGTACAGTTTGAGTTTTTTTAAATATAATATGTATACATCTTGTTGCTCAAACAAAAACAACCATCGTGGGAGAACACCCCCCCCCCACAGATAACGTACCAAACTGTTCCAGTTATGTGACAAGTTGTTAGTGTTTTTTCAAGTATCCTCAGCTAATAACGATTCATGTGAAGTAGGCATTTATGCTAGAATGCTAAAAATCATCTTTAGAGGAATGCTGTGAGTGCATCTATTGTTGTCCCTCATACCTAGCTCTCTCGTTTTTCCTTTATATATGTAAAATTATGTTAACTTACAATAATAAGAAAATGGTTTTAATAGAGATTTTGAATTTGCTGAAAAAATTGGTCCTTTCACCTCAGTACATATTGCAGCAAGAGAAGCAAACTCATTTTTATTTTATTAGGACAGGAGATTCTGCAGATGCTGGAGATCCAGATAACATATACAAATGCTGGTGGAACTCAGCAGGTCAGGTAGCATCTATGGAAAGGAATAAAGACTCGACATTTCACACTCGACCCTTCAACGGGACCTTGGCCCAAAATGTCAACTCTTTATTCCTTTCCATAGATGCTGCCTGACCTGCTGAGTTCCTCCAGCATTTTGTGTGTTACTCATTTTTTTTTTAATACTCATCTTATCAAAATTTAGAAGCTGCAGGATGCATTACTAAGATTAACCCAGGGAAAACCCTCAAGTGGCTTGAGTCAAATCTTGAACAAAGAATGATGATAGTTATTGGGTGTTAATCATCCCATTTCCAGTATATTACTGTAGAACTGCCATATGAAAATGCCTTAGACCCAGCCAGATTTTGTAGCTTGATCATTCGCACTTCTTCATTTTTAAGATAATTGAGAAATGTATCACTCTATTTGCACCTACCCAGATATTGACCCAGTTGATGCCACCATATAGGAAGGACTGAATAATGTTTGGGCTTGAGCTCATAAGTAGTAAGTAATGTTACTAGTGCACGATTTTCAGGCAGTAGCCAATTGAATAGAGTTACATCTGCATTTCTGGCACTGAGACATCCATGTACTGGGGAATTCCCACAACCGATGATCTCACCTTAAGGACTCTTTGTCTTGTTATTTCATGTTCTAGTTATTTATTACTATTTATTTATATTTGCATTTGCATTTGATCCTGTTTATAATCATTGTTCTATAGATTTGCTAAGTATGCCCGCAGGAAAAAGAAATCAGGGTTGTATGTGGTGACATGTACGTACTCTGATAATAAATTTTACTTTAAACTTTGAACTTCGAGCAGAAACTCAACTGGACCAGCTACACAAAACTGCAGACAAGAGGTGGTCAGAAACAGGCAATTCACTGCCAAGTGACTCGCTTTCTTGTTTGCTCAGTATCTACAAAGAAGAATTTAGTTGATTAATGAAATAATCTCCACTTCCCTGGATGAATACAACAACAAACATGTTCAAAATGAACTTGGAAAACCAGCAGGCCAGGCAGGTCCCATTCCCATTCTGATATGTCTGTCCACGGCCTCCTCTACTGTAAAGATGAAGCCACACTCAGGCTGGAGGAACAACACCTTATATTCCGTCTGGGTAGCCTCCAACCTGCTGGCATGAACATTGACTTCTCAAACTTCCGCTAATGCCCCTCCTCCCCTTCTTACCCCAATCCTTATTTATTTATTTAATTTCCCCCTCCCCTTTTTTTCTTCCTCTCTTTTTTCTCCCTCTGTCCCTCTCACTGTAACTCCTTGCCTGCTCTCTAACTTCTTCTGGGCTCCCCTTCCCCTTTCTCTCACCCTAGGCCTCCCATCCCATGATCCTCTCCCTTCTCCAGCCTTGTATCCCTTTTGCCAATCAACTTTCCAATTCTTAGCTCCATCCCTCCCCCTCCTGTCTTCTCCTATCATTTCGGATCTCCCCCTCCCCCTCCCACTTTCAAATCTCTTACTATCTCTTCTTTCAGTTAATCCTGACGAAGCGTCTCAGCCCGAAACGTCGACTGTACCTCTTCCTATGGATGCTGCCTGGCCTACTGTGTTCCACTGGCATTTTGTGTGTGTTGCTTGAATTTACAGCATCTGCAGATTTCCTCGTGTCCACTATCCACTTGATTGGCCTCTTGCTCTTCACATACTTGTAAGAATGCCTTGGGGCTTTCTTTAATCCTGCTCACCAAGGCCTTCTCATGGCCCCTTCTGGCTCTCCTAATTTCATTCTTAAACTCCTTCCTGCTAGCCTTATAACCTTCTAGATCTCTATCGTTACCTAGTTTTTTGAAACTTTCGTAAGCTTTTCTTTTCTTCTTGACTAGGTTTTCAACAGCCTTTGTACACCACGGTTCCTGTACCCTACCATCCTTTCCCTGTCTCATTGGGACATACCTAGGCAGAATGCCACGCAAATATCCTTTGAACATTTGCCACATTTCTGCCGTACATTTCCCTGAGTACATCTGTTCCCAGTTTATGCTTCCAAGTTCCAGCCTGATAGCTTCATCTTTCCCCTTACTCCAATTAAATGCTTTCCTAACTTGTCTGTTCCTATCCCTCTCCAATGCTATGATAAAGGAGATAGAATTGTGATCACTATCTCCAAAATGCTCTCCCACTGAGAGATCTGACACCTGACCAGGTTCATTTCCCAGTTCCAGATCAAGTACAGCTTCTTCTCTTGTAGGCTTATTTACATACTGTGTCAGGAAACCTTTTGACAAACTCCATCCCATCTCAACCCCTTGCTCTAGGGAGATGCAATCAATATTTGGGAAATTAAAGTCTCCCACCACTCCAATCCTGTTATTATTACACCCCTCCAGAATCTGTCTCCCTAGCTGCTCCTCGATATCCCTGTTTCTATTGCGTGGTCTATGAAAAACATCCAGTCAAGTTATTGACCCCTGCCTGTTCTTAACTTCCACCCACAGAGACTCAGTAGACAATCTCTCCATGACTTCCTCCTTTTCTGCAGCCGTGACACTATCTCTGATCAGCAGTGCCACGCCCCCTCCTCTTTTGCCTTCCCTCCCTGTCTTTTCTGAAGCATCTAAAACCTGGCACTCGAAGTAACCATTCCTGCTCGTGAGCCATCCAAGTCTCTGTAATGGCCACAATATCATAGCTCTGATCCATGCTCTAAGCTTATCCATGTTGTTCATGATGCTTCTTGCATTAAAATAGACATATCTCAAACCATTGGTCTGATGCATCCTTTCTCTGTCTCCAAGCTTTCTCTATATATGAGCCAACTGCCCCTTCCTCTCTGTCTTCAGTTCAGTTTCCACTCTCCAGCAATTCCAGTTTAAACTCTTCCCAATAGCCCTAGCAAGCCTCCCTGCCAGGATGTTGGTCCTCCTTGGATTTGAGTGCAACCCATCCATTTTGTACAGGTCACACCTGCCCCAAAAGAGGTCCCAATGATCCAGAAATCTGAATCCCTGCCCCCTGCTCCAATCCCTGAACCACGAATTTATCCTCCGCCTCACTCTATTCCTATACTCACTGGCACGTGGCACAGGCAGTAATTCCGAGTTTACTACCTTTGAGGTCCTGCTTCTCAACCCTAACTCCCTGTTCTCTGTTTTCAGGACCTCCTCCCTTTTCCTACCTATGTCATTGGTGGCAATATGTACCATAACCTCCGGCTGTTCACCTTCCCACTTCAGGATATCGTGGACATGATCAGAAACATCCCGGACCCCGGCACCTGGGAGGCAAACTACCATTCGTGTTTCTTTCCTGTGTCCACAGAATCGCCTGTCTGACCCCCTAACTATAGAGTTCCCTATTACTGCTGCCTTCTTCCTTTCCCTACCCTTCTGAGCCACAGGGCCAGACTCTGTGCCAGAGGCACGGCCACTGTTGCTTCCCCCAGGTAGGCCGTCATCCCCAACAGTACTCAAACTGAAGTACTTATTGCTAAGGAGTACAGCCACAGGGGTACCCTCTCGTATCTGACTCTTGCCCTTCCCTCCCCTGACTGTTACCTGCTTATCTGTCTCCCAAGGCCCTGGCGTGACTACTTGCCTATAGCTCCTCTCTATCACCTCCTCACTTGCCCTGACCAGGCGAAGGTCATTGAGCTGCATCTCCAGTTCCCTAACCCGGTCCCTAAGGAACTGCAGCTCAACACACCTGGTGCAGATGTGGCCGTCCGGGAGGCTGTGAGTCTCCCAGACTTCCCACATCTGACATGCAGTACAGAACACTGGCCTGACAGACATACTCCCTGTTTCTGTTCTTCACAAAACCTCGCCTCGACCCGTTATCGCCAAAGCCCGAGTGAGCCAAAGCCCTACCACCCTGCCTCAGATCACTCCGTTGATGACCGCTCCGCTAGGCAGTGTCTCCCTTTTATGCCTGAAACCTCCCCTGCTATCTAACTCACGATTGGTACTCGGTTATAGCCGCTGATAGGCCACGTAGAATGGATAAACACTGTCGAAGCTCCCTTTTTAAATAACTGCCGCCGACCTTTGAGAAATCCCTCTTGGTGAAGCTCTGTTGATGCCGCTGATAGGCCACGTACAATGGACTAGCGCTCTCGCTTAGTATCTCCACAATCTCTTCAGACGCCTTTCAGAACCCTGGCATGTAGTCCATCTGGTCCAGGTGACTTATCTACCTTCAGACTTTTCAGCTTCACCCGAATTAATTTCATATGGCAGTAAGTTGTAATCAGACTTCTTCTCATGAGACGGACTTGTGACCTAGACCATTTTGATACGTAGGCTCTTTGACTGAATAGCAGCAACAGGAGCGTTTGAACAACTGGTGCAAGATACTGGAAAGACTGAGAAAAGAGCAAGCATGAGGGAAAAAAGAAAGAATCTTTCATACAGTACCTTCCACAAACTTAATACATCCCAAAAGATCTCAAATAAACTTCTCTTGAAGTGTACTTAACTGGTGTTACACAGGAGAGTTCCTAATATTGATGGAGATTAAAGTTTAGCTTATGTGTCACATGTACATTGAAAATGTAGTGAAATATGTCATTTCTGTCAAATCAAATCAGCAAGGATTGTACTGGGTGGTCATTAAGTGTCGCCACACTTCTGGAATCAACACAGCATGCCCATAACCTACTAAGCCTAACCTGTGCATCTTTGGAATGTGGGAGGAAACACATGTGGTCACAGAGAGAATGTATAAATTCCTTTCAGGCAGTGATGAGAATTGAACCTCAATCATTGATTGCTAGCTGGCACTGTAAAGTGATATGCTTATCCCTATGTTACTGTACCATTTAGGGTTTACAGTTGAAAAGTAACTGAGTAGATGTCTGTTTCTCTTTGATGAAAGTTGTGGGATCTCTGTTTGGGATGACACACAAGTGCCTTGGTTTAAACCGGCACGCTCACTCACTGCCCTCTCACTACAGGACCTTTAAAATTGTAGTGGTGCTGCTTTGGAATGCTAGAATAAGTGGAAGTAGACTTAAACCCACAACCTTTGTAAATGGAGGCATTGTGCTGCCACTGAGCCTGAAAATTAGAATTCAGATAGGAAATAAAACAAAATACACCATACGTTCTCATCATGTGGAAAGTCAGAAGCTTGTAATTCATTAGAATGTAATTTTAATAACCAGCGCACTAAATATAGACTGTCTTTTGCCAAAGAATAAGATACAGTACATTCAAATTTTAATTCCTCTACTTTGTTATATGTTCTGTTTTTTTAGATTTTGCTGAGTAGATGATTTAAACTGGCTGTCAGTGAAAGACTAAAAAATGATGGACATGTAATTTCTATTGCTTTACAATTTTGAGCTGCTGTTTTGAACAGAGTTTGTCAGTTGACCCAGGCAGACCAATTCTTGGCTGAATAGTTTATCGGGATGTCAATGTAATAGAACTCTCTCATTGTACAACAGTCTTTCAGTGTAATGCACTCTGGTAAACCACATGATGCTTGTATGTTGAAGGCTGATTTACTGACTGTCACTGAACTCTAGACTCAGATAAACAGTTGGCTTGGACTTCATCCGAAACCCTTAAGTTAATGTAAATAATCAAGGTCTTTTAATGCAAATTATGTAATTAAGTTTCTGTTGTCACTGATGCTTGTTTATGCAAGTTGCATCTTTTTGAGGAAGTCTGGGTGATTACTAACAACAGAAACCTATCCCTTCTCTCTTCTATTCCCCATTCTGGCCTCTGACATCTTCTTCTCACCTGCCTTTCACCTCTGCTTGATGCCCTTCCTTCTTCCTTTTCTCCTATGGTACACTGTCCTCTCCTACCAGATTCCTTCTTCTCCAGCCCTTTTACCTTTCCCACCCACCTGACTTCACCTGTCACCTTCCAGCTATTCTCCTTTCCCTCTCCCTTCCCCTCCAACTTTTTATTCTGACGTCTTCCACCTTCCTTTCCGGCCCTAAAGAAGGGTATCAACCCGAAACATCGATTCTTTATTCGTTTCAATAGATGCTTCCTGACTTGCTGAGGTCCTCTAACATCTTTTGCATGTTGCAAATAGAAAATGCTGGAAAATCACACCAGCTCAAATAGCTTCTGGAGTAAAAAGTACAGCAAACATTTTGAGTTTACGACCCTTCATCAGAATATTTATATTGTTACTTAAACTTATTTTGGTTATTTTTCAGGCCTTGTGTATATTTTTTCATTGATTCTTTGTTCTACTCTGAATCCTGAGACTGGTGGGTGCGTGGAATGCACTGCCAACGAAGGTGGTAGAGGCAGATACAATAGTGTCTTTTAAGAGACTCTTAGATGGGTACATAGAGCTTAGAAAAGTAGAGGGCTATGCAGTAGGGAAAATCTAGGCAGCTTCTTGAGTAGGTTACATAGTCGGCACAACATTGTGGGCTAAAGGTCCTGTAAATTTTCTATGTTTCTTTATTTACCCATATGAAAATGAATCTCGGAGCAGTATATTGTGATCTACACATATTTAGATAATGAAGTTACTTTGAACTTTGGTATTGATGTGTTTTTATGCTCTAACAATTATTTCATCCTCCTTCGCATTCATGTGCTGAAGAATAGCAGCAAACAGTCTTAAGCGCAGTATCTTAATAAATTTATTATTATCTTGCCAATTAAGTAGTGTACTGATGAACACGAAACAAAATAGTTTTGTTCTCCTGTGCTGTCTGCTTCCATTAGTTGATGGAATATTTTTAAGTTTGCATAGAAAGTTGAGTGTCAACATGAACAATAATTTCACTTCAGAAGACCGGAACCATTTTGAGCAGTTTGTGCCCTGATCACTGATTGCATCTACTGCAGTTTCGAGCATAATTTTCTGTCAGATTGTCCTGATTGCTAGAACTACTCCTTTCCATCTCATCTTGCAGTAAGCCTTGCCTAGTAACATACCTTGCAGACAACCCCTGCCATTCTATTTTATTGTTCTTTGTAGTTCATACTGTTAATAAGGCTTTGCACCAACGAAATGCTTCTGATTACAGTTGTAAGAAACAAAATATGTAAACTGTTGATTTAGTAAAAACTTGCAAGACTATAAATTGCTTATACATCTCAAGTTCTCAATATATATTTTTTGTATTAGTGCAGTTTGTCTTCTTTTGCACATTTGTTGTTTGTCAGTCTTTATTTGTGTATATATTTTCATTGATTCTAATGCATTTATTTGTTCTACTGTGAAAGCCTCCAGGAAAATGATTATCAGGGGAGTATTTTTTGATATATACATACTTTGATAATAAACTTACTTTGAATTGCAGTTGCGTAATTCACTTTCTTAAACCGGTGTGTTTTTGTGTGGTCCATTTTTAATACGTTTCTGCATAGGGGCATGAGAAGTTAAACTAATTCATTGCATTACTTGATATTCCTATAAGGAATTATTTTGAAGTAAAAATGCTGTGCAACAGGTTATTGAGTTACTATGACCCATTAAAATAATGTAATAAAGTTACATATATTAAACAGCAGCTCTGTGGGTAATACCTAAAGGACAGCACACATGGCACAATCATTTGTCTGAAAGTGGTCCTGACAGAGAAATAAACCACTGCTCTTCTATTCACACGTGCAGTATAAAAATAATTTTCTTAATACACTATACAATAAAGTGACATATGATCTTAGCTTGTAATTTTAAAAAAGTCTATAAAGTATCTGTATCTGTCAGAGAGCTAAATGAAATGGAGCTACATTTTGAAAGAAATAATTATGTTTTTCAGGATTTATTGTGACCTATTAAGAAAAGGATAAAGGGGGAAAATGGCTTATTAAATTGAATATTCACAGTGGGCTTCTAAAGTTAAAGGTTCATGCGTACAGTGGCTGGTATGACTCCAGGCAGTGCTTTCCACTCAACATTGCCACGTGCTATGGCAGTAATAATTCTCTGAACACTAAAGCATTTCGCTGAAGGAACCTGACGCTTAATAATATTCAGTAAATACCCTGGTGGATGAATCAGTGGCTGCAGGAGACATCCAGCTGGTAGAGCAGTATAGAGCAAAGTTACAAGCAGCTGCCTAATAATTCACAAAAGAGAATCGCATTGTGATTTGAATAATTAGTTGTGAAAGCCTTACTTGCAAACAGTATATCCTTAGTGTCCACTGCTCCCAGTTGTGGATTTTTCTTGGAACAAGAAATCTGCAGCTAATTTTATGAATTTAATGTTTTTGTGCCTGCCTTTTAAGTCACAAGCCTTAAAATGAGATCTTGTGGTTTTTGTTTACAGCGCTACATAGTCCAATCTTGACTTCACCTTGAGCAGATTGTGCTGATGATGGCTTCTAGGTGATATTGAATGGGATACTTCTAGTAATGATGAATGTTGGTAAACCTGAGCTGTTAATGATATCAGCATTCCCATTTTGCTCCTTCTGTTCATATGAATGTCAGTTGGAGAACAAAGTTCCATCCAATAGACACTGTGGTGCGAACTTGTTGCTTTTCTTTCTGTTTCAAGAAATGCTTGGCTGACATCTGATTACCTGAGCAGGCAGCTTCATAACTGGCTGTAGGCTGCTCAGATATCTCCAAAATCTGAGTGTGTTACATTGAGCATAAAACGGGGTATGTGCCAACCCTTTAACCCACTCCAAGATCAATATGACCCTTCCTTCCCACATAGAATTCCATTTTTCTTTCCTAGAGTCTCTGAAATGCCACTAATGTACCAGCACACACCAGTCCTCATGGAGTGATCAGAAGTAGAAAGAGTGAGCAATTTCAAGTTCCTGGGTGTCAACATCTCTGAGGAACTAATCTGGACCCAACAACCCAACAGGGGGAACTTCTTTACTCAGAGAGTGGTGGCTGTGTGGAATGAGCTTGCAGCAGAAGTGGTTGAGGCAGGTTCGATGTTGTCGTTTAAAGTTAAATTGGATAGATATATGGACAGGAAAGGAATGGAGGGTTATGGGCTGAGTGCAGGTCAGTGGGACTAGGTGAGAGTAAGAGTTCGGCATGGACTAGAAGGGCCAAGATGGCCTGTATCTGTGCTGTAATTGTTATATGGTTATATGTCGATGTTGCTACTAAGAATGCACGACATCAGCTATACTTCATAAGGAGTTTGAAAAGATTTGGTATGTTACCAAAATCACTTGAAAATTTCTACAGATTACTGTGGAGAGCATGCTAACTGACTGCGTCACCACCTGGTAGGGGCGGTGCTACGTCAGAGGATCGAAGTAAGCTGCAGAGAGTTGTAAGCTTTGTCAGCACCATCATGGGCACTAGCCCCTGTAGTATCCAGGGCATCTTGAAGGAGTAGTGACTCAAAAAGGGGCTGTCCATCATTAAGGACCCTCATCATCCAGTACAGGCCTTATTCTCATTGCTGTCATCAGGAAGGAGTGTGAAGGCGCACATGCAACAATTCAGGAACAGCTTCTTCTCTTCTGCCGTCTGATTTCTGAATGGATGTTGAACCTGTGAATACTACTCATTACTTTTTTGTTACTATTTTTGCACTACTTATTTAATTTAAATATTTAATATGTATACTTACTGTAGTTCAGATTTTTTTCTCTATTATTATGTATTACACTTTTCTGCTGCCGCAAAATTTCATGACATAAGCCAGTGATATTCAGCCTCTATCTGCCTCTACCATCTCTTGCAGCAAGTTCTACACACCTGCCAATTTCTTTACTACTGGCAGCAAACAATAGAATTCCCTTAGCTTTGTGGGCTTTCATGTACAGGAAAGGTATCCGTACCCTCAATGTGCAAGTTGTATTGTGGATCAAGAATTTCCTCATGGTACATGCAATGTTTTCGAATTAAGGCCACTCTGCTGAACATTTTCAGTGGCCAGCACTGTCTGGATGAGGAGAAGCGCTCCCTGCTATGTCCACTCAAGCCTGTGTGCTCTCTAATTGAACCAAATTACAGCAGGGATGTTCATGGGACAGAATAATTTTGGTCAATGTCAAGGATCCCAAAGGGTCTGCATAAGTCTTGGGGATAAGTTATAATACAAACCAATTAGCTGCAGAGACATTGTTAGTCAGGAAGTATCTATAGAAAGAGGGGCAGTCAATGTTGCAAGTCTATGACCCTTCATCAAAGCAGACCCAAAATGTTGACTGTTTCTGTTTCCACAGATACTGACTGATTTTGCATCTATGGAAAAGAATAACCAGTCTATGTTTCTGGCCAAGACCTTTCTTCAGGCCTGGGGGTGGGGGAGAGATGCCGGAATTACACAGTGGGAAAGATCAAGGGCAGGAGAAGAGATCCCCTATCGGTGAACAAAATTCCCCCCACCTCCATTCCCCACGCTGACCTTTTACTTCTTCTCACCTGTCTAATACTTCCTCCTGGGTCCCCTCCTCCTTCCCTTTCCCCTATTGTCCACCTTCCTCTCATCTCAGATTCTTTCTTCTCTAGCCCTTGATCTTTCCCATCCAGCTGGCTTCACCTATCACCTTCCATCCAGCCTCTTTCCCCTCCCCCACCATTTAATTCTGGCATCCTATGCCCACACTTCAGAAAGTTCCCTCACCTGGCTGTACTTCTACTCCCAACTTAAAGATAGAGACTAAAAACTGTAGCAACCGTGGTGAGGGCTAAGGACGTACAGTCAAGGAAGGTGGAGGAGCTCTTACAGAACTGCTTTGAGTCGGTGGACTGGACAATATTCAGCAATTTACCTTCGAGTCTTCAGGAATGCACTACAGTTGTCACCAACTTCATGAGGACCTGTGTGGGTGAGTGTTGGCCTTTGAGGATATACAGGGCATACCCAAATCAAAAGCTAGAGGTGAATCAGGAGATTTGTAGTCTTCTGTGGGCTAGATTTTTGACATTCAAGACCTGTGATCCAGATCTATACAAGAACTCCATGCAAGATAGCCTTTACTCCCAGGTGAGCTCAATGCCTTTTATGCGTGCTTTGATAGGGAGAATAAGATCGCGTCTATGAGAATCCCTGCAGCATCCAGTGACCATAATCACTGTCTTGGAGACAGACGTCAGAACAAGTTTCAAGAGATTGAAGCTTCGCAATGGGTCAGACCCTGATGGTGTACCTGGCAAGGTTTCGAACACCTGTGCCAACCAACTGGCGGGAGTGTTGAAGGGCATTTTAAATCTCTCACTGCTGCAGTCAGAGGTTCCTACCTGCTTCAGACGGGTGTTAATCATGCCAGTGCTCAAGAACAGCAGGGTGAGCTGCCTCAATGACTATCACCCAGTGGCACTCACAATAACTGTTATGAAGTGCTTTGAGAGGTTGGTCATGGCCAAAATCAATGCCTGTGTAAGCAAGAACCTAGATCTGCTGCAATTTTCCTATCATAATAGGTCTACAGTGAATGCAATCTCATTGGCTTTCTACTCAGCCTTGGATTACCTGGACAGCAGCAACATCAGCCTGCTGTTTATTGACTACAGTTCAGCATTCAACACAATCATATCTTCAGTTCTAATAAAATAAACTCCAAAACTTAGGCCTCTGTACCTCCCTTTGTCACTGGATCCTTGACTTTCTCACCAGGAGACCATAGTCTGTGCAGATGGGAAATAACAGATCCTCCTCACTGACAGTCAACACTGGTGCACCTCAGGGATGTGTGCTTAACCCACTGTTCTACTCTCTCTACACGTATGACTGTGTGGCTAGGCATAGCTCAAATGCCATCTATAAATTTGCCGGTGACACAACTATCATTGGCAGTATTTCCGATGGTGACAAGGAGGCGTATAGGAGTGAGATAGATCAGCTGGCTGAGTGCTGCCAATCTTGCACTCAACGGCAATCAGATCACAACATTGATTGTGGATTTCAGAAAGGTTAAGTCGAGGGAACACACTCCAATCTCATTGAGGGATCAGCAGTGGAAAGGGTGAGCAGTTTTAAGTTCCCAAATGTCAACATCTCTAATGATCTATCCAGGGCCCAATGTATTGATGCAATTACAAAGCAGGCGCGACAGCAGCTATATTTCATTAAGAGCTTGAGGAGAATTGTGTTGTCACTAAAGACAATCGCAAATTTATACTGATGTACTAGGGAGAACATTCTAACTGGTTGTATCGCTGTCGAGAAGAGCTGCAGAAGGTTGTAAGCTTAGTCATCTCCATCATGGACACTAGCCTCCCCAGCATCGAGGACACCTTGTAAAGCTGATGCCTCGTAAAGGTGATGCCTCAAAAAGCTGGCCTTGATCATTAAGGATCCTCATCACCCAGGATGTACTCTCTTCTCATTACAACCATCAGGGAGTAGATACAAGCGTTGAAAATACACATTCAATGTTTCAGGAACAGCTTCTTCCCCTCTGCTATCAGATTTCTGAATAGCTAATGAAGCCATGAACACATCCTTAGTATTGTGTTTTTCCTTTATTTACTTGTTTTATATATACTTATGTAATTTATAGTTTTTATTATGACATATTATAAGGTACTGCTGCCACAGAACAACAGATTTCATGACAAATGCTGGTGATATTAAACTTGATTCTGATTTAAATGTTCTCAATCACATTTTGCCAGGCTCTTTCGTGAAAATCAGTCTTACCTCAATCTAGGACTTTAATATTCAGTCTAAATGTTGCCTGGCAATGTATCATCCACATAAACTGCACTGTGTTTAACAAAGCTCTCCAAAGTGCCATGTTAGATTGCAAAGTTACAATTGTCACAGTATTCATTACAAATGAAGAGAAGGATGTAATATCCGTTGTGGGCCGATTATAAATAGTGAATGAGGACTTGGATAAGCACTGTCTTAGGGTGTCAGCACAGACTGTGAAGGGAAAGTTAGCTCACATTCTTTCAAAAAGGTCACCAGCATGTTAGATCAAACAAAAATATTTTAGACTAACAGCAGTGGATTTTTGATGGGTGAGTGTGTCAAGGGATCTGGAGAAAATATCGATAAATAGAAATGGGGTACATTTGAGCTATGATCAAATAGGGTTGCAGAGTGATCTTGAGGGACTGAGGCCTATGTGTGTTCCCTCATTATATCGGAGTGATAGGAATTTGTTCCATTCCCTTCTGAACATTTGAATTCACTCTATGAATAGAGAGGTAAATGGCTCTTTGCAAACAGAAAGCCCTCCTATCTGACTGGATATTGAGTCCATGGTAGTGGAGGATTTGGGCAGGCTGTTGTAGAGCCTGAGCCAGTAAGTAAATATGAATGAACGTTTCACCAAGAGTTGCTGACAGGTTTTGTTGCAAGAGAAGCTTGGTTGTGTTTTTCTCCCCTCTCAACAATTAGGGAGCTGGCAAATTTTGGTCTTTTGATTTTTTGACAATATAAAAGCAGGCTTAATGCTTTTAATTGGCTCTGAAGCTTTGAACATCTGTAACTAATGTTGGTGGGGAAAAAATGATAGTTTGGTAATACAGAACATAGTTATTAAGTATAACAAATTTTACATTACCTTATGATTAATCTTTTATGAAAAATTTGTTGGCTTTATTTGTTCAGCTGGTTTTAATAAGTTCCCTCAGACTTAATATATTAGCAAGTTCCTGAGGTTTCTTTAGCAAGTCATAATGTGGGTGGGAGAAATCTGTTTTGACACAAATAAAGGGTGGCTTTTCAATCCTGCATGAAAGATTTTTATTCCGTTCAATAAGACATCTATCACACAGAGTGCAATCTCTTTTTTTGTTGCATGCTGAATGTCAACCAAAACTTCAAACTTAGTTTCCTTGTGCAGCTTTACTTAAAGTAGACTAAATTACTGTGGAATAAAATTCACTTGATTCATACGACACATTATATTAGATTGAAGAAAACATTGTGGTCCTTTCTGCAAACATTTTTGGAGCATAGGAGTTGAATTTCGATAATATGTAATTCCACTGGACCTTCCAAAGTAACTGCAGCTTGACAGCTGGTAAGGAGATCTGTTCTCAAATTCTCCTTTCCTAAATTGCACTGTAAAATAAACTGAAAGGGAAAAAATGTTCAATGAAAAATATATTAATTTATACATTTAATATTTAGCAGTGTGTGTATTTGGTTTTGTTTTTAGTCTTAGACCAGAACCTTGTAAGACATAGCGGCAGAATTAAGCCACTCAGCTGATCTAGTCAGCTACAGGTTCAATCATGGCTGACTTATTATTCCTCTCAACTTCCTTCTCCCTCCTTCTCCCCGTAACTTATTAATCAAGAACCTATCAACCTCTGCTTCAGATATACCCAATGAACATCAAGCAACGAATTACAGAGATTCACTACCCTCTGGCTTAGGAAATTCCTCCTAATTTCTGTTTTAAATGGACTTCTTTGTATTCTGAGGCCACATCCTCTGGTTCTAGACTCCCCAACTACAGAAAGCATCTTCTCCATGTCCACTCTATCTCGGCCTTTCAATTTTCAATAGGTTTCAATGAGATTCTTTCATTCTTCTAAACTCCAGTAAGTACAGGCCCATAGCCATTAAAAGTTCCTTGTACATTAACCCTTAAACATTTATCTTTTGTTAGTCAACATAGAAAAGCCATTATTAAGGTAGAAAAAGTGTAAAGTTTTACAATCATTTTGCTCGGACTTGAAGGCCTGAGCTATCAGGAGAGGAGAGGTCAGCTTTGTGGCATTGGGTGACTTTATAGAAGAACACAAAATTATGAGGAGCATAGAACAGATGAATGCTCACAGACTTTTTTCCAAGGGCAAAGGAATAAAGGATAGAGAGCAGAAGTTTAAGATGAGAGTGGAAAGATTTAAAAAGGGACCTGAGGGGCAAAATGTTTACACAGAATATTGGGATGAGCTGTGAGAGAAGGTGGTTGACGCAAGTACAATGAAACGTTTCAATGATATTTGGGTAGGTACATGGATTAGAAAGGTTTAGAGCAGGGGTTTCCAACCTGGGGTACACAGACCCCTTGCTCAATGGTATTGATCCATGGCATAAAAGGTGTTGGGAACCCCTGGTTTAGAGGGAAGTGACAAAAGGTTGGCAAATGGGACAAGTTTGGACTAGTTGGGCCAGAGGGTCTGTTTCCACGCTGCATTGTGGGTAAGTGTGATTTGATCATTAGATACTACCAGTGGAGAGACCAAGTTTAGCTATGAAATTATTTCTCACTGATTTTTTATTAATACTGTTGGAGACACAGTTTTATTAATTGATTTCAAAAAGGAGTTGAGTGTCTTGCGGCTATAATTGAACTTTGGAGGAGCGATATAATTTAATAAAGTAATGTTTAGGATTTTATTGTGTATCTGAAACTGTGTCAGATTGAACCTTTAATTGAAGAATAAACTGCATTCTTAAAAGCAAGAGAACTTACTCTTGCTTTTGTTGGAAGTCTGGAAGGTGCAGATGGAAGGTGAATGGTCATCAAGTTTGAGGAGAGCTCTGGTGGTGGTGGGGGGGGGGATTTAATGCACACAGCCAAACTCATTCTGGAATTTGATTTCAATTTTTTTTTAAGATGGCTTAACTGTGATCTCTCTTGGGCTGTGTACGAGATCATTGTTTACCCCTTCTGATGATTAATTATTTATGCCTTCCTCATGCAGTGAGCGTATAGCTCCCTGGAGTCCTTGTGCTTTTGGCTGTGTCGGGGAGTCTTTCACCCCGCTAGATGGGACACCAGCTCCAGGTTCTGTCATTGGCCTGATACACATTTTAATGCCGAACCAGCTGCATCTATTGTCACACTGTTCCCGGGGGCATTGTTGTGCAGCAATGTTCTTTTTTACATCTTCATGCCAAAAGCATTGAGTGTTAAGACTGTTGCAGCCTTGCTTTGCTACGATCTTGAAGGGACTGCTAGTTTCATCTGAGCAAAGCTTAAAATGTATTTTTTCCTCAGGTTTTTTTATTTATGTGTTTAAAATGCAAATCAGCATCTCTGTAGTCAAGATGGAAGGACAACATTGGGGGATTTTTAGCAGTAATTCTGTATTTCAGAATGTCTAATTATATAAGAGCATGTATTGTGTTTTATGCATTCCATAGTCTGTGTTTTCCATGCAGCATATGGTAATTTAAGACCTATTTTTTACACTGACAAATGTACTACCTAATTGCTCAGGAGTGATTATTTTAAAACATGCATCAGAGTTTATTTTAGTACAGTGTCAAATAATTTACTGTCTGCAATTAGACAAGAATTTAAAACGGAGTTATTAGGTACTTTTTCAGTAGACTGATATAACTCAGTCCAAACAGCAAACATTTCTTGCTTGTCTTTGTGTTGTTATCAGTAGATGTGTAATCTAATAAAAAAAACTTTTGATTTTGGGTGATATTTCCCAGAATATTTTAAAATGCGTTTTGTGAAGAAGACTGGGACATTTAATGTTTGTTCCTCTGTCACTGCATATTTACAGCAGTCTAAAATTTTCTCTCTATATTCTGTAACTGGTGGTTTTCAAAATCAGTGGCAAAAATGCAATGTGCCAAGGGTGCTCGATGGGCAGGCTGCCATCTTAAAGAGAAAGGACAAATAGGTTAATACTTTAATCCTTCATCTGGGTTTACTGGTGTGCATGTCCTTCCCGAATTCCGGTCTCTATCATTCTCAGTTTGTCCAATCCATGCCATTTGTTTCCCCATGTATGAGAATGAATGTGTAGTCTTGATTCCATGTTTAGGATCAAGGCACTTTTTAACCAGCCTGAACCACATGTATAGACCTTCAGTAATCTGTGATTGAGAGGGCTGTCAAATGAAATTATTACTTTTAAACTGGAATGCAGGTATTTCTGTTTGTGTTGAAAGAATATTTACTGTCCGAGCTAACAACAAATTGAACACTCATTATACATGGACATTGCAATTCTGGTGACATGGTGGACGTATGGAAAATTTAACCTGGTTATTTATGTTAAGGTCTTTATTTTGATAATATTTAAATCCTATCCATCTAATATGCTTAATAAATTTAATTGCTAATTATTTAGCGAGGATAGTGAAACCAAAGCAGTTCTTCACATGGAACTTTAACTACTTGACTATCATTTGTGGAACTGTTTAAATTGTGCTGCACTAAAATTTAAGCAATTATAACTACAGAATATTACTAGAACTCTTTCTTTGTTGAACTTCATTAGTTTTATTTTTAAAAATGTTTAATATCCCAGATGTACTCCTTTCTGTTGATGACTAGAAGCATATTTTCTTTTTCTGTAGCTTATCTTGCACATCTTTTTGTTTATATGTATACAACTGTATCAATATGAATTGCATATGCTCTTCTGAACAATTAGACTGAGATTTGATGTTTGTATTTCTGTCAAAAATATTTGTGTTGTATTTCTTAGATCTAAAGGCAACTGCCATAGTGGCAATTGGTAAAGATATGAAAGCCATGCATTTCCCCGTCCATACGCATGAACCTCCGAACTTCTCCACACGTGTAATACTTGAGCAAGGTTGTATTTCTTCATTAGCTATTCCCACAGCTGAGAAAGTCTCAGAGGATGTCAAAGAACATTAATTTTCATCATAACACGGAGTCTTTCAGGTGTGAATGGCAGTGAACAGCTGTCATGGGTTTTCTGAACTCTATTACAGGCTATATCTCTAGGCAAGAAAGTGATATCTTTGTCATTTGCAGGTGAAATATAATCTGTTCTTTTTTTTTAAGGAACAGTCAATACCCAGCCTAGTCGCTTCTAGTAAATAACTTGCTGTTTGACCTGACCACAAAGGAGAAGGGAAGGAATACGACATAAACAACTGTTGTAAGTGAAGGAGAAACTACTTAATAGAAGACAGGCCTCCAGTGTATAATAGCTAAAGGTCATTTTGATAGTCTTTTTCTGCATCAGAACTGCTGTGCTGATATTAAACACTAAATAAATTATGTTTTAGGGTGTGCCCAATGCATCACAAGATAAATTTCATCTTTACAGGGAACAAGACAGAATATCCTAAAGAAAATGAAGCCATTTATCTCTGAGATGTATGTTAGCAGTTGTTTTGATGTAATATCGAGAGTAGAAGGAAAGAATTCCATGTGGACCAATTGACGATTTTCAGACATTCAGACTGATTGAAGTCATATACTATGTTTTTCCTTGGGAAATTATTTTAGTGTCAGAGGTTACTGCCAAGGGGATTTTCAAATAAATAAATTGCACTCCACCTCTCATAACAGTGTCATTGGGGATCGCTGAATACGCTGGTCTAATTACGTACCTTGTGAGAATATTTCCCCACTTTGAGCATTGAAGGAGAGACTGAAATGTACCCTGTAGAAGAACGAAATGACCAATCTGTTACTTACATTTGTTGTTGTATGTCTGCTTCCTTCTGACAAGCCTGGCAGTGAGAATGGAGCTAATTGTTATATGCTGCCTATTTTTCTATGTGGCAGGCATTGCCAAGAGACTTGAAATAATGTTTGTTATTAACTTTGCCTTCTGAACATTAATCTGTAATTGAGATTTAACTCTGATAAATTTTTTGAAGCTTAAGAATAAGGCATTTCTATTCACCTTATTCACCCTAAGCTTAAAAGCAAATTACCCTCAGATGTTTATTAATGCTTTTTGCATTTAGTTTTAATTTTTTGTTGTTGTTCTGGAAATGAAGATTAAGAGAGTAATTTGTTTCCCTTCGCTGGAACCATAAATAAACATATTGAGGTGGGATAAAATATAAAAACGGGCAAAAGAAACTTAAAAGGCTGAAATTATGTTGCACAATTGCCTTTTCCAATAAGGACGCAATATAAGGGGAAGTTTCTTTTTTGAATTGAAAGGATTTTGTCGTCTCCATCTTTGATCAATTAGGTAAGACACAGTGCCTAGTAAATAAATACTTGACTTACAATATTTATGAATATTTGTAGGGTTTAAAGATAATATTGGGATTATTTTGGAAGCAGTTCAATATAGCAAGCCCTGCCTGAAGTGCCTGGTTGCAGCAAACCCCAGTGAGGGGCAATTACCTGAAGGAATGATATATTTTGTTTTATGTGGTGTTGAAGATTAAAAGCATTTTCACCTTTATTCCAAACACTTGTACTGTATTTTGTCAATGCGTTTTCGGAGAATCTTTTAGTTGTTGTTTTTCCTGATTTAAAGAAGCACTGTTTTCATTCTCTTTATAAATGCACAATTCCATTTAACACTTTGTGTTGCAGTTAAAAGTATCTCTCTGCAACTCTCTGGTTAGAATTATTATGCATGATTTGCACTGCATAACTTTGCTGTAGATTTCTAACACTAAACTTGCTACACAATGGTAAAGCAATAGTGAGCTATGTTGATTTCTGTACTAGTGTTTTTGTGCTATTAATAGCACATTAAACTACTGGTCATTCATACCATGTATTCTTTGCAAAGCTCACAATATAAATGATAAATTCTGAAGTAATTTTGGATACTGCATTTTAAAGTAAAATTATGTGGATATATGCATATATAAAATGCAGAAGTCTCAATTTGTTTAGTAGGTTTTTATAGCTTTTCTTTCTTGATGTTTTCATTTAGGTTCCTATTTGTAATTGTGCCTTAGAAAAGCTCACTGGGTATCAGTTAACATATTTGCAAAGTTAAGTCTACAATGAACTGATAAGAATGTGAACACATAGGAGATCGTTAACCACAATTCCTTTCATTTTATTTTTGATATATGACACCAAAGAGTCAAGTAAAATTTGGTAACAAGTGACTAATATAATTATGCATTTTAATGTTTATTATAGTGGTTACCTTTCTGTAAAATATAGTTAAGTTCCTCTGGAAAAAAAAACTTCAGTCCAATGGAGTTTAAATGTTGGGCATTTTTGTCTGCTTTCAATTGCATCAGACAAGAATAACTTTTTTTCATCAATTAATCCCTGTTTTTCAAAAAAAAAGTATTTGTTTGTAAGATGGAATACATTGGTGAGCGGTGTTTTTCATTCTTTTTTTTGTAGTGTGTTTTATGAACAATTTCTAAAAAATACATTTTGCATTCAGATTTTGTTTGGAAGCTATAATTTTAGATTATTCAGAAGCCTTTTATTTTTTAATTAGGTTAAGTGAAATGAATTTCTCTATTCTGAATTAAGCATGGCATGATGGAAAATGAACCTCTATCCAACAATGTTCCTGAATTACAAATTCTGAGCAAAATCCTGCACTGCATCCAGCTGTATTTCCTTATTAATAATGTTTCTCTTTCTAACAAAACCATATTACAGTAATGTGGAGTGGCTCGATGCCTGTTGGCTTGCATTTGGGAAAATTTGAGTGACGATGAAGTTTCTTCTCCCTTGCTCAGTCACCGTGTAGCCTAGATTCTGATCTTGGTCTCTGAATACTGTCACCATTCTATGGTGTCTTGCACTAACCATTTCATACCCAAACTAGAGTTTCAAGAAGTTTGATGGCTTTGCATTGTGGCTGCTAACATGCTAACCAGTCCAGCTTGTTTTAATAGTTGACCTAAACAAATATTTTGATCAAGATAATCTTGCTTGATGAACTACTTCCACTCCAGATTCAAGGGTTCCAAGGTAACAGGAGATTGAGGGAAAATTCTTAGATATCCAGGCAATGTAATCTTTTCATTTGCCAGAGCTGGGAATGGAGTGTCTGCTACAGAAGTCTGGTGGTAGGCATGGGAACATTGTGGCCCACCAGTTACAGCTGGTTGAGTATAATTAGGATCCATTTTCTGGGAATGTTGGCCCACAAGAGTATGCTGATATTGACTTGATAATCTGCCGGTGGATTTACAGGACTTCGCAGTATTTTTCCAGTGGCTTGAGGTAGCCCTGATTTTAGAAGTGTGTCGGGCACCAGGGAATGAGTTGCCTGGTAGATACTACATTTCGTGTCAGGCTGTCATTTCGACCTTCAAACACCTTTTCTTCAGATGACCATATTTTTCTTGTGGATGCAGCTTTTATGATGCCATGTGCCTGTGATGCTACTGCAAATCACAATCAGAATTAGAATTAGAATTAGAATCAGCTTTATTATCACCAGCATGTGTTGTGAAACTTGTGAATTTCAAAAGTAAGCTTTTTATTGCACTTGTGCACATGACAATAAACTACAATTTGACTTTGACCAGACATAATATTCAAGGTGCAAGTTACAGAAAAGTTTCTCAACAGTGTTATCAGGATTGGAGGGCTTGAGTTATAAGGGGAAACTGAATAGGCAGGGGCTTTTATCCTGGAATATAGGAGCCTGAGGGACAACCTTATGATTATGATTATGAAGATATGTAGTCCTCTTTTATTGTCATTTAGTAATGCATGCATTAAGAAATGATACATTATTTCCTCCGGTGTGATATCACAAAACACAGGACAGACCAAGACTGAAAAAACTGAGAAAACCACATAATTATACATATAGTTACAACAGTGTAACAATACCATAACTTGATGAAGAAGTCCATGAGCACAGTAAAGTTCAAAGTTTCTCAAATGTCCCACATCTCACGCAGACGGGAGAAGGAAGAAAAACTCTCCCTGCCATGTAGACCACAATCCGACTCTGAGTCATCCGAAAACTTCGAGCTCTGATCAGCTCTCCGACACTGAGTACTGAGCGCCATCTCTGTCCGAACGATTCGACGTCCTTCTTGGTCGCCAAAAGCAGGCAAGGCCAGGGATTTTGAGGCCTACCCTCCGAAAGATTCCCGACCACACAGTAACGACAGCAGCGAACGGGCGTTTCAGAAAATTGTCCAGATGTTCCTCTGTGCTTTCACGTCCATTCTCCATCAAATCGGAATTGTCCACGGCCCCTATTTAACAGATACGATATCATTTTTCACCGGAGGGCTGCACACACGCAGGCGCGCCGCCATCTTCTCCTCCCGCTCCTCATGCTACACCTAACACAGATATGTAAAATCATGAGGGGCACAGATATGGTGAATGATCAGTTATTTTTTCCCATGATGTGGGAGTCTAAAAAATAGAGGGAACTAATTTTTAAGGTGAGAGTGGAGAAACGTAAAAGGTACCTACGGGGTAATTTTCTCACACAGAGGGTGCTGATTATGTAGAATGAGCTTCTAGAGGAAGTGGTAGAAACAAGTACGATTAAAATATTTAAAGGACATTTGGCTGGGTACATGGGTAGAAAAGGTTTAGAAGATCATGAACCAAGCACATGCAAATGGAACTAGCTAAAATAGGCGAATGGGACCAAAGGCCTGTTTTTGTGGTGTATAATTCGGTGACTCTAATATGCATGAAATGAGTTTATGAAATTCCTCTCTAAATACCTCTGTCTGATAGAGTGGAAGTAAGATCATTGAAGATAGCACCGAGTATTCATTCTCTTCCCTTTCCTCCATCCCTTTCTTTACTCCCTTCCTATGTGATTTTATCTCATCTTACCACCTCACCACTGCAGCACCCCTTCTGAAATCCATCACATACCCACTCTCTCTCCATTCCACCTCCTCCCTATCTCCAGAGAATGCTTATCCTGACAGCATTCTGAGAGCACGAAATTGTAATAATCATCATGGTAACGCCAATCCAGGCACTATCATGTGAAAGGTCGGGCCATTGCTCAAGTGAGACAACAATGATATCCTCGTCACTTAAATAATTAAAAGTATAATAGTTGTTGGATTACTCTGAGCATCATCGTCTTGTCATGGTAGAGAAGCTTGTGAGTTCCTGAGATTCCTGAAAGAGATGCTGTCTGGAGTTTAACTGTCTGGCACTTAGATCTTGGTAGGTTCACCCATGTGATAAGGTCCAGGGGGAAGTTGCAGACAGGATCTCAGTGGTGGACCTGACAGAAGATGATCACATTACAACAGAGAACGTCTGCAGTAGTGAAATATTGCCAGTCATCTTGCATGTCACACCAATGAACCCTGACCACAATCCGTTAAGGACTATGTAGTGGCTGCCCATACATCAACTCCCCACCACCCCAACTTTACACAAGGTCATGCACAGATGCTCTAACATCCAGAACCAGGTGAAAACATCATAATACACTTGAGTGGTTTGTTGGACTGATCCAGGTCATGGCCTGATCCACCAGCCTCCCCAAATCATCGCTGGGAACTAAGTCATTGTTGCAAGAAAATAAGTATTGAGGATGACAAGGATCTTGTGAGAAATACACTTCAGATAATGTATCACAGACAATCCTGTATCTTCCGACTAACAGAAGCTGCTGAGTGTCCACAGTGCCTGGACATTCTTAACGTTCACCATTATCAGCACGTTTCCACTGAAGTTGGGTGAGACTGAAACTAGAGATCATGGGTTAAGGGTGAAAGGTAGAAAGTTTAACATGAGGGGGATCTTCCTCACTCAGAGGGTGGTGAGAGTGTGGAACGAGCTGTCATTGTTTGGAGACCAAGTTATCATGAGATCATTCACGGAAGCATAGATGAAAATGGCCCTTACATTTCTGTAAAAACTAAAGTTTTCTCCTAACTGTCTGCTGTGAACTGTGGTGGTCAACAGTAGAGTTCAATATTGACACTCTGGAAAACATGGCCTACTTTCTCTATCTCAGGAAGAACCTGTCAGCAAAATCAAGGAGCTGTATTTCATCATTTTCCAGTATAGCCTTTAACTGTATGAGAGAGAGAACATCTGAAGAGTTATTTGATAATTATGTAGCACGGTCCATATTTACAGACAGCAAATATACAGGAGATATACAACACGGTAACAGGCCCTTCTGGCCTAATGAGCCCACAACACCCAATTACACCCATGTGACCAATTAACCTACGAACCCTTATGTCTTTGGAAAGTGTGAGAAACAGGAACATCCAGAGGAAATCCACTTGGTCATGAGGAGAACGTACAATCACCTTACAGACCACGGCAGGAATTGGACCTGGGCCATTGGCCCTATAATAGTACTTACTAACTGCTACACCACTGTACCGCCTCAAGATGAAGTTCTCAAACCAGCATAAAGTTGGGCCTGAACACATGTGATTCTGCATATGCTGTAAATTCATAGCAACACACACAAAATGATGGAGGAACTCAGCAAGACAGGCAGCATCTATGGAAAGGAATAAACGGTCCACATTTCAGGCCAAGACCCTTTGTCAGGACTGGAAAGGAAGGGGCAAGAAACCGGAATAAGTTGGCGAGGGAGGGGGAGGAGTAGGGCATCAATAACCCCTTCCTTTTTGAACAGTTTGAGTTTGCTGCCTATGACAGGAACCTCCAAGCACTGGAGAGAGACCACCAATTTTGACTTGGTAAAAATCCTTGCAAACAGATGATTGAATTAGTGAACCAACTTCAGTGTTTTTTCCTGAGTGAGTTGGCTCTGATGGGCAGGTCACGGTTGCATGTCCTACACCAGACTCCTGAAGCAATCACTCTACTTTGAGTGCCATCATGACAGTCATTTACTAGGTGGACAGAGGTATTCCAAGCCAACTTGAAAAGCTGTAACAAGATCATTTACCAATTAGAATCTCTGATCCATAACCCCTCAAGATATAAAAGAATCATTTATGCTGGCACTGAGAACTTCAAGCCAATTCATGGGATCACACAGAAGCCCAATGTAAATGGTGAAAGAGGTGTGCCTTCTCCGAAACTATCTATCTCTCCTGTCACACATCCTCCCTTACCAGAGTCTGCAGGACCCATGTGGGACTCAAAGGTCCTGATGAACTGATTACAGACATAGAAACAAGTCATCTTTGTGGATCTGTAAAGTAAAAGAGACAGTCGGAGATTCGAGTGTTCATCTTCACCTTCCTGATGAAGGAGGCGTCAGTTGACCGCTAGCAACTTGAAACGATGAATGTCTTAAGTGTCTTTAATATCATTTAACAGATACCAAAATTGTATAGTTGACCTTGTGATAAAACCACACACACTTGAGAGCAATGACTTCCTAACTCGAATGCAACACCACCACAGATTATTAAAACATTAACTATATGAATGAGCTTGTAAATGACAAATTAAACTGCAATTTTATGCCATAATTCACCTTTTGTGGTTTTATAGCTAGCTATAAATTGAAGTAAAACTCCCAGTTTATTGCAAATCATTTTTATGTGAGTTTTTGAGCACCATTCTCTAACATTGTGCTTTGGAAATTATGACCTGGCATGTTTATTTTAACAGGGGACGTGCCTTTTCTGGTTGGTTATTGAACTTTAATTTTCTAGCCAGTGAGAAGGTCAGAAGAGACGGAAAAAGGCAGATGCCATGGGAGTCACAATCAGTGAAAGCTCATCTGTTGAATTTGTAGTTTCAACTAGTGTGTGTGTTTTTCCTTTGGCCACTTGAGAAGTGCCCTACTTTCTGTCACATTCCATCTTTCAGGAGGAAGTACAGGAAATATTTACCTTATGGAAACCTTATGCGAGGAAACAGATCACTGCAGCACATCTAACTGTGTTTTTATTAAGTCATGCAGCTTCAGTTCCTGGTAATTGCCATTGAAAGACCAGGTGTTTGATTCATTTTTAAAAATCCACACAATTTAGTACATTCGGCCTGACACAAGATTTCATTTGATGCAGTTAAATAGTTATTCTGTACATTCGGATTCTAGTTAGTAATGAAGGAAATTATTTACATTTATAGGTAATTTATTGAAAAGTATGATACAGTGTCTACTATAAACCCAACCAAAATGACCTAATAAGTAATTTATAATATGATATTTTAATGGACTTTAGATCTTTCCTAGGGCAGTATTTGGAAGCAATATATAAAGCTGGTCATGGCAAAATAGCTTGAGAAGCCACTATCACCTGCTAGCCTGTACTCCTTCCCCTCCTCTCACCTTCTTATTTTGGCTTCTTCCGTCTTCCTTTCCAGACTCTGATGAACGGTCTTGGTCTGAAACGGCAACTGTTGATTCCTCTCCAGTAATGCTGCCTGACCTGCTGAGTTACTCTGGATTTCCATCATCTGCAGTATCTCTTGTGTTTATGGTTTATTGATAAGGATGTTATGGCAAAGAGAGCTTGGATAGAAATGAAAGGCTTGTACAATATGGCATAATTCATAAGCTCAGGACATCCCAAAGTATTTTATAGACAATTAAGTACATTTGACTTGTCTATGTTTCAGTATAGTGAATACAACAGTGAACTTGTGCAAAGGCAGCTCTGTAAACAGCTTTAATAATAACAAGATAATTTGCCTATTAATAAAGTTAATCAAAAGTGAATTTCACCAATAGGTCTCCTGTATCTATCTCAATGCTTGAGAGAACTGGTATTAACATTCTACCTGACAAAGAACACTCCTCACGTCTTTTGCAGTACTGGGAGTCTATTGGGGGTGTCTGCCTCGTACTTCATCCTCAACCTTGAAGTCATGGTGCCAGGTCCCACTTGAACTTTAGTTCATCTTAATTCCATTTACTCATTTTTAGGGATCTGGGCATCCTTGCCAATGCCTAATGGACAATGGACTTGAGACCTCATGCTCTGTCTCACCATGGCCTTGCGCCTTATCGTCTGCCTCTATTGCACTCTCTCTGTATCTGTAACAATTTATTTTGTGTTCTGTTATTGCTGTTCTCTTGTACCACCTCAACACACTGATGTGATGAAATTATCTGTATGGGTGACATGCAAAACAAAGTCTTTTTTTACTGTACTTGATACATGTGGCAATAATAAAACAATTTATCAGTTAAGTTTCTTTGAGAAAACGGTGAACCCTTGGACTCCTAAAACCCTAAAGGTGACAATACTTACACATTGCTTACCCAGTAAGGTTAAAAGGCTGGCGATTTAGCTGATGCCTGCATTCAGATGTACTGAAATTGAGTTTCAGATTAATTTATCGTCTATCAAATTAATCATTGTGATCTGTATAACTTACAGATCACCAGTTTTTTGTCAATCATGAAAAGAAAAGTTTGCATCTAAAAAATCTTGCAGTGTATCTTTAAAAAAGTCTCAAAGCACTTAATGTTATGTACCTCAGTGTGTCATTTGATTGAGAAAAGCAATATATCCATCCCATTACTACATGATACAACAAATAATAAATAAAACAATTGGGTGAGCCTAAAGATAAAACTGCTGTCATACACAGTGTATGTATTTATTAGTAATCAACTGCAGAAGTCAGTAACTTGAATTATACCAGTTGTTCTCACAAGCAGCTTTAAATATGCTAATGATCATTGGAATGTATAAAAATTATAACCGGAGGTAGTAACATATGAAAAAGTAACACAAGAAGGCTATTTGGCCCTTGCAGTCTGTGCTAATAGATACCAAGATGGTGGCTGACCTTCTGCCTGTGTGCCATTTTCCTTCGCTGTCCCCATATAGTATTTTGCTTTATTATTGTTGTCACATGTACTGAGGTACAGTGAAAAACTTGACAGCATACTGTCTAGACGGATTAATTCATTACAACCGTACATTGAGGCAGTACTAGGTTGAACAATAACAGAGTGCAAAAATAAAGTATCCTCCACATTTATGTGGATAGTGCATAGACTGTTGACTTCATGGCCGAACTGAAAGAGGCAACCTCTGACAATGCATCGCTTCCTTGTTAAAATATTGGAGTGTTACTTTTGATAATTTGTTCAAATCTCCAACTGGGACTGATGTTCTTTTCACTTAAAAGGCAAGAAGGAGATAAAGCTGACTTAATGGATCAGAAGAATAAGCTATGGTTCTACTTAATTTTTGTCTTGAGCCAATAATAATTAATAATCGCAGCCATAATTACAGCCTTATTACAACCATATAAACAATAACTAGAAGACGTGATTGCCTGTGTAAATAATTGGCACTTCAATATCCTGTGCTAGGTTCCAATGTAGTTGGGAGGTCTGGGCTGTGAGCCATTCTTAAAATGATGCACGTGAATTCCCATCACTGAACTGTATCTCCATTGAGTGCTGTTACTCCTATTCCGCAACTTATGATGCATCACTTTTATATTTTAAATTTGTGCACTCTTATAATTTTTGCTTAAGATTTCTAAGGAGCAAAATTTGGAACAGTTCCTAGCTGTTTCCATCTCACTTTTTTTTTCCTTCTTATTTGGATTGCGATATTGCCTTGCTTGGCAGTAGTCCTGTTTTATCTGGACATGCCTCCTTTATTTTTCTAAGCCTGACATGCTGTTCTCCCTCACAAGGAGTGAAGCATGGGAACTGTGTCAAATCTGATTTTTCAGATTCTGACAGATTATGCCCTTGGTGAAAAAGCTGTTTACTGAATTTTTCTGTTCTCCCGAATTATTGTTATTAAAAAAATAGACAGCTGTCAAATTTAAAATATGCTATTTTCTTTGTAAAGAAATTCAGTGTGTGCCCAGACTATATTTCTACATCAGTGTAATTGGATTAAATATGTCTTCAGTGAGTGGGATACCATATGGAGAAATTACTGCTGCCAAAAGTCATGCTGTACTGGTTGGACTTTATCATTGCCCATTCTTGTGTATTCTTTCCATAATACTGATTGTATTATCAAATAAATATTTAAAATTTTAGGATATCCCCTTCTGGTTGGGGTGAATTAGTCCTTGGATATTTGAATGTTTATTGAGACTCTGAGAAATATTAGACTATGAAAAATGCTGGGCAGGAGAGAAGTTCTGCTCATTGTGTTGTAATTTAGTCAACTCCTTCTAATAATGCTGACCAGTTAGGTTGAACAAGCATCTTGCTATTTACTGGGGAGGTGTGTGTGCTTGATAGTGAATCAAGATCAAAATGCCAAATCCTGGTAAGGAAATGTGGTGGGGGGGGTGGATGAGAGGGTAAAAGGGGCAGCAGCATTGCCCAGCTAGTCGAATTGCTGCCCCTTTTCTCAGCTCCAGTGATCCAGGTCAATCCTGACCTCTGGTCCCATCTTTGTGCAGTTCGTGCCTTCTCTCTTGGACAGTGTCATTTCCTTGTGTACTGTGATTCCCCCTCACTTGGAAACGCGTGTGTTATTCAGTAGATCTGCTACTGTAAGTTGCCTCTTGTGTGATTGAGTGGTAGAACTGAGGGGCAGGGGTGGGGTAGTTGGTGTGTAAACTTGTGTATCTTCTCAATACAAAGACTGAAGTGCAGTAGATCAAAATGAAGACTCCTTCAGTGTGCCCACTATCTTAGCAGAGTCTGCTATTTAATGGTGCAAAATTGAGTCAGTGAACCTTCAAACCAAAGTACATTATGCATAAACTCTTCTCAGGTATTTTAGTTAAAATGGATACCTGTACTTGGCTGGAAGCCTGTAAAGCGTTTGTACATCATATATGCTGGGAAAGCACTAGATTCTTTTTCAAAATACACTAAATGAAAGCTCCATGTGTTAGTTTGTTGTGCAGCTCCAGGCATTGAAGTACCACAATTTACTGGTACAAAAGAGGGCCAGATTATGCCTGACCTGGATTTTTTGCCTGTTTAAATCATGGTGATGAATGATACATTAATAGTTTATGTACTACTGTGACAATGGTAATTTGAAAGCTGTAATTTTTTTTAATAGTGAAATTTCAAGCAGAGACTGAGTATTTGAAGCCAAATAGTGGAATTTTGGTAGTTGACTTCCTGGAAAGAGATCTTATTCCACCCTGCATGCAGTAACAAGTTCTGGAAAAGCACCCATAGAAAATCGGAAGTGTTGAAGGGGAAGAAATTGCATACCTCAGAGACTGTTAATTTTCTTCAAATGCCAGTGAGACATTTAATAAATATTGTTGATCATAAGTATATGTGATGAATATGTCTTTGAATATCAGTGAAGTATAGGAAAAAGAAATTTGATAGAGGTATACAAAATTATGCAGGGTATAGATAAGGTAAGTATAATCAGGCTTTTTCCACTGAGGTTAAATGAGACTAGAACATTTAAGAAAAGTTTTGGTAAGCACATGAAAGAAAGGGGTATAGAGGGCTAGGTCCAGGTACAGGTAGATAGGACTGGGCAGAATCACAGCTTGACATGGACTAAATGGGCTGTAGGACCTGTTTCTGTGTTGTAGTGATCTATAATTCTATGAATAATAACTCTAGTCCCCGATGACTAAAGAATCTACCAGTGTGCATTGCATTTCCATTGTCCTGCAAAATGGCAGTTTGCCACCAGCTTCCTGAGGACATTTAAAGATTGGGGGAAGGGGGTAAATACCGGTCTCAGCCAGCAATACACACCTCCCATGTCTAAAGAAAAAATTGACCAATCTTTCTGCACAATGCCTACATATTGGAGTCCTTGAAAAAAAGCCCCTACTTATTTCAAAATTGCCAGTTGCAGTTATATCCATTGACTTTTTGTTCCACTGTAACCATTTTCGTGTCCAATGTTGTATACGAAATGAGTTATCTAGGACTGAAATTGGAGTAGAGTGTGTTGATTGTGCGGGAGATTGGGTCTGAAGCACAAGATCAATCATCAATATACTTTGTTCAGATTTGAGTAGCCAGGTAGCTGCTTCAATTTCTTCAGTTATAAACTGAAGATAAAGATTAAAGATTAGCTTTATTTGTCATATGTACACCGAAACATACTGTGAGATGTGTTGTTTTCGTCAATGACCTATACACTTGAGGATTTTGCTGGGAACAGTCCCAAATGCCATCTTGCTTCTGGTGCAAACATATCATACACACAACTTACTAACCCTGACTGTATGCTTTGGGAATATAGAGGGAAATAGTGCCTGGATGAGACCCATGCAGTCACAGGCAGAATGTACAAACCCCTTACAGACAGCAATGAGAATTAAACCCCGATCGGTGATTGCTGGCAGTGTAAAGTGTTGTGCTAACGGCTATGCTGCAGTGCTGCCGGGTGTGAAGACAGGATGTACCTAAGTTTAACTGTTCACAACAGCTTTCAGAGGGTGGTAAATCTGTGGAATGTGTTGCCACGAGCGGCTGTGGAGGCCAAGTCATTGGGTATATTTAAGGCAGAGATAGATAGGTTCTTGATTAGCTAGGGCATCAAAGGGTATGGGGTGAAAGCTGGGGAGTGGGGCATGAGGCTGAATGCTGAAAAGCGGAGACGTATTAGGATAAGAAAGATAATTAAACTGTATGAGGCCGAGACTTTTCAATCTTAGGATAAGGAACTCACTCAAATAAATATAATCTAACCTTTCTTGACATTTATATTCATTCATTTTACATGTCATTGTATGTAATCATGTTTGATTTTCAGTTATTTGACCTCCAGTTCAACTTGTTCTTGTGTTATTTCATGGATATTGAAAAAAGCACACATTATTTGATAGAGTTGGTTTTACATAAAACAAATCTAGCTAATCAATAATGATGCCCTTTATTGATTTGTATACATTAAATACAAAGTATCTAGTTCATCCACTAAATATTGGAGCCTGAAAATGGCCCACTTAGATTTGAGTTTGCAAGTATCAGTTCCCAGCTTCAGCATTTTCTGAGCAAACACAGGGTCAGGGTAGTCAAACATTATCTGTTGATGTACATCTGCAGCTGTGAGGCAATATTGACAGAGCTTATTCCAGGCTGAGCGCTATAGTGATTCATGTCACTATTGAGAACATGGCAAATGTTTCATGAGGATGGGTAAATTTATGAAAGCAGAGATATTATTTAAAAAATGTTTCATGTGGCGATTTATCCTACATTGATTCTTAACATTCAGCAATGTGATAGAAATGATGTACTGTTTTCATTGGTAGAAATACCAGCTCATTCAAAAGAAAGCAGTTTCCAGAATTTGCCTCTTTCCTTCAATTTCTTCCATCATAACCTTAACCCCTGATTAAGAATTTATCAATCTCTGCCTTAAATGCACTCAATAACTTGGACAAGCCCTCAATGGCTGCAAGTTCCACAGATTCACCACTCCATGCCTCAAGAAATTGCTCCTTGTCTCAATTTGAAAGAGCTGTCCCTTTATTCTGAAGTGGTCAGATTGTGGTCTCTCTTACTAATAGAAACATCCTCTTCACGTTTTCTTACCAGCAACAGATCTTGTCCCATTTTATGCTGCTTGTGATACTGGGATCCTCCTCTGTTGACTAATCTTCAAATGTTCCCTTCTGTAGCCATGTAGAATCAGTGACTGCTTATGCTCAGAGTTAAAATTTTTTTATTTCATCATTAAACCAGTCACTTAATGGAAGAACTGGTATTTTACAAAATATGTTCCCCATTTGGAAGTTATTGAAGGTCTGACTCAGGATAATGAATATTATAACATTAGTGTTAAATTGTCCTACTATCTGTAGTATTTAATGAGTAATATGCAAAATTGACATCCTTTTTAAGACAGGGTGAATCCTGTGCATCAGCAGACGTGAAATTCTTAACACTTCTTTTGGTGTAATATAAGAAAGTAGTTTTTATTGTAAGTTTTATGGAAGGGTAGATGCAAGTTACAAAGTAGATTTGATTTAGCTTTCAAATCTTGATTTTAGATTTGCTTTGTCAACATCTTGGAGCATTTTTGTTCAAACATTGACTGCCAGTGACTAAGTTGAAAGAACTGTCAGGGAGGAGTAACAGAGCCTGACAGTTTGAGGGAGATGAATTAACGCAGAGTTGAAATCACCCAATCCCTCAAGCACTTTGGTTTAATGACTGTCTCTGTGGATATTAATTCATCGCGTTCTGAATCATGGGCTCAATAACTCCTCCAAGACATTTCTCCCATTGATCAGCCTCAACAATTTATATACATATATATACACACACACACACACACACACACACACACACACACACACACACACACTTTTGGAAACAGACCAACACAAAAGACATTGGTTTGCTTATCTTTGAATAAAATTGAAGTTTGAAGTTATTTGGAAATTTTTTAGAAATATTTTTCTTTCAAAGCATAACTTTCATCTTGACAATTTTTAAGTATTAGGCATATCAGCCCCTTGAGCCGCCTATACTATTCAATTAGATCACGGTTGATTTGTACCTCAACTCCATTTACCCATCTTTGTTTCATATCCCTGATGTACCTTCTCAAGAAAAATCTATTAATCTTCAGTCTTAACAATTACAATTCCCCAGGCATCTGTAATCCTTTGGGGGAGGAACTTCCAGACTTCCACTAGCTTTAATGTGCAAAGAAATATTTCTTGTGTTTGCAATGACTTTTCTTTCTTTGAGATCCTCCCACAAAAAGAAGTGGTTTCTCTGTATCCATCTCTTTCTTAACATTCTCCCGTTTGAAATCTATTACCAAAGCAAACAATACATTTCACTGCATGTTTCGATGTACTGTACATGTGATAAATGAATCAGGATCTGATTTTAAGCTCTCCAGTTGGATCAGCTATTTAATCTTGGGGGAATACAAGTTTATATGACCTGGCATAATTTAACTCTTTATACACTGGCTTCCCCCTGATGAATTTGCATTTGCCCTCTTCTAAGGCTTTTGTTATTTCTAAGGACCTGATATCTAAAACTCAAGGGCTGGGCACCACACAAGTAACACTTCCTCACTTTTAGATTCTGATCCCTTTGAGCTAAAATCATTTGGCCTTTTGATTATTTTTGCACCATTTATTGATGGCTTGAATGGATTGCTACCTCAGTCCTAAGAATGACCCCATGTGCTCCAACAGTAAGCTCCATAGTTATGTTCACTGACTATTAGTGTCTCTTTGTGCCTTCCTATTATGATCTACATGCACTACTGTGTTTCCTAACAGTTGATTGAAAACCATGATTTACATTCCAATTCTCCATGTAAATAATTTATATGTTGAAACGATGAGGTGCCTAGGCTCTTGGTTTTACGTTTTCAGGGAATATTCCTTTTAACTTCTCAGAAACCTCTTCAAATGTTCAATTATTCTGAATCCCAATTATCCTTTGGCTTGCCTTAATAATGAATTTAGAAATAATATTTAAATTTTTAGAAATTTAACTGTAAAAGCAATAACAGAGTTGTTTAAAAACAGTGCCTGGTTTCCTCTCTGGCAGCAAAACAAATCCTGGATGGATCTTGCACTTCGTGCTCATAGATTTAAAGGCATACATCTTCCTTGAAGGATTGAATGTAAAAATTCCCTCTTTTCATCCATGGGTTTTGACAGCTGGCCCCTAAAATTGCTGTTGGTGTAAAATAGGCTCTGTGGCGGTTACATCAAACCTTGTATGATGGGTTGTGGGGGGCAATGGGTGAAGGAGGAATGATTGAAGCACTTGTATCTGAAGGAATTTCCATCGTCCTGCTGAGAATCCCGGGATAAGTTCCGTGCATCCGCATGCATTGATCAACAAATCTGGCACAGTGGGTCTGGCTCGAATCTAGAAATAACAGACACACATCAGTATGGAACCATGTAATGTTTTAGTCTTTTATAATTCTGCAGTAGATTATGAATTTGGGAAGACATTAAGTTGATCACTGTTAAAAAACTGGTTGAAATGAACAGAGCTTTACTTTTGTTTATTACAAGGAAGGCATGACAGCAGCTCTGTTTCACAATGGGTTTGAGAAGATTTGGTATGTCACCAAAGTCCCTTGCAAATTTCTGAAGATATACCATGGAGAGCATTCCAACTGGTTGTATCGCCGCCTGGTATGGGCGGTGGGGGAGGTGGGGAATCATACCATACCATGAGTGGAAAAAGCTGCAGAAAGTTGCCCAGTTAGCCAGCTCCATCATGGGCACTAACCTCCCTAGGATTGAGGAGATCTTGAAAAGGCAATGTCTCAAAAAGGCGGTATCGTTCATTAAGATCCTCCATCACCAAGGCATGTCCCCTTCTCAACGCTACCATCGAGGAGATGGCACAGGAGGCTGAAGGCACACACTCAACACTTTAAGAACAGCTTCTTTCCCTCTGCCAGATATGTGAATGGACTAAGAACCCATGTACACTACTTTACTATTTTTGCACTACTTTTTCTATTTTCTATTTATGATTTATAATTTAAATTTTTAATATTTACTAATTTTAACTATTTTAAATATTTAATATTTGTAATCCAGGGAGTGTGATGCGCAGAATCAAATATCGCTGTAATGATTGTACGTTCTAGTACCAATTGTTTGGCGATAATGAAGTATAAAGTATAAAGTATAAGTATATATTTCTTATTGTAATTTATAGATTTTTAAATTATGTACTACATTGTAGTGTTGTCGCAAAGCAACAAATTTCACAACATATGCCTGTGATGTTAAACATGATACCGATTCTAATCCTTTAAATCACTGCAGAGGACATCATGAAAATCTGTTTATTTTCCTTAGCTACAGTTGGACTGACAATGGGACAGACTTTGTAGAATATGACTTGTTCAGCATAATATTAATAACAATAAAAATCTGAAATTGAAGTCTTCCATTTATGTCCGCAAATTAAATGCTTCATTTTGTTCCAGTTGTAAAATTACCATTATGGAAAATATAGTACTGTTCTTATGAAATGTTCATAAATTTTTAAAGGACCCTTGGGTTGTTAGGATTTTTCAGAGATTCACATTTTGATATTTCTTGTGGCTACTTTGTCGCGCATTACATTAAAGCAATAATTTTATCTTTATAAGTGAATAAATTCAGATAAAATACTTCGCAATGTTTTGCTTGGTTTAGTTTAGTCTGAGGTTGATAAAAGTGACGAGGACAGGTAAATTTATGCCACATTTGGGGATTTCGAAAGAGAAATTCTGGAATAAATTTGTTCCTTGAGTAATGAATAACAGTGTATTCATAATGATGAGAACTGTGTTGTGTGTTGCTGGTGCTTCCAACTTCCTCGCTCTCCATCTCTCTCTCTCTCTCTCCCCCCCCCTCTCTCTCCCCCCCATCTCTCTCTCCCCCCCTCTCTCTCTCCCCCTTCTCTCTCCCCCTCTCTCTCCCCCCCTCCCCTCCCCCTTCTTCCCCCCCCACTCTCATCAGAGCTGTGTACTCTCAATTTCGAGCATGACACAATGTCAACATGCAAACTGCTGCAGGGTTGTACCTTTTAGTTGTTGTTCTCACTGGTTGCATTCTCTGCTGTATTTGAACTTTAATTGAACCGCAGAGCCATTGCTCTGTATACCTGGGATGAATGCCAATGTCCTCAGCAGGAGAAATTCAACACCTCTGATAACTGTAACATTTCATATCTCTTTAAAATGCCATACGTTTAAATGCTCCAGTGTTTCAGATTATAGGAATACTTGCACCTTAGCTTATAGCCAATTATTACGTTTATGTGTATTAGTTTATGGCATAAGAAATTAAAGAAGTCAGAATGCTGAGCTCTCATTAAACTTTCAAGAGGATGCAGTTCATTATACTTAACACTTAAATGTCAGAGGATTGTTTGGAATAAAGCTTAGCTTTTGTCACTACTGCAGTTTTGCAAGAAATGGAAGTCATCTAAAATGCATTGATCTATACACAGTTTAACAAAATATTAGTTATGCTTTTATTTCTTACTGTTCTCCACATGCACTGCAGTGACATTTTGATTGATAACCTCAATTATGGTCTGCTGAGATGTATGGGTTGAAGTAAAATTATGTACAGTTTACATGTTTGGTTATCAAAAATAAAACTATATATATGGTGTTTTTTAAGAAGCATTTACTTATAAAAATGTTTCTATCTTGTGAACTTTATTGAGAATGAACGCTATGAATTTCAAAACTTTTCTGGCATTGTGAAATAGGCTGTTTAGCCCACAGTATACGCAGAGATGTATCTGCTGCACAAGCGCTGCTCCCAATCCTATGTGCTTGCTGTGTTTCCATATTTACATCTTCTCTGCTCCCATCCACCATCTTTCAAGACCAAGTTATTTCAGAGAATAAAAATGCTTTCAAGCCCTCTTCTAAAGATCTAAGATAGTTCTGTTCTGCTCTTTCCGTAGACCCCTTCATGTGTTGATCTGTAACGCTGCTGTGTTTGGCTGCCCATGGCAATTGACAGAGGACGGCCTTGAAACCACTTTTCAAGTCAATTACTTGGGTCATTTCTACCTTGTGCAGCTACTTCAAGATGTCCTACGCCGTTCAGTCCCTTCAAGGGTCATTGTCGTGTCCTCAGAGTCACACAGGTTAGTGGCTACCAGCATCCATACTACTTTTCTGTCTGCAATTTAATGATCAACTTTATGTTTTGAAGTACTTTAACAGTTCCATAATTAGTAAACTATTCTTTAGCCAGAGGGTGGTGAATCTATAGAGGCCAAGTTATTGGGTATATTTAAAGCAGAGGGTTATGGTTCTTGATTAGAAAGGGTGTCAAAGGTTCCAAGAGAAGGCAGGAGAATGGGGTTGAAAAGAATGTTAATACAGACTCTACCAAGATCCCTGGCAGCACATTCCACACACTTGCATATCCCTCTATGTGTAAAAAAAAACTTTCTGACATCTACCTCATATTTTCCTCCAATCACCTTAAAATTGTGGTCGCTGATATTAGCCATTTCTGCCTCAGGAAAATGTCCACTCTATCTGTGCCTGTGTCAAGTATACCTCTCGTACACCTCTATCAAGTCACCTCTTATCCTCTGTTGCTCCAAAGAGAATAACCTTAGCTCACTCAATCTATTCTTAGAAGACATGCTCTCTAATCCAGACAGCATCCTGGTAAATCTCCTCTGCACTCTCTCTAAAGTTTCCACATCCTTCCTACAATGAGACTACCAGAACTGAATGCAGTACTCTATGTTCACAGGTCTGCATAATTTTTTTTTTTGCCTTTATTGTCATTTTTTCTTCAGGATGGAGCCAACTGCAGTTCTTATCAATTTTACTTGGTACAAATTCAGAAGAGACCTTGGCTTATGAGGATTGCTGGGGGTGGGATTTATACTTGAGGATGAGGTTGGTGGTTGGGCTTTGTCTTGCCTGTTGTATGCAGTGGGAGGGAAGGGTTAGTGGATAGACTGGTGTTGAATTATAGATTAGTACAATAGCTTGGGTAGTAGTTTTGGATGAATCATGAGTTATTGTGGGTAGGATGTGTGATTTTGCATAAGTGATTTTACTATAGATGACAAGGATTGTGAATGTCGGGAAGAAAAACTATGGAAGCATAATGCAGTAACAGATGCATGCAGATGTGCATGTCCCCTTTGGTGTGTCAGATACACAGAGATCAGGAATGAAAATCACAATCCATGCAGATCATAAAAAGATTGTGATTTACTTTTTTGAAGCACGTTTGATTGTCATTGAAGTGTGGTGTATAAGTATGTGGTGCAAGTAGTTCCAGTTTTTCGTTGTGTATGAATATAAAACCAAAGGGGCTACTTTATAAATTAATTGTCTTTTATTAAAGATAAAGCTTTCAATCATACATAAAGGTCTAATGAAAACTGTTCAATTTTATTTCCACATATGTGATATGAAGTGAAAAATCACATGAAAAGTTCCTGCTTCCTAAGTTCTGATTGTAAAAAATATTGTTTGCCACCTTGATCTATTCACGTACTTCCAAATAAATTTTGGGTTTCTATACAAAATAAATAACACTGGAAGAGTTGCTTTGATTAGTGATGAACTATTCTGGTGTGAATCAACCATTGTTTGCTTCTGTTTTCTTCCAAACCCTGCAGTGTGTTTTGTTGGTAATTGTGATAGAAATGGTCATCAAGAATTTTAGAAAACAGAAAATAATTTAACTACTATTTGATATTTGCTATTTTTCCATAAAAAAAAGGACGTGATCTTGCCGTTAAATTGTATTGCAAAATAGTTTTCAAACCCCGATATTGTTAGTAACATTGGTCAGTCTTGTGTTTTGTGATGCCTTCATCTTTACATTTCTGTTCTAAAAATACCTGTTAAGCCAAGCTATGTCAGACATCTCTGGGAGCAGGCCAGCAGCATCTTTTGCCAGGAGAACACATTCTCTAACTGCCTTGTAATCCCAAAGCGTTTTCTAGCTCATGGTTCACATATAATGATTGGTTACTGTGTATCAGGACTCACTGAGTTTCAAACCTTATGATCCTTCCCCAGTCACAACTAAGACGTTACATTAGACATTCTGTTAATAGGTGACCTCCTGTTTCTTCCCATCAATTTCAGCATCCTTGGGTCATAGCACACTTGACTGTACACTGTACGCACATCTCTAGATAGACATTATAATTGCCAGCCATTCTTCCAGTGCATTCTCTCCAATTCTGTGTACTTATTGATCGTGCTTCTGGTTGGCTAGATCAGTTGTTTCTTTATGAGCTTCTATGAGCTATCATGATGACCTCTTCAGTTTCATTTGACCTTTAAGTTTGTGCTCAGTTGCGGTGACTGTATCCTCACAGGGATAGAAAGCAGGGAGGAAATCCAATAAGTCCACTGTTACCTTTCAGACTTGTTGACAGAATATCTTCAAGGCACTGACATAGGTAGTATTAGTTTAGGAGCAACATCCGAGAGTTTCAAACTTTAATGCTAAACTGGATAGCGGGAGTACTTTATACACTTCTATGTTTATACACTTTGCTCTTCACTGCCTTTGTGAACATGAAGGGTTAGGAAAACTGGGAAATAGTGCACAGTGTTGAATATAAACACTTCTGCAGTCTACACCTCCTAATTGTTGTTGTTCCTTTATGCACCTTGTGGCACAGTGGGCGGCATTTTTTGCTGTTTCCTTATCATTTGTTTTCAGTGACACCGAGTTGCTATCTTGACGTTCAACCTGGCATGGACGGAAAGCATGCAAGGAGCTGGCCAGATTCGAACCTGGGATCAGCTGCCTCGAAGTCCAGTGCTAATTCCACTACACCACTGGCCAGCACACCTCTTAATTGTATGTGGCATAATTCGAATTGTGTTAAGTAGTTAAAATGATGAGCACATGCTCCTTTGGTTGCTTTAGTTGTGTTAGTTTTAAACTTAAGGCTAGCTTTAAATTACTCAATTTATTTCAGTCAATCAAATTACTTTGAAACAGATATGGTCACGCTCTTTATTCTTGCAATAGATCCAGCTTTTCTTTCAGATTGAATTTATTCTTTAAAGCATTGCAATTTATAGCCCAGATGCTGAAATGTGCACTGTTTAGACTACACTTGCACCTCATGCAGAATAAAACATATACGCTGTGTTACTGAAGTATTATTTATCAAGCACCAATTTCATAAAATAATGACTGGTATGTAATTAGATGCTATTTATTTCATACTGTAATAAGATTTGTGTTGAATGTAATACCTATGAATGTAATATTGTATGGGAGTCATTTCCAGTCTCACCACTAAGTGGTAATGTAGTGGGGGCTCAATTGCCTGTCATTGAACCTTTCTAATTTTCATCCAACTGAAACCAATGGTGTGAAAATGAAAATTACATCCTATGTCATTTCCATGGTTTGCTGAAAAACAGCAGACATTAAAGACCTAAGTTGGAAGGAAGAAACTGCTTATCTGTTTAGAAATTAGGTCAGTTTGAGTGCTTTAATTTACAACTTGCTCTGTATCAATTATTTACTTTCGGCATATTGCTGCAAAGGGAAATCAGCCATGCTGATGTTATGATATTGGTACTGTGCACGTGATCATTCCAATTGTTCGGAAGAAAACGTCTTCTCTATAGAAAACTCAATTCTCTTGATCTGTTGTGTTTCTTGTACTTACTGTGAATGGCAGCAAGAAAATGAATCTCAGCATTCTGTAAGATGGTGTGTATTCTGAAAATAAATTTACTTTGAACTTGAACTTTGAAGAAATGGTTGCAACACCACATCTGGAATGAGAGGGGAGAACAAAATATTTTCTCTTTCTATTGTTACAACATGGTAACAGGCCCTTCTGGCCCAAAGACTCTGAGCTGCCCAGTTACACACGTGTGACCTATCAGCTTGCTAACCCGTGCATCTTTGGAATGTGAGAGGAAAATGCACACACCCCCTATGGACAGCACTGGCATTGCACCCTGGTTGCTGGCACTGTAATAGTGTTACGTTAACCTGCACGCTACCATATCGCACGAAAATTAATGTGACAAAACTGAATCTGTGAACGTAGCTGACTACTGGAATACTGTAATGCACTGTTGTACTCCTCTCTGTCCATCCTCTACATTGACTATTTGGAGCAACGCAAAAATACCTCACATAGTGTCGCCCTGAAGATTCATTAGACCATAAGACATAGGAGAAAAATTAGACCATTTGGCCCATTGAGTCTGCTCCACCATTCATTCATGGCTGATCCCTTTTTCCCCTCCTCAGTCCCATTCCCTGGCCTTCTCCTCATAACCTGTGATGCCGTGTTGGCTTCCACAACTACCTGTGGTAACAAATTCCACAAATTCACCACCCTCTGGCTGAAGAAATTTCTCTGCATCTTTGTTTTAAATGGACTCCCCTCTATCCTGAGGCTGTGCCCTCTTGTCCTAGACTCTCCCACCATTGGAAACATCCTTTCCACAGCTACTCTGTCTAAGCCTTTCAACATTTGAAAGGTTTCAGTGAAATCCCCCTCCTCATCCTTAAATGTTGACATCAAACTCACATCCACCACTTACGTTGGCAGCTCGTTTCACACTTGCACACCCTCTGAATGAAGATATTATCCCTCATTTTCTCCTTAAGTAAATCACCTTTTACTCTTAACCTTTGACCTCTAGTTCTAGTCTCACCCAAGATCAGTGGAAAAAATCTGCTTGCATTTACTATGCAGGGCCTCAGGATCTGAGGGGAGAGCTGATTTTGCTCACTCTCCGCGATGGTCAGTCTTCTCTCAGTGGCACTGAGGCTGTGAAGACTGCCCTGGCTGCGGTGTTCCGTGCCTGCTGATATGATGAACTGATTTTCAATGCTTCAGGCCTGCTCCAGGCTGCTCCAGGTTCCAGATCTGAGGACTCATTTTGGTTCAGAATGTAGTCGTTCGCTTTAGTTGTTTGCATGATTTATGTTTTTTACCCTTTCTCTTGTGCATTGGGTGTTCGTCTTTTTATTCTTTTTCTTCAATTGGGTTCTTTCAGTCTCCTTGCTTTGTGGCTGTCTGTAAGCAAACAAATTTCAAGGTTTATGCATTCTTTGATAATAAATGTACTTTGATTTTGACTATACCTTTTATAATTTTGCACAGTATTGGTCAATGTGGAGCAAAGAGCGAGTTTGTAAATCTGGTGGGAGCAAAGGATCTTGGGAATGGTGAGTGTGGAGTGCTGTGGGAGGGATGTGAGAAGAAGTGCCAGGGGGAGGGGGTGGCATAGGTGCAGACACACCCAGCCCTGAGACACCAGGCAAAGCCATCTGATTCCATTACAGTTTATTGATCATTACAGAATGTCTCTCTGGTGCTTCCCACACCCTCCCCTCATCATTCCCATTTTCCCAACCATGATTGCCCTCTCCCTGCCCCTTTCTCACTCTCAATCCATAATAGAGACCCATATCAGAGTCAGGTTTAGAATCACTCACATATATCATGAAATTTGTTTGTTTTTGCAGCAGCAGTGCAGTGCAATACATAGTTACTATAGTACTGTGCAAAAGTCTGATGCACCCTTGCTCTATATATATGTATATGTCTAAGACTTTTGCACAGTACTGTACCTCTATTAAATTCCCCTTCATTTTCTGACAATCCAGGGAAAAATGTCCTAATCTGTTCAACATTTCCCTATAACTCAGATCCTCAAGTTCCAGCAACATCCTTGTAATTTTTCTATGTTCTCTTTCGATCTTATTGTTATCTTTCCTGTAGGTAGGTGACCAGAAGTGTACACAATATGAATCTGTCTGTGCATTCTGTTGCACAAGTGCAGATGTCACAAGTTGCTGCCAGATTTCCAGTGTTTATATTAGTGTTAATAACGTTATTGTTACTCTGGTCGCTAAATCTGGGCCATGTACTTTTTTCTTTTCATGATTTAAGTTGGGGAAATAATTCTGTTTGCACATTTGGATATTCCTCATTCGTAACAAACAAGAATCAGACTGAAGATTTTTTTCAAATTTTCTGGACGTGTGTTTCTGTTCAGATTCCAGCCCTGCTAGCATATGCAAATCCCAACAAAATTATGTGGCTGAGCGGTCACGACAGCAGCTTATCATATTCTCAGCTGTGCTGTTCCATCTGCTTGAGGCATGCACTTATTGGTGAAGAAAAGGAAGAATCTATCAAATTCTTAAACATTCTTTTTCCCACCACCTGAGCACTGTTGTAGCTCTTCAGGAGAGGCTGTATGAAATCCATCTCGCTTTTGGTATTTAGCCGGGTGTTTTGAAAATGCAAAGATGTTATAAAATTCACTATCTTAAACTGATCAGCTCTCCTGATGGTATGTAAGGAAAGATGTGCTAACCTTGGTAATGTTCCTGAGGAAGTTAACAATTCTGATCCCAAGATTGTATAAGGAGCTTTTGGTAACTCTGGGCTTGTATTTGATGGAGTTCTGAAGCATGGGGTTGGGGCGGGGGGGGGGGCGGTGGAGAAGGGGATGGACCTCTTAAAACTTATTGAATACTGAAAGGGCTAGGTAGAGTAGACATGGAGAGAATGTTTCCATTAGTAAGAGAATCTCAAATCAGAGCACAGGGCCTCAGTTAAGGAACATCCCTTTAAAACTGCGATGGGGAGGAATTTCTTCAGCCAGAGGGTGGTGAATCTGTGGAATTCATTGCCACTGCAGGTTGTGGAGGCCATTCATTGGATGTATTTAAGGCAGAGATTGATAGGTTCTTGGATGGAAAGGGTTGACAGGGAGAAGGCAGTAGAATGGTTTTGTGAGAAATAAATGACTGAGTGGTAGAGCAGACTTGATGGGTCAAATGGCCTACTTCTGCTCCTATATTTTATGGTTATATGCTCCTATCTTTGAAATGAAGAAATATTTAATGAGAATATGTATGTGGGTGAGGTGTAAGATTGGAATTACATCAGCACTGGTACAATTTTATACTTGAAATACCATCTTGGTGCAACCAGGAGAAGTTATCTTCTTAAACTGCAGTGGGTCTCTTTGCATCAGCATGACCGCAATTACAGTTTTCTTCCAATGCTCAAGCCATTTGGTTCAAAGGTGAAGGATTGATTTTGGGTTTGTACGGAATAAAGATTGATTAAATCAGAATGGCATGACCTTTATTGATTTGTTGTTTGACAATCAGTACAGCTTGCCAAGAACCACTTGAGGTTACTGCAGCATGAGAAAAAATGCAATTAAATACTGCTTTGATGAAAATCAAGGATGAGAAGTTCAAGTATTGCAATACAAACATCTTTTGTAGATCAGCTTAGAAACTATATTTTTAACTGAACTATTACTTATTCAGAGGAAAAGAAGGAGAGTCAATATTTGAAAAGGTAAAAAGCCATGCGTAGGAATGTTAGGTTACATTGTGTGAAGGAGTCAATGATCGATGAATTTCAAGTTCTAACTTACAAATCCTCAGATGAAATACGTTCCAGAAGTTTGTGGTAAACTTTATTACTGGAAAACTAAATATTTTTGGATTTTTAATAAAATACACTTGTTGAATTCTTTATGATCTTTCAGGACTGCTGGTTTGCATTTAATCTGTTGTTTTTAATAAAAGACCATCATGAATAGCCCAAACAAAGTACTAAGTTTGTATCTCCATGTTATTGAGTTTTAATCAATATTAAAACAACATATTCTGATTACCTCTGTGTCTTTTCGAAGTCCAAGGAGAATCTTATGAAATTTTGACCCCTGCAGTTTTTACCTGTGTTCTCTGCTGGAAACTCTCCAGTCTTGCCAGATAATCTATTGCTCTCCGGTAGCTGTGTGAGGCTATATCAGACTGCACTTTGGTGACATTTTGGATTTCAAGATTATTTTCCAATACTCATCTGCACTGTTATTAAGACTGCTTTATTCCACCTCCAACCAATCTACTGATTCTGCACATCTGTTAGTTTATTTGCTGCTGACAGCTTCAGGCAACCTTTTTTTTCTTCTAAGCATGACTCTATTGGCATACTCTTGAATAGCTTCTTGAATAGCTCTTGAAATTTTGTGTCATTGAAAACTTTTGTTGGCATTCAAATTCACAAGTGTTGCTCACTCATCACTTATATGCCTGTGACTTACTGTACATAGCCTGAGAGCATTGGAGAGGATGTGGAGGAGATTTTGGGGGATTTGTTATGGCAGCAGAGTTTATACTTATGAGGAGAAATTATCTTGCCTAGGGTTGTTTTCTTTGGAACAAATGACACTGAAGGAAATATAATTCAGTTTTGTAAAATTATGAAAGCTGAAACATGGTAAATAGAGAAAAGTGTGTCTCCTGGGAGAGTGACCACTAATACTTATCATCAGTCAATTGGATTCAACACATATGGTCTCAGCAGAGAGTAGAGTAGTCAGTAAAGAGTGGAGAGTTGAGGAGTTATTTCAACCAGCAATAGTAAAGGCCTGAAATTTTGTGGAGCAAGAAAACCTTGAATATTTAAAGAATTATCTGGATGAGTATTTGAAGAGTCACCATCAGTAGAGCAGTGGATGAAGAGCTGGAGTGAGATGGAACTAAAGTGCAAATGTTTGGCTATCATGGATAGAATAGGGCAAATATTATTAATATAAGTGAGATAAGATTTGATTGGGAGAATGGGCAAGGATGTGGCAGATGGTATATAGTGCAAAGAAGTATATGATCATGTACTTTGGTAGAAAGAGTTGTAAGGGGTTTCTTCTTTTATGTTACTGCGTAGTGTAATTAAAATGGCTTCTTTGTTATGTTAACTGCTGAGAAAGTCCTCCCGCTAGTAGTTTGTTTGGATGATGTTACTGATAAGAGGGTGTTACGAACCAATTGGGATAGATGTTATGCTTTCTGTGTGTCTGTAAGATATTGTGATGCGCGGGTTTTTAGGGAGAAGGCGGGAGAGAGAGACAGAGGATGGACCAGGTGCTGTGAGTCCGCTAAAGGGGTCGGACCCCGAGCAGGGGTCCGAGGTCCAGGGTGTTCAGCGAGGAGAGGAAACGGAGACGGACCCGTGTAGAGCGTCTGGTCGACCACTGTTGTTGGTCCCAGGCGGCAGGTCGAGGTGGTCCGAGGGGATTGCAGGGCGAAGAAAGAGGGTCCCGAGCTCCAGCTGTTTGTGCACGAAGAGATTGAACTTTGATGTGTGGCGCCTCTTATTATCCTTTTATATTTTATTCTCTATTAATTATATAGTTCCATGAAATATCTATAAACTGTACTTCATTTAATCGTATCTGGTGTACTGTCTGTTATTTGGGCGGTGTGCAGTACATCACACAGCATCCACACAAACTAACTACCCAGTTTGGCGGGGCTGAGGGCTGTTGCCCTTGACAACAGTGAGCTGAGCGACCCTGAGGCTGGCCAGGGGGGCTACATTTGGAGGCTTTTGCCCGGGACTGGATCTAATGGTATGCTGTATGGTTGCCCTGTTTAAATCAGTAATATGTGTCTCTGTGGGTTATTTGCTGGTTATTGCTGCATGCATGGTGGGTGAGGTCATTGTTCGGGTTCAGACTAGCGTTGATGAGTTGGTGGTGAGACTCGCGGCTGTCCATGCTGTTGAGAGAGAGAGGAAAGAGTGGTCTGATTCGGAGGTAGTGTCTGCGAATCAATGTTCTAGCTCTGGCAGGCTCCACCTGGCGTTTGGGATAGTGTCCACCCCAAGAGGGGCAGAGGCGAGCGAGACGTGGGCAGAGCGGATCTCTCAGTTGCCAGGTGCTCGGTTGAGGGAGAGCGACAGGGATTGGTTGAAAGTTTAAGTAGGCAGGCTGGTGACAGTGTTAGAGCTGTCAGGTTCAATTACACCGTAGTGACAGCTGTCAGTTATTTGAAAGAGGGGGGAAAGTTTTCAGTGTGTCTTCTCTGGCTAGGAGGGCGGCTAAATTGCTTGCAGTGCCAGGAGGATCATTTCAGGGGATCAGCCCCTTCTTCAGTTGTTCAGCTGATCAGAGAGGTGTCGGGAAAGTTAGTGGAGGCCCAGTGGGGCAACGGCTCGGGGTCTCTGGGGAAGCACGTTCCCAGCAATGTACCAATGAACTTCCGAAAGGAAAAGACCCTATTTCTGAAGGCTTAGAGGGACTACGCCCCAAGGTGTCATTACGGATAGAGGGAAGCGAAGCTAAAGGCATCCTCGACCCCGGGACGCAGGTCAAATTGTTGTACAGTTCGTTTTACAACTGGTGTCTGAAGCATTTACCCTTGACAACTGCAAGGGCACCGGAGATTTTGGCTACCAGTGCCAGTAATTATCCAGAAGGCGATGATTGGTTAATGGCCCTGGAGTTCACGGGGGCATTGTCTGGGCACCCAGCGTGTCGAGCTGCTTCTGAGGACGTGTGTAGCAGCCTTGAGCCGGTACCGAATTTAAACGAGACCCAGCTGTGGTACGGCCTGGGAGAAGTATCTGAGGGTGAGACCCTCTTAGTAGACACTCCGAACTACCATGAGGGAGGGGAGTTGACCGCTGAAGACACCTCAGTGAGAGAGAGGTCATGGCAACTGGACCCTGGCGCCATGCTAGATGTAGGCAGCATGTGTGCGGATTATACGACGTGGTTTAATGTGCTGGATCTGAGGAGTGGATGTTGCCAGATCCCGAGGAGTGCGGCTGACGAGCAGAAGGCGGCCGTTATTAGTTCCCTAGAATTCTTCTGATCCGAAAAGATGCCCAAGGGCATATCCGGAGCCCCCGCATCCTTCCCGCGGGGCATGAGGAAGACCATGGGGGAAGTGAAGGAGTGTGGAGTTTTGGTGTATGTGGATGACCGCCTAGAGCTTGGATTCGCCTGGGGGGACTATGAGGCGAGGCGAGTGGCTGAGCCTGGGCGACAGATGCGAAGTGTCAAATGTGGAGGAGTTTTTGGCCAGAGGAGTTTGGTACAATGTGAGAAAAATGACCCAACATACCAGTTGAACTTCCTGGTATTGGAACAGAGGGTGGTGGACCTAGGGATGGAAACCCAGGTCGTCAATCTGAATGAGACACAGGGGAGAGAGGGGATTTGCACTGCTGAACTAAACGCTCAGAAATGCAGGCCGGAGATGGAGTGCTGCTCTTGCGGGACAACCATTGCAAACTTGGAATTCACGCTCATCAAAGTGGAGATGGAGAAATGGAATTCCGAGCTGACACTGTGGTCATGTACTGATGAATTAATCCAGCGAGAAGAAACAATGACCCACCTTCGAAGGGATCAGCAGAAACTCAAGACGTCGATTCAGAAAAGATTGGAAGACTTACAAGTTGGGGAAGATCAAGGAAGTGTTCTGACTAAGGCCAACAGAAAACCGAGAGCCCAGGGAGAGGAGTTTGACTACACTCCAGAGGTGGTGAAGCAATGGAGGACAGATCTCGGAAAAGGGAGGCGGACGCTTGAAAGGAACCTGAAGATGACTATCGACAGTTTAAATGAAGTGGAAAAACTGAAAGTTGACCTGGAAGACGCCCTCAGGAAGAAACAACCGGAGGCTGAACATTCTTTAACTGCTGCTTTTCAGGTCAGGGTGGAAGAAGCTGGTGGGGTAACTGCATCCCAGATTGAGATGGCCAAGAACCCTGAGTCAGAACTGTTGAGGCTGTGGCGAGAGTTGAAGGAGTCCCCGAAGAAGCTGACGTCTCAACTGCAGGAGGCTGAAAGGGTAGCTCCAGCTAAATGCTTCAGTTTGTAGAAACTCAAACAGCAGCTACCGATCGAGGGAATGAGGAAGAATACGGATTCGAAGGATAATGTGCTGAACATGTGGTACATGCTGCCTTTCGCTAACTTCCCCGTGATTGAGGAAGCGACCTTTGGGCCCTTCTTCCCCTGGGTCAGGTATAGTGGGGAGGGCTAGCTGTGAGCAGTCTGAGTACAGTAGGACCAGGAAGGAAAAGAAGCGGGGCCCCGGACATGGGACAGGGGGCTCCAAATTGTAGTGGAGGCATGAGTGAGAGAGGAGTTGGCAAGCAGACCCAAGGTATCCCCAGTAGTGTCCTAGCCTTTAGGGTTTAGGTGAGGGAGTACGGAGGTCTTGGAGGATTAGGGAGCTCCCAGATAGGTTGGCCTATGTAGCGCCCATGGACGGGCGGAAGGTCCACTGCTTGGGGAGCAATGTCACTATGTGTATCTGGATGGGTTTTGTGTCTGCAGGACTGGTTGGCGAGTTATTTAGAAGTCATGAGGACATGACTTTATTTGGTGGGGGGAGAGTATAAGGGGTTTCTTCTTTTATGTTACTGCATAGTCTCATTGAAATGGCTTCTTTGTTATGTTAACTGCTGAGAAAGTCCTCCCACTAGCAGTTTGTTTTGATTATGTTACTGATAAGAGGGTGTTACGAACCAATTGGGATAGATGTTATGCTTTCTGTGTGTCTGTAAGATATTGTGATGCGCAGGTTTTTGGGGAGAAGGCGGGAGAGAGAGACAGAGGATGGACCAGGTGCTGTGAGTCCGCTAACGGGGTCGGACCCCAAGCAGGAGTCCGATATCCAGAGTGTTCGGCGAGGAGAGGAGACGGAGATGGACTCGTGTGGAGCGTCTGGTCGACCACCATTGTTGGTCCCAGGCGGCAGGTCGAGGTGGTCCGAGGGGATCGCAGGGCGAAGAAGAAGGGTGCCGAGCTCCAACTGTTTGTGCATGAAGAGATTGAACTTTGATAAGTGTGGCGCCTTTCATTTTCTTTTTATATTTTATTCTCTATTACTTATATAGATCCATGAAATGTCTATAAACTGTACTTCATTTAATCGTATCTGGTGTATTGTCTGTTATTTGGGTGGGGTGGGGTACATCACACAGCATCCACACAAACTAATTACCCAGTTTGGCGGGGCTGAGGGCTGTTTCCCTAGACGACAGCAAGCCTAGTGACCCTGAGGCTGGCCGGGGGGCTACAGAGTAAAGGTGAAGACTATTTTCTGAATGTGGAGAAAATTCAAAAATCAGAGGTGCAAAGGGGCTTGGGAGTCCTTGTGCAGGATTCCCTGAAGGTTAACTTGCAGGTTGAGTCAGTTGTAAGGAAGGCAAATCCAATGTTAGCATTTATTTCGAGTGGACTGGAATATAAAGGCAAGGATGTAATGCTGAGGCTTTATAAGGTGTTGGCTGATGGCACATGGAGTATTCTGAGGAATTTTGGGCCCCTTATCTAAGAAAAGATGTGCTGGCACTGGAGAGAATCCAGTGAAGGTTCACGAGAATAATTCTGGGAATAAAAGAGTTAATATTTGAGGAGCGTTTGGTGGCTCTAGGCCTGTACTCACTGGAGTTTAGAAGAATGAGGTGAGGAGTGGGTGATCTCATTGAAACCTATTGGACATTGAAAGGTCTGGACAGAGTGAATGTGGAGAGGATGTTTCTTATAGTGGGTGAGTCTAGGATCATAAGGCACAGCCTCAGTTTAGAGGGATGTCAATTTAGAACAGATGTGAGGAGAAACTTCTTTAGCCATGGGGTAGTGAATCTGTGGCATTCATTGTCACAGGCAGCGGTGGAACCAAGTCATTGGGTATATCTACAGCAGAACTTAATAGGTTCTTGAATAATATTGGTGTCAAGTATTACAGGAAGAAGGCAGGGGAATGGAGTTGAGTGGGATAATATATCAGCCATGATGAAATAGCGAAGGAGACTTGATGGGCTGAATGGCCTAATTCTGCCCCTATGTCTTGGAACTATTATTTGTTGTGGCAGAAAGCATTCATGCATTAAGGTTCAATTCCGGCCACTGTCTGTGTATGGAGTTTATACGTTCGTCCTGGGACTGCATGGGTTTATTCTGGTGCTCTGGCTTCTTCCCACATTCCAAAAGACAAAGAGGTTAGTAAGTTGGAGCCATGCTATGTTGGCGCTGGAAGCATGGCGACATTTGCCCTGATTTTGACAGAAGGGTTTATTTGTTGGTTTGTGGACACGATGCGGATTATTGTGGCGTAAGTATAATTTAAGCAGCCAGGTTGGATTGTTAAATGTCCCTTTTACACACTACCCAATTCTCATCTCAATGGAGATGAGCTGCTGTGAAGTAAGCTAATAATATATTGCAGACGTTTGAGACATATCAGAAGAGTATGATGAGATCAAGAGCAGCAAGTGTAATATCTGCTAGACGATGTTAGTTTCTTGGACATTTTTGTTTTTCACACTTTGGGCACCTCAGTGCAAAGTGTGAGAAAATTATGAAAAATAACTCAACCAAAGTCAAGGTTCATTAACTTCCTGCAATTACTTCGACTGTGAAATTTTTGTTAACTTTTTGTTTCTATCCTTCAGTTTGTCTGAGGATTGTAGGTAATTGAGTCTAATCAGATTATTACCTTAAAATCAACAAGAACAAGTTCTACAATAATGAGTTGCAATTTTGTTTTCTAATTTGAGGAACATTTTCCCAACATTACACACATTGAAATAGATTACTCAGTGCATTTAATATTCTTAATATTCTTTTGGATATATGCAACTTTTGTGCTTGAGATTATTCAGTAATTTGTTCCTCAGATGGATTTTGAGTAAAACCAATTCTAGGAGGAAAGAAGCAGAAATACACAAAGTTTCTAATTTTAAGATGTAAATTATCTGCTGTAATCAATAAACCAGCTGGAGCAATGAAATTGTCATATATTGGTTTATTGGCAAAACAGCAATTGATCAAGGGCAACCTTCAAAGAGAAATTGGTTTACATATATAAGTAGAGGGAAAATGAGGACATCCCAAAACAATGGCTTTATATTGGTTTAATTAGTGTAAGAATAAAAATTAATCTTTGTTGTGAGTATTAAGTGGGTCTGAGAACTTAGCCTGTGCACTGTTCTCATCTCCTGTTGTTCTGTTCTATTGACGTCAATGGAGCTGAATGTCAAAAGAGTGTACAATGAAAGGTTGATGCACAGTAGTAACACATGTAGCTGTAATACTCAAGGAAAAAAATGCTAACCCATGTAGGTTAAAATGAAACTGAGAAAATATTTAGGTAAGACCTTTTTAAAGATTAGTTTTATTTGTCATATGTACATCGAAACATACAGTGAAATGTGTGATTTGCGGCAACATCCAGCACAGTCTGAGAATGTGCTGAGGCAGCCCACAAATGTTGCCATGCTTCCTGCGTCAACATAGCATGGCTACAACTTACTAACCTTTATGCCTGGCAGCATCTCTAGGAAGAGGTACAGTCGACGTTTCGGGCCGAGACCCTTCGTCAGGACTAACTGAAAGAAGAGCTAGTAAGAGATTTAAAAGTGGGAGGGGGAGGGAGAGATCCAAAATGATAGGGGAAGACAGGAGGGGGAGGGATGGAGTCAAGAGCTGGACAGTTGATTGGCAAAAGGGATAAGAGAGGATCATGGGACAGGAGGCCCAGGGAGAAGGAAAAGGGGGAGGAGGGAAAAAAACCCAGAGGATGGGCAAGGGTATAGTCAGAGGGACAGAGGGAGAAAAAGGAGAGAGAGAGAAAAAATGTGTGTGTATATAAATAAATAATGGATGGGGTACGAGGGGGAGGTGGGGCATTAGTGGAAGTTAGAGAAGTCAATGTTCATACCATCAGGTTGGAGGCTACCCAGGTGGAATATAAGGTGTTGTTCCTCCAACCTGAGTGTGGCTTCATCTTTACAGTAGAGGAGACAGTGGATAGACATATCAGAATGGAAATGGGATGTGGAATTAAAATGTGTGGCCATTGGGAGATCCCCCCTCCCCCCTTTCCTTCTCCCTGGGCCTCCTGTCCCATGATTCTCTCTTATCCCTTTTGCCAATCAACTGTCCAGCTCTTGGCTCCATCCCTCCCCCTCCTGTCTTCTCCTATCATTTTGGATCTCCCCCTCCCCCTCCCACTTTCAAATCTCTTACTAGCTCTTCCTTCAGTTAGTCCTGACGAAGGGTCTCAGCCCGAAACGTCGACTGTACCACTTCCTAGAGATGCTGCCTGGCCTGCTGCGTTCACCAGCAACTTTGATGTGTGTTGCTTGAATTTCCAGCATCTGCAGAATTCCTCGTGTAAACCTTTATGCCTTTTGGAATGTGGGAGGAAAACGGAGCACTCGGAATATACCCATGCAGTCACGGGGAGAACGTACAAACCTTTTACACAGGCAGTGGCAGGAATTGAACCCAGTTTGCTGGTGCTGTTCAACATAATGCAAACTGCATTACTGTCTTGCCATTCCAAAAGAGACTTAGGACAAACGTAAAGTTCACAGTATAACCTGAATTAGCCAAAATATAAATAAAACCATGAGACAAAATGTATGAGAATTAGATGCAAATATAAAAGGCAGTCAAACTATATTTTGAAAAAACACAAATTGTAAAAGGATTGTCAAATGAAAGGTGGACTCAACAAGGAGACCAGAGCCTTGTGAAGGTAGCTTATGTATTTTTATACTGATGTAATGTGCTTTATAAATTGGAGCTTGTGATGTGACCTCAGTATCCACTAGTCCTTCATATATGTCATATAAATGCGAGGGATAGAAACGTATCAAGAGTCTGCTCAACTTCATGGCACTTTGCTATTGGATGCTGTTTTCATTATGCTATCAAGAGATATTATTCTTGACAATTGGGAAAAAGGAATGAATGTTGCACTAACACTGTGGTGATCTTATTTATAAATCTAGCATGAAGTTCACAGTCTGAATGGGAATGAAATATATTGTTTGAGAAGGTACTTGAGCACTTCATTGAATAGCAGTTTGCTCAATGTTCTATTAGTACACTGAAATTCTAAAATGGCGAGAAAATAAAAGCAACATTACACGCAATATTTTTCACACATTTATGCAAATGTAATTTCACTTTTTTTATGGTTTTGGTCAGGAATTCTTGGTTTGGAAGAACCACTGTAGGACTTGTAAATTTTGTTAAGGTAGTTTTAGTGCATAAGTGACTAGTTTGATACAGCATTCAAATTGCATGATTTAAGTTCCCACTGCAATCACTAATTAACTTCTTTTTCTGTTTTTATAAATTTTGAATTTTCCCCAAGAAATTCCATTCTTATGCATATAATTAATTTTTACATTTGGTAATATCCATTGTAGGCTGTGGGAAAATAACAAATTTGTTGAGTATAAATTATGTAATTGGTTCATTTTTTGTACACATTGAAGGGAAACCAATCAGAGATTAATTAACTGATCTGAATATCCCAATGTTGGTTCAAACCACCAGCAAGGAGTTTTTCCACAACCACCACAGGAGTTACTTATTCACCCTTTTGTTCATTCTCTCCCCTACAGTTGTAATGAACTCTGCTATCATAGTCTTTACAATCACACTCACCCCATTCTTTTGGTTTTACTTACCAGCTCATTGCTGCTCTCTCTAGTTATATTTCAAGTTTATGCTTCTCATGAGTAATTTTGATTTTTTTTGGTTTGTTCACAGAGCTGATATGTTTTTCCTGAGGGTTCCTTCATGAGTATACAGGATCTAATTTCTTCCTTCATAATCTTCAATCAGTTATGTGCTCCTTTGAATAGCCGACAACAGACCCCTTCTTACTAGTTTCTGCCCTGGATTCTACACAGTTAAACAAGGAGTTGTTTCTGTAGTCTCTGGGCATCACACTTGCTCATAGTTTTCAGCTGATTTTATTACACACAAACTATTTTTTCACTGGTTGATAATCGTTTCCTGTTAATTTCCTTCTTGATTATTGATAGCCACAAAGTAGTAAGTGTAAAAACTGCATTTGACCTCATGCTTCTATAAGTTGAGTCAAGAAATCAAATAGCAGGACATAAACATCCACTAACATTATTGATGACATGAGAATCTGTTTAACAATACTTGGATTGTGCTAATATTTTTTGTGCTGGGAGAAGTGAACTTGAAACAATCAAATTAACAGGACCTTTCATATTTATGACAAAATATGACTTTAGAAAGAGACAGACTTGAGATGCGTACCTTACTTGCAATACGGCTGCATTTATTAAGCTCGGAAGCACAATGTGCTGGATGCTGGAACTTGAAGGACAATTGAAAACTAAGGAAAAACTTTCCACCAGATTGGTTAATACAATCAACAGTAATCCGGGTAATGTGTATACTGTTAGTGGTTCATTATGAGAAAGTAGCCATTCCTATCGGTTTTTGAGTAGATAAAGTGGGTAAAATTAATGTTGTTGATGTTTCAAACTAAATCATCCCTTCGCAGCCAACTTGTTAATCAATTAATGAATTGGACTAGCCCAGTGTATGTGTACTCCATGCCATTAATGTGAATGGAGTCTGTAGGAGAAGAATTGGTTTGGGGAACTTTTGCAAGCTTGTGTCTTAAAAAGGTTGATTGGTCTAAGCTAGTCAAGTTTTGGCTATGCAAATAAAAACCATGATTAAATTTTGATTTTATCTGACATTGACCTTGATGTTGACCTTGCACTCCATGTCAGTAAGACCAAAGAACTGATTGTGGACTTCAGAAAGGGTAAGAGGAGGGATCACATGCCAATCTTCATAGGGGGATCAGAAGTGGAAAGAGTGAGCAACTTCCAAGTTCCTGGGTGTCAATATCTCAGAAGATCTATCCTGGACCCAATGTATCGATGCAGCTACAAAGAAGGCATGTTAACAGCTATATTTCATTTGGAGTTTCAGGAGATTTGGTATGTCACCAAAGGCACTCACAATTTTTGCAGGTATACCGTGGAGAGCATTCTAGCTGGCTGCATCACTATGTGATATTGGGCTGGCGGGTGGGGCGAGGGGTCTACTGCACAAGATTGAAATAAGCTGCAGAGAGTTGTAATCTTAGTCAGCTTCATCATAGGCACTAGCTTCCGTAGTATCCACGTCACCTTCAAGGAGCAGTGCCTCAATAAGGCAGCATCCATCAACAAGGGCCCCTATCACCCAAGTCATACCTTGTTCTCTTTGTTACCGCCTGGAAGGAAGTATAGGAGCCTAAAAGCACACACTCAACAATTCAGGAAAGCTATCTCACTGCTTTTTTATTTCTCCTAGATAGATAGACAGATTGTAATTCATGTTTTTTTTATTATTATGTATTGTATTGTACTGCTGCCACAAAGACAACAGATTTTGTGACATATTCCGGTGATAATAAGCCCAATTCTGATTCTGATTCTTATTCGAAATTTCAATGAGATACAGTGCAGACTTTACTGCTTTCATCATTTGCTGATGTTCTGTGCACAGGTAAGTATCTTTTCCTCATAGTAGACTTGTATATTGCAAAAACTTTACACGATGATTTCTTGGTATCAGAACCTGGCTGAAGCAAACACAGAGAATTAAAAGTAGGAATATTTCATGCCAGATACAAGAGAGTCCCTGTGAAGTCAGCAGAGGACATAGTGGAGAGAAATCTCAGTCAACCTTTTCATGAAAATGCAAAATAGAAAATGATGGGGTAGGTTTCATGGTGAGGTCTGGTGGGATCCCTTGTGACATTGATTGAAATTTCAAGACTACTATTATTTACAACAATTATGAAAGTATTCTGCTATTCAGCTTTCCATAGCTCAATAATTATGAAAAATAACTGAGATGTATGCAGAATCTTAGTACCACTGTGGAATTAAAAGATAGCATTTCTATTGCTGGTCTTTAAATACGAGTCTCAGTTTGAGCAATAATTAATTTCAACTGGTTTGTAGCATACTATATTTAGGTCATGTGTATGCAAATTTCTGTCTTTAGGCTGCAGGACAATAAAATCCATCTTTTGGTAAGACCCATCTGTTGACGGTTGGGCAAGTATGTGTGGCACTTTGTGATAACGCATCATATCACCTTGGGGAGAATTAAAATTGATGTATTGAATGCCCCAGCACAGCAAGCTGACCTGCTATTGGCTGAGTACTGTACTAACTTGGTATTAAAGTACCAGAGAAGTCAGTGGTGTTTTCACTTGACCTTTAAAACAAGAGTTATTGTGTATAGCTCCTTGGAGCCATGTGGAAAAAAATAACAGTTATTCAAAAATATCCTGCAATGCATTTTGTTTTGAATTGCTGGGTTTAAAGCATGTATCCTCCATTGAATAAATGGTAAAAAAAAAGATGTTTTAAATCTTGCCAGCAAGAGTATGGTTCAAACTTGTTAGTTATTTCTTTTACACGTTGCCATAAGAACACATTAAGATTGTGAATTATGGCTGGCACACAGCATTACATGTTTCTTTGCAGAAGATTGCATTAAAATACCAATTAATAAAAATTATTGTTAATTGCTTTCTGCCATTGAAACTTTCCTGCTGCTTCTGTCATACTGTCATAGCTAGATTAAATTGTCCTCTGACAAAACCAATAATAGTCCTACCCTGCCCATGCATTAATGTCACTAAAAATCATTCTTAATGTACAGCTTTCAGTGTTAAACCATCAGTTGGATATATAAATTCTGAATGCCTGTAATTAAGGCAAATTTGTCAAACTGTGATATATTATCTGAAATCTGTGCATTTACTGCCTGACTTGCTGCTCACTTTCATTAAAATGACCCAGATGCAATGAGCACACTGAAGGAATCAACTCTCTAGATGACCTGCTGTTGTGAAAATTTACTATTAACATTAAAGCCAAGCTCCTTCTGTCTTAACAACAGATATCCAACTGGAAAATCCAAATAGAATATTTGCTTTTTTTTTTGCAGTAGATGTGAACCCACGAGAAGGCTTGCTTTTATGCTCTATGTGCCTGAAGATGATAAGTCACCTGCTTTGGAAGATGGACATATTTGATTACTGAAATGAGCAAAGGAAGAAATAATAGACATATTGGTCACTAGCTTCACTGGATACAAGAATAATGGCAAGGAGCCTAGTGGGATAAAGTTCCCTGGTTTAACCAGCTCCTTTTTCCTGAGAGGTTGTCATAACATCACAGTGCTGTTGTTATGATACTTCTCAGGAAAAGGGAGCTGGTTAAACCAGGACTTTATCCCACCTGGCCTAGTGTTGATGAGGTGTGGAAGTTATCAAGAACCATGATCAAAGATAAAACTAATAATAGAAAGCTGCGTAGGATTGGGAAAAACCGCAGAGGACTGCAGACTTAGCCAACTCCCTCACAAATACAACCCTCACCACCTATGACACCATCAAAAGTTGTGCCTCAGGAATACAGCATTCATCACTAAGGACCTTCACCTCCTGGAGCATGCCCTTGTTGCTACCATTGGGGAGGAGGTCCAGGAGCCTAAAGACACATACTCAGTGTTATAGAAACTGCTTCTTCCTTCTGTCATCTGATTTCCAAATGGTCCATAAGCACATGAGCACTTCCTCACTATTCCTCTTTTGCTCAACTTACTTGTTGTAACTTATATATTTTTTGTCTTGCACTGTACTGCCGCCAGAAAGCAACACAATTCACAATATATGTCAGTGATAATAAAGCTGATTCTGATTCTTATGCATTTTTATTTAGCAATTCTGGAAGGAATATTTTAAAGGCAATATCTGGTCTGTCTGACTGAATTATTTAAAATAATAGAGAAAGTTTATTAAAATAGTGCAGTAAATATGGGCTATATGTGAGGTCATTGAAGTATGGTCATATAGAAATAAACTTCACTGGATTAGCAGGAAGAAGTCTGGACAGTTAATAAAGATTTACAAGTTCAGATCCAATAATGGACTTATTCTGAAATTAAAGCTGATCTCAGTAATTTTAACCTTGGCTTTAAAACCCATAGTTCAAACCCAAATTTCATTGATCTCCAGGGAAAGAAACCTGCCAGGTTGACCTGATCTGACTTGTCTTGCGATTTCAGATGCATCAACATGTTTGCAAGGGAGTCTGAAACGAGAGAGAATAGCTTTAAGGTCAGAGGCAAAATATTGGAAGATTACCTGAGAGGCAACTTTTTCACAGAAGGTGTGATGGGTAGATGGAACAAGGTACCAGAGGAAGAGCGGGTACAATTATGATGTGTAAAAGACATTTCAATATGTATAGGCAAGTTTCTTATTCTGCTATATTTCTAATTTTAGTTTCAATAGTTTTTCTCGCTATAAGATCATTCATCTTTGTTTGAAGATCAAATGTTCTTTTTTTTTGAATTGGAACTCAGTTATTTGGAAGCATGTCATAGAGTATCAATTCCCGTATGCACTCTCTCAGCAATTTTCAAGTAACCGCTACAGATGAAATTGAAACAAAAGACATTTAGCAATCTTCCGTAAAAATACTTCAATGAGTCATCATTCTTCAGTTTTTATACACTACCTATAATTGTGGTTCAGGAGCAGCATTATAATGATTGGAGTTGCTACAAAGTCCATGCAGTTCAGGAGAGAGTGACAATTTGGATATGATGTCAAAGAGTGAATGGTTGCTTTTCAAGCAGATCAGCGACTTTCAGTGGTCTTCTGCAAGAACTGATAACGTAGAGGAAAAGTTTGGACTGCTGGAAGATATAAGTGGTCTGATCAGTTTGATAGAAAAATAGCAAATAGAGTTAAGTTGGGAGGAGGAGAAGATGGTGGTGCAACGCAGCGTGCACAGCCTCTCCGATGATGAATATCTGTAATCTGTCAAGTAGGAGGCCATGCACAATTCTGATTTGATGGAGGCAGATGTGAGAGCACGGAGGAACATCTAGTGAAACTTCTGAAATGCCTGCTTCGCTGCTGCTGCTACTGTGTGATCCGAAATCTCTGGAGGGGAAGGCCTCGAATCCTCGGCTTTGCCTGTTGCTTGGCGGCTGGGGCAGGGTTGAAGCGCTCGGCAGAGATGGTGCTCGGTGCTTGGCGTCGGAGGGCTGGTCGGAGGCTCGAAGTTTTCGATTGGACTCAAGTCGGACTGTGGTCGGGTGCTTCCAGGATGCTGCATCAGCAAGTTTGTGGCGCTAGAGGTTCATGGCAGGGAAAGTTTCTTCCTTCTACCGTCTGCGTGAGATGTTGGGGCTATCAGGACTTTGAGACTTTTTATTTACCATGCCCATGGTCTGCTCTTATCAAATTACGGTATTGCTTTGCACTGTTGTAACTGTATGTTATAATTGTGTGATTTTTGTTAGTTTTAGTCTTGGTCTGTCTTGTCTTTCTGTGATATCATATTGGAGGAACATTGTATCATTTTTTAATGCATGCATTTCTAAATGACAATAAACGAGGACTGGGTGTCCTCATAATCTAAAAAAAACTCATACCAAGAATGAGAGATTGAATTTGTGAAGCTCAAGAATATAGAATGTCGAGTAACTGACAGGATAAAATGGGCTGTAGAGACACAAGGAGTTCAAGGATTGTTTGTCCATAGATTGTTAAAAGTAGTGGTAAATAAAGTTGTTCAAAAGCCAAACAGAATGCTTTCTTTTACTTGTTGAAACACAATATAGAGCAAGAAGTTGTTGAAAATTTTTTGTATGTTTGTGTGTAACTCGGATTTTTCTGCACTGTCTATAGGGAGAACAGTATAATGTTTGAAGATGATATGAAACTTACGATTGCAGTAATTAGGATAGTTGTAGATTTCAGATAACATGGAGTGGCAAAATTGGCAGAAGGGTGACGAGTAGAGTTCCGTATATAGAAATGTGAAATAATGTTCTAAATGTAGCACTCTAGATGAGAAGGGAGATCTTTTTTGTCTGTGTATAGAAAGCCTTAGAAGTAGAAGACCAATTCAATAAATTGATTTGAAAAGCTTAAGGATTTCTTAGGATTTACAATATTTAAAAAGCAAAGAAATTCAAAAACCCCTGATTAGGCCACAGCTCTACACACCGTGTTTGCACACCTGGAGAAGAGGGATGTTTATGTGAGAATGCTGTTCTTGGACTACAGTTAAGCATTCAACATCATGGTTCCCTCCAGGCTCAACTAGAAGCTCAGAGACCTTGGCCTTCACCCTGCCTTGTGTAGCTGGATCTTGGACTTCCTGTTAGATTGCCGGCAGGTAGTAAGAGTGAGCTCCCTCACCTCTGCCCCTCTGACCCTCAGCACAGGTGCCCCTCAAGGCTGTGTGCAAGTCCCCTCCTTTACTCTCTGTATACCTATGACTGTGTCACCACCCACAGCTCCAATCTGCTAATTAAATTTGCTGACAACACTACACTAATTGGCCTAACCTCAAATAATAATGAGGCAGCCTACAGAGAAGTCATCAACCTGACACAGTGGTGTCAAGAAAACAGCCTCTCCCTCAATGTCACAAAAACAAAGGAGCTGGTTGTTGACCACAGGAGGAATGGAGACAGGCTAACCCCTATTGACATGAGTGGATCTAGGGTTGAGAGGGTGAACAGCTTTAAGTTCCTCGGTATAAACATCACCGAGGATCTCACGTGGTCTGTACATAATGGCTGTGTGGTGTAAAAAGCACAACAGCACCTCTTTCACCTCAAGAAGTTTGGTGTGGACCCCCAAATCCTAAGAACTTTCTGTAGGGGCACAACTGAGAGCATCCTGACTGGCTGTATCACTGCCTTGTATGGAAACTGTACTTCCCTCAATCGCAGGACTCTGCAGAGAGTGGTGTGGACAGTCCAGCACATCGGTAGATGTGAGCTTCACACTATTCAGGACAGTTACAAAGACAGATGTGTAAAAAGGGCCTGAAGGACCATTGGGGACCCGAGTCACCCCAACCACAAACTGTTCTAGCTGCTACCATCTGGGAAATGGTACTGCAGCATAAAAGCCAGGATCAACAGGTTCCGGGACAGCTACTTCCACCAGGCTATCAGACTGCTTAATTCATGCTGATACAATTGTATTTCTATGTTATATTGACTATCCTGTTGCACATAATGTTTATTATAAATTGCTATACATTGCAAATTTAGATGAAGATGTAACGTAAAGATATTTACTCTTCATGTATATGATGATTGTAAGTAATAAAGTCAATTCAACTTAAATATTGGAAGAATTTTTTTTACACAGCACCATAGGAAATATGAAATATACTTAGCTAATGCATATAAGAAATTGAAAGCATCTTTTGAGAGATTCCATAAGACATAGAAGCAGGTTTTGTCATTCGGCATGTTGAGTCTGCTACTCCATTCCGTCATGGCTGATTTATTATCCCTCTGAACCCTCTCCTGTCGTCTCCCTATAATCTGACACCCTTCCTCATGAAGAAACTATCAAGCTCTGTTTTAAATATATCCAATAACTTGGCCTCCACCACCATCTGTGGCCATGAATTCTACAGATTCACCATCCTCTGGCTAAAGAAATTCCTCCTCATCTCTGCTCTAAAGGGATGTCCTTGTATTCTGAGGCTGTGCCATCTGGCCCTGGAATTCCCCCAACTATTGGAAACATCATCTCCACGTCCACTCTATCTAGGCATGTCAATATTCAATAGGTTTCAATTGTTCTAATCTTGAGTGAGTACAAGCCCAGAGCTAGCAACTGAATTTATTTGGTCTGCCTCTTTGGAACAGGGATTGTTAGGGGAACCATATCTTGTTTTTTTTTGAAGTGATGAGAGGTCTTGGCAGATTGGATGCAGATATCAAACCTTTTACTCTGACAAATAGGTCAACGACAGAGATCATAGATTTAAAGTTGAGACTTGAGATGTGAACTATTAATTCAGGTCAAAGTAGAGAAGATTGGAAATTTGTGCCTGAGGTGGAAGACAACTCTATAAATCATTTTCAAAGGGATTGGGAGAGATTTTCAAGGATGAGGAACTTAGTGGGGTTATAGACTAAAGTGAGGCTGTAGAGCAAAGCGCGATAATGTTAAAAGCAGCCAGCACAGAAATGATGTGCTGAAAGGTTTCCTGGATGCTTCCATGATTCTTTGGCTTCCAGTTCTCAGTGACATTAGCCCTCTATAACTAAGGCAAACCAATTTTGAACAAAAATCACCTAAATGGGGTTCAAAGCTATCTGACATTTTGTACTTAATTTGACCATTTTATTTTATTACCTACAATGTGGTTAAGAACCATTGCCTAACGTGTTGAATGAAATATTTACTTTAATTATCCTTGTCAAATGGTAACTTGCCAGTCAGTTTAGTTGTGAATGATTTGACTTTGTTCCTCTTAAAACAAACACTCTCTAATATTTCCAAAAACATCTTTACACCAGATGGCTGGACAGAGCACCGTACAACTGGAAGTAAAAGCTACCAGGTGCAATTTTCTTTATTTTGTCAGATCTTCTGCATTTATTTCAGAATAAAAGTTGGAATTCCTTTCCATATGTAAAATTACTGGAAACTATGCAATGAATTGTTTTGCCAGGTTAGTATCCTTTTGAAAGTCCCATAAACACTTCCTTGGAAGCAAGATTAGAAGCCATGAAAGTATATCCAGACCTCAAACCTCTGTTGCCTTGTGGCCCTATCCACTCATGGGGTAGGCTTTGGGAGTAAGCCCTGAGGAAAAATGTGGAGCTGGAGTCCCTGAGGCTGTCCTATGTTGAGTTCATCACTGACTGGCAACTCCTGCGATGCCACTGGAGGCTAACTGCAGTGGTCTTTGCCATTCCTTTTGATTCGTCAGCTGCACGGAGAGGGGGAGCTTGCTCCCTGGGCAACAGCTTGCTCTCCATATCGTACTGCTTGTGTATCACTTAGACAGCTGGGATGCAATATCCATGGTCGACCCTGAAAATGGAGGACCTCAAGTTATCCGGTTAGAGATACTCAAGCACTCTGTGCTTTCGATCTTGAATTGTTTTTGCCATAAAAACTAATCTGCATGGAATCAGAATCAGATTTGGTATCACTTGCTTAGATGACATAAAATCTTCTGTTTGTCACAGCAGTACAGTTCAAAGATGTAAAGTTACTATAAGTTATAAAATAAATTGTACAATAAGAAATAACAGGGCAATGTGCATGGGTTCATGAACTGTTCAGAAATGTGGTAGTGGAGGGAAAGAAGCTGCTTTGGAATCATTGAGTGTGGGTCTCCCGACTAAAATACCTCCCCTCCAGTGGTATTAATGAGAAGAAGGCTTCTCATGTAGCAAGCTCCCCCTCTCTGTGAGGGTCTTTGTAATAGTCTGCTCTTTTTGTGGCATCCCCTCTTGAAGATGTCTTTGGTGGAGAGGGTTGTGCATGCAGTGGAGCTCGCTGTGTCCATAAACCTCTGTAGCCTCTTTCGATCCTGTGAAATGGAGCCGACATACCATGCTGTGAGCTTTGGTATCAGGGTGCTCTCCACCGTATATCAACAGAAATTTGTAACATAACTGGTCTTGCATGCTTCACGTATAATGGAATTAAGCAGTTGCGTTTTTTTTTCTCTTCAGGAGGTTAGGGAGAAACATATCAACATGACTCGGGCATGAAAGAAAAAACTCTGGCAAGAAAGCATAATGATTGTGATGGGTCCTTCATGAACTAATTATCAATTGGCTAAATAAGCTGGATTTTTCTTTCTGATTCATTAGTTTTGCATTCAGCCGATACATTTATTCAGTCCAGGTGTAAAGGTTTAAAGCAAATCTTCAGTGTGCTCAAAATATACAGTGCCTTACAACTGAGGGAACAATTTCCTCTGTGTGGCATGTACACTGTTTCACCGCATAGTTCTGATAGAGCTGAGAATGATATCATTTTGGCAAGCCATTGTATAGTTGTGTATCAAGTTTAGTAAGAAACTAAATTAAATGTCAGCAAAAGGAAATTTGTCATATTTCACTGGATTGGAAGGCTTCACAGTGCTTGTTTCAAAATAATAAACATCTCGATGATAGCACTAGAGAGGGTGCAGAGAAGATTTACGAGGAGGCAGCTGGGGCTGAGAACTATAGTTACATGGAAAAATTCTCTTGGCTGGAGTTGTTTTGTTTGTTGAGAAGAAAACTGAGGAAAGATTTAGTTGAGGTATATAACATTCTGAGAGGCCTTAACAGGGGAAACAGAAAGAACTATTTCCCTTAACTATATGAGGTCATTGACTTGATGGCCTAGATTTACATTAACTGGCAGAGGGATTAGAGAGAATCTAAGAAAAAAAGTTTCATTTAGTGCATGGTTTTGGTTGGAAGGTATGCTGGATGCAGAATGTTTCATTGAATTCATGGAGTCCTTGGATGATCACTTGAATAACCTTCTGGCCTTTCAAGATTCACTTCACCACATGATTGAGAACAAAATGATTGTTACCCTGGACCTGATGCAGCATAAAAAATACAATAACCCTGAAGAATACAATAAAAAAGCAAAATAAAACCAGAATAAATATAAATATAAAAGCAATCCAATAAAACACAATATATAAGTCACGGGTATATACCTGGACTGATTTTCTGTACATCAAGTGATGCCAAGAGGCAGGAAATAGAATTAACCTAAAGTCCCTGTTTGGCTGGAATGGGCACAATGAGCCAAATAACCGCTTCTGATTGGTCAGATAGATCCTTGGATTGTATCCTTAATTTAGATCAGTTATTTGAGATGAAAAGTTTGATATTAAGACCATAAGACAAAGGAGCAGGTCAGCCATTCGGCCCATCGAGTCTGCTCCGCCATTTTATCATGAGCTGATCCATTCTCCCTTTTAGTCCCACTCGCCCGCCTTCTCACCATAACCTTTGATGCCCTGGCTACTCAGATACCTATCAATCTCTGCCTTAAATACACCCAATGACTTGGCCTCCACTGCCGCCCGTGGCAACAAATTCCATAGATTCACCACCCTCTGGTTAAAAAAATTTCTTCGCATCTCTGTTCTGAATGGGCATCCTTCAATCCTTAAGTCATGCCCTCTTGAACTAGACTCCCCCATCATGGGAAACAACTTTGCCACATCCACTCTGTCCATACCTTTCAACATTCGAAATGTTTCTATGAGGTCCCCCCTCATTCTTCTAAACTCCAAGGAATACAGTCCAAGAGCGGACAAATGTTCCTCACATGTTAACCCTCTCATTCCCTGAATCATTCTAGTGAATCTTCTCTGTACCCTTTCCAATGTCAGCACATCCTTTCTTAAATAAGTTAAGTAGCCTCATGTGTGGCACCTTGTCAAAGGCCTTCTGAAAATCAAAATGTACAACATCCACTGCATTTCCCTTGTCTAGCCTACTTGTAATTTCCTCAAAAATTGCAATAGGTTTGTCAGGCAGGATTTTCCTTTAAGGAAACCATGCTGATTTCTGCCTATCTTGTCATATTCTTCCAGGTACTCCGTAACCTCATCCTTGACAATCGACTCCAACAACTTCCCAACCACCGATGTCAAGCTAGCAGGTCTATAATTATCTTTTTGCTTCCCTGCCCTTTCTTAAATAGCGGAGTGACATTTGCAATCTTCCAGTCCTCCGGAACCATGCCAGAATCTATCGACTTTTGAAAGATTATTGCTAATGCCCGCAATCTCCACAGCTACTTCCTTCAGAACACGAGGGTGCATTCCACGTGGCTGAGGGTTGGGTGTTATACTGCGTCCGGTGCTCCCGATGTGGTCTTTTATATATTGGCGAGACCCGACGCAGACTGGGAGACCGCTTTGCTGAACACCTACGCTCTGTCCGCCAGAGAAAGCAGGATCTCCCAGTGGCCACACATTTTAATTCCACATCCCATTCCCATTCTGACATGTCTATCCACGGCCTCCTCTACTGTAAAGATGAAGCCACACTCAGGTTGGAGGAACAACACCCTATATTCCGTCTGGGTAGCCTCCAACCTGATGGCATGAACATCGACTTCTCTAACTTCCGCTAATGCCCCACCTCCCCCTCGTACCCCATCTGTTATTTATTTTTATACACACATTCTTTCTCTCACTCTCCTTTTTCTCCCTCTGTCCCTCTGAATATACCCCTTGCCCATTCTCTGGGTTCCCCCCCACCCCCTTGTCTTTCTTCCCGGACCTCCTGTCCCATGATCCTCTCGTATCCCCTTTTGCCAATCTCCTGTCCAGCTCTTGGCTCCATCCCTCCCCCTCCTGTCTTCTCCTATCATTTTGGATCTCCCCCTCCCCCTCCAACTTTCAAATCTCTTACTCACTCTTCTTTCAGTTAGTCCTGACGAAGGGTCTCGGCCTGAAACGTTGACTATACCTCTTCCTAGAGATGCTGCCTGGCCTGCTGCGTTCACCATAAAGATTCTGCACCTTCTTATCCTATGTCACCTCTTTCTAATGATTTGATACCATTTCTTACCAATAAAGTTACGCCACCCCCTCTGCCTACCTTCCTATCCTTCCGATACACTGTGCATCCTTGGACGTTCAGCTCCCAGAGACATGCATCCTTTAGCCACGTCTCAGTGATGGCCACAATATCATACCTGCCAATCTGTAACTGTACGACAAGATGATCCTCCTTATTCCTTATGCTGCGTGCATTTAAGTATAACACCTTAAGACCAGTATTTGGTACTTTTCGCTTTGATTGCACTGCAACTTATCCCAATGGCTACAAATTTGCCCCATCACCTGCCTGTCTTTCCTGACATCTTTACTGCTCACTATCTTAGATTTATTTCTGTTTTCCCCTTCCTCCGCTCTATCATTTTGGTTCCCATCCCCCTGCCAAATTAGTTTAAACCCTCCCTAACAGCTCTATTAAACCTTCCCGCCAGGATATTGGTCCCCTTCAGCTTCAGGTGTAATCTGTCCATTTTGAACAGGTCATACTTCCCCCAGAAGAGATCCCAATGATCCAAGAATCTGAAGCCCTGCCCCCTGCACCAGTCTCTCAGCCACGCAATGATCCTACTATTCTTGCCCTCGCTAGCACGTGGCACAGGTAGCAATCCCGAGATTACTACCCTGGAGGTCTTGCTTCTCAGCTTCATTCCTAACTCCCGGAAATCTCTCTTCAGGACCTCCTCCCTTCTCCTATCTATGTCATTAGTACCAATATTAAATTGGATGTTCATATAAAAATCTGGCAATTTTTCCCAGAACAGTGTGGAACCAGTAGCTTCTTATTGAGTAAGGGCATTGATAGTAGAAGCAGCTACAGCTGGACAATGGGCGTGGTTAGTTAATATTCAGTTAAATATCAAAGCTGTCATGAAGGATTGAAATGGCCTACCTAATCTTATTAGTATACTTGCAGAAGAGATACACAGGCAACCGTGACACAAGGCAGCATTGCTGTGAAGCACTGATTTGTAAAAAGGCGGGTAATATCAGGGTTTATAGTGCTGTGAGTGAGAAAAGTACAGAAACTGCCTGATGTCTTTTCCCAAAACAGAATTCACTTAATTAGACAGCCTGGCACTGACACAAGCACAATGGAACCTTTGTGCTGAAAACTATTACCTTTTTAACATTATCTTTGTTTCAATACGTAGCGGTCTTTCCTCCTTTGACTTAACAACTGCAATTAACCTTGTTTTCCTGTACTCACAGTAATCAGCCCACTTTGCTAATGTCACACACTGTCTATTGAGATGACAGTGCGCTTTGGTCAAATGTATCAGTGGCCAAACACACTTCAATGTAATAGCAACATTTTAAATTGTCACAGGATGCCCGATTTGAAAGTTCCATTGAAAAACATAAATTCTTTTATAATTCAAAACAGGACAAATCTGCAATCTGTTAGTGTTCTGATGAAATTATGTGATTGGGATACATTTCACGGCAGAGTGAATTGTACATGGTCTGAATGTGAGATTTATTGATCTGGTTAGTTAAATTGGCTCTTCTTGTTCCCTATTTCATGTTATGTAGCAACTTTTCCAGATTTAATAAAAAGATTAAATTGTACTAATACAAAGCAAACACTTTTATCTTGAAAGGAAAAAGATGGTAATTTGATTAGAAACTATACAAATGTACCTATTTTACATTTTTTATGGAACAAACGGATTTAAAGGAGGCAGATGAAAAGGAAGAGTAAGAGAGCAGACCAGTGAAAGTTGTTTGCAGTGTAGTGCAAAGGTTTGTGCAGACACAGACAAAATGAAATAATTGCTTCCTTCTGTAGCATAATAGATTTAAATATATTAAGACAAGGAAAAATTAATGAGATTTTGCAAATACTGGAAATCCTGAGCAATAGACACAAAACGCCAGAGGAATTCAGCAGGTCAGGAAGCGTCCATGGAGAGGAATAACGTGTTGACATTTTGGGCCATTTTGAGTGGGACATTTAAGCCAAGAAAATGCTTCTTTAGATGAGAAAATCTGCAGATGCTGGAAATCCAAGCAACACACAGAAAACACTGGAGGAACTCAGCAGTTGCAAATATTTCTTAAAATTGAGACAATGATTTTCTGTCTATATGTATTTTAGAGTTGACGTTAGTTTCAAAAAGTTTAGTTCCATACATGAATTAAAAAAAGAAAGAGTATTATTGTTTTAAGTGATTGAAAACCCACCATTTGTAGAAAGGACAGATTAAAATTAATTAGCATTAATTCTGTAATTCCCAGTATCTGTGGGCTTTTATTACTTTTCATTAAATTTACAATACACTTTCACAAAAAGAATGCCTCTTAAATCCACAGCAAAGTGTGAGATATATGACCACTGTTGAGGAGAAGTCTGTGATCAAAAATAGTGAGGACTGACGTATCTTTAAAAGATGGACAGAAAGTTTTGGATAGACATTCATCTTTCATTGTTGCAACTAACTGGGAGTTATGCTTTCCTTTAGATTTAGCTTGAACCTGTCCATTCGGAGAAAGTAAGTTAAGGTTTAAAGAACAGTACAACTCAGAAATCATTTTAAATGTGTGTTAAGTCCCATCCGATGCTTCACATAAAATGATACAAATACAAAATCCAGGAGCATGAGAGATATACTGTAGATATAGTCAATGTGCACTGTTTTTCCCAGGGTTGGGGAATCTAGAGGAGACACAAGAGACTGCAGATGCTGGAATCTGGAGTAAGAAATGATCTGCTGGAAGAACTCAAGGGTTTTGACCAAAAATGTCAAACTTGCTTCCCACAAATGCTGCTAAGTTCTTCCAGCAGATAGTTTGCTGCACCAGAGGACTTGGTTTTAAGGTGAGAAGGGAGAGATTTAATAGGAATCTGAAGGTCAACCTGTTCATTCAGAAGGCAGCCTGTAAATGGGATGAGCTTCCAGAAGAAGTGGTTGAGGTAGGTACACTAACAGCGTTTAAAAGATACTTGGACAGATACGTGGAAAGGAGTAAAAGGGGAACAAGAATAGGGAAATGGGGAACAAATCTCAGGGCTGTAAAAGGAGACATATATGTATTTTGATCATAAATTTACCTTGACCTTTGAATGGAAAAAGAGAGAAGTTGGAGGAGGAGAAATCACTGGAAGATATTCATGCTGTCGGTTTGGAGGCTACCCAAGGGGAATATGAGGCAATACCCCTCCAGCCTGAGGGTAGACTCATCGCCGCAGTAGAAGAGGCATGGCATGGACCGACATGTTGGAATGGGAATAACAAGCAGAATTGAAATGGGTGGCTACCAGGAAGTCTCGCCTTTTGCATCAGACAGAGCAGAGGAGCTCCTCAGTGGCCAACTAACTTACCAACCTGCACATTGTTGAGATTTGGGAGGAAGTCAGAGTACCCTGAGGAAATGCATGCAGTCACAAAGAGATGACTCACTGGAGATGAGGATGGAATCAGCTCAAGACTGAAATGTGGGGAAATTGGTGAATTTCTGTGACAGAGCAGTCTTCAGATTTGTTCCCCACAGCAGTACACACTGGCAAAAGAGGAACATAAAATGGAGCATGGGGTTCTTAGTGTAGCTGCTCTGCTTAGAATATTAATGTAGAGCACTGTTATCAAGAAAGGGAGGGAGAGAAAAGGTCCATTTTTCTTCCTCCTCTGCCATCTGTTGGAAGGCTTTATACTGTTGAACTGATATACTGCTACCAAAAAGACTGAAGCCATTGTGTTTAGCTCCTCCTGTACTTTCTGCTAAACATCCATTTAAGGCATTGCTACTGAAGGTGTGCAACGGCTTTCTGGTCGTCAAAAGGCTAAGAAATATGATTAAAATCATCACTAAAAATACCTGTTCTGAGATAAGTTGTGTTAAATTATCGCAGCAAACTGTGAAAGGGCGAATGATGGTGAGGTGATGAATCGTTGCAAATGGAATTCTGATGCCCGTACAGCTGGCCCAGGACTGAGGCTGGGTGCCGAGCTGATTTGAGAACTTTAGAGCAGCTTTGGGCTGGGTGATGAAGTCTGGGCCTGGAATGAGTTGCTGGACAGCATGGTCTAGGCCTGGAGCCTTTCGCAGCAGTGATGCCCGCATCCTAGTGCAAGTTACGGTTCGCTGTTTAGACAATTTAAACACTGGTCCAGATCAGAGGGAAGAGCCGCTTTTGCTAACTCTCCACAATGTTCACTCCTCTCTCTCCAGGGTGTCAGAGCCTTTCACTCTTCCATTGTTGAGTTAATTTAAACTCCGGCCCAGATAGACTGAAAAGGCAGGGTGTCAGTCAGGACAGGAGTCAATTTTGCTCATTGGCGCTGAGACTATGAGGACTGTCCTGGCTGCTGTGCTTCGTGCCTGCTAATATGATAAACTGATAAGCGAAGCTTTGGGTCTACTCCAAGGTTCGGATCTAAGGACTCAGTTTTTGGTTCAGAATGCCGTTGTTTGCTTCACTTGTTTGCCTGACTTGTATTTTTTTCTTTCTTTTGCACTTTGAATGTTGGTCTTTTTCTTTTTTTTCCTTTTATTTTCTTTAAATTGGGTTCTTTCGGGTTTCTTGCTTTGTGGCTACCTGTGAGCAAACAAATCTCAAGGTTTTATAATTTATACATTCTTTGATAATAAATGTACTTGAATCTTGACTCTTGAGATCAGCCTTGACACAATTTCGGTCAGACTCAACTAGGTAGAAAGCAATGAGGTGGATCTTGGACAGTGTTCCTTCTAGTGTTTTTTACAGTTGCTTGAACCAAGCATGGAAACATAGAAAACCTACAGCACAATATAGGCCCTTTGGCCCACAAAGCTGTGTTGAACATGTCCCTACCTTAGAACTACTTGGGCTTTACCCATAGCCCTCTGTTTTTCTAAGCTCCATGTAGCCATCCAGGAGTCTCTTAAAAGACCCTATCGTTTGCGCCTCCAACACCGCCTTGCTCTGAGCAGAAAATTTTTACACAGACCGGTACTGTGTTGCACTTTGCGTTAACATTATATAAAAGAAAATTCCAGCTGCGTGGCAACAAAAGCTATGTGCGCGGGAGCATTTCAGTTACTGCCCAGTCATGCGCAGACGCAGCTTGGAAAGAACAGTGAGGACAACGGAAAGAGAAATAAAATAAAAGGGAAATAGAAAGTGCAGCAAGGATACATGTAATGGACATAGATAGGTTCCCATTGTTAAAATGAAAACTGAAAATGCTGGAAGTGATCAGCTGTGCAGTTGTGCTTTTCAGTTAGAAAAGGCGATCCTTTTCATCATCAGTACAATCTAAAGACTGCTGACTCCATTTCCACAGCTCTGTCCTTATTGACCACTACACTGAACCCATTTATGATGGTGTTTGATGGTTCTGGACCTGTACTCGATGGAGTTTAGAAAAATGTGGGGGATCTCATTGAAAGCTATTGAATATTGAAAGGCCGAGATATAGTTGATGTGAAGAAGATGTTTCCAATGGTGTGAGTGTCCACAACCGGAAGATGCAGCCTAAGAATACAGGAATGTCCTTTTGTAACAGAAATGAAGAGGAATTTCTCTAGCTCAAGGGTGGTGAATCTGTGAAGTTCCTTGCCACAGACAGTTCTATAGGCTTAGTCCTTGGGTATATTTAAAGCAGACGTTGCTAGGTTCCTAATTAGTAAGGGCATCAAAGGTTATGGGGAGAAGCCTGCAGAATGGATTTGAGGATTAATAAAACAGCCATGATTGAATGATGAAGAAGAAACTAATGGACCAAATAGTCTAATTCTGCTCCTATGTTTTATGGACTATAGTCTCTTAGCTCTTCACTCTGCTCCTTTTCTGACATTCATTTAGCTCATTTGGAGGAGAATGTAATGAAAGGCTGATGCATTGCTCACGTTGTACATTTTTTAAAGGTGTCTACATTTTCAGCTTTTGACCACAGTTTTTCTTCTACTTGAGGCAACTATGAGACTTTCAAGTAAAAATGTCTTGTAAATTTAATGAAAATTTTTTTAAAAATGCAACTATTGGAAATCTGAAGCAAAAATGCAAAATGCTGGAAGTACTCAGATCAAACAGCATCGGTGTGGAAAGATCACATTTCTTCCCCACTCTGATATTTGGTCTGATCAACAACTGAACCACTTGACCATGTCTGCATGCTTTTATGCATTGAATAGCTGCCACATGACTAACTGATTAGATATTTGCATTAACGAGCAAGTGTACAGGTATATTTAATAAAGTAGCCACTGAGTGTATGTGTTACAGCGTTTTCTTTCACGGGTTGTGTCTGAAGCAGATACTTTTCCATCTGAGTGAGGACTACCTTTCCTAACTGAAGAACACAACAGCACAGCTGATCATTTTCATCGTTTTCAGTTTTCATTTTAATAATGAGAGCTATTATTACATACACCTTTGCTGCACTGGCCATTTTATTTCCTCTCCTTTGCTAAATGCAGTTCCAGGCACAGCATACACTGGATTATTTTGACAGTCGGTTCTGTTTAAAATCTTCTTTGGAACAAAGCTTCCTTTCAGTTACAGAACTGGACTGCATGCCAATGATAACAGAAATGGAACTTGCAAAGTAATACCTCCAGACACCTTCAGTATTGAAGTGGATGTAAATTATGTTCTTTGCTCTTGCTGAACTATTCAAGAAGTTTACAAAGACATGGATCTTTTGATACAGTACTGTAGACAGTTTTGCTCATAGAAATGCATTCAGAGAGAATGGTTTACTGGTTCCATTTAATATCAGAGAATGTATACAGTATACAACCTGAAATTCTTATTCTTTGTGGACATCCACAAAAATAGAAAAGAATCCCAAGAATGAATGACAGAACAAATTTAGAACCCCAAAGTATCCCTCTCTCTCCTCCCATGCACAGCAGCAGCAAAGCACCAATGTTGTCCCTTCCCCCTCCAGCACTTGTGTCAGCAGCAAGCCTACCACCCAATAGCAAAGCCCCCAAAGAGAGACCATGATTTGCAGTCCAACAAAAACTAATTGTTCACCTGGCAAATTCAACATGCCACTCTGTGTGTGTGTGTGTCTCTCTCCCTCTCTCTCTCTCTCTCTCTCTCTCTCTGTCTCTCTCTCCCTCTGTCTCTCTCTCCCTCCTTCTCCCTCTCCCTCTCTCCCCCTCCTCCCTCCCTTCCCCCCTCACCCCTTCTTCCCCTCTTCCCCTCTCCCTCCCTCCCTCCCTTTCACAGCAAGAGGGGAGATAAGAGGGAAAGGGAGACATTAAGAGAGAAATGGAACTCCTGGGGATATCAAAAACGGCCAGTTGGCAAGCACCTGAAGCGGGAATCATCGCCGTAGTTTGTGTGCATCTGTAGATCATGGACTTTGACGGAACCCCATCCACCTTGGAAAGGAAAAAAAGAGATATTAAAGAGGAGAAGTTAATCTGTTTCGCAGATGAGTTCGAAGAAGCCACCCTCTGGCGAATGAACCTTTCAAATCATAAATTGAATAGAAAGTGTTCAATGCTTCCATGATAGGAAACTCATGTTAACTGACTCCAAGTACCTAATTGCTAACTTTGTACTTCTTTCCTTTCATGGGGAAATGTGAAATCAAAACAGAAAATACTGAAAGGTTCAGCAGCACGTATGGAAGGAGAAACAGAATTACTGTTTTAACAGTGCCTTGTCTGCTGTTGTTCCCTGTATTCTTTTATTTGTTTGCTTGTTTGTCTATTTTTCCATATAGTCAAGTCAAATCGCTTTTTATTGTCATTTTGACCATAAACTGTTGGTACGGTACACAGTAAAAATGAAACAACATCCCTCCAGGGCCATGGTGCTACATGAAACAACACAAAACTACACTAGACTACAGACCTAAACAGGACTACATAAAGTGCACAAAACAGTGCATGGCAGTACAATAATTAATAAACAAGACAATAGGCACAGTAGAGGACAAATTACAATATAATGATAAATGATGTAGATGTCAGTCTAGTCTCTGGGTATTAAAGAGTCTGATGGCTTGGGGGAAGAAACTGTTGCACAGTCTGGTCGTGAGAGCCCAAATGCTTTGGTACCTTTTGCCAGATGGCAAGAGGGAGAAGAGTTTGTATGAGGGGTGTGTGGGGTCCTTCACAATGCTGTTGGCTTTACAGGTGCAGCGTGTAGTGTAAATGTCTGTAATGGCGGGAAGAGAGACCCCAATGATCTTCTCAGCTGACCTCACTATCCGCTGCAGGGTCTTGCGATCTGAGACGGTGCAATTCTGGAACCAGGCAGTGATGCAGCTGCTCAGGATGCTCTCAATACAACCTCTGTAGAATGTGGTGAGGATGCGGATTGGGAGATGGACTTCTCTCAGCCTTCGCAGAAAGTAGAGACGCTGCTGTGCTTTCTTGGCTATGGAGCTGGTGTTGTGGGACCAGGTGAGATTCTCCGCCAGGTGAACACCAAGAAATTTGGTGCTCTTAATGATCTCAACGGAGGAGCTGTCAATGTTCAGTGGAGAGTGGTTGCTCTGTGCTCTCCTAAAGTCAACAGCCACCTCTTTTGTTTTGTTCACATTCAGAGACAGGGTTGTTGGCTCTGCACCAGTCCGTTAGCCGCTGCACCTCCTCTCTGTATGCTGACTCGTTGTTCTTGCTGATGAGACCCACCATGGTCATGTCATCGGCGAACTTGATGTGATTCAAGCTGTGTATTGATGCACAGTTGTGGGTCAGCAGAGTGAACAGCAATGGACTGAGCACACAGCCACTGACCTCAGTTTGATGGTGTTGGAGATGCTGCTCCCGATCCGGACTGACTGAGGTCTCCCAGTCAGGAAGTCTAGGATCCAGTTGCAGAGGGAGGTGTTCAGGCCCAGCAGTTTCAGCTTTCCAATCAGGTGCTGAGGAATGATTGTGTTGAATGCTGAACTGAAGTCTATAAGCAGCATTCGAACATACATGCCTTTTTTGTCCAGGTGGGTGAGGGCCAGGTGGAGGGTGCTGGCGATGGCGTCGTCTGTTGAGCGGTTGGGACGATACACGAACTGCAGGTGGTTCATTGAGGGGGGCAGCAGAGTCTTGATGTTCCTCATGACAAGCCTCTCAAAACACTTCATGATGATGGATATCAGTGCAATGGGACAGTAGTCGTTGAGGCAGGACACTGAAGACTTCTTTGGCACAGGGACAATGGTGATACAGTGAGGTATAGGGCTTTTAAGCCACCCTGCCCAGCAAACCCTCAATTTAACCCGCGCCTAATCTAGCACAATTTACAATGACCAATTAACCTATCAACCGTGGTCTGTGGGAGGAGACCTACTGTGTTCATTTGTCTGTCTGTCTATTTAGAGATACAGCAGAATAACAGGTCCTTCCAGCCCAACAAGCCCACGCTGCGCAATTACACCCATGTGACTAATTAATATACTAACATGCTTTCTTGGGATGTGGGAGTAAACTGGAGCACCCAGAGGAAACCCATGAAGTTACTTTCACATTACCTCAACTGCTGTGATCTTCCTTTCATAGCTTTAACAGAGTTGATTTCCTGTGTTGGGTGGCAGGATGGAGATAAGTCTCTACCAAAGGAAGTGTAGGGTGCTCCTTCTCTCCGCTAGCCTGCAGGTCATCCTCGGGCAAGGTGTAGCACCTGCTTAACCCTCCACCCCCCACACCGATCAGGGCCATGTGAAGCCATTGGAGCAGGCGGTGGATGTTGTATGAGCAGCTGGTGCAGATCAGACATTCTGGTTATGCGACCGCTGATGCCAGGCTGGCAATCTCTGAAGAGTATAGATAATGGCTGGGGTCACCCGTCGTGTAAAGGCAATACCAAACCATTTCTGTAGAAAAATTTGCCAAGAATAATCATGATCATGGGACCATAATCGCCTAGATCATATAGCATGGGACTTAATGATGATTTTCTATGTCTCTAATTTTCAGCTACCATTTTCTAAAATAAGGGCTAAATCTGACACTATATTAGATGTGTTCCAGGCATGTTGGTTGAAAAAGGCAGCTATTTATTTTGCAACATTTATCCGCCATATTTTTTGTTTACACTTTCATTGTTAAGATTGTTTAGCATCAGAAAAGGCAGTTTAAATTGAATGTGCATGCTTGCCAATAAATGTTAAATCAAGAGCAAGATTTTCTTCTTCAAAGGAAAACCAATATATTGTGTACTCTGGATTGGCCTTGCACATTTTGTACATGGAAAACCTCTTCCTTTGCATCGTCTAATATTGTGGAGTGTGCAAAAGGTTGTGGTTCTGGGTTGCAATTGAGATGTGGGGAAACCAAGGGAAAGAAAATCACAGGTAGGGTAGTGGTGGAGGGGGTGTGACGTAAATTGAAGAGTATTGTTCAGACAATGAGTGGAGGTGGGTTGTAGGCCACCTGTTGGATAGATTAGATTGGGGGGCTGTTGTGGGAGAGAGTTTGGTTTGCTCTTGGGCTGTGGGAGGTGGGCAGTTGGTACAGGGTGGAGTGTTATTGCATTGATTGTTGGTAGTTGGGTGGGGGTGCTATAGGAGTGTTGTCTTAAGGGGTAAATATTTTGCTTTGAAGACTTGCCTGAAATGAGTTGCTTGCTCTGGACTTCACCTACATGGCTGATTTTGCTAAGAGGTAGGAAATTCCCACTTGATTGTGAACAACTCTGTATTGGAATAAGTCAGGGCATAGTTTTCAACTCAATTTGAACCTAGAACTTTTAAAATAACAAATGCCAAAAATTTATTTCTTATCTACTATTGATTATGGGATTTGATTAAGTTAGAATATTTTATCTCTATTTACAGTTATTGATTTGTTATGAATCCTTTAAGTCAATTATTCAGATGCAGTTAGTAGTGTATGTCTTCATGTGCAGGGATTGTTCTGTGTGTTTAATTATGAAGTGCAGGTGCCATTGACAAGACCAGAGTTTATTGCTCGTTCTAATTTGCTGTGAAAGCTTGGTGCTCATTGGACCGGAGCAGTCCACATACTGTTGTTGTTATGTTCAGCAATATTGCATAAGAGGCAAGGTTCCGGAGTTGTGAGGTGGTGGAGGGAATGAATGTGTATCATGGTGAGTGGCAGCCTAGTCAAATCAGCCATCTAGAGTGGATCATTTTGAGATGCTTGACTGTTTCTGGTACTGCATTCAATCGGGTAAGTGGAAAGTATTCTGTCTCAAGACATAGTGGTAAAGCTTTGGGAAGTCAGAGGAAGCCTGCACTATAGCGTAGCCATTAGTACAGTAGCTTTACAGCACCACCAATCACCGATAGGGGCTCGATTCTTGATTCCCTTTACTGTCTAAAGAGTTTGTACGTTCCCCCTGTGACCATGTCGGTTTCCTTTGAGTGTTCTTCTCCTCCCACATTCCAAAGATGTACGGTTAGGGTTAATGAGTTGTGGGCATGCTATGTTTGGCGCCAGAAGTGTGGCAATATTTGGGGCTGCCCCAACACAATCCCTGAATTGTATTGGTCATTGACACAAATGGCATATTTCACTGTATATTTTGATATTTCGATGTACATGTGACAAATAAAACTAATCTTTATTTTTCAGTTAATCACCACAGATACTTCTGACCTATTCTTCGCAGCCATGGTATTTATGCTGCTGACCAGAAAGTTGAGTGTTGACAAAATGGATTAACTAGTAGTAATACCTTCCAAGGTGCAAGTGTTATTTTCCATTAGTCATAGTCATAGTCATACTTTATTGATCCCGGGGGAAATTGGTTAATTACCAACCAAGCTGGAATTTTCTTCAAATCCTAGGGCATGCAACTACTTGCCATTGAATGGAAGAACTTATGAATGGAATTGGTTCCTAAAATCTTCAGTGAACGTACCGGTTTCTGACCCTGACTGACCCAAATGGTTGTGATGACATGAAATTCCCACTAGTCATTCTGCCATATTATCACTCATTTGCCCCAAAGTGGGGAAAAATAATTACGTAGAGTATATTGTATGGTTAATTTACCAGACTAGCAGCCAGAGTTCTAGGTCATTGATTCAGAAACATGAATTTAAATCCCACATTGACAATTGGGAACTTTAAATCCAACTAACTAAATAAATCTGGACTTTTTGGAAAAAACAAAGGTAGCTTCAGTAATGTTAACAGCTCTCCACTATCTGATGTTTTCCCTTCTGTCTCTTGACAGTCACCCATTTATCTGTCTCCTTTAGCCTTGGGGTGACTACCTCCTGTAGCTCCTGTCTATCACCCCCTCACCCCAAACCAGCTGGAGGTCATTGAGCTGCAGCTCCAGTTCCTGAGCACAGTCTCTAAGGAGCTGTGTCTCAATGCAGCTGGTGTAGATGAGGCCATTGGGAAGGCTGGAAGTCCCTAGGGAATCCCACATCTGACTCCCAGAACAGAACACTGGCCCTGCAGATATACCCTCTATTCCTGCAAAAGTTAAGTAAAAAAAAACAAATGATATAAACTTACCTACTTACCTCATCTCTGCCTGTTCTTGCCGAAGCCTTACCACTCTGACTCAGTCCACTCCGACTCAGTCCACTCCAACGATGACTGCTGCGCTGGACGGTCTCTCTCTTTTCTGGAGACTGGGTTTTTCAAGCTCCACTCTGGACCTGCGCAGGAGTGCTTCTACCTCATCTGTCCAATCAAAGACTTCTGCTGAAAACTGGCTGCTTTTTCAAGCTGCACTCCAGACATGCGTGGGAACGCTTTTACTGTGTCTGCATCGCTGTCCAATCCTCTTTGGTTGTTTGTGTCTATACCACAAATGTGTTTTTTATTCCCTCACAGATTTTGGGAAGCTTGTAATATAAGGTGAAACTTTGTCACATGGTGTGAGCCGAATTATCTGCAGTTTAATGTGAAAAAGACTAAGGAGCTGGTGGTAGACCTGAGGAGAGCTAAGGTACCAGTGGCCCCTGTTTCCATCCAGAGGGTCAGTGTGGACATGGTGGAGGATTACAAATACCTGGGGATACGAATTGACAATAAACTGGACTGGTCAAAGAACACTGAGGCTGTCTACAAGAAGGGTCAGAGCCGTCTCTATTTCCTGAGGAGACTGAGGTCCTTTAACATCTGCCGGACGAAGCTGAGGATGTTCTACGAGTCTGTGATGGCCAGTGCGATCATGTTTGCTGTTGTGTGCTGGGGCTGCAGGCTGAGGGTAGCAGACACCAACAGAATCAACAAACTCATTCGTAAGGCCAGTGATGTTGTGGGGATGGAACTGGACTCTCTGACGGTGGTGTCTGAAAAGAGGACGCTGTCCAAGTTGCATGCCATTTTGGACAATGTCTCCCATCCACTACATAATGTACTGGTTGGGCACAGGAGTACATTCAGCCAGAGACTCATTCCACCGAGATGCAACACTGAGCGTCATAGGAAGTCATTCCCGCCTGTGGCCATCAAACTTTACAACATCTTCCCTTGGAGGGTCAGACACCCTGAGCCAATAGGCTGGTCCTGGACTTATTTCCTGGCATAATTTACATATTACTATTTAACTATTTATGATTTTATTACTATTTAATTATTTATGGTGCAACTGTAACGAAAACCAATTTCCCCTGGATCAATAAAGTATGACTCTGACTATGACTACCATCAACTGTTTGATGTTCCAGTCACCTAACTGACTAGCCCTTAGTCTCACATGTTTGGGATAACGATCCTCTGGACTGTGTGGAATTATGAAGACTCTTTTGTTAAGAACAGAATGCATGTTTTAAACATAAGAAATTGTGCAGATGCTGGAAATCGAAAGCAACACAAAATGTTAGAGGAACTTAGCAGGCCAGGCAGCTTCCATGGAAATGCCAACACTTTCTTCAGGACTGGAAAGAAAGGGTGAAGATGACAACAAAAAGCTGGGGGGAGGAGAAGAGGAAAAACTGGAAGGTGATAGGTGAAGCCAGGTGGGTGGTAAAGATAAAGAGCTGAAGGTGAAGGAATTGATTGGAGAGGAAAGCAGACCATAGGAAAAAAGAAGGAGGAGGGGCATAAAATCATGAAGAAGAGTCTCAGCCCAAAACGTAGAACTGTTCACTCTTTTCCAAGATGATGCCTGACCTGCTGAGTTCCTCCAGTATTCTGTGTGTGTTGTGAAGTATGGGCACTGGGGGTGGTGATAAGGCAGGTGAGAAGAAGAAGCCTCCACATCCAGCACATATTTCTCCACAGCTTCCAGCATCTGCAAAGGAATCCTACCACTAAACACATCTTTACCTCGCACCCATTTCTGCTTTCCACAGGAATTGCTCCCTCTGTCATTCACTTTCCATTTGACCCTCCCCACTGATCTTTCTCCCAGCACTTATCCCTGCAAGCTTCCAAAGTGGTACACCTGTTCATTCACCTCCTCCCTCACCTCCATTCAAGGCCCCAAACAGTGAGGCATCACTTCACCTGCACATCTGCTGGAGTCATCTATTTTATCTGGTGCTCCTGATGTGGCCTCCACTACATTGGTAAGACCTGTCATAAATTTGGGGGGGGGGGGGCGCGCATCATCAAGTACCTCCAGTCCATCCAACAAAAGTGGAACTTCCCAGTGATACAACATCTTAAATCCGATTCCCATTCCCATTCCGAAATGGTTGTCCATGGCCTCCTTTTGTGCCATGATGAGGCCACCCTCAGGGTGGAGGAGCAACACCTTATATTCCATCTGAGTTGCCTGCAAACTCATGGCATGAATGTTGACTTCTCTTTCCAGTAAAAAAAAAGATTCTCTCTCCTTCCCCTCTTTGTTCCTCCCTCTGGCCTCTTACCTCTTCTCACTTCCCTATCCCCTCCTCTGGTGCCCCTCCTTCATTTTCTCCAATGGTCCGCTCTCCTCTCCTGTCAGATTAATTCATTTCTACCCCTTTACCTTTCCCACCCAGCTGGCTTCACCAATCACCTTCTAACTATCCCTCTTTCCCTCTCTCCCTCTCCCTCCCTTTTATTCTGGCATTTTCTCCCTTCTTTTCTTCCTGAAGAAGGGTCTCGGCCCAAAAAGTTGACTGTTCATTCCCATGGATGCTGCCTGACAAGCTGAGTTTCTCCAGCATCTTGTGTTTGTTACATATTTTAAAGGCAAGGTTTTCCCTTCAAAGTGTTTTATTTTTTTCTTTATGCAAACACAGACAGCTATGAGATCAAATCTGGAATTGTGGGCATATTCCCAGATTTTTTTTCATTATTTCTTCTGGAGAAGATATTGGTACTTATCTTAAACTGTTAATAGGTGTAAGCATCTTTATATCGGTGATATACTGTATCACATTTGCTAAGTTTTGGTTGTCAGTATTACAGTTTTAATCACCCATTAACTGGACTTGATGGATGATCTGTCAGCAATGAAAATTAAAAAGCAACCTTATTTGCATGTAATTGCATATAAAGAAAAAATGGTAAAATAAAATCATTTCTCACCAGCATGCGTGAAAGCATGTGTCACTACCAACACAAACATTTCCCATTACAATTTTCAAAAAAATCTCTTCCTAGAATAATGCATTGGTGTTTATGAGCATTTTTCTAAACAAGTAGCAGCTACATTTTTCTAAATTGACTAAATTATACCTCTGTTCAATCAGTGAGATGTATAATACTTGGTAAAAAAAAATTAAACATCTGGCATTTAACGATTATGTCAGAGACAATTAAACATCACCATGTAGTTTCTTTGTTTCATGCTCCATCAAAAAAAAATTGTTTGGTACCTCGTATGTCACAGTCCTTTTTATAGATGTAGTAACATCAAATCCTGCCACATTAATTTCTGGTTTGTAAGCAGTTATATTTTAAAATTCCCTCTCTCCTCCCCTCCTCTTGACAGGTACTGGTGTTTATTAGAAAGTGCTTTTATATACTTGTGAAGTTATCACTTGTTTGACATTACAGCTGTGGAATGTAACTGAATAAGTTAAGTCTCATATTTCTGTTTACAGGAATGTAACTGAAGGAAGCAAATTCTCTTTATCTGCACAACAAAAATGTATTTTACAAGCATTAATTTTAAACCATCTTCAGTGGGAATTGTATAGTTTTAGAAAATTCAAATGCTTAATCTTAGCGGTTAACTATTACAGCTGTAGCAGACCATATGGCTCCTTACACCCCTTTCCACATTTATTAACGTAGTTATTTAACTAACACCAATTCTACCTTCACATCCTATTCCCATAGTCTTGGCTTTTCTTTGTGCTCTAAGCTCCATCTACATATCTAAGCAGCTATACTCCCTGCATGGAAAATTTCAAATCATCTATCTCAACCATCATCTGAAAATTTTTTTCACCTCAGTATTAATTCACGAATTAACTATCCTGAGGTTATGCTTTCCATCCCATCCCCAAGTCAAGGCTCTCGATCCAAATCCTTCTGTGGATTGCAGGGAGGTGGGGCAAACTCTTGTCTTTACATCTGTTCTTGCTACTGCACTGTTGCTATCTCAACACCGGCATGATGAGGGGGATTTCAAAGTTCAAAATAAATTTATTATCAAAATATGTATGTCATCATTTACTCCCCTGAGATTCATTTTCTTGTGGGCAAAGCTACACACAATCAAAAGATGGACAAGCAACCAAGATGCAAAAGAAGACAAATTGAAAATACAGAGAAAAAGAATAAATAAGTATTAAATGATATTGAGAACATGAGTTATAGGGTCCTTGAAAGTGAGTCCATAGGTTGTAGAATCAGTTTAGTGATTTACAAACTTGGTTTGCTTTTTTATGGAGAGCAGTGGACTTCCATAATCGGCTTCTTGGCAATGGCAAGAAGAATGTGCACAGAAACTGCTGTGGATTACCAGTGGTAATGTTGGCAGCTAGTACCCTGCTGGAATGAATTCTTTCAGTTGGAGGAGCTGGAGGCAGGTTACTCAGGGATAGAAATCGCCTGTGTCGTCTCATGCCGTGACTACGCCTGTAAATTCAGAAAGTCACATTGATCTGCTAACTGACTGAGTTTCCCTAGCTGCTTGATTTTTGCACAATATTCTTTTAGTCTGTATTTTAAATCCATATCCATACATGGTTTTGGTGATCAATCACAAAGTTTTCCTGAGCAGCGGCCTGCATAGAACTTGCATTACATTTCGAAATTCAGTACTTTGTTTATAGCTCATTTTAAATCAAAATAGCATCTGTGCATTTAATAAAAATCTTATTTTATGGCTCTTCCCTTGAGTCCTGAGAAGTGTTTTGCTAAACACTCCTCACATCATAAATTTCAGACTTCGTGACTATATTTTGTGAGGTTAAGACAAAATTGCACACAAATTTCTTTTGATAATGAATAAAAGTAGCAATTACTCCTGATCAAATTAAATGTGTGCAGCCTTTTTTAAAATTACTGTAATTAGTAAGGCTCTGTAGCTTCATAAATTTTCAATTCCCTTTACGCAAGACTTCTCTATTATTGAGGTTAACCTTAGACCTTGATTTATAAGCTCCTGGAAGAAACTTGGTCCTGACTGACTTGTGACCATTGGAAGACTGAAGACCGTATTTAAGCTGAAACGCACTGCTTATTCCATGCTCCACTACTGCCAAGTTGAATAAGGATTTAGTTGATTCTTCCCAAACGTGTGTAGGTTAAAAAAATGTAAAGTGATATGGAGGAGGAGCTCTTTAAAAACATGAAGGTTGATGTCCACAACATCTGATGGAATTTAACATGGGTTATTCAGAGAGACAAGTGAGGTGAATTACTGGGGCTCAGATGAATTACCCTCTCTGGCCACAGGCGAGATCCCATCAGACTGGAGAAGAGCCAGTATTGTTCCCCTGTATAAGAAGATCACTGGAAACAAACTAGGAAACTGTAGGTTGATGGAGAAATTCTTAGGGAGGGGACTTACTTACATCTGGGAAAAGTCAAAGTCAAGTTTATTGTCAGGTACACAAGTTCATGCTTGCACAGGTGCAAGAAAAACTTACTTCCATCAGCATCAGAGGTATATAGCGTCAGATAAGTAGCATTCACAGGAAAAGCATAAATTCCACATACATTATACATAATTTTTTGGGAAAGAAATTGGAATTTGAAAAATGTCCATTGTAGTGCACAAAAACCATAGCCTTGTTAGGAAAAGTCACATGGAATTGTCCAGGGGTAGGCGTGCATTATAAACTTGTTTGAGGTTTTTGAGGAGGTGATGAAGATGATTGATGAAGGCTCCTCATGGTAGGCTGATCTAGAAGTTAAAGGCACAGGGGAGCCATGGAGACTTGGTAGATGGGATTCAAAATCGCTTTGGCTATTGAAGACAGAGGGTGTGTTTGGAGAGGTATTATTCTGGCTGGAGGTCTGACCTGTTGTATTCCACAAGAATCAGTGCTGGGACCTCTGTTATTTGTGATCTAGAAATGATTTGGATGAAAATGTAGCCTAGCTGATTAGTAACTATGCAGGTGACATATAAATTGGCAGAGATATGGATTGTGAGCTAGTTTGTCAAATACCTTAGCAACATATAGACCCATCAGAAATGTGGGCAGAGAAATGGCAGATGGAGATTAATCCAAACGAGTGTGAGATGCTGCACTCTGGGAAGTTAAATGCAAGAGGGAAATATACAGATGATGCCAGGACCCTTATGAATATTGATATACATTGATGTACAGAGGGATCTTGGGGTGTAAGTCCATAGCTCCTGCAAACTGATAACACAGAGAGGTAGGGTGGTAAAGTAGGCATATGATATATTGCCTTCTTCAGTCGTCGTAATGAATATAAAAGTCAGGAAGTTATGTTACAGCTCTATAAAACTTTGGTCATGGTGCATTTGGAGTACCGTTTACAATTAAGGGTGCAGAGCACCGAGATGGTGCCATTGAACCACAGTGATGTTCTGTGGGCATATGTTTATTATGGTTTTTATTCTATTATGCATTTATTGAGTATGCCTGCAAGAAAATGGATCTCAGGTTTGTATATGGTGACATATATGTACTTTGATAATAAATTTACTTAGAATTTTCTTTTAGGAGTGGTTCTCCAGGGTGTTGCCTGGATTAGAGAGTATTAGGTTAGGCAAAGTTGGGACTGTTTTCTGTGGAGCATTGGAATCTAAGGGTAACCTAATAAAACATAAAGTAAGATAGGGTAGATAGAGTCTTGTTTTCCCATTCTGGAAATGTCAGATATTGAGGACAGAGCTTCATGGTGAGAAGAGAACATTTACAAGAGATTAAGGAGGTAAGTATCACACAAGATGCTGGAGAAACTTAGGCAGGTCAGGCAGCATCAATGGCGAGGAATAACGAGTCGTCGTTTTAGGCTGAGTCTCTTCACCAGGACTGGAAGGGAAGGGAGGAGAAGCCAGAATAAGAAGTTTGGGGAAAGAGGGGAAAGAGCGTAAGCTTGAAGAGTGGTTGTGCCCGGAATGCACTGCTAGTAAAAGTGGTAGAGGCAGATATGATGGCAATGTTTAAGAGACACTGGACAGCATCTGAGCAGGTGGGGAATGGAGACATTTAGACCATGTGCAGACAAGTGGTATAAGATTAAGTTGGCATAGAGATTGTGGGCTGACAGACCTGTTCCGGTGCTGTACTGTTCTATGCACTTGTCAACAGACTGAGCAAAACCAGATCTTTCACAGTCCCGGTAATGTATATAATGCCAAGATGAGTCTAGCTACATATCCACTCCATCACTGAAGTCCACCTATCACTTGAAACATTGCTTGCAAATCTCCTCAAGTCCACTGTAGCAATTCTCATCCATGCTTTTCTGACCTGAGATTTCACTATTGCAAATTCTAAATGACCTTTCATCGTCTTGTGAGCGCATTCAAAAATCTGAGCATTCCTAATGTTAATTGCTCTCTTCTCAGTGAATGTAATTATTTACATGTAACCTCCCTGCAGTAATCAAACAGATATGTAGTTCTTCAGAACATAGGTGCTGGATCATAGCGGGAAGCCAGTTTAAGAGAATACTTTTTGAAAATGACAAGGCAAATGTCTCCTATTTACTCTTGTAAGATACTTTATCAAACAATGCAACACCCATTGATACATTAAAGCCATTGGATGTGCATTATTCTGATTCTATGGCATTGTAATTGTAAGAAATAAATTTTTATTTATTTATTTATTTTAGCGATACAGCACGGAGTAGACTTTTCTGGGCCTTCGAACCACACCGCTCCAGTTATCTCTGACACCACTGATTTTAACCCTAACCTAATCACGGAACAATTTATAATGATTGATTAACCTACCCAGTATGTTTTAGAACTCTGATTGGAAATTGGAACACTTGGGGAAAATCCATGCATTCTATGGGGAAGATGTACAGACTCCTTACAGATGATGCCAGAATTGAACTCCAAATATCGATGTCCTGAGCGATTAAAGTGTTGCGCTAACCTCTACACTGTTATGGCGCCCATAAATTTTTATGTTAATACACCTCCAATAAAATTGTTTACTTCTGACTTCTGGAAACAGGTTTACAGACATTTCTTAGGAGCAGGAACTACAATAGATGTCGAAGCGGTTAGTATAGTTACTAACATAAAAAAGCCCAGCAGTATTGCCTTGTTGTCGACATCGGTAGACTCGTCGACCTGGATAACATACCATGGTGACTCATTAAGCTGTTCCAATAGCTGTGCTTCGATGTCCTCCGCTATGTCATCGATTCTCCTTGAAACTGTGGTAGCTGAAAGAGAAACCTGTGCCATCTTGCTAGCTGCAGCTTCTCCCAACAGTTCACGGCACATGTCCTTGGCAGCAGGCAGAATCAGTTCTTCACCAACAGTGAAAGGCTTCTTAGCCTTAGCAATACGGCTAGCCACTAAGTACGACGCTCTCAGAGCGGCAGCGTTTGTGGAGGTGGTGGCTCTCAGCACTTGCTTCTGTCCCGCTTGCTCATACTTTTTCCGCTCAAAAAACTCAACGGGTTTGTCTTTAAGTGCAGGGTGCTTGGACTCAAGGTGTCGAAGCAGTTTTGAGGGCTTCATTGCCTCATTAGACAGCTCGTCTCCACATATCACACACAGGAGGCTTGGAGCGTGTGAGTCACCGGTCGCAATAAAGCCATATTTTATGTACGACTCGTATTTTCTGTTGAAGGAAGCTTTCTTTTTTTTTTTGCAGTCTCTGTCTCAGCCATCTCTGCGTTATCATCATCGTTAGACCTTTTATGTCCCCTACCATCTCTTCCAAAGAAACTCTCAAGCGACGTTTGTTTTTTACTCATTGAGTAGTTGTAGGTTAATGATGACTGATGACCTTGCATGGGTAGTGACCTTGCGTGCGTAATGACCTCGTGTGTGTTCAAGTTCAGCAGTGGATGTGACAGCGAATGAGGATAGGTGCAGCTGACTCATATTGTTTCATATCGCCAAATCACATCATTTCCTCGCGGCCCGGTAGCACATGCTTTGTGGCCCAGTACCAGTCCGCGGCTCGGTGGTTGGGGACCGCTGGTGTAGTAGTGAGCACAAGGCTTTACAGTACAGGCAACCCAGATTCATTTCCCGCTGCAGCCTGTGAGGAATCTGTAGGTTCACCCCATGACCATGTGAGTTTCCTCTGAGTTCTCCGGTTTCCTCCCACAGTCCAAAACCGTACCAGTTGGTAGGTTAAATGGTTATTATAAATTGTCCCATGATTAGGGTTAGATTAAATCAGGGTATTGCTGGGTGGTGTGGCTGAATTGTGATGATAGTAAAGGCGTCCGTTAGTCTTGCGAGACCATGGATCTGTGCCTGGAAAGTCTTCACTCTCCAGGGCGCAAGCCTGGGCAAGGTTGTATGGAAGACCAGCAGTTGCCCATGCTGCAAGTCCACGAAAGTCCTCTCCACGACACCAATGTTGTCCAAGGGAAGGGCATTAGGACCCATACAGCTTGGTACCAGTGTCGTCGCAGAGCAATGTGTGATTAAGTGCCTTGCTCAAGGACACAACACGTTGCCTTGGCTGGGACTCGAACTCACGACCTTCAGGTCGCTAGTCCAATGCCTTAACCACTTGGCCACGTGCCCACATTGTGATGATAGTTGCAGCATATATAGAGTCATAGAAAAGTACAGCACAAAAGCAGGTCCTGTGGCCTATCTAGCCTGTACCAACCCATTTAAATAGCCTACTCCCATAATGATTTTATAATAGAGGACAGTTAGAATATGTTACCACTTGTATCCGAGCAGAGTGATAAATTAAAAAGAATTATTAACAGCAGAGTCATAAATTAATAAGAATTATTTTCCTACCAATATCCAATAATGTGGAAATAGAAACTTCACATGAGAGTTTGTCAGGGTCAAACTCATTGTATCTCAGTGCTCATGGTGCAGCCTCCTCTACATTAGTAGGACCCACTACAGACCCGGGGGGGTGGGGGGGAGGCACTTGTGGAGCACCTTTACCTTGTCGGTTGCAAAAGGGAGGATTTTCCCTTGGCCATCCATTTCAATTCAACTTTCCATTCTCATTCACACACGACAATCCATGGCATCCTCTACTGCCATGATGAGGTCAAACTCAGGTTGGAGAAGTAACACCTCGTACTCCATCTGGGTAGCCTCCAACCTGATAGCATAAACATTGATTGTTCCAATTTCTAATAATTACTCCACCCTCTGCCCTTTTCTCTTTTTCTATTCCCCATTCTGCTTACCCACTCTTCCCTTCTCTTCTCCTCACCTCCCTTTGGTTCCCCACCTCTAGACACTAGACACTAGAATACTACCCTTTGGCCTTCAATGTTGTGCTGACCCATATATTCCTTAAAAAAAACGTACTAAACCCACGCTACCCTGTAACCCTTTATTTTTCTTTCATCCATGTGCCTGTTCAAGAGGCTCTTAAATACCCCTAATGTTTTAGCCTCCACCACCATCCCTGGCAAGTCGTTCCAGGCACCCACAACCCTATGTGTAAAAAACTTACCCCTCATGTCTCTACTAAACTTCCCTCCCTTAACTTTGTACATATGCCCTCTGGTGTTTGCTATTCATGCCTTGGGAAACAGGGACTGGCTATCCACCCTATCTATGCCTCTCATAATCTTGTAGACCTCTAACACATCCTCTCTCATCCTTCTGCGCTTCAAAGAGAAAAGTCCCAGCTCTGCTAACCTTGCCTCATAAGACTTGTTTTCCAATCCAGGCAACATCCTGGTAAATCTCCTCTGCACCCTCTCCATAGCTTCCACATCCTTCCTATAATGAGGTGACCAGAACTGAACACAATTCTCCTTCCCTTTATTTCATGGTCCACTCTTCCTGTCCTATTAGGTTTCTGTTTCTTCAGCCGTTTGCTTCTTCTATCTATCACTTCCCAGCTTCTTCATTTCTCTCTCACCTGGTCTGCCAGCTTGTACTCTTTCACCTTTTCCTGCCTTCCTACTCTAGCTTCTTCCCTTATCCTTTCCAGTCCTGAAGGGTCTTAAGCCCATAATGTCGACTGTTAATCCCCTCCATCAATGATGCCTTCAGCATTTTATGTGTGTTGCTCAAGATTTCCAGCATCTCCAGAATCTCTTGTCTCTATGATGGGGAAGCAGGTGCTCTTCTGACTGCACTTTTAAGGATCTTACTGAATTAGTTTGATATATACTTTAAATCAGCATCAAATAAACATAAACACTTTATAATTATTTGTATATTAAACAATGTTGCTATAATTAGTCAATTACATTTCCTGAACAGGAATAATTATGAATAAAGGTCTCTTAGCATTGCCTTTGCCTCTTTCATTGCTCACCTTGATTAAAAAAATGCACAAAAATGCTTCCAAAACTGAGCTTGTAATGGAGAAGGTGGTCTGAACTTGACTGTGATGAGCTAATAGAAATATACCCAGCCAAATCTAAATTTGTATTGGTGAGATTAGATCCAACTGGACTATAGTGGGTTTAGATAGAGAGAAAGAAGTAAATATCTCCAATTAATGTGAGAGAGAGCATTTTTAGGCAATGTTATTATTATATGGGATACATAGACTGTGATGGTTGCAGATTCCATTGTGGCTTTAAAAAAGGGATTCCAGTTAAGTATTTGAAGGTTTAGAAAGTACAGGATACAGGGAAAGAGTGGAGAAAAATGGGACTGACTGGATTGTTCTTTGTTGGATTATGGTGATTTTGAGATTCAGAGATTCTTTGAAAGTCAAGAATGAGGCATAAAACTAGTTGCTTTTGGCCTGTTTATTAAGTTTTACAAGAATAAGGAAGAAGTGCTGAGAATTTGTGGTTGTCATCAATAAAAAAAAGCAGTCCAGTAATAAGAATTAATCTGTAGAATAGCCAGATTTAAGTGATGTAACGTCTGCTACAGAAAAACGAATCTAGAAAAATACTGAAGCAGCCATACTACAATTACTGGAAAACTCACTGATCAATTACATGTATATATGTGATGTGTAAAAATACAAGCAAGCATTGGGAAGTTAAACAGTAGGAAACGTACAAGGAAAGTAAAAATTCTACACCCTAATCCAAAATCTTCAAGGTGCTGTGCTTGAAGGGCTGAATGAACTTATTTTGCTATAAGGATTCTGAAAATCCCAGCAACCTGTTATAAAGATACATGTGTGTGTATTTCTATAATTGATTTCTAAATATATATGTTTGAGGATGGATGTATCCACCCAAAGATTGGGGAGCCCAGTCTGATATCTGGATTAGGTGAAATGTGGTTACATTTGTAGTCAAACCTGGACTTCAGAGGATCTGGAGCCGAATGTCAGGAATAAAGTACAGCAGATGGCCCAGACTGTAGCAAGTGTTTTGTGCTTAACGAGAAATTTTTAACCCACATTGTTTCAGACTGTAGTTGTGATTTCAATTTCAGCAGTGGTTGACAATAGCTGCTTAGTTTTCCTCCCTAACAGGATAAACAATTGATATTTCTGGGCACGTTTGTTCACATTGAAAAATTACAATTTTCTCGAATGTGTTTCAGGTTCACTGATATAAAGGATTCTTCAGGGAAGCTGGATTTTAGTCTGCTTTCTCCTGTTAAAAAAGATTATTGGGCCATGCTTGCCTACAACCGCTCGAAGCTCTGTAATCTTTATTTCTCAAATGAGCTGAACCGCCGCTTGTCACCTCATGGAGTAACGTCCAATGCTTTGCATCCGGGAAACATGATGTACTCCTCACTGCATCGCAGCTGGTGGCTGTATACCCTACTGTTTGCCTTGGCCCGTCCTTTTACTAAGTCAATGGTAAGTAACCAGCTCACTGCACTTTCTAATGTTGGATTGTGTTTGATTGAAGATGCTTACTCAAAGTGAAAACCCAGCTGTACATATTACATCTTTGGTAATCCAAATTAAACTCAGTGCTTTGCAGGGTGGAGTACTTGAATTTGTGTGTAGCAGGTTTTTTTTTCCTTCATTTTGATTAAATCAGCAGAAATGTATTTGTGAAAGTAATCAAATTCTTCACACAGATGGGCCTAACTGGAGAAGCCACTGTCATACCTATCACCACAACTTATCCAGAAGTAGGCAAGACTGCACTGTATTCATTAAAAATGAGTTGTGCTTTATGGAAAAATGATGTTACAACGCCTTATATGAAATTAAATAATTCTGCATGCATTTAGTTCTATTGATGTTAATAAGGCCCGAAAATGTAATTGCACAAAAATACTCCATGTTCCATAAAATGTGTGGCATTAATACAGGTGAGATTGCTATGACTGCTGCTCTAGAGCTATAGGAAGTACCTACATGACATTGTTGAATTGTACCATTTGATACCTGCGAGATTTGCGATATAAACCAGTTAGATCATATAGGGGTTAGATATGCAACATGATATGTCCTGGTCTATGATTTTGAATGTTTGGTTACTTGCAATTTGCCAACAAACTTATTTGTGAAGCAATGGTTAATGATGTGGCACGCTATCTGGTTTTCATTTCTGGAGTCATGTGTGAGGCTGGATTTGATGAGGTTGCTGATGACTCTGTTGTTGGTTGATGGTAGCCTATATTCTTTGTGCCATATACACATGACTAATGATGAGCTGTTAGTTGAGGAATTGGTTCTTTTCCAAAACGTTTTTCCAATAGACCTTACAGTAATTGTGTGGGTCAAGGGTAGGTTCCACACAAAGAAGTAATATTTAGTCATTACAGTGACTTAATTTCAATTATAGCATATGACAATATTCCTTCATCTCACTCAGTCTGCACTAACCATCTAGTTGTACTAACACACCCAATTATAATAACTCTGCCCAAACCCAGTATTAATTTCCTCACTTTCCCATCAACTTTTCCTTGGTTCCACCACCCACCTGCATAAAAGGCCAATTTGCAGAGGCCTGCTAAGCTCCAAATCCACATATATTTGTATGGAGGAAGAAACAAGAGGACCAAGAGGAAACCCATGCAATTGTTGGGAGGCCATAAAGTGGCTACTGGATGGAAGGCCAGGGTTGATAATGCCACCCAAGCATGGCATTAAGATTTCGATGCCCTTGATCTCTATTCTTTAGTTAGTCTTGATTATTGGTCAAGTAACTTGTGATTCCATTAATAACCTTTAGTGCTTTTTTTGGGTGAAAGTATCATCGTCTTCTGCTGAAGTGAGTAAATGCAGACCATTTTTGTCTTCCACAGTTTTTGCCTATTCATGAAATTAAAAAATTGTGTTTTAAATTTAGAATCAACAGACATTTTTATGGAAAAATATTCTACAGATAAAAAGCTATGCATTTCACTTGATGAATATTCTTATTTGCCATTGTTTTTAGCTCTTTTTATGTGTAGCGATAATGATAATTGTTATAGTTTACATGTATTGTAGTAAGGAGGAAGAGAAAAACATTTTATATATTCAGTTGTTGGAAATTCTGAATATTTTGGATAAGGTTAGATGATCTAAACAAATGAAAATTTATTTTAAGAAGTATTTTAGAAATGTATGCTAATTATACTAAGTGAAAGATGGATCATGTTTGAACTGGTCTCTCCGTGATGATATTTGAAATTTGTAGGCTTGTCAAGTAGATTACCATTATCCTGTGATTTGCACAATCCTTCATTCAGACAAATATTTTTGTTGGCAGCTTATGAGTAGGAGACTAGTGTGTCTTTGAGCGGCTAGAGCTTAGCAGATGTTTTAAGCAACCAAAATGTTTTCTTTTTCCCCCCCTTCTCAAAGTGATGGATCAAAATGCCCCGAGCTTGCAGAAAGTTCTGAGAATATTGGGTTACCTTCCCAGTTCTAGTGCATGGCTGTCCATTGTGCTGGCATTTTAACAGATGTGCTTTCTTCTGCTAATAGACGGGATGCAACCCAAGTTGTGTTTCAGAGTTATAAATTATATCAAGTTTATGCACCAATCTGTTCCTATGTTGTGGGCACTTTCCTTTCCACTTCATTCAAATCAGGTGATTTTGCTTTCCAGCCTATTGCTTGCCTGAACTTGAATCAAAGCAGGAACTTCATTGCTTTCGTTGGCTGATCTCCATTATAGCCAGTATCTGGGTATCTTATTATTCCTGGTACTTGTGTTCAACTTTCCATTTTGCATTCCCAACCCTTATATGTAGACTTTTTTTTATAGATTGGGAAATTTTACTCAGCAATGTCTTCTCATTATTTTACAATGGAGGAAATAAGGCTCGAGTAAAGTTACCTCAACATTTTACTTCATTTATTTGCACTTTCCAGTTAAAGTAAGCATTGTATAATTTAACTACTTTTCCTGAATTTAATTATGTTTGCTAAGGGGAGAAAAAACACTTCTTTCATGGATTTTCAGTAACTATAAAATTTGTGATGTTTGTTCAGCTGTATAGACCATATAATTTATCTGAAATAAAACAAGATCTCTTCTGACTTTGCAAGTAGCGGATGCTATGAGAATAATCATTGATTTTTAACTGGAGAAGTGTACTGTTCAGAATCTGGAAATAAAGGCTTCACCTCTGAATCCAAAAAGTGTATCTCATAAATGCATCAGTTTATTGTTTTGTCATTTTTTTCATTTTTATTGGCAGATTTTTATAACATGACTTCTATTTTAAATGTATTTCTAGATTATATGCAACAACGCCCAGAAATAATTTTCATAGTTATTTGTGGACAGATTAAAAATTAGATGGTGTTAAAACTTGATAACCTTTCTATTCTGCCAATCACTACTAAACAGTAAAGCCAATCACTGACATTGAAACATTAACGTTGAGGAATAGTCTCCATAGGCCCCAGCTTGTGTGTTTGTTGGATATTTGAATATGATGGCACTGTGGGAGTACCTTCACCAAATGACTTCAAGATGTGGGTTTATTTTTGAGGACAGCTCAGAATAGAATATATATAGAGTGATGCTTTTATCCTGAGAAGAAATTAAGAACATGATATTCCAGAGGCAAATGTAAAAAGGAGACGAGGAATAAACTGAAAGACAGGGGGGCTATTCAGAAAAAGGTTCCAAAAATTCATTAACAAATCCAGAACAGATAAGCTCAAGATGGCAGTACGTACATAAAGTTGGACAAAGCTGTGGGAAACTTTAGAAGCACTGTGGGATGTGGGATTGATAACAGTTGGCTGTTGTCCTTTGTGACTATTTTGTATCACCTGACACAGACATGCAGCTGAACTCTTAGGACCTGGAGAATAAGAGGAAGAAAACCTGTAGGGATGAGATGGGTGGTGAATTACCTCTGTACTTCTTTCGGTGCACTGCCTATAAAGGAAGCTCTGCTCATGCATGTAAATGATGCCCCTGCCAAAGTTATAGAGTAAAGAGTGAGCAAAAGTCCAAGAAAATTCACGCCACGGTATTAGCAATTCACCTCATAGGATAAGAGTTATGACAAAGAGATGCTAGATGAAGAACTGGAAAATATCGTATGCTACTGTATTTCTTATCTAAGTAGCATTGAAAAATATCTATTTAATAGATCAAGTCTGGCTGTATATTTTGAGAGAATTGCTGAATACATGGGGTGTTATTATTTAAAAGGTAGTTACAAAACCAAAAAAAAAGTCAAAGCTTACTCGAAGAAACTGTTTATTCTTGAAGTTGTTGGTGAATATGTATCTCGAAAGTATGGATAATGAAAGCTAATATTAAATATTAAGGCAGTTTATTATGTTTGTTAATAGATCTTGTTTAGTACTTTTCCCTGAGTGTGTTCACATTTTTACTGCTAAAAATGCAAACTGAAGAATTCACCAAAACTTTTTTTTTGTTATGAATGCTGCTTAACAAATTATTAGGAAGGCCCAGGGAAAGGGAAATGAGCGTTTGAAATAGATAATAAATTGATAGAATAAGATGATGCAAAGTTTCAGTAATTAGAAGAGCAACATCAACATGGATATAAATGCCATATGCATTAATGCAGGGATTACTTTTGGGCCATTTTGTAAGATTAATTAGCACAAAACATATTAACACTTCTATTAAAATTGGACAGAGCAATATCATAACATTGTGTTAAGCGTTTGCTGGCTAATATTGCGAACAATAGGTCAATGTGTATGGGGAGTGGAGACTAATATCGTGTAGCTGTTTATGTAGCATCTTCTGTACAGTCACTTTGGGAATATTGCAATTCAACACTTTATTAAAGTAAATTACTTTGGTGTCCATAAAAAAATGCTGAACACTAAAATACAATTTTCAAATTCTATAACACTACATGGGATGTGATCCAAAAACCATTCATAACCACTAACGGTTTCACAAGCCTGCCTATGAATTATGTAGACATCCTAGATATATGACTTTGTATGCAGTATTGTTTGAGTAATATTGATAAAATATCTTAATAGATATTATTTTGTTCATGTATTTCTAAAGGCAGTGGTACTTTTTGATATTAAATCTGGATTAACAAAGAGTGCCTCTTAGCATTCCACTGTCCTGACTTGGAACTGTTCATCGCCGTGAGTTCCAAATTCTAAAACACTCAACATATCAGTAATGTAGAAGTGCCCTCAGAGAAATCAACTTTTCCGGGAGATTCAACTCTATCTTCACAGGGACGGTTAGATATAAACTATAAATATTGGTCTTGCTTGCAATGCCCATATCGCACAGCCTTCACAAAATATATTCTTCTTAATTACACAAGTCTCATATTTCTGACCATTCCTGCAGTAAGCATTTTTCTAATTTCATTTTTGAAAAAAAATGCCCTTTACCTTTGGATCTTGTTGTTTTGCTTTTTAAAAAACATTTTCTTTGTATCCCAAGCTCATGAAGCCTTAATGTAGCAGGTGGTGTTTATTTTTTATTCCACGTGGATGGCTTTAATAAGTAAGGCCTGTTCTGGAATTGGTGGACTGTCCATGTGTGTTGGTAAGAGGGAAGGAAAGAGCTTGATTTGCTGTTTTTGTTGTGTTCTGTGTTGTTCTGCTGGGCACTGTGGACATGCTATGTTGGTGCCAGAATGTGTGGTGACACTTGCGGGCTGCCCCCAGTACATCCTTAGGTTGTAAACAACAGGAATTCTGCAGATGCTGGAAATTCAAGCAACACACATCAAAGTTGCTGGTGAACGCAGCAGGCCAAGCAGCATCTATAGGAAGAGGCGCAGTCGACGTTTTAGGCCGAGACCCTTCGTCAGGACTTCCTTCAGTTAGTCCTGACGAAGGGTCTCGGCCTGAAACGTCGACTGCACCTCTTCCTAGAGATGCTGCCTGGCCTGCTGCGTTCACCAGCAACTTTGATGTGTGTTGCATCCTTAGGTTGTGTTGGTTTAATACAAACAATGCATTTCACTGTATGTGATAAATAGATCTGAAACTGAAGTAAATCTGTTTCTCCTCTATTCCGTAATGGATTTATGTGTAATTTTCTGATATCCATGATCCCTTATTTTGGACTCCACATAGTTTTGCTGAAAGCTGTTTGAAAATTAAGTAACAAACCAGCAGTTCTTGCCAAATGTAAGTAACTGATAATAGGTCCTTTATGCTTCTTATCATTTTGGATCTATGTGGCAGCTAGAAGCTGACCTTTACACATTGAAGCTAGTGGAAAAGCACCTGAAATATTTTAAATTATTGTCCTAATGGTCCCAAAACAGTATTAAACATAGATTCTAAAACAATATCAAACAAAGAAAATTCCTTCAGATTGCAAAAGCTGAGGAATGGGCGGTGCTGTATTGATTTGAGTCCAGATTAGTGGAATGCAGCTCATCTCAGTTTACACCATGTGAGAGTCCGATGTGAAATTGGTTTGGGAGAGTTTCAAGCTATATCTATTGCATGTGCACTCATAGCACAGAGTTCCATACTTGGCACATAATTGACAGCTTCTCAGATACCACAATGAAGCTCAGTATGGGGTTTCAAAAATATTATAATGGAAAATCTTGGAAGTTCATTGTTATTTTCAGAATGATGATGGCAGTTTTCTTTGCTGTTTGGTCATGCTGTCCATGACTTGGAAATTTACATTACTGTTGGGTCCCAGAAAGGATCTAATATCCCAGCATTCCTGAATGTCTTGAATAATAGATTTATAATCAATTTCTTCTGGTAATTCCCTCCTCCCCTTTTCACTCTTTTTCTATTCCCCACTCTAGCTCTTACCTCTTCTCCTCACCTGCCTATCACTTCCCCCCAGAGCCCCTCCTCCTCCCTTTTCTCACATGGTCCACTCTCCTCTCCTATCATATTCCTTCTTCTCCAGCGCTTTGTTTTTTCCACCTATCACCTCCCAGCTTCCTACTTCATCTCCCCTCCCCTATCTGCTTGGCTTCACCTTTAACCTTCTAGCTTGTATTCTTTACTCTCCCCCCACCTCTTTATTCTGGTATCCTCCCCCTTCCTTTCCAGCCCTAGTGAAGGCTCTTGGCCTGTAACAACTGTTTATTGACTTCCATTGATGCTGCCTGACCTGCTGAGTTCCTCCAGCATTTTGTGTGTTTTGCTCTGGATTTCCAGCATCTGCAGCATCTCTTGTGTTTAAGATTTAGAATTAATTGTGTAGTGGTAGAAGGCGGGATACATTCCTTTGGGTTGTCGTAATCACACTACAGCATGTGTGAAACATGGTAATGTAGCAGTTAGTGCAATCACTGATCGGGGTTCGATTCCTGCCACTGTCTGTATGGAGTTTGTTTGTCTTTCCATGACTGTGTGGGTTTCCTCTGGGTATCCAGTTTCCTCCCACATTCCAAACACAGATGGTTAGGGTTAGTGAGTTGTAGGCATGCTACGTTTTGAAAAAAAGTGGTGCTTATTCCGGAAATACTTATGACCATATTTTTCTACTAAGATCGTATGTAGCTAATTCTGAAAGTACCTTATGGTCTGAAGTAAACGGTTAATTGCACTCACTTTTGAATCATAACTCTCTGTACAATCAGCTATGAAAATGAAAGTGTGGGGATGATCGCCTCCAGATCTTATCGTTTCCCATTACTCTGTGTTTGATGTTGTTTCTTGGTTTCTGGTCTTCAGTTAATGGCACATTCAGTTGGAGAGAGTTTCTACCGTACAAGAATGCACTCTTTTACTGCTGTACTATCTGACATCACCATTGGCGCTATTCATGATAACCTGGTTGACACTGTGTATGGGAGACCATAGAGCATATCATGTCATACAGTTAGGGTTGCCAACTTTCTCACTCCCAAATAAGGGACAAAAGTAGCAGTCAAATAGGGGACACTTGTGTTTACTCCGAGAAAGACTACCATGACCATGAAGCCTTGCGCGGGCACCTGTGTGCGCATGTGTGTATGTGCTGATTTTTTTTCTACAAATTGGTTTTGGCTTAATCTTCCGGATTCTGATACTCTGTACAAATATTATTTCTGCTTTATATAGGCTGTGTATTTATCATATTATTCCTGCTTTTACTATATGTTAGTATTATTTTAGGTTTTATGTGTTATTGGTATGATTTGGTAGGTTATTTTTTGAGTCTGGGAACGCTCAAAAATTTTTCCCATGTAAATTAATGGTAATTGTTTCTGCACTTTACGCCATTTCGGCTTACGAATGGTTTCATAGGAATGCTCTATCTTAGCGGGGGAAATACGGGACAAGGGCGGTCCTGTATGGGACAAACCAATTTAACCCAATATATGGGATGTCCCGGCTAATAAGTTGGCAACCCTACATACATCATAACATAGCCTCAAAAGCAGGCCCTGTGGCTTGCCATGTTTATACTGATCATCAAATACCTAACTATGCTTATCCCATTTACCAGCACATGGTCTGTACCAGCCGATTGTGCTTTGGCCATTCAAATGCTTGTCCAAATATTTAATAAATTTTGTGAGAGTCTCTTCCTCCATCATGCTCTCAGACAATCCATTGCAGGTTCCTCGGTGTGAAAAAAAAATTCTTCAGAACCCCTCTAAGTTACTTACTCCTCACATTAATCCTATGCCCTGTGGTCTTATGAATACCTATGCCATGGAGAACTGTTTCTTATTCTCAACCCTATAAGTGCCTCGGATAATTTTGTATCCTTGTATCAGGTCCTCCCTCAGCATTCCCTGTCCACAGCCTCCCTTTCTAAATAGTCATTCCATCAAAGGCAGCATTATTGCTGTAAGAAAGTCAGTAGCTTATTATTCTATGGTGCCAGTGGTTTGAATATCAGTATGGAATATTCACATTTTTATTTTGAAGTGATATTATTATTTGTGATGAATGTATTTTTGCTAATTGTGAATTTCAATGCTGTGATTCATCATCTTTTGTTCTTTAGCAGAGCCCTCATTTAGCACAGGGGCCATAGGAGTACGCTACACATCCTCCAGGCACTCTTTGTCTTTAGATTACCACGTTCCTTTGAAAGCTTGTCCTATAAATTGTGCAGTGGAGAAACAAACTTATGCAAAACATTTTTTTTAAAATGAAGCATAATGAAGCAGTGTAAAAATAAAATAATGTCATGAGAAGAAGGAAGTTAATGTGGTAAATGGATTACATAGTTAAGGCAAAATAGGGAGAGTAGCCAGTATGATAAGAAGCAGCGTAAAGGTTGAAAATAAAAGATAATGTTGCACCTAGAATCCTAACTAAATGAAGATGTTTGTTTTACCCTTCTTCCTTGCATATTCTTAGCCTCTAACATCTTCCATCCTCCTCCGCCCCTCCTCCACCAAAGAAGCATTATTTCTGGAAGAACTTAAATGAAATGATCTGGGAGATGTCTGATATGTAAAGGAAAGTTTTAATAAAGAGGGAAATTATTAACAAAAAAATTAAGGGAAGTAATTGGCTCAGAATGTCACACTTCAAGCGTGATCCACATAATGCAAGCAGCAATTCATCTAAGTGATTTATTAGAATGCCTACTGGGTTTGATTAGAATCCAGGGACTGGGGAGTTTCGGCACCTAATCTTAACTATTTCTGTTAGTGTTCTTATAATTATACGTTAACCGTGTTTGCCTCTCAAATGGTCAGGTTTGTTCAGAAGACCAAAGCTTATTTTAACCTTCAAGTGGCGTTAATAATAGCATTATTAATAATAATAACTTTAAACCATGGTTCCCTTTCTGGATGAATTTTTAAAAATATTTAATTCCTTAGCAGCTTTAGCAGAGAAGCTGTAGTTATGTTCTTTGTGATAGATATATTTTTTTAAAGTGAGCTTCTCCCATTTTCATTTTTCTACATATTTAACTGTCTCACATTTAAGATGTTTTAAACATTTTTTTGGAGATTATTCTTTGTGTAACCTGAAAGCTGGGATTTTATTTTATTATTCCTTGTGAAATGATTTGAATGACTGAGAAAAACTACTGTAGTTCTGATGAAGGCTGCATCCCATTTAACTATTGGTAAATATTTTTATAAAAGTATGCTTTAAACAATTATAAGTTTTAATTTCTGGCATGAGTTATTTCCACTATGTCTTCTTGTTTTGGTTTAAAATTCCGACTACAAAGTTCAAGGTAAATTTATTGTCAAAGTACATTTATGTCACCATATACAACCCTGAGATTTGTTTTCTTGAGAGCATATTCAGTGAATGCAAAAATCATAACAGAAGCAATGAAAGACCACACCCAACAGAGCAAACAAACAACCAATGTGCAAAAGATAACAAACTGTGCAAATACAAAACAGAGAAAATAATAATAATAAATAAGCAATAAATATGAAGAATGTGAAATAAAGAGTTCTTGGAAGTGAGTCCATTGGTTGGGAGAACAGTTCAATGATAGGGCAATTGAAGTTGAATGAAGTTATCCCCTTTGGTTCAAGAGCCTGATGGTTGAAGGGTAATAACTATTTATGAACTTGGCAGTGTGAGTCTTGAGGCTGCTGTATGTTCTCCCTGATGGCAGCAGCCAGGAGAGAGGCCCTGGGTGGTGGGGGTCTCTGATGATGGATGTTGCTTTCTTGTGACGGCGCTCTGTGTAGATGTGTTCAATGGAGGAGAAGGTTTTAGCCATGATGGACTGGACCATATCTATTACTTTGTGTAGGATTTTTCGTTCAAGGGCATTGGTGTTTCTATATCAGGCTGTGATGCAACCAGTCAATATACTCTCCACTGCACATGTACAGAAGTTTGTCAAAGTTTTAGATGACATGGCAAATCTTCACAAACCGCTTAGGCAGTAGAGGCTTTGTCATTCTTTCTTCATAACTGCACTTATACTGTACGCTGAACCTAGGACAGGTACTCTGAAATGATAAGAACAAGGAATTTAAAGTTGCTGACCCTCTCCACTTTTGACCCCCAATGAGAACTGGCTCATGGGGCTCTGTTTCCCCCCTCTTTAGTCAATAATGAGCTCTTTGTTCTTGCTGACATTGAGTGAGATGGTGTTGATGAGGTACCACTCAGCCAGATTTTCAATCTCCCTCATACTGTATATGCTGAATACACTGGTGTCATCAGCAAACTTAAATGTGTCCACAGAGTCCTAAATGTAAAGTGAGTAGAGCAGGGGGCTAAGCTCACAGCCTATTTACAAAGGTAAATGTGCAAATAGGTTGGAGATCTATGCTATGTCCATTCATGAAACTGACACAGTGAAAATATCTTTGAGACCCTTTTATTACACATCTTTGTTGTTTTTTTGGAGAGATAGCTCGTTCCTACTCAGAGTTATCAGTAGATCAAAGTTGCTGGTGAACGCAACAGGCCAAGCAGCATCTGTAGGAAGAGGTGCAGTCGACGTTTCAGGCCGATACCCTTCGTCAGGACTAACTGAAGGAAGAGTGAGTAAGGGATTTGAAAGCTGGAGGGGGAGGGGGAGATCCAAAATGATAGGAGAAGACAGGAGGGGGAGGGATAGAGCCAAGAGCTGGACAGGTGATAGGCAAAAGGGGATATGAGAGGATCATGGGACAGGAGGTCCGGGAAGAAAGACAAGGGGGGGGGACCCAGAGGATGGGCAAGAGGTATATTCAGAGGGACAGAGGGAGAAAAAGGAGAGTGAGAGAAAGAATGTATGCATAAAAATAAGTAACAGATGGGGTACGAGGGGGAGGTGGGGACTTAGCGGAAGTTAGAGAAGTCGATGTTCATGCCATCAGGTTGGAGGCTACCCAGACGGAATATAAGGTGTTGTTCCTCCAACCTGAGTGTGGCTTCATCTTTACAGTAGAGGAGGCCGTGGATAGACATGTCAGAATGGGAATGGGATGTGGAACTAAAATGTGTGGCCACTGGGAGATCCTGCTTTCTCTGGCGGACAGAGCGTAGATGTTCAGCAAAGCGGTCTCCCAGTCTGCGTCGGGTCTCGCCAATATATAAAGGGCCACATCAGGAGCACCGGACGCAGTACATCACCCCAGTCGACTCACAGGTGAAGTGTTGCCTCACCTGGAAGGACTGTTTGGGGCCCTGAATGGTGGTAAGGGAGGAAGTGTAAGGGCATGTGTAGCACTTGTTCCGCTTACACGGATAAGTGCCAGGAGGGAGATCAGTGGGGAGGGATGGGGGGGACAAATGGACAAGGGAGTTGTGTCGGGAGCGGTCCCTGCGGAATGCAGAGAGAGGGGGGGAGGGAAAGATGTGCTTAGTGGTGGGATCCCGTTGGAGGTGGCAGAAGTTACGGAGAATAATATGTTGGACCCGGAGGCTGGTGGGGTGGTAGGTGAGGACCAGGGGATCCCTATTCCTAGTGGGGTGGCGGGAGGATGGAGTGAGAGCAGATGTACGTGAAATGGGGGAGATGCGTTTAAGAGCAGAGTTGATAGTGGAGGAAGGGAAGCCCCTTTCTTTAAAAAAGGAAGACATCTCCCTTGTCCTAGAATGAAAAGCCTCATCCTGAGAGCAGATGTGGCGGAGACGGAGGAATTGCGAGAAGGGGATGGCGTTTTTGCAAGAGACAGGGTGAGAAGAGGAGTAGTCCAGATAGCTGTGAGAGTCAGTAGGCTTATAGTAGACATCAGTGGATAAGCTGTCTCCAGAGACAGAGACAGAAAGATCTAGAAAGGGGAGGGAGGTGTCAGAAATGGGCCAGGTAAACTTGAGGGCAGGGTGAAAGTTAGAGGCAAAGTTAATAAAGTCAACGAGTTCTGCATGCGTGCAGGAAGCAGCGCCAATGCAGTCGTCGATGTAGTGAAGGAAAAGTGGGGGACAGATACCAGAATAGGCACGGAACATAGATTGCTCCACAAACCAAACAAAAAGGCAGGCATAGCTAGGACCCATACGGGTGCCCATAGATACACCTTTAGTTCCCCACTGATCTCCCTCCTGGCACTTATCTGTGTAAGCGGAACAAGTGCTACACATGCCCTTACACTTCCTCCCTTACCACCATTCAGGGCCCCAAACAGTCCTTCCAGGTGAGGCAACACTTCACCTGTGAGTCGACTGGGGTGATATACTGCGTCCGGTGCTCCCGATGTGGCCTTTTATATATTGGCGAGACCTGACGCAGACTGGGAGACCGCTTTGCTGAACATCTACGCTCTGTCCGCCAGAGAAAGCAGGATCTCCCAGTGGCCACACATTTTAATTCCACATCCCATTCCCATTCTGACATGTCTATCCATGGCCTCCTCTACTGTAAAGATGAAGCCACACTCAAGTTGGAGGAACAACATCCTATATTCCGTCTGGGTAGCCTCCAACCTGATGGCATGAACATCGACTTCTCTAACTTCCGCTAAGGCCCCACCTCCCCCTCGTACCCCATCTGTTACTTATTTTTATGCATACATTCTTTCTCTCACTCTCCTTTTTCTCCCTCTGTCCCTCTGAATATACATCTTGCCCACCCTCTGGGTCCCCCCCCCTTGTCTTTCTTCCCGGACCTCCTGTCCAATGATCCTCTCGTATCCCCTTTTGCCTATCACCTGTCCAGATCTTGGCTCTATCCCTCCCCCTCCCGTCTTCTCCTATCATTTTGGATCTCCCCCTCCCCCTCCAACTTTCAAATCCCTTACTCACTCTTCCTTCAGTTAGTCCTGACGAAGGGTCTCGGCCTGAAACGTCGACTGCACCTCTTCCTACAGATGCTGCTTGGCCTGCTGCGTTCACCAGCAACTTTGATGTGTGTTGCTTGAATTTCCAGCATCTGCAGAATTCCTGTTGTTTGCATTATCAGTAGATGTTAGTTATTACTTGAGAGAGTGTGCATTCTGTCGTCAGTGGAATTTTCCTTTCAGTAAGAACTTCAAAATGAAAGGCTGAATGTTATTTTTTTTAACTTTAAAATTTTTACAAATGTTTATTTCACTATAATAATTTATTCACCTACACTAACCCAATACGCAATTAATTATCTGATAAGTTCATTTTGAATATTAAATATTAATATCAAAATTGGATTATCCATTTTAACTGTACCTTGCAGCAAATTCCAGGAAATTCAGAATACTGCAACTTCTGAACATCATGTTCAGAAACAATTCTATTTTGGAATTGTTATAAATGTTTGTTCTGTGACGCGCACTGGTTTCTTAAAAAGAGCGTAAGGTTTATTAACCTGGCCTAATCCAGGATTGAGGGAGGAAGAACACTTCTGTCATTTAATCTATGAAAAGCAGCCTCTAAAATTAAATTAGGTAATTTCTGTGATCCTGGTGAGCTTTCCTTCCTTGACCTTGCTTGGCATTATCACAAGAGATTCTGTAGATGCTGGAAAACCAGCGTAACATACACAAAATGCTGTTCATGTAGCATATATGGAGAGGAATAAATAGTTGATATCTTGGGCTGACCCCTGATGGAGGACTTTGGCTTGAAAATTTGACTCATTATTTTTCTCCATGGATGCTGCTTGACCTCCTGAGTTCGTCCAGCATTTTGTGTGTGTTACTCTTAATCTTGTCTCTGTGACATTGAAATCTTTAGGCCCTGGACCTCAATGCCAGGCAACCCTTTATCTGGTTCCACTGTACCAGTTCTACCACTACTACAGTAACTGCTTCTCTTCCTGATGTGAAAAAAATCCAGAATTCAGCAAATTTCTATCAAATTTTCCTCTTCATATATTTTACATACATAAAATAGCCATCAGCTTTCATAAGTTTTGTGTCAGCACCTAGTTTCACCGCTTCAGATCCTCCGTAGTTCAATGACCATTTATACAATATCAGGCTGGGTCAGTGTTTTGCTTGGGGAAGAATACATGGGCAAGGAGACTAGAGCTGTTTTCCTTTCTGTAAGAATTTCAAAATGAAAGGCTGAGTTGTAATTTTTTTGGCAGAGGATACCGGAGCACGGAAGCACCCAACACAATGTTAGTGATGACATTTAAGATTGAGGTGGGGAGAAGGCATTGGGTTCCTTTTTATTCCAGGATGATGATAGAATTTTGATTAGTTCAGGGAGTGGACAGTGAGACTTGATGACGCTGGGTTGGTCCGACCAGATCTAATGTTGAAATAGAACAGAGTCGGACATCAGCAGTGGAGAAAGATACTGAGTTAATATTTCAGGTCCGCAAGTTCTCATCACAACTGCATCATTTCTGATGCAAGCACATTGATCCTAACCATTTTTATGCCATGGAGTCTCTGGACCCCAGATTGGGAACCCCTGAAGTATTACATCTGTTTTCTTTCCTTTAATTTATACTTCAGACTCAGGTGAGTGAATTTAGGCCACAATCATAGTATGCGTGGGTAAAGACTTGCTGGAGTAAAGAACATTAAAAGAAACAGGGTAAGGAAATTGTTGAACAGGTAGTCAGGAAGTCCCACTCTAAGTGAATTACAGGATTGTTTTACAGTGATGTGGGCAGAAATGAATGGTAAGGAAAAGGGACTGTCTGTATGATGAAGGTTAAAGGGAGTCCACATTATATTGTTAAATGAAGAAGTTAATTGTGTATCTTGGTTCAAGTGTTTATGTGGAGGGGGAGATTCAAGAATGAACATTGTTTGTTAGGTATGTTCAGGAAGATTTCCTGGTGCAATATATAGATAAGCCAATTAGAGAAGAGGCTATACTTGATCTGGTTTTTGGGAATGAACCTGGTCAGGTGTCAGATCTATCGGTGGGAGAGCATTTTGGAGGTAGTGACCACAACTCTATCTCCTTCACCATAGCGCTGGAGGGGGATAGGAGCAGGCAATTTAGGAAAACATATAATTGGAGTAGGGGGAAATATGATACTATTAGTCAGGAACTTGGGAGCATAAATTGGGAGCAGATGCTCTCCAGGGAATGCACAGCAGAAGTGTGGCAAATGTTCAGGAAATATTTGCACGGAGTTCTGCATAGGTATGTTCCTTTGAGGCAGGGAAAGGTTGGTAGAACTAAAGAACCATGGTGCACAAAGTCTGTAGAAAATCTAGTTAAGAAGAAAAGCTTATGAAAGGTTCAAGAAACTAGGTACTGTTGGAGCTCTAGAAAATTACAAGGTTGCTAGGAAGGAGCTTAAGAATGGAATTAGGAGAGCCAGAAGGAGCATGGGAAGATCTTGGTGACAGGATTAAGGAAGACCCCAAGGCATTCCACAAGTATGTGAAGAGCAAGAGGATGAACTGTGTGACAATAGGACCAATCAGGTGCTATAGTTGAAATGTGTGCATGGAGTCGGAGGAGGTAGCGGAGGTACTTAATGAATACTTTGCTTCAGTATTCAACCGGGGAAAAGACCTTGGCAAGTGTGGGGATGACTTACAGCGGACTTAAACGCTTGAGCATATAGACATTAAGAAAGAAGATGTGCTGGAGCTTTTGAAAAGTATTAAGTTAGATAAGTCACCGGGACCAGATGAGATATACCCAAGGCTACTGCGGGAAGTGAGGGGAAGAGATTGCTAAGCCTTCTGCAATGACCTTTGCATCATCAATAAGGACAGGATAAGTACCAGAGGATTGGAGATTTGCAAATGTTGTTCCCTTGTTCAAGAAAGGGAGTAGAGATAACCCAGGAAATTACAGGCCAGTGAGTCTGACTTCAGTAGTGGGCAAGTTGTTGGAGAAGATCCTGAGAGGCAGGGTTTATGAGCATTTGGAGAGACATACTCTGATTACGGATAGTCGTCATGGCTTTGTCAAGGGCAGGTTGTGCCTTATGAGCCTGATTGAATTCTTTGAGGAAGTAACAAAATACATTGATGAAGGTAGAGCAGTGGATGTACTGTATATGGATTTCAGTAAGGTATTTGATAAGGTTCCCCTGAAATGGAAAGACAGGAAGCAGGTAGTGTTAGAAGGTTAGAAGCTGAAGTTGGTGAGAACGAGATCCTTCAAATGCAGAGGGTGAGCCAGAAAAATCAGGGAGCATCTTAGGTGATGGAAGAAAATAAAGATTTTAAATATGAATTGAGAGCGATTAAACAAGTTGCGATACTTAAAAGGAGAAGATTCAGGAACAGTTACTACCCCTCAACCATCAGGCTCTCAACCCAGGGAGGATAACTTCAGTCACCCAAATACTGAACTGATTCCAGAGCCTACGGACACACGTTTAAGAACTCTACAACTTGCTTATTTATAATAATTATTATTTCTTTTCTTTTTTGTCTTTTTAGCTTGTTGTCTTTTGCACATTCTTGTTAGTTCATCTCTGTCGCGTGCAAGAATGGTAGGGTGAAGAAACCGTGGGTGACAAGTGAGGTGGAAAATCTAGTCAGGTGGAAGAAGGTTTAGGAAGCAAGGATCAGATGGGTCTATTGAGGAATATAGGGTAGCAAGAAAGGAGCTTAAGAAGGGGCTGAGAAGAGCAAGAAGGGGGCATGAGAAGGCCTTGGCGAGTAAGGTAAAGGAAAACCCCAAGGCATTCTTCATTTATGTGAAGGAAAAAAGGATGACAGGAGTGAAGGGAGGACCGATTAGAGATAAAGGTGGGAAGATGTGCCTGGAGGCTGTGGAAGTGAGCGAGGTCCTCAATGAATACTTCTCTTCGGTATTCACCAATGAGAGGGAACTTGATGATGGTAAGGACAATATGAGTGAGGTTGATGTTCTGGAGCATGTTGATATTAAGGGAGAGGAGGTGTTGGAGTTCTTAAAATATATTAGGACAGATAAGTCCCTGGGGCTTGACGGAATATTCCCCAGGCTGCTCCACGAGGCGAGAGAAGAGATTGCTGAGCCTCTGGCTAGGATCTTTATGTCCTCATTGTCCATGGGAATGGTACCAGAGGATTGGAGGGAGGCGAGTGTTGTCCCCTTGTTCGAAAAAGGTAGTAGGGATAGTCTGGGTAATTATAGACCAGTGAGCCTTACATCTGTGGTGGGAAAGCTGTTGGAAAAGATTCTTAGAGATAGGATCTATAGGCATTTAGAGAATCATGGTCTGATCAGGGACAGTCAGCATGGCTTTGTGAAGGGCAGATCGTGTCTAACAAGCCTGATAGAGTTCTTTGAGGAGGTGACCAGGCATATAGATGAGGGTAGTGCAGTGGATGTGATCTACATGGATTTTAGTAAGGTATTTGACAAGGTTCCACATGGTAGGCTTATTCAGAAAGTCAGAAGCAATGGGATCCAGGGAAGTTTGGCCAGGTGGATTCAGAATTGGCTTGCCTGCAGAAGGCAGAGGGTGGTGGTGGACGGAGTACATTCAGATTGGAGGAATTGTGACTAGTGGTGTCCCACAAGGATCTGTTCTGGGACCTCTACTTTTCGTGATTTTTATTAACGACCTGGATGTGGGGGTAGATGGGTGGGTTGGCAAGTTTGCAGACAACACAAAGGTTGGTGGTGTTGTAGATAGTGTAGAGGATTGTCAAAGCTTGCAGAGAGACATTGATAGGATGCAGGAGTGGGCTGAGAAGTGGCAGATGGAGTTCAACCCAGAGAAGTGTGAGGTGGTACACTTTGGAAGGACAAACTCCAAGGCAGAGTACAAAGTAAATGGCAGGATACTTGGTAGTGTGGAGGAGCAGAGGGATCTGGGGGTATATGTCCACAGATCCCTGCAAGTTGCCTCACAGGTGGATAGGGTAGTTAAGAAAGCTTATGGGGTGTTAGCTTTCATAAGTCAAGGGATAGAGTTTAAGAGTCGCAATGTAATGATGCAGCTCTATAAAACTCTGGTTAGGCCACACTTGGAGTACTGTGTCCAGTTCTGGTCACCTCACTATAGGAAGGATGTGGAAGCATTGGAAAGGGTACAGAGGAGATTTACCAGGATGCTGCCTGTTTTAGAAAGTATGCATTATGATCAGAGATTAAGGGAGCTAGGGCTTTACTCTTTGGAGAGAAGGAGGATGAGAGGAGACATGATAGAGGTGTACAAGATAATAAGAGGATTAGATAGAGTGGATAGCCAGCGCCTCTTCCCCAGGGCACCACTGCTCAATACAAGAGGACATGGCTTTAAGGTAAGGGGTGGGAAGTTCAAGGGGGATATTAGAGGAAGGTTTTTTACTCAGAGAGTGGTTGGTGTGTGGAATGCACTGCCTGAGTCAGTGGTGGAGGCAGATACACTAGTGAAGCTTAAGAGACTACTAGACAAGTATATGGAGGAATTTAAGGTGACAGCTTATATGTGAGACAGGGTTTGAGGGTCGGCACAACATTGTGGGCCGAAGGGCCTGTACTGTGCTGTATTATTCTATGTTCTATGTTTTTCATTGATTCTATTGTGTTTCTTTCTATTTACTGCCCGCAAGAAAATGAATCTCAGGGTAGTACTTACAATCTTGAATCTATATGGTGACATTTATGTACTTTAATAAGAAATTTACTTTGAGCTTTGAATTTTGAACAGTAGAGTAAGAAGTCTGCACCACATGAAGTATTGTCACCTCAAGCCATTTCTTTCTGTATACACATAGGTTTGCATGACCTTCATATTCTCTTGCACATGACTTGGATTGGTTGATTTGATGGCCTAGGAAGTGATTTTTTTTTATTGTCTTCCCAAATGAAAGTCTTTTGAAGTTATTTTGTGGCACTGCTGCCAAGACCATGTTATTTATTTAGCATGGAGTAGGTCCTACCGGTCCTTCGAGCCACGCTGCCCTAGCAAGCCCCCAAAACCGATGAACCCTAACCTACTCATTGGACAATTTACAATGACCGATTAACCTACCAGGTACATCTTTGGATTGTAGGAGAAACCCAGAGCATCCGGGGAAAGCCCACACATTCCATGAGGAGAAAGTACATAGACTCCTTACAGAAATGTGCCGGAATTGTTCTCTGAACTCTGGAGTGCCCCAATCTGTAATAGTGTTGTACTAACTGCTACGCTACTGTGGCACCAAATTTTGTTATCTTGTCATGGTTATGCAATTTTTCGTTTTCATGACTTTCACATATTGTTTTGGCTTTTTGTTTTTGCTGATGGATTTAGTCCTGACATTAACTCATGGTTGTCCCTCTCATATATCCTTAGGTGAACATGCTGAACAAACTTTTTCATTATCAGCCTCAACCGCATGTGTTGAGTCAATAACAATGTGTTTTAACATTGTGACATGAGCAGGCAGAGAATCTTTTGTCCTTTCTTATCACTGCTCTGTTTTCATAAATGGACAGCTTCAGATTTTTTCATAAAAGGCACTGCTTTTTCATCTTCCCCATTGTGCTGGCTCTTAATACCCTGTTACTTTTTATTTTGTTTTGATGCTTAATGTGGATGGATTCAATTATTTAATCTCTTGGAAGTACAAAACTTCCACAATAACCACATTGCTTATCTATGCCTCTGATAATTTTACGTACTTCTCCCAGATCACCCCTCAGCCACCAATGCTCCAGAGAGACCAATCTGGTCCCATCTCCTTATTCTTAGTACATTCCAATCCAGGAAATGACCTGGTGAACATCTTCTGCACTCTCTCCATAGCCTCCACATCCTTCCTACAGTTCAGCAACCAGGATTGCACACAATACCACGTACAGTAACATTGTGGTTAGCGCAATCACTACAGCGCCAACGATTGCTGATTAGGGTTTAATTGATGCTGCTGTCTATGATAAGTTTGTACATTCTCTCTGTGTCTACATGGGTTTTCTCTGAATGCTCCCGTTTCCTCCCACATTCCAAAGACGTATGGTTAGGATTAGTGAGTTGTTGGCGACATTTGTTGGCTGTCACCCATCCATAGTCTGTTTTGGTCGATGATGCAAAACGACATATTTCACTGTATGGTTCGATGTATGTGACAAATAAATGTAATCTTTTATCTTTATTCCAAATGTGGCTGAACCAAAGTTTTATACAAATGCCACATAACTTCCGAACTTAATTGTGCTCATTGCCCAGATGGATGAAGACAAGCATGACCATGCCTCATTTAACAATCTTTATGCTTGATTTGACAATGTCAGAGAGCTATGGTCTTGAACTCCAAGATTCATCTGTGCATCAATGCTTTTCAAGTTTCTGCCATTTGACCTCCCAAAATAAAATGCCTCACACTTGTCTGGATTAAACTCCATGTGACTGTTCTCTGCCCAGATTTTTGACTGATCTATATTCTTGCATCATCTTAGGTTATGTATTAATTAATGGAATGCTGATGGTCCCATGCATTCTTGCAGGAGATGCCTATTGGATGAGAAATTGAACCTTTCAATACTGCCCGTGGGTGTTTCCCAGCATACTGGTGAATGACCCATGCCATTACCTTTCCTCAGCCCAACTCCACTCAATCTCATCACCAACCAGTGCAATTAAGTGCAGATTCATCACTAAGGAGGTGTTTATAGAATCTAACAATATGCAAGAATTCACCCTGTTTGACTACAGGGTGAATGGTCTTTAAAACATGTCATCAGTTGGAAAGAGCTTTGGGATGGTGTGAGTCCATGCAAATATCAGTATGTTCTTAATTTGTTGTAGAATTTTATACTGACTAAAAAGGCAACAATACTCATGTGCTTTTCTTGTGTCTTTTAGATTACTTACAGAAAAATGAGATGTTTGGTGGATTGGTCTCCACTTTGAATCTACACTTGATTTCTTTAATTTTGCTTAGTCGTGGCTGGGCGTAGTTGGAAGAGAAAGATTGTTAAAATTTGGAAGTGTAAATGTGGCTTTATTTCCAATGCCTATTAAATAATTGTGTAATTTATATTATGTCATAGTTTATTATTTTATAGTCAGGAGAATGAAAGTCCAACAATTAAGTTGAGCAAGGTGGATGTTTAAGTTCACGAAATTCCTTTGGTAGGTAAGCTTTGCTTTGGTAGTTATGAACTAGTAGGTAACTGACAGAAACTTAAATAGTGTTGCAAGAGTTCAATAGGGTGGGTATAGGGAGATGTTCCCCTGACTTGATTCTGGTACCAACACCCCCCCTCCCCCACCAAATAAGGGCTAGGCTATGTAGGATTGAAAGAGGGAGAGAATTACTTCACTCAGAGGCTGGTGAATCTTTAGAATTCTCTATCCTAGAGGAATGTGAGTGTTCAGTCCCGTGTTCAGTGTAAAACAAATTTTTTTTTAATATTAAGGTGAATCATGGAAAATTGGGAAATGGGGTTGCTGCAGGAGTAGGGAGATGAATTAGTAGAAACCAATAATTGGATCAGCCATGATCTCATGAATAGCACAACAGGCTTGAAGGGCCAGATGTTCCACTCCTAATTCCTATGTTCTTAAAGTTTATGATCGTAAGGTCTTTACTCAAAAGTATTCAAATGATATGTTGCATCATGTGTTAATTTTCAAATTCTCGTTCACAGTCTCATGGCATCTGACTCCTTTTTGGATGATTTCCAAGGGCTTTCCTATCAGCACATTTTTGCCAGCATTTTTGGTTTAATTTGAGCATGTTTGCATGATGTATTTTGCAATCAAATAGCATTTTCAATTTATTTTTTGCAGAGTAATGGTTTCCAAGACTATGTAAATGTATTGGCTCAATTTTTTTTGCTAACTGGAGAAAATATATGTATTTGATAACTGCAACACTTAACTCCTTCAAGTACAACTCATGAGTGCACAGTTGCAAATTCACTCAGATTGATCTGGTACTTTCCGCAATAAGTAGAATTTGAGATTCTTGTCATTGTTAAAAGATTGCAGCTAGTACTTTTAATGTCTTACAAAACTGGCCAGAGTATAGAGATTGTTTTTTTAAATTTTATTTAGAGATACGGTGCAGAACAGGCCCTTTAGACACAAGAAACCAGCACTCCATCTACGGTATTTAACATTAGCTTAATCACAGGACAGTTTACAATGACTAATTAACTTGCTAACTGGTATGTCGTTGAACTGTGGGAGGAAACCCATACAGTTCGTGGGGAAAACATACAAACTCCTTACAGGCGGCACCAGAATTGAACTCCAGCACCCCGAACTGTAATAATGTTGTACTGACAACTATGCTACAGTGGATGCTGCAGTTATAAACTGTTTGACGTTGACTTTTGTTTAAAGCAATGCAACAGTGAATAATTCTGAATTTCACAGTTAATTGGGCAATTTCTTTATGTTGGCAAGTTCTGTTTAGGTTTGAATACAGAGATATTCTTGCGAAGCTGAAGGGCAGGACCTCCAGGGTAACAATCTCAGGATTGCTACCTGTGCCACGTGCGAGTGAGGCGAGGAACAGAAGGATTATACAGATCAATACGTGGCTGAGAGGATGGTGCAGGAGGGAGGGCTTCAGGTTTTTAGATAATTGGGCTTTGTTCCAGGGAAGGTGGGATCTGTTCCGACAGGATGGTTTACACCTGAACTAGAGGAGTACTAACATTCTTGCAGGAAAGCTTGCTAGTGCTGCTTGGGGGGGTTTAAACTAAATTTGCAGGGAGCAGGGATCCAGAATGTGATAGAGGATAGCGAGATGAAGTATAAAGGACAGGTGGGGACTACACGGTTCCGGAATATTAAGTGTGAAGTAGAGAAAAGTGAGGCCGAACGAGTGATAAGGAGGATACATGTGCAGAGGGATGGTCTGACGGAGCATGGAGTTAAATATGCAGAAAGAGTAAGTAAATTTAAGAAGGACAACAAAATTCAAGGGGCGTATAGCCCGGTGAGAGTTCAAGGAGCTGGGTTATGCGCAATAGGCAGCGATTTAAACAGAGAGAGGAGAAATAGGTTAAAAATTCTATATCTGAATGCACGAAGTGTCAGAAATAAGGCGGATGAGCTTGAAGCTCAGGTGCGAATGGGTAACTATGATGTTGTTGGGATAACGGAAACATGGCTGCAGGGGGATCAGACCTGGGAATTGAATGTACAAGGGTATACATGCTATCGAAGGGACAGAAAGGTGGGCAGAGGGGGTGGGGTGGCCCTGTTGGTGAGGAATGAGATTCAGTCCCTTGCAAGGGAGGACATAGAATCAGGAGAGGTAGAGTCAGTGTGGATAGAACTGAGGAGCAGTAAGGGCAAAAAGACCCTAATAGGTGTTATCTACAGGTCCCCAAACAGTAGCATGGATATTGGGTGCAAGTTGAATAGGGAGTTAACAATGGCATGTGGCAAAGGAAATGTCGCAGTAGTTATGGGGGATTTCAACATGCAGGTGAACTGGGAAAATCAGGTTGGTACTGGACCCCAGGATAGGGAGTTTGTAGAGTGCCTACGGGATGCATTTTTGGAGCAGCTTGTACGAGAGCCGACCAGGGATAAGGCTATTCTGGATTTAGTGTTGTGCAATGAACAGGATTTGATAAGTGATCTTGAAGTAAAGGAGCCATTAGGAGGTAGTGACCATAATATGATAAGTTTTTATCTGCAAGTTGAGAGGGATAAGGGCAGATCAGAAGTGTCAGTATTGCAGTTGAACAAAGGAGACTATGAAGCCATGAGGGAGGAGCTGGCCAAAGTTGACTGGTCAGATATCCTAGCAGAAAAGACAGTGGAACAGCAATGGCAGGTATTCTTGGGAATAATGCACAAGGTGCAAAATCAGTTCATCCCCCGGAGAAGGAAGGATTCAAAGGGGGGAAAGTGGCCACAGTGGTTGACAAAGGAAGTCAGAGATAGTATAGCATTAAAAAAGAAGTATAACAGAGCTAAGGTGAGTGGGAAGACAGATGATTGGGAAATTTTTAAGGAGCAACAGAACTTAACTAAAAAGGCAATACGGGGAGAAAAAATGAGGTATGAACGCAAGCTAGCTAGGAATATAAAGGAGGATGGCAAAAGCTTTTTTAGGTATGTGAAGAGAAGAAAGATAGTTAAGAACAATGTTGGGCCCTTGAAGAATGAATTGGGAGAAATTGTTATGGGAAACAGAGAAATGGCAGACGAATTTAATAAGTACTTTGGATCTGTCTTCACTAGGGAAGACACAAGCAATCTCCCAGATGTATGGATGGGCCAAGGACATAGGGTAACAGAGGAAATGAAACAGATTGACATCAGGAAAGAAACGGTGATGAGTAGACTGATGGGACTGAAGGCTAACAAATCCCCAGGTCCAGATGGTCTGCATCCTAGGGTACTAAAGGAGGTGGCTCTGGAAATTGCGGATGCATTGGTGATCATTTTCCAATGTTCCTTAGATTCAGGATCAGTTCTTGAGGATTGGCGAATGGCTAATGTTATCCCACTTTTTAAGAAAGGAGGGAGAGAGAAAACAGAGAACTATCGTCCTGCTAGCCTAACATCAGTAGTGGGGAAGATGCTAGGGTCCATTATTAAAGATGAAATAGCGGCATATCTTGATAGCAGTGATAGGATTGGGCCGAGCCAGCATGGATTTACCAAGGGCAAATCATGCTTGACTAATCTATTGGAGTTTTTCGAGGATGTAACCAGGAAGATAGACGCGGGAGATCCAGTGGATGTGGTGTACCTTGACTTTCAGAAGGCATTTGATAAGGTACCACATAGGAGATTGGTGGGTAAAATCAGAGCTCATGGCATTGGGGGGAGGATATTGACATGGATAGAAAACTGGTTGGCAGATGGAAAGCAAAGGGTAGCAGTGAATGGGTGTTTCTCGGAATGGCAGGTGGTGACTAGTGGGGGTGCCACAGGGCTCGGTATTGGGACCACAGCTGTTTACGATTTACATCAATGATTTAGAGGAAAGCATTGTGAATAACATCAGCAAGTTTGCTGATGATACTAAGCTGGGTGGCAGTATGACATATGATGAGAATGTTAGAATTCAAGATGACTTGGATAGGCTGGGTGAGTGGGCAGAAACTTGGCAGATGGCATTTAATGTGAATAAGTGTGAGGTTATTCACTTTGGGAGCAAGAACAGGAAGCAGATTATTATCTGAACGGTGTGGAGTTAGGTAAGGGTGAAATACAAAGAGATCTAGGAGTACTTGTTCATCTGTCTCCGAAGGTGAATGAGCAAGTGCAGCAGGCAGTGAAGAAGGCTAATGGAATGTTGGCCTTTATTACAAAGGGAATTGAGTACAAGAGCAAGGAAATCCTTTTGCATTTGTACAGGGCCTTGGTGAGACCACACCTGGAGTATTGTGTGCAGTTTTAGTCTCCAGGGTTAAGGAAGGACATCCTGGCTGTGGAGGAGGTGCAGCGTAGGTTCACTAGGTTGATTTCTGGGATGTCCGGACTGTCTTATGCAGAGAGGTTAGAGAGACTGGGCTTGTACACGTTGGAATTAAGGAGACTGAGGGGGGATCTGATTGAGACATATAAGATTATTAAGGGATTGGACAAGATAGAGGCAGGAAGTATGTTCCAGATGCTGGGAGAGTCCAGTACCAGAGGGCATGGTTTAAGAATAAGGGGCAGGTCATTTAGGACATAGTTGAGGAGGAACTTCTTCTCCCAGAGAGTTGTGGAGGTGTGGAACGCGCTGCCTCAGAAGGCAGTGGAGGCCAATTCTCTGGATGCTTTCAAGAAGGAGCTAGATAGGTATCTTATGGATAGGGGAATCAAGGGTTATGGGGACAAGGCAGGAACCGGGTATTGATAGTAGATGATCAGCCATGATCTCAGAATGACAGTGCAGGCTTGAAGGGCCGAATGGTCTACATCTACACCTATTGTCTATTGTCTATATGAAAACGTATACAGGGTTGCAACAAAATGCTTTCAATACCTTATGCTTAGATGAAGGATGTAAGATTTTTTCATGTTGTTTGCATGTGTAAATGTAATTTATGCAATCTATAATCTTTTTTGAGTAGCTACATTTAAAGATTCAGGTTCTGCTCAGCACTATTTAAAAATTCTTCCTTGCATTAATATACATGACAAACACGAGAAAGTCTGCAAATGCTGGAAATCCAAAGCAACAAAAATAAAAAATGCTGGAGGAACTCAGCAGGTCTGGCGGCATCTACGGAAAAGAATAAACAGTTGACGTTTCGGATGAGACCCTTCTTCAGGACATGACAAAACTTGCAGATGTTTTTGTAGTTGTGCAAATTAGAAACACTTCACCAGTAAAATAAGGATCAGAAATAATCAGAAGTATATTGAGAATTTGAGTTGTAAATGACATTTGCATCATTTATAAACATAGCCCCCTTGTAAGCCTCAGGCTCGCTCAACTCACTTTCGTCTAGGGGGAGCAGCCTTCGGCCCCGCCAAACTGGGTAATCAAGTTTGTGTGATACCCCGCCAAATAACAGACAATATACCATATGTGATTAAATGATTACACTTTATAGATCTTACTGGAACTATGTAATTAATAGAGATAAAATATAAAAGGAAAGTAAAAGGCGCCAAACTTATCAAAGTTCAACCACTTCGTGCACGACAGTTGGAGCTCAATTAACAGAGTCTTCTTTCCACCGTTCAATCCCCTCTGACCACCTCGACCTGCCACCTGGGACCAACCACGGTGGTCGACCAGACGCTCCACACGAGTCTATCTTTGTCTCCTCTCCTCACCGAAGACCTTGGGCCTCGGACTCCCGCTCAGGGTCCGTTCTGCCACCCAACTTACAGCATCACGTCTCCTCTCCCTGTCCCCATCGCGCCTTCTGCCTCAAGGCCCGCAAAAAACAATAGCTACAGACACACAAGAAACAATAACATCTATCCCAATTGGTTCGTTCCCTCTCGTATCAATAATATAACCCAAACAAGCAGAGAGAGAGAGCGAACTCCTTACATCACAGTTATTATTACAGAAAAGCCATTTTAATTATAACATAACAAAGAAGCCATTTTGTTAGCCTTCGCAGTAACATAAAAGAAGAAACCCCTTACACAACCTTTTGCACATTGGTTATTTGTGCATCTTTGTCTTTTACACATTGGTTATTGTTTGTCTATCTTTGTTGAGTGTGGTCTTTCATTAACTCTGTTGTGTTTCTTTGTAGTTACAGTGAATGCCCACAAGAAAATGAATCTCAAGGTAGTATATGGTGACATATGCTGTATATGTACTTTGATAATAAATTTACTTTCAACTGATTGCAGAAGTATATATGATCCCTTCGAATGTTTCTCAGTTACCTTGCATATTAAAATTCCTTGAGATAATTAGGAAGTAGCAGTGCGGTACTAAAATTTACAGATTTTTAAAAACCAAGATGGTAAAGAAAGGCCTTTTAAATTTTTTATTTTGTAATTACTTGGGTCTAAAGGGCTAAGTAGGATTCACTTTAGCAAGCAATTTCAAATACAAATAAATTTAAATAATGAAGCTCTTTTGAGGCAATGGTGAATTTCTGTTAAATTGCATAAACTGGAAAATGTTGGAATACATTTGAGCCATGGTATTCATTTCCACCTATCCCACTGGTGTTCACTTTGGAGGAGCCTCTGCAGAGCACTTTCAGCATTTTGCTGCAATTATTTTCTTTTGCCATGGGCCCTGAGGCAATTTAATACCTTTTTACATATGCACATTATGATCTTTTGACCAAGACCAAATAGTTATATATTAGGCCACAGTGTTCACAGCCAGATTTAACAAGTTCCACTGAGTATATTTTTGTTCCGATTGAAGTTGGACGTGGGATGGTATTTTGTTTGAGTACCTTACATTAAAGCCACTGCAGACTCTAACGATGAACTTTTTTGTTTTAAACTGTGATTTTTCTGTAAGACAGCAGAAAGAGTGGGACTCTCTATAGGTGATTGATCCTTACTCACTAACTAACAAGGCCACTGATTCTTTTAGTGCTGTACAAGAAGAAATAGCAGCAATTTAATGAAGTGTCTAGTGGGTAGGTCTCAGATATATTGTGTTGCCTTTAATTTGCGCAGTGTTCTATCTGAAAGAAGCTCCTCGCTGCGGTTAGGCAGGTATTTTCTCTCTAAATTGTCAGAAGGTCAGGTGTAGTTATGGGAAGCAGGCCCTGTCCTGCCTTATTCCTGTCTGCCAGTGACAGCCGTGGTGCTGCGCTCATTGAAGCAGAAAGGCAAGGACCAGAGGTTCTACTCCAAGTCCCCTTCAGCTGCTGCAAGAGCAAATGAGCTGCCAAGTAGGGCTAATAGAGTTATAATTGGCGATTAGTATTGGAAGGGGGCAGTAACATCTTAATACAAACTGGCGTATATTAAATCTGCTGGCAGAACCCGTAAAGTTGCAGGGTAGCACAAAAGGAGCACATTTTGCTGCTAATAATTTTGTGAAATGAAGCAATCCATTTTTACTGCAGGTCTGTACAAATGCAGTATAGTTAGAGTGGCTATTATTTTAAGGTGACACTACTCTACTACAGTACTTACGAGAGAGTTGCCTTAAGGGGATACCTGTAAGAACTCTGAATTAAATCTGACCTTCAGAGTCCTTGAGACAAGATTTTAAAATGTAAGCATTGAAACACTAATAGGGTGATCTTCTGTAAAGTTTGGTAAGTCTTTTCCTACATTTATTTATTTAGAAATACAGTGTGGTAGCAGGGTCTTCCATCCCAATGAGCCTGTGCTGCCCAGTTAACCGACTGACCCGTATACCTTCAGAATGTAGGAGACCGGAGCACAGAGAGGAAACCCACGTGATCACAGGGAGAATGTACAATCTCCTTACAGACAGCGGCGGAATTGAATGTGGATTGCTAGATGCTGTCCTTCAAACATCTGACAATAGAATTGAAAGAGTGAATAAAGTAGATGAGTTACAGATAAATATTATTTTATTAGGGAGGGGGAAGAGGGAGAAGAAGGGAGCGGTAGTAATAGTCAGAGGAACTGACAGGAGATTCTGTGGATGTGAATGGGACACTCGGATGGTATGTTGCTTTCAGGAGCCAGGGTCAGGGACGTCTCGGATCGCATCTGCAGCATTTGGGGGGGCAGAGGGAGGAGGGAGAACAGCCAGATATCTTGGTGCATATTGGTATCAAAGACCTAAGAAAGAAAAGCAAAGAGGTCCCGAAGAGAGAATTTAGGGAGCTAGGCAGAAAGCTGAGAAGCAAGACCTCAAGGGTAGAAATTTCTGGATTGCTACCTGTGCTACATGCCAGTGAGGGTAGAAACAGAATGATCTGGCAGATAAATGCTAGATGCAGGGCTTCAGGTTCTTGGATCATTGGGATCTCTTCTGGGGGAGGTATGACCTGTACAAAAGGGATGTGTTGCACCTGAACCTGAGGGGGACTAATATGCTTTTGGGCAGGTTTGTTAGAGCTGTTGGGGAGGGTTTAAACTAATTTGGCAGAGGGTAGGAACCAGAGTGAAGGGACTCAGGGTAGGATGGGTAGTAAAAAAGCAAAATAGCCTGCAGCCAGACTGTCAGGAAGAGCGGGTAGGTGACAGGACAAAATTGCAGCCAGTAGTTTGAGTATCAGTGCATTAGGGATGCAGAATCAAAAGGAGTCGCGAATACCGTACTCAAAGCTATATCTCAACACACATAGTATAAGAGATAAGCTGGATGATCTTGTTGCACTTTTACAGATTGTTGGGTATGATGTCGTGGCTACCACTGAATCATGGCTGAAGGTGGTAGTAGTTGGGAGCTGAATGTCCAAGGTTACACATTGTTTGGGAGGGATAGGAAGATAGGCAGAGGGGGTGGTGTGGCTTTGCTGGTAAAGAATGGCATCAGATCAGTAGAAAGATGTGACAGATGATTGGAAGATGTTGAATCTTTGTGGGTTGAGTTAAGAAACTGTGAGGGTAAAAGGACCTTGGTGGCAGTTATATACAGGCCTCCCAAAAGTAGATGGGATGTGGACTACAGATTACAAAAGGAAATAGAAAAGGCGTGTCAAAAGTGCAATTTTATGATAGTAATGGGAGATTTTAGCATGCAGGTAGATTGGGAAAATCAGGTTGGTAATGGATCTCTCGAGAGTGAATCTGTTGAATGCCTATGGGATGGCTTTTTAGAGAAGTTTGTCATTGAGCCTACTCACAGATCAGCTGTACTGGTTTGGGTGTTAGGTAGTGAACCAGAGGTGATTGGGGAGCTTAAGGTAAAGGAGGCAGTGTTCACAAATTTAACTTGAAATTTGATAGGGAGGAAGTAAAGTCTGATGTAACAGTATTTCAAGTTAGATGTATTCCAAAAACAAAGAAATACTCAAATGGCAAAATTGTACAACTGTTGCTGACAAAGGAAGTCAAAGCTGATTTAAAAGCCAAAGAAAGAGCATACAATAAAGCAAAAATTAACTGGAAGATAGAGGATTGGGAAGCTATTAAAAACCTACAGAAAGCAGGTCAGGTCAGGTCAAGTTTATTGTCATTTCGACCATAAGTTGCTGGTACAGTACACAGTAAAATGAAACAACGTTCCTCCAGGACCCTGGTGCTACATGAAACAACACAAAACTACACTAGGCTATGTGAGACAACACAAGGCTACGCTAGACTACGTAAAACAACGTAAAAACTACAGTAGACTACAGACCTGCACAGGACTACATAAAGTGCAGAAAACAGTGCAGGGCAGTACAATAATTAATAAACAAGACAATAGGCACAGTAGAGGACAAATTACAATATAATAATAAATTATGTAGATTTCAGTCTAGACTCTGAGTATTGAGGAGTCTGATGGCTTGGGGGAAGAAACTGTTGCACAGTCTGGTCGTGAGAGCCCGAATCCTTCGGTGCCTTTTGCCAGATGGCAGGAGGGAGTAGAGTTTGTGTAAGGGGTGCATGGGGTCCTTCACAATACTGTTAGCATTGCGGGTGCGGCGTGTGGTGTAAATGTCAGCAGTAGTGGGAAGAGAGACCCCGATGATCTTCTCAGCTGACCTCACTATCTGCTGCAGGGTCTTGCGATCCGACACAGTGCAATTCCCGAACCAGGCAGTGACGCAGCTGCTTAGGATGCTCTCAATACATCCTCTGTAGAATGTGGTGAGGATGGAGGGTGGGAGATGGACTTTTCTCAGCCTTTGCAGAAAGTAGAGACACTGCTGGGCTTTCTTGGCTATGGAGCTGGTGTTTAGGGACCAGGTGAGATTCTCCACCAGGTGAACACCAAGAAATTTGGTGCTCTTAACGATCTCACAGAGGAGCCGTCAATGTTCAGTGGAGAGTGGTCGCTCCATGCTCTTCTGAAGTCAACAACCATCTCTTTTGTTTTGTTCACATTCAGAGACAGGTTGTTGGCTCTGCACCAGTCCGTTAGCCGCTGCACCTCCTCTCTGTATGCTGACTCGCCGTTCTTGCTGACGAGACCCACCACGGTCGTGTGATCGGCGAACTTGATGATGTGATTCGAGCTGTGTGTTGCAGCACAGTCGTGGGTCAGCAGAGTGAAGAGCAGTGGACTGAGCACACAGCCCTCGCGGGCCCCCGTACTCAGTGTGATGGTGTTGGAGATGCTGCTCCCAATCCGGACTGACTGAGGTCTCCCAGTCAGGAAATTTAGGATCCAGTTGCAGAGGGAGGTGTTCAGGCCCAGCAGTTTCAGCTTTCCAATCAGGTGCTGAGGAATGATTGTGTTGAATGCTGAACTGAAGTCTATGAACAGCACTTTTTGTCCAGGTGGGTGAGGGAAAAGATAAAATATGAAAGCAAGATGGCTAACAATATCAAGGTGGATAGAAAAAGCTTTTTCAAGTATATAAAAAATAAAAGAGAGGTAAGAGTGGATATAGAACTGCTAGAAAATTAGACTGGAGAAATAATAATAAGGGCCAAGAAGATGGCTGATGAACTAAATGAGTATTTTGCATCAGTCTTCACTGTGGAAGACAGCAGCAGTGTGCCACGCGTTGAAGCGTGTGAGGGAAGAGAAGTATGTGCAGTAACTATTACAAGGAGGAAGGTGCTTAAAAAGCTGAAAGGCCAAAGGGTTTCAGCCCAGAACGGTGACTGTACTTTTTTCCATAAAGCTGCCTGGCCTGCTGAGTTCCTCCAGCATTTTGTGTGTGTTACTGGGATTTCTAGCATCTGCAGATTTTCTTTTGTTTATTTTTACAGTTAGCCTGACCTCAGTGGGTGGGAAGATGTTGGAGTCAGTTGTTAATGATGAGGTAATGGAGTAAGTGCTTGGTAACACAGGACAAGGTAGGACAAAGTCAGCATTGTTTCCTTCAGGGAAAATCTTGCCTGATGAACCTGTTGGAGTTCTTTGGGGAGATTACAAGTAGGATAGATAAAAGGGATGCAGTAGATGTTGTATATTTGGACTTTCAGGAGGCTTTTGACAACGTGCCACACGAGAGGCTGCTAACCAAGTGAAGAGCCCGTGGTATTACATTAAAGTTATTGACATAATTAGAGCATTGGCTGATTGGTAGGTGGCAGCAAGTGGGAATAAAAAGATGCTTTTCTGGTTGGCTGCCAGTGACTAGTGGTGTTTTGCAGGGGTCAGTGTAAGGACCACTTATTTTTTTTGCAGTATATAACTGATTTAGATGATGGAATAGATGGCTTTGTGTTGAGGAAACAGATAGGATGTAGAAGGACTTAGACAGATTAGGAGAATGGCCAAGAAAGTGGCAAATTAAGTATAATGTTAGAAAATGCATGGCCATGCACTTCGGTAGAAGAAATACATGTGCAGACTATGTTCTAAATGGGGTGAAAATCCAAAAATCTGAGACGCAAAGGGAATTGCAAAGGGAATTGGGAGTCATTGTGCAGAACACCCTAAATCCAAAATCCTGAGATGCAAAGGGTAAACACGAGGAAATCTGCAGATGCTGGAATTTCAAGCAACACACACAAAATGCTGGTGAACACAGCAGGCCAGACAGCATCTCTAGGAAGAGGTACAGTCCACGTTTCAGGCCGAGACCCTTCGTCAGGACTAACTGAAAGAAGAGATAGTAAGAGATTTGAAAGTGGGAGGGGGAGGGGGACATCTGAAATGATAGGAGAAGACAGGAGGGGGTGGGATGAAGCTAAGAGCTGGAAAGTTGATTGGCAAAAAGGATATGAGAGGATCATGGGACGGGAGGCCTAGGGAGAAAGAAAGGGGGAGTGGGGAAGCCCAGAGGATGAGCAAGGAGTATAGTGAGAGGGACAGAGAATTGGGTGTCCTTGTGCAGAACACCCTAAAGGTTAACTTGCAGGTTGAGTTAGTGGTGAAGAAGGCAAATACAATGTTAGCATTCATTTCAAGAGGTCTAGAATATAAGAGCAGGGATGCGATTCTGAGGCTTTACAAGGCAGTTGTGAGGTCTCACCTTGAGTATTGTGAACAGTTTTGGAAAAAATGTGGTGGCATTGGAGAGGGTTCAGAGGAGGTTCACAAGGAAGATTCCGGGAATGAAAGGGTTATCATAAAGATTTGTTTGTTTGTTTTATCGACTACACAAAAGCATTTGATAAAGTGAAGCACAATAATTTATTTGAAATATTACAGGAAACTCTAGATCTAGATTCGAAAGACCTCTGCCTAATCAGAAATCTGTGCTGGGAACAAACTGCCGCTGTAAGAATAGATGGAGAAGTGAGTCAGCTTATAAAATCAAGAAAGCCGTTAGACAAGGGTGTGTTTTCTCCCCTGATTGGTTTAATGTGTACAATGAAACAATATTACAAAAAAATAAGAGACATCTTGCAAATCAAAGTTGGTGGTGAAAACATCAATAATTTTAGATATGCAGATGACACTGTTAATTGCAAGTACGGAGGGAGAACTACAAAACTTAATTGATATAGTTGTTGAAGCAAGTGCAAAAATGGGTCTATCATCAATTGCAAAAAGGCAGAATGTATGGTGATATCCAAAAAGAAGGAGAATCCTATCTGCAGGCTGAGAATAGATGGGGAAGACATAAAACATGTACAGAACTTTTGCTACTTAGGAAGCTGGGTGACATCAGATGGCAGGTGCGACATGGACATCAAAAGAATAATAGGGATGGCAAAAGACACCTTTACAAGAATGAAGAGTATACTGACCAATACTAAACTAGGCATGACAACCTGCCTCAGAGCACTGAAATGTTATGTTTATCTGGTTATGTTATATGACTCAGAATGTTGGACAATATCTAGTAACATGAGGAAATGAGTTGAAGCAGCAGAGATGTGGTTTTTGAGGAGGATGCAAAGAATATCGTAGACTAAACGAATATCTGATGAAGATGTCATGAGCAGATCAAGTACAAAAAGAGAAATAATGTGTGAGATCATGAAGAGGCAACGTGACTTCATTGGACATGTGATTAGGAAAGAGGAGTTAGAATGCACGGTAATTATGGGAAAGATTGAAGGGAAGAAAGCAAGAGGAAGGGAAAGACAAATTATGATGGAGACAGCAGTCAGAAAACTGGAAATGAATACCAATGAATTGATCCATTGGCCCAAAACAGGAGTGTATGGGCCGTGGCAGTCAAAGCTCAAACTGGACACGGTACCTGACGATGATCATCATCATCATATGAGAACATTTGATGGCTCTGGGCCTGTATTCACTGGAATTTAGCAGGTTGAGGGGGAACTCATTGAAACCTTTCGAATGCTGCAAGGCCTGGACAGATTAGATGTGGAAAGACTGTTTCCCATGGTGGGGGAGTTTAGGACAAGAATGCACAGCCTCAGGATAGAAGGGCACCCATTTAAAACAGGTGCAGAGAAATTTCCTTAGTCAGAAGGTGGTGAATTTGTGAAATTTGTTACGTTACAGGGAGAAGGCTGTGGAGTGGGGCTGAGGAAGGGAAGAAAGGATCAGCCACGATTGAACAGTGGAGCAGACTCGATTGGCCAGATGGCCTAGTTCTGCTCCTATGTCTTATGGACTTATTGACTGTTAGGGGAACTTGCTATCAGCATTATTCCCTCTAAGCTGAGCGGGTGCATGGCCATTCAGTAACAACTGCTCCCATGCATATGGCCTTTGTTTCCGTGCAGCTGGAATTGGACGCAGTTAGAAAAAATTTACGAAATATGAAAGTTTCTTTTGTTGTGCTGTATTTGATTATACCCCTCAATTAATAAACAAAAATCAGAAGTATGTGATTCTTCAATTTTCATTCTAAATATTCATAGTATCCAAATTACAAAAAAATACATTTAAAGTACTGTGCAATTTTCATGCCATGTAAAAGTTTCCTGCTCAGAGTAATGGTTAGTCCATGCAGATTTAAAAAAAAATTAGAGGGAATGTTGGTTATCATACCCTGTTTTGGCTTGCCACATCCTGGTTTTAGCCTTAGCTGCAGTCAATTTTGACTTTGGGAGTTGGGGAAATGTCAGAAATGTTAGATTTACCAAGCCTTGAAGCAATTGTTTATTTGGTCAAAGCTGAATAATGTAATTCAGAACCAAAGTAGATAGTAATACACCACGGAAGTAGTCTACCAGCTTTTTGTACTCGTGTAAGAGAATTGTAGGACTAGAGTAATATCACTAGTCTAGTTTATTTTTCCTTATAGCCCCAATCTAAATGGGAAGGCTATATGGGAGGGGCGGGTTAGATTAATCTTAGAACAGGTTAAAAGGTCGGTACAACATCATGGACTGAAGGGCCTGTACTGTGGTGTAATGTTCTAAATTCTCTGTACATGATTAAATATAAATAAAACTTAGTAAGAAATGTAAATTTTATACTAAATGAATTGTAATATTTGTGGTAGTTATTTTACCTACTATCCAGTGCTTGATTTTAGCATTTTTGTTTGAAATTGCATTAAAGCTATAAAACTGAATTACCATTAGACCAGGAGATAAATGGAAACCCACTAAATTAAAAAAAGAACGTGAAAAATATATTTGCAAAGTAGTTCAGAAGAGTTGGAGGTCGTCAGTAATTGCTTGGAAGTAGAAGGCTGGAGATGGGATAAGAGGATTCTTCTCTTGGTGTTGGATGTGTCAAGTAGCAAATTGTAAAGGTATATATTGGGGTCCCCAGCCTTTCACCACATATATTAGCAACTTAGCTGAAGGGATTTAAGAGTTATTTATCCGAATTTGTAGAATACAAAAATAAGGAAATAATTTAATTATTTGCTAAGACTCCTAGAATTCTTCTGGCATACTGCGTTCTGTTTTGGACACTAAACCATGGGAAAGATAAATTGACCTTGGATTGCACACCTGAACATTTAGTTTAAATTGGTTCCATAAACTTGGCTTGGACTTGCTTTATTTCCGGTGATTGGGGAAAGTGTGGCACTTAATTGTTTGCATGGACTAGATGGGCCAAAAGGCCTGTTTCTCCTCTGTAGTGCTCTGTGACTCTATGGCCTGTATTATGCGCTATTGCTCAGAGCATGTCAGAATCTTTGCGGTCCATGTTTAGTTGTGGAAAATACAGCATCCATTAGTAACAAGTGACAATAGAATGAATTACCAAATACTGTCTTTTTGGGTATGTAGTATTCTGCTGATCTTTTAAAAAAAAATGCCCATCAATACTTGCAGCAGCTTGTATGGTGGAGAGGTTCTTGGCAGTCTCAGCTGAAATGATGATCTGATTCAGGCCGATGAAATGATAAAGGGATTCGACAGGGTAAACATTCAGAATTTGTTTTGTTGGCAGAGTTGTAGAATATGTTGGCTTTATTCTGAAAGTTACAGCCAGACTATTTCGAAGTAAAGTTGTGGAATATTCTTTGTTCAGTCAGAAGTGAAAATCTGCAAATTTCTCCCTAAAGGCTGTGGATGTTGGGGCTTAAGTGGCGTTTTCAGGTCGGAGTTAATGACTTTGTTGTGTATGGGGCACCTAGGGAAATGAATCAAGCTGTAACTGGAGAGAAGCACTGTACATCTGTAATTTAAATGGAGGGCTGAATAGCCAACCACTAACTATATATTCATAATAGAAGCAATAGAAATGTAATTTAAGTTCTACTGATAGACTGGAGAGGTGGGAAATACGTACTAAGATTCCCTCTCTTACATGCACAGTTCATTAAGATGATTTATAATTTAATATTATAAACAACTTGCTGGTTTTAATAACTTTATTCCCATGCTAATCTGTCCCTCCCAAAAATAATGCCCGTGGACGTTTCATTGCAATGACCTGGTTATCAAGGTGGTATAATTTTGCAACTTGCGGTGCACTGTCTGAAATGTGATCTTGAAGTTTTAAGCGAAAGAAAAGATTTTTTTCCCCATCACAAGCATCTGTCACCTCGTGAAAATGCCAGTGTTAATCCTACTGTTTTACTGAAGAGACGGGACTGTAGCGTAACGGTTCCTGTAATGCAATTACAGTGCCAGTGACCCGGGTTCATTTCCTACTGCTGTCTGTAAAGAGTTTGTACGTTCTCCCCATGACCACATGGGTTTCCTCTGGGTGCTCTGCTTTTCTCCCACAATCAAAAGACGCACAGTTTAGGTTAAATGGGTGTAATTGGGCAGTGTGGGCTCACTTAAAGATAACATGCTGTTTCTGTAAATAATATGTAAATATTTCAAGAGAAGATAAAATTTCACTTAGGTTTCGACTTTTGCTTTTGTTGGTCACTCTGATACAGGCATTTAAATACTTAAATAAAATCAACCATTTTCATTGTTTTCATTGTTTGTAGGTTCAGAGTGATTCTTATCTACCTGCTGATTGCTTTTTTTAAAATCTGGTTTATAGCTGAAGCACCTTGAAGTTGATATTGGCCCCGACATTACAATAATGAAGCTACACCATAAAAATAAACACAGATAAAACTTAAAAGATATGCCAAGGACAGGTTGGAAATAAAGTCCTGCAAAACAGAGAAGAAGCAGGTAATGTTATTCTGTGGAGGCATTTGTATTTCTAATTGCTTTATTTTTGATGCAATCTACAATGTAGGTAGATGTTCATACTTCATTCTTTCAGGCAAGTGGGTCTGCTGCTCCGGATTGTTTGTTGCACTTATAGGTCAAGGATGAAGTGAGTCATTAACTTGGTAGATTGAGTTTGGAGCTTAACAAATGGAATCAGCACAAGAAGTGAGATTTGTTTGCATTGTGCATTTAACATCCTAGTCCTTCAGTCGCATTTCAAACCATTGTGACAGTTCTGTTTTTTTAGCATGCATGCCCATACAACCAGGATTGATCGATTCAATCTGTACAGGACGTTGCATGGAATGTGCATCATAAGTATCTCTCAGAATACTCAGCTGAATTAATACGAATTGTATCCAGGCACCTTCAAGGAGCGGTGCCTCAAAAAGGTAGTGTCCATCATTAAGGACCCCCACTACCAGGACATACCCTCTTCTCATTGCTTCGCCCTCTGTACATCCGACCACACACTTAGTGATTCAGAAGCAGCTTCTTTCCGTCTACTACCCGACTTCTGAATGGACATTGAAGCCATGAACACTAACTACCTCAATACTCTTTATTTCTATTTTTGTACTGTTATTTAATTTAACTAATTAAAGGTATCCGTTAGTCCTGCAAGACCTTGGATCTGCGCCTGGAAAGTCTTCACTCTCCAGGGCTCAGGCCTGGGCAAGGTTGTATGGAAGACCAGCAATTGCCCATGCTGCAAGTCTCCCCTCTCCATGACACCAATGTTGTCCAAGGGAAGGGCATTAGGGCCCATAGAGCTTGGCACCAGTGTCGTCACAGAGCAATGTGTGATTAAGTGCCTTGCTCAAGGACACAACACGTTCCCTCGGCTGGGGCTTGAACTCACGACCCGCTAGTCCAATGCCTTAACCACTTGGCCACATACCAATTTAACTATTTGAGAGATATATATATATATATATCTTAACACACACATAGATTTACCTTAATTCACTGTTTTTTTAGTATCATGTATTGCATTACACTGCTGCCACAAAGTTAACAAATTTCATGACATATACCAGTGATATTAAACCTGATTCTGAATTGCAAAATGAGCAGAGATTGTGATCTTTTTTCCTTGTTGTCCATGTTCTGGGGGAAATAGTAACAATGTACCAATCTTGAATCTTGTCTGAGATAGTCACTTCAAACTCGGTAGAATTTACATCACTCTGTCCCACGTTTCTAGTGCAGCAGATGGTATGTATTAGTGTGGATAATTTTGGACATTTTAAATCATTGCTTAGAACTGATACATCATTAGTGGAAGCAGACTACATTTTCAACACACCAGAACCTGTTCCTTAATGCACATCGAGTATAGGTCACACGAATGAAGGGGTATCACTTTGTGTGTTCTGCTGTGGAGATCACTTGGGATTTCTACTGTGTATGTGTATGTCCTCAAAGGTCAGAGTGTTATGTTGCTTGTAACACTGGTGCATTTATTTATGGTAGATCAATTACATTTTACCAGAAAGACACAGCATGAGCTGTAGCATAACATAGAAAAAATACTGAAATCTGCAGTTCTATTTCGTCAGTTTGAATGAAATTCTGATCAATGCTAAGCAGTAGATTGAGCTTCATGTGCCGACCCCTGCAAGCCCTCTCTTATGTCTGATTCTTGTATTACAAGAATCTTTGGACAACAAGGTTGGATATGAATAAGTTGGTGTTTAAGCTAACTTTTTTTTATTTAAATAAATTCTTGATTAGGTTGATCAAGCCATTCTTGATTAGGTTATCACTTTTCTCAACTCAGTAAAGAAGTTGTAAACAATTGTTTTGTGATCATGTGCTGGTCTGATACCTTGAGCAAAACTGACTTAGTGCTTCATCTAATGGAGTCCGGAAGACGGTCTTGGCCCAAAATATCAACTGTTTATTCCTTTCCATAGATGCTGCCTGACCTGCTCAGTTCCTCCATCGTTCTGTGTGTGTTGCTTTGGATTTCCAGCATCTGCAGACGTTCTTGTGTTTGTGATTTACTGTTTCTGACTGTGGGGCTTACAAACTTCACCACTTTGTGCCTGTTGAACTTAGTTATTGAGCCTGCTTGTCGTGGTTTAGAATGAAATAATCAGTAATTTAATAAATCTTCTGCATCCTAGCTTATGTTCAGAACTAAAATTATGCTAGCTGTTTGTATATTTCTGTGATCTGGGATGCATTCTGGCACTTGAATAGAATGTGCTGCTTGATGTTATCTCCACTTCTTTCCAAAACCCAATGACACCATGCATTCAGACACGTAAAAAGGATACCAGTTGTGGAAGTCTCCCAAGCTGTCAATTAAACAAAGAACTACACAGTTCCCAATACTGTGAAAACATCTGATTAGTAACTGCAAAACTTGAGTTGTGCCTGTCATGGTTAATAAACAACATCAAATATATTGAAGATAAAAGCATAACGTAGATTTTTATTTTCACCACAGAGAAATTCTGCATTGAAGGCCAGGGAGCTGCCACAACCATTGGGCAATCCACTATACCAAGTAAAAATTTGCAACCAGATTTCCCATTCATAGTGCTATATGCAACAGCTCTTCTGAGTTGTCGTCCCAAACCACTAAGAGCATTGAATAGAACCAAAGATTAGTTTTCTTATACTGAACTACTCTATCTTGGAGTATTAGAGTACTTTATACTCTATTCTTGGTTGGTGCAACTGTAACGAAACCCAATTTCCCTCGGGATCAATTAAGTATATCTATCTATCATATGTGCAGTGCTGATGGTCATGTTGGTGATTGAAGCTATCCAGCGTTCTAAAGTTCAAAGTAAACTTTATTATCAAATTACATATATGTCATCATATACAACCCTCAGATTGATTTTACTGTCGGCATGCTCAGCAAATCTATAGAATCATAACTATCGCAGAATAATGAAAGGTCAGCTAGAGTGCAGAAGACAACACACTATGTAACTAGCAACAAATAATGAGAAAGTCAGATAACAAGATAAAGAGACTGTGAAGTGAGATCATTGGTTGCGGCAACATCTCAATGGCTGGGCAAATGAGTGTAGCTATCCCCTTTTGTTCAAGAGCCTGATGTATGTGGGGTAGTAACTGTTTTTGAACCTGGCAGTGTGAGTTCTGAGCCCTTGTACCTTCTTGCTGATGGCAGCAGTGAGAAGGGAGCATGACCTGGCTGGTGAGGATCTTCGATGCTGGATACTGCTTTCCTATGACAGTGTTTCATGTAGATGTGTTCAGTGGTTGGCAGGGCTTTACCCCTGATAGGGTGGGCTGTAGGATTTTCCATTCAAAGGCATTGGTGTTTCCATACCAGGCCATGATATAGCCAGTCAATATACTCTTCACTACACATCTATCAAAGTTTGTCAGAGTTTTAAATGTCATGCTAAATCTCCGCATCCTCCTAAGGGAGTAGAGGCGCTGCTCTATTTTCTTCTCTTAAATTAGCAGAAAAAAAGTCATGATATTTGGAAGCAAAATAATTAAAATAATTTTACACAATCTTTTTTATCCTCTGATTTAATATCTACAAATTTGCATGTTTGCGAGATTGCGGTTAGACCCCATCTCAAAATTTTTCAAATATATCTATGTACATAATATGAGTCAATGAAGGAATCTGTATAAATATGATGATTATTTATACAATCTGTATAAATATGGTGATCATTCTCAACATCACTTGTGTGAAGTAGTTCCCTGCTGTGTACTATTACAATAGAGATGGTCTATGATCACGCAGCTGCACCTTGTGATTTCCAAACTGATCGCTGATTGTAAGTATCGATATATATTCAATAGAAGCCGTTAGCTAATGGAATTTCCTTTTAGATATTTTAAGGCATTAACATGCTTTAATGCATGTTAATGCCTTTTGAACTTATGAAGCCATTTTGTAATATAAGCTTAAAGTGAAGGAAGAGCTCAGCAGGTAAGACAGCATTTGTGGAAAGAGAAGCAGTTGACATTTCAGCTTTAGCCCTTTTCATGAAGACATATTTGTGTTTATTTATGGAGTGTACTGGGTAAGGGAGAGGGTCTTGTTTGTAGCTGCAATGTTTGTAATTAGTGGATAGCCTGTGCCGCTAACTTTTGCAGATAATATTTCTCCACTGCAGCTCAATTTATTATTCTGTACTCCTGGTTTTAAAATGTAGTAATCCCACAGGAATTGTGTGCTGTTCATTGGTCTTCTGAATGTGAAATTTATCTTGGAGAGCTACTGCTATTGTCTCCCCTCCAAGATAAAATGATGGATCTTACTCTGCTGTCTTGCAGGCAGGATCCTGTATATGAGCATTCAGACTGACTGGGATTCCTGAAACAATCTTTGGGCCTCTTCACTTGGAAGTAATCACGGGTTAGTTTCTGTGCACAAGGTGAGGTTATTGGCTGTGAGCAAAGATTCCTCTTCCTATTCTGGACTTTTCTACCTATTTCCTTGGTTCCAGCTGGGACACCGTCTGCAGTCTCAGTCTTTCCAACTCACTGCCTGAGTTCTCACCAGAGGGCCTAACAGCATCTTCAGCTGTCCATGCATTGCCCTTTCTTTTGGATCATTTATTCTATTCAAATCCTGTCTCAACGCATACTTAATGCAATACTTAACAAGAGGAGTACATCTCTTTTGCCAGAGAAATGAATTCCTTGGTGAATTCTTTCTGTGTGTGTGTGGGTGTGTGTGTAAGAGAATGAGTTTTGGGTTTGGATTGTGGAGGCCTATGGATACAAGCAGAAGTGGATACATTTTTGGTAACGTAAATGGGAGATTTTGTAGTTTTGTAGATTTTGTAGTGTCACTGTAATGTAGTAGTTAGTGTGATGGTATTGCAGCTTGAGGTGTCGGAGTTCTTAGTTCAATTCTGGTGCTGTCTGTACGTTCTCCCTGTGACCACATGAGTTTCCTCCGGGTGCTCTGGTTTCCTCCCACAGTCCAAAAATGTTATGGTTAGTAGGTTATTTGTAAACGGTCTTGCGATTAGGTGAGTGTTAAATAGGTGGGTTGCTGGGTGGCATGGTTCATTGGGCTGAAATGGCCTGTTCCACACCGTATCTATATATAAATAAATAAAACACCTCTCCAAGTAGCAAAAACTGTGTCTACATGTTTGAAATTGCTTTTCACTTTGAATTCAGCTTGTAGTCTGAGGTTCTGTTTCATTTTAGTTCCACTCCACCTGCTGCAATTAAAAACTACAGCACTAAGCTCTGCATAACTTCATCAGCCGGCTGATACCATAATTAATGACTACAGGGGTTTATAATATGTTGTTCTGAGTCAACATTATCGTTCAACAAAAATGCTGAAATTATTAAAAAAAATACTAAACTTTGTAAAATAATTTTATTCCCACAGCACACTTTTCTTCAGTGCCAAAAATACTGCAAGAATATAGACATAGAGTTCAGCACAGTGCAATGAACTGAAACAGGTCCATCATGGGGTACATTCTAACATATTAACTTCACTTGATTCTGCAGGGAATTGATTAATTCATTTCAATTAGTTTTAAGTGTGACATTTCATTTGAGAAGCGATGCGTGTTTTTATGCACTTGGAGTCAGTAACTTAAGTTAATACGTACATGCTGAAGGGCTGAAATTCTAATTCTTGCCATTAGAACTGGAAAATTTCCTGATGTTCCAGCTCTTTTATCATGGGAATTGAAATGTCATACAAGTTGGAAATGGATCAAATTTAATTTTTTATGTAATAAAAAAAACTATGAGAAAAAAAACTCCTTCCTTGAGAATCGAGCAACTGTGTTGCGTAAATCTACAGAATGTATGCAGATCTATAAAGGAGAGAGACTTTGTTGTATGGTGCTCAGTATATGCAGAATAGATTTTGGAAGTCGGCAAATCAGCAGCCTTTTAAAAATATCTATTAACTGGAACTGTGATTAATGTGCAATATACTTTTGGGTTTTCCTTTAAGTTTGGCAACTTTATTTCTTGGAATGTTTTATTTTAAAAGTACGCACTGAAAAACATCAAAGGAGGAGCAAAGGAGAGTACTAACAAATTGTAAAATATACAAGGACTGGCATTGTTTGAGATTTAATTACTATACGCTGGAAATGTATGAAGTTGACTGAAGCAAAATGACCATTAGTAGCTGATTCTCTTAATCTGTTGGGTTTGGTAGCCTAATTTCTTTGATTCCAGGATTTTCACTTGCTAGTTAAATGAAGCTTTGAAGTAATAGCCACCAAAGGTGGATATAAAATACTGGCTATTTGGTGCTTTCTGAAGAATATTTTAAAATGTCATCAGTCTCTGTCTCAAACCAGTTAATTAGCCAGTGTTATAAATAGCTACCAACCAGGATATAGTCAATGCTGTGATATTTATGGGAATAATCTAATTTTGCACTTGGTGTTTAATTTTGATTGGGATGTGTGCACTGGGTGCATTTCAGATTTTCATTTACGATAATATCTTATATTTATAACCCTTTTAATGTGGAGAATTGTCCCAAGACAGAACGCAGTTGTAATCAAAACAATTACTTTTCAGAAAGTGGATTAAAGTAAAAGTGTAGGACTATTTTCTGGAATGTTCACTTGGAATTTTAGGATTGCAAGAATATAGTCACGCTCCTTTTCTTTCCCAAAATGTGTTAATGTAGTTCTAATCCAAGGGAAGCCAACTCAATGGCCCACTGTTAAGAATTAGTGACAGTGACAATTGGAATTTATAGAATAAGAACATATGCCAATTAACTAGAATTTTTCACAAGTTTCTACTCTATGTGATGATTGTGTGGCATTCAAAGCATGTGTTGCATAACAAGCCCCACCATTTTCCTCAAATTACTTGAGGAAATAATTCTTACTGGATGAAATTGCTTGAATTTATGATACTGTCAGATAAAATCAGAGCAGTTTAATAAATCCTCAGCCTTTGGTTGTTAATTAGAGTAGTTGGTGTACGTAGGTTGCTATTCAATGTATAACCTTGGAAAACAACATGGGAAATATTGTGTTAATCTAGAAAAGATTCATTCATACTTCCTCACCAACTTAAAGTAAAATTGAAAATGTTGAGCCTGACTACCTGTCAGGTGAATGTTATTCCTGTAATACCAAGTAATAAGTCCATGCAAGAGCGAATTATTTATTATAGTTGTGTTATTTAATTTGACATTTCTAAGCTTCTAATAGCAAGCACTTACCTTTAGTTGATGACCACAGAGTTATAATGTTTGATTTCTTTTTTCTCTCTCTCCCTCAAATTCCCTAATCCTCTCTTGATACTTCAGCTTTTTCTCCCAGAAAATTTTCGTTAGACTGAATACTAGATGTGTCACCAGAACACTGCACAGCTAATCATTTTCCATCTGGCCAAGAGTGCGATGATCCAAAGACCATCTTAGGAAAAGGTGTGACACTGTACTCATAATTATGTCCTTGCATAAAGTCTACAAATGCAGTACCCACTGGTGTTACTTGAACCTTTTTTAACTTGGTACTCTGAAACTAACAGTGACGTCTCAAATAGAGTGGAAGCTGAGGTTTATAAAGTTAACATACAGAAATACTAAACGCAAGAAGTTCTGCAGATGCCGGAAATCCAAAGCAACGTATACAAAATGCTGGGGGGACTCTGCAGGTCAGGCAGCATCCATGGAAATAAACCGCTTGTAAAAATAGAATTGCTGAAAACACTCAGCAGGTCTGGCAGAAAAAAGAAACAGTTTACTTTTCAGGTTGAAAATTCTTCATTCGAACTGAGAACCTCTGGTATAAAAATGAGCAAGATATAGATATATGTGTTTCTTTCTTCCATAAGGTGTGTCCACAGTAAAACTTAAGACACAAAACCTTGACTGGTCAATGCTTTTAATACCATATAAATAAAGTAGAAATACATTGCACATTGTTTGCAACCAGAAAAATCACAAAAAGACACATAAGCAGTAAGAGGGCAACTTTATTGAATAGTACACTTTGAATGCGAGTGACCTGAAAAGTATGTTTGTGTCCTGTTCTTTAAGTGATGCCATTTACAGCACCAAAGTGATTAACCTCCAGTAAGAGTGAGTCTAAGTAACTCATTGAGGCTTGCGATAACACTGCTATCTCGCAATGTAGGACCGTAGAATTGGACCTTCCTACAACCTGTATTTTTAATATTGATTTTAAAATGTTCTTAAGAAATCATCTATCCCAGATTACCTATTGATTTTATATATGAAGATCTCATTACATAGGCGGCAACTTAAAAAATAACTACTGAACCTTTGCATAAATCCTTTAATTGAATTTACAAAGCCTGTGGCTCTACATTTTTTAATTAAATCCATTTCTTTCAAGTGTTGGTTTTAATTTGCACATTCTGAAGTAGCTGTGTCCTAGATAAACTGCCATTGATCCTTATTAAACCTAACCTCTGGGCTTTCTGTGAAAATAAAAGGGAAAATTTGAAGCATTCATGTTGTGCTCTCGACAAGATGGCATTCCAAAAAAATAGAAGAGACTCCCAGAAATGAATTGTTAGTTTGGCAGGGACAAAGCTTTCCTGCTTGTAAGTGATTACAAAGTTAACTATTAATAGACCATAAATTTGGAAGAACATTGAGTGAAAACTACATTGTTGATCAGATTGCCCCTGTATCTGGCCAAGTATTTAACGTGTAGGGAGTACATACAGTATATCTTTTGTGTGCTCCATTCTCTGTCAGATCTCGTAGCGTGAGCCGTTGAACATATCAGTTTCATATTACTTGAGGACATGGGTAAAGCAGATGATGGTAAGATTAACTTGAGATTCACGATCATTGAGAATGATAGATTTCAATTTTGTTTTAATATGTGAAGCACTGTTTATCTTTAATAGTACATATTAAAATAGATAATATTTTAATTAAAAACCGAGTGAGTGTCGTTCTGCATTAGTGAAATCTGGAAGATTCCCATTACTGCAAGTAAGGAAAGTCAATTTGATTTCAGAGTCTAGTGAAATCTACTTTCCATCTGGCCACTAGAAGGTGTGGAAGAGCAGTGTAAGGCTGGTTTGCCCACCTTTTTATTTATTCTTTTGTTTCCTTCCCTCTCTCTATGTGACCAGCTACCATTTCCTAGTTGCTTACCACTTCACAGCTGCCTACATGGTTACGATTAAAATTAAACTTGTAAATTGTCATGATGAACCTGCGTTTTGTTAAAAGGCCATTGGTGCTCAGACACAAAGCGCCAGCTAAACTGGACCGGATTAATTCAATTTCTTCAAGTATTTTTTTGCAGGAAGACTGAGCTTTCTCCATCCTCTTTAAGGATTATAAACCTAGGGAATCTTTAAGAGATAGGAAACAGGCCTCAGTTTGTTTGCGGCCTAGTAGTGTAGCAGATAACGTAATGCAATTACGGAGCCAACAACCAGGGTTCAATTTCGCTGCTCTCTGTTAGGAGTTTATATGTTTTCCTTGTGACCTCTTGGATTTATTCCGGGTTCTCTGGTTTCCTCCCACATTCCAAAGATGTATAGGTTAGTAAGTTACTTGGTCACATGGATGTAATTGAGTAGCGCAGGCTTGTTGGCCTTGAAGGGCCTGTTAGCATACTATATCTCTAAATTTTTAAAAAATGCCTAGTTGGCAGAGCTAAACCTTAATTCCATAATATTATCTGTGGCTCAGCTGGCAATACTGTCATCTCTTTCAAATCCAAACATGGAATCTTGCTCATAAATATACAAGATTAGATACCAGTGCCATATGAGGGAATTGCCAAAGTTTGCTTAGATTGTGGTCCTGTCAATCCTCAGTTTGATGTGAAAGATCCCATGATACTATTTTGAATAAGTGAAGGTGAGTTATTCTTTGTATTCTGGCCAATACCTATCCCTCATTCAAGATCAAAAACCCAGGAGCATCACCAAGATGATGCATGGATTTGAGGACTTTAATTACGGGGAGAAATTGAATAGGTAGGGTTCATTATTCCTGGAGTGAAGAAGGCTGAGGCAACAACCTACTAGTGTTATATAAAATTATGATAGGTATAGATAATCAAGATTCTTTTTTTTTACTGTGGTGATATCAGGAACAATAGGGCATAGTTTTAAGATGAGAGAGGCAAGAGATTTAAAAGAGATTTTAAAGGAGTGGCACCAAAGTGTAGCGGTGAGTGTAGCCGAGTTTGATTCCCACAGCTTTTTGTAAGGAGTTTGTAAGTACTTCCTGTGATAGCACAGGATTTCCGGTGTCCTCCGATTTTGCAAAAATGTACAGGTTACTGTGCTGTATCTGTAAATAAAAAATATAAAAAATAGAGGTTAATTTTTTTTCACAGATTTGTTGAGATCTGGAATGATCTCCCGAGGAGGTAGTGGAATCAGATACTATTACCATGTTTAAGAGGCATGTTGACAGACATTCAAATATGCAATGCACAGAAAACAGTCCTAATGCAGGTATATGGTATTACTGTAGATTTGAAAAATGTTGGCAGGGATTTGCCAGGCTGTCCAACTCTTTTATATATTCTTCACTTCCAACAGAGCATTCCTTTTTGTGTGAACTTGATTCACGTAACATTAGCAGCCATCTTTCTAACATTAAGTGCACGTCAAAAATATTTTTAGTTGCTTTACTTTGCAATATCTTGAGATCCTTAAATGCTAATCTTTGCCTCTCCAGCTGTGCTATTGTAAAAAAAGAATCTATCATTGAGAATAAAAGACTAGGAGTAGTAAAACAGGATCAAGAAATTCAGTGTTGGCTGTGTGGTTCAACATGCAAGATGTGTCCCTGAAAGAAATCTGAATTGGTGTCAATTTTGCATATAAATTTATTTTCATGAAACAAGCATTTTGAGAGATCAAGGCAGTACCAGCATTTTTCTGTTTTTTTTTGTTATCTATAATGTTCTGTGGTCCATACATACAGATAAAGATATGTAAAACTAAATTTTCTCTGTATCGGATTGGAAACCAATGTTTTTAAAGGTTGTAATTTTTATATATATGGAATGTCAACTTCTTTGATTTATATATATTATTTTAAATTTTGATTCCAGAAGTTTATTGGTCATGTTTCTTTTCACTTCACCTCGGGAAACAGGACCCGTGAAAAACAGAAGCAGCATCCAATTTAAACGCATAAATGGGCTGGAAATTATATTACAAATTTTGGCAAAAAGTGAATTGCTTGCAAGGTAAACTTTTTGCCCATTTGTAAATTAATCTATCAAGAAATTGAACTGAATCTCATCAAATCACTGGGTAATGATTCTCACTAAAAAAAAATAATGAATAGGATCCCAGTAGGAAGTTCTGCAGAACAACAGAGAAGATAAATATACATAATATAAAGAAATAAGTACCTCTGAAATGAGTTAAAATATTACAAAATAAGTAAGAAAAACACACTGCATTTAGTCTGTTGGAGAAGTTAAAGAAAAGAGAGGTGCATAGAGGAAACCAAGAATAATAATTTGTAAGTGAGAGTTTTGATCCTCCATTGTCACAGGAAAATTCAAGTGGTGTGTACACCAGAAAATAATTAAAATTTGTTATTTTAAATGATTAATGCTCTCACAGCCAATGATTTCACTTTCAAGGACTCTTCATCTCATGTTCTCAGTAATTATTGTTAATCAGTATCAGAATATTAGTATAGTTTGTTGTCTATTGCACTGTGGTTGAATGCCCGAGTAGGGTGGTCTTTCATAGATTTTGCTCTGATTATTATTCTGTAGACTTGTTGAATATGCCCACTGGAAAAGGAATCTCAGGCTTATATATGATGACATTTGTGTACTTTGATAATAAAATTTACATTGTACTTTGAACTTTGATTACTTAAAGGACACTTAAGTTACACTGGAAGCAGGATATTCAGTGCAGGAATTTTCCTGATAATACTAATTTTTAAAAAGATGTTTCAATTATTTTAGTATTATCAGTGTCACCAGTGTACATCGGTAGCTCTCTTCAAGTTAACAGAAGTGTTTATACTTATGCAGAGTTGGTCTGGATCTGTAGTTTTATTTTTGAGTTCGATGAGAAAGAGATTACAAAAATAACCCCCCTTACTGTTTGATCCCTTTAACCCGTTGCTCTACAACATAAGCCAGATCTCCATATGGCTAATACATGCTGTAGCAGGCACCTTCAAGTCTAGCTCTGTCATTCGTAGATTGTACTGTTGGAGAGCTCTCATTTGAACATTTAATAATACTCGAATGTTATTTTGAAGATTTTGAGTGTTTTAAAAATCATTCAACTGCCATCTGCTTGTGATTGATGTAACACTGAACTGCTTCAGTTGGGTAGAGGAATGCGATTGTCATTTTAGTGTAGCTAAACAGTCATCCATCAGAGAGCCTATTTAAATATTTTTGTGTTAATCCCAACATTCTGCTTTCTGACATCCACCAACATTCCAACATTCTTTCTGATTAAAGTTATCTAGATTGAACCTTAATCCTAAAACATGTTGGGTTAATTTATAACATTTAAAATTGAAGTTTTGCTAATTGCTATCTATGTATATCTGCTGTGCGCCTTTATGTATGGTGTTTATTCCTTGATTGAGTTAGAATTACAGTAATATTGCTAATTCTGCTAACTCATGCATTAAATTATAGAGCAGGTATTTTTTTTCTAAAGATGTTTCACAGCAGTGGGATCATATGACTACATATAACCCGCTGCCTGCCGCGTGAAGGACATTTGCTTGTAAATGAGTGATTGTGCTTTTGATTTGGAGCAGCACCTTCACTTTAATACTGGCTCCTAACGAAAAGAGCAGATTGTTGTTGTTCAGCTCATGTTAGGATTTCAGCACCAAGTGTGTGCTTCGTTCCACACTAAAGGCAAATCACTTAGGCACTGGACTCCGTACAGTTATTTAACGCCTTTATTTAGTGTGTCAGTGTGCTATGGTTTCAAAGAGCAGAGCGGTTTGAGATTAAGGAGCTAAATTATTCAAAGTGTTTAATTATTGTTCAGCTAATTTATATCACTTTACTGTAACTGTATTTAATAAGCTTTGCATTTAAAAGTGGCATTGAAGTTAAATTCTGTAGTCCACACTACATGGTAATTTTATGAACGTTAATCCTCTGCACTGACAGTTTTGGAATCTGTTATTTCAAGACAATAATTTGATTCTTATTTTAACCATTATTAATTGAATCCAGATCTTATAATTGTCCAGGACTGTTTAGTGGCACAACATCTCACAAAAAAATTGTGAATCTTATCTTTAAGTCTCTCCTATCACCCTGCCAACAATCATTTCATGTTTGTTTTTCTGATGGATTTAAACTGAACAAATTGTAAACTTTCTCAGTGATCCCCTGATGAGATACATGTTATAATTTGCTAAAGCCTCTGATAAAAACTTGAATAGATTTTAGTCATAACTACTCAAAATGATCATCACTTAGATCTTGTTTGAATTATATGCCACAGGCTGACTTTATAAATAGTTGCATATCTGTTGAGACATGTAAAAAAATTAAAATAGCTCTAAAATAATCTTATTCTGATGTTTGAAACGGTTCAGCACCTAAGACACATGCAAGTCAAACTTCTGTGTTCTCATGGCTTGTTGTGACCTGCAATAGATCATCATTTTACTTTTAACTGCTGAGGTTCACAGAAAACCTAATAATCCAGAAAGGATCACCTTGCTGATAATCACCTTTCATCTTATTGTGTGGGAATCAGAATGGGTGTTCGTTGGATCCGTGAGCAGCAGAGTTAAGACCAGACTCTGCAACCAATCACATTAAAGAATCATGCGGGATAAACCAGGAGTTACAAAACAGGATGTTTAATTTATGTATGCGCTGTAAATGCAATGCAATTAGAGGTAAATGCAGTAAAGAGAGAATAAAGTAGAATTTTAATTAAAAATAGATTGCTGAATTGAACAGACTGGCTTCCAGTTTCTTTGGCATGTGGCTCAGTTCATTTTAACTTCATTGAATGCTTGGCTGACTGTAGACATCCAAAATGACGAGGAAGTCTGGTGCTGGCACTTCTGGCTTCCTATTCTGCCATTGAGGTGAGCAGTGGAACACTGCTATGCTGGAGAGGAGGCTGGACGTACTTTGCATCTGATCCCTCAGACTTACTCCTGAGTGGGTGGTGCACGGAGATTTAGTTCTGCTTAGACCTTTTGAAAGGCAGAGATTGCTGGTTTAACGTGGGCTGGTTTGCTTCTGAGTGAGCTTCTGACTGAAAGCCGAAATGTGCATGTGTTTTAATGTCATTTTCCAGTAATTTACAGTATATGTTTGTAGTTAGTGACGTATTTATTTATTATATTTTTAATGTTATGTTTTTCTATTAGTTAAATCTATTCAAATAGATTTAAAATGTCTCCATCAGAGACATTTAGAGAGGCAGCTTGCCTCTCAGGCCCATGCTGCCTTATGGTACTCGTGCTGAGTGTAGAAAGTCAGATCATTTGACCCTCTGCATGGGCAATGAGTCTGAGCAGTGGGCCAAGTCCAACTCAATAATTTTCAAATCTCCATTGCTATTACCTACTTGAGATTTAAGTTTCAGGACATGCTGGATTAACTTCTCATGACCAGAAAGGTTGTATGACAATAATTATTTCCTGCTATTAAATGGTTCAAATGGTTCCATATCACTTATTCTTGATCACACCAGACCTAATGTTTCTGGGGTAGTTAGTGAGTAAATATCGTCGTAGAATGCACATCCTGTAGAGAATGACATATATGTGACTGAATTTAACTAGGACAAGTGCCAACTCTTGGAGTAGGTTAAAAGGTTGACAGAACGTGACAGAACATGATGAAGGGGATTTTTCACAGGTCGGCAGCGGTTTTTTAAAAGGGAGCTTCAAGAGTGTTTGTCCATTGTACGTGGCCTATCAATGGCTATAACTAGAGCACAAATTATGAGTTAGATAGCAAGGGAGGTTCAGGCATAAAAAGGAGAGACTGCCTAGTGGAGTGGTCAAAGAGAGTAATCTGAGGCAGAGTGGTAGGGCTTTGGCTCATTCGGGCTTCGGCGATAACAGGTCGAGGTGAGGTAAGTTACTTGTGAGGAATAGAAACAGGAAGTATGTCTGTGAGGCCGGTATTTTGTACTGGTTATCAGAAGTGGGAAGGCCGGGAGACTCCCAGCCTCCTGGACAGCCATAACCGCGCCAGGTGCGTTGAGCTGCAGCTCCTTAGGGACCGCGTTAGGGAACTGGAGCTGCAGCTCAATGACCTTCGTGTGGTTAGGGAAAGTGAGGAGGTGATAGGGAAAAGCGAAAGGCAAGTAGTCACGCCGGGGCCTCGGGAGACAGATAAGTAGGTAACAGTCAGGAGAGGGAAAGGCAAGAGTCAGATACTGGAGAATACACTTGTGACTGCCCCCCTTAACAATAAGTACTCCTGTTTGAGTACTATGGGGAGGGGGGGAACCTGCCTGGGGGAAGCAACAGTGCACAGAGTCTGGCACTGTTGCTCAGTAGGGTAGGGAAAGGAAGAAGGCAGCAGTAATAGGTGAGTCTATAGTTAGGGGTCAGACAGGTGATTCTGTGGATGCAGGAAAGAAACGTGGATGGTAGTTTGCCTCCCAGGTGCCATGATATCCTGAAGTGAGAAGGTGAACACTTCATGAAATACTACATATTGGTACCAATGACATAGGTAGGAAAATGGAGGAAGTCCTGAAAGCAAACTGCAGGGAGTTGGGAAGGAAGTTGAGAAGCAGGACCTCAAAGGTAGTAATCTTGGGATTACTGACTGTGCCACATGGCAGTGAGTTTAGGAATAGAGTGAAGTGCGGGATAAATGCGTGGCTCAGGATTTGGAGCAGAGGACAGGGATTCAGATTTCTGGATCATTGGGACCTCTTTCGGGGCAGGCGCGACCTGTACAAAAAGGACAGGTTGCACTTGAATCCAAGGGAGACCAATGTCCTGGCAGGGAGGTTTGCTAAGGCTATTGGGAAGAGTTTAAACTGAAATTGCTGGGGGTGGGGGAGGGAACCAAACTGAAGAGATGGAGGAAGGAACACACATGAAAGTTGCTGGTGAACGCAGCAGGCCAGGCAGCATCTATAGGAAGAGGTACAGTCGACGTGGAGGAAGGGGCGGTTGGCTCACAAATAGAGAAAGCTTGGAGACAGTGCGAGAGGGAGGATAGACAGGTGATAGAGAAGGGATGCGCTCAGACGGATGGTTTGAGATGTGTCTATTTTAATGCAAGAAGCATCATGAACAAAGCGGATGAGCTTAGAGCGTGGATCAGTTCTTGGAGCTGTGATGTTGTGGCCATTACAGAGACTTGGATGTCTCAGGGACAGGGATGGTTACTTACAGTGCCAGGCTTTAGATGTTTCAGAAAGGACAGGGAGGGAGGCAAAAGAGGTGGGGGTGTGGCACTGCTGTTCAGAGATAGTGTCATGGCTGCCAAAAAGGAGGAAGTCATGGAGGAATGTCTACTGAGTCTCTGTGGCTGGAAGTTAGAAATATGTAGGGGTCAATAACTCTACTGGGTGTTTTTTATAGACCACCCAATAGTAACAGGGACATCGAAGAGCAGATAGGGAGACAGATTCTGGAAAGGTGTAATAATAATAGGGTAGTTGTGGTTTAGATGGGGTGGAGTTTGTTAGGTGTGTTCAGGAAGGTTTCCTGACACAATACGTAGATACGCTTACAAGAGGAGAGGCTGTACTTGATCTGGTATTGGGAAATGAACCTGGTCATATGTCAGGTCTCTCAGTGGGAGAGCATTTTGGAGATATTGATCACAATTCCCTCTCCTTTACCAAAGCATTGGAGAGGGATAGGAACAGACAAGTTAGGAAAGCGTTTAATTGGAGTAAGGGGAATTATGAGGCTATCAGGCAGAAACTTAGAAGCTTAAATTGGGAACAGATGTTCTCAGGGAAATGTACGGCAGAAATGTGGCGAATGTTCAGGGGATATTTAAGTGGCGTTCTGCATAGGTACATTCCAATGAGACAGGGAAAGGATGGTAGGGTACAGGATCCGTGGTGTTCAAAGACTGTTGAAAATCTAGTCAAGAAGAAAAGAAAAGCTTATGAAAGGTTCAAAAAACTAGGTAATGATAGAGATCTAGAAGGTTATAATGCTAGCAAGAGGGAGTTTAGAAATGAAATTAGGAGGGCCAGAAGGGGCCATGAGAAGGTCTTGGTGAGCAGGATTAAAGAAACACCCAAGGCATTCTACAAGTATGTGAACAGCAAGAGAATAAGACATGAGAGAATAGGACTAATCAAGTGTGACAGTGGAAAAGTGTGTATGGAACTGGAGGAGATAACAGAGGTACTTAATGAATACTTTGCTTCAGTATTCACTACAGAAAAGGATCTTGGCAACTGTAGGGATGACCTACAGAGGATTGAAAAGCTTGAGCATGTAGACACTAAGAAAGAGGATGTGCTGGAGCTTTCGGAAAGCTTCAGGTAGGATAAGCTACTGGGACCGGATGAGATATAACCCAAGCTACTCTGGGAGGCGAGGGAGGAAATTGCTGATCCTCTGGCAATGATCTTTGCACCATCAATGGTGGCGGGGAGAGGTTCTGGAGGATTGGGTGGGGGGGGGGTTGCAGATGTTTTTCCCTTATTCAAGAAAGGGAGTAGAGGTAGCCCAGGAAATTATAGTCCAGTGAGTCCTACTTCAGTGGTTGGTAAATTGATGGAAAAGATCCTGAGAGGCAGGATTTATGAACATTTGGAGAGGCATAATATGTGCAGGAGTAGTCAGCATGGCTTTGTCAAAGGCAGGTCGTGCGTTATGAGCCTGATTGAATTTCTTGAGGATTTGACTAAACACATTATTGAAGGTAGAGCAGTAGATGTAGTGTATATGGACTTCAGCAAGACATTTGATCAGGTACCCCATGCAAGGCTTATTGAGAAAGTAAGGAGGCAGGGGATCTATGGGGACCTTGCTTTGTGGATCCAGAACTGGCTTGCCCACAGAAGGCAAAGAGTGGCTGTAGACAGGTCATATTAAGTCGGTGACCAGTAGTGTGCCTCAGAGATCTGTTCTGGGACCCCTTCTCTTCGTGATTTTTATAAATGACCTAGATGATGAAGTGAAGGGATGAGTTAGTAAATTTGCTGATGACACAAAGGTTGGGGGTGTTGTGAATAGTGTGGAGGGCTGTCAGAGGTTAAAGCGGGACATCGATAGGATGCAAAACTGAGCTGAGAAGTGGCAGATGGCGTTCAACCTAGATAAGTGTGAGGTGGTTCATTTTGGTAGGTCAAATATGATGGCAGAATATAGTATTAATGGTATGACTCTTGGCAGTGTGGAGGATCAGAGGGATCTTGGGGTCCGAGTCTATAGGACACTCAAAGCTGCTGCGCAGGTTGACTCTGTGGTTAAGAAGGCATTAAGTGCATCAACCTTCATCAACCGTGGGATTGAGTTTAAGAGCTGAGAGGTAATGTTACAGCTATATAGGACTCTGGTCAGACCCCACTTGGAGTACTGTGCTCATTTCTTGTCACCTGACTACAGGAAGGATGTGGAAACTCTAGAAAGGTTGCAGAGGAGATTAACAAGGATGTTGCCTGGATTGGAGAGCATGCCTTATGAGAATAGGTTGAGTGAACTTGGCCTTTTCTCCTTGGAGCAACGGAAGATGAGAGGTGACCTGATAGAGGTGTATAAGATGATGAGAGGCATTGATCCTACGATAGTCAGAGGCTTTTTCCTGGGGCGAAGTGGCTAGCACGGGAGGGCACAGTTTTAAGGTGCTTGGAAGCAGGTTCAGAGGAGATGTCAGGGGTAAGTTTATTTAACAGAGAGTGATGAGTGTGTGGAGTAGGCTGCCAGCGACGGTGGTGGAGACAGATACGATAGGGTCTTTTAAGAGGCTCCTGGATAGGTACATGGAGCTTAGAAAAATGGAAGGCTGTGGATAACCCGAGGTAATTTCTAAAGTAAGTACATGTTCGGCAAAGCATTGTGGGCCGAAGGGCTGGTATTGGGCTGTAGATTTTCTATGTTTCAAACATTGCGGTCTGAAGGGCTTGTACTGCACTCTACTTTTATATGCTCTATTTTCTAAGGCAACAGTACAAATATTTTTCAGTTTTGTAAAGTTTTCCATGTGATCTGTTGAGGTTATTCTACTTTATGGATTTGATCATTGGTTTGTGCTTGGTGGTTTGTGGGTTTCAAGCTTTTTGATGCTTCTTGTAAATACTTTCCAAGTGCTTGCCACTGGTTCCCTGCCTCCCATTGCTGAGTTGTCACCCCAGTGCTGCCCTTCTAACTGAACTTTGAACAGCTTGTGTAACTAACTGCATCATTCTCTATTTCCTATGTTTATTGATCTATTTTCGTGACCAATATCTATCTCACTGTGTGTTCCAGCAATACTTAGTAGGTGTGTGCAATACCAATGGAGATTTCGTTATCACATGTTAAGTTGTTAGTATTTCTCTTGAATACATTATTATTAAACCTGCAGCAATCCAAATGCTGTAATATGTATTCGGAGCCATAGAGCACCACAGCATGGAAACAGGCCCATTAGCCCGCTACTATTCTGTTTAGTCCCATCTACCAGCACCTGGACCACAACCCTCCATACCCCTCCCATCAATGTACTTAATCAAACTGCTCTTAAATTTTGTAATGGAATCTGCATCCACCACTTCTGCTGGCAGCTTGTTCACCATCTTGTATCACCACCTGAGCAAAGTATCCCCTCAGGTTCCCCTTAGATATTTCACCTTTCATCCTTAACCTGTGACCTCCAGTTCGTCTCACCCAACCTCAGTGGAAAAAGCCTACTTGGAATTACTCTGTCTAAATCTCTGTTAATTTTGTATGCTTCAGTCAAATCTCCCCTCATTTTCTGACATTCCAGGGAATAAACTCCTAAACTATTCAAATTTTCCCAATAACTCAGGTCCTCAAGTCCAAGCATCATCCTTGTAAATTTTGTCTGTATTCTTTCAGTTGAAGAATTTTAAAAAAGCAATTTCCAAAATAGGTGTGTACCAATCTACACTTTTTTTTCAGTAGTAGTTGGCTATCAAAAGGCCGGGCAGTCTTGGTACTTGTATCTTTATTACTGAAGCATTCAGTGTCTTGTACATATTTTGCTGAAATCATAAACACAAGAGATTCTGCAGATGCTGAGCAGCACACACAAAATGCCGAAAGAACTACAGCTGAAATACTACAACTCTGGAAAGAAATATAGAAAGAATAGCGTTATTTGTCACAACTGCAAGTACACTGAAATGTGTTGTTTGTTTTACATCAGACTAGCGAGGATGTACTGGGGATAGCCCTCAAGTATTGCCGTGTTTCCGGCGTCAACATAGCATGTCCACAGCCCACAAATCATAACTGTGAGAGGGAGCTGGAGTGCCCATAGGAATTGCACATGTTCACAGGGAGAATGTACAACTCCTGACAGACAGCAGCTGGAACTGAACCTCAGTCTCACACATGGTGCTGTAAAGCACTGTGCTAACTGCCATGCTACCGTGCTGCCCTGCTAAAGAAGAACAGAGTTTATACTGACCTGAAATTTCAATTCTATTTCTCTTTCTGCAGTGACATACACTTGACTGCCCACCTTCCTGACTGGTCTAACCCTTGTAGTCACTTTAAATATACTAGTTAAATTGTCAGAAACATGTTTGTTTTGCCATGTGATTGTACAACTGATCTTTACTGAATATTTTCAGGTTATCACTGATGTGATTTCTTTAAAAGTTAAAATTCTGGCCCTATTAGTAATTTCAGCCAAACTAGCTATAAGCCTATCAGTGCAGGACGCCTCTGCAACACAGTTAATTCAGTTCACCTCCTCAAAGGCTTTAACATGCTTTACAGAACAAAATGCCATATAGTATCACAGATTAAATGCTTTTGTCCCATTTTTTGTTGAGACAGGTTTGACTAGAGATCTTGGTCCTATGGGAGGAGAGAGTGAACAGCTTATTATTTTGATGTGCATATTATTTTGATGCTAGCTGCATTCTGTTATTTTGTTCTTTGACTACCTGATAATTTGTTATCACTGTTATGAGATTCAATTTTCCCTTTTGTGCTCGGCGTTCTTTACCATTATAAATGATTGTGTCACTGGCATTATTTGTATGTGCGCTCAAAATTACACTGCTAAATCTCTGACCCTTTAGTTCCATATAACTGTGCTGGCTTTTCAGTATAAAGTGCAGATTTTATAAACTTTGAACTCACAGTTACTTGGCTGATGAATATGAGGAAACTGCAAATCTGAAGGTGGTTTTGGGGGGAAAATGCTCAATTTCTTTGTGATGAGTTGCAAAGGAAGCCAAAATTTGATTAAGGAGAACTGGTTCAAAGCAGCTGTTTCTGGGGATATTTTCATGAAAGAAGCTGAATCAGGATTATTTTACCTTTCATAAAAAAGCTATGCTTTTGTTGTACATTCACTTTGAGGGACTTAGCAGCTTTGACCACTAGGAGGTGCAGTAGTTTTAATTGTTCTCTAAGTCCAATTCTGTTGAAAAAGGCCTTCAAATTGAGTGTATTTCCTCAGCTTCAGTTTATATCATTGGATCACTATAAGAAGATACCGTACAAACCATTCAGAAAGTGCATTCAAAGAAAAATCATATGAATTTGAAGGAGGGTGGGGGGTGTTGTAAAGAAATCCATCTTCCAAATGGCCCATTGTTACAAAAAGACTCTGCTATGGCCTTTGGAAGTGGCTTCAGCCAGACACAACGAACAAATAAAACACAAAATGAGCTGCTTCATCGCACATAGCAACATCTGAATGTTTTACTTGTCAAAATTTAAGTGTCCTTGATAACAAAAAGCTGCCAAGTCTGCAGTTTAAGAAAGGTGGGGGTTGGGCTGAATCCAGGACTTGTATAAATTTACAATGATAATGATCTCCTGACCACTTCCAGTCTTACCCATTACTCGTTACTCAGCTTCAGTACTCCAATCAGACACCAGTTGCCAATAAAGTTTATTGTAGAAAGCTCACTGTCATTATCTTTTCTAACACCTGCCCGCAGTATCTTCAATTAAAATGCTATCGGTAGCCTGGAATTAAGGATCAAAATTTGATTGTTAATTGATTTTTGGTTCATTAAGGCATTTGTCCTCAATGGTTGCAAGACATGGGTGGCATTTGTCAAACAGTTAGTGAGAAGCAGATGCCAATGATTTGATCTGATATTGAATACCATTTTAGAATTCTAATAGATATTTAGTTTTAATTTATGTATATTTGCGCTGCAGTGAAATTGAAGTCATTCTTTTATACAAGTGCATTATGTCTCAATTGTTTGCTCTGTACCAAATCTTGATTCTTTTAAACTTTAACACCAAAGCTAAAGCTGCAGGATAAAGTGTGAATCAGTTTTCTTTCTGTTGTTCATATGTGGGATTACTAATCCTCCCTATTGTAAAATGCCTCTGAGCCTTGGCTGCCACTTCCGTGGATGTAGAGTCCAATCCAGTGCTTTAGAAATATCCTTTGTTAGTGTCTAGCTTTCATTTCCCTACAAAGTTTATGAGATTTTCATTAGCTACTGGGTGAAATATTCTTTTCTGTCATCTAACATTAATTTTTATCAGCACTGATTGCCAAATATAAGCTCTGAATTTTAGTCATCCAAGCCTTTCTCTTAGAGACTGGGACAGATGGGAGATCTCTGCTGGAACCTGTTCTACTGCTAGATGTCATACATGGTCCAGTACAAACACTCGATTGATGTATAGGGCAGATGTAACGTAATCATAAGGTCTGCATGCTCTCAGCAGGCTTCTGTTTGACCTAGTTATCTTCCTTTGTGCCACTATGCATCGTAACATATTATTTTGCAATCAATTAATGACAAATAGTGAGGGAGTTCAATAAATTTGATTTTCACTTGAATTCACATTGTTGATGTCACTAAAGTTGTACTAATGGACAACTACTTGTGCTGTTGTCAGAGGCTAAGCACAGACCATGCTCTCTGCTCACTGCTGCCATTGGAAAGTTCATCCAGGAGCCTTAGTCACACACCAGCATGCTCAAGAACAGCTACTACCTTTCAACTATCAGGCCTCTGAATCAACAGGGGTAACTTCATTTACTTCAACTTAGAACTGATTCCACAAGCTTCAGACTGACTTTTAAGGACTCTAATACTCATGTTCTCAGTAATATTTACTTGTTTATTCATTAATTCATTTATTTACAGTACTGAGTACATACAATATATATACAGTAGTGAGAGTGTTAGAACTTCTGCACAGCACTACAATGATTCTATGTTTTGCACTATACTGCTGCTGACATTTGCAAGTGAAGATAAACCTGATTCTGATGTGGGTCTCTATTGTGGACTGAGAGTGGGAAGGGGACAGGGAGAGGGGAATCATGGTTGGGAAAAGGAGAAGGGAGAGGGGAGAGAGCGGGAACCACCAGAGGGACATTGTGTAATGATCAATAAATCAGTTGCGTGCAATCAAATGACTTTGCCTGGTGTCTCAGGGCTGGGGGTGTCTGCACTAGTGCTGTCCCCACACCCCGGCACCCCTTCTCTGCCACCTGTCCCTCACCCCTCCCGCAGTGCTTCACACTCCACATTCCTAACATCCTCTACTCCCGCCAGATTTACAAGCTCTCCACATTGACAAATACGGTACTGTGCAAAAGTCTTAGGCACCTGAGCTATGTATATGTGCCTAAGTCTTTTGCACAGTATTGTGTCTATTTGTTATTTATAGTTGTATAATTTGTCTTCTTTTGCACATTGGTTGTTTGTCGGTCGTTGTGTATAGTTCTTCACTGATTCTATTATGTTTCTTTGTTCTACACATGAATGCCCGTGAGAAAATTAATCTCAGGGTAGTATATGGTGACTTATGCGTACATTGATAATAAATTCACTTTGAACGTTTGAACTTTGAACAAGTCAGTTGGTGTCTTAGTGCTGGCTTATGGCCCACAGTTTCTGGAATAAGAATAGATGTAATGGTTTTGTTTCTGTGTTTATGTGTGAGAGTGTCAGATTCTGCTACTGTTGAGCTACTAACTTGTTCTTTGTAGCTTCCGTGCACCATAGTGGGATGTCATTCATTGCTGCTGACAAATGGAAAGGGATGATTGGTTGACACCTCATCATGTATCTGACATCTTTTGAGAGAGTACTCAATGGGGCTCAGCTTTCCTCAACCAGATTGTTTGTACTTTGAAGCACCGATGGTTCTCAGTTGCATCATTTATTGAGTGATTCATGATCAGTTTTCCATTGTAACTGGTGTACTAAATAGCTGATGCAAATTAACGATAAGGGTTTGCAGTACAAATTGTCGGAGTGTTTTATGTTGGAATTTATTATTCATACCATATGCTCATTTATCTGAAGTCCTAATTAAGGAGAAATAATTTTTCATTCAGTTGCTGAGTGTTGCCAACATTCTCTGTTTTGGTGGGAGACTTGAACTTTGTGATGAGTGATGCCTCTCATGCCAGTAGACAATCTGGTATTGCATCCACCATCTGCTCGACCAGTGAAAGGTAAGTTTTGAAGGAGGCTGGCAGCAGTGTGCAGGCTGACTTGCACCTAAAATACAGGAAGTTATTTCAACCTACTTGAAGTATCATGTATGAGAGGTTATTTTGATATAGAAGGTAGGGAGGCAGTACCGCACAGGAATGGGCACTGCAGCCCACAATGTTACTATTTAGATAGTAACACCTAATTTCTCCTGCCTACATATGATTCATATAGAAACATAGAAATCTACAGCACATTATAGGCTCTTTGGCCCACAATGTTATGCCGACCATGTAACCTACTCTAGAAACTGCCTAGAATCTTCCTACCACAAAGTCCTCTATTTTTCTAAGCTTCATGTACCTATCTAGGAGTTGCTTAAAAGACCCTATTGTATCCGCTTCCACCACTGCTGTTGGCAGTGCATTCCACGCACCCACCACTCTCAGGGTGAAAAAACTTACCTCTGACATCCCCCTTGTACCTATTTCCAAGCACCTTAAAATTATGCCCCCTTGTGTTAGCCATTTTGGCCCTGGGAAAAAGCCTCTGACTATCCACATGATCAATTACCTCCATTGCCTACATACAGTATGTGCCATGGTAGTTTAGCAATTAGTGCAACAGTATTACAGCTCAAGACATTGGAGTTTGGTGTCCTCTGTAAGAAGTTCGTATATTCTTCCAATGAGTGTGTGGGTTTCCTTCGGGTGCTCTGGTTACCTCCCACGGTTCAAAGATGTACTGGTTAGTAGGTTAATTTGTTATTGTAGATTGCCCCGTGATTAGGGTAGGGTTAAGTAGATGAGTTGCTGGGCGATGTGGCTCATTGGGCAGAATGGCCTGTTTTGCACTGTGTTGCTTGTCAAAGGGCCTCTAAATGCCTCCCTTGTACGTGTGTCTGCTACCATCCTTGGTGGCGCATTCCAGGTAGCCACCACTCTTTGTGGAAAAATAAGAACCTGACTTGCAATTCCCTTTGAACTTTATTCCTCCCACCTTAAACACATGCCTTCTTGTATACTGTACGCCATTGTAGAATGGCACAAGCTTGTAAATGTATGTTAGGAGGTGCATAGTTATTCTGGTAGATTCCAATTAGCACCTTACTACCTCTTTTCTCCTCTACCTTTTCTACAAGAAGATCTCCTTATGGTGGAATGGCTGAGCTCCTCAGATATGATGGTGCCGTGCCAATATGCCTCTGTATTCTGGTCTCCTTACTTGAAGAGGGATATATTGGCTTTGGAAGTGGTGCAGAGAGGCTTCAGCAGGTTGATTCTGGAGATGAGTGTGTTAGACTATGAGGAAAGATTGAGTTGCCTAGGACTATACTCACTGGAATTCAGACAAATGGTCTTATAGAAACATAGAAAATTATTAAAGGGATAGTTTAAGAGGCAAGAAAGTTGCTTCCACTGGTAGGTGAGACTAGAACTATATTTTGACTGATATAAGGAGAAACTGCTTTTCCCAGAAATCTGTGGAATTGTCTGCCCAGTGAAATGATAGAGGGTACCTCATTAAATATGTTTAAGGCACAGTTAGATAGACTTCTGCTTTACAAGGGTTATGGGGAAAACGCAGGTGAGTGGGCTGAGTCCATGGCCAGATTTGCCATGAATTTATTGAATGGCAGAACAGGCTCAACAAGCCAAATGGCCAATTCCTGCTCCTATTTCTTCTGTTCTTATTGCTGGCAATTTATCAAACAATGATCTGTTTTGTTTTTATGAAGAGTTGCCTCCTGTTAATATAATGAGGTAGCTAGGAAAGAGCTACAATACGGAGGAGTTTCAATAATGCTGATGAAAGTTATGAAACAAGGGAAGGTCAATGCCTTATTTATAGGAAGTACCCAAGCTCTTATGATGTGCTGCTGTCTCTGCCTGTCTTCCACCTGTTCGGCATTTTTAAAATCATTGTAGATTCTGAATAGATAGGTTTGTCTTGGATCTTCTGAGTGCTTTTGTCTAAACGATGCACAACCCACTGCTGCAAACTGTTTGGGTTGTTCAGCCCTTGCATTTGTGGGTAATAATATTTGCATGAGTAACTTTATGGATGTGAAGTGACAGCAGAACGATTTCAAGTACGGTACTGATGGGAAGTTTTGCGAAGAAGGAATTCATAAAAGTCTCCTGTACTCTCAGTACTAGTGAGAGTCCATTCACTCTCTCCTCACATGAATATACACCGCAGGTAAAATTAAAGCTAGCCTTTTTATTAAGGTGAACATAAAACAGGTGATTTGAAAAAGAGAGTCTAAAAGATGTTTGTGGAATTTGCATTGCGCCTGCATTATTAAGACCACAGGATCATCATTCGATCCATCATTCTGTTCCGCCATTCCATCACGGCTGATTTATTATGCCTCTGAACCCTGTTCTCCTGCCACCTCCCTGTAATCTTTGACACCCTTACTAATCAAGAACCTATCAACCTCTGCTTTAAGTATACCCTGTATTTGTGTTTATTGTGGTTAAGCAGCTTTCATTACCCAAAGGTGAAGATGCAGAATAACATAAATGAATTTAAGTATTCCAGCTTTTAAGAAATAGTGCAATCATTCACTCCTGTGTATTCGAACACGTGGCTTTTAATTAGACTGCTACTAATGAAGGAACTGTTCATCTTTGTGGATCACTCCCATCTTTCAAATACTATTACTTGACTCTCAGATCTTCCACGAAGACTCAGTATTCCCATTAAAAGGCAGCCAGAGTGGGAAAGTGTAATATTCATGTTTTTATTAACATTCTATCAGTTATGAGATGTAATGACATTCTTTTCCAACGCAAATAAGTAACTGAGCTGATGATGTGCCTTGGTTACATGATCAGGAAAAGCTATAGTGGGAAGATTTTATTAAGAAGACAATGAATAAGCATTCATTCAGTATAAAACAATGAGGAAACCAAGTGAGTTTATTAAAGATATGGTCTCCTTTGCTTGTCAGCTCCCATTATTTGAAGATAGCTAATGTACCTCACGTTTGTTTCCATCAGACCTGTTCGGCCATGCACTCAAATGTGTTAAGAAAATAGACCATCTCCTTCTCATAGACTGTTTGAATTATTGATGAGCAGTGCTGTATTGTGATCAAGGTGGAATGCCCTGATGACTTCTCCCTGAATTGCTTACATCTGTTGCAACCTATTTGAGATTAAGTGATGGATAAGAGTTTTGCACAGGGATTATTTGGTGTATCTTTGTGAAAAGGTGAGTTGTCAGTTGTGTACATGCACGAGATGTGAATCTGCAAATGCCTATTAAAGATTGGCTTTATTTGTCACATATACATTGAAACATCAGACCATACAGTGAAATGTTTAAAGTTCAAAGTAAATTTATTATCAAAGTACGTGTATGTCAGATATATTGCCTTGAAATTTATTTTCTTGCAGGCATTCACAGTAGATAACCACATGTTACAACAAAACAAAGTAGAGTAAAATTCATCGTTAGTATCAAATCAAATCAGTGAGGATTGTGCTAGGGGTAGCCCACAAATATCGGCATGCTTCCACCGCCAACATAGCGTGCCCACAACTTACTAAACTTATCCGTTATTCATTCATTATTTACCGTGTCATATGACATAGGTGATCATAGTCCTTGACTGTGATTGTTCTTGGCTAATTTTTCTACAGAAATGGTTTGCCATTGCCTTCTTCTGGGCAGTGTCTTTACAAGATGGGTGACCCCAGCCATTACCAATACTTTTCAGAGTTTGTCTGCCTGGTGTCAGGGGTCGCATAACCAGGACTTGTGATATGCACCAGCTGCTCATACGACCATCCATCACCTGCTCCCATGGCTTCACGTGATCCTGATCGGTGGGGTGAAGCAGGTGCTATACCTTGCCCAAGGGTGACCTGCAGGCTGGTGGAGGAAAGGAGCACTTTACACCTCCTTTGGCAGAGACGTATCTCCACCCCACCACCTGACCTATGTCTTTGGAAACGTGTAAGGAAACTGGAGCACCCGGAAGATGTTATCTAATGGGAGAATGTTCAAACTCCTTATGAATAGCAGCAGAAATCAAAGCCTGATTGTACAGTTGACACTGTAAAAGCTTTGCACTAACCACTGTACAACTGCACCACCCTTTTTTTGCACACTCCACATTTCTCATGGTTCAGGTGATTGATAAAGCACCTGAATTAAAATCTCACACTTAATTAGACCATTATGCTATCGGCCATCTTACACATTTGCACACAGAAGACATTGACTTAAAACAGTCTACTGTGGTAGCAGCTTCACCAGAACGTATCCAACAATAAATTAAGGAAGGAACAGGACCGCAATGCAAGACACTGTTATTTATCAAGTGTATGATATTAATAATTAACCTGATGGCAGTGCCTACCTTCCTCTTCCCTCCTCTCCTTCCAGTTATTCCTCTCCTCCCTTCTCTCTTTCCCTCCTTTCCCTCTGCCCACGCCACTTTACTGTAATGAAATTGGACTAGTATTCATTGCTTAATTCAGTATGTGTAGCCATCAAGACAAAGTCCATAATGCAGTGTGGCATAATAGTGTAGATGTGAATCATTGTAAAATACCAAAGAAAATACATGCAGAATCCCAATGAAAAAAATATGGAGATGCAGTACTGAGGTTATGAACATCTCAATTTATATACACTTGGAATGAAAATCATAGTGTACAGACTTAGAGGACTGTGCATCATCTCACTTTCAACTCTAAGATAATGCCTCATCTGTTTGGTTAGATATGACAGTGAGGTATACAGCTACATGGCTGCAGCCATGCATGGGACCATGCCTGCCTAAATATTTCTCAGTATGTATTGCGGGCTAATCCCTTTTAAATAGAAACATAGAAACATAGAAAACCTACAGCACAATACAGGCCCTTCGGCCCACAAAGTTGTGCCGAACATGTCCCTACCTTAGAAATTACTAGGGTTACCCAGAGCCCTCTATTTCTCTAAGCTCCATGTACCTATCCAAAAGTTTCTTAAAAGACCCTATTGTATCCGCCTCCTTCACCGTTGTCAGCAGCCCATTCCAAGTACTCACCACTCTTTGTGTAAAAAACTTACCCTGACATCTCCTCTGTACCTACTCCCAAGCACCTTAACCTTGTGCCCTCTTGTGGCAGCCATTTCAGCCTTGGGGAAAAAACTTCTGACTATCCACGCAATCAATGCCTCTCATCATCTTATACACCTTTATCAGGTCACTTCTCATCCTCTGTCGCTCCGAGGAGAAAAGGCCGAGTTCACTCAACCTGTTTTCATAAGGCATGCTCCCCAATCCAGGCAACATCTTTGTAAATCTCCTCTGCACCCTTTCTATGGTTTCCACATGCTTCCTGTAATGAGGCGACCAGAACTGACCACAGTACTCCAAGTGGGGTCTGACCAGGGTCCTATATAGCTGCAACATTACCTCTTGGCTCCTAAATTCAATTCCACGATTGATGAAGGCCAATACACCGTATGCCTTCTTAACCACAGCGTCAACCTGCGCAGCTGCTTTGAGCGTCCTATGGACTCGGAGATCCCTCCGATCCTCCACACTGCCAAGAGTCTTACCATTAATACTATATTCTGGCATCCTATTTGACCTACCAAAATGAACCACTTCACACTTATCTGGGTTGAACTCTATTTGCCACTTCTTACCCCAGTTTTGCATCCTATCAATGTCTCGCTGTAACCCCTGACAGCCCTCCACACCATCCACAACACCCCCACCTTTGTGTCATCAGCAATAATTATAAGGATTGTAAAGTCTTGATGATGAGAATGATAATAATTGAGACTTTTTTAAAAAAACTGGGACATCTTTTGTAAATCTGAAAATTAATGGTACCCACACAACAACGAGAGAGGAAGTTATGTTTTTCTCTTTGTTTCTACATGTCTCACATGAGCTGGAATTTCATGAAGTATCTACTTTATGGTATACTCCAAAATGTTGTCTCAGAAACTGTCTGGTAGGGAGATGTGCTGAAGGCGGGTGCAACAAAGACACAAGCAGCTGGAGGAGCTCAGTGAATCAGGCAGGCTCTGAGGAAGGAAATGAGCTGTTGACGTTTCAGGTCAAGACATTTCCTGACCCAACCCAAAATGTCTGCTGTCCATTTCACTCTACAGCTGCTGCCTGACTCACTGCGCCTCTTCATTAGCTTTTTTTTTGCCCCAGATTCCAGCATCCCTAATTGCTTGTGTCTCCATGCTGAAAGCAGGTAGTGATTAGATGGCATGCCATTTTATACTGCCTGGGAGATGTGGCTTTATTCTTTGCTCTCAAAAGCCAATCTCAGAATAGAAACGCTAATAAGGAATTAGACCAAGATGGAGATAGGTGGATTCAGATCTAGATGGAGCATGCTAATAGGCTGACTAACCTTACCATAAGATATAAAAGCAGAATTAGACCATTTGGCACATTGCGTCTGCTCTACCATTTCATCATGGCAGATTCTTTTCCCACTCAGCCCCAATCTCCTGCCTTCTCGCTGTATCCCTTCATGCCCTGACAATCAAGAATCTATCGACCTCTGCTTTAAATATACCCAATGACTTGGCCTCCACTGCCACCTATGGCAATGACTTACACAGTTTCACCACTCTCTGGCTAAACAAGTTCCTCCTCATCTCCGTTCTAATTGGACATCTCTCTATTCTGTGTCCTCTGGTCTTAGACTCCCCCACTATAGAAAACAATAGGATAGTTGTCATCCTTGTTTGTTTTTTTTATCCCCCTTAATTATGAATTGGAATAACACAAGGAAACTGGTTTTGAAAACCAGTATGTTGTGGGTTAAGGAAAATATTGTTAAACATTTGGTCAGTTCTGGGTTCATGAAATGCACTAACAGAAAATGCTTGTACTGGATTCCTGGCTGTGACACCAGCTGTTGCTTGTGACTGTATGTTTGAAAGGGTAAATTGAAGTACAGTTGTGTATTATTTCCAGTTTCAGCATTTTGCGGGATGAAATGTTCCACTGGTTTTTGGGTCAGCCAGCAGAATCGTATCGTGGCCTTGTGCCCTGAATTTGCTGTAACTTTTTGCCATAATAATACATGGTAGCAGAAGAGGAGCTGACAGTTCTCCTGACCTTAAAGTGCCTTTGTCTGGCTGATACCCTTTTGCTAAACCAAATAAGTACGTTTAAAAAATTATACTTGCACTTCTTTCATTGTAGAGCCTACACTTTACCTAGGAATTGTTCTGGAAAGCGTTTTATATCTTAACCCTTTCAGCAACATCAGTTCTTTCATGGTATGGGGCTTATTTTACGGGATGGTGGTAGCACGGTAGCATGGCAGTTATTGCAATGCTTTACAGCGTCAGCAATCAGCGTTCAGTTCCCGCTGCTGTCTGGAAGAACTTTGTACCTTCTCCTCATGACCCTATGGGTTTCCTCCGAGTTCTCTGGTTTTCTCGCACATTCCAAAAATGTACTGGTCAGGGTTAGTAAACTGTGAACATGTAATGTCGATGCAGGAAGCATTGTGACATTGCGGGCTGCCTCTGGCACATCCTTGTCATTGACGCAAACGACTCATTTGACCCTTTGTTTCGACAAATAAAGCTATTCTTTTACTATTTTATTGTATTGAGAATTTGGCATATTTGCTAATGATCAGCTAAACATTATCACTTCAAACATAAGCTACATGGGCACATGGAGCTTAGAAAAATAGGGAGCTATGGGTAACCCTAGGTAATTTCTAAAATAAGTACATTTTTGGCACAGCATCATGGGCTGAAGGGCCTGTATTTTGCTGTAGGTTTTCTATGTTTTTCTGTGTGCAGTTTTGGTCACCAAATTACAGGAAGGATATAAATAAGGTTGGAAGAGTGCAGAGAAGGTTTACAAGGATGTTGCCAGGACTTGAGAAACTCAGTTACAGAGAAAGGTTGAATAGGTTAGAACTTTATTCCCTGGAGCGTAGAAGAATGAGGGGAGATTTTATAGAGGTATATAAGATTATGATGGGTATAGATAGAGTGAATGCAAGCAGGCTTTTTCCACTGAGGCAAGGGGAGAAAAAAACCAGAGGACAAGGGTTAAGGGTGAAGGGGGAAAAGTTTAAAGGGAACGTTGGGGGGGGCTTCTTCACACAGAGAGTGGCGGGAGTGTGGAATGAGGTGCCAGATGAGGTGGTAAATGCAGGTTCTTTTTTAACATTTAAGAATAAATTGGACAGATATATGGATGGGAGGTGTATGGAGGGATATGGTCTGTGTGCAGGTCAGTTGGACTATGCAGAAAATAGTTCGGCACAGCCAAGAAGGGCCAAAAGGCCTGTTTCTGTGCTGTAGTTTTTCTATGGTTTCTAACAACAACTATGATGTGGTCATCAATCCCTCAATAATGATATCATCGCATGTCAAACTGAATCAGTTGATTTTGGACATTGATGATTTCAGTAACATTTAACAGCTGAAAGACAGCTACAAGTAGAGTCAAAGAACTCTACTGAATTCAATAAAAGCTATTTAAAGCAACACTCGCAGAATTCAGGCTGCAATCTTCTTTGGGCTTTAGATGGTTAAAAGCATTTTGAATTTCTCATTGAGATTATGGCCTTGTAAGCATGGTTGTGTACTGATGATTCTTTGTGTCTGCATCCTGCCTGTGTGTTTATATATGTGTTTATTAATATATAAAATGTATTCAAATCGATAGGACTGAAATCTTGATAAAGTTGATCATGAATGAATTATATTTGTTGGTCCCCAGAGATCATTATAATGAAGTTTGATTGAATATGCAAATACATTTTAATAAACACTTCAACAAAATTATTTTAAACACTTAATCAAATAGAGGAAATATGTTTGGTATTGAAATTAAAGAGGCATGTATTGCTATGATGACATTTTGCTATGCAAGAAGATGTTCTGGGTGCTTATGGGAGTTAATTCATTTTTAGGAATCTGGGTCCACTTGATAATAAGCACTATATTTGTCCATCTGATCCCATTTATTGCCCTCAAGAAAATGGTGATGAGTTGCCTTCTTCATTAGCTACAGTCCTTCTGTTAAAGGGTCTCCCACAGTACTGTTGGGTAGGGAAATCCAGGATTTAAACCAGTGACAAAGAAGGAATAACAGCTTCAAGTCAGGATTGTGTGACCTGTAGGAAAAAGTGTTCCCATGTTGCTGAAGCTCTTGCCATCCTTGGTGGTAAAGTTTGTGGATTTGGAAAATGTTTTCAGAGTATATAGCTGAGTAACTCTGCACATTTTGTCAATGTTGGACACGATGTTCCAATGAGAGAGGGAATGAACATTCAGAATGGTCGATGAGGATTCAGTCAGATAGACTGTTTTGCCCTCAATGCTGTTGAGTTTCTTGAGTGTTATTCAAGTTGCCCTCGGGAACTGAAAAAAGCGCACGCTCCTAAAGTGTGTCATTTGGACGGTGGAATGGCTTTGGAATGTTAAGTGGTAAGATGCTTACCACAGGAAGGCCACGATATTTGTCAGGATGATCCACTTGAGTTTCTGGTCAGTGGTGATGGAGGGGACTTTGGTATGGTCGTGCCACTGAATTTCAAGTGAAGTAGTGAGACTTTCTCTTGTTAGATATGATAATTGCCTGGCACTTCAGTAGCGCACAATAATATAGCAATTAATATTTATTTTTAATGCCCATTCACTCCAGGGTTACTGGCTTAGAGCATCCATGATACAAAGTTAGATTAGCATAGAATTTGGCAGATTTTCTGTCATTTTTGGAGCTGTTTAATCTGTGTCCAAGTCAAAAACAACTAACAAGATGTCCATTTGAGCCTATCAACCTTTGTCATGCACAGGAAGGTTTTTAGATAACATTGATGTTATGAATATACACTCAGGGCCACTTTATTAGATAGATCTGTAGCCCTGCCCGTTAATGCAAATATCTGATCAGCCAATCAGCAACTCAATGTATAACAGCATTCAGACTAAACATCAGACTGGGGAAGAAACATGATCTAAGTGACTTTCATGCAGAATAGTCTCTGGAGAATAGTCTACATAAATAAGCTATAGAGAATGGTGTAGAAAAAAAAAACATCCAGTGAGTGGATGTTCTGTGGGCAAAAAACACCTTGTGAATGAGAAAGGTCAGAGAAGAATGGCCAGACTCGTTCAAGCTGACAGGAAGGGAACAGTAACACAAATAACCACAGGTAACACCAGTGGTGTGCAGAAGAGCATTTCTGACTGCACTACATATCGAACCTTGAAGTGGATGGACTACAGCAGCAGAAAACCATGAATATACACTCAGTGGACACTTTATTTAAAGTACCAAATAAAGTTGTTACTGAGTGTATTTGTCGCTAGTGTTCCATTCTTGATTAGTATTTCTTATGCATTATATTAAAACATGAATACTTCATTCTCACATTGTACATAAGCTGTTTAATTAGAAAATCCTTTAAACTATTAATCTTCCCAAAGTTACTTTATAATTTTTGTGGTTATATCGATTGAAAAGACGAGAGAGCCTGTTACAAATTTGATGCGACCCCTGCTCAGTATCTGGGAAAGTAGACTGAAGAACTCCTTTTTCTAGATTAGGAGTTCCTAAGCTTTTTTTATGCCATGGACCAACACCATTAAGTAAGTGGTCTGTGGACCCCGAAATGGGAACCCCTGTTCTAGAACCTGACCAAACTTATTCAATGTTATATTTTCTGGAAATGGGCGTTAGGATTTTGATCATGGGTAGGCAGGGTATTAGAAAATATGCAGTGGAGAAGAAAGTGGTTTTGAAAATCAAATGTAGGTCAGTGACTTGCGTTTTTATTCCATTGTGTGTAGTGGTAAGTCACAGCAAGTATGCTGGAGATCACGTAAAGGGCATAATATAATAAAGATAAATTCATTTAAGTTTTTTGTTCCATGGTCTTTTACACTTTTTAGGCGGATCTTAGTCCCAAGTTTCTCAATTAATTTGTTTCTGCAAGTTTTACCATGTTGTGGATCGGTTATACATGCACGTGAAGAGGTTGGAACAGGAGAAATTGGAGCTGTCTTGAAGACTAATCTCCACAAGAGCTACTCCATACACAGTAACATTCCCACCTAATCAGAGAAAGAAATGACAGTAGTTTACTGTACAAGACAGTTGTTGCTCATCTAGGCTTCTGTTTCTAAAGCAATTTTGCACATCAGATACCATAAGACCATAAGACATAGGAGCAAAATTAGACAATTTGGCCCATCGGGTCTGCTCTGCCATTCAATCATAACTGATACTTTTTTTTCCCTTCTCAGCCCTACTCCCTGGCCTTCTCCCCATAAACTTTGATGGCATATCCAGTCAAGAACTTATCAAGCTTCTGCCTTAATACACCCAATGACCTGGATTCTACAGTTGCCTGTGGTAATAAGTTCCACAAATTCACCACCCTTTGGCCAAAGAAATTTCTCTGCATCTCTGTTTTAAGAGTATAGCCCTCTATCTTGAGGCTGTGCCCTCTTGTTCTAGACTCCCCCACCATGGGAAACATCCTTTCCACATCTACGCTGTCTAGGCCTTTCAACATTCGGAAGATTACAATGAGATCCCCCCCTTCATCATTCTGAATTCCAGTGAGTGCAGACCCAGAGCTGTCAAATGTTCCTCGTATGATAACCCTTTCATTCCCAGAATTATCCTCGTGAAACTCCTCTGAACCCTCTCCAATGCCAACATTTCTTTTCTTAGATGAGGAGTCCAAAACTGTTCACAGTACTCAAGGTGAAGCCTCACCAGTGCCTCATAAAGCCTCAGCATCACACCCCTGCTCTTGTATTCTAGACCTCCTGAAATGAATGCTAACATTGCATTTGCCTTCCTCACCACTGACTCTACCTGTAAGTTAACCTTTAGGGTGTTCTGCACAACGACTCTAGGCAGTGTGAATGACCAAAAATCTCAATGCAGCTGCCTGCTTAGAATAACCTTTCTGTCTATCTTACTGTCGATAGTAATTCGTGAAACAAAGCATATCAAATAATTAGTAGCTAAGATTGGCAGATATAGATTCACTTGGCAAGGTGCCCTCATCTGTCTCTACAGAGTTTGGGCCAGCCTTTTTGAGGCTTTCAGTTCAAAAACTGTTATAGAATGAAGCACGAGGTGACTGTAATAGTCAACTGTAACCTGAAGTGTTGCTTCATTGCCCTCTAGGATGTTTCTGCAACACTGATTTATAGGAATGTTGCTCTGGTATTGCATTAAGTTGACTTGTCTCATGCCAAGCCATGTTGAGTTGCTGCATCATTTGCATAGCAAATGTCTTAGCACAGAAATGGGTCATGTACTGACTGACCAGACTGATGGTGGATGATATCTAGGTGACTAAGTAGGATTAAGTAGTTCTAATCCATTTGAACACTATCTCGTTATCCATTTGAACCCATTTCTGACATTTACCTATCCAATATAAGCTTGAATGTTTTTGTCTGAATTACCGATTCTAGAAGTGAATTTCTTTTTTCTACATTTCATAATATTTAATCATATATCAATTAACCTATTTCTGAAAGATTAAGTTATAGAGCAGAAATGATAGGCTGATTGGCCTAATTCTGCTCCTATATTTTGTCTTACTGACATTGAGCCTTGTGGTATCTACATTTCCCTCCATAACTCTTGGCTAATTAGCAAGAAACGTGTCATAGGTCTTCATCAAGGCAATGTGTCTCTGAACAGTTCTATTAGGAGCATCTAGGCCTAAATCCTCAGAAAGCGATTTATTGTTTTTCTTGATACTTCGAGAGTATTTTTCTCCTTCAAAACAGAGAGAAAAACCATTGTTTTCTAGTGTGGACTTTATCCACCTATTTTTGGTTTAGTTAAGTTTAAGCTTGATCGGTTGGTTGAGTACTCGTAATTAAATGTAATCGCAACGTGAGTCACAATTCACTGTGAAACATTTCTGACTTTCTGTCCATACAATCCCATTAAATGATCCTATGGTTGCAGCTCTGGCTTGGTGGACAAGCAACAGATCTTGGTTTTGTATTGGCTGAACTAAACTGTATATCATTTTACCTGTAAGGGAAAGAGTACCAAAGTGCATAATGTCAGAATATCAGATCGGTTTTTTTAATGGACATGATTGCTCCTGTACCTTTTTATGAATCTGCTAGTAGAAATATATTTATCTTTTGTAACAAATTGTTCTCTACAGCTTTGGTGTTGTTTGAATATTACAACAAATTATTTTCTACACACCGGTGCAATGAAATTTTCATTCTAAATTTGGTGAAGAAATTTTGCATTCAAAATATTGTTTTGAATTGTTTTTTTGAAACATTACTTCAGATGAAATGCAAACACAAGCAAATTGAAGATGTTCTCTATGTTAAAATGCTTCTGTTTTGATAGGTAGATTAATGTACTCCACAAAAGGATGCAGAAGATTTTTTAAGCACATCAGCTGTTACTGTGCATGCTTATAAAATGCTGACGTTGTTCACTGAAATCTCATCTTAATTTCACAACAATTATTTCAATTCTGTATTGATTTTCATAGTCTTTGAATTTCATTAGTTTTAAACCTACTGATGGGAGAAACAGAAATCTAATTATTAGCGTCGGCTGGTGTAAAGGAGTCACAGTCTGTGTATTGGTTATTGTTCGTGAAAAGCAAACTGCTGGAGGAACTCAACAGTGGAGGCAAAGGAGTGGTCAACGGTTTGGGTCGATACCCAGCATCAGGTTGTACTTTAGTTTTACTGGTACATTTAGAATAAATAATGATATGTATTGTTTACTAGTCATTTCCAAAAGGGCCACACTATCACTTCCCATAACTACTTCTCAGTATAGTATAGGTCATGAAGTATGATGCTTTGTTTTGAAACTGTATCTCCCACACAATAAAGGCCACTGCCGGCAAGTAGACAGTGGTTCTGTTCAAAAGCACTTTCTTGTGCTTGCTCCTAGTACAAGGATGAGTCTGACTGACGTCAGTTTAAATGCTCTGATGAAAACTACTTTTGATGAGCTTATTGCAGTGACACAAATGATTGTTCTTTCTATTGACTAACCAGTGGTAAAGTATCTATTTGTAACTCTGCAAGGTAGACATTTTTGTTAAAAATAGTAGCTCTAGTAGATTTTTAAAAGTTCAAAGTAAATTTTATTATCAAAGCACATCTTTGTCAACACGTACAACCTTGACATTTATTTTCTTGTTGGCATGTGTAGCAAATCTATAGAATAGTAAATGTAACAGGTTCAGTGAAACAACAACCAGAGTGCAGAAGACAACAAACTGTACAAATGCAAGTGTAAATAAATAGCAATAAATAACAAGAATATGAGATAAAGAGACTTTAAAGTGAGATCATTGGTTGTAAGAATATTTCAATGATGGCACAAATGAGTGTCGTTATCCCCTTTTATTCAAGTGCCTGATGATTTTATACGATCTCTTCCAATACTAATGTAGTTTTGAAGCAGTAGTTGCATTTGAGTCCTGATGAAGGATCTCAGCTGGAAAATGTTGACTGTTTATTTCCCTCCTTAGACGCTGCCTGACCTGCTGAGCTCTGCAGCAGTTTTTGTGTTGTGCAATTTTTCCAGCATTTGCAGAATTTCTTGTACAGGTGCCTCAGTTAAATTAACAATTATTATAACTTTATACATGCTGCACTACCGTCAAGTTTATCCACATATTTTCCATAAATGTAGTAGCCCCTCTAGAGCTGTGTGTTGTAGAGAAAAATAAAGGCCATATTTGTCTCAGAGTCTGATCCGCAAACTTGGATGTACATTCTGAACTTGTGCTCGTGAATCATATGTGGTGGATTGAAGATCCTGTAAATTCTTATAAAACTTGCAGTCTGCTTGTAAACTTGATTCCTGCACAATTCTATATACTGTACGCATTCATGCATACAACTTGCTTAAGGATGGGTGGAGAAGAGAACATGTGCATGAATACCAGTACACATTGGAGCTGCATAACAGAATGAACAGTTGTGTTGTGTTATAATTATGGCATCTCTGTGGCTCTCAGCAGCGGTGAAGTCCAGGCTAAGACCTTAGATTCATAAAAGCTAAAATATCAGTGAGTAAAATGTTGAACATAATACAAAAGCATCCAGCAAGCAGTAGTTCTGCGGTTGAAAATTCCTTGTTAATTAGAGGGTCAGAGGAGAATGGCCAGATTGGTTCAAGCTGACAGGAAAGTGACAGTAACTCAAATAACCACATATTCCAACATTGGTGTGCAGAAGAGCATCTCTGAATGCAGAACATATTAAATCTTGAACTGGATGGGCTACAGCAGCGGAAGACCATGATATACGATCAGGTGGCCACTTTATTAAGTAAAGGAGGTGGCCACTATGTGTTTGTGTGTGAGTATTACATAAATTTTAAAATTACTTGACTATTTTATTTCATTTTATATGTTGAATTTTGACGAGGATATTAATCTAAATAGTAAAATGATAATTGACTGTGTACATTCGCAGTTTTCTCAGTTGGAGAGTTCTGTGCTTCAAGTTCAGAAGTAGGGTAGTTATGTGTATGCATTTCCGGGGAAGTAGCAAGAATTGAAGGGTTAAATATTCACGACAGAAAGTCTTTCAAAGCCACATAAAAGCACAATAATCAAATTAGTATTGTAGAGGAATGTACAACAAAAGGCAGTGCTTTATGTGAAGGCACTGAGAAATATTTGAAGTACACTAAGACTATCTTTGATGAATGATTCGGGTACGTCTCTTTAGATTGCACCATTTAGACATTTCTGCTTGGGCTTCACCAATTTTTAATAAAGCCAGTCAGTTACGCAGGCTGTTAGCATTAAATTAATCATAACACACAAGCTGAAACACCCTGCTATTTGTACTTCAGAAAGAATTAACAGTATAAATCATTAGTAATCTTATTAATGTATTGAATTAAGCATTTAAATAGCTTCATAACAAGATTGTTTTTTGACAAGCAAGTTGAGATGGATTTGCTTAACTATTAATTTTTTTTGTGCATGAAAATGTTTCTTTCATTCCTCTCCACTATGAACCTGGGGGACACCATAACCTCTGTGGTAAGACAGACTGAGTAGAAATCTGCATGTTAATAGGTTTAGTGTGAGTCATAAATGCATTCACATTTCATGTTTCAAATGTGGAGCTTATTTTAATATAAATTCTGGATCACATTCAAATTGATTGAATTCGGCTCGCAATGTTAATGTATTTGTTCAAGTTACTTGCACTCTAAAGCTTTTAGTTAAGAACCAATGAAGGCTAGCTTTCTTCTATTCTCCGTAGTAATGTAATTTCTTTTCCCCCCCTTCCTAATCTCTTCATCAAGGCTTTTCTGAAAGTCATGATACATAGTTCACTGGTATTCATACCCTTCATTAATCACCACATCTTGCTTCAGCATATCTACTTTTATCCATCTTTTAAATCAGTCACTCAATATTGGCAGAAATCTGGGTGCTTGCCAAATGGATGATTGAAGTGGCATTGTTTGGTAGGCAAGCGGTTCTTAATCAATAGAGCGTCTTACCAAATTACAGTATACATGAATAATGAACTCTCACCAAATCCAATCTGGACCAGCAACTGTCAGGTTTATGAGAGCATAAGACATAGAAGCAAAATTAGGATATTCAGCCCATTGAGTCTGCTCTGCCATTCAATTATGGCTGATTTATTGTTCCTCTCAACCCCATTCTCCTGACTTCTCCCTGTAACTTTTAACATCCTTACTAAACAAGAATCTATCAACCCTGTGCTTTAAATATACCCAATGACTTGGCCTCCGCAGCAATGATCTCCACATGTCCATCACTCTCTGGCTAAAGAAATTCCTCCTCTTCTCTGTTCTAAAGGGACTTCCCTCTATTCTGAGGCTGAGCCCTATAGTCCTAGACTCCCCCATGCAGACATCCCACCCTGCAAAAACTCATTTCAGGGAGTTAGCACCTCTGTCCCATATCCCCCCCCGGTCGACCTCCGAATTTATATGTAATACTTTGTTTAGTGATTTTTTCTAATCTGTAAACCAAGTTGGGTATATGCAGAAAATGTGACATTAAAGTATGTACTATTGAATTATCATGTTTATTCTATTACAACTTTAAGCAAGTCTACAGGGAGTTTGGCCTCATCAAATAGGGCATCAATAGAGTAGCTCCTTAGCAGCCAGCCAGCTAGTTTAAATAACGTTAGCTATGATAATGAACGAATGACACCTGTTAAACTCACCTCAACATGTCTTTTACATTTTAACCCACCATGGGCAATAGAAAAGTCACTGTTGCAAACAGTGTAGCGAGCAACATTCATTATTTTTGAGGTCGACTGTAAAGCCCGCCCACAGAGAAAACTGATATGTCTACTTAGCAGGGGTCCCCAACCTTTTTTGCACCGTGGACTGGTTTAATTTTGGCAATATTCCTGCAGACTGGCCAACCGGGGGTGGGGGGAGGGGGGAGTGGGACGTGTTGATCACGACCGGAATATAGGTGATAAATCAACTATAAGTCACTTATGAGTGGCTAATACACTCAATTTCATTTCTAAAAGGGTTTATCTAACAAATTTAATATTAAACGCACAGCGCATATTTTCCTCTCGTGAATATAGTGATAAGTCAATTATAAGTCAATAGCATCATAACATTTTAAGTGATGTTTGGATATTAAACACAGCGCATATTTTCCTCGTATGAACATATAAAATCATTGCAACACATCAATAGCGCTGAATCAGTGGGAGCCCTGGGCTTGTTTTCCTGCAGCAAGACAGTGCCATCGAGGGGTGATGGGAGACAGCGATACTCGAAGGGGGTTCCTTATGTCCAGTCTATTCTGCAATTTTGTTTTCATTGCATTCGTTGCAGAAAACTCCGCTTCGCAAAGATATGTTGGAAATGGAAGCAATGTTTTCAGTGCTTCTGTGGCTATCTCAGGATATTCAGCCTTGACTTTGATCCAGAATGCTGGCAAAGATGTTATGTCAAACATACTTTTCAGCCCACCGTCATTTGCAAGCTTGAAGAGTTGATCTTCTTCCCGCGCTCACATGGATGACGCGTGCGTAATGACCTCAGGTGCGTTCAAGTTCAATAGTAGGCGTGACAGGGAATGAGGAAAGGTGCAGCTGACTCATATCATTTCATATCGTCAAATCATATTGTTTCCTCGCAGCCCGGTGGTTGGGGACCATTCTTAGCACGAAGAGAGACCAATCAGGATGCTCGCTCTCCCACTTCCTCTTTCTCAAAAAAATCGATTTCCGGGATATTGCATATAATTTCTGGGCGTCAGGGAGCTACTATCAATATGCGGGAGACTCCTGGAACTTCCGGGAGAGGTGGGATGTCTGCCCATGATAGGAAACATCTTCTTCACATCCTCTCTATCTGGGCCTTTTAATATTCGATTGGTTTCCCCTTCGTTTTTCTAACTCCACCGAGTACAAGTCCAGAGCCACCAAATGCTTTCATACGTTAACCTTTTCATTCCTGGGATCATTCTTGTGAACCTCGTCTGGACCTTCTCCAATGTCAGCAGATACTTTCTTATTGTTGAGCACAACACAATTTACACAGAAATGAGAATAAAATGGCATTGACGTTTCTACAGTTAAAGGTATTGAATGTTGACAATGTATTTAACTATTGTCCTTAACATTATAAGTCCCAAGGCACTTTACAGAAGCATCAACTACAAACGTTTGTAATACCAACTGATGTTGGACTCTCATTCACTGAAAATAGTCATTGCTTCATCCAAATGAAGGGTCTTGATCAAAGAGTCGACTGTCCTTTTAACTCCATAGGTGCTACCTGAGCTACTGAGTTCCTCCAGCACTTTGGTTGTTGCTGCAGTCTCTTCTATCTCTACAGCCTTGCCCTAATGTGGCTCACATTGATTATCAACCCATACTTGACTCTTGTCTGGTCCTTTTCACATTCAGGCATTTGACTGCTCTGTTTTTTGAGGAGCTGCAACAGGAAATGAATTTTGTGAAATCACCAGCAAACATCCCCACCGTTATAACTGTACTACTGAAGCATTTGAAGATGCTGTCATGAGGAATAGTTGCAGCGATATATGTGTTGAGATGATTGACCATCAGCTACCATCATCGTCTGTTTTCTTTGATCCCATTGATAGATTTTAGCAAAGCTGCTTGATCCCATGGTGCCTTGAACTCAAACACAAATCAGAGTTCACATTTTGACCAACATTGTGATGGAGTGTAGAGCTGAATGGGTCTGTTGAAACCCACATTCAACACTAACAGGCAAGGTGTTGGTGAGTCAGTGACACTTGTTAGCACTGTTGGTGACAGCTTTAATCCCTTTCTTGATGCTTGATTGTAGACATTTTGTGTTCAGTTGAAGACAAAACCCTGAATCAGTGTTCTGAACATCAATCTTTTGAGTGTACCATGTAGATCAGAGTGCAAACATGGCTCCTTTAAGAAGAATGCCAAAATTTAAAGGTGGGTATGGAGCTTTAATAATGTTGAGATAATTGAGTTGGAAAGTTCACGTAAGTTGTAAAAATAAAACAGAAAACCAGCCCTCTACTATTACCCTGTGATTTCTTCCACCACGGCAGTTTGTATGCAGTTTCTCGGGGAATTTTCAGAATAGCCCCCAGCTCCTTAAAAGGAGTGGGTCATGATATCAATGGGCACTTATGGAAGGTGAGTGAAAGATTACCAATCAATAATTAAGATCAAGGTGGCTTTTTCTGATGAGTAAGAGGAACGTCCATTCAGAACAGAGATGAGGAGAAAGTTCTTTAGCCAGAGGGTGGTGAAGCTGTGGAATTCATTGCCACAGACAATCGTGAAGGCCAAGTCATTTGGTATATTTAAAGCAGAGGTTGACAGATTCTTGATTAGTCAGGGCATCAAAGGTTATGGGGTGAAGGCAGGAGAATGGGGTTGAGAGGGGAAATAATCAGTCAAGATGGAAAAGTGGAGCAGGCTCAATGGGCCAAATGGCCTAATTCTGCTCCCATGTCTTATGTCTTACACACCCAAGTGAAGCCACGTTCCTTCAGACCACAGTGCATATATCACACACAGCACAGAAAACAAAATGTTCATAAAATATAATTCAAGACACTTGTGAAGTGCAAGCAGTATAGATAAACAGTAAACAATGCAGAAAGCTCGCATCTGCTGATGAGACCTCAGTGGTGGCAGGGTATTCATTACTCTCACAGCCTGTGTGAAAAAGCTGTTATCCTTCGGCCAGTCTTAGTCCTGATGCTCCTGTACTTCAATCCTTATGGGATCAGGTCAAAGAGATTGTGGGATGGCCCTTGATGTGCATTAGAGAGTGGTTAACCTGCAGAGCTCCAGAGGTTCACTTGCTGTTCAAACCAAACAACAGGATAGGAAAGAAATGTGATCTAAGTGACTTTAACCGTGGAATGATTGTTGGTGCCAGGCAGAGTGGTTTGAGTATCTTAGAAACTGCTGATCTTCTGGGATTTTCATACTCACATTTTCTAGAGTTTACAGAGAATGGTGCAATAAATGAAGCAAAACACATCCAGTGAGCAGCAGATCTGTGGCCTAAAATGCCTTGTTAGTAGTCATAGTCATAGTCATACTTTATTGATCCGGGGGGGAAATTGGTTTTTGTTACAGTTGCACCATAGATAATTAAATAGTAATAAAACCATAAATAGTTAAATAGTAATATGTAAATTATGCCAGGAAATAAGTCCAGGACCAGCTTATTGGCTCAGGGTGTCTGACCCTCCAAGGGAGGAGTTGTAAAGTTTGATGGCCACAGGCGGGAATGACTTCCTATGACGCTCTGTGTTGCATCTCAGTGGAATGAGTCTCTGGCTGAATGTGCTCCTGTGCCCAACCAGTACATTATGTAGTGGATGGGAGACATTGTCCAAGATGGCATGCAACTTGGGCAGCATCCTCTTTTCAGACACCACCGTCAGAGAGTCCAGTTCCATCCCCACAACATCATGGCCTTACTAATAAGTTTGTTGATTCTGTTGGTGTTTGCTACCCTCAGCCTACTGTCCCAGCACACAACAGCAAACATGATAGCACTGGCCACCACAGACCCGTAGAACATCCTCAGCATCGTCCGGCAGATGTTAAAGGACCTCAGTCTCCTCAGGAAATAGAGACAGCTCTAACCCTTCTTGTAGACAGCCTCAGTGTTCTTTGACCAGTCCAGTTTATTGTCAATTCGTATCCCCAGGTATTTGTAATCCTCCACCATGTCCACACTGACCCCCTGGATGGAAACAGGGGTCACCGGTACCTTAGTTCTCCTCAGGTCTACCACCAACTCCTTAGTCTTTTTCACAGTAAGCTGCAGATAATACTGCTCACACTATGTGACAAAGTTTTGTACAGTAACCCTATACTTAGCCTCATCTCCCTTGCTGATGCATCCAACTATGGCAGAGTCATCAGAAAACTTCTGACGAGGTCAGAGGAAAACGACCAGACTGGTTCAAGCTGACAGGGAAGTGACGGTAACTCAAATAACCAATAATTACATGGATAGGCTACAGCAGAAGAGAACCATGCCAGGCGCTGCTGTAGCTCATCCACTTAAAGGTTTAACGTGTTGTGTGGACAGAGATGCTGTTATGCACACCACTGTTGTAACGTGTGGTTATTTGAGTTACTGTCACCTTCCTGTTAGCTCGAGCCAGCCTGACCATTCTGAGGGTTCCACTCCTGTACCCAATAAAGTGACCACTGAGTGTATATTAATGGTTTGGATGAGAATGTAGGTGGCAAGATTAGTAATATTGTGGACATCTCCAGAATTGCTAGTGTGGTAGACAGTGAAGAAGGTTATTTAGGGTTAGAACAGATTCTTTTTCAACTGGGAGAGTGGGCAGATGGAATTTGCAAAGTTTTGATTCAAGATTTATGATTGAAGTTTGCGCTTATTTTTGCTGTTCTGATGGTGTCTGTTCCTGATGAGTTGTGTTACTGTTGGTAGTACAGGTGTATTATAACTAGCATGGCAAACTAGTTTAAATCCTGGAAATAATGTTGAGCATGAAATAACATAGGAATAACAGAAGTCACTGTTTCTGAGCTATTAATCATAGTACTTTATTTACTGAGGTTCAATATAGTTCCATTGAGGGTCAATTAGAGAGTACAGGCAAGATTTTTTAAACGCACAAGAGGGTCAATTAGATTCTCCATAATTCTGTTCGTGTGAGCGGCGATTATGATCATTATGGAATAGATACCGTGGAGTACAGAGTTAAGCAATGTGGAGATTCAATATTTTTGTTTGCAGAGAGTAACATATGGTTTCCTGTCAGCGATAGGTCGAGAGGTAGAATATTTTCATCATTGTGACTAGAATGGAGCAAAGTTCTTTTTGGGTCAGAGCTCACTGTGCAAACGGGGAATTTTGATGATGGAATATTCGGTTCAGCTTACTGAGGGGCGTCATATATCTCGGGGAGTGGCCTTACCACTCCTCGGTTGGTCCCATCTGCTTTCCCACTGTCAATTACTTTCAGGGTGCTTGGGATAGATTCCAGGTTTTATTTTAAAAACTAGGCTCATACAAAAGAATATATTTTTGTCAAGTGTGATTTTCATTTCTTAAAATCTTCACACAAATATTTGCAGTATTTTGGGAAATAATTATACCTGTTTGAAATGCTTAACCATGGACCATTTCCACCTCCAGTATGTGGGGTTGAACATAATGTATTCAGGATAGTATCATTCCATATTACATCTGAGTTACTATTTTTATCCTTTAGTAATCAATAAATTGTCTCCTGAGTATTCCAGGAAGGAACAACATTGTGCTGATACTCTTAAGCGGAAACTTTAATAACATATTTCTTCTTGTTATTCATTTTAACTATTTGCTGGTATCGTAATGTATTCATTTTGTCATTTATTATTTATAATTTTAAATTTATACTTTACTTCATTTGTTGAAATCTCAAACCTTTTTTGTACTGGGGTAGCGTGGTGGTGTAGCGGTTAATAGGATAGTATTATAGTGCCAGCTATCAGCGATCGGGGGTCATTTTCTGCCATTCTCTGTAAGGAGTTTGTGTGTTCTCCTCGTGATCGTGTGGGTTTCCTCCCGGTGTTCTGGTTTCCTCCCACAATCCAAAGACATATGGGTTAGGATTAGTAAGTTGTGGGCATTTTGTGTTGGTGCCAGAAGCGTAGTAACACTTGCTGAGCTGCCTGCACAACATCCTCAGAATGTGTTGCCTGTTGACTCAAACAACACATTTCACTGTATTTGATGTTTTGATTTACATGTGACCATTAAATCTCATTTTTAAGTCTTCAGATTGTGTTTAAATGTCACTATTAGCAGCCAACTGTCAAAAGCTGTAAAGAATATTCACGTACCAAGGTCTCAGCGGTGTGCCACGAGAGGCCTAGTCACTGTGGAACCTGTTCCATTTCAACAGACACCCATCAAGTGCAGGGCGTCAGCTTATTTGGCCTTTAGCGTCCAGCAAAACTTAAGTCTTGGCAAGCCCAAGATCGAAGGCAGTGAATTAGAGCAGAGGGTCATGTTTTGACTGACCTGGCTTGCTTGGAGCAAGTTTACTTTTTTTTTGTTTTCAAATGTTTTTATTGTGAAGCAACATCAGCTTAACCACAACCGACAATGTCCTAAAGTACAATGCTTCTTTTTCCTTTTCTTTCTTATAACAACATAATGAAAGTCAAATGAATGTATGTTTAGTAAACAGGGAAAAAGCAAAGGAAACCCTACCACCCCGTCTCCTTTCCCCTTCCCAGCCCTTCCCTCCCCTCACCCCTCCCTCCCCTCCCCTCACCCCTCCCGTATATGCTGTTTAGGTCCTACCTCCCCCCACACTTAGTTCAGCTGTCAGTCTCTTCCAAGTACTTTATACTTTTTTATACTTTATTGTCACCAAGCAATTGATACTAGAACATACAATCATCACGGCGATATTTGATTCTGTGCTTCCCGCTCCCTGGAGTACAAATCGATAGTAAATATTAAAAATTTGATTATAAATCATAAATAAAAAGTGGAAAGTAAGGCAGTGCAAAAAAACCAAGAGGCAGGTCCGGATATTTGGAGGGTATGGCCCAGATCCGGGTCAGAATCCGTTCAGTCGTCTTATCACAGTTGGAAAGAAGCTGTTCCCAAATACAACAGTAATGGTTGCCAGATGTTTTTCAAATTCCTTGAGTCTGTCCTTGATAATGTATCTTATCCTCTGTAGATGCAGAGTATCCATTAATGCAGCCAGCCATTGTCTGAGTGATGGAGTTTCCTCCTTTTTCCAGAACATCAGTATGAGTTTCTGTCCATTAAGTATGCCACAGGTCAGGAGTCGTTGCTGGGTAGCCTGGAATTTATTTGACTTCGCAGAAGTTCCAAAAATTATTAAAATTGAGTCTGGTATTATCTGAACCTTTAGTACCTTCGATAGGACCTCAAATATTTGCTTCCAATACTCTTGTATCCTGGGACATAAAGCATAATTTTCTAACAAATTTGCCTCCGAGGACTTGTATTTCTCACACACTGGGGACCGGAGCAAGTTTTCTGATATCAATTCCCTTGTGGTGGGATTCATGGAAGAATGTTGTTTTGATCCTACGATGACTATTGCTTCATGATCACAATAGTTTTATTTATTTTATTTTGAGATACAGGTCGGAACACATCCTTCTGGCCCAATGAGCCATGGGGCCCAGCAACTCATGTATATTTAACCCTAGCCTAATCTCAGGACGATTTACAATGACCAATGAACCTGCTAACAGCTCTGTAATTAGTAAAACTGTAATCTCAGTTTTTGGACTGTGGGAGGAAACCAGAGCACCTGGAGGAAACCTACATGGTTATGGGGAGAATTTGCAAGCTGCTTTCAGACAGCAGTAGGGATTGAACTTGAGCTACTAGCTCTGTAACTGCATTATGCTAACCACTACACTACCAGGCCACTGCTCTTGAAATAAGAGAAGATTCCACCTATAACTACTGAAGTGACCGAGGTTACAAATCCTATTGGTGGACTACCAAAAGGAGTTTGTGGTAAATTGGCTGACAATCAGATTCATGGAATTTCTAATCAAATATTAACTTTGAACTAACTGCATTCCATGCTGTTCAGATTTGATCTGAATCAATAGTTCTGGTGCCAACTGGGCATGTGATGAATTTATTTGGCTATGCTGAATTACACAAGTGATTAGCCAACTTTTTTTTTATTTTAAGAGATAAACAGTGTTTCCTAATTACTTCTGTTTCCTAATCAGCCTTCTGGAGCAAACAAACAGCTGTATTTATTTTTTATGAATATGCAGCTTCAAGTGCTAAATAGATCTGTTTTTCTTCGATGCTTTACATAACTTTGTAATGAACCGTAGGAAACAAAACAATGTTAGTACATTCCTCACAGAAAGAGTAATGATTTATTGTGAAGTTAACTGCCATATTAGTGAGCGAGAAAGATTTAATTGAAAGGCAAATTACTACACGATGTGAATTTGCTGAGAAAATTACCTCTTGCTTTCGGAGTATACAATACCACATAAATCTTGAGTCCTAAAGAAAGGTCTCGCTCGGTCTGAAGCGTTGTTCATTGCCATGGATGCTGCCTGACATGCTGAGTTCCTCCAGCACTTTGTGTATGTTACTTTGGATTTCCAGCATCTGGAGAATTTCCTGTGTTTATAGTACCGCAGAAGTGTTATTTTATGATTTTCAAATCTTAAGAAGTCCCTGGAATGGTCTTAAGCATCAAGTATTTGGTCGGTTAACTGCTTTAAAAATGGGCTAAAGCAGCTTTTCAGTTGAAGAGCCTCTTTATTTAATGGAGTTCGAAGTTACAACTTGATCTATAAAATTTAAATGCTCAGATGTTACGTTAGTTTGCTGTAGATTCACCAGCAAGAGCTATGTCCTTTTGGACTGCTCTTCCCAGGAGCCTCTTTTGGATAATCTGCTTTCAATGCCTTGTGGATATTACAAAAAAATCTTCTGTACACAGACCTTTCCTGATGTTTATACATTTTCATTCTCCTTTCCTTTGGTTTCACAGATCTGTTTGCATTTCTGCTTTTTGTAATTTCTATTGAATGGTGGGCACTCAAGGTCGTCAATGAAGAATTCTTTGGCAGTTTGTAAGAACTATTTTATGGTTAAGCTGCAAGATCTTCTACTGCAGGAACTAGTAGGAGAAAAAGTAGCATTAATCTATATTGTTTTCTCAAAGACTGAAAAGATGCACAGCTTTATTATGTGTTGTGCAAAATGTGTGTGGTCTCCTGACCAAAGAATGTGTTCTGTTCCCTTCCCACTGCCAAAGTATTGCCCTTCGTACTCCTGAGCTGTCTGATCTATACATATCCTACTTGCAACACTGACTACTGTGTGTGTACAGTACAAATGGCCAAATGTATCTCAACATTTATCTTGTTGACCCCAAGTGTGCAGTTGCTGAAGTATCACCATTACCTGCCATCTTCTGGTTAATTACACCTCATCCTCTGAATTATTCTTCCAAATTAGCTTAATTTTGTTACATGTCTGTTACGAATTTATATTTTTAGTTTTATTCTTGAACCTTCCTGTGTTAAGAAAGGTATCGTATTGGATGAGATGGTAACATGAATATTGGAAAGAATATCAATAGGGAATGAAACAAAAGTGTTTTGAACAGATACACTCTGTGGCCACTTTATTACGTGCAGCTGTACGTTAATGCAAATATCTAATCAGCCAATCATGTGGCACCAACTCGGTGTATAAAAGCATGCAGACATGATCAATAGGTACAGTTGTTCTTCTGGCCAAATATCAGAATGGTGAAGGAATGTAATCTTTGACCGTGAAGTGATTATTGGTGCCAGTCAGGGTGGTTTGGATATCTCAGAAACTGCTGATCTCCTGGTATTTTTACGCACAATAATATAGAGTATACAGAGAACGATGTGAAAAACAAAAAAAAAAATCCAATGAGCAGTAGTTCTGCGGCGAAAGCATTCTGTTAATGAGAGAGGTCCAAGGAGAATGGCCAGACTAGTTCAAGCTGACAAGAAGGTGACACAGACTCGAATATTCATGTGTTAAAACGGTGGTGTGTAGAAGAGCATCTCTGAACACATAACACACCAAACTTTGAAGTGGATGGGCTACAGCAGAAGACGACCAAAGTTCAAAGTAAACTTACCATCAAAGTGCGCCACACCATGTTCTACTCTTGTAACTAATAAAGTGGCCACTGAATGTAATTTATCATTAGAATTAGAAATAGAACTGGGAATGAACAGAAGAAATAGCTACATGAAACAGCTCTAGTATTCGTAAATTTAGAATTGTCATATTTCTGCTCCCATACGTGAATAGATGTAGTTTTGTACTTGGCATTTAAATATACAGTATATGTATTGCAGAGTTCATGGTTGGATGTCCACAAAAGCATTGCTGCATTAATATGGGAACACTATTTCTTGTTTTTATTTCGTAAAGGACCTGAACTCCTGATGCCTTTCATAAAATGTATGTTCCAGTTAAGTATATTTATCTGCTGGAAGTGTGACATACTGGTGCACCAGCATACAGCAGAAGGCAGGACACTGATATCAGCACATGAAGTGTTCAGATTCATCCGGTGGGTTTCAAATAGCAGCTGGAAAAAAATCTGGGTCAATAGCTTGTTTTGTTCATTTGCAGCCCCAGAAGATGCCAGCTGCTTTATAAGTACTAACTGCCGGTAAATAAGCGAATAAGCAGTTCCATAACAACTGGAATAGCATACCATAAGATATGACTTATTCTGTCAGTGAGAAGGATCTGTGTCTTTTTTAATACTGGTAATTGTATTTTTTAAACACTTAAAGTAAAAGTTTAATTTCTATTTGTTTGGGGAACTTACTGAATTGAATAGTCAGGGGTGCTTTCAATGACTAACTAGTTGTTTCATTTCTTTAGCAAAGGACCACATTGGTTAAAGAAGATAAATTTTATTAACCATACTTGATATTAAATATATGTGTAAGTGCACTTCAATGCCTCAAGTAATTAACTAGCAATTGCTTTCATTTTTAAGTGGGAGTATAGTGTCAATATCTGTATAACATTCTAAAAAATTAACAAGAGAAATTTTTTATTCACCTCTTGTTCGTAATTTATTATCGTAATTCATGTTTCCGTGTTGGATTTGAGGTAAGTTTTGGAGCTTGAATGACCTTGTTATTCCTGCAACTTAAGTGGTTTAAGTTCCTTGTAATATTTCTATTTCTGGAACTGATATTTTTAAATGTTACACCTGTACACATTTCAGATTTCTTCCTTGTTTTTCACTGGAGTCTGGGAATAAGCACCAGCTTTGTTCTTCAGCCATTAGGGGCAAAGCCATGAGTTATTTATTAAGGATAATCCATTATTCATTACAACACGATATATGGACAATACTTCTGTTATATCATATTTTTTCATTCCTTTAGTGACATATTACACTCTCATTAGATGTGTGATGAAGAAGTTGTGGAATTGGAAAATGTTCTGTTTAGACTGGAGATTAAAAAATGCCTAACATGGTCTGATGGAAAGTCAGTGGCCTGAAGCATTAACTTAGTTTCTTCCTGTGCAGTTTCCCAGCACTTTGTTTTATTTGAGTCTTCTAACATCCACAATTTTTTTTTGAATGAAGTTGCTTATTTTCTTAGAAATGCAAGAGATGCTGATGCTGGAATCTAGGAAAACAAACAGAATGTTAGAGGAACTCAGCAAGTCAGGCAGCATCTTTGAAGGGAAATATTCAGTGATTTGGGTTGAGTCCCTTGTCCAGATGAAGGACCTTGACTGGAAGTGTTGACTGTCTGTTTCACTCCATAGATGCTGCCTGACCCACCAAGTTTTTCTAGCAGTGTAACACACATAAAAATTTCTGGTGAACACAGCAGACCAGGCAGCATCTATAGGAAGAGGTACAGTCGACGTTTCGGGCCGAGACCCTTTGTCAGGACTAACTGAAAGAAGAGATAGTAAGAGATTTGAAAGTGGGAGGGGGAGAGGGAGATCCGAAATGATAGGAAAAGACAGGAGGGGGAGGGATGGAGCCAAGAGCTGGACAGGTGATTGGCAAAAGGGATATGAGAGGATCATGGGACGGGAGGCCGAGGGAGAAAGAAAGGGGGAGGAGGGAAGCCCAGAGGATGGGCAAGGAGTATAGTGAGAGGGACAGAGGGAGAAAAAGAGAGGGAGAAAAAAATATATAATAATAATAAGTAAATAAGGGATGGGGTACGAAGGGGAGGTGGGGCATTAACAGAAGTTAGAGAAGTCAATGTGAGACAAGAAGGCAAGCCTGAGGCTTGAGGCCTAGTTCTCGCTACAACTGAGGCTACACAGCTCCCAGGTCAACAGCCCCTACACCAGACAAGGGTAGCAGGCCTGCGGCAATGTGCATTGTCACTGTCCTACAAAGTCTTGTGATTCCAAGTGAAATGTCCAAGACTGTCTTCCATGGTTATATTGCACCAATTCCAATGCAACATGGCCTGCAGCCAGGTCAGTTCCCCCATACCCAAACTGGCTCCTCCGACACATTGGTGGGCTCCTCCGATATCCTGATGGGCTCCTCTGACACTTGGAGGGCTTCTCCAATATCCCAATCAACTCCTTCGATGCCTCGGCCAATTCCTTCAACATTTCGGCCAAGCACTTTGACACCTTGGACGTCTCTTCCACCGATATCTGTCCAGCCACTCGAGTTGATGAACTGCTCTCTGATGTTGTAACCCTGCTGTATCTGATGTTCTTAGAGTAGAATTGTCTTTGGATCGTAAGAAACAAATTTTACAAAGGAAAAAGAACCTTTGGTTCCTCCCTGTGAGGCCGCTGCATTCACACACACCGCCATCTTACCAGAAGAATGTGTGAGAGAGACTGCATTCCACACATGGTATAATGTAATTGTTTAGCAAATATATAAATCTTGTTTTAAAAAAACCCTAGAAAACTGATCCAAATTAGCAATAAGGAAGTTTACTCCAAATCTGAACAATATAACACAATTCTGTAACAGAGGAACGAGTTACAGTAGTTGGAAGGGCAGATCTAACTGAATTAAAGTCACCCATGTGGATTTTCATCCCATTGGACTTGCTCTTTCCTTAAATAAGATCAACACTGATCTTCTGTGCCTTGCCTGGTTGCCATATCCTCTCATTTCCTCACTGCCTACAAACTTGGCATCCAGATAACCAGCTAAACAGGAGACAGCAGGCTGACCTTGATAAAGGGTCCATAGCTGAAAATTAATTTGTTTTAGGACAGATAAGTACCCAAGGCCAGAAGGAAAATACCCCAGGTTACTACAGGATGTAGGGGAAGTGATTGCTGCATGCTTGGTGGTGATCTTTTCATCCTTACTGACCACAGGGGTAGTGCCAGAAGGGATGTTGGTAGAGGCAGATACGTAAGGGACATTTAAGAGACTCTTAGAAAAAGAGGCTATGTGGGAAGAAAAAGTTAGGTTGATCTTGGATTAGGTTACAGGGTTGGCACGTCATTGTGCGCCAAAGGGCCTGTACTGTCCTGTACTGTAAACTCGAGAAAATCTGCAATTGCTGGACATCCAAAGCAACATACACAAAATGCTGGAGAAACTTAGCAGGTCAGGGTGTTGGTCCAAAACGTCAAGTATTTGCTGTTTTCCTTTGATGCTGCCTGGCCTGCAGGGTTCCTCCAATATTTTGTATGTGTTGCTGTGCCATACTATTCAATATTCTATCCTTTGCATGGATACTCAACAATTTTAGAATTTCATGTTTGATTATTTTTTGCAGCTTTAATGCTGGGCACAATATATTAATACAGCTTAAAGAAGGCAAGTCAGCGGCTATATTTCATTAAGAGTTTGAGGAGATTTGGTTTGTCAGCTAAAACACTGAACAACTTCTACAAATGTACCGTGGAGAGCATTCTGACAGGTTGCATCACCGTCTGGTATTGGGGGGTTGGGGACTACTGCACAACATCAAAATAATTTGCAGAAACTTGTAAAATTAGTCGGTTTTATCATGGGTACCAGCCTCTGTAATATCCAAGATACCTTCAAGGAGCAATGCCTTAGGAAGGTGGCATTCATCATTAAGGACCTCCACCACCCAGGACATGCCCTCTTCATATGTCGGGATGAAGATTCAGAAGCCCTGAAGGCACACACTCAGCGATTCAGGAACGGCTTCTTCTCCTCAGCCATCTGATTTCTCAATGGACATTGAACACTACCTCATTACATTTTTATTTCTGTTATTTTGCACTACTTGTTTTAACTTAACGCTTTAATAGACATACACACACACACAGATATATATATATAATGTATCTCAGTTTATTTTTTTCTATATTTATCATGGTTTTCATTGTACTGTTGCTGTAAAGTTAACAAATTTCATGACATATGCCAATGATATTAATTGTGATTCTGACCCAGATGTTTTCAGAATCAAAATCAAATTTATTATGACTGACTTAAATGAGGTGGAATTTGTTGTTTGTGTAGCTGCAGTGCAGTGCAATGTCATAAAAGTCTCCATCTTGTGCTAAAATGCGTGTTGTGTTTGTATTATTTTCTTTACTGTAAAAATTATATTTAATTTATGTGTATGTCTTGCTTGTGAATGATGCTAATATTATGTTAATAATAATTTTGGTCTCTGATGCTGCTGCGAGTAAGATCTTCATTGCACCTTGTGCATGCCTGCACTTTTTCAATTCACCTCAGTGTACATGATAATAAAATTGACTTTGACCTGTGGGTAAAAATTGTGAGGTAGTGTTCCTAGCCTGTCTGAAATCTGATGGAAGAGTGAAAGCAGCTGTTTCTATACCTCGCCACCAATGGTTATGATGAGAAGAGGAATGTCTTGGCTGGTGAGGGTCCTTTGTCATGGAAGTGTTTCAATAGACGTGTTTCTCTGCATTCTGCCACTCAAGTGATATTTTCTACTTTGCTCCCCCAAATTTACCTACCTAGCTCCCCTATGAGGCTAAGCACTGCTCTAGTGCCATATTTAAGTTTGCTGATGACGCCACTGTCATAGGCTGAATCAAAGGTGGTGATGAATCAGCATATAGGAGGGAGATTCAAAAACAACAACCTCTCACTCAATATCAGCAAGGCCAAAGAGCTGATTATTAACCATAGGGGGAGGAAACTGGAGGTCCATAAGCCATTCCTCATTGGGGAATTAGAGGGGGAGAGGGTCAGCAGCCTTAAATTCCTCAGTCTTATCATTTCTGAGTACCTGTCCGAGGCTCAGCATACTGTACAAGTGCAAGTTATTTTGATAATAAATTTAATTTGAACTTTGTTATCATAACTCATGCGACCCACCCAGCCAACACACTTTTCGTCCCTCTTCCGTCCGGGAGAAGGCTCAGGAGCCTGAATACTCGTACGGCCAGATTTGGGAACAGCTTCTTTCCAACTGTGATAAGACTGCTGAATGGATCCTGACCCGGATCTGGGCCATACCCTCCAAATATCCGGACCTGCCTCTCGGTTTTTTTGCACTACCTTACTTTCCATTTTTCTATTTTCTATTTATGATTTATAATTTAAATTTTTAATATTTACTATCGATTTGTAATCCAGGGAGCCGGAAGCACAGAATCAAATATCGCTGTGATGATTGTATGTTTTAGTATCAATTGTTTGGCGACAATAAAGTATAAAGTTTTCTTATAGGTTACAATCTCCAATATCTGTGGCTTTTTACGCTAATTTTACAGTAATCCAGTTGAAAACAGATCGCAACTCAACTTTGTTTTCCTCTGATCTTGAAGAATAGAAAAGATTGCTGACCAATGCGTTCGTGATTGGCGTTTTAAATGGAAAGGTGCACAGGGGAAAGTTTGTAGCTAGGAAATAAAGGGTATGTTGAAGGAGAGGACAGGGGCACCTTGTGTTGTGAAGTCCTATGTGGCTGCTTCCTACAAATAATCCAACTGGTGACCCTGGAAATTGCCATAAATAGCACAATAATGTGTTTAGTGCACAGTCTGTCAAAGCATGGTAACTCAATCAATTCACCTCCTGGTAAATGGAAAGAAAAATCCCAATCTGTTGTAATATCTTCAACACGTTACCGCTGTGTAGTGTTTTGATGCCATTGTACGACATGGTAGAGCAGTAGCCCGAAAGATATTCTTGATTTAAGTGAAATTTAATACTTGATTTTGTTTCAGTTACTCCCACCAAAATTTAAGTACAATTTGAACACTTTGATGTTTAAAATATTTTCTAACATTTTGACTGTGGACGTAAAAGATAAATCATTTTAAACAGGAAAAATAAGAGACTGCAGATGCTAGAATCTGAAGCAAAAACAAGTTGCCGGAGGAACTCAGAAGGTGAGGCAGTACCTGTAGAGGCAAAGGGATAGTCAAGGCTTTGGAATGAAACCTGCCTCAGGACTGGAAGTGTAAAGTGGAGATATCCAGAATACAGAGGTGAGGGGGAGGGTTGAGACAAGAAATGGCAACCATAGGTGAAGATCTAGGTGACGAGGAGTTGGTGGGCAGATGGAGCAAGCATGGGAGGGAGGGGTAGTGTTAGCAAGAGAGACCGGGAGGTGATCGGTGGAGGAAACAGAGGGCTGTGGATGATGGAGTCCAATAAGAAAGGGAGGTGATGAATGGGAACCGGATATAGGGGAGGTGATGGGTAGAATGGCACTGGTATTGGTTTATTATTGTCACATGTACAAGATACAGTGAAAAGCTTGTCATATGTACTGTTCATAAAGATAAAATCTTTACATTGTGCATCGAGATAGAACAAAATAAAACAACAACAATGCAGAATAAAGCTACAGAGAAAGTGTAGTGTAGGTTAAAAAAAAATAGAATGTGCAAGATCATAACAAGGTAGGTCCATCTTATCGTATAAAAGTAAAGTTTAAAAGTCTGGTAATAGTGGTGTATAAGCTATCCTTGATTTGATGGTACGTGCTTTCAGGCTTTTGTATCTTCTGATTGATGGGAGTGGGTGGAAGAGAGAATGTCCAGGGGGGGTTTTCATTATGCTGACTGTTTTACTGAGGCAGTGTTCTCCTGTGACTGCATGGGTTTCCTCCCACATTCCAAAGATGTAGGGGTTAGGAGGTTAATTGATCACATGGGTATAACTGGACTGTGTAGCCTCATTGGGACAGAAAGGCTTTATCTCCCAGCTTCTTGCTTCATCCCCCTCCCCCACCCACCTGTCTTCACCTATTACCTTCCAGTGTGCACTACTTCCCCTCTCCCCACCACCTTATTCTGGCTTCTTTCCCCTTCCTTTCCGGTCATGGTGAAAGATCTCGGCCCAAAATGCTGACTTTTTATTCATTTCCATAGATGCTACCTGATCTGTTGAGTTTCTCCAGCATTTTTGTGTGTTGGCTTGTAACTGTGCTGAGTCTCCAAATAAAATTTTAAAAACAGTATAACTCATTGCATAACTTTGCATAGCTGCGATACATTTATATTTTAGTAATACAAATTTCAGTTTAAATACAGGGAGTCAATATGAAAATATCTTTTGCTGTAATTATAAAGGCGGCCGTTAGTCTTGCGAGACCATGGATCTGTGCCTGGAAAGTCTTCACTCTCCAGGGCGCAGGCCTGGGCAAGGTTGTATGGAAAACCAGCAGTTGCCCATGCTGCAAGTCTCCCCTCTTCACGACACTGATGTTGTCCAAGGGAAGGGCAAGGGCCGATACAGCTTGGCACCAGTGTCGTCGCAGAGCACTGTGGGGTTAGGTGCCTTGCTCAAGGACACAACTCGCTGCCACGGCTGGGGCTTGAACTCACGACCTTCAGGTCGCTAGTCGAATGCCTTAACCACTTGGCAACATGCCCACACATGCTGTAATTATAATTTATTTGTAATTGAATTAAATTATATTTTAATTTCCAAAGCTAACTCTTTCCACATTCTCTTCTGGCCACTCACCTACACACTAGGGACAATTTACTGTGGCCAATTAACCAAATGACCTGTATGTCTTTGAGATGTGGAAGGGAACCAGAGCACCTAATCACAGAGAGGATGTGCAAACTCCACATGATCAGCTCCTGAGACTGGGATCGAAACGAGGCTGTGAGGCAGCAGCTCTCCGAGCTGCATCGTCATGCCATTTGATTTGAATGCCAGCGAAGTGGTAATTCAGCCTGTGGATTAAATGCTTATTTAGGTAATTTGTAAATTGGAATACTTGCTTAAGAGCTGCTTTTGGTTAGTTTCCAAGACATTGACATTATCTTCTGCAGAAATGCATAACATGGTGCTTTTACACGTTACGCTGTTTGCTCATGAAGGAGGAACAAATATACTAATAGTTAAGAATAAAATGTGATACACTTAATGACAGTTTGCTAATAACCTTTCCCCCTCTTGAATTTTGATTGACCCTTGCAAGGAAATTACTCATTTATGGCTAACCACTTTTCCATGAAGCTGTCCTGGCTGCTTCTGATTGTTTTTGCTCCTGGCAATGAAATCAAGCCATGATATACCATAAACCTGAAATGGATAATAAAACCAGATTTAGCTCTGTGTGAGCAATGTTGCGCAATAAAAAGAATAAATAGATCTAATAAAACTTTTCAGCACAGTGTTGCTTGCCTCTGTGGCTGTAAGGCCTGCTATGGATAAAGCTAATGACAAAGGTTGTCACACATGAGGGCTTGTTATTTTTCCAGCTACGTAAACAAATGGATAACCCAAGCGAGTGCTGCAATCTTGACTTATAGTAGCACATATAATACAATAAGATTGCCAGATTGTTCATCATGGTTCATGGCTGATTGCTACTAGTATGACTACATAGGTATGTCTGTTACTAGGGTCACCAGTGGGCTGAAGCCTCTATATGTGCATTACTGTTTTTGTGGGGATATGACATTATAGGGTTATGAACAACAGCTCTGCTATGATTCTTGCTTTTTGGTTGGAGTACTATGCATGAAGGATTTGCTGTGATATAATTGAGATTAGTTAGACAAACACCTACTCACTTATTGGCTCTCCATGCTCTCACCCAGCTTCTTCTCTTTATACTTGGAATATGAATACTACTATAGCTGAATGAATGGGTGGATTGGCAGAAAATAGGACCAGAGGGCACAGCCGCAGAATATGAGGACGTCAATTTAGAACAGAGATGAGGAGGAATTTCTTTAGTCAGAGGTTGATGAATCTGTGGAACTCATTGCCACAGGCTGCTGTGAAAGCCAAGTCATTGGGTATATTTAAAGCAGAGGTTGATAGTTTTTTGATTAATATGGGTGTCTAAGTTTATAGGGAGAAGGCAAGGGAATAGGGTTGAGAGGGAAAATAAATCGGCCATGGTGGAATGGCTGGCTGAGCCAAATGGCCTTATTCTGCTCTAGTGTCTTATGGTCTCAGAATAACAAAAGTGCTCTCCGGTGATAAGCCTGGCTTCAGCAATTTGCAAGTACAGTAATCGGGCTTTATTAAACAGCTACCATAGCGATGAATTTAGTTGAAAATTCTTGTACATTTTCAATTCACTCTAGAATTTAAAGTTCAAAAGTTCAGAGTAAATTTTATTATCAAAGTCTGTATTTGTCACTATGTACAACCCTGAAATTCATTTTCTTGTGGGCATACTCAGCAAATTTATAGCATAGTAACTATAACAGGATCAATGAGAGATCAACTAGAGTGCAGAAGACAACAAACTGCAAATGCAAATATAAATAAATAGCAATAAGTAATGAGAACTTGAGATAACGAGTCCTTGACAGTGAGATCATTGTTTGTGGGAACATTTCATTGACGTGGTAAGTTAAGTTATCCCCTTTGGTTCAAGGGCATGATGGTTGAGAGGTAGCAACTGTTCTTGAAACTTGTGGTGCGTGTTCTGAGGCTCTAGCATCTTCCACCTGATGGTAGCAGCAAGAAGGGAGCATGACCTAGGTGGTGGGATCCCTGATGATGGATGCTGCTTTCCTATGACAGTGCTTTGTGTTCAGTGGTTGGGATTACCCGTGATGTACTGGGCCGAATCTACAACTTTATGTAGGATTTTCTGGTCAAAGGCATTGGAGTTTCTATTCCAGCCTGTGATGCAGCCAGTAAGTATACTCTCCACTATGCATCTCTAGAAGTTTGTCAATGTTTTAGATATCATGCCAAAGTAGAGACGCTGCTGTGCTTTCTTTGCAATTGCACTTACGTGCTAGGTCCTGGGTATATCCTCTGAAATAGTAACACCCAGGAATTTAAAGTTGCTGACCTCTCCATCTCTGATCCTTCGAAGAGGACTGGATCATGGAAGAGTAAATCAACAAGCTTCTGTTTTGTTGTTTAAACATCTTTAGCTGGATCTATTTCCACAATATTTCATGAGACAGATTAAGACAGGAAATGATTATGCCATCCAAACTTTTGCTCAACATTGGACCTTGTCCACAGAGAAATTAAAGATCACATTGAATCAAAGGAATCGGTTAATAAGTTTGCCATGAGTAGAAATAAAATGAGCAGTGAAAACATTTTAAAACTCAGCCACCAATGACCAAATCATTGATAAAGTAAGATAAAAAGGGTTATGAAAGTAGAAATTTGAAGAGCATAAAAAATGGCCATAAGAGCTATGATTTCTGTGCAAAAGGCACGGGCAAATGTGAGCTCTTTACAGCAGAGTTAGGTGAATTTATAATGAAGAAAAGGAAAATGGCAGAGGAATCGAACAATTAGTATGTCTCTCTCTTCATGTAAGAAGACAGACAAACTGAGCAGATATATTAAAAATATTGCTCTGATGATCATCTGATGATGAAGTTCCACAGAGTCTAAAATTCTTTTGTGAATTGGAGAATAACAAATGTGAGATTTATGAGGGATGAAAAACAGGGAACAACTGACCTTTATGCTGAAATGAACATTAAAGAAAATGTTGGAATCTACAGAGAAGAATGTAATAATAGAACACCTTAAAAACATTATAGGATTGAGCAGAATCAACATGGATTTATGAAAGGAAATTCATGTGTAATTATTCTATTGAAATTCTTTGAAGGTGTGATTAGTAGAACAGGTGAGGGGAAATCAGAAATTAGAAAGGCTTTTGATAAGGTCCCAAACAGAGGCTGCTCAAGATATCTGGGAACATGGAATTGTCATAGGTTGAGAACTGGTTGTGAGACAGAATGTAATGAATGGGAAAAAACTGATTCTTTTTAGATTGGCAGGCAGTGGCTAACGGATATCATAGAGATCAGTGATTGGGCTGCAACTTATGTGCCATCTACGCAAGGATTTGGATGAAGGCCATATTTGTAGATGATATTGACCTGTATGGGAGTCTGGATATGGGGGAGAATATAAATAGGTATCAAGGGAATATTGGCAAGTTGAGTAGATGGGAAGAAACAAGGCAGATGGAATAATGAGAATGTGTGAAGTCATCTACTTTAGTGCATATTGCAGAAAAGTAAGAAATTTAGTAAATGGTGAGAGATCAGTTAGTGTGATTGTCAAATGGCTCTAAGCATGGTTGTACACAAGTCACTGAGGACCAACACACAGCTGACCCATCCAGGCTTTGCCCTCTCCTCAATGCTGCCATCAGGCGGGAAGTACAGGAACCTGAAGACCCACAGCTCAAGGTTCAGTAACCACTTGTCCATTATCATGTAGTTCTTGAATTGACTTGAAAAACCTTAACATTACCTTGGGTATTCTCTCTCTCTCTCTCTCTCTCTCCGTCTCCTTCTCCCTTTGCCCTCTGCCCTCTCCTGCCACTCTCTTTCTCCCCTTCTCTCTTACCTCTCTCCCTCACTCTCCCTCTTCCTTCTCCCCTTCTCCATCCCTCCCCCTCCCCTTCTGTTGCCCCCTCTCTCTCTCCCTCCCTCTCTGTCCCTCTCCCTCTTTCTCTCTCTCTTGCTCTCACCTTCCCTCTCTCTTCCCCCCCACTCCTGCTCTCTCTTCCTCTCTCGTTCTCTCTCTGTCTCCCCCTCGTCTGTCTGAAGTATTGCATACAGTTTTAATTCCTTGCTACGAAGCATGCAGCAACAATTCAATGGACAACTTCCAGTGATAGAGATATAGAAATTGTGCATTTGATTGAGGGATTGAGAAGAACTGGGCTTTGTTTTAACAAAAATTAGAAGAATAAAAGAGCATCTCTGAAAATTCTTAAAGGGCTCAACAGGCTAGATAGGACTTAGAATAAGAAGTAGGCTGTTTAGGAATGAGATGAGCAGAAATATCTTCAAAGGATGGTGAACCTTTGGAATTCTTTGCCCCAATTGTCTGTAGATGCTCAGTCTTTGTGTTCATTCAAAGCAGGAATTGCTAGATTTCTGGACAAGAGGGAAATGAGAGGATATGTGGATTGTACTGGAAAAGAACAATGAGGTAGAAGATAAATGATGGTCTGGATAAATGATGAAATAGGCTCAAAGGGCCAGATGGCCAAATTCTGCTCCTATTTCTCATGTTCTGTGAATAACTTACGGCAGTGAATCAAGTGAAGATGGATTTTAGGATAAGACTGAAGAAGCAAAAACAATAAAGATATTGAATGTACTGAGAGATTGGTCTTCTTCCTATCTGTTAGACTTAACACCTAGAAGACAAATGCAATGTTTCATTGGAGGTGAAAAATATATATTGTATATAAATGTTTCAAATTTATAGAGAATTGTGCATATCTGAATGTGATTGGCAGTTCCAAATATAATGGCAGTAGTTAAACATTTTACCATTTCTTTTCATCTGTCATTTCTTATTCTGATGGATTATCATTTTACGTTTATGTGTGAACAGAAAAAAGTACCATCATTTTTTCCCCAAATGAAAATGTGCTACTAAAAGAAATCAGGATTTAATTGAATTTTAAGATACACTGCAAACATCTCTTCACTTTCAAAATGACTGAGTGTCTTTTTATTTTTAGATCCAGCACAGCTTTTAAGGGAAATATCAAATTCCCTTCTATTAAATCATATGCAAAATATAATTTTTATCTTTTTAATGATTATGTTATGCACTGTTGTTTATTTATGGGAATTCCCAGATGATAAAGAAGTGTGAATCATGTAAAATTGACTCCATGATAATCCTTTGACATTTATTCTTGTTGTTGCAAATCATTCTTTAATGAAATTTTGAAACATTCTTTAATATTATCTGGATGTTCTCAAGAAACAGTGAAGTACATAAATTAACAAAGATATTGATCACTTTTCATTCAGAGGTTGAAAGTATCTTACATTATGCTGAACGGTATCTTACATTGTGCTGGAGGAAGCCTGTTTGCATAGTTGAAGGTGCTGGCTTCACAGGATCCAAGGTTAAATTGAGACTCTGTTGAGTCTGTCAAATAGTTGTACCAATCTTTTCTGGAAAAAGACTACTGGAGTTTGACATGGTGTCCTGGTTAATATTTAAATCTTGAGCAACTTCACAAAAATAATATCAACTGATCTGTTCATTGCCTTTTTTTTCATTTGCACGCAGTTGGCTGGTGCATTTCCTGCATTGCAGTAGTGACTGCAGTTCATGAGCATTTTTCATTATCTATAAAATGTGTTGGGACATCTTGAGAGGCACTATGTAAATGCTCCTGTTAATCTACAGTCAGATGGTATTGATTATTTTCAAGGGAAAAACAGGTTTTATTTTGCAGATTATTACAGGATTAATTTATGGGAACACTTGTATTAGCCAGAATCAAAGTCTAAGGAACCAACTGGACAAACAAAATCACTTTAAAAGAAACCACATTCACAACTATTGAAGATCTGAAATTCTGTTTGAAATCAGGATGTGGTTCAACCCAGGAATAGCTAAAAATCTGTGGGAAAAATCAGTGCAGATTTTAGGTGAATGGGAACAGAGCACAAACAATATCTTCCTGTCTCCTAACCCTCCAAAAATACTTCCATTTTCCTTCCATCTGCGTATGTGGAGTGATTTGTGGGAAGGACTTGTTTTATCAATCAGGGTTGTAAATTCATTTTAGCGAAAAAATGTTTAAAATAATCTGATTAAATTTAGTTTTGCTGTCCTTAATGCTTTGTCTGAAAGTCTAAAAAAAATGTTATGTGCTTTTTAAAAATTGTTTTTCAAACTTAATTTTAATGCCTCCCTTTTATATTCACCTCCTGTCCATAATATGGCCAAAGTGGACAAGAAATTGACCTGCTACCAGCCTTTTGCCACTGTTGTGTAATCAGTTTCTGGTGACTATACAAAAGCAACTAAGGATAAATCTCCTATCAGTTTGATTTATTCCTTTGCTTTCTGTGGGAAAAGTGCTTGGTCTCTATTTTACACTTCTTCTGGATAAGGATTTGATTGAGTTGAGCTCTGTTACTAGATGAAGTCTGAAGTCAGTGCTCCATTAGTCTGAATTAATATCTTAAGAGTTTGATAAAATGCACAAAAAGTAGCTCTATTGTTATCTATGTATATGAGTTAATCTTGTGTATTTATGACCACGCTTGGATACTTGTACATGGCATTTGATAGGATTGTTTTTATATTTATATTTACTGTTTTTTTAATCGTGTTCTTTATGCTTGTTGCATTGGATCCAAAGTAACAATCGTTTCATTCTCCTTTACATTTGCGTACTGAAGAATGACAACAAATAATCTTGAATCTTAAAAGCACTTTTTGTATATTTATAGATATTTAAGTCTTTATGTATATTTACGGCAGAGGTTGCTAGATTCTTGATTAGTCAGGGCATGAAGGGATACGGGGAGAAGGCAGGAGACTGGGGCTGAGAGGGAAATGGATCAGTCATGATGAAATAGCAGAGCAGACTTGATGGGCTAAATGGCCTAATTCTGCTCCTATATCTTATGGTCTTATGGTCTTAAATAAAGAAAAGTTTTCAACTCATGATGCCAAACAAGTTCTATAAAGTTTTACCTTAATTTGTTGAAATATATTTCCTTATAGGATGCCATTCTTACAGTGAAGGATGTACTGTTACGATCTGTGGTATGCATGTTCTCCCAGGTTATGAATGAGTATCATTCAGCTTTTGGGAGACCAGTAGATGGATGGGAATGGATTTGCCTGTTGCTGCAGGGCTGCAGGCATCTTCTACTGGGTGGGAATGGGCCATTTCCCTATGTTTTCTCTCCAAACCACCTACCCCCAACCATCCACTTCCCCAGCGGCAGCATTCGGGGCTGGGTCAATGCTGAGCAGATCTGGGAGCACTAAGCAAGCTTATTCACTGAGTCAGTGAGACCAGCTGCCGCTCCCTCTTCCCGCGCCTTCCCATCACAGCTGTTTCTGTGATCCTCTCCCAGGTGATGTTTCTGCTTATTTCCAACAATTCAGATTGTGAACAGTTCTCAGAAACAGAACCCTGAGAAAGGAATTCATTGCACCTTGATGTATATGACAATGAACTAAATAATCATAACTTGGAGACTGCCTGTAAAATGTAATAAAGAATTTAGAACAGCACAGCACAGCACAGTTCGGTCCATGATATTGTGTCATTAATCTAACCCTTCCCTCCCACATAGACTTCCATCTTTCTATCAACCATGTGACTATGAAAGAGTCTCTTAAATGTCTCCAACGTATCAGCTTCTATCACCACCCTTGGCAGTGCATTCCATGCACCCACCACTTTCCATGTAAAAGAAACCTACCTCTGATACCCCCCTCCCATACTTTCCTCCAATCATCTTAAAATTATGACCCTTGCAGTAGCCATTTCCCCCAGGGATAAAGCACTTCAGACTTTCTCCCTGCTGGTAAAACCATGCTCTTCCTGAGATGCCTTTCTTAATTTTTCTCAAGTTATAGTTTGTGTATTTGTTTTACAAACCTAGTGGGTCCTAAAAATTTTAAAGTGATATAAAGACAGCAAAGTCTTAAGGAAGAAATACAGGATGAAACCTTTCAGTTGTTGATCTGCCCGGTGATTAAATGAAGGGCCTGGACAGGACTGTTTGCCCATTTGCTCCTCATAGCTCATTCTAATTGGTTGAAATTGAGCAGTGTGGTATTGGGTGTCATGGTCACATAGTGGTTAGCATGATGCAATTACAGCATGGGGCATTCTGAAGTTCAGAGTTCAGTTCCAGCTCCATCTGTAAGAAATTTGAACATTCTCCTTGTGATTGCATGGGTTTCCTCCGAGTACTTCAGTTTTCTCCCACAGTCCAAAGACGTACCGGTTAGTAGGTTAATTGATTATTATAAATTGTTATATGATTAGGCTTGTGTTAAATAGGTGGGTTGCAGGCTGTGCGACTCGATGGACTAGAAAGGCCTTTTCCGTGCTGTGTCATCAATCAATCAATCAATCAATCAATAAAGTATATTAAAAATATTGAACCAAAACAGTTATTTTGAGCAGATGCAAAGTGGCTTTGAAAGAATTTTATATCTTATTGATTGTTGCACACAACATTCTTCTGGCTTTCTGGTTACTGAAGACAAGTTGATAAAGTTTTAACTTCTATTCTGTTCACTGCTTATCTACCCTGAAAGAGTGGAGCATTATTGCTTGCAATCCTAATGGCAAGACTACCCCTATTTTACTGAACCAGAATGGGAGAGGAATAGGAACTTACACTTTGGGAAACTTAGGAAGAGATTCGTGGAAAGAGTGAGGGAAGGCATCAGCAGTCCTGTTGCAGAGCTTCAACCTGAAACATTGACATTTCCTCCATAGACATGGCTTGACCTGCTGAGTTACTCCAGCAAATTGTTGGTTGTTGTACATTCAATCATCTATATTCTCATGTGTGTCTCTGAGGGGTGGTTTCTCTAGGGTGACAGATGATGATTCTGATACAAAAAAATTACATTTCTTTCAAAAACCTTTTGAGTTGTTACTTCAGTGTGAAGTAGGTATTAGGGCCTAATTTACTTCAAATTCTCCCATTTTAGAATGGAATAACAATATAAATGTTGAGTTTGTTAATGAATATATGAATGAATGATGCAATAGTGTCAGGAATCTTCACTGAATGTTAACACAATTACAGTATAGATTAATGAACTTGGAAGGAGTCAAGATTAGGAAAGTGCACTGTAGTCTGCTGCCCTATCTTTGTCTTATTCTGCTCCCCTCCCCTTGAACTAAACTGCCCCAAAGGAGCACAAATTCAATGAATTCACCCATCTCTATTGTGTATGACATTGGAGTATGACTCTTGTGGTTTATGATATCATATTTTTCCATATACATTGCAGGCTTGCCCAACACATGAAACCCGGTATCGTTTCTATTTATATTCACCCTCTTTATGTGACTCCAAAAGTATTTCATTAAAAAAAACCTGATTTTTGTTTTGTTAGAAATACATTTTTTTAAAGAATCCAACAGCGGAGAACTTGGAGGTACTTGTGCAGAAACTTTTGAAAGGATTAGAACAGACGAATAATGTGTTTAGCAAAATATAGATGACCCTGCAGTATATCAATAAAAGGCAAAAGGGACGAAGGTCAGGAAGTTATACCATATCTTGATAGCAACATTAGCTTAGCCCAAGCTGCAGTTTATAGACCAATTCTGGCTGCACTCCTTTGAAAGTATGTTAAAACTTTGGAGTGATTACAAAAGATAGTTATTCCAGGAATGAAGGAATGCAGTTCTAAGTAGATAAGAATGTAGGCACTGGGAGTGAGGCTGGCCATGTGGGCTCTTGAGACTGCTGCAACATTCAATTAGATTGTGGTCGATATGATCTTGGCTTCAGCTTCATTGTTATGCCTGTCCTTCATAACCCTAACTTCCCTGCAGTCCAAATGTGCCTCTCTTGGCAAGTGATTCAGCATTTACAACATTCTAGGCAGAGAATGCCAGGAGAAATCAGAGCCCTTAGAGAGAAGATGTTCATCTAAAATAGGTGATGCCTTATCCTGAAACGTTGGCCCGTGTTCTTATTATCCTTATGAAAGATGCATGCTTTTAGCATTCATGCTGTCAAGCTTCCACAGAACCCCATAACTTTCAACAAGTTATCCCCTCATTCGTTTAGTCTCCAAAAATACAGATCAAATCACCTTTGCCATTCCTCATAAGTCACCCCAGGAAGCAACTGATGAATTGTGGCTTAATGTATAGCAGTTACAAACGAAAATATAAACTCTTCAAAATAACATGCTTCAAAGAGCTGCTAGAATCCTCCTTGACAATATCATAGGATGGCACAGTGGCACAGCCAGAAGAGTTGCTGCCTCACTAAGTTTCTTTCTGACCTTATGCACTGTCTGTGACTGCATAGTTTCATCTGGGTGCCTCAGTTCTCTCCCACATTGCAGATATCAGGCTAAAGTTTACACGGTAAATTTGACAGTGTGTAGGTGAGTGGTAGAATTTGTAAGGAGTTGAGGGGAGAATAAAGAAGGATTGGAGTTAAAGTGGAATTAGTATAAATGGGAATAATAGTCCTGTGGAAGTGATGGACTGAAGAGCCTGTTTCAAACTGTATGCCTCTCTGACAATGGTGAGGCAGAACAAGGCCTAGCTCCTTGTAAATAATGTTAATGACCCACATGCTCATTCACAGCCTGACTCTATGTTTATAGTTCAGTGGTGACAACTCAAATATCAGTGTACTTATTGTGCACAAGATTCTGGTGTAGAACTTGACTGTCAGCATTTTGATGTGCAGTGTTTGGCTAATCAAGGAAATTATAAAATGACACTATCCTGTGTTGATCCAACGTTAATAGTACAACGGGTTTACAGTCAAGTAAGATCATTCTTACTGAAGAAGGATTAAGTGGTTGAAATCCCAAAGAGTGAAAGAAGGAGGTATAATACAGTCATTAATTAGTTCTTCAATTAATGCATTTTACTACAAAATAAGATTATGATTGCTCATTCTCTTTTCAATGAAATAGAGCCAGTAGCAGGATTTGAATTGCGGTTCAGATGTGAAAATCTACTGTCTACACAATGTACCAAATTCCTATAAAGAATATCAACTCTGAAAAGAGATTATTTTCAGTTTAAAAGAACATTTTTGATTTTAAGATAGAAAAGTGATAAACTGTTCGGTGAAAGTCATACATTTGTACAACAGTTTCTCTGCTGAGTATAATTGTGTGTGAAAGAATCGTTTCAATTCACCTTCCTTAGAATACGAATCTGATTATTATCCAGAACAAACAGTAAAATGTCTCTGCTGTTGACAGCTTTTAAGTATCATAAAAGCACAGAAGCCAGTATCCTCTGTAAGATTTGTTTCTTGTTTTTGTCCTTATCAAGTTTTTATTTAACTCATTGAAAATGGCAACCTACAAACAATACTTTTTTTCTGATCAGTGTTGAGGGGTGTCCTTCACTTTCCATTCTTTATTTTTATGTTTTTATCTTGCAAGCTATTTTGCCAGCCACTTTCTCTACCTGGTCCAAGTGAGGTAAGTTCATGAATGTTGCCAGCCACTTACATCATGGGGAGTCCTATTTGTTTCTGATGTTTGCAAATACTTTTTCCAGCAGGAAACACTGGATAGCAGTCAAGGTAGAAGTACTTTGCTAATGTATTTTCTGCCAACCCACGACTTAGTTACTGCCCCTTACACTGTTGGTGTTTAGGGCAGCAATGAAGTTCCTTCATCTCTGTCTGTATAGAACGATTCTTCATTGCTGTTTCCGTAACAGTTTTTTTTGACCAGTCCGGGTTGTCAGCTCTGAGCTGAGCCCCTGAAGCTGGAGGGCCAGTAGACCACTTTTAGTCTGGCCTCCACCTTTCACCTGTTTGGCATGGGTGATCCTGCCAAGAGCCAAAGCACAGGGCCCTAACTCTAGCTAATATAGCTCTCCGGATTACTGAGGCACCCTATGACAAGATTGTGATCCTCTTCGAGGATGAATGTTTACGCCTACTGTTTTTCCCAGTTGGTATCACGCAAATATTTTCTTTGAATGCGCCGTGTTATTGAAGGAAGCAGTCTTTAGAAGGTTTAAGTGTTGCTGCAGTCTTCTTTATGTGAACACATTTCATTTCAGAAGATGCAGGAGCAGAATTAGCCATTCACCCCATTGAATCTGCTCGGCCATTCTATCTTGGCTGATTTATTATCCCTCACAATCCCATTCTCCTTCTTTCTCTCCTTAACGTTTGATGTCCTTAATAATTAAGAACCTATCAATCTCCGCTTTAAATATACCCAATGATTTGGCCTTCATAGCCATCTGTGGTAAGGAATTTTACAGATCCTTCACCCTCTGGCTAAAGAAACTCCTCCTCATTTCTGTCCTAAGAGATGCCCTTCTATTTTGAGTCTGTGCCCTCCAATCCCAGTCCCCCACTATAGGAAACATCCTCTTCACACACACTCTATCTAGGCCTTTTAATATTTGATAGATCTTAATGAGATATTCTAAACTCCAGCAAGTACAGCCCCAGAGCCATCAAATGTTCCTCATACGCTAACCCTTTAATTCCGGGATCATTCTTGTGGAGTTCTCTCTGAACCCAGGAAACTTTGTGTTCATTGAATTGCATAAAGAATTTCAGTGGTTTAATAGAATCAGATTCTATTATCCTAAATTCTTGAGTGCTTGAAATTTTTAAAGATTAGCTTTATTTGTCACACGTACATTGAAATATAAAGTGAAATGCGTCATTTGCGCAGTCTGAGGATGTACTGGGGGCAGCTCGCAAGTGTCGCCATACTTCCGGCGCCCATAACCCTAACCCTAACCCATAAATCTTTGGAAAGTTGCTGGAAACTGGAGAACCCGGACAAAACTCCATGCTGTTATGGGGAGAACGTACAAACTCCTTACACTCAGCGGTAGGAATGGAACCCCATCAATAATTATCGGTGCTGTAAAGCAGTGCGCTAGCCCTCTGCCACCCTGCCACCATGTCACACGTAACATATATGTAGTTATAATAGCTTCTGGGTTAATTGCAAAACATTTCAATTTATAATTACATTACAATGCAGATAAGTGCAAATCATCTGTTGAAGTTTCTAGAAGGATGAATGGTCAGTTGTTTGAAAAATGCTATTCAGTGCTGAAGGAGTATCTCCAAGGAGTTTGTTGAGGCCCAGTGGAGCAACCGTTATCCTTTCAAAGTAGTAATGCGGATGTATCATAGAAGATTGTTCCTGACCCAACATAAATTCCTTTGAAAGAGATCTTATCAGTGTGAAAATGGAAACCTTTACTCTTAGATACTGCATCATTTTTGAAGAAAGTGTTTTCATTTATGAACAAAACTCCTAGTCGGAACTCTATCAACACACACAAAACTGTTGGAGGAACTCAGCAGGTCAGGCAGCATCTCTGGAGGGGAATAAACAGTTGATGTTTTTGAGTCCGAGACCTTTCATCAGATTGCTATAACTGAAGACACACAGGTATTTGGTGGACGTAATGGCCAAAGGGCTTATTTCTATGCTCTGTGTTTCTGTGTCTCTATAACACTCAGAGTGTAGTACTGAGGAAGAACTTCCTTGCTTATGGAAGTCCACCCAAGTATTTTAAATTTCCCCTTCTCTTTTATTCCCGTAAAACTTTATTTTCTTGACCTCAGTCTATAAGATGATTTGTCCTGAGCACTAATACAATTATAGGGAATGAATCTTGTCATGTTGTTGCACAATTTGCAGAAGGGTTTGATGAACATCAGTCATGCAAAGGAATGTCATTTGCTCAGCTTTAGTCCAGTGTTTCTGAGGTCACCAGAAGAGGTCCATCAGCTAGTCTTGTATTGAGCAAGTTAGCTACATGGGCCAATGCTAAATGTGCTGCATATTGGAGAATGATTGCCTTCTTCTCTCATAGAATCATAGAGTCTAATGGCATGGAGAGAGACCATTTAACCTATCATTTCCATGCTAACCAGTGGGCATCTCATGTTAATTCCACCTTCTGGCACTTGGTAATGTGTGTAGGTAGCTGAAATGCTTGTCTGGACACTTCTTAAATACCGTGAGCAACTCTGTTTCCACCATTCTCTCCAGCAGTTCAGTCCAAGTACTCAACTGCAAAATGGTCCCCTTCAAATACACTCTATACCTCTTATCCCTTCTCCTAAATCTCTATCCTCCAGGTTTGACTGATTCCTCACAGTGATGCAGGATCTTAGCCAAAATGTGACCAAATCCTTCACCATTACAGATGCTGCTGAATTCCTTTAGTAGTTTGTTTATTAACCTCTTAAGCTATTCTGCTCCAGGGCCTCACCTCTCCAGTCTCTCCTCGGAAATGGAACGCTCCATCCTGGGCATCATCCTGATGAATCTCTTTCGTTTCTCATTACCCCCATCACACCATGTACCAAAAATGCTGGCACTTGATTTGGATAGACAATGAAAGGAGATGATGTACTAATAAGATGAAGATGAACACAGGATGTTGAACCTTTGATTTCTATAATGGTTTGACACTATATACCCTTGGATAATTTTAAGTCATACATACTATTACCATGTGATAAAATATCCAATTCTGCATTAATGACACTGGCTGCCACTGTTACATCTCAAGACTGAGTTGTTTACAAATATGTTGTTTATATTGAAATTCAGAATTATAGATTCTCACAAATATTGATCAGCTTTCTCTAAAATATATTATGAAACAATTAAAAAGCCACAATCTTTTAACTTTATCTGCAAGTTCAGTTTCACTACATATCTGAGGAATGATGCCCATCTAGGTTTGAGGTTTATGACAATTTATAACCTTGTTTATGGTATTGGAAAATCTAATCAGTGAATGTTTAGTTAAAAGAACAGCAAATGAAATTCCTAAACTATTTTCTGATAAGTCACTATTGTATTAATTCTTGCTAGCTTAAGTATTCAATTGAGCTGTTCCTTTTAAACAGGACTGTGTTATAAAAGTATGAATTAATCTCAAGATAAGTCTTTGCAGTTTGGACCTTGTTTCAGAAGTATTGACTGGGTTGTAGCAAGTACTCAGAGCTTTGTGTGGGGGAAGCTATCAGGTGAATGCATAAATATGATTTTGAATGAACCAATCTAGTTTCCTTCCAAATGAACAAATCTAACAGAGTCTCACTAATCAATAACATAGTAGTAGTGCGATCACTCGTGTCAAGTATGATGTTCTCCTAAGCCGTTATTCCCTTAATGGAGAATACCTATGCGTGACTTTGTTTAACATGGGGAGGTTGATGCGTGGGTAGCCTCCAGGCGGATTGGGGTCAGGGTCCCATGGCATGGAATGAAAGACAACTGGGTCCCTTCACTGCTGCAGCCTTCCCCTGCCTTCTCTGCAGTTGCGATTGTGTCATCGTCTTTTGCCGGCTCCACTGTATTGGTCCTGGTTGGATCGCTCTTTGTCTCATCGGTGACTCTATCACGAGCGAATCTCCAGATGGCATCACTCTCAGGATCTCAGTAAAATCACAAGCCTGTCCACCACGGCAAAGTAATGATCCTCGGAGAAGAATCAGTAATATAATCAATACACCAAAGTATCTCTATGCATGTAAGTTTAACAAGTAGCATTTAAATTCCAGCACGCACCCTTGCTCATGATCTAAACCAGAGTGCTGAGAAGGATATATCAATGCAAAGTAAGTGTTCAGCATCTCACAGGCTGAAACGTTAAGTCTGTTTGTCTCTCCAGAGATACTGCCTAATGTGCTCAGTATTTTCAGCACTTTGTTTTTTTTATATCACATGGGGTGTGTTTGATTATATTAAATAACATGAAATTGGCATTCATCCAATGGTTTAACATAAACACATTTATATGGCCTTAAAAGTTAGACAATAAAAGCACTTCACAGGAGTGTTACTAAACAAATTGCATAGCAAAACTTGACATTGATATAAAAGCAAACAACAGGAATTCTGCAGATGCTGGAAATTTAAGCAACACACATCAAAGTTGCTGGTGAACGCAGCAGGCCAGGCAGCATCTGTAGGAAGAGGTGCAGTCGACGTTTCAGGGTCTCGACCTGAAACGTCGACTGCACCTCTTCCTACAGATGCTGCCTGGCCTGCTGCGTTCACCAGCAACTTTGATATGTGTTGCTTGACATTGATATAACTAGAGTTCAACCTGATGGCATGAACATTGATTTCTGTAACTTCTGATAATTTCTCCGCCCTCCCTCCTTCTTTCTGTTATATTCCACATTCTGGTTCCCCTCTCACTTCTCTTTTCCTCACCTGCCTAGCACCTCCCTCTGGTTCCCCCGCTCTTTCCCTTTCTTCCATGGTCCATTGTCCTCTCCTATCAGATTTTTTCTTCTTCAGTCTTTTACTTCCACCGATCACCTCCCAGCTTCTTCATCCACCCTCCCTAAGCTCCTACCTTTCTCTTCACCTGATCTCACCTATCATCTACCAGCTTGTGCTCTTTCCTCTTGACCTTCTGCCCCCTTCTTTTACAGTCTTAGAACACAGAACGCAGAAAATCTACAGCACAATACAGACCCTTCTGCCCATAATGCTGTGCCGAACATGTACTTACTTTAGAAATTACCTCCAGTTACCCATAGCCCTCTATTTTTCTAAGCACCATGTACTTATCCAGAACTCTCTTAAAAAACCTATTGTATCCGCCTCTACCACCCTTGCTGGCAGCCCATTCCGCACACTCACCACTCTCTGCGTAAATAACTTATCCTTGCCATTTCAGCCCTGGGAAAAAGTCTCTGACTATCCACATGATCAATATCTCTCATCATCTTATACACTTCTATCGGGTCACCTCTCATCCTCTGTCGCTCCAAGGAGAAAAGGCCAAGTTCACTCAACCTATTCTCATAAGGCATGCTCCCCTCTCCAGGAAACATCCTTGTAAATGTCCTCTGCACCCCGTCTATGGCTTCCACATTCTTCCTGTAGTGAGGTGACCAGAACTGAGAGTACTCCAAGTGGGAGTACACCAGAGTCTTGATGAAGGGACTCAGCCCAGAAAAGTCAACTGTTTATTCCTCTTCTTAGATGCCTGACTTGCTGAGTTCCTACAGCATTTTTCATGTGTTGATACAAGTAGCTTAATGTGTTTTAAGAACAATTTAAAAGGAGAAAGTATGGGAGAAAGATGTGGAGTTGCTAAGCTTTGAGCTTCGGAAATCAGAGTTAATGATAGAGATAAAAATTCAAGGATCTACCCAAGCCCCTTTAGACAGCACATTGTTCTTTCAGAATCATAAAAGCATAATTGACCTTTCTATTACAGGTTGAGTACCTCTTATCCAAAATTCCATAATCCGAAATCCAAACTTTTTTTGAGCTCTGACATTACGGCTCAAATGGAAACTTCGACAAGACGCTGGGGAGGCCCCCAGGTGATGTGCCCAGGACTGTGCGCCCCACAGACAGTTCTGAGAAGTGGCCTCATATACGTAATGAACAGAAGTTAATGAAAAATAGAAAAACAGTGCATAAATGGAAAAATTAATATCTCGACCGTGTATCATCAGCATCGGAGTCAACATATGCCATTTAATGTTATGCTGATCACGAAACTAACAAAAGATCTATCACGATGAACTGAAAATTGAAGGTAATTGTGAATATTCAGCAAGCTGGTTGCAGAAATTTAAGAAAAGGCACGGCATTACATTTTTAAAGCATCTGTTGATCATGAAAATCTAGCACCAGAACAAGTCTACGATGCTGACTGTTTTTATACCTTACATAATGGCATTAAATTTTTACAGCGTCGCTGATGAAAATCCTACACCAGAACAAGACTATAATGATGATTATTTTTATACCTTACATAAAACCTACAAAAAGTAAAATACAAATACAGTGTACTGTAATCTTTTAATCAAAACTTGGCATCGTTGGTGGAGACTGAAAGCTGTTCAACAGCTGATTCAGATATTCTCCCGATAATGCTGTGCTGCTTTTGATACCCTGCACACATTAGATTTTCATTATATTCGTGGTATGTAATAATTTTTACTATTAGTACGTATGTACAGTGGTATGCAAAAGTTTGGGTGCCCCAGTCAATATTTCTGTAACTGTGAATAGCTAAGCTAGTAAAAGATGAGCAACACACATAAAAGTTGCTGGTGAACGCAGCAGGCGAGGCAGCATCTCTAGGAAGAGGTGCAGTTGACGTTTCAGGCCGAGACCCTTCATCAGGACTAACTGAAGGAAGAGTGAGTAAGGGATTTGAAAGTTGGAGTGGGAGGGGGAGATCCAAAATGATAGGAGAAGACAGGAGGGGGAGGGATGGAGCCAAGAGCTGGACAGGTGATAGGCAAAAGGGATACGAGAGGATCATGGGACAGGAGGTCCGGGAAGAAAGACAAGGGGGAGGGGGACCCAGAGGATGGGCAAGGGGTATATTCAGAGGGACAGAGGGAGAAAAAGGAGAGTGAGAGAAAGACTGTGTGTATAAAAATAAGTAACAGATGGGGTACGAGGGGGAGGTGGGGCATTAGCGGAAGTTAGAGAAATCGATGTTCATGCCATCGGGTTGGAGGCTACCCAGATGGAATATAAGGTGTTGTTCCTCCAACCTGAGTGTGGCTTCATCTTTACAGTAGCTTGCGCCTCTTGAGGTAGTCCATTGTGGATTTTGAGGTGTGTTTAGGATCATTATCATCCTCTCTTCATCTTCGGCTTTTTTACAGACGGTGTGATGATTGCTTCCAGAATTTGCTGGTATTTAATTGAACTCATTTTCCCCTCTACCAGTAAATGTTCCCCATGCCACTGGCTGTAACACGAGCCCAAAGCATGATCGATCCACCCCTGTGCTTAACAGTTGGAGAGGGGTTCTTTTCATGAAATTCTGCACCCTTTTTTCTCCAAACATACCTTTGCTCATTGCGGCCAAAAAGTTCCATTCAAAAGTTCAAAGGACCATCTAAGCAAGCCTGATGCATTTTGGAAACAAGTGCTGTGGACTGATGAAGTTAAAATAGAACTTTAAATACCAGCAAATCCTGGAAGCAAACATCACACGCTCTGTAAAAAGGCCGAAGATGAAAAGAGGATGGCTTCTCCAACAGGATAATGAACCTAAACACACCTCAAAATCCGCAATGGACTACCTCAGGAGGCGCAAGCTGAAGGTTTTGCCATGGCCCTCACAGTCCCCTGACCTAAACGTCATCAAGAATCTGTGGATAGACCTCAAAAGAGCAGTGCATGCAAGATGACCCAAGAATCTTACAGAACTAGAAGCCTTTTGCAAGGAAGAATGGGCGAAAATCCCCCAAACAAGAATTGAAAGACTCTTAGCTGGCTACAGAAAGCATTTTCAAGCTGTGATACTTGCCAAAGGGGGTGTTACTAAGTACTGCCATGCAGGGTGCCCAAACTTTTGCTTTGGACCCTTTTCCTTTTTTGTTATTTTGAAACTGTAAAAGATGGAAATAAAAAAGTTTTCTTGCTTAAAATATGAAAGAAATGTGTCATCTTTAACCTTATGCCTTTTGGAAATCAGTTCATCTTTTACTTGCTTAGCTATTCACAGTAACAGAAATTTTGATGAGGGTGCCCAAACTTCTGCATGCCACTGTATGATGAACAAGTGTAAAGAAAGACTGCTTACCGGTAGCATATAAACTCAGAGTCGTTAGTAATGGCAATTACAAGCTATGTCATTAGATATTCCAAGATCCAGAAAAACTCCACAACTCTCCGGTCCCAAGCATTTTGGATAAGGGGTACTCAACCTGTACTTCTTTTCTGGGTTCGATTGTACTTTGCCTTTGATTTTCAGCCTTGCAACAGTGAATGATGTATGCTGTGTTACGTACCCCGTAACTGGGTTGCCAAACCAGCAGAAATGGACCACTTAGTTGGAGTCTGGATTACTGGAGCTAAGAAAGTTTTATTAAATAAATAAGTAACACAGTACTCTAAAGTAAGGATATAAATGCAACAGGTTAGCAATGATAAAACACACATGTACACAGAAGTAGGATAATAGGATCAATCAAGCTCTATCGCAGTCTAGGGGTAAAATGATCCGTCTCAAGTGACACAGAGTTCAGTTCAGTTTAGTTCAGTTCGCAGTAATCGCTGTTGTGCCGTTGGGGGGAGAGAGAGAGAGAGAGAGAGAGCAAATGATGATATTCAAATCGGATTCAAACAGACCTTTGATATTCCTCGCAGTTAGCTTTCGGGCGAGCCCTTTGTAATATCTTCTGAGGTCACCGACTGTGACCCCTCCGTTCCGGATACGATCGTTCTTCTGCCGTGAACCCAACACCCAGGCAAGGGCGGACACACACACCAGGTTCCTGCCAATCGTACCTTTCCACCCTGTGCGTCTATGGTCGGTCCCGTGACCAGACCTCCAAAACTTCCACCAACTTGTGGGGGGGGAGGGCACAATGCACTTCCAGGGTCTCGTTATCTCGTGGTGTCGTGGTGTGTCGCTTGCCTTAGCAAACCTGTTCCTTTTATCCCCCTGCTGGGGTATCGCCTGTCCATCAAACTTCAAACAGTTCAGGTTCAAAGCAACCGGTCTGACAATACTCAGAACTGTGTCTCTTTTCGTTAATTTCTCTCGTCTCTCATATTAGCATTTTGAATGTTTCCCCATTGTCTCTCTTATCGGCATCAATCTTCTGCTAACTTGGTCTTTTGTCACAGCTGTTTCTACTTTGTCTCCTAACTGTGAAAGAAATGTTTGTATTTAACAGTATGGCCTTTTGGTGGGGGAGGGGTGTGGAATAGTACTTTAATTTTGATTAAATGTTCGCCAAACATTGTGACTAATGCTTCACTCTGAACAGCCGATTGGATAACCTGTTGAGCAGAACACGCCATTCATATTCAGCAAAGGGAGATGGTGCCGCACAGTGCCAAGCACTAACAGCTAATTGGATTGTGGGTGGAAATAGACATCTTTAAATTATAAGAGGTCATTTAAACATGATTTTGCTTTCTTTGCATGCACCACTGGCGGGTGAAAGACTTTATTAAAAATGCTGAAGTACTTGACGTTATTGTCATTGACAACCTGTGGGCAAAAGTAACTGAGACCACCAGGGCTCCACGTTCTCATCAAGCACAAAAATGTACTGGTCGAATGGCTTGACAAACAATGACCTTTAATTAAATCGAGTCAATAGTTCAGGGCAAATTGTTGGTAAGAAATCAATTTAACAGAAATGTGTGATCACATTTAAGTACTGTAAATTTAATTGTGCACTTTTATGTAAAGATTAGGAGAATTTATTGTGTTAATTTATATGGAAATTGCAACTCACACGGTCTTGGAGAGCACATGTCATTGTTTTATTGTTGTACATGGGGCTTTGGAAACAACCTGTCAACCCATGGAGAAGAAGAGCATGCTTTTCTTGGCACATATAACAAACTTGTGATATCATCCTCTCCAATGATTGCATTTCGTTGACAAGAACGAGCACTTAGTAATTTGGCAGCTTTTAGCTCGAAATTCGGTGGTGACATGGGCAGTAATTGGGCTTTTTTTTTGCACTAATAGGAGATTCAGCTGGAAAAAAATGAGAATAAAAGCAAGAAGAGAGAAATTTTCAGACTGTTGGCTATTGATTCTGTTGATTGTGAACACAGGGGAAAGCTGACATTCGGTGCACCTAATTGTGATTTTATTGACGATCATTTCTGCCTTGTTTATACTGCCATGTGTCGTAGCTCACCATGACTGATGGCTCTCGTTCAGATGGAACGTTGTGATTCAATCCACGCATATCGCATCTATTGAGCCTTCCGAATGCAGTAGCTATTGCTTATGTAGGTCTCCTGTGGGCTAAGAGGAAAGGAGAGAATAATAACCCTGGGGCATGGCTGCAGGCACAGAGGTTATTCCCTGTGCTGTTAGGCAAGGCTGTGCTTCACAGATTAATGCAATCAGTCCCAGAATGGGCATCTGCTATGATTGCAAAAAGCAAAAGAGTTGTTCGATGATCGCATTCATCCCATGGTATTATAAATAGACAGTGCAATCTACTTTGTTTCTCTTCCAATTCCCATGCTTAATGTGTAGAAATTTGCAATACATAGATTTTTTTATTATATTATGCTTCAGAAGAATGCCAAAGCAAACACTGCCTAATGCGTCCAGTGATTTATAGTTCTGATTCATGAGTTATCTCTGAAATAGTGGCTGGTAACTGTAGTGTCTGCTATGCCAAGAAGTAACCATATCTAACAAAAAAGAGCTAACCACCAGCTATTTATCATTCCTGAGATCCCCACTGCCAACATCCTGGAGTCACCATTGCCCAGAAACTCCTTTGCTTTGGCTTTGAGTACAGGTTAAAGGCTGGGAATTTTGCAAAAAATTACGCACCTGCTGACAACCCAATGCCTTTGAAACATCAACAAGACACAACTTAAGAATGCAGTGGGATGTATTCCACCTGCCTGGATGATTGCATCCCTGACACACCAAAATAATGCCTCAACATTTTCTAAGTGGTAGCACTTCGTTTGATTAATAACTCATACATCTTCCTAGACATCCGTTGTCTCCACCACAACACCCAGTGGCTGCAGTGTGTGCCATCTACGCAATGCATTATAGTTGTTCACCTCGGCCATTTTGATAGCATCTACAAATGTGCAAAGTCCGAAGCACATCACAACTTGCATGCTTCTCTCTGAGTGACAAACCACCTCAGAGTAGAAATTTACCACAGTTTCTTCATCGCTCCCAAGGCAAGTACTGAGTGGGGCGGCATAGTAATATAGCGTGAGTATAATGCCATTAAAACACCAGTGTCAGGAATTCAATTCCACTGCTGTCTGTAAGGTGTTTATATATTCTCTCCGTGACAGCGTGGGTTTCCTCCTCCCACATTCCAAAGACATGCGGGTTAGGTTAGTAAGTTGTGGGCGTGCTTTGTTGGCGCTGGAAGCATGGTGATACTTGTGTGCTGTCTGGAGCACAATCTTGGACTGTGTCGGTCGTTGACACAAGCAATATGTTTCATCTGTCCTAAAAACATCTCATTAGTAAATATATTTCACTATTTTTTTGATGTATGTGTGACAAATAAAGCTAAACTTTATCTAATCTCTAAACTTCCTACTCAGTTGTATTGCAAAAGGACCTTCCCCAGAAGGATTGCAGTAGTTTGAGATGTCAACTCATCACACCTTTTGCAAAACAGAATTAGATATGGCCAATAATTGCTGGTTTTACTAGTGGTATCCAGCTCCTGAAAGATAAATAAATTAGAAAAAAAAAGGAGCAGTGAATTTTAAAAGGCTTCTTGTCACTCAAGAGATTTTTATTTAAAACCAGCGAATTAGTTAAGATGGGTTTCAATTTTATTAATGACCTATTCAGTGTCTTGGTCAATTTACTAGAAGTAATTAAGAAAGTATTATCATGATGGATAATGTAAGGATATGTCACAGAGTAATATGCCAGAATGTAGAAAAAGTACAAAAGATTGACGTATAACCATGGACATTTTCAGGTTCATTTTAAGAGAGAATAGTGAGATAGAGAGTTTAAAGGAGTGATTTTTTGAGCTTAGGCTGTGACACCTAAATTATATTAAGGATACAGGAGACTGTAGAAGCTGGAATATGTACAAAACACATAGTACTGGAGGAACTCAGCAGGTCAGGCAGCATCAATGGAAGGAAATAGACAGATGGCATTTCGGGTCAAGGTCTTCCATTTGGATTTGCAGTCCAGATGAAGGGTCTCGATCTGGAACATCAATTATCCATTTTCTTCCATAGATTATGATCCAGTTCAGGGGTTCCTAGCCTTTATTTATGCCATGGATCAATGTCAATAAAAGAGGCCCGTGGACCCCTGATCTCATTTGAGCAAGAGGCCAGAAATGAAGGAATGCAGAAATCGCAAAGATTTGCTGGGCTGGAAGGAACTGTAGAGATTCAGGTAAAAGAGGGAGATTGGGCAGTGAGGGAGGAGTCAGTTTCAGTGTGTTTCTGCAAGGGAGTTAGAAACAAAGATGGGGGTTAAAATTTGGGCATCATTTGTACATAGCCATTGGAATTTATCGAATGCATGTTGCAGCAGATAGGGCTTTGTACAGAGTTGCCAGGAATCTTCTTGAGTTGGAAAAACTGAGGCTTGTTTTGAAAACAGAGAAGATATGCAGGTAGTTGAGTGAGGTATTTATAACTATAAAAGTATGGTACAGAGCAAGTAGAAATTAGAATGGTACAAATTAATCCTTGGTCGCTTGCAGTAAACACACAGAGTCATGCAGCATGGAAATGACTCTTTAGCCCAACTGGTCCATTCTGGCCAAGATTCCCATCTAAACTAGTCCCATCTTCCCATGTTTATCCCATATCCTTTTTAACCTCTGCGACCCATGTACTGTTCAAGTACCCGATGAAGGGTTTCAGCTTGAAACCTGACCTATTGGGATTTGTGTGTGTTTCTGTGTATTATTCAAAATCTGTAGAATCTCTTGTCTCTATGATTTCTTTTTAACTGTTGTGATTTACTTGCCTCGACCAGTTCCTCTGGCTGATCATTCCTTGACCCCATCTATGCTCTATTTGATCGACATGATATATTACAGCAGATGCATTTCTAAATTCTGTTTTTATTTGAACTTCAAATCACATGCACATATGCTGTCATGATCCATGATTGTGCTGAATTTCACTGCTCAAATCATCGACAATTATTGAGGGACTTAAAGTAAGGGGTTCAGACATGAGATTAAAAGATTTTGAAAAGAGAGCAAGAGAATCCAATTCATTGTTGTGAGACTGCAGAACACACCACGGGGGTAAGGATTGAGCCAATGACTATATTGATGTTCAAGAAAAGATTGGATAAAGTATTTGAATGTAAAGAAATATAGAAGCACGGAGGCCAAGGGGATTTAGAAAACGGCACTTGTGAAGAATCAATAGCAACACAAACTGGTTGGACTGAGCGGTATGTTTCTGTGTTCTATCTGCTTTGTAATTCTATAAAAAATATACCTAGTTTGATGAGTATTAACGTTCTTTCCTGACTTTTTTGTTCCTAGTGTAGCCCCCCTGGCCAACCTCATCGGCTCGCTGTCATCTAGGGAATCAGCCCTCGGCCCCGCCAAACTGGGGGATCAGTTTGTGTGGATGCTGTGTGATGTACCCCACCCCGCCCAAATAACAGACAATACACCAGATACGATTAAATGATTTACAGTTTACAGATATTACTGGAAATATATAATTAATTAATAGAGAATAAAATATAAAAGAAAAATAAAAGGCGCCACACTTATCAAAGTTCAATCTCTTCGTGCGCCAACAGTTGGACCCTTCTTCTTCACCTTGACCAGCCACCTGGGACCAACAACGGTGGTCGACCAGACGCTTCACATGAGCCCATCTCCGTCTCCTCTCCTAGCTGAACGCCCCGCTCAGGGTCCGACCCTGTTAGCGGACTCACAGCACCTGGTCCATCCTCTGTCTCTCTCTCCCGCCTTCTGCTCCAAAACCTCCGCGCATACAATATCTTACAGACACACCAAAAACATAACAACTATCCCAATTGGTTCGTAACATCTTCTTATCAGTAATGTGATCCAAACAAACTGCTAGCAGGAGGACTTTCTCAGCCGTTAACATAACAAAGATGCCCTTTCAATTATAACATAACAAAGAAGCCATTTTAATTAGACTACGCAGTAACATAAAAAAAAGAAACCCCTTACACTAGTTTCCACACCAAACAAAACTTGCATGTTAAAGTAAGGGAGATGTGTGTGTGTGGATGTGAATTTTGGGATGCTGTGGGACAGGGTGCAGAAAATCAAAATGGTAATCAGAAGTTTCTTCGCCCATGCAATCATGAACCTATAAAATTCTCAATCCAGGGAATTCCATTGTTGTGGAGGCTCAGCTAATGAGCATATTTATGTCAAAGATGTTTAGAGTTTCAGGGAATTAAGGGCAATCGAGTTACAGCAGCAATCCCTTGGGGTTTCTGTTCTGTTTCATGGATGTCTGCAAAGAGTAAGAATTTCAGGTTATATATATTAAATGGAACTATTGAACCATTGAATTGATGCTGAGGTAAAAGATCAATCTTGTTGAATGACAGAGCACTGGGGCAATTCCTTTGCCTATCCCTTTTGTTCTTATGAATGCTCATGTTCCTAAACTGCAAAGGAACTTGGTATGGATAAGACCTCATGTGGAGCTGCTAGTTCATGCATGTTGGTAAGGTCCATGTCCATAAATTCTTCAAAGTTGCCATGCAAGTTGATCAGGTGGTAAAGAGGGCATATCGTATGTTGGCCTTCATTAATCAGGGGACAGAGTTCAAGAATGGCAAGGTAATGTTGTAACTCTATCAAACTCTATTTAGGTCACCTTTGAAGTATTGTGTTCAGCTCTGGTTGCCTCTTTATAGGAAAGATTGTAGAGGCTTTAGAGAATGTGTAGATGATATTTACTAGGATGCTGCTTGGATTAGAGAGCCTATTTTATGAAGAGAGGTTGAGTGAGCCAGGGCTTTTCCCTTTGGAGCAAAGGAGGATGAGAAGTATATGAGATGATAAGAGGCAGAGACTCTTTACCAGGGTGGAAGTAGTTAATACGAGGGGGCATAATTTTAAGGTAATTGGAGTACAGCATAGGGGGATGTCGGAGGTAGTTTTTTTTTACAGATAGTGGTGGGTGTGTGGAATACACCATTGGGTAAAAGGATATTTAAGAGACCTGAAGATAGGCACATGAATGAAAGAAAAGTGAAGGGCTAAGCAGGAGGGAAATGTTAGATTGATCACAGAGTACATTAAGAGGTCAGCACAACCATGCAACAAAAGGTCAATACTGCGCTATAGTGTCCATGTCCTATGTGCTAAGGTCCAGAGGAGTAGTGTCTTTGATGTCAAGGAAGTACTTGACTATACGTACCATCAAGCGGCTTTAGTAAAATTAGGAATTGGGGAGATCAGAGCTGTTAGGATGGGGTGAGTTGCAATCTGGTGGGAGTGGGTAGAAATTTCACTGGTTAGGAATCATATAGAGCTGAAAAGAATTTGGCTTGATGGCCAAACATTTCAGTTCAACTTCCCATTCCCACTCCAACATGTCAGCATGTCAGTCAATGTCTTCTCTACTATCATGATGAGGCCACTCTCAGATTGGAGGAGCAACGCCTCATATTCTGTCTGGAAAGCCTCCAACCTGATACCATGAATTTCTGTTTATCTAACTTACGGTAATTTCTCCCCTTCACTTCCTCTCTTTTTCCATTCTCCATTCTGCTCCCCTCTTACCCTTCTCCTCAACTGCCCATCACCTCTCCCTGGTGCCCCTCCTCGTGTTGTTGGGAAATGGTGAAATCTAAAATGAATGATGTGATATTTGTAAAATAGTCAAAGACTGGGTAATATCCACATTGAAGGGAACGTAGGTGTGCTTGTACTCAAATCATTGAAGGTGAATATTCTCTGATTAGTATGGCAGATGGCCTTTATTACAAGAGGGTACGATACTAGAATAAGGATGTCTTATTGCAATTGTATCGGCATGTTGGAATGGGAATAGGCAGTCGAGCTGAAACGATTCGCCATCAGGAAATCCTGCCTTTTATGGTGGACGAAGCAAAGGTGCTTGATGAAGCGGTCGCCCAATCTAAGTTGGGTCTCACTGATGTAAAGCAGGCTGCTCTGGAGACACCAGATACAGTTGATGTCCTGACAGACTTGCAGGTGAGTGTGGCCTCACCTGAAAGGACTTTCTGGTGCCCTGAATGGGAGTGAGGGAAGAGGTGTAGGGGCAAGTGTAGTACTTGTCCCGCTTACAGGGATAAGTGCCAAGAAGATCAATGCGGAAGGATTGGTGGACAAGGGGGTCACGTGGAGATGTCAATAATCTTTTTATGTAGCGGTGTACATTCCACCTCAGGCCAATGTCTCAGGGCTGGTTGTGTCTGCACCTATGCCAACCCCTGCTGCTGGCACTTCTTCTCTGCCACTTGTCCCACACCCCTCCTGTCGTACTTCACCCTTGCCATTCCCAACATCCTTTGCTCCTGCCAGATTTACCAACTCCGCTCCACGTTGACAAATACAGTACTGTATGATAAATGAAGTATTTAAGCTTTGAATATTTTTGAATGTGTGTCCCTGTTGTTTTTATTTGTTTTCCTTTTATTACTCAATTTTCTCTATTTTCCTCCTTGTAGAAGTTTGATTTTGCATTTTGATATCAGCCGTTAGTTGTTCATTTGACTGTAATTTAAAAGTCTCCTTGAGTTTATTCTGCCTTGGTTCAGATTTCCTATCCATTTCCCTGCATGGTTCCATCTGCCCAATCTCCCCCTCCTATCTCCTGGCAGCTATGATCTACCAAACTTTGTCTCTTTTAATCAATGCTACCCCTCCATCTTCCCTCCACTGGCTCCATCACACTGCCTCTCACCTGGATGCACCTATCACTTATCAACCTCTGCATCACCTCCCCCCCCCCCCACCCCACCTCACACTTCAATATACTGGCTACCTTCCACACACTCAGTCCTGATGGATGCAATTTCTTGATCCAGAATGTTGATCATCCCGTTGTTTCCCCAGATGCTGCTTGATCCACCTTGTTTTTCCAGCCAGTTCTTTTTCTGCGGCAGATTCCAGCATCTGCAGACTCTTGTGTCTTCATCTGAAGCTTTCTCACCCATATACTTTTTACAGGGCAGTAATCAAAACTTAGAACTTAACTCACTTCAGCCCCAGTCCTCTACCCCAAAAACTACGATATATGTGTGTTAATTAATGTCCTTTAGTTCTTGAGGATGCTTCACTTGTTCAAGGAGACCGACAACCTCTTTGAAGATGTTCCACTGGCTTCATGGAAAACCTTCAGCTCCGGCAATCTTTTAGAGCAAAGGAGGCTGAGCGATGACTTGTTAGAGGTGTACAGATTACAAAAGGATTAGAGAGAGTAGACAGCTAGTGCCTTTTTCTCAGGGTGGAAATGGCTAATACAAGGAGCATCGTTTTAAGGTGTTTGGAGAAAAGTATAGGGGGCTGACAGAGGTAAGATAAGTTTTTTACACAAAACGATAGGTGCATGGAATGTGCTGCCAGGGAGGTGTTAGAGGCAGATACCTGAGGGGCGTTTAAGAAACTCTTCGATAGGCACGTAGATGATAGAAAAATGAATGGATATGTGGGAGCGAAGGGTTAGATTGGTCTACAGAACAGGTTAAAAGGTCAGCACAACAGCCTAGCCGAAGGGCCTGTAATGTTCTGTGTTCTGTAACATTGTTTTGGAAGTGCTTCTTTGGGACTCTACAATTATTGTCTGTCAGTTGCATGATCTGAGCTTTGAGACTGAAGTTGTTGTCCTGGAAAACGATACTGCCACTGGATTTTTAGGATGTTGACGCTACTCATGCTTTGAGATGTCTGCTGCATTGTCTCTGAAGCATAGGGAGTGCAAAAAATATTCCTAATTAGTAACTGTGAGTCTGATGTGTCATTTGAGCTTGTGATCTCTGAATGTTCCTTCCTCAGTCCTTTAAAAACGATGCATGTGCTCTGGAGGCAGAAGAACTGCAATTTAAGTGCTAGTCTTTCTTAAACAGAAGCTTTTGTAGTGTTCTTTTGCAATTGCAAACTTCAAAATAGGATTAGCAAAGTAAGATAGAGTAACACACACAAAATGCTGGAGGAACTCAACAGGTCAGGCAGCATCTATGGAAAGGAATAAATAGTTAACATTTTGGGCCGAGACCCTTCATCAGGTCTTAATTACTTGAATATCAAGTCACTTTCACCCTGGGGAAGAAGTCTCTGGCCAAACACAAAATACTCTGCAGATGCTGGGGTCAAAGCAACACTCACAACACGCTGGAGGAATGGACAGCCAGAAGTCTCTGGCTGTCCATTCAAGCTATGCATGTTATCATTGTGTACACTACAAGAAGTCACTTTCGCTCCAAAGAGGAAAAACACTAACACTCAATTGAATAGCTATACCCATGACATTTCTCATTACAAATAGTAACCAAACTCTGAAATGAAAATCAAAAAAAAATTGAAGACAGTAGAAATCTGAAATAAAAACAGAGAATACTAGAAACACTCAGAGTTTAAAAAGTATCTCTTAAAAATAGAGTTCAGGTGTCAAGTTCTAGACTCTTCATAAGAAACATGAGAAAATCTGCAGATGCTAGAAATCCAAAGTAACACACACAAAATGCTGGAGGAACTTGGCAGATCAGACTGCATTTATGGAAAAGAATAAACAATCAACATTTCGAGACAAGACCATTCATCAGGACTGGAAAGAAAGAGGAGAATTCAGGGGAAGAAGGTGGGGAGGGGAAGAAGAAGTACAGGTCTGTAGATGATAGGTGAAGCCAGGAACAGGGGAGGGGTGAAGTAAAGAGCTGGGAAGTGGATTGTTGAAAGAAATAAAGAGCCGGAAAAGGGGGAATCTGATAGGAGAGAATAGAAAGCCATGGAAGAAAGGGAAGCACCAGAGGGAGGTGATGGGCAGGTAAGGAGATAAGGGGAGGGGGAAACAGGAATGGGGAATGGTGAAGGAGGAGGGGGAACAATTACCGAAAAAAATGAGATATTGCTGTTCATGCCATCAGAGGGCTACCCAGATGGAATATAAGGTGTTGCTCCTCCAGCCTGAGTGTGGCCTCAACGCAGCAGTAGAGGAGGCCATGGATTGACCTTTCCCAGAACGGGCAGAGGCCTTTCATCAGAATTGGGAAAGGGCGGAAAAGGTATGTTGTAGAGGGCATAAGATCAGTAGGTTAATTTAGGGCAGCTACAGCTTGAGGACAGAGAGTCATAGAGAACTTACAGCCCAGAACCTGGCCCGTTGGGCCATTTCATCCATACAGATGTTAAACTTTATAAAATAAAAAAAGGTTAAGAAATAATGAAAGGCAGGATTGTAGAACATTGCCAGTAGGTCAGGGTGCAATAACAGAGCTGAACTCAGGCAAAATCACAGATGGATGACTCGCACCAAAACAGCCAGTACTGACACAGAGCGAGACAGTGAATGAACTAAAATTAAATAGTTCTCTATTAAGTTCAGAAGGTTGCAGTGTACACAGATTTTCCCAAAGATTTTATAAGATTAATAAAGCAGAAATTATGCTCTTGTCAAGACCAGTTTCTGTATTTGCATGTGAAGTTTTCGTTCCTGGAGCAATATATCCATGAGAAGTAGCCAAAAGGTATCAGATCACTGTCATATGAACAAACTTCCCTGTTCAAAGACTAAATATAAAAATTAACAGTTCTAATGTATGGAGACATATTTCACTTGCACTTAATGGGATGTTTGAAAATAAATATAAATACATTTTTGTCAAAGTGGACTTTTGAAAGAATTGGGAATACAAAGGTCCAGACAAATTGAAACATACTAAACAGCTTCTGCTACACAAAATAAATTTCTCAGACTATTTACTGTGACCTTTTCTATAAAATATCACACTTTTAAGTAGTTTCCAGAGGAGATGATTGGACTCCATTAGGGATACACGCATGAGCATGTTAGTAGTTCAGTGTGGAAAGCATAAATAATTAATATTTCTTGATATGTCGCAAGCAAAGCCAAAGTTCAGAACAAAGTGGATGTAGTAACCTCTTAAACTGTGCTGTAGCTGGAGTATTTTGAAGACCCCTTTTGCTTGGTAGTTCTCCATGAAAAGATGTCACTGCAGGGGTTACAGCTAAAACTGCACAGAGATTAGATCAAGAGCAAACTGAGGTGTGTGCATTTCTGTTTGATAGATTCGCTGTGTTTCCCAATTGGGTGCCTGGCTCTATAAAATGGCAAAATAATATAACACTACTGCTCTTCTTTTTCTCTTTCATTTTCACGTTCAAATGTTATCACATGCCAACAATGTACAGGTCTGATATGCCTTTTGGGAGGCTTTGCATTTTCTTCTTTAAGGCACTGCTTGACTTCTGCATGACTTACTGATGGGTTCAGAAAGAATATGGAAAATTGCCTGGCACAAAAGCTTTTGACTTGGAACATAATTGTCCTACTCAGAGAGGAAGAAAAAAAATGACATGGTGTCCTTGGTTCCAGGTACCTTCACACAAAATCTGCACCTGTGTTTGTTGTCTCTGCCTGCACTTCGCTTGTTTGCATGTTCTGTAAGCCCCATGCTGTTTCCCTGCCTATGAGTTTGCTGATATCTGCACATCTGGTCAGTTTTCATTGAGCATCTCAAAGTAATTCCTGCATAAATTACATTGAAATATTGGCATTAAAAAAAAGACAAAGATTTTAATTGACTCAGCACTCAATATGTAGAATCAGCAACAAACAATGTAGATAGAATGATAAAGCAGCAAACCAGAAATGTGGAATACAAGGCAAATGAAGTCACACTTAAACAGTTCAATGCTTACCTTTCCTGGCATATTGCATTCTGTTCTGGTCACACAGGCTGTGTGGGGGAATTAGGGACAAGTGGAAAGAAGAGGTAGGAGGTGCAGAAGCCAGAGGTCGCACACCACCAGGTTCAAGAACAGCTCCTTCCCTTCAGTCTTTCAGTTCTTGAACCAACCAGCCATTAACACTATAATTACCTTCACTAAAAGTTCACTAAAATGAACTTACTGTTTTTGTTCTCATTGTGTTCTTTCTTGTAAAAATTGCGTATAATTTCTGTTTAATTTATGTTTTTGTGACTGCTGCTTACAGTATATATGGTGTGCCTAATGCAAGTTTTTCATTGTACTTGTGCATACATGTACTTGTGTATGTGAGAATAAACTTGACTTTGAAGAACCACAGGTCTGAGTGTTCATGTCACAGGATGTTAGTGAAGGTATGTAGGTATTTGATAGAGTGGTTGTAGAGGAGTCTGGAGAAAATGACACAGAGAGGAGCTGAGGCCAGCATAAATCAGCTCTAATCATGGTAAATAGTGAGGTGGGCACTACTGAAGCAAGCTGCAGAAAGTTGTAAACTCAATTAGCTCCATCATGGACACTAGCCTCCCCAGCATCCAGGACATCGTCAAGGAGTGATGTCTCAAAAGGGAAGGAGCATCTATCATTAAGGATCCCCATCAGCCAGGACATGCCCTCTTCTCATTGCTACACACTCAGCAATTTAGGAATAGCTACCTCCTCTCTACCATCAGATTTTTGAATGGATATTGAACCCATGAACACTTACAGTTTTTTTTATAATTATTCATGCATTGTCCTGCTGCTGCGTAGTAACAAATTTCACAGCACATGCCAGTGACAAATCTGATTCTGATTCCTTGTGTTCTTGTGACAGCAAGGGTGAATAAACCAGAGGTCATAGATTTGGAGTATGAGCAATAGATTTAGAGGGGGTTTTGATGGGGATTTTTTTTTCCACCCAGAGAGCAGTGAATACCTGGGACACATGCTAGCTGAGGGAGTGGTAGAGCAGTTGCTATTTAAAAAGTGCCTGGGCGAGAACTTGAATTGGCTAACCAGAGAAGGCTACGGGCCAAGTACTGAAAGATGGGACTAATGTGGGTGGAGTCCACTGGTTGGCATGGATGTGGTTGGTCGAATACCTGTATCCATGCCATTTGGCTCTGTGACTCTTAAGTCAGGGCCTGGTCATATTTCCCCATTCTCTCTTTGAAGGAACCCTGAGAGTGTGTTAAAAGATCGGCACAACATTGTAGGCCAAAGGGCCTGTACACTGTTGTACCGTTCAGTAATAGTTTGTTTTGTAATTACACATTTTGTCTTCCTATGCTCAATGGTGGTTTGTCCACCTTGTGTGTTGTTTTTCATTGATTCTATTGTGTTTCTCTGTATCTACAGTGAATGCCCATGAGGAAATGATTCTCAGAGTAGTATATGGTGTTATACCCTATACGTACTTTGATAATAAATTTTGTAGCCTGGGGAAAAATATGCACAACAAATATTTTTCGGGTCTTAAGTTCCTTTATCTGTTTTAGATGTTTTATTGCAGAAAGAGGGTATCAAAATAAAAACAACAAAATATATTAAAGCAGTTCCCACTATTAAATCTCAGTTTAACTTCAGACCACACCCTTGTTATGTATGCAGTACGAAAATAACTAAAACAAAATATACAAAACTAATATGGTAGTGGCAATTATTTAGATCACACGTGCTTAACTTCCAAACACATTTAGATTAGACCTTGAAATGAGTTCTCCTTGCTCACGCTAGTAGGCCAGTTAAGGAACTTCACAATCACGCTATCCAGCACTGATCAATTTAATCGCAAAAATCTTTCCTCATCAAACCTGGGAAAAGCATTTGAACGTCGTCCTTTCTACTTTGCAGAACATGGCAACTCTTCGTTCTACTCCACCCATGCAAAATGACATCACTGTTTTCTCTTAAAGGCACAGGCATTACCAGGGTGAATCCGTAAGTGCACTTCAACAATAAAAACAGATATCCAATGGTCACCTGATTACATAAGTTTATTTTAAACTTCGACTTGGTTTTATGTTCTGTGTTTTTGCCTTCTTTACCTGAAATGCTGTGCCTGTGATCTTCAGCATGTGTGTCCGTATTTTTGTCCCGTAGTGGCTATGATGCAATGAGTAATAGGGTCATTCAGTATGGAAGCTGACCACTTAGCCCACCATAGCCATTCTGACCATTGGGCATCCTTCCTTCCGGGTCAATAGAGGGCAACTGATTATGTGCTGGACAAATCCCAGCTTTCAGTACATGGTCAGTAGCCCTTTGTATTTGTGCAATTCAAGTGCTCATCTGGAAACTAAATGACAGCTTCCGTAGCTCTTTCCAGTGACATATCCCAAGTACTCACTCCTGTCCGGGTGTAAAAGGTTCCCTATCAGAACTCCATTGAGATTGAAGAGGTAGCATACTATTCACTCAATGTCCTTTTATTTTAATGCTGGGAGAATGGAGGAAAAAGAAACCTTTTTACTTGGAGAATGAATTCTGAGCTTCAGAAAATATCATGGAGACATACAGCATGCATATGGAAGCCTTCAACCCAACTGGCCTGTGCCAACCAAGATTCCCATTTAAGCTAGTCCCATTTGCCTATGTTTAGCCCATTCACCTTTCATATCTATACCCTGTCTAAATACCTTTTAAAAGTTGTTTATGTACCTGCCTCAATGATTTCTCAGTCAGCTCAATAGTAAAATGTCATTGGCAGGGTGTGGTGGGAGTTGTTTTTGGAGCAGACTTCCCTGACAAAAATGAAAGGACAAAGAAAAATGGAGCTGTATTGAATTGCTCCTTTAAGTAGCCCAATTAAAATATCTGCAGCTGAAACAACTAATTAACAAGTTATTACAGTTTCCAATTATCAGCGCAGCTTTGTAACGTACTCATCAGTGGGTCAAAAGATTATGGGATAGAAATTACTTTGTTAACTTTTAATGCTGCTTGTGAAAGGCACATAAAAGCCTTCAGTTGTGTGGTTGCCAGTTTCAAAAATTAAAAAAAAACCCGCAGATGCTAGAAATCTGAAATAAGACTGAAAAATATTGGAAACACTCAAGAGCGCAGGTATCATCTGTGGAAAGAGAAATAGAGTTAACGTTGCATTCCTGTTGAAAGAAGACTCATTCATTTTGCACAGATGTTGCCTGACCTGCTGAATAATTCAGATTCAGATTTATTTATCACATGTACGTTGAAATGTACAGTGAAATACAGTGTTAATGTTTTCATTAATAACCAGCACACCCAAGGATTTGCTGGGAGCAGCCTGCAAGTGTCACCACATATTCTGACACCAACATAGCATTTCCACAACGTTCAGCAAAACAACAGAATCTGCAACAACCACACCAACAGCAAAACAAGCCCCTTTCCGACCCTAAAATCCACCCAACCACCCTTATACACACGCAATACAAAGGTGTAACATCTGTAGTGTGAGTGGTGTTTTCCTTTCTTCTTTACAGTCGATTCCAGCGTTTCCCATTTTTATTTTCAGTAAAGTGTTCACTATGATGTTGGAACCTTTACTGTTGGGGTGCCGCGGCAGCATAATGGTTAGCATGACACTATTACAGCAGAGTTCAGAGTTCGTTTCCAACCAGATCTGTAATAAGACCATAAGACCATAAGACAAAGGAGCAGAAGTAGGCCATTCAGCCCATCGAGTCTGCTCCGCCATTTTATCATGAGCTGATCCATTCTCCTATTTAGTCCCACTCCCCCGCCTTCTCACCATAACCTTTGATGCCCTGGCTACTCAGATACCTATCAATCTCTGCCTTAAATACACCCAATGACTTGACCTCCACTGCTGCCCGTGGCAACAAGTTCCATAGAATCACCACCCTCTGACTAAAAAAATTTCTTCGCATTTCTGTTCTGAAAGGGCGCCCTTCAATCCTTAAGTCATGCCCTCTCGTACTAGACTCCCCCATCATGGGAAACAACTTTGCCACATCCTCTCTGTCCATGCCTTTTAACATTTGAAATGTTTCTATGAGGTCTCCCCTCATTCTTCTAAACTCCAAGGAATACAGTCCAAGAGCGGACAAACGTTCCTCATATCCCTCTCATTCCCAGAATCATTCTAGTGAATCTTCTCTGTACCCTCTCCAACGTCAGCACATCCTTTCTTAAATAAGGAGACCAAAACTGCCCACAGTACTCCAAGTGAGGTCTCACCAGCGCCTTGTAGAGCCTCAACATCACATCCCTGCTCCTATACTCTATTCCTCTAGAAATGAATGCCAACATTAATAAGTTTGTACAACCTTCCCGTGAGCACTTTGGTTTCCTCTGGGTGCTCTGGTTTCCTCACACATTGCAAAGATGTACTGGCAGTAGGTTAATGGGTCATTGTAAATTGTCCTATGATTAGGTTAGGGTTTAATAGGTAGGGCTGCTGGATGGTGTGGCTTGTTGGGCTGTAAGGCTCTGTGATGCACGGGATCGGTAAATAAATGAGTAATCACATAGCAGGTACAGTCGCTGAAACCATCTGTTAGTGGAATAAAGAACAATGCAAGCAAGGCTTTGCTGGTTTCTGGGACTCTGGGACTTTCACTGCTCAGTGAATCTGAGCTTCAGTAATGGAAAAGGGGTGGATTCAGTGCCGAATCCATAAACTCAATACTGGGTCAAACCATCTGATGTAACCAGGCTACTGTGGAATTTGAATATCTCCAAAAACCCTATTTCTTTCACCCATGGGACAACACCTGGAGACACTTGTGACATTTCTGAAAGATTTAAATAGGGGAATCATTAGTCAGGTCAAGTCACTTTTTGTTGTCATTTCGACCATAACTGCTGGTACAGTACACAGTAAAAACAAGACAATGTTTTTCAGGACCACGGTGCTGCATGAACAATACAAAAACTACACTGAACTACGTAAAAAACAACACAAAACTACACTAGACTACAGACCTAAGTCTTGGGCACACACACAAATATATATGAAGCTCAGGAGCCTAAGACTTTTGCACAGTGCAGTAGTAACTTTATGTATTGCACTGTACTGCTGCAATAAAAAAAAACTAATATCTTGACATATGTGAGTGATGAATCTGATATGGGATTCTTTTGTGGACTGAGAATGGGAAGAGAGCAGGGAGAGGGAATCATGGTTGGGAAAAGGGGAAGGGAGAGGGGAGGGAGCAGGAAACACCAGAGAGATCTCTTACTAGCTCTTCCTTCAGTTAGTCCTGACGAAGGGTCTCAGCCCGAGACGTCAACTGTACCTCTTCCTAGAGATGCTGCGTTCACCAGCAACTTTGATATGTGTTGCAGAGACATTCTGTAATGATCAATAAACCAATTGTTTAGAATCAAGTGACCTTGCCTGGTGACTCAGGACTGGGCGTGACTGCACCCGCACTAATCCCTACCCCTGCCTCTGACACTCTTTCTTTGCCATCTGTCTCATACCCTTCTCGTGGTGCTCCACCCTTGCGATTCCCAACATCCTTTGCTGCCCCCTGATTTACAAACTCACTTTACATTTCACATTGACAAATACAGTACTATGCAAAAGTTCTAGGCACCCTCGATATATGTACTGTATGTCCCTAAGACTTTTCTACAGGACTGTATGCTTTTATCTCTTTATTATGAAATTGAAAGCTTCGTGCATTTATTAACATTCAGAGCTGTTAGTCCAACCCATGGTGGTCTTGTGAGAATAGCTGCTTCTCAAGTAGTTCACAGGGTTTGATTCCTGGCTATCACAGGTTGATTTCTGTCAGAGAATGAGGGAAGCTTTGACAGAGGTACACAAAATTTTGACGGGTTTAGATAGGATAAGTGCAAGCAGGTTTTTTCTACTGAGGTTGGGTGAGATTAGAACTAGAGGTCATAGGTTAAGGATGAAAGGTGCAATATTTAGGGGGATCCTGAGAAGGAATTTCTTCACTCATTAAGTACATGAATGGGAGGGGTAAGGAGAGTTATGGTCCAAGTGTGGGTCGATGGGACTGGGCAGGGTAATAGTTGGCACGGACTAGATGGGCCGAAGAGACTGTTACTGAGTGCTCTATGTTGCTACGACTCTACTTAACTTTAGTAAGAGCAGGACCATGCTATAGTTTATAGCATGGAATCTATCGTCCGAGTCACAACTGGAAAATAAATACAGTATGTGTAACTTAGAAATTATTCAACCTTAGTAATTTAAAACAATTGGAAACTAAACTATTTTGCTGGGATACTATGAGTTTGGGGAGTACTTCAGAATGATTTTGTGTTCAATTAAAATTAATGTATTATTACAGTTCTAATTTGGTTGTCAGTAGTGTTTTGTGACCTTCCATAATTCTATTATTGAGACAGATTTTAAATATAATAAAATTTTAAATGAGAAAAAGGATAAGTTTTGAGTGCTCAAAGTAGTTACTGGAACAAGGCTGTGATGTTGGGAGATAACTATGTGCAAGTGAATTGCACTGCGGCAAATTTCAACTTCATCTAGTGGAGCATTGCAAGAAAAAAAACATTGGTCGTTTTCTTCCATGTATATGGATTCATTTACTTCCACAGAGAAGTCTCTCGTACTCATTGTTAAGGATTCCCACATGTCCTCTTCTCATTACTACCATCAGGAGGAGGCACAGGAGCCCGAGGACTCACACTCAGTGTTTTAGGAGCAGCTTCTTCCCCTCTGCCATCAGATCTCTGAACAGACAACTAATCCATGAACACTACCTCACTATTTTTGCTCTCCTTTTGCACTACATAAAGTTTATATCTTTTTATACAGTATCTCTTTTTATAATTTATTATAATAACAGAGAAAGGTTGAACAAGTTAGGTCTTTATTCTTTGGAGCATAGAAGGTTGAGGGGGGACTTGATAGAGGTATTTAATATTATGAGGGGGATAGATGGAGTTGACGTGGATAGGCTTTTTCCATTGAGAGTGGGGGAGATTCAAACAAGAGGACATGAGTTGAGAGTTAAAGGGCAAAAGTTTAGGGGTGACATGAGGGGGAACTTCTTTACTCGGAGAGTGGTAGCTGTGTGGAACGAGCTTCCAGCGGAAGTGGTTGAGGCAGGTTCGATGTTGTCATTTAAAGTTAAATTGGATAGATATATGGACAGGAAAGGAATGGAGGGTTATGGGCTGAGTGCAGGTCGGTGGGACTAGGTGAGAGTAAGAGTTCGGCAGGGACTAGAAGGACCGAGACGGCCTGTTTCCGTGCTGTAATTGTTATATGGTTATATATTTACTGCAGCCGCAAAACAACAATTTTCATGACATATGTTAGCAAGAAGAAATCTGATTCTGAGAAGTGATCACATTTACTGATGCAAGTAGATTTAAGTGCCTGCTTTACACTAGACCCAAAGCTTTAACAGCTGATCTGGGTTTTGCTGTCGTCATTTTCTTGTTTGTGTTCTGCTTGATTGTGCACGGAGCTGTTCTGCTGTGCAATGTGGTCACTCTATGCTGGTGCCGGAATGTGTGGCAACACTTGTGGGGTGCCCCCAGCAGGTCATTAGGTTGTGCTGCTTGTTCACGCAAACTCTGTGATTCACTGTATGTTTTGATGTGCTTTTGATAAATAAATGAATCTGAATCTGTGAAGCATCATTTGTTAAGAGGTTCTGCAATGTGATGCCAAGGTTATACCTCTCTTAACAATGGTTTGTAACATTGAAAATCAAAGTACATAACAGGCAGCTGCAAACACAAGAGACTCTGTGGATGCTTGAAATCCAGAGTAACTGGATGGTCTCGGCCCGAAACGTCGACTGTTTGCCTGACCTGCTGGATTCCTTCTGTGTTTTGTATGTGTTAATCTTGCTGCATTGATGTTCTGTGAATGATATTTCTCATCAAAGGATAGATGCTGCTCATTACTTTGTTTCAGATTTAAATTTACAAATATCTTGCTTGCATTTAGACTCAAGATGATCTGCTTGACTATTTATGGATGGGGCAGGCTTGAAGTTGCCTTGCTGTAAGTATTAAAGTAGACATGCCCAATTCTCCACAAACACTTATTCCAAGTTGTCATATACTAATTTGAGCTGATTGCTTCTCAGCAACTCCTCCAATTTCCAAAAAGAAGATGGAAGACACCAGCTGTTTCAAGAACAAATTAGTTTCAAGTTCACCATCAGTTACTTTCATCGACTAGCTGCCGAATCCCAATTTTTCACTTGCATGAAACTGGTTGTATTTAATCAAGCAATAATGGATGCTGTGCTTAATCATTAGTTTGCTAAGATGTGGCAGTGATTGTAGTATGACAAAAACACATTGAATTTATAATGGATGCACAACAAAGTGAGGTTTAGGCTACCTCAATTGAATTACAGATGAGACAGAGAAAAAAAATGTGCACTAAATGCTTTTCTTTAAATATGGAAACTGATTAAAAATAAGAAAATAAAACAGTGAATGAAATGATTTTTAAATAGACCTTCAGATTTTACACTTAAGTGTACACATCTATTTACTAATGAGATGTTTTTAGGACAGATGATAATTGCCCAGTCTACTGTTATTTTTGCATATTACGTTTCAGTTAAAAAAAAACAAGACAAATTAAGCTGATAATGGGATAGTAAACCAAGCTGTAAATGCTGTCATGGAGGGAAAACAATTCTAACTTATGGGGAAGATTTATTGAGGATACATGGCACTCTTTCATTACACTATAAAAAACAGAAGAGCTTCTGAAGGGTTATAAATGCTAAGAAATAAAAGTAGTGGAGAGAACGACCTGCTGTATCCCAGCCCCAAGATTAACATTCTTGTCACGCACAAGATACAATTGCGAAGTGCTGCTGACAATTTTTTTTTCTTTCTGTAATGTGGAATGAAATACCAGTCTGTTTCAGGAACAACTACACAAAGATAGGATGTCACTGGCTCCAGACTTAATCTCCATTCAATCCTGAAAGATCAACTGCAGTGTAGTTGTAAAAGTTTCATCACATTAAATGCTCCATGGCTGTGTGAATACACAAATAGGACAACACTGGCATGAGGTCACTCATATTATTGATGCAAGAGAGAGAGAGATCTTCTTCATGGTATTCTCTTGCTTTTAATAGTTCCTGTATTGTTCTTGTCTGTAAGGCCCTGGTTCAGTTTGTAGGAAAAGAAGGGAAAGCAAAATCAATAGCCCACTTGTTGGAGACAAACGAATTATTCTTATGTGAATGTAATGCAGCACTTCCACAGCCCAATGCACAGCTTTGTGAAGGAGATGAACTGTGGAAAATCATCTTCAGCTCACAGTAATAACACATTGTGCTAGTTAATTTTTGTTTCACATGCTGGGACAAGATTCTGTCCTTGTGAAAGAACAATTTATGGAAAAAAAAGTCTTCACAATGGAACATAGTATATTGAGAACATCTTAAATACATTGAGGGAATAAGGCACCTCACAGTTGTGAGTTTAACCCTCAGAAGTCTACCTTGCAGTGGTGCATTGTATTGTTTCTCTCTGTCAGCAGATCTGTGTGATTGTGGTGGACGGTATGCTGCAAGGAATTGTATAACTATAGTGCCAACTGTTTTCAGTGTAATGTGATGGGAAAGTTCCCAAGGAGCACCAAATCCTTCAAATGTTTGACATAGTGGGTTTATTTTGATCCATGTGTAAATTATGTTTTTTTTTCATAAGTTTAAAATAATAGCTTAATAAAATATATTTTCTTGAATTAGTGCACACCAAAACCTTTGATTAATGAACTTATGAATTCGCAGGGAAGGGATTGCTTTAGATTAGCTGTGAAGCATAGATCCAGGGGTTTTGTGCAAACAGTGACACCACCAAACAACAGGAATTCTGCAGATGCTGGAAATTCAAGCAACATACATCAAAGTTGCTGGTGAACGCAGCAGGCCAAGCAGCATCTATAGGAAGAGGCGCAGTCGACGTTTCAGGCCGAGACCCTTCGTCAGGACTAACTGAAGGAAGAGTGAGTAAGGGATTTGAAAGCTGGAGGGGGAGGGGGAGATGCAAAATGATAGGAGAAGACAGGAGGGGGAGGGATAGAGCCGAGAGCTGGACAGGTGATAGGCAAAAGGGGATACGAGAGGATCATGGGACAGGAGGTCCGGGAAGAAAGACAAGGGGGGGCGGGGGTGACCCAGAGGATGAGCAAGAGGTATACTCAGAGGGACAGAGGGAGAAAAAGGAGAGTGAGAGAAAGAATGTGTGCATAAAAATGAGTAACAGATGGGGTACGAGGGGGAGGTGGGGCCTTAGCGGAAGTTAGAGAAGTCGATGTTCATGCCATCAGGTTGGAGGCTACCCAGACGGAATATAAGGTGTTGTTCCTCCAACCTGAGTGTGGCTTCATCTTTACAGTAGAGGAGGCCGTGGATAGACATGTCAGAATGGGAATGGGATGTGGAATTAAAATGTGTGGCCACTGGGAGATCCTGCTTTCTCTGGCGGACAGAGCGTAGATGTTCAGCAAAGCGGTCTCCCAGTCTGCGTCGGGTCTCACCAATATATAAAAGGCCACATCAGGAGCACCGGACGCAGTATATCACCCCAGTCGACTCACAGGTGAAGTGATGCCTCACCTGGAAGGACTGTTTGGGACCCTGAATGGTGGTAAGGGAGGAAGTGTAAGGGCATGTGTAGCACTTGTTCCGCTTACACGGATAAGTGCCAGGAGGGAGATCAGTGGGGAGGGATGGGGGGGACGAATGGACAAGGGAGTTGTGTAGGGAGCAATCCCTGCGGAATGCAGAGAGAGGGGGGGAGGGAAAGATGTGCTTAGTGGTGGGATCCCGTTGGAGGTGGCGGAAGTTACGGAGCACCAGCAGTTTTTAAGTCTTAAACTTTCAATTATGAAAAATGATTTAGAAAAGATTCTAACTGATCAAGCTTTAACCTGTGTTGTTCTTCTTAACATTGGGGGCATGCTATGTTGGCGCTGGAATGTTTGGCAACACTTGCCAAACAGCATTGGCACAAACAGCATATTTCACTGTAGGTTTCGATATACACGTAATAAATAAGCTTGAACTATTTTGAATCTTGCATTTTATGTAACATTTTAAAAAAACCAAAGCAGCTTCTCAGTTTTCATCAAATAGTAATTTTAAATGTTTTATTTCCACATATTTAATTTCATACAATTCATTCAGTAAGTCTTGTTTTGTGCATTGTTTATTCCCATGAAATTTTAGCAGATGAATGCGTTCCTTCCAAAGTGTTCAAGCTTAATCCACCACCGAGATAGCAGTTATATCATGTGGCATTCGTGTCATGTGATGGTGAAGGGGTGTGAATCTTAGTGCATGGTTATGGGATTAACAATAAGCAGTTGCAGAATTATTTAAATTCAGGGTAGAGGAGTTTATGTAACTGTGCTTCTGTTGAAAAAATATTCTCTTCCATGAATCACTTGAACAAATGACCTTCATTTAGTAGAAGGCATATATCTAAACTCTTTGCATGTATGATTGCAATCTATGTACAGGAGTGCTTATTCAGCATAGCTCACTTCTGGTGTATGACAAGGTCTTCTTTATTTCAAGGTGTCCTCTGTTGTTTCATTTGATTGCTTTATCTTGCATTCACAATGTTTATTTTAAGGCAAAGAATCACCTAAATCTCTGTGCGCTTACTTCTGGTTGCACATTGGAATCGTAGTAATACCAAATGCTGGTGGAACTCAGTAACAGTGTTCCCTCTAGAGTGTGTGTGTGTGTGTACATCTTTTCATATTAGCACACAAAGGAATTTGACCTGTGCACAAAAGTTACCTTGTAGGCATATTATGTATATTTCACGATTCTACGCAATCACATTTCCTTTTCCGATTTCTGATGCAGATGGTGTTCCCAACATGGAGTTTGCGATGATTTGTCTGTAGACTTTAGAACTGTCTTATTTATGCTGTTTTTATTGAAAAAATTATTGATTCACTGTGTTGAATTCCAAAGAAGCAAAGGTCGTGAAGCGCAAAAGAACTGCTAGTTCATTTAAAGCGGAATGACATCAGGTTTACTTCCTCTTAAAAATTCAGTGCGCACATGTTGTCACAGGCAAAAAATTGCTCAGCACAATATTTTTGCACACACTAGTCATTACAAATTAGAGGGGATGTTGCTCAGCAGGTCAGGCATCATGTATGGAAATGAATAAACAGTCACTGTTTCATAGATGCTGCTTGACCTGTTGAATTCCTCCAGCATTTTGTGTGTGTTATTCTGAATTTCCAGCAGAATCTCTTCTGTTTGGAATGGTAGTGGTTGTAAGCTCAATCTTAAAACAAATATGTAACTGGGAGATGTGGTGTTGTATTTGAGGGATACACAGAAGAACTTCAAAATATCTGTTCATATATTCAAACTTGTGTTGCAAATTCAGAAATCCTGGAAGTAGTGCAGATATTTATCCAAAGTTACATATATTAAAAGTACTGTGTAGTTGTTCATGTATCCTGAACTCCTATTCTGAAATTTAATTTCACTGAATTCAACAAGGGCAAAGTTCAGCATACATAACCCACCGCTACTACTTTGTGCCTTTAACAGATACAACAGAGGATGAATTTCTAACCCCGTGAGTTTTGAATAAAGTTTTCATGCTCATGCTGTGAGAGCTGGAATTTTAATAATACTATTCAGTTCTAATATCCCCTTGACAGATTTGAGCAGATTCAAATGGAGCTTATTGAACTTTTCTTTATTTTTAAGAAGAAATGAAGGGAGGATAAATTATTTCCTTTGTATTTTGTTCATTATTTTTATTTTGTAACGATATTTATGAGAATTGCTTTGAATATAGTGTAGTGATTCAATAATTACATTTCTCTATCTTTAGAACGTTGGTTCCAGAGAGAACAGATGCTTCAGTATCATTCTTTTGTCTCTCAGCAGCATTCTTAAAATATCCATAGGTATACAGTAGTATCAAAACGTGCATGAGGCTTTTGAATACAAGCAGAACATAGGGCTTCTAATTCTCAAGGATTGCGTTGCTGTCTGCATTTCTTAAAACTCTATTAAAAAGATACTTTCAGCCTAGATCTTTTAGAAATGGCAAAATTATTTGATTTTATTAATATTGCTTCGGTGGTTAACCTTGTACTTAAGTGTCAATCAACCAAATGCTGAGGATATCCTGGACTCTTGTGAATCCTGTTTAGTATGAGAGAACTTTGTGCTTCGAAGTTTTGCTTCAAGGATTACTGACCTCATCTGAACCTCCAATTGCGAGACACTCTCCAGAGAACCACCTTACATTGGTTTGAGTTCGCAAAATATGCAGTAAAGCTACAAAATACTATCGTTTAGTTGTGCTTCAAGAAGACGGCAACATCAGTAAGGTCCCTCAACATCTTGGACATGGACTCTTCTCAGTACTACCGTCGGGGAGAAGGTGAAGTCTGATGACCTACAATTTTTGTTTTACCAAATATCCTTTTCCTCCTCTGCCATCAAATTTTTGAACTGTCCATGAACACTACCTTGTTATTTGTCATTTGCTCTATTTAATTTTTGTATCTTATAGTATATTTTATGTCTTGAGCTGCATTACTGCTGCAAAACAACAGATTTCATGATATGTCAGTGATATTAAATCTGATTATGATTCTGAACCCTTTGCTGAGCACTGTGTGCCTCTGCAACAGCATTGATAATTTGCAGAATAGTAAACCATGTGCCAAATGTTTTTTTGTTTTTGGTTGGCTGTCTCCAAGGAGATTCACTTCATTGACAAGTTAGAAGTCTTCAGGCCTTTGACAGTGCTTCTTTTTCACTATCTTGTTGTCGTGGAATTTTGTGACATTATGTTTGTTGGATTCTGAAAGGAATGTCTCACTGTTGCTTTCAAGTTGATATGTTTAGATCATAAAACTGGGAATAAATGAGGCAGATGTACAAATGATCTTTTCTAATGACTCCTCTGAATGAAGACAAAAGAGTGCGCAGATGTTCCAGACTATGCAATAGTGGGGAATGTAAATAAAATACATTGCCTTTTGAACAGTTGTTTTAAACGCTTGTAAATAATACTAGTTTAGTCTTGCAGAATGTGGAATCCTGAAGCAAAGGCAAATTCAGTTCTCAGCAGCTCAGACAGTATTTCAGGAGAGGGAAGCAGTAGACATTTCAAGAACAGCACTTTTTGTCAACTCAGTCCGCACACCCTGCCTAACTTGCTTTTTTTCTACAATTAATGCTTAATTGATCTTTGTTGTGCTTTCATTTCCAAACATTTCCATCATTGGTCAAGTGTTGTGTTTGAATTTTGAAGAATGAATGAGGAACATTGTGATAGGTTGAAAGATGGAATAAAACAAATAATTCAAAGGAGTCAAGTAACATTGATGGAAAAACAAAAAATATGAAGGAGTGTCGTAAAATGAGAAAAGAAATATGAGGTTAATGACAGAGAATAGAACAAAAATGTGTAGAAAGATTAAATGATTTTAATTTTATTAATTGCAGGGAAAGTGAAATTGAGTAAATGGGATTCTGAGAGGCATTATGCATTAGTTATGTTCTAGCCTCTGATTGTGAGACTAAGATTAGATTAGGGGCAGCTCCATTGCTTTACAGTGCCAGTGATCACCAGTCGGGGTTTGATTCGGGCTGCTGTGTGCAATTCTCCCCATGACCGTGTGGGTTTCCTCCTGGTCCTCTGGTTTACTCCCACATTCTAAAGCTGTACAGGTTAGAGTTTGTGAGTTGTATCATACCATGTTGGCACTGGAAGTGTGGTGACACTTGTGAGCTGCCCCCAACACAATCCTCAAACTGTGTCGGTTGTTGAAACAGCACAATGCATTTCACTGTATTTCAACGTACATGTGACAGATAATAAAACTAATCTCTTTAGATTACCACAAACATTTGCATTCCTAGTGTAAAGTATCACCTACAACAGGGTGTTATCTGCTGCTGTTTGATGGCATTGTATAAGACTGATCAATGGTAGTTGGTGAGAAAACCAGACATATAACTACAACCCAGTTAACTACAATTAATTTTTAATATTATCTACCTCCCCACCCCGTGATAAGAAGGTTTTTAGAACAGTGCGCTTGTCATAACCTTTGTGTACACCAGGCCACTTTTCCATATAAAGGATAGATGGATTTCATCGTATTAAATTAATCATTTCACAGAATGTCAATCAAAGCCTGTTCCTCCAAAAAGATTAATAACCAAATATCCTGCTTCAAAATCCATTGAATGTTGCAAAAAAACTGATTATGAAAATAAAAAGTGACTCTGGTACAATTATATAAATCAGATTTTTATTTCTGGAGCTATTCCCTTTCCACTGTCACAATTGTAGGCACTGCACACAGTAAGATAGACTTACCAGTTCTGGAACCATTATGAAGAATTAAAATTGTGGACACCAAAGCTGGTATGGATGACAAAAGGACACATGTTGAGGATCAGTGCCAGAAAGACAAAGTTAAAACAATGCTTTTCATGAGAGCAATTACTAGAATAAAGAAAAAAATTTAAATATGGTGAAAGTAGTTAGTTCTATCATAACTGTTTAAAGCAACGTCACAAAGATATATATGTAACGCTTCAGGAATGACTGCAGAAGTAAGACTCGAGAGGTCAAGCTGAGAACAGGCTGATTTCGAATAACATGAAGAATGACTTGGAGAGAGGAAATCCACGTTTAATTTACTTGCACTTGAGACAATCTTGGCTCACCTCCACACATTTAGTTCTATGAGCATGCTCTGGAAGTCTCAGTTGAGGACTGGTGTAACCTATGAAGCCATTGCCCTTAGCATTACAGCACACCCTCCCAAAATGTTATGGTGGAAAATTATCAACCTCTTTTTTGTTACAAAGAATAACATATGTACTGTAACATGATTATTTGATTAATTTCTGCAGAGCACTGGTACTTTTAGAAAACTAAAACATCCATAAATTTGACCGGATTATGTTTGGTAGCTTATTACTCCCTTTTACTTTTGGATTTTATCTTCTTTTTGATACAGTCTGATTTCTACTTGTTTTTTTTCCAATACTATTTCTTCCAAAGGCCTCTTGTATCTGGCTGAAGACCATATAATTACTCAGCTTTTGTAATGGGGAGGTGAAGGATATTAAGGCAAAGCCACATCTCATCAACGATCACCTTCTTACAGTGATCAGCAATATAACCTTCAGAGACCTGTTCACTCCTCCTGCTCCAGTGTACAGACAATAAGACAATAGTTGCATCTTCACTGTCCTCTAGCTGCGGTCAGCAATGTGCACAAGAGATAGAATCTGCTGAAATGAGTAAATATCAAAAGAAAGATGATTTATTAAGTAAAACCTTTTGTAGCCTATTACAGTTGTTCTTTTAAGAAGGACAATAAGGATGATACAGCAAGTTATAGGCTGGTGAGCCTTACATCAGCAGTAGGGAAATCACTGGGAGAAGATTCTCACTGATGGGTTTTACTCACATTTGCAAAGGCATGACTTATTAGGGATAGTTGGCCTGGTTTTGTGCAGGCGCCGTGATATCTTACAATTCTGACCAAGGTTTTTTTGAGAAGATGATGAAGATGATTGATGGGGGTAGGGCAGTGGATGTTGTCTACATGGAGGAGAAAGTGGGGAATGATGAAGGGTTGTTACTCTGACTGGAGGTCTGTAACCAGTAATATTCTCTAGGGATCAGTGCTGAATCTCTGCAGAACCTATATTTGTTATATATGATTTGAATGAACATGTTGGTAGACTGAACAGTAAGTTTGCAGGCAACATAAAAATTGGCAAAATTGTGGATGTTGTCAAGGAATTCAGCAGAATGCAGATGAATTGGAAAAACAACAGATCAAGGTTAATCTGGACATAAGTATGAGATATTGCACTTGAAGGGTCAAATATAAGCGGAAAATACACCATAAATGGCAGGACCATTAGCAGTATTGCTGTACAAAGCAATAGTAGCAACACATGTGGATAGGGTAGTAGAGATTTGGTTGGGCCACATTTGCGCACTCTCCTAGTTGCCATATTACAGGGAAGATGCAGAAGCTTTGAAGAGGGTTAGAAGAGGTTCATCAGGATTTTGCTTGGATTAGAAAGAATTAGCTTCAACAAGAGGTGGAACAAACTCGGATTGTTTTCTCTGAATCATCGGAAGCTGTGGGTCAATCTGACAAAAGTACATAAAATTATGAGAGGCAAAGACTGGGTAGATAGAGCCTTTTGCTAGGATAGAAATGTCACATACCCAAGGGTATAGCTTTACTGTGAAGGGGAAGTTTAAAGGAGATGTCATAGTCATAGGAAAGTACAGCATCGAAACAGGCCCTTCGGCTCATCTAGTCCATGCCACATATTAAAACTGCCTACTCCCATCGACCTACACCGGGACCATAGCCCTCCATATCCCTACCATCCATGTGCCTATCCAAACTTCTCTTAAACATTGAAATTGAGGTGAGATGTTTGTTTTTTACAGAGAGAGTGATTGCCAAAGGTGGTGGCAGAAACAAAATTGATAGCAGTATTTAAGAGGCACATGAGCAGCCACTAATGGAGGGATACAGACCACGTGTATGCAGATGGAATTAGTTTCAATAGATATGATGACTGGCACAGACATCACCTATTCCTACACTTTCTTCCTCTGTTCTGTGTTCTATGATTGACTATTAGGTCTTCCTAAAATACCTCAGGTCTGCATAATTAGCAAATCTGCAAAAATTAAATACTATTACTGATGGTGAATCTTGAGTGCAGGAGAGAAAATTAAAGTTCATTTATGATCTTATATATTTTGTGTAGGAGAGTAAGTTGTCTGGGATAAAGGAAACGGTAAAGAAGAAGCTAAAATGCACAGTTTAAGTGCTTAAGTGACAGCTGCACATCTCACATAGAAAATGGGGCTGAGTTAAGATTGTTTTATACAGCAATGATCAATGCAGTGTAATTTAACCCTTTAGTGGTGATCATTGCTTACACCCTGTGCGAATAATGGAACATGGCTTCCTCCACTACCTCCACTGTTTTGTGTTGAGAAAACACCTGTGAGCTAGGTCTTCTTTCTTCAGAGCAAAAGGAGGATGAGAGGTGACTTGATAGAGATGAACAAGATGTTAGAGGCATAGATAAGGTTGGACATCCAGAGACATTTTTCCTGGGGTGGAAATAAATAACACAAGGGGCTATAATTTTAAGGTGCCCGGAGGAACATTAAGAGGTAAGTTATTTACACAAAGAATGTTGGATGTGTGGAAGACCCTGCCAGAGTGGAGGTAGAGACAGAAACTTTAGAGATATTTAAGAAATTCTTAGATAGGCATATGGATGATAGAAAAGTGGAGGGTCATGTAGAAGGGAAGGATTAGATTGATCTTAGAATAAGCTGAAAGATTGGCACGACATTGTGGGCCGAAGGACATGGACTGTGCTATTATGTTCTATGAAACATTGGGCCATTCACCAATTTCCTTCTCTTGAACATTGAACTTCACCAATATTTTTGTTGGCTCTAAGCCTTCAGGAGAGCAGTTTTTTTAAATTAATTCCTCTTAACATTTACTCATTAAGATGATGCATTAAAACTTCTGGGCTGTTTAAATGTTTCTGTCTTGGTATAAGTAATGAAGCCTTTTTTTTAATAAATAGCAGGAAATTTGGCACTGTGTCCTCAAGTGCCTTGTTTAGATCATGTATTTGAAGGCATTCTCTGAAGTGGCGTGAAGGCCTAGGTTAATCAGTGAATGCTGGCAAGGGGTGAAAGTAAGCAAGGCAAGCTCAAGAACAATAATGGGAAGAGAAGAAGGAGAAGAAAGAGAAAGCTAAAAGGGATTGAAATTGAGCTGCTATATTCTAATGGGGATAATTAGAGTATTCCAACAATCTCTTTGTGCTTTGTCAAATTTTACATTTTGCAATGAAAAATTTATTGTAACTGTTTAAATTCTTAAGAGCAATAATTTTGCATGGAGACCATGATCTATAAAGAACTTCAATTCTTCTGTTTCAACGTGGACTGAAGTACTTAATGAGAGGCAGCATGTTTGCGCTAGGCGAACTTCAGTGTTGTATCATCTTCAGACTTGTCTCTGATTACATTAAAGCTGTAACACATTTAAATTCATCTCTCACAGGGCAATAACTTTAATAGCTGATGCACTTGCCTATTTTTGGCTGTTTCCATATAAACAGAATAACGTAATGGGTTACTGATTTTCTTTACTTGGCAGAAATTCAAAGTATCAGTCATTTCTAGTAGAGGGATGCCAAAGAGTGTCTTTATTTTGCACACAGTCTTGTCTTTCAGGTTTTGTGATGCAGTATTAATGCTACATGGCTATCATTTTCGATAATGTCTCCTGTGTTTAGATGGATTCATACAAAGCCAAAATTATTATTCTGTGATTTTTAACTCATTGGATGAGGAATTCCACATGCAGGCAACTGTGAAACAATGGAATGCATTTATTTTTTTCCCTACCTGTGAAAACACTAGAATTTCCAATTTGAATCTGTTTTTATTTAATGCACTTTTTTTTTAATCAAACTCCCTTGTTGTCTAAAAATGTAAAATTACCTAAACCAGCAAGGTATTATGCAGAAATGCCGAAGTAAATAGACCAGGTGACCCACTGGAAACTGATGATAGTGTAAGTGTGAAGACCCGTGAGGTTGTTGATGCAAGTCCCACTGTAGATGTGAATACGGAGTAACTCCTGTTCTATCTAAAATGTCAACTTCAATAAATTGTTCAAAGGAACTTTTTTCTAATCAAAGTACGTATATGTCTCTGAAATTCATTTTTTGTAGGCATTCACAGTAGAACAAAGAAATACAGAAGAAACAATGAGAAACTACACACAAAGACTGACAAACAACCAATGAGCAAAAGAAGAAAAACTCTGGGGGAAAGAAGTAAAATAAATAAATAAATAATATTAAGAACATGAGTTCTTAATAATGAAGGCCCATGTTTCCATCTCCAGTGAACTTAAAGGTCCACTGGCAACCAGTCAATACCATCAAACCAGATGATTTACGCAGTTACCTTGCAAATTGTTTGGAGAATCTTGACATATGTAATATTGCTGTTCTATTGGCCTGAAAAACAACAGTGATTATCCTTTAAAAGTCATTTGTTGGCACTGAAATACCTTAAAAAAACATTCTACTTTGTTTCAAATGATGACAATTTTTATACCTGTGCAACAGTTGAGGCACAGTTGGTTTGCTCACAGTACTTAAATAGTAGTACCCTGTGGAGAGATACTGAGGCAGTGAGTTTCAGCCTCACCCAGAGCATGTGTGGCTTGGACGGCATGTAGTGCATGATAGTGGGTAGTGTAACGCTTAACAACGCCAGTGACCCGGGTTAAGTTTCCTCCGCTGTCTGCAAGAAGTTTATATGTTCTCCCCACGATTGCTTATGTTCCTTTGAGTTTTCCACTTTCCTCCCACATCTCAAGGATGTATGCGTTAGTAGATGAATTGTTCACATGGATGTAATTGGGCAGCACATGCCTATTGGGCCAGGAAGAGCTTGTAACCGTGCTGTGTCTCTAAATAATATAAATAAACGATACTGGTTGCCAAACTGAGTAGAAGTGCTCTTAGATTTTTTATCCACTTGATGATTTGTTTCCCAGATATTAATGATAGGTTACTAAAATTCCATTAATAATTGTTGGGATTTATTGAACAATCAATTATTTTGTTTAAAAAAAACAGAAAATGCTGGAAAGACTTAAGTCAGATATCATCTGTGCAAAGAGAAATAGGATTAATGATTTGGTCTGAGATCCTTTATCAGACCTGTTTTCCAGCAATTTTTAAAAAAAAAATTATTTTAGTTTTGGTCATTTTGTTTTCTTTACCTAATTCTTGATGATTTTACCAATTTCATTAAAAAAAATTCTGGTGTTCAGTTTCTTTTTATGTTAACTGTTTGCCCCAGCAGGCACTTACTGGTGATAGATTTAGAATATTTAAAATCGTAGTTTCTCTGTCGCTGGATCAAAGAGTCATTGGCAATTGACCGTATTAAGTTGCTCCTTTTTCCGCATTTAGATTACCTGATACTGCACCTGACTTTTCTGAATGACAATGTTAATTGTCATTGACTGTAATAGAATATGAACATTATAGGCACTTGACACCGTTTTAATGGTTTTGACTTTTCATTCCTGCAGGAGGAATCATGATGTGTGCATGGAAAGCAGTTGCCTGAGCTGGAGGAATGGTATCATTGTGTTCTTTCTTGGCGTTGAAATTGTTACATGAAATATTATCATTAACTTCACTTAGTAATAGCAATAATGCTATCTGCATTGTGCTGAAAAGTAAGCAAGTATCTTTTGTGACATTTTAAATTCCCACCATAAAAGTTGTGTATGCAGTTTTGGGTGCTGCCTGCTATGGCTAAAGTGCTATTTGGACACTAACCCTGAAGTAAAGCAACACTTATGTTCTCTTGAAAAGGGAATTCTCAACATATAATGAACTGACATTGCTTTTTATAACTGCGCGTCAAAGCAGTGATCCTGATCAAAGTGTTTTTTTTTTGCTGGCAAATGTGTTTGCACAAAACAGATGCCAGTATTAAGGGCAAGGTGAAAAAACCAAAATCCTCAGTTAAGATTTAAAGTACATCTTCAGCAGACAATGTATTAGGTTAGCTGTAAGAGACTGTAAATTGTTTAAACTGGAGTGGAATTTATCGTATTTATGTACTGCTGAAAGCTAATCTTGTAAAACATCCCAGTTTTAACAGCTGTATGAACAGAGAAGATGGGGAGCTGTGGTTTAGAGGTGACTGGTAAAGGTGCAGATGTATTTTTAATGTTTCAAACACACTCAGTAACTAAAAAAAATCTATGCACTGTTAAAAACCTAATTGTTGGGAAATAATGTTAGACTCCTTGTTAATTTGAGTATTGGATTGAATTTAGAAGCTGTTTGCTTGCTGTTACTGAAAAAGAAATTAATTTCAATGACCAAGCTGAATGGAGTGAGGTTTTGTCAGGTAATTAGTCATCAGCCTTTAGCTGCTCAGAGTCCATCACTTCACTAATCCATACATAAACCCCAGCCTTTCGCAGTCAGATATAATCTGAGAAGCATTTTAAACGCTCATTTTTTTCTCTCTTTCTTGCTAACCTGCCGAAGCCTTACTGATGAAAAGTACATTAATTTATGTCTAGGTTTCTTGGACTGGTTGTCGAAAGTAGAATTAATGAAACTGATTTACATTTTCTTCCTTTGTTTTGATGAAATCTGTTGTTGATTAAGTCTGGGCGAATGGGGAGAAGTGTAACCATTGCTTCACCCCTCACTCTCCCCCGTTATTTATTTCTGTGTCTTTTTTCATTGTGGATCTCATATTGGATATTACTGACTCTGATTCAGTAGCCTGCTTGCAAATGTAGTTGATAAACAATGCTGAAACTTCAGACTTATCACCGATTAAATTATTCTTCACAATCACGGTGGCCGAGCCATTTGTTTTTTCCAGTTTTCTTTGAAATATTTGGATGAAAGCTATGTCTCATAGGAGGATTTGTGTAAAACTTAACAGAAGTGAAATGTCATCATTTCTAAATTTGTGATAATAACCTGCACATTCTTTACAACTTCATTTACATTTAATTAGAGATACAGTACAGTAATAAGGCCCTTTCAGCTGGACGAGTCCACGTCGCTCAATTACACACATGTGACCAATTAACCTACTAATCCGTTTATCTTTGGAATGTGGGAAGCAACTGGAGCACCCGGAGGAAACCTACGCGGTCATGCAGAGAACATACAAACTCCCTACAGGCATCAGCGGGAATTGAACCCGATTGCTCGCGCTGTAAAGCATAATACTTTCTGCTATGTTACAATGCTGCTCCAAAGAGTTAAAGTTGAAAACCATTTTAATGAAAGGGAAGTTTTATAATTATTCTTAGTTAATGATAAAACTATAAAAAGTGCCTTGTATTAGAGTTTCATGTGTCAGAATAATGATGGAGGGCTGTCTTGTGAAGTCCTTTGAACCAAATAGTGCATTAATATCACATGGTATTTATTAATGTATTTGGTCATGTGCTAACAAAGTGTGGGGTTATATCCGCAGTTTCCCTAAATCTTATTGGGGAACAATCATCATCATAGCTTGTCACACCAGACAGCCAGCCACTCTAGTGTTGTTTGGTTGATGTCGAGCAGGTCAGTGTCAGCTAAATCAGGTGAGAGTGGGCAGTTGCGCAGAACGTGTTCAATGTTCTGCACCCTTTCGCCACACTCACAGGATTCATTGGTCTTTAAAGCCCACTTCACCATATTGTCTCCCATCCTACAAACTCCCGGTCTCGCTCTGTTGAGAGTGCACCACTTCCGTCTGTTAGGCAGTGCCCCGTCTGGCAACATTTCTGTGGGGTCTTGCACTGTATTGTTTGGTGGGATTCTGGCTTCTGTTTTTTGCCAGAGGTCAATCCTGTATGTTTGGGGGGGATGTTCCGTGCGGTAGTTCCTCCACTGTAGCAAAGCTTTTCCTCGATTTTAGGCGTTTGGAAACTGGCACATGATGATGTAGTGGGTGCCGTGGATCTGAATTCTGTTTACCTTTTTCAATTTCTGTTGTAGTGTGTCTTCGGATCTCTGGGGGAGCAATGCCTGCAAGTCTGTAAAGATGTTAGTGGGTGTGGGGCACAGTGTGCCTGTGATTATTCGGCAGGCTTCGTTAAGCAACAGGTCTATTTTCTACACATAGGCTGATCTGCCCCATGCAGGTGCACAGTATTCTGCAGGTGCATAGCGGAGTGCTAGGGCAGTTGATCTAAGTGTGTGAGCATTAGCTTCCCATTTTGTATCTGCTAATTTTTTCAAGAGAGAATTGCAAGAGCCAACTTTCCCGCAGAGTTTTTGGATGTGGGTGGCAATGAGAGCGTCCTATCCAGTGTCATGCCCGGGTAAATTGGAGTCGGATGGTGTTCGAGCTCCTTCCCGCACCAGAAGATCTTGAGTTTCTAAGTGCTTCTCGATTCCTCAGGTGGAATGCACACACTTGAGTTTTTGATGGATTTGGGTTCAGAGACCATTTTTCATAATACTGCTTCATTGCTTTGAGGACTGCTGTAAGTCATACTTCAACTTCTTGGAAGGAGTTAGCTTGTGTTGCTTTGCATAGGTCGTCTGCATAGATAAACCTGTGTGTGTTAGGAAAGGTTGGTTGGTCGTTTGTGTAGACATTAAATAGTAGAGGTGCCAGGACTGATCCCTGTGGTAGTCCGTTCTTTTGTGGATGCCACTTACTCTTAATTCCATTCATTTCTACATAAAATCTACGATTTTCTCAGAAGCTTCTTATTACTTTGACTGTGGTTTCGTTCTTTAACATTTTAGATAATTTCAATAGAAGGCCTCTGTGATTCACAGTGTCGTATGCTGCTGTTAAGTCAACGAATACTGCCCCTGTAATTTGTCACATTTCAAAGCCATCCTCAATATGCTGGGTTAAGTTTAGGACTTGACCGCAGCAAGAGCGGCCTGGCCTGAACCCGGCTTGGTCTGGTGTTAGAAGATCTTCGACTAAGGGGGATATTGGGGAACAATAGGGAGTGAAAATTGGAGATTAACTGGATTATGCAGAAGATTTTATTGTGAGGATGAAGGAAGGTCACTTCACCTATTTGAAATGTATGATGTATACATATTATCCAAGTCTATTGATGTGCAATGAAGTTATAAAATTCAAAAGTATTTCAGGTATTACAAGACACTCTTTCTGTCACCATGGAAGGCATTGATCTTTTTTAATTAGGCTTCCCCCTATATATTTCTATGGTGTTGAATTGTGCTCACTCGAGCAATAGAAACATAATTTTCTGCTTTTCCTGTTCTTAAAGTGGTGTGTGCTTATAATTTATACTTTAATCAAACATGCAACAAAAATCCATACATGCTAAGATAAATTAAAGAAACATAAGGAAGCGACGTTTTTTTGTGGGTTGAAGGGTGTGTTAGGAATGTGCAAATACATTAGGAGTGCAGGGGTATTGAGTGTGCTATAATATTGCCATAAATATAATGTGTATGCAAAATGCAGATTAAAACGTGAATTTAAAAAAATCTATACAACCAAGCGCACTACTGAAAGGAATAAAAATCATTTGTCAGCAGGATCTCAACTTGTAATTATGATGACCTTCAAGCCAAGAGAAGATGAGGAATGGGAGTCCTTATCAATATATGTTAGATGCAGATTTACATTCATTTAATAAAAACAGGTGCTTTGCTCTTTGAAGCTGCAGTTTCAAGAGAGAGATTTTTGCAATGATAATTCAATGTAATATTATGTTTAATTTTATTCAAATATTCAATTCAGAGTCAGTTATTTTGCGAAGTGTGTGGGCAATTCAGTTGAATAAAATAATTTTTTTCACATATGATAACATTCAGTCCTTTCTTGAATCATAAAATATGAAATTATTCACCTTTATTTCTCTCACTGATCCATCTTGTAGATAACATTATTTACAGCAATGTACGAAGTACATACATCATTGCTTTTGAGATTGACCATAACCGCACATTTTCTTTCCTGATTCGTGTGTTTTCAGCTAGATTTATTTGTGGTGATATTGGGCTGTAACTTCATTTTTAATGCTGTGTAGAAAACGTCTTATTTCTTCATGAAGCAAAGTCAGACAAACAAAAGTTGATTTTTCACTAATTTCGGAGCACTGAAAAAATTTTTTTAATCCCATTTAAGATTTGAATAATAACCTCAAATCAGTGAGCTAAGGGTTAATTCTTAAGACTGTGCTATCATAAATAGTATTTGAGTTAAGTGATTCATTCTAGAACCGTGCCTTGTTCATCTGTCCTGCAATTCCATCCTGGGCCACATTGTTTTCTGCAACAAACTCCTCGTATGATCTTATTTATAGCCTTTCCAACTCAAAGAGCCCAGACTGGGCAGTTTATTCAGTATAGAACATTGATTTCTATGTGACCGCATCTGCCTAATACAGAAAGGGATTGAGCACTTACTTGTCTGGATTTAGCCTTTCCTTATCAAACATTTATGATTTAGAGCTAAGAACAGCATCTGCCCGTAGAGCAGTTTAGTGAGTGAGATTTTTTTAATGTATCGTACCTCAGCCTGATGGCAGGAGCCCTGGTTCAATACAATGAACTTGGGAAGGTTTTCTTAATGAAAGCCTTGACGTTTTCTGTATTGGGGCTACATTTATCAACTGTGTAGAGACTGTACAGACTTCATTATTACAGCAAACTGCCACTGCGTATTTTTAGGACCATCTATTCAGTATAAAAGGATAGAAAGCGGAGAAGTAAAGGTTAATGGCTGAAACAGATGATGTCAGAATTATCCCTAAGGGGTAGATTTACTTAATTCTTGTGGTGATAATTAGATAATTGGGAACCTATTGTTGCATGCACTACTTCATGCTGTTTGAATTCAATCAGAAAGAAATTAAGGACAAAACAATGAATCTTGAGTGACAGAAGAAAGTACATAAGCACGATAGAGGGATCGGTTGGTTGTCTAAGGTTTATTCTGTTTCTGATCATAGATAATCCCTTTCTCTGATGGGATACTTCTAGAATTTTTTTTTGTTTCAAAATTCAGAGTGTAATTTGCTTTTAACTGGTTGCTTGTTATTTTGCTTGTGTTTCCAATGATAACAGCCGTCAGACCTGATCTGGGTTCAATGGATATCACTAAAATAGAATCATTGCCTTTGATAGATAGAAAACGTAAAGTAATACATCCTGATAAGGCTATAGCTTTTCGACTGTGACCTTGTAAGATCTATAAGTTAGTAGCAGTCCTGGACACTGCTGAAATGCATCAACACTTTGAAATTTAAGTAGCAGTGAAATCCATCAATGGGGTGAAGGTGGAATGGCCTGAGAAACCAATGGATCATGCTTAGAGGGCTCAAAGGGAAACAGGGTAAGCTGAAGGTCAATATACAGACACGTCCTAAAGGAATGCACCGAAACTCATTCGCATTCAGCCTTCAAAGCACTGCTGCAGTATGATGAAAGATCAGTGGGAAAATAAAACAGGGACCTCAGAGTCTTTCCTTCACCCACTCCACCTAGCTCTTCTAAGCAAAATGTAAGGAGGTGCATTTTAAAAGCAAGTTCCACTGTGAGGAGCAACTGATACAATTTATTAATGTACTGCTGCATAAAAAGGCAAACAACACAATGCCAAAGGATTTAATGTTACTAGTGGGGGTGGAGGCGACAAGATGCTTCTACCAAGCAAAAAATATGTTTCTTATGTTACAGCATGTTGGAATAAAGAAACAGTTTTAGTTGTTTTGGAGCATAATGTAAAACACCTTTTATTAAATGAAAAATGCACTTTTATATTCTACTAATTTGCACAAAATAATATATAGTCAGTGAAACATATTCATAGGTTTTAGTGAACATTCATGGACTTGCTGGTAAGGTTATCGAACCTGTTTCTTGACATTTGATAAGAAAAGGATTCCTCAAATGTGTTAATCATTTTGACTTGATATCATCTAATTAAAGAATAAGACTGATAAAAAAACTCAAAAGTTGTTTGTTCAGTTACAACCTGCAGTGAAAATTGCACATCTTTTTTATGAATACTTTAAGCAGTAGTTTGCCTTTGTGCTGTAAATATATATAAAAATAAAATTATTGGAATTGTATTTTAAGAATGAAACTGAAGTACTTATGTGGGTAGGGATTGATTGCCTTTGGATGGTTATTATAGAGAAGTACAAATGCTTTAAAATGTATTTGGAACCGTTTTAGTATGTCATCAGAAGAATTTAGAAATAATTCAGAGGCTTTTGACAGGATCACGTTGTCGAAACAAAAATAGTACCTCAGAGGTGCAGCCGCCGGATTCACAACCTGAGGCTTCATAACTAGTTTACTGGCACTCACTGCACTTCAGTGAGCCCCCAAGGTGTACAGGTGTGCAGTGGGGGCAAGGTTGGGTTGGGATCCAAACCTATCTTGATCCAACCCAATATAACCGTGCTCAAAATGAAATTAATAATCAATTTTATCACTGTTGTTGTCCAGGAAAATGTCACAGCCAGTTTCTATGCAGTGAGTTGCTACAGCTAATGAACAGTTAAACTCTTCTCAATGGATAAACAGCCAAAAACTGGAGGAATGTTCAGCCTTAACTAATCATTGTTCTTAAAGAAATGGGTAATAGTATAAGAAATAAGGTTAGTTTTATTTGTCGTCCATACAGCGAAACATACAGTGATATGCGCTGGTTGCAGCAAATAGAAGCATCAGGGGTTGTGCTGTGAGCCCGCATACTTCCATCGCTAACACTGCATGTCCACAACTCGCTAATCCGAACCGGAATACAGGAAAAAATGGAACAGCCGGAGGAAACCCATGAGGTCACAGGGAGATCATATGCACTCCTTACAGCCAGCATTAAAATAAACCCCTAATCTTACAGCTGACACTGTAAAGTGGTGTGCTAATCATGCTGCCCCAAATGGAAAACTACATTTTCAAAGCAACGCACACAAAATGCTGGAGGAACTCAGCAGGCCAGGCAGCATCTATGGAAAAGAGTAAACAGCTGACATTTCAGTCCAAGACTTTCTTCAGGACTGAAGAATTACATTTTCAATTTTGTCAATAATAAGCATTCTTGATAGGAATATTAAATTACAAAGAAATATTTATTGTGACTAGGCACATACTGTATATTTCAGGTTGGAGAAATACAAAGCCTTGCTTAAAATACACTGAGCATTGTAGAGAACAATACCCCAGTCGTGTCTATTGCCCTTGAAATGATGAGAGCATTCCTGAATGAGAAGAGATTCCTCAGATTCAGATTTGATTGGCTGGGATTCATAAAGGTTAAAAAGTGATTTGATTAACATTTTCAAAATCTAAATAGGTATTAATGGCAGAGGAGGTAGAAGCTACTTTGCAGATTAGGGAGAATACAACCTGGATATATTCTTGTCTTTGGATCTACATCGACAGAAATTTGTGTCTCAGCAATGAAACTGAGACAGGCTTATCTTATTGTGATAAAAGTTTTTTTTTGGCTAAGGAACACTAGCAACAAATATAATGTTATCATTTTCTTGCAGAAATATTGTGTTCCTTAAATGCTTAATTGATTGGTCTGATCATCCATAATTTTCATTGCATGGCTTAAAATAAGTATATTGAAACTAAAATCGCTTTCCTTTATTATTTTATTCCATGTGTTAAATGCCATGTTTTTCATCCAATTAGATTTTGTTCATTTTAACACACAGGCAAACCTGAAAAGGGCGATCTGAGTACTTTTGCATCTGAGTATTTTGTTCAAAAAACAGTTTAGGAAATTAACATCTTGTGTGCAATTTTTTTGTTTGATAACTCTGCTCATTTGAATCTGATTTTTGCCAATTGTACAATCAGAATTATGTTTAATATCGCTGACATATGTTTTGAAATTTGTTGTGCAGCAGCAGGAGTACAGTACAATATATACGAAATACTCTAAATTACAATAAGGAGTATTCATTTTTTTAAAAATTAAAAAAGTAGGGCAAAAAGAGAGCAGAAATAGTGAGATAGTGTTCATGAGTTGGTTCATTGTCCATTCAGAAAAATCTGATGGTGGAAGGGAAGAAACTGTTCCTAAAACATTGAGTGTGTGCCCTTGGGCTCCTCTCATGGTAGTTATAAGAGAGCATGACCTGGGTGATGGGGTCTTTTTTGAGGCATCACATTTTGAAGATGTCCTTGATGCTGCAAAGATTATTCCCATGATGGAGCTGGCTGAGTTTTCAACCCTCTACAGCTTTTTCCGATCCTGTACAGTGGCACCTCCATGCCAGGCACGGCTGCAACCAATTAGAATGTTCTCCATGATAAATCGACAATTTCTTTATTATTTCTCTCATTGAACTCACTCATATTCTTCTACACCCATCCTCATAGTTGCCCACACGCCTTCTTTATACTTCCTATCATGCTTTTTCCTCATGTTTTGGAGCAGAACGTGTGATATTTTGTTCTCAAAATGGCCATATTCCTTTAAGACAACTATTCTTAAAAGGCATGTTGACACAGTTGCTGCTAAATGATGGCACCTACCTACTATCAAAGGCATACTGTGCAGTAACATCATGAAGGATTCCACCCACCGTGCTCATGGACTGTTTCTCCCTCTCCCATCAGAGAGGAGGCTACGTAGCATCAATGCCAGAACCACAGTTACTTTCCCCAAGCAGTAAGGCTGATCAGTGCTTCCGCCCAGCCCTCTGCACCCCCGATAGCCAGTATTTTATAATTTTTGTATGGACACTCCTGTGCGTAATGTCACTTTATGGAAATACAATCAATCTATGTATATAAGCTATCTTACATATTTATATTTACTGTGTTTTTAATATTATTGGGTTCTTTATTTTATTATGTTTGTTTTTGTGTTGCATCAGATCTGGAGTAACAATAATTTCATCCTCCGTTACACTTGTGTACTGGAAATGACATTAAACAGTCTTGAATCTTGAGGTCACTCAGGGTCAGTTATAATAGCTTGCAAATTTCAGAGTATGCATCAAGGTTTTGCTTTTTTTATTTTATAAGATGGTCATCCTTCTTTACAAGGTATGAGTTTGAGACATCATATATGAGATTTGATGGAAAAGTACAGAATGCAAAAATTTTTAATGTTTTAAAGAATACCTATTTGAGACATATGCATATATATCACAACATTATCCAATTGATTGCAATGTGTGGGCATGAATATCTGGATGAAATAAGATGTACCTTTTTAAGATAATATACTTTTCAAAATAGCCCAGGCTACACATTTCTTCTTTAATTATTTCTATAATCATCTTAAGATTCTTTCTTGATATCCTCCATTTGAAATACAAAAAGACACGATTCATATCATGTTCCTATGTGCTCCCACAGTAGATTGTACATGCAAAATGCATGCATAGAGCATATTTTATATTCACTTTGGGGAGATGTTAAATTGGTTAAGCCCTTTTGAGTAATGAGTGTATATTACAGCATTTCAAATGCATGTGCATGCATCTCGTCCTAACTTTGAAAATTACGCATGGTAAAATTATCATCATGTATTTTCTGAGAATGTAAAGTCCAGCATGCTCAGGACATTGCTTTATTAATGGCATTCTGTCAACTCCTGTAAGCTTTGCATATTTGCATATTAAAGAGCTGGGTAAAGAAATACTTCTTTTATTAGTGCAGATCATAAATCAGCTTGCTTTTCTCCATTAAACCTGTCTCAGCAAACTTGAGCAAAAATTGACTGGAATCAAAATGCATGCACAACCGGGCATACAAATCGATCAGTCATTTGCTTAAAAACAGATTCTTTGGGTTATTGATGGGTCATTATTTTGTACCTTTGCGAATGTAAGTGGAAACATATGAAAATGTATTAAAATAAAGAATAAATAAAATCTTTTGAAAAACTAGCCCTATTCATCTTAAAATCTTGTACTGTACACTGAGATGTTCCTTTAAAAAGAATAACTAAAATGTGCCATTTTGCAATTATTTTGCACTTTTTATTGCAATTAACATTTTTACAGTATTCCATATTCTTCTTAGTACGCTCACTGAAAGTATATTCTAACCTGAATTTTATGAAGAATCCATCATTTTTGTCTCAATGTTGACCCAGCTTCTTAATTCAGTGCTACATCCCAAGGTACAGACCCATGTATAGTATCTGGCTTCTTTCCCTTGCTTATCCCCGTATTTATTGCAAGGTAATGCAGAGGTTGGCGAGATGCTTTAATTTGCCAGCTGTGAGATAAGAGTTCAATTCCCACTGCCATCTGTAAGGAGTTTCTATGTTCTGCCTGTGACCATGTGGGTTTCCTTCAAGTGTTCTGGTTTCCTCCCACGTTCCAAAGACGTATGGGTTAGCGCGACTGAGTTGTGGTATACTATGTTGACGCTAAAAGTGTGGCAAATCTTGTGAGCTGCCCAGAACAAACCTAATAGGTTTGATTTGACACAAAGGATGCATTTCGCTATATGCTTTGATGTACATGTGACAAATAAAGCTGATCTTTAAATCTTTAAAGTGAGCAAGTCTGCTTTGTTCAGTTGTTCAACTGTTTAGGCATCACAACAGGTAAGGACCAGTTACGCTGCATAGGTTTTTCTTCCAAGGTCATTACATAAGGATGAGAAACAGGAATCCCAATGAATTTCCTCTTTATCCACCTAGGGGCAGTCTCCCACTGATTAGCTAACTGAGTTCTGACAAAGAAGAAGCTAGGGATATTTGTGACTTGTATTCAGTTGTATTACAGAACACAAGAAACAGAAGCAGAATAGAAACAGAGCTATAAAAGAAACATCGGTAGCTTAGGTATGAAGTTAACTAAGTGATAGATATTGAGGGTCATAGTGATATACAGAAAGGTAATTAGTGATCAGTCTTTGATCTACATTAATGATCTAATACTGTGAACTTTAAAGAGGATCGATATACGTTAGAGAAAGGCGTAAACGGACTAGTTGGTATTGGAAACACAAGAGATTCTGCAGATTTCTTTCAGTGTAACTTATAGTAATATATCGTGCCTGTGCTGCTGCCACAAAGTAACAAATTTCATGACTTACGCCAGCGACAATAAACCTGATTCTGATTCTTATATGAAGAGATTTTTACAGTTTCTCCGTTCCAAGCTAGGTTTTACTTGAACTTGTATAAAAACCTTACTTTGCTTTTAATCCTTTGGCAATTAAGGGTAGCACAGTGGTCCAGGTAATGCTTTTACAGTGCCAACAACTGGGGTTCAATTCCTGCCGCTGTCTGTAAGAAGCTATACATTCTCTGCATGATCATGTGGATTCCCAGTGGATGCTCCGGTTTCCTCCCACATTACAAAGACACATGGGTTAGTAAGGGTTGTTGGTGCTGGAAGTATGGCAACACTAATGAGCTGCCCCCCACACTTTAGAACAGAAATGAGGAAGGAATTTCTTTAGTCAGAGAATGGTGAATCTGTGGAATTCATTGTCACAGATGTCGGTGTAGGCCAAGTTATTGGGTATACTTAAAGCAGAGGTTGAGAGGTTCTTGATGAGTAAGGGAGTCAAAGGTTATGGGGAGAAGGCAGGAGAATGGGACTGAGGGGGATAATGAATCAGCCGTGGTGGAATGGCAGAACAGATTCGATGGGCCGAACAGCCTAATTCTGCTCCTATATCTTATGGTCTTCTGGTCTTTCACAGCAGGCTTTCTGGTTAATATTAAGCTCATTTTTACAAAGCGGTACTTCACACTTCTATTACTATGTGCATGCCTCTGTGGCTTTTGTGTTCTTTTACTGCAGTGCGAAGATGAATGACAAGCACTCCTTTGCTTCTGCTCTCTTGGGCATCCTGATCCCTGATGCTAATTGGTGCAACACTGGTGGCAGTGGCTTCACCTGACAGAGCAGTCAGCCTTTGCGTTCTCTTTCATAATCAATCGAGATTATTTTGGGCAACATAGTAGTGTAACGCTTTATTGTGCCAGTGACCCGGGTTCAATTTCCACCGCTATCCGTAAGGAATTTGTATGTTCTCCCCATGACTATGTGTGGTTCTTCCAGATGCACTAGTTTTCTCCCACGTTCCGAAGATGTTAGGGTTAGTAAATTGTAGGCAAGCTATATTGGAACCAGAAGCAGGGTGGCACTTGTAGGCTGCCCCCAGCACAACCTTGCACTGTTGGTCATTGGCACAAATGACACATTTCACTGTAAATTTTGGTGTAGAAATGACAAATAAAGATAATCTAATCTAATCTAAATCATGCATCTCTTTCTTCCTTTGACTTCCTCTTTCAGTTGTACTTTTGGCCATGGGCTTGAAGGTTACCTTCTGTGAAGCGCAGTCAATTTTTTTTTTATTTTCTGCGGAACATTTATTTCAGTAATGATGTTACAGGAATACAAGTAGTTATTGCTTGGAAGTGGTTTGTAAGCATACTATAATGTGTGGTAAAAAATCTGCCCTTGGATAGTGTGAACTTTCAACATGCAACATTTTAAACAACAATTGAATAAACACCGACAAAGTAAATCAATATTGCATTATAATGCATTATATAAGGTTGTTTCTGTGCTGAAAGAGGGATGAGGGCTTATTCAAAAGAAGACTGAAACTTATTCATTGGATTTAAACCTTGTAATAAAGGAAAGAGATCCTGTTCCGAGCCTGGGTATCACATTACGCAGAAGCAGGTCTTTATGTGGATTTATCTGTCCTCTGAGTATTGACTGTAAACCTACATAATATGCTAATGAAACCATTTTCTATTACATTAAGGATGCAACTCTCCGGACTTTCTCCAAGGTTCAGTTGTAATAATAAGCATTAAACCTATGGTTCAGTTGTAATAAAAAACATTAAACCACTGTACCTAAAAATCATAAAGAAAATACAGTATTTCACAATAAGACTTGGTTAGGATTTATGAAGCAGCAAGGCAGTCAACAAATAATCATCAGAACTCATTATGACATTCTATTACTAGTGTTGCAGCAAGATGAAGTGAGGTGAAGCTGGACTGGTCATGCTTAAGCACACTGTGTGTGTTCTGTACATTTCCTCAACACCTCCAATTCTTCAGTCAGTGCAGTTCCCTGAGCATGAGAGAACTTCTGGTTGTGCCTTGAAGTGCAACCCATTTCAGTCAAAGGTTTCTGCTCATTGCAATTGATTACAAATCTGATGAAGTTGATTATGGTTGGCCTTATTTACTTAGTGTGCCATTAGTACACAGTTCTTAACTCATAAATTTGAATTATTTTTTAGATGGTGGCAGTACCATCTCCACACCTTTATTTTCAGCAAACTAATTTTTGCATCCCTACATGCCATAGTAGCGTAGCAATTAGCACAGCGCTATTAACAGCTTGGGATGTCAGAGCCCAGAGTTCAATTCTGGTGTCCTCTGTAAACAAAATTGTACTTTTCTTCCTGTGTGCACGTGGGTTTCCACTGGGTGTTCCAATTTTATTCCATGTCCAGTAAGTTGATCGGTCATTGTAAATTGTCCTGTGATTAGGCTAGGATTAAATCAGTGGGTTGCTAGATGGTGCAGCCCAAAGGTCCGGCGAGGTGTGTTCCACACTGTGTCGCTAAGTAAGTAAGTAAATAAATAAATAGATAGATAGATAGATAGATAGAAAGCATTTTATAAATTGTATTTATTATCTTCATTGCTTAAAGTTCCCTCCAAGATGCAGTGTTTTCTCTCGCTGGCTAATACTGTCTACATCTCTTAAATCCCAATGTAGCATAAGTTTTTTCATATCTCATCCCATATTTGGGAATCTTTCACAAATATCTTTTTTTTTATTCATCTGACGAGATGATACTGTTCAATGAACAGTTTTTTTTTACTTTTGGAAAAGGCCCCCTCCATTTTACAATCTTTCTGTTCTCTGTTTTATTAGTTCTGGTATAATGGTTGATGCTGCTTGGAATCATGTTATCTTGTTCCGAATTAATACACTCAGTGCCTCCTGTACCTGATAAAGTGGTCACTGTGTGTATGTTCATGGTCTTCTGCTGCTGTAGCCCATCCATTTCAAGGTTTGACGTGTTATGCGTTCAAACATGCTCTTCTCCAAACCACTGTTGTAATGCATGGTTATTTGAATTACTGTTGCCTTCCTGTCAACTTGAACAAGTCTGGCCATTCTCCTCCAACCTCTCTCATTAACAAGGCATTTTAGGCATTTTCACCCACAAAATGTTCTTTTTTTGTTTATCGCACCATTCTCTGTAAAATCCTGAGACTACTGTTTGTGAATATCCCAGGGGATAAGCATTTTTCGAGACACTTGCACCACCCCATCTGGCACCAACAATTATTCCACATTCAAAGTCACTTAGATTACATTTCTTGCCCATTCTGATGTTTGGTCTGAACAACAACTGAACCTCTTGACCATGTCTACATGTTTTTATGCATTGAGTTGCTGCCACAAGATTGGCTGATTGGATATTTCAATAACAAGCTGGTGTATAGGTGTACCTAATAAAGTGGCCACTGCATGTATGTGTTTTGTTCACCTGGAGAGATTAGACTGCTTATCATTCACTACATGGTTCTTGCAGGTGTTATGTTTGAATGCCCACTGTATATGAAATAAGGTAGATGATGTAGTGCAATTGGAGGTTGGCAGGTACAACATTGAGAGCATCACTGAATCATTGCTGAAAGAAGATCATAGTTGGGAACTTAACATCCAAGGATGTACCTTGCATCCAAAAGACAGGCAGGTAGGCAGAGGGGATGGGGTAGCTGTGTTGGTAAAAAATGAAATCAAGTCCTCAGAAGGAGGTGACATAGGTTTGGAAGATAGAGAATTCTTATGAGTGGAGTTTAGAAATTGCAAGGGTGTAAAGACCTTGATGGGAGTTATGTGCAGGTAATTCTGGATTGGGTATTGTGTAATCAACTAGATTTGATTAGTGAGCTTAATGTAAAGGACCCCTTAGGAAGCAGTCATCATGTTAGAATTCTCCCTGCAGTTTGAGAGGGAGAAGATAAAGTCAGATGTATCAGTATTGCAGTGGAGCAAAGAGAATTATAGAGGCATTAGAGAGGAGCTGGCCAAAGTTGACTGGAAAGGGACACTGACAAAGATGACAGCAGTGTAACAGTGGCTGGAGTTTCTGGGGGCAATTCGAAAGGCACAGGGAAGATACAACCAAAAGATGAAGAAGTATTTGAAAGGGGAGAGGAGGCAACCATGGCTGACAAGGGAACTCAAAGACAACATAAAAACAAAACAGAGGGCATACAATATAGCAAAACATAGTGGGAATTTAGAGGATTGGAAATCTTTAAAAAACCAACAGTAGTCAACTAAAAAAGCCACAGGAGAGAAGAGATGAACTATGAAGTGAAGCTAGCCAATAATATAAAAGAGGACACCAGACGTTTTTCCAAATATATAAAGAGTAGAAGGAAACGAGAGTGGATATCGGACCACTGGAAAATGACCATGGAGAGGTAGTAATGAGGAGCAAAGAAATGGGGAAGAAACTTAATAAGTATTTTGCGTCAGTCTTTATTATAGAATACACTAGCAGTATGCCAGAAGTTCAAGAGTTTCATGGGGCAGAATTGATTATTGTTGCTATTACTAAGGAGAAGGTGCTTGGGGAAGATGAAATTTCTGAAGGTAGACAAAATCCCCTGGACTAGATGGACTACAACCCAGATTTCTGAAGGAGGTAGCTGAAGAGATTGTGAAGGCATCAGTAATGATCTTTCAAGAATCATTAGATTCTGGAATAGTTCTGGAGGACTGGAAAATTGCAAATGTCACTCCACCCTTTAAGAAGGGAGGGAGGCAGAAGAAAGGGAATTAGAGGCTGATTAGCCTGACTTCAGAGCTTGGAAAGATGTTGGAATCCATTATTAAGGAAAAGGTTTCGGGGTAGTTGGAGGCACATAATTAAAAAAAGGCCAAAGTCAGCGTAGTTTCCTTAAGGGAACATCTTGTTTGACAAACTTGTTGGAATTCTTTGAGAAATTAACAGGCAAGGTAGACAAACAAGAGTCAGTGGCTGTTGTCTTGTTAGATTTTCAGAAGGCCTTTGACAAGGTGCCATGCATGAGCCTGCTTAACAAGCTAAGAGCCCATGATATTACAGGTATGATATCAGCATGGATAGAAAATTGGCTGACTGGCAGGAGACAAAGAGTGGGATTAAAGGGTGCTTTTCCTGGTTGGCTGCCAGTGATTAGTGGTGTTCTGCAAGGGTTCAGTGTTGGGACTACTTCTTTTCATGTTGTATGTGAATGATATGTCAAAGGTCTGGATAGTGTGGATGTGGGAAGGATGTTTTGTATAGTGGGGGAGTCTAGGACCAGAGAGCACAGTCTCAGAATAGAGGGATGTTTATTTAGAACGAAGATGAGGAGGGTAGTGAATCTGTGGAATTCATCGGTCCAGCTGGCTGTGGAGACCAAGTCATTGAGTATACTTAAGTCTCTACTTCCTGAGGAGACTGAGGTCCTTTAACATCTGCCGGATGATGCTGAGGATGTTCTACAAGTCTGTGGTGGCAGTGTGATCATGTTTGCTGTTGTGTGCTGGGGCAGCAGGCTGAGGGTAGCAGATACCAATAGAATCAATGAACTCATTCGTAAGGCCAGTGATGTTGTGGGGGTGGAACTGGACTCTTTTACGGTGGTGTCTGAAAAGAGGATGCTGTCCAAGTTGCATGCCATCTTGGACAATGTCTCCCATCCATTACATAATGTACTGGTTGGGCACAGGAGTACATTCAGCCAGAGACTCATTCCATCGAGATGCAACACAGAGCGTCATAGGAAGTCATTCCTGCCTGTGGCCATCAAACTTTACAACCCCTCCCTTGGAGGGTCAGACACCCTGAGCCAATATGCTGGTCCTGGACTTACTTCCTGGCATAATTTGCATATTGCTATTTAACTATTTATGGTTTTATTAGTATTTAATTATTTATGGTGCAACTGTAACAAAAGCCAATTTCCCCCGGGATCAATAAAGTATGACTATGACTATTAAAGCAGAGGTTGATAGGTTCTTGATTAATCAGGGTGTTAAAGGTTATGGGGAGAAGGCAAGAGAATGGGATTGAGATAGATGACGAAACAGCCATGATGGGCAGTGCAGACTCAATGGGCTGAATGGCCTACCTCTGCATCTATGTCTTATGGTTTTATTTAGAAGTCTGTCTAAATACCAGTTAAATGTCATAATTGTATCTGATTCCATCACCACCTCTGGGTGTGTGATCCAGTTATCCATGCACTGGTTCTTTATTCAACTATGATTATGATTACAACCAAAAGGTTTCATAACAGTTCATTTTTTTTTGTTCTGGGCAGGAGTTAAAAACTAATGTAGCTCCAGCAACACACACAAAATGTTGGGGGAGCTCTGCAGATCAGAAAGCATCAATGGAGTGAAATAAACAGTCGACACTTTGGGCTCAGGATTGGAAAGGAGGGAGGTCGAGACCAGAATAGGAAGGTGAGGGGAGGGGTTGGAGTACAAGCTGGCAGGTGATAGGTGAAGCTGGGTAAGGTAGAAGGTAAGTGAGAGGGGGAGGGCGATGTATTGGGGGGGTGATAAGCTCCAGTAGGTCCAAAATTTGATCGGTAGAATGCTGGCTTGGAAAAAAAGATCGCTGTCTTTCTCCCACTTCTGGAAATTTCAGGGAAATTACTCGTGTTGCTTCTTTCTTTTTATAGGTGTTCCTGTAGGCTTGAGAATGACTTATTTGTATTCTAATCTGTGTGTTCTAATGTGACTGAACTGTTCCTGTGTGACATCTGAAGATTCAACCACAGAATGGGCAAGTGGTGCTTAATGGTGTAGTTCAATATGTTGGGTCAATGTGGTCTCCACCTATTATTTGTTTCTGAGCTTCACAAGGTACTGTCCAGTTGTTCAGTGACTTCCTGGATGTTCCTTCTCCATTTTTCCCATTCATGGGTTAGGAATTCCTTGGAATTTGTGACAATATTTTTTAAAGTAGACTATCTCACTGGAAATGGAGTTGTTGTTTGTGTTCCAAACATCTGATGCCAAGCATGTTGAATGATGTTGGCCTTCACGTTGGTCTCAGAGAGATCGCTGACATTGGTTTTGTTTAACCTGCCAATTAATTTGTAATAGTTTGCTGAGAGCTTTTGTAATACTGTGACAAAGGGTGGTAGGTATATTCAACAAGCTGCCAGAGGAAGTGGTAAAGGCGGGTCAAATTGCAATGTTTAGAAGATATTTAAATAGTTGCATGGATAGGAAAGGCAAATGGGACTAGCTGTGAAAGACACCATGCTGGGCGTCGACTTGTTGAGACCATGCTATATTTCTGTATTGGATAACTTTGACTCTTGGGGTGAACTTAGTTATTGGTTTTTTAGTTAGTAAGTATTGCACTGTTTAATCTGCAGACTCTTTTCACTGAGGTTGGAAGAAAGTGGGGGTAGAGGAGGACAAAAACAGCTGATGAGGTAGCATCTGTGGAGGGTTGCGTTGCCTTTCTCCGGATTCCAGCATCTGCAGTCCCTTGTGATCTGCTTTGAGATGGGAAGTGAGTTACAGAACAGCAGAGAGGAAGGCTTAGCTGTTAGAGAGATGACAACATTATTTGTTCTCACTGGAATTAATGATGATGCGGATCGCAGGTCACAGTTTAAGTGATACAGCATTGTTGACATTTAACTTACTAATGTATCAGTCAGTAGGTTAATTAGTCATTGCAAGTTGTCCTGTGATTAGGCTAGGGTTAAATACGTGAGTTGCTGGGCAGCACAACTTGTTGGGCTGGAAGGGCCTGTCCCGCACTGTATCTCCAAAAATAAATGCACCTTACCTTTAAGGAATTGGTTTTTTTCATAATTTTATGTCGCCAAGTACAAGTGAAAAAAATATGTGTTGGGGATCTGAGAAATGACATATGCTGTTAAAATAATGGAGAGAATCAAAGTCAGATGCCGAAAAGCATCTTTCCCGATGACTAAAACGCACATAATACTGGAGGAACTCAGCAGGTCAGGCAGCATCTGTGGAGAACAAAAGAGTCGACATTTTGCGCCAAGACCCTTCGTGACTCAATTCCCAATTACTGTAAGTTAAGGTTAGATTTGATGAGTAAATATCTTAAGATGATGAAATGGACATCTTACATTTTAAATGCCAACTCAGACATTTAACAGTTGACTAAATGGATTCAGTAAGGAGCTTGGAGTGTGGAATACAAATGTGATGAAAAATCATTGGAGTCCAGGGAGTAACTGAAGGAATTGAATAAGTTCCTCTTGACGTTAGTTTGAATCACAGTGGTGGTAAGGTAAGAGAAATCTGATACTTCTCTATATTATTTGGTGAATGAATTTTAAACCAGAAGTAGTAGGGCTGCACAATAGCGAAGCAGTTAGCATAATCACTTTGCAGTGCCAGCGATCAACAATCAAGATTCGACTCCCTTCACTGTCTACGTTCTCGGGGTGCTCCAGTTTCCTCCCACACTCCAAAGACGTACTAGTCAGGATTAGTGATTTCTTCTTCTTCTTCTATTCACCCCTAACTCCTGGTGGAGTCGCCGGGGTGCCGTCATGACAAGCTTTTGCACCGATCTTTTTGGTATGCTCATCATATGGCGTGTCTTGGGCATCTGAAACTTGGCGGATCCCACCCCTCTCCAGGTTTGTTTTTTTTTTACAAGGTCGCGTTGTTAGCTCGACACCCAACCCAGGCATGGATGGAGAGCGTGCAAGGGAGCCGGCCGGATTCCAACTCGGGACCTCTCGCCCTGAAGTCCAGTGCTGATGCCACTACGCCACCAGCCGGCGGGTTAGTGATTTGTGGGCATGCTATGTTGGCGCCATTAGCACAGTGACATTTGTGGGCTGCACCCACAACCCTCGTTGATTTGATTCGATGCGAGTGACGCAGTTGACTCTTGCGTTTTGATATTTCAATGTATATGTGGCAAATAAAGCTAACTTATAAATAATTACCTTTTACCACAGGAATCATCACGAGATAGACAGTACAATCATGTTTACCTGTACTGTGCTTTTTCTGTGGTTTTTACACTTTATTCGGCATTGTTACTATTTTCCCTTCTTCTACCTCAATGCACTGCGGAATGATCTGATCTATATGAACAGTATGCAAGGCAAACTTTTCACTGTATCTTGGTACATGTGATGGTACTATGCTAATCATCATCATTATGTACCTTGTTGTATGACCTGGGCGATCGTGGTCTATGACCATGATTATTCTTGGCAAATTTTTCTACAGAAATTGTTTGTTATTGCGTTCTTCTGGGCAGTGTCTTTACAAGACGGGTGACCCCAGCCATTATCAATACTCTTCAGAGATTGTCTGCCTTTCCTCAGTGGCCACATAACCAGGACTTGTGATATGCACCGGCTTCTCATATCATACGACCACCCACCACCTGCTCCTATGGCTTCACGTGGCCGTGGTTGGGGGGGCTAACCAGGTGCTAAACCTTGCCCAATGGTGACCTGCAGGCTAGCCGAAGGAGCGCCTTGCACCTCTGTTCGTAAAGATGTACCTCTACCCCTCCACCCATAATAATCCAATATCAATAGCTGTACTTAGCCTTTGAAAGCTGCAAATTTCTTGTGAAAATAAATATTCCTTGTTTTAACTACAAAAGCATATGATGTCAAGTAAAAGTGAACATGGAACAAAATTTCACAATAACTCTAATTCTACTGGAGTGGGCCTTGCAATAATTGCAAATGAGACTGCTACTATTAAAATTCAAAAACTGTGCAGGTGCTGTAATTCCTAGATTTCTTAATAGAAATTTCATGCAAATAACCTTCTTTTCAATATAGCTTTCACCTTTCAATTGTGAATGTACTTTTTGCTCAAATTAATATGTTACTGCTGGTGTAACTTAACCTGAATACATCGCTCATGTGTGTGAGTACAATTTTCAGAGCTGAGGGGACTTGTCTGTTAACTGTAGAATGGCCAGGAATGATCAGTCTTCTAAATAAATAAAATCACGATCAAAAGGATTTCCATCAGTCTGACCCTGACTGTCTGCTATAACATATTGAACACTATGCTGAGATTGTTTGCCCTTGTGGACTGACGACAAAACCAAGGTTCGGTGTCTTGTTCTCTGTGAACATTATCTATTTGCTCCTTCTCATGGTTCATGTGTGACTAATTAGCATTTCAATTGGATATTGCTTGCTCGCATTCCCAGAAGGTAGTATTCCACCGAAACACTACAGGATAAGTGACACCTTCTACCATGCTGGATCAAGAATAACCAATATGTCCAGAAGGGAATTCAGGAGAAATTCCTAAATTTGTTTTTTCCCTTTTTTTTCACTTCTTGCTGAGACAATGATTGCAATGCTGAACTTGCTACTTAACGGAGTAGTCGAGGTGGGTACCACAGGTATGTTGAAGGAGAAGGTAGATAAGCATAAGAGGCAGAAGGGAACAGAATTAATGGAAAGATTGTTGGAGGCTTGTGCAGAACATAATGGTTGGGGTAGACTTGTTTATCTGAATGACTTGTTTCTGCGTTATACGCATCTTGTGGCCTAGATAGAGCGGACGTGAATAGGGTATTTTCTATAATGGGGGAATCTAAGACCTGAGGACACAACCTCAGAATAAAAGGACATCCATTTAGAATAAAAATTATGAGGAATTTCTTTAGTCAGAAGAATCAGTGGAATTCATTGTCACAGAAGGCTGTGGAAGCCAAGACATTGGATATATTTAAAGAGGAGGTTGATAAGTTGTTGATCTTTAGGGAGTGGTATCTCAGAAAGGTAGTGTCCATTATTAAGGTTCTCCAGTACCCAGGGCATGTCATTTTCTCACTATTACCATGAGCTAGAAGGTACAGAAGCCTGAAGGCATGCTCTCAGCGATTCAGGAACAGCTTCTTCCCCTCTGCAATCTGATTCCAAAATGGACATTGAAGCTTTGGACACTACCTCTCTTTTTTTTAATATACAGTATTTATGTTTTTACACTTTTTAAAAAAATCTATCCAATATACATAATTGATTTACTTGTTTATTCATTATTCTGTTTTATTTTATTTTATTTATTAATTTTTCTGTCTACTAGATCATGTATTGCATTGAACTGCTGCTGCTAAGTTAACAAATTTCACATTACATGTCAGTGATAATAAACCCGAGTCTGATTCTGATTAGTGATGATGTCCAAGTTTACTGGGAGACAATGGGGTGAGAGGGATAATAAATTAAAAATTCAAGGTGATTTAATATAATTTCCTGTACACAAGTGAAAAGGAGAATAAAATAGTTGTTACTCTGGATCTGATGCAGCACAAAATCTATATACTACTAAAACTCTCAAGCTCTGTCTGTTTGTGACCTTCAATTAGCGCAAACGGTGCATTACTGTGACACTTTTTTTGGCTAAATCAAATTAAAATGTGCTAACTTACAGAATGCAGGCAAAGTTCAGGGTTATATATTCGTATAAAATTGCTCATTTGCCAAAATAAACAGGCTCCCTTTTAACCCGAGACCCAATCGGCCATCATGGAAATTGGGACGCGACAGCCTGACGCATGCCCACGGCCGGTCTCAGCGGTGACACCTACCGGAGCAAAGGGGCAGGGTGGCTCTATTTCACAGGGTCACATTCTGCTAATCACCACCATCAGCATGTTCAGGATTGGGACAGATCTAACTGCCACCCATCAATAAGAGATAATTAAATCTTATTGTCATGACATACTTCGAGACACCCATAAAACCCTTTGCTGCAGTCAGAAGACAGTGGTGACTATATCACGTCCATTTAGGAGAGTGCCAACCATATCATCAAGAACTGCTTCGTATCTTCTATCCAGCATTAGGGTAAAAAAAAATGGTCAGCCTAATTATGCCGCGTGGAAAGGGAAAGGGGACATTATGGTCAAGAGATGACGCCAAATGTCGTCGGGAAGCGGCAAGGAGAGGGAGAGAACAAGAATTGGATGAGGCCAGAGCCGCACAACTCCAGGATCAAAGAGTCAGGACAAAAAAAGATGAGAGAAGAAGAGACAGAGGAGGAGAGGCATGCACATCTCTAGGATCAGAGACAAAGAACAAACAGCAGAAGAGATGAAGAGACCAGGGATGAAAGGGCTGCATGTCTTCAGAATGACAACGAGAGACACAAGGGTGGCAGATAAACCAGAAATAATGCCATCAAAAGTGTCCTTTTGTTAAATGAGGAGCAGCTATATTTACTTCGCTACACGTTGTTCTTCTTTAATAAATTGAAGTTTTGTACTTCAGTTTCCAAAGCAAAGCGATACCAATAGCATTCAGGAAAAATTAACATTCATTCTGGCCACATCAGACTGAACTACCCTTCTTTCAAAGGGTTCCCCAACAGGTCACCCCGTTGTCTAGTAACCACTAAAGGTAAAGAACACAACAATAATAATAATAAAAGAACATAAGAAATATAAATACATTAGATAACTTATATACATAGATTGATGACATGTACTTAAAGTGACACTGAGCACAGGAGTGTCTGTACATAAGATGACTGGCAGGAAGTAATAAAGTAGTGGTGGGTTAGTGGGGGAGATGTTGATCAGCGTTACTGTACGGAAAAGAAAAGTGTTTTTGAGTCTGGTGGTCTTTGCATGGATGTTATGTAGCCTCCTCTCTGATGAGAGTGAGCCAGACAGTCCTTGAGCAGGGTGGCTGGGATCCTTCATGATGTTTCTGCCACCATTCTGGACATATATCTTTGATGTCAGATAAGCTGGTTCCGGTGATGTGTTGGGCAGTTTTTACTATCCGTTCTAGAACCTTCCTGTCTGCCATGGTGTGGATACCATGCCAAGCAATGAAGCAGCTTGGGAGGATATTTGCTACTGCGCATCTGTAGAATGATGTATCAATTACTGTCTTCAGCCTCCTCATAAAGTAGAGACATTTGTGAGCTTTCCTGACCGCGTAGGATGTGTTCTGGGACCACCAGAGGTTGTGTGTGATGTGCCTTCCCGGAAGTTTGAAGCTGCTGGCAGTTTCCACTGTCGTGCTGCTAATGTAAAGAGAGGTGTGAGTGGTGCGAGTTCTCTTGAAGACGATAACTATCTCCTTTGTTGTGTTGATACTAAGGAGTATTTACCTCTTCCTTAATCAGCCATGATGGAATGGTAGAGCTCCCTTGATGGGCTAAATGGTCCTCGGTCCTATGTTTTTACATGAACTTTGTTTGTATATGAACAGTACAGTACAGAACAGCCTTCGGCCCACAATTTTTGTGCTGAGCTTTTAACTTGTTCCACAATTAATATAACCCTTCCCTTTGGTGGTTACATTTTTTATATGATCCCAGTCAGTAATTTACTTTATTGTCGCCAAACAATTGATACTAGAACGTACAATCATCATAATGATATTTGATTCTGCGCTTCCTGCACCCTGGATTACAAATGGATAGTAAGTATTAAAAATTTAAATTATAAATCATAAATAGAAAATAGAAAAATGGAAAGTAGGGTAGTGGAAAAAACCGAGATGCAGGTCCAGATAGTTGGAGGGTACGGCCCAGATCCGGGTTAGATCCGAATTACACACTAGACCCCTGTAATGAATACTCACTCCAACATTATTAGGCAGGTAGAGAAAAGATTCAGGCATATGCTGAAAGCTTCTGTAAAGAAATTTTTCATCCCCACTGACACCTGGGAACTTATATCCCATAACCACTCAAAGTGGAAAAGGAGCATTTTGGAGAGATATTGGGAACGTTGAGGCCTAGTATTATGAGCAGACAGAAGTCCTGTATAAGTGGGTGAACGAGCACACCGCCTGCCCTGTTAGCTGACAATTGTCCCATCAGTAGAGACTCTGCAATTCTCACATGAGAATCCACAATACACGAGGGGAACCAATTCATCCCTGATCCCATGGAATTGCCTCACACGTTGTTACCAGTGGACCTGAATGTCTTCAAAGCAGACAGATCCCTTCAGGAGCTCCTTGTATGCAGATCAATTGAAAGTATACTAGCTATAGCCCTACCTGTCATAATGGGGTAATTTAGGTGATAAGTACAGTATTTAAAAAATACTATTGATTGATTTTATTATCTATTTATTTATTTTTATTTGCACAATGTGTCTTCTTTTGTTGTTTTGATGTTTGTCAGTCTTTATTTATGTGGAGTTTTTCAGAAATTCTGTACTATTTATTTATTTTCTTTCAAGTGCCTGCAAGAAAATGACATATACAGAGTTTATTTAATAATTTGACTTTGACTTTTGACTACTATTTAGGTGTTCAAAAGGAAGCCGATAAAAAAATGAAATAAAGCCACTCAGGAGTGCATCTGTTCCATATCAGAAGTACAAGCTAATATTCATGGTAATATATTGTGACCACACCTACAACTGCAATTAGTTTAAATTATCCATCCTAATTTCTGCAGTAACAATATCTGAGCAGCACGGTATAAATCCAGCTGCTTTTCCTAATGGAGAGCAGAGCTCACTTGAAGTGCAAAAGCAGTCATTCATATATAATCCACTGTACCCCATCCAGCAGGAGTCCCTTAATGTACAGGCAACATGCAACTAAAATTACCTTTTTAAAATCATTTATATTTTATCATATGTTCTGTGTGAATTAAGTTGTCTGTTGTTGGGCAAGCATTTTATTGACTGATTTACTATCCACCCTATACCTCCGTTTTGTGGAGAATTTTTTGACTGGACTTTAGATCATATTTCTTTTTGCCAGAATATTTTTGAGCCCTCTATTAACTTGATTCAGGTTTTAATCCATTGTTTCTGACTCAACTCTTGCACAAAGTATTTATCATGACTCCCAAGTGCTTTCAAATTGTAGGAGCAAACTTTGCAAATAATGTTGACTTTCATTTGATGTACATTAATTTTGTTTCTGAAATTATGGATTAGAAAGAAAATTCAAATGTGTACACACGAATGCCAGAACATTGCTAAAATTTTGCTTATTAGTAATATGAAATCTAGAATGATAAATACTCAGTGGCCACTTTATTAGATACCTCCTGCGCCAAGTGGCCACTGAGTGTATGTCCGTGATTTTCTGCAGATCTAACCCATCCACTTCAAGATTCAATGTGTTGGGCATTCACATTTGCTCTTCTGCACATCACTCTTGTAACATGTGGTTACTTAGCCATACTCTTCAAACCTCTCTTATTACCAAGGCATGTTCGCCCACAGAAATGCTCCTCACTTTGTTTTTTGCACCATTCTCTGGATATGCTAGAGATTGTTGTGTGGGGTAATCCTAGGAGGTCAGCAGTTTCTGAGATACTCAATCCTATATGGCACCAACATTCATTGCACAAAGTCACTTAGATCACATTTCTTCCCCTTTCTGATGTTTGGGCTGAACAACAACTCAACCTCTTGACCATGTCTGCATGTTTTTATGCATTGAATTGCTATCACATGATTGGCTGATTAGATATTTGCATTAACAACCAGGTGCATAGGTATATCTAATAATGTGGCTGCTGAGTGTATATTCCACATATTGGAATTTGCCTATTTCAGTGAGCACAATTCCTGTTATCCCCACCATCGAAACTTGTTCTATTTGAGTAGCATTTGAAAGCTGATCATGACAAATCCTTTCAATATATCTGCCAGATTCTCATTGACTTGCAGATATGGTTTGTGTGACATTTTGGTGTTGTGTAAACAAGGTGTCGGGAACGTTCCAATTATTTGCAAATATCTTTTGATGCTTTAGAGCCGAAATTATTATGTTTGAAATGATTGGAGCAAGTTGCATCTTCATTTCCAATTTTGCAACTTGTAAGTTAAGGGTAGTCTTTATGAAAGTGTTAACATTTACAAAACAACACAATGACAATTAGATAGATATGATGTGTGATAATTGTTCACAATTAGACAGGCATTCATAATGATGATTGAATATGTCTTGATGAAACTATGCTCATGATGTTAAAGGTTCTAATAGAAGCACATCTGGTTTGTTTTTCTGGAGAGACATCTTTTATAGAATCAGAATCAGGTTTACTATATATTGTGAAAATAGTTGTTCCGCAACTGCAATACAAATAAAAATACTATGAGCTACAATAAGAAATATGAACAAATAGTGCAAAAAGAGAACAAAATAGTAAGATGGTGCTCATGATTTCATGAACCATTTAGAAATCTGATGGTGGAATGGAAGATGATGTTCCTAAAATGCTGAGTGTGTGTCTTCAGGCTCCTGTGCCTTCTCCCTGATGGTAGTAACGAGAAGAGGGCATATCAAGGGTGGTGGGATTCCTTGATGATGGATGCTGCTTTTTTGAGGCACCACCTTTTGAAGATGTCTCGGTGGTGGGGAAGCTAGTGCTGATGATGAAGTTGGCTAGGTTGCAACCCTCTGCATCTTTTTCGAACCCTGTCCATTGGAGATTCTATACCAGACGATACTGTAGCCAGTTAGAGTGCTCTCCACAGTACAGCTGTAGAATTTGCTAGAGTCTTTGGCGACATGCGAAATCTCATTGTTTTATGCGTCTTTTGTAATTTCACCTCAGACTTGATTCTTAGGTCTTCACTCTTCTGTCCAACTGATGCTGTACATTTGGGTATCTCCATCTCGCAGATGTCTACAGCACATGCCTGTATTGAACTCTGGGATCATCATCACTTATGATTAACTATATTGAAATTTCATATTACACAGGTGGAGACATCTAGTGGTGTAATGGGTAAGAATGTTTACACTCATTTCTTGGAACCAGCTTCAAGTCCAGCTGAGGTTGAAGGAGAGAATTTCCATTCTGCTCACGAGCCAAAGCAAAACTGCCAATAATTCTGGCACTCTTACTTATTAAGAAATATGAACTGGTGTGGAAAAAGGGAATAGCTCTGTTGGGGGTGGGGTGGGATTGTCCATCTGTGTTTGAGGTTAAGGGATTTTTCATGGAAAGTGTAGGAAAGCTTGTATCTCTCATGGAAACAAAGGTTATATTTAATCTGCAAGAGTGAAATTTTGCTATTTTCTGTGTAATATTTATTTTACAAATAGTCTGCACTGTTTTATTTCCAGCACTATAATGATGTTAGCAATTTTCCTAGCATTGTTAGAGGAAAGTTCTTAAAAATGAGTTTAAATTTGTTAGCAACCTTTCTAATTTGGTGCTTACAGGCTTGTGTAATGTCACTCTGTTGCCGGGATGATGATCACCGGTGGTCAAATTCCCCTTGTTGGTATTACTACTTGAAAAAGAGTTCCAACCTCACTGCACCTTCCACTCCAGGTTAGTAACCCTGAGACCTCTGCTTTTCTTCTACAATATCCAAAGATTATTTAAGTCTAGTGAGAGTTTCTGCCTCTCCCACCCCTTCAGGCAATGGTTCAGCCTCTGTTGACTTCTGAGTGAAAATTCTTTCTTCACCTCCCTTCTTTAAGTCAATATCCCCTGTTTTTAGCCCCTCTGCATAGGGAAATGGATCTTTTCTTTTTAATCTCTCTAGCCCCCTAATAATTTTGTACACTTGAATTAAGTCTCCCTTCAGACTCCACTATTCCAAAGAAAACACCTCACCTAGTTCATAATTTTTCTTCTTAGCTTACTTTAGAATTTTGCAATCCTGACAAAATCTTTTAAGCCTCCCCAGTACCTTTTCTGGTGTAAGTGCATCTGCATTGTAATGTGACTGAAACCAAATGCAGTATCCAAACTCTTATCTGAATAGTATTGTATTCAGTTCTAGTATAGCTTCTCTGCTCTTAGATTCCCTGTCTCAGCTACTAAAAGGAAAACATCCCATATATACGTTTAGAACCACAAGCAGAAGTTCCTCACCCACTACTCTTCAATCTGGCAGTGAACAGCAAATCGCCCATATTTGGCCTATCAAGCAGAGATCGTTCAAGAATCCAAATGCAAAGATTATTTTGTCTTCTTCCCCTTTCCTTCTCAGTCTCAATGAAGGGTCTCGACCCGAAACATTGACTATTCATTTCCCTCCATAGATGGACTTGCACAAAATTTTCAGCATCTGCAGAATGTCTTGTGTATCTGACATTAGATAGGTTCACACTTTGACTTTGAGAATAGTGCAGATACTTTGTGCCTGTTTGTTAGGAAAACCCCATAAGCAAAAAACACACTGCCCACAGTGTCAAATGCAAAGTCACCATCTCTTTTAGCAACTTGCCTTTCCATTGTTGCAAACTATCTGCTGATGTGTGTTTGATATCATACTTGTGAAGTGAGGAATGTTTCTATCATTGAAGAGAGGAACCTACCATGCATTAGAGGAGCCTACTATTTCCACGAGGAAGAGGCATTCGGCTGCAGTGCACTACTCCTAAAGGAGAGGCATTCATCAAGGGATATGTCCTTGATAATTTCCTGGAGTGTCCGCCACTTCTTTTGTAAGATTTACAAGGACGTTGCTAGGACTTGAGGACCCGAGTTACAAGAAAAGGCTGAATAGGTTCGGATGTTATTCTCTAGAACTTAGAAGATTGAGAGGAGATTTGATAGAGGCATACAGAATTATAAGGGGCATAGAAAGGGTAAATGCAAGCAGGATTTTTCTACTAAGGTTGGGTGCAAAGTATTGAAGCGTGGACTGGACACTTAGCACCTTGAGTCAGCTCTGGCTTTCAATAACATTATGGCTGACGCGATGTTTCCACTGCACATTCCTGTCTATTGCCCATGAATATAGACAATAACTGAGAATCCATTGCCCTGAAGATATGCAGGACTGCACTATATGTCAGTTATGATAAATCTGATTTTGATACTGATATGTCATGCAGTCATCTTTGGTTCATTGCTTCAATTCCAAGTTTTGATTTGAGTGATCTACAGCGCGAGGTTTGAGAGCTGCAGATCCTTATTTTAGTAAAGATTGTTGAATTATGTTCCAAATTCCACTTCTGATTTGTGTGTGCATTTTCAGGAATAAAAAGGGCCACATGAACGTTCAGAGATGGGCTTTTTCAAACATGGAGGGTTAATTGACAGCATGGTTTTGGCTCTGACTTACGAGCATCTGGTGACCTTTGCCTCACAGTTATACGTGTCTTTTATCATGTCATTTGCAAATTATGCTAGCGATCATTATCTACTATTAATAAGGTTCATGATAAAGCACTGACCCCAGTGTGTTTTAAGGATGGGTTAACAAGTCTGACAAGGGTGCCAGCTACTTTCCAGGAGTTAACATCGCTTATCATGTCCGGCATCTTTTTTTTTGGGTCAGCAACTCTTTTCAATGCTAAGTAAAACAGTGATACTCCGACTGCCAAGTAATAGCAACCATGCCAGGAAGCATCAAGTCCTCAGGGTATTTTGGAGAAGCACAGGGGGTGAGAGTGCATAAGTTGAAAGGTAGTTTATTTATTTATGTTTGCCAGTAGACCCGAATCAGTTGCTGCTCACAAGCTCCTGAGTGTTAAATGCCAGCTTGGTCATCTAAAGAGTTTTTAACCAGTAATTCCAGCTGAATTACAGTTAGTGACATTGATATTAACAGATTCTAGAAGGATTTTATAACCTTTATAAAATATGCAGATTGAAGCCGTTAAATAATTCAGGTGATCCAAAAATATGATTCCCACCCTCACTGCAAAAGTAATAAAGAATGCCATTATTAATGGGTGATAAGAAGCTAATAAAATTCCTTTATTTTAGAAACCTGTGTGGATAGAGCTAATTGTTTGGGAGTAATCCTATGATAACAGTCTAGGTTATGAATTTTTTAAACAAATGTTTGGTCTGATGTATTCATTGAAGTGAGAGATGCTTGTGTCTGGAAAGGGTTGATTTTCTACTTTACCTTTCCTGGTGTTATCATTGGTGTGCCAGTGTAAAGTTCCTGCTTCCATGCCCACTTAATGCACCCTAACCCCATTTTCTTAGGAATCTCTATATTGTATTAATGTGAGCTTCTTAATCTCCCACATAACCATTATTGTCTCTGAGGTAGGGTGCCAATTAGTGCTGACTTCTGGGCAGGTTCCCGCTGTGGTGCTAAGCACATTCAGAACTGGGTTGGATCTCTTGACACTTAGTTCAAGTAGGACAACATAAAAATTATGATATTAAAAAAGGAAATCACCTCCACCGTCTTAGTTGGATTTGATCCAAATGCTCGAGGTGAGAGGTTCTAAATGTTGAAACTAGAGAGGTGCAGTGTTCATTTGTAAGAATAAATACAATGAAATTATTTTTGCTGGTGCTGGTTGAAGTGAGTGCTAATTCTGTTCGCTTGTCGCGTGTCTTACCCATTACTGGTTATTCTAGAAACTCAAAATTTTCAACCTTATTCCGAAAATTATTAGCTCTGTAGTCATATAATTTCTCTTGGGATCTTTTTTGTACAGTGTTGTTGTCGACTTTAGAATTGGTTCAGGAACACTTACTACCTGTCAACCATTGGGCTGCTGAATCAGTATAGATAGCTTCACTCACCTCAACACTGAATTGATTCCGCAACCTATGGACTCATTTTTAAGAACTCTACAACTCATGTTCTTAGTATCATTTATTTACTTATTTATTATTAGTATTATTATTGTTGATGTATTTGCACTGATTGTCTTCTTTTGTTCATTGTTTGTCAGTCTTTCTGTGTAGTTTTTCACTGATGCTATTGTATTTCCTTATTCTACTGGGAATGCCTGCAAGGAAATGAATCAGTGTAGTATATGGTGACATTTACTTTCAACTTTAAAAACATGTAAATGAGAAGGAGCTGATCACTTTCAGAATTAGGCCATTCAGGCCATCAGGTCTGCTCCACCATTTAATCATGCCTGATTTATTTTCAACCCCATTTTAAACTTCACTTGACCTTGCAAATACATAGCTTAGATACAGTAAACATCAGGAATTCTGCAGATGCTGGAAATTGAAGCAACACACATCAAAGTTGCTGGTGAACGCAGCAGGCCAGGCAGCATCTTTAGGAAGAGGTACAGTCGACGTTTCAGGCCGAGACCCTTCGTCAGGACTAGACTTCGTCCTGACGAAGGGTCTCGGCCTGAAACGTCGACTGTACCTCTTCCTAGAGATGCTGCCTGGCCTGCTGCGTTCACCAGCAACTTTGATGTGTGTTGCTTAGATATAGTACTAGGTTTATTGTGCTACTGGAACTGCAGGTGTGACATTTAGAGTAGAACAGCATCTATTTAAACAAGACTTAAGGAAGAACATGTTGAATCAAATGCTTGGGACTTCCACTGAGGCAGAATGTATCGAAATATTTGTGGGCAAATGATGTTAAGGGAGTTGGTGATGAAGGGATATTGGTTTGGGAACCAGACAAATGAATTTAAGAACATTTTACAGCCTTTGTTTTCCTGCAAATAATTGCATATTTGGGTTGAAATAAAACATGCTGGGATTTTCAAGACTTCTAACATTTAGGAGAAAAAAACAGATAACACATAAAATGAATGTTGATTCTTATTTATTAATTGGGGCAATGCAGTCCTTCACATAAGCAAGCTCTCCAAAGCTATTAGGAGTCAGTCAATAAATCAGTAAATTGCATTTTATATTTTATGGTGGTGTAAAAATCTTTTGAATAGCAGAAAGAAATGTGTTATGCTTGTATTCTTTAAAAAAAACTCTAATTTTCCCACATACTGTATATCTGCTTAAATAGATTTTACCTTCTGCACTCCTGAGATTTTTACTCCATTTTATTATACTCAGGAAAGCTCTGCTGAGATTTGTGTGTTAAATTAAATCTATCCCATATTCTAAAATGAGGTAACGTTTATTTTATGAGTGTTTTTGATAGTACATATAATATGTAGTGTATCATGTATTTTAATTCTATGTTGCATGCAACTTGATTTAGTTTTTCTTTTAAAATGCAACAGCAAAAAAAAAGCAGAAATAAAAAGAAAATGCTGGGAAGCTGCAACATTTCAGGCAGCATCAGTTTAAAGACGGGGAGAAAACATTCCAGCATTTTCTGATTCCTTTTCAGTTTTCCAGCCACTAAGTTTTTTTTTGGAAATGCATGGTTGTTCTCCATCCAGGAGGTACAGACAGACTAACAGAGTGCAAAGCTCATCTTGCACCTGCTTGTGACTGCTGAGTTTACTGCCTAACCAGCAAAGATCATTGAGCACATCAGCACAGAAACAGACCCTTTGGCCCATCTAGTCTGTGCCTAACTGTTTCTCTGCCTAGTCTAGACTCACACCTGGACTATAGCCCACCACACCTCTCCCATCTATGGACAGTACTTACACAAAACACCCTGTTGTACCACTCATTCCCACAATCACTTAATTACAGAATCAGAATCAGAGTTAGAATCCAGTTTGATGTAAGTCATAAAATTCGATGTTGTGTGGCAGCAGTGCAGTTGTGACAGAACAGTTGGCAACACTAATTGTCCTGCCAGCATTGCTATTTGCCCCTTTGCCCAGTTGGTCACTTCTTATTCTGTCCCTGGTCTAGTTTCCCCAGCAGCTAGACACTTTGCCCTCCTGTTCTGCAGTTCTTGGGAGTTCACCATTTACACACCCTAACAGTAAAACAATCGCTAGCTTGGCTAATCAAAACAACCCCTTCAGTTAATGTGCTCTTCTGGTTTATAACTCATAAAAATAAGGATTCTAGACACAGACATTCCAAAGAGTTTCATTTATTTTTCCTCACACCATTACATCAGTTTGTAGACAGCAGAACAGCCCCAAAAAACCTGAAGGACAGTTTGGGGGCACCCTAAGATAATGCCTGGGTTAGTGGGAGTAGGTGCCCTACACCTTACACAGGCAACACTACTGGTGAGGAGGCATTGTTCTTTTATATTCATCTGAGCATGTGGAGACTAATCTATGGGCTTAACTAAGGCATTTGTTGTGGAATTGAACTGAAGGGTGTTAAAATCTGTGTTTAAAATGTTGCAGTTCTGCATCTGACATAATCATTATGGTCTGGTCACGTGATTACTCTCCCTCTCTCCTCTCTCCCCACCCCCCCCCCGCCCCCTCACCCAGTCTGGGCTTTGCTAGAGAGGTGTTGAGGTGGAATTGACCATTGGTGAACAGTTATATTGGAAAGTTAAAGGCAAAGTGTGTCATGGAGAAAGCCTCTGTATATTTGTAAAATTTTGTTTCTCGTTTGTCAACTTGTAACTATCCTTTTCTTCATAACTTTTGGGCAGCTTTTGCACTTTTGCCTCCTTGCACTAAATACGACCCCTTTGCATTAATGTGCTGTTGTGGCTTACCATCTGTGTTTTTTTTCCCAATGGGTGACCTTCATTGGGCACACTTAACCACACCTGGTAATCCAAGTGTGACAACAGTGAAAGCATAGCAAGCTACTACAAGTAACAATAAAAGTAAATAGATAGTAACACAAGAGGAATAGCAAGGTTATATTCATGGCCCGTTCAGAAATCCGATGGCAGAGGGGAAGAAATTGTTCCTAAAATGATGTGTTGGGTCTTCAGACCCCTGAATTTCCTCCCTGATGATAGCAATGAAAAGACGGCATGCACCAGATCATGAGGGCCCTTCATGACAGGTGCCGTCTTCTTGAGGCACTCCTTTTCTATTAAGTCCTCAGTGATGAGGAGGCTTGTGCCTGTGATGGAGCTGACCGAGTTTACAACCCTGTTATGAACCTGTGCATTAATGCCTCCATACTAGACAGTGATGCAACCAGTCAGAATGCTCTCCAAGGTATATCTATAGAAACTTGCTCGAGTCTTTGGTGACAGTAAATCTCCTCAAGCTCCTAATGATGTATAGCTGCCGGTGTCTCTTTGTAGTGGCTGCATCCATATGTTGGGCTAGGATGGGTCCTCTGAGATGACTTGAAACAGCTCACCCTTTCCACCCCAGTCTCCCAACTTTCCTTCCTGAAGTCCACAATCAATTCTTTGGCCTTGCTGATGTTGAGTGTGTGGTTGTTATTGTGACACCACTCAACCAGCTGATATACTTCAGTCCTGTACACCAACTCATCGCCACTGAGATTCTGCCAACACAATAATGTGATGGGCAAATTTATAGATAGTGTTTGAGCTGTGCCTGGCCACACAGTCATGAGTGTAGAGGAGTGGGGAAATGGACTAAGTATGCATTCTTGAGGTGTGGTGGTGTTGATTGTCGGTGTGGAGGAAATGTTATCACCTATTGGCATTAACTGTCGTCTCCTGACAATGAAGTCGAGAATTCAGTTGTAGAGAGAGGTACAGAGGCCCAGGTTGTGAAGCTTGTTGGTTAGTACTGAGAAGGTGTTGGTGTTGAACAACGAGCTGTAATCGATAATCAGTAGCCTAACATACCTTCATATCAAAGCTGTACCAATCACTTTTACCATCCTAGTTATTACTCCAACTAGATTAGTTAACTAAACAGGGATCTGTAGTCAGAACCAAGATATACTTATCTTTGTTTGGCAAAACACAATGTACATCTAGCCTTAAAATTAGTGTAAATTGTAGATGGAGCAACACACAATTATCTGGAGGAACTGAGTTGGTCCAGGGTTTCAACGGAAATGTCAAATGCAGGGTTTCAATCCAAAGCGTCAACTATTTCTTTTCTACCATCAATGCTGCTTGACTTACTGAGTTCCTTCTGTAGATCGCGTTCTGCTCCTGATTTCATCATTTGCAGTCTTTTCTGTGTAAACTTTAGATGGATTGTTGAGTTTTTACAATGAACCAATTTATTATTTCTATGCTAACTGCATTAGCACACTTTGTATTTTATTCCCTGGTGCAGTTGATAGAGGTTTACAAAATTATGAGGAGTGTAGATATGGAGTTTTTCCTGAGATTAGAAATGGAAGTCATAGGTTAAAAGTGAAAGGTGAAATATTTAAGGGGAAATTTCTTCACTCAGACAGTGTTGAAAGTGTAGAACGAGCCGCCAGTAGAAGTGGTGGATGCAGGTTTGATTCCAAAATTTAAGGGAAATTTTGATAGGTACAATGGAGGGATATGGTTTTGTGTGGGTTGATAGGACTAGACAAAATAACTGTTTGGCATGGACTAGGTGGGTGCTAGGGCCTGTTTCTGTGCTGTGACTCTAAGACCCATTGTTAAAGGTATCTAAGGGAAGGTATTGCGTGGAATAGCCATCTGCATTGACAGGAAGTAGTATTTCTGCCCACAATCATTTGTGCCCTTTTGTAAGTGTTGATCAGAGACAGAAAAAATCAAATACTCTGTTGAATCGTTCGTTCATTATGCGCTATGTCGTATGAAGTGAGTGATCATGTTCTTTAATGAACACGATTTTCTTGGTGAATTACAGTAGTTTTCCATTGCCTTTACAAGATGGCTGACCCCAGCCATTATCAATACTCTTCAGAGATTGCCTGCCTTGTGTCAGTGGTCACTTAACCTGGGTTTGTCTTATGTACCAGCTGCTCATATGACAATCCACCACCTGCTCGCGTGGCTCCACTTAACTTTGATCAGGGGGCTAAGCAGGTACTACACCTTGCCCAAGGGTGACCTGCAGGTTAGCAGAGGGAAGGAGTGTCTTACACCTCCTTTGGTAGAGACATATCTCCACCCATCCACCCAACTTTGTTGAATATTTGGTGATATTGCATAGTTTGCTTTTATTAGCATACAAACATGGGAAGATGTCTGTGGGCAGCAGACTTGGTGTGATGTCAGTGGAGTTGGATGTTAGATTAGCATTAATGGGGACACAACGGACTGGAGATGCTGGAATCTCGAGCAACAAATAAGATATTGGTGGAACTCAGTGGGTCAGGCAGCATCTGTATAGTGAAATGGACAGTCGACATTCAGGGTTGAGACCTATAGTCCCCAGTCCAGACAAAGAGTGTCAGTCTCAAAGTTCAAAGTAAATTTATCATTAAAGTACATACGTATATATCACTATCTACAGCCCTAAGATTCATCTTTTTGCAGGCATACTCAATAAATCCGGTAACCATAATATAATCAATGAAAGATTCCACCAACTTGAATGTTCAAACTGTGGAAATACAAAAAGAAAGATATAATAAATAAATAAACAAACAAACAAACAAACAAAAAATATCAAGAACATGAGATGAAAAGTCCTCGAAAGTTAGTCCATACGTTGTGAGAACATTTTAATGAGGGGGTAAATGAACTTGAGTGAAGTTATCTCCTTTGGATGATCAGCCATAATCATAATGAATGGCGGTGCAGGCTCGAAGGGCCAAATGGCCTACTCCTGCACCTATTTTCTATGTTTCTGTGTTTCTTTGATTCAAGAGCCTGATGGTTGAGGGGTAATAATTGTTCCTGAACCTGGTGGTGTGAGTCCTGAGGCTACTGAACCTTCTTCCTGATGGCAGCAGTGAGAAGAGGTGGTGGGCATCCCTGATGATGAATGCTGAAACATCCGTCATCGATCTGAAACATCTATTGTCTGCTTCCTTCCACAGATGCTGCGCTGACTCATTAAGTTTCTCCAGCATCTTGCTTGTTCTTCCATGTCCTCTTTAATCATGTTTAAAAGCCATTAGGACAAAACTATGAAACTGGGATAATATGAGATTTTAAATACAATTCATCCTCTTACATTGGGACACGATCAACAGATAATTTTATATTGTTATATAACTACACATTTAAACTGTTTTAAAACTACACAATAGAGTCCAGTTCATTTCTTTGGATATTTACAACTGCCATCAGTTTGGTGTTAAAATAATTAGGTGTCTAGAATTACTGACAGACGCTCAGGTGGCGTTTGACTAAAACTTTATGTGAGAACCATAGAACTACCTTTGATTTATTAATTCATACTGTCCACCTTGAATAATATAACATGAGGTGTTATTTGCTGCAGCTAAACAGCTTGGTGGTGTTTAGCAATATAATAGCATTCTGTCCTCTTTTGCCTCAGTGTTTAAAATTACTCTGAATATAAGTCACTTGCTGTCTGATCGATTGAGAAGGCTTCAGGTGATCAGAAGGTAAGAAACAGAAGAACAGAGGCAGTTCCCTAGACCTAATGTCATGTAAGCCTGAGACTTAGGTCTGGCATCAGGTCTTTCAGAGAATCGAGTTTTGACATGAGTTCAGTCCCAAGGACATTAGCCTGGTATTAATTGGGTCCTGGAGACCAGCGCAACATTGAGGATGATGTTTTGTAGAGGGGAAGTCAAAACATTCTCTGAGTCTCCATTTGCAATCCCCGCAGCAGTGTTTCCAGCCATTACATGGAACATAGAATATAGAACAGTACAGCACAATACAGGCTCTTCGTCCGATGATGATGTGCCAACTGTTCAAGCCTATTCTAAGATCAGTCTAACCTTTTCCTTCCACATAGCCCTCATTTATTCTTTGCAGCACAAACAAAATGCTGGAGGAACTCAGCAGGCCAGGCAGCATCCATGGAAACGAATGCAGTCCATGTTTCGGGCCAAGACCCTTCTTGTTTGTGATTGGATTCCTCCTTTCTTTCATCCTTTTGCCTATTTATGAGACTCTTAAATGTCCCTAATCTATCTCAATTCAAATTTCGTTATTATTCAACCATACATGAATATAGTCAAATGTAACAGCGTTCTTCCGGGTCCAATGTACAAAATACATTAACAACAGCACATAACACATAGAACACATACTGTTACAATAGCAGAAAAACATGCAATCACAAAAAATATACAGCCCAAGTCCCCTAGTGGCATGCAGATGTACATGGGATGTTATCTTGGTCCAGCTTGTTCTTCCACTGAGCTGCCACTAGAGGGCAGCACTGATGGGAGGGGCTGGCCCCCCCCCCCCACCGATTCCAGTACAGATTCCAGTGCACCCCCATTGCTCTCTCCCGTACCAGCTGCTGCATCTCCTTCTCTTGGGCAGCTGCAACGGGTGATTCCGCGGCTTGAGGGCCTATTCTGTGCCACAAGCGAGGCAACACTGCTCTCCCACCTTCAGTCTCGCCAATAAATCAGTGAGCCAGAGTTGCAGTATTCTTCATTTCCAATGTCCAGTAGGTCTTACAATTACAAGTAAAATGTCCAGGACAACACTGGCTTTGCACACTGCCTCGGCGCACAACAGTGGTACACAACAAGTCAGATGACAACACTACAATGGTACGCAGTAAGTCTAGGTCCGTCACTGTTTAGCAACTCGCCGATGACCTGCAGTACGTGATGTTCTTAATATCCTTTTGTGTCTTGCAATCATAATAAAGATGTAAAGGACGAACAATTACACCTTTGGGTGGAACCAGAGTGGTCACTGCATTTGAGCATGCCTTCACCACCACCCATCGCAGTGGGTTCCAGGTACCTACCACTCCCTGTGTATAAAACCTACCTTTGACATCCTCCCACAATACCTTTCCATTAATCACCTTTAAATGATGCCCCCTTGTATTAGACATTTCTGCCCTGGGAGATTTCTGGCTGCCCATAAAACATAGGAGCAGAATTAGGCCATTCAGCACATCGAATCTGCTCCACCATTCCATCATGGCTGATTTATTATTCCCCTCAACCCCATCTCCTGCCTTCTCCCTGTATCCTTTTATTAATCAAGAAATTATCAACCTCCACTTTAAAAATGCCCAATGAGGTGGCCTCCTCAGATTCACCATTCTCTGGTTAAGCTAATTCCTTGCATTCTGTGGCTGTGCCTTCTGGTCCTGGACGCACCCCCCCGCCCCACTATAGGAAACATCCTCTCCACATCCAGTCTATCTGTGTCCTCTGGTCCTGGACCCCCCCCCCACTATAGAAACATCCTCTCCATATCCACTCTATCTGTGTCCTCTGGTCCTGGACTCCCCCACTATAGGAAACATCCTCTCCACATCCACTCTCTCTATGCCTTTCAAAATTTGATGGGTTTCAATGAGATAACCCCTCATTCTTCTAAGCTCCAGAAAGTACAAGCCCAGAAACATCAAACACTCCTGAATCTTAACCCTTTCATTCCCAGGATCATTCTCGTGAATCTCCTCTGGACCCTCTACAACGCCAGCAGATCTCTTCTTAGATAAGGGTCCCAGAGCTCCTCACTATTCTCTCAAGAGCAGTCTGACCAATGCCTTATAAAGCCTCAGCATTATATCCCTCCACTTTAACAATGCCTCTTGTGCACTTCTATCAAGTCATCTCTCACCTATAACAAAGGCACAGTGTCACTGGCTAAACCTCTAAAAGAACTACAACTGTCCGGGGGATTCGAGCCTTTTTTGGATTTATGGGGCAGTTGGCATCCTGTAACAATGTTATAGAAGGTGGACAAAGTTCGGGTATAGAAAATTCTGTATAATATTGGATTGTGGACAGCCTACTAAATAAGGTGCATGACTGTCTGGATTTAAGGAGAATAAGAATGTTACTGGCAGCCTATAAACCACCTTTACACAAATTCATCCTGTTGATAAAGGAGTTAGTAATGATGGATGCCAGTGGTAGATTAGGGAATGAGGTGTTCTGTTGCCTCGAAATTGGATTTCATTTATTTTTAGTGCACGAAAACATGTTTAGCATTCATGCCAAATCGGATTGTTACAAAAAATTGCAAAAATTGGACAAAATCCAGGGTGAAATCACTTTCAGCTGGTTTACACATAGATATAAGCACGAAAACAAGTCTTGTGGAATTCTCAGTGGGACGAACTCTGTTTAGTGTAGCTCCCAATTTTTGTCAGCGCAGCCTTTAGTGAAAGGCATGGGTTCTTAAAGACAGCCTCTCTATCACAGCCATACGTTATCAACAAGGCAAAAGAAGCTGTAAGAGAGGGGGAAACAATGCCTCCTTTTCACTCTGAGACGGTTAAGTCCCGACTGATGAGGTACCAACCAGGGGTGAGGTCCTGTTGAATAAGGATGGGACCTTATGACCCACCTTGTAAACAGCTCCAGAAGCAAGGATTACCACACAATAGAACAATGCAAAAACAAAATTTCATGTCCTTATATGTCTTGGTGCCATTTTTTGCATCTTGAGAGTAAAGCATTTCTTAGGAAATATATTTTATGTAGTTTGAGCTATTTAAATAAGGTGCCGCTCATCAGGAAATACAGAGATGTTGCAGCAAACCTCTGAGTAATTGAAGCAGAGTTTCCTTCGTGTTATATAATCAATGCAGATGGACTCGCAAAGCAGGATGTGAGGGATTATAATGTGTCATCAGGGCTTCCCTGCCAGATTATTGATGCATCTTGTTCTGGTAACATTTGGCGTGCTTTGGGATTTATGATTTAAGAGAGACATCTCTCTATCAGGGAATGCCTTGAGCCCAACTCAGCAAACCTTTTCTCATTTCAGCTGGGAGAAGCTGAACAAGGACACCTTCTGTTAGCTGCTGTTTTTCTCTTGCTCCTTTTATTCCTGCTGCTCTTCTGCCTTTGTCTTGTCTCTGTCAGGCTCCGGTTTCCATGCAGCTCACTCTCTGGTGTTGGCTAATGCCGTCATGTTGCAAAATTGTGCAGCACGGCGATGATGAGGTCTCCACATCTGCTTGGTGTTAACTGTGGTGTGCTCCCAGGCTGACGCAGATATCAAAATTTCAACAAATTACTATTAGATCTGAGCAGGAGGAGGGAAATGTCTATCCTCACAGTCCATCCCTCCAGGCGCTGCTGCCTGATGAAAATGTCCAGCAGTGTAGCCCATTTGTAGGGGTGACACCTAGCATAGCGGTCAACATAATGCTTTCTAGTGCTTGCTCTAAGGTCAGCGTTCGATTCCCGCTGCCACCTGGTAGCTACAGTTTGTGCGTTCTGCCCATGACTGTGTAGCTTTCCTCAGAGTGCTCTGGTTTCCTCCCACATTCCAAAGATGTAGCAGTTAGGGCTAGTAATTTGTGAGCGTGCTGTGCTGGCACCGTAAGTGTGGCAACTCTTACGGGCTGCCCGGTACAATCCTTGCCGAATTGATTTGACGCAAACAACGCATTTCACTGTATGTTTTGATGTTCATGTGAATAATCTGTTTAATCTGTCTCTAAGTGAAAGAGCTGTATCCTTCCCATATACATGACAATCACCAGCATGAAGCTATTCTCATGATCCCTAACAAGCAAGTCACTGAGAAATTGATAGAGGTATACAAAATTATGAGGGGTATAAATAGTGTAAAGGCAAGCAGGCTTTTTCCTCTGAGGTTGGGTGAGAATAGAACTAGAGGTCATGGGTGAAAGGTGAAATATTTTAGGGGAAAATGAGGGGAATCTTCTTCATTCAGAGGGTGGTGAGAGTGTGGAACGAGCTGGCAGTGGAAGTGTTGGATGCTGGTTAGATTTTTAACACTTAAGAGAAGTTTAGATAAGTACATAGATGAGAGGGATTGGGAAGCCTATGGTCCAGGTGCAGGTCAATGGGACTACACAAAATAATAGCCTAGGTGGGTCAAAAGGTCCTATTACTCTGCTGTGATGCTCTATAACTCTTTGGCGGGAGGAGAAGATGGCGGCACGCCTGCGTGTGCGCAGCCCTCCGGTGAAAAATGATATCGTATCTGTCAAATAGAGGTTGTGGACAATTCTGATTTGGTGGAGAATGGACGTGAAAGCACAGAGGAAATGCCTGTTCGCTGCTGTCGTTACTGTGTGGTCGGGAATCTTTCGGAGGGTAGGCCTCAAAATCCCCGGCCTTGCCTGCTTTTGGCAACTGAGAAGGAAGTCAAATCATTCGGACAGAGATGGCGCTCAGTACTCGGTGTCGGAGAGCTGATCAGAGCTCCAAGTTTTCGGATGACTCAGAGTCAGATTGTGGTCGGCATGGCAGGGAGAGTTTTTCTTCCTTCTCCCGTCTGCGTGAGATGTGGAACATTTGAGAAACTTTGGACTTTACTGTGCTCATGGACTTCTTCATCAAGTTATGGTATTGTTACACTGTTGTAACTATATGTTATAATTATGTGGTTTTGTCAGTTTTTTCAGTTTTGGTCTGTCCTGTGTTTTGTGATATCACACCGGAGGAAGTAATGTATCATTTCTTAATGCATGCATTACTAAAAGACAATAAAAGAGGACCACGTGTCTTCATAATCTTAACTGTATGGAAAGCTTAAGGGCTAGGTTCTACTTTGGATTTGTCACAGAAACATGAGGGTGTTCAGGGCTGACCACACTATTTGGAAGTGAGCAGTGTTGACAGTTGCCAGTGTCCAAGCTGTCACCAGTTTCTCGCTGAAAACAAAATAAATGCAATCATTTCTTTGCAAGTGTCGAGTCTGGGTTACCTCCAAAACCAACACTGAACAGCAGCTTGGGAAGTGGCCAGAATTTGCTGGAGCTGCTTGGAAGAATCCAGTGACAAGGAGTTGAGAGTCAGCATGACTTTGATTTGCATGGGGGAAGGAGTCCAGGGAGAAGAACATGGCTCAAGATCTCCTACACAATGTCAAATAATCTCAGTGATGACAGCTTTGGAAGCATTTACTCTGCAAATATATTGTTCATGTGGCAGGGTGTGGTACGTTGGAAGATTCTCAGGGAGTGGGTCTTTACTCTAACCTTAGCTAATCTCAGGCGATGAGAGGAACAAACACAAGAGGAGTATTTGCTCTGCTATCTTCTAACTGACATCCTAACTCTATATGTGAGGTCACTGACTCTCCATGATGGGTTAGCCATGGTCAAAATGATACCTCCAGTGGTGAAGTGCAGTGTCACAAAATGCTGGAGCAAAAAAAGACTTTTTGTTCGTCAGTGGAGATTAGGAAGTGTTTGGGTATTCTCCTGTGAGGTCTAAAGCTGTTCAGCAGTCCCTTGTAAAAGCACGAATAGTCACAAGCCAGTAAAATATGCTCATTGTTCTCCTGAATCTGTCCCATGACAGTCTTATGGTGGTGCTTTTAACAGTTCTGCAAATAATGATGTTATTTTGTGCTGCCCGATCCAGGTTAAAGCTTGGGTGGACTGCTATGTTATTGAAATTGGCTGATACTGTTGTGTGATTGGCATATGTTCTTATGCAAATAACCACTGGCTCATTTTACTTGGACTAAAACTGAAGTTTGCGCGATTAACACCTGGAAAATGGGTGCTATGTGATCCAATGCCTAAACATATTTGTTTAATAATAGATACAAACAAATTCTAAATGATGAACTAAGATCATACAATCAACCTCGCGGATACATTAATGTTCCAAAGTTATTTTGCAACTGGCTGTTATGAGTAGAATTTCTGACTCTGCAAATGCAGTTTTTGCATGCTCTGCATATTCTATTTTTGTATTCTTTGTATTCAAAGTGAATCGAATTTTGGGCAGTGAATTGTAGGTAACCTGCAGGTAAAGTACTTGGCACAGTTTGTGTGTACTGTGCACACAAATTCTAACTGACGTGCTTGCTACAAAGTCTGATGTTTGAAGTTACACTTTGTGTGATCTGAAATAAGTCCCTCCATTATATTTTATATTGTCCCAGAATAATTTAGAATAATTTGGAGGTCAGAATCTGCTAACTTGAAATCTCGTGTGGACAAAGGACTGCCAAACCATGTTTTTCTCTCTTTTTAAACTGCTGCCCCTGTGCAGGGTGAAAGGTCACTAGTCCAAGCCTTTTTGCACTTTCATTTAATAATATGCAGAACCTTGAGACTGTGATAATGCAAGTTCTGAGGGGACAATCACAGTTATTATGAGGTTACATGTGCTGAATTAAATACCATATTACGCTGTGTGAGTTTGACCAGCACAGTTTGGTTGACCACTGGATTATTATCTAATTCTTTTTGGAAGACAACCTTTGTTCTACCCGATACTTGTTGGTCTGCCAGAACACCGAGATGTCCACGGAGGAATGCTGCCAACTGGCACATTCCAGGCTGCAAGAGTACGTGTGGAGGGACTCAGTGGGGAAGATCTACAGTGTAGGGCTCTTCTGCAACTGGAGAGAGAGGGGCTGGGTTGGGTGAGGAAGTTAAGTTGTTACGTGTATACGTCATAAAGAACTTAAGTTGCCAGTGTGCAACGTGGGCAGTTCACCGGGAACTGGGAGTGTGTGCTAAAGTGTGTAGCTAGAAGCCATGACTGTTAATAAATGTGTTAGTGTTTAAACCCATGCAAAGTTTGTCTTTGTTAAAGAACAAGTGTAACGGAAGCCCCTCAAATATTGTAGCAGTATACCACCCCAGAGGGCAACTTGAGTAGCAACAGTGCTTTTGATGTGTAGGTATGTAATAGAACAGTACTGAAAGCATTGACTATGAAAGCAATGGAATTGTTGCAAATATTTTTATTATGAATAAAGTTGATATTGATATAAAAATTGTCAAACTATTCTGTGTACGCAAAAATATATATTGGCATGTACAACCCTGAAATTTTTACCATGTTGTCGTTGTTAGATAAACAATTTGCTTTGTTAATTAAGGGTTTAGATGCAAGTTAGAATATTCAGGAGAACAGTTCAATTTGTTTTTATAACTGTGTATTGACAAGTTGCACCAAAGCAGGGGCAGGCTTTGTGTGCATTGTGTAGGAAACAGCTGGTCGTTGTGGGAGTGGGGGTGGTGGCGAGGGATGGAACGTATATCTTAATATTACTGACACTCTACCAGTTAATCTGCATGTTATCTGCTGCCATCTCAAAAGACAAATTACCCGGGTGAGGAAACTGTTGCTCATCCATTGCTGCAACAGACCAGTTCACAGGTTATCTGACCGCAGGATCTGTCGTTGAAAGTTCCGCTCCCACGGACACGATATCTTTATACATAATCGCAGCCTGCAGGAGACAAAATAATTCAGCTGTAAAACAAGATTAACTCGTTTAAGCAAGGCACTGATCACTGAGCAAAAGCCCTGCCATCGTTATCTGTGTAAATGAACAACAGATTTAGGGGCACTGTGGTTCAGGAAAAGTCTATGCAACAAACAGCAGTTTAGAGGATAGCAATGGAACTGGATAAGCGTATGGCTCTTGTAAGATACAGGTATTACAAAGAAACTGTATTTATTTCTGCCAAAGCTATCTTGTGAAGAGTGATGGCATAATATTCTTTCCACTGATAATCTTGCTTTTTTTTTGTTGCTCTCAAACAAGTGATCCAATTCAATTTCCTGGAATACATCTTGAAAAACCACCCACATAAGATGATTAACTGCTTAGGTGTTACAAGGGTGAGGAAGAAGGTTGGGGTTGCAGTGTTCTGCTATCGTTGGGGTAACAAAGGTGGTTTTGTTTTATTTCCCATTTTAAGAAAGGGAATCCACCTGCACTACAATATTTTATGTAATACTGTGATGCAGTTGCTAAATTAGTCTGGATGGGAACAACCTATCACACCTCCGCATCACAAATCACACACCCCGACTTTCAAGCCATAGCAATAAAAGTTCAAGGTTTAACATTGAAAAGAAGCAGTGGGTTGTTTTGTGTCATATGCCTAACCTGATAAAACAGAAAATGTATTTTACCTATTAATGGGGTTTGAAGTGTGGTCAACTTTTAGATCACTTTCCATGTTGGTTGAGGAACGTTAAGGCCAGTAAAAGTACTGTATGGTATGTGAAGAAGATTTTCAGTATTTTGGTATTTTTGAGACACAGACAGGAGCCATTTGATTGATTATGACCCTTTTGGGTCTCTAAATGAACTGTCATTCCACCTCTTCTTGACCAGATTTAATTTTGTTTTCAAATCTTTATCCATTTAGTAAAGTTACTACAGGTCCTACTCTACCTGCTTCTGGTTTGGCGGACTATCAACAGCTTAAATAAACTTCCACTAAAGATGTTCTTCTCACCTCTCCCCTGGTTTTTATAGCACTGCAGCACAGAAACAGGCTGTTTGGCCCATCTAGTTCATTCTGATCTGTTATTCTGCCTAGTCCTATTGACCCACACTTGGACCATACCCCTCCCATCCATGTACATATCCAAATTTTAGTTATATGTTGAAATCAAACCTGCATTCACCACTTCCACTGGCAGCTCATTCCACAATCGCATCACCCTCTTAAGTGTAGAAATTCCTGCTCAGGTTTCCCTTAAATATTTCACCTTTCACCCTAATTCTAGCCTTACCTAGCCTTTTCATGATTTTTTTTTGAACTTACCTATTCAAGTTCCTTGTTCAACAGCTTCTGCTCATTAAAAATCAGAACACTTCAAAAAGGTTAATAACACAATGTTTCTGAAAAAAATTAAGTAAATTTCCTCCCTTTCACTCATTATAGTTCCTGTGCTGCACACATCAAAGTTGCTGGTGAAGGCAGCAGGCCAGGCAGCATCTCTAGGAAGAGGTACAGTCGACGTTTCAGGCCGAGACCCTTCGTCAGGACTGTACCTCTTCCTAGAGATGCTGCCTGGCCTGCTGCGTTCACCACCAACTTTGATGTGTGTTGCTTTAATTTCCAGCATCTGCAGAATTCCTGTTGTTATAGTTCCTGTGCTTCTCAGTTTACGAGGGTAGGTGCTACACCCCTTCATTTGTCCTCTTTTTTGTTATATAACAGATTTGAGTAACTCACTGTAGTCAGAATTATAACTTTAGACTTCTCCCTTCATTGAAAACAGCAGCTTCATTACTATAATGATGAATAGGTTCCTGGCAAGGTTACAAAGAGCATCACAAGGGTTCAGACAATCAAGTAACACGAAAGGATGAAACTGCAGCAGTTAATAACTTCCCTGAAATGAGACTATTGTTTCAAAATCACTCATAGGCTCTATTACATTACTGCGGCTGTCACTTCAGCTTTGCACTGCTGCTATTGCCAGAGGTGTCACCTTTTTGACGATTTCTCAAACCCTAAAGATCACATCGTGCTATTTGAATAAGAACAAGGAGCTTTCTGAGCGTCTCGCTCAATGTCCTGTTGATCAAATCTCCAGGATCCACAGGGGAGCTTCCTAGGCTGAGTGTTTACTATAAAATATCACTGTGAAATACAAGGGAAACTGTTCTCCCACTGAGGCTGCTGTTTTGTATGTGCCTGCAAACACACTCCAGAACACAGTACAGTGGCAGACTTTTAAGATTCTTATCAAGAGAATTCACAATGAAAGAGAGCCAGGGCCAACTGGATTGCAGGATAGATTCCGTGACTCCTCAAGTGCAATGTACTGTTGATGGTGAGCATTCCTGATGACTTGCATTCTGATTCATGAACTGAAAGTAAAAATAAGGCCAATGGCTTTTTTTTAATGTGATACTCTTCAAAACCATTTATAATGCAACATTTGGAATAAGCTTGTTGAACACATGAAAAAAAAATTTAGTTTCACTGGAACAAGGGGAGATTATTTAATCCTTAAAACTGTTCAATTTTAGTTGATGAGTGACCCAGCTCCATAGATCCCACCATTGCCCTATATTCCTTAACACTTTTGTTTTAGTGTAATTCTAAAATTCCCGAATGTAAAGCTAACCATCAGTCATTTGCAGAAGATTTCTAAATTTATGCGGTGTTTCCTATCTTAGCACCTGAAAAGCATGCCCTGGTGTGTTACGAGTTGGCATATGCTTTGTGCATGTTGGCATTATAGTGCAGTCTTGTCAGACCACCCACTTGAAGCACTGTTGTGGAGCTAATCCAATTTTGCATTCATTTCGTCCTTAATGAATGGCTACTGCCAGTGGATCTGTAAAACCTGTGCCAAATCAACTGTAGTCTCTGTTCTAACTTTGTTTAGCTCGCAGCAAAACATGTTATTGTCATATAACATTGTCATAAATGATAGAGAGCTTTATGTTCCCAGTTAAGTGAAGAAATGTGTTGTCTTGCTGCAGAATATTGGGCAATTTTAGAAATACAGACCAAGGTGTAATGTTGTTCCAGTAATAATGGGCTGAAATACTGACAGTGAAATAACAAAATAGTCTTTGGTTGAATAAAAAACCTATTTCATATAGCCATCTCAAAAGAAAATATTAATAAAGGAATAATTGCAAGCATCAAAAATCTACCACTTAGAATTTACAATACTGATTAACTGGAAAGAAGAATTGTGAAGTTAGCACCATTTAGAGATATCATTTCATTAAATCTATATTGCATTATCTTTATTAGCTAAATATACAGAACTACCAACAGGTATTAACCACTAGGGTTCTGTGTGACTGCATGATACTTATCATTATAGCCTTTCAGATACAATAGCTAATATTCTATTAACCAGTTTGATTATATTTTCTTTTTCTCTGTGTGTGGATCTCTAAATCTCTGAGAATTGGAGAGGGTTCAGAGGAAGTCCACCCCTCCTTTTAGCTCATACCATCTAATGCAGGCAACATCCTGGTAAATCTCTTTTGCACCCTTTCCAAAGCCTCCAGAGCCTTCATGTAACAGCGCAACCAGAATTACATGCAATACTCCATGTGATCCATGAATGTAGGAAGTAGCAGCGGGTGTAAATTACTTGGCTCCCTGTGCTTGCCCCTTCATTCAATAACTGAACTTTTCCTCAGTGCTGGTCTTATGGATGGCACAATGGTGCAGTAGCTAGTAGAGCTGCTGTCTCACACCTCCAGCAAAAAAGGTTCAACCCCCCCCCCTCACCTCGCCCCAAACTTATGGGGTTTCTGCCCCATTCCTTCCTGGTCCCAATGAAGGTTCTGATGCATGGAGGACATCTTAAAACAGTGGTGCCTCAAGATGGTGGCATCCATAATTAAAGACCCTCACCAACCAGAACACGCTCTCTTCTCATTGCTGCCATCAGGGAGGAGGTACAGGAGCTTGAAGACCCGCACTCAACATTTTAGGAACAGCTTTTTCTCCTCAGTCGTCAAATTTCTGAATGGAATGTGAATACTACCTCACCTTTTGCTCTCTTTTTGTACTAATTATTTGTTTTTTATATATAAATTACAGTTTTTATGTATTGCGCTGTACTGCTGCCACAAAACAATAAGTTTCATGACATATGTCAGAGATAATAAACCTGATTCTGATTCTGATCTTGAAATGTTAACTGTTTATTCCTCCCCATAGATTCTGCCTGAATTGCTGAGTTCCTCCAGAATTTTGTGCGTGTTGCTCTGGTACTATTTGTTTCACATTTGCATTATCTCCTGATTCTTAAGTCCATGGAGTTTTGGTTACCTCTTTAAAAAAAAGGCATCAATATCTATTATCCATCATTAATTTCTCCAGTCATCTAAATCTTCTAGTTTCCAGTCACTCCGTGCTGAATTAAAACTCCAACATTGTATAGTAGGCTTCATAATTCTCTGGTTTCCCTCTCTCATCATATATAGTGTAATGAGATATTTATTTTCCCATAAGGAAAGAACAATGCCAGAATCGAGAATTTAAGCGAATTATAATCGAGCTTGTGCTAATTCCCTTTTTGTATGTGATCTTTTTCACTGTAAGGTATGCTGCCCCATACTTCTGAAGTGGCCCATGGATTTGTTATCAAGTAGAGCTCTTGTGTAGTAATGAGTTATGTATCCTATTAAATTCTCTTTTGAATGCTTCCCACTGATCTTGAGTCATTTTATCCAGTATCAGTTTTGTCCAGCTTAATGTGGGCCGGCTGTGTCTCGTTGCACGGGTATCAGCCTTATCTAAATCTAGAAATTCAATAACTGTTTCATACTTCTTCCTTTTGAACACGACATTGAACTTGATCATATTATGATTGCTATTAGATAAATTTCACATACCATTGGGCTGTTAACTAAATCTCATTCATTAATCATTACCAAATCAAATGAATTAGGTCCCTTGTCTTCAAAGACTGGCGCAATGCCTCTGTATCTAGTTCCTATCTGATAACCATGACTACATTTCTACAGCATTTCATCGACTATAAAGTATGCTGGAACGGAATTAGGCTGTGAAAGGCCCTATGTAAAGGCAACACTTTTATTTTCTTCTCTAATGTGTACTTACAAAGTTACATATAATTACATTTTTGCGATCTTATTCAAAATCATCAGATTCCATTAATTCAGGAGTCAAAAAATAACATGAAAGTATTATTTTTATATATCAAAATAACCATTATTGACAGAAATATATTTACATGAATAAACCGTCCAATTCCTTTTTGTTCTTATATTCATGGTCAATGCTTTCAGTACTGTTCTATTACATTCCTACGCACCAACAGCATTGCTGCCATTCCTGTGGCTCCCTGGGGTGGGTATACTGTACTACTATAAGAATTGAGGAGCTTCTTCCCCTGCCCCCTCCCTCTTCAGTAGCGGGAGAACCCTATACTGTGGTGCTTCCCCACTGAGCCCTCGCTTTGGCTGCACCAAGCTGTAATGTGTCCCTTAGCACATACTCCTGCAGCCTGGATTGCACCAGTCAAAAGCATTTTAGTGTATTGAAAACTTGGCTATAACTATTATGCACAATACTCATATTTTCAGACACTTTTATAATGTGCTTTGAGTTGTCATTTAATTAAAATGTCTTCTCAAAAAGTTAGATGGAATGAAATGAAGAATGATTATTGTCTTAAAAATTTTCAAATTACTTTGTGTCATTAAATTTGTGGCAACATTGAGATGCTTACAGTGGCTTCTTAGCATGTGTAAATTTGTTAAGGCACTTTTTGCATATTTTCTAGTTTTGGAGACTTGGGAGCTGTTTGCTTGTTTGTAAATAATGCATAATCTGGAATAAACTGTTAAAAGTCATTCCTTTGTTAAAATGAACACAGCTAGGGGGTAGTTCAAACCCATTTTATCAGTTTAAAAAATATTCCCTGAAAATTCCTTGCATGTTGAAAGTAAACTATGCAAATTCTAGTGCAGTTCTTCTTCACATTTGATCTGTTAAAATAATCCTTAGTTTAAAATGACTGCCACATAAATGACAAAAGTCTGGAATGTTCTAATTGATTAATGGCTAAAGTTAAAACTCTCAGCTTGATTTCTGATAAATCTAATGTTCTTGAACCAAGCAACAGAAATTGTAGGTTGCCCTCGTCCCTTTTGAAGAACAAAATGACCTTTAATTATTTAGTGTTTGATTAGTTTTCTGCAGCTACTTTTGTTCTCAGGTTTTCATTTGCCCTGAGTGATAATAGAAAGATGATTAATGTTAGAACTTGTGGTTCTGTTAGGAAGTGTCACAGCTAATGTCCTCCCACAAGAATCTTACAGAATATTGTTCTGGGACTGACTACATGACCAAGATTGAGGGTTTTTCATTGCATTCATGCTTTCAATTTTCTGTTCTAGTTCCGCACGGTGCAGTGCAGTGCAGTGAATTGTTATCATACCTCTGAACTGGCACATATCAGATTCTTAACTGCATCTGGAGTTCCCTGGTAGCATAACAGTTAGCATAATTGTTTTACAGCTCCAGTGATTACCAAACGGGGTTCGACTCCTGCCACTGTCTGTAGTTATGTTCCCCCTGTGACTATGTGGGTTTTCTCTGGGTGCTCAAGGTTCCTCCCACATTCCAAAGAGATGCAGGTTAGGGTTAGTAGGTTGTGAGTATTGAATGTTGCTGCCTGAAGTGTTGGTGACACAGTTGAAGGCTTCTCCAGTACATCCTCAGACTGTGTTGGTCATTGATGCAAAGTAATGCATTTTACTGTATGTTTCTATGTACATGTGACAAACTTAACTAATCTTTAAAAACTGAAGTACTTGAGGTTTGATTTTGTGACCATCAAGACTTTTTACCTGCATGACCATTGGACCATTGAGTACATGCCATAATTAATCCCAGTCAACGTAACTTAATATAAATGATCCTTCAGCTACTTTAGCAGTGCTGTATATTTTTTGACAATGTACAAGGTGAGAATTATATAAATAGGAAGTAGCTAAACTGTCAAGTCAGCAGAAAAGGTCATTGGCTGCAGTCCACCATCACTGCAGGACTTGTATGTGTCGAGGACACAGAAGTGGGCAATTAAAATCATTGCAGACACTACCCACCCAGCAACCTGCCTTTTCCAAAAGCTCCATTCAGGAAATCACTATAGGGCTCTTCCAACAAAAGTTTCACTTCATCTTAAAAGTTTCATTCCCCAGGCAGTTAATCTGATCAATCATTTTAGTTAGCCCCATTCCAGCCCTCTCCTGATATTAACCTTGCCACTGCACTGTAAACACATCAAACCGCTTCTTATAATGTTATTTACATTGTAAATACATACTGGTATTTATGTATTTATGCACATTTTATTCCATATCTGACCTTTTACCTCCCAATTTATTTTCATATTATTCTTTTCTCTTTATAAATTTTTTTAATTGTGTTTTGTGCCAAACTACCAAAGCATATTTCTAATACATATAAATATATATGAAGAATAAAGTTGATCCTTAATCCTTGAAGTATTTTGCAATGTTTCATATTTGGGTACCAGGCAACTTAACTGTAGTTGTAACATTGTTCTTCACTTTATTATTTCAGACATATTATTACATAATTGTTTCATGTGTAGTCCCCAAGCTGCATTGAAATGAATCCGGAACTTTCAAACTTCAGAACATTTCATGCTGTTCAATTCTTTAGCAGAGGTGTTATAGCATAAATATTACACAGAATTGAGGCACCATGGTAGAGTGGCAGTTAGTGCGATGCTATTACAGCTCTGGGGTCAAAGTTCAACTCTGGCAGCATATGTAAGGAGTTTGTACGTTCTCCATGTGACTGCATGGGTTTTCTCCGGGTGCTCTGGTTTCCTCCCACAGTCTAAGGACATACCAGTTATTAGATTAATTGTTCATTGTAAATTGTCCTGTAATTAGGCAAGGGTTAAATTGGTGGGTGATGTGGATCTTTGGGCCAGAAAGGCCTGTTCTGCGCTGTAGCTATAAAATAAATTACTCTATAAAATGTTCAAATTAAAATTTGTGATCATTCTTTTCCAATCTCAACAATCTTCCAGAAATTGTCAAGAGAAATTACCACAGAATTTGCAGTCATTCTGCCCCCGATTATTGCTAACCCATTATAAAATTACAAACTGATCTCATGTTGAGGGAAGCAGGCTAGAGGATGTATCTGGTAATGAGTCTGCATAATGACATTTGCATTCTATATGTAAAGAGACAAGCAATCCCCATAAAACTAAAAATATTAACAACAAGCTAATTCATAATTGTAGCTAGGCCCCACCTCCCCCTCGTACCCCAGCTGTTACTCATTTTTATGCACACATTCTTTCTCTCACTCTCCTTTTTCTCCCTCTGTCCCTCTGAATATACCTCTTGCCCATCCTCTGGGTCACCCCCCCCCCGGTCTTTCTTCCCAGACCTCCTGTCCCATGATCCTCTCGTATCCCCTTTTGCCTATCACCTGTCCAGCTCTCGGCTCTATCCCTCCCCCTCCTGTCTTCTCCTATCATTTTGCATCTCCCCCTCCCCCTCCAGCTTTCAAATCCCTTACTCACTCTTCCTTCAGTTAGTCCTGACGAAGGGTCTCGGCCTGAAACGTCGACTGCGCCTCTTCCTATAGATGCTGCTTGGCCTGCTGCGTTCACCAGCAACTTTGATGTATGTTGCTTGAATTTCCAGCATCTGCAGAATTCCTGTTGTTTGCGTCATAATTGTAGGATAGCTTGGATAATCTGACTGTATAACTTCTGGCATTCAGAACATTCAAAAACTTTCATAGTTCAGTCAATTAATTATCAAAGTACTGTATGTTACCATATCCTATCCTTAGATTCAATTTCTTGCAGGCATTTACAGGAAAATAAGGAAATACAATAAAATTTATGGAAAATTGTAGATAAGCAAAGACCACTAAACAGCCAATGTGTAAAAGAAGACAAATAGTGCAAATTTAAAAAAAATACTATACTGAGAACATGTTATAAAGAGTCCTTGAAACTTTGCAACAGATTTTGAAAAATGTAGCAAATTTTAAATAAAGGCTAAGATGCGTATGCACTGAAATTTAGAAAAGCATAAGCAATTCAATGCAAACTAGATATACTGAAAATTACCCTTGCATCCATTCATTTCCATTGAAAACGACAGATAAACATGTAATGTACTCGAAGAAACGTGGAATATCTTCATGAGCATACTCTGATATTGGATATGTGTGGTTTATTATTATAGTCAGGTACACTAAGATTCCATTAAAATAATGTTTATGTGCAATCCAGGCAGATCATGCCATATATAAGTACACTGGTTTTGTAAAAGAATGCAGAATCTCATCTCCTCTCTGAAGATCTATCCTGGGCTCAGCATATTGATGCAATTACAAAGAAGGCACAACAGTGGCTATATTTCATTAAGAGTTTCAGGCCATTTGGGTTGTCATCAAAGCTATATCAAATTTCTACAGATGTATCGTGGAGAAAATTCTAACTGGTTGCATCACTGCTTGCTATGGAGAGGCCACTGCCCAGAATATCAAAAGCTGCAGAAGACTGCAAACTCAGGTAGCTTCATCACACTTTTTGAGGATGAACTCAACAGGCCTCAAAAAAGTAGCAAACATTATTAAGGATTCCCATCACCCAGGACATGCCCTGTTCTCATTGCCACCATCAAGGAGGTGGTACAGGAACCTGAAAACACATACTCAACATTCTGGGAGCATCTTCTTCCCCTTCATCGTCAGTTTTCTAATTGTACAATGAACCAACCCATGAATACTACCTCACTATTCTTTCTCTCTTTCACTCTATTCTATTTAATTTTAATCTGTATATTTCTTACTGTAGTTTGTGCTTTTTATGTATTGCACTGTATTGCTGCTGCCGATCAACAAATTTCATGCCAGTGATATTAAACCTGATTCTGAGAAAACAGCTACAATCAAAGCGCAGTGCAGGTAATCAAACCAAGTGTGTGGGCATCCGTAAGGTAGATTGGAAGATCACAAATTGAAAATGCCGTTTAGGCAACAGTAGAAGAAGGAATTGTTAGTTGTTCTACAGGTAACTGCAAATATTTTCCATCAAAATCCATGCCTTTCCTTACTTTGAAAATTAGTTAACATGGTGAGTTGTTCTGCTCTGCCATAGCATGGGAACTGCATCAGGGAACAACAGGGGAAATCCTGCAGTAGTAACAATCAAGAGAAAATCTGCAGAGTTCAGTCAACGTTTCGAGCCGAGACCCTTCATCAGGACTCAAAGGGTCTCAGCCCGAAATGTCGACTGTACTCTTTTCTATAGATGCTGCCTGGCCTTCTGAGTTCCTCCAGCATTTTGTGTGTGTTTCCTGTAATAGTAATTTATTTTTATTTATTTTTTGTTTCCCAGAATTCTAGATGATTTTTAGTGGGGAAACATGAGATTATCAACAAACAAAACTAGGTTTAAATGAAAGCTGTGACATTCTGAGTGTCAGAGTGCTAATGTGGTCTTCAATTACAAAATGTGTTTCACTATTCTGGATGTAATCCAGGGAATGAGAGTGCTGATGGAAGGAGAGTGCTAAAAGGCATAATTAGACCATTTTATGCATAGAGAGTTGCATTTCTGACAGTGCTTCTGTACCTGAAACCTTATGCAGCTGCAGACTGCTGTGCTGGGAGCTTGGTACTAACCCTGTCCTCCCTCAATGCTATGGTCACTGAGCTTGTAACCATAGAGAGATCTCTGGGATGTTGAAAACTGTACAGCTAAAGAAAGTGGGAAACAATAGCTTCCATCACATCCAACATGATTATGTGAAAGAGACCACAAGATTCAGGTGGTGTGTCAACACTCGAAACTCACCATCCATTCAAGGTGCATCCCTGAGTTAGATGCCACTTTTTTGAGGCAGCAGCTTTTGAAGTTGTCCTTGATGGCAGGTAGGGTTGTGCCTATGATGGAGTTGCCTGAGGCTACAACCCTCTGCAGATTGCAGATTTCAGATTCAGTTCTAGATCTGAATCAGATCAATCTGAAATTTGAAATCTGAAGTCTGATGGAGGTGGCTGAGTCTAGAAACCCTCTGCAGCCTCGTGTGATCCTGTGCATTGGCACCTCCATACCAGGCTGTGATGCAATCAATGAAAATGGTCTCCATTGTACATCCGTAGAGATTTGATGGAGTCTTTGGTGACATACCAATTCTCTTCAAACTCATATGAAGTTGAGCCACCAGTATGCCCAGTTCTTGGTAGAGCACGGTGAGAATAGTGACTCAGGTTCCGGACATGGGTGTATGCAAAGCACATTCAAAGCAGAAATCTATTTTGAAGTGCCAATGTGAGTACCTTTCAGTCTTTTGACTGGAAGACCGATGCACTAAAATACATTACGGAGAAACTCAATGGTGTTCCAGTGCAATGCAAGCTTTCCTATTCCAGCATGTTCATCAGGGTTGGTTGCAGAATATGATTTGTTTGACTTTGAGAATCAGAATCAGGTTTAATATCACCGACGTGTCATGACATTTGTTAACTTTGTGGCAGCAGTACAGTGCATTGCCTGATAAATATTGAAAAAGACTGAATTACATTAAGTGTGTGTGTGTGTGTGTGTGTATGTGTGTGTATATATACATATATATTTAAGTTAACATAAGTAGTGCAAAAAACAGAAATAAATTTTAAAAATGTAGTGAGTTACTGTTCATGGGTTCATTGTCCATTTAGAAATCAGATGGCAGAGGGAACAAGCTGTTCCTAAGTTGTTGAGTGTGTGCCTTCAGGCTTCTGTACCTCCTTCCTGATGGTAACAATGAGCAGAGGGCATGTCCTGGGTGGGGCACTAAACATAGTAGCATATGTTTTAACCAATTTCCCTTGGGATCAATAAAGTATGACTATGACTATATTTAAAAATTATATTTCTGAATTTCTGTTTGCTAAATGATGAAGATGGAGCCTATGAACTGCGAAAGTGTGTAGCTGAGGTAAGTAATATTGGTATAATTTGAAAGGGAACTGGACACTAAAGTGTTAGAAGCAAAATATTGTAAATGCTGGAAATATGAAGTAAAAACATAATGTCTGAAGAAAAACAGCTGTTTAACCTGCCTACTGTTTTCGTCATTTACTGGCTTGTTACTCAAGGGTGAGAATTGCTCATATCGAGGTAAAGATCAAATTTGTTAACCTACCACATGAGAAATAAGAAATTGTGATGTTAAGATACCACAATAAGAAAGATGATCACTGGTTTATGTGTTATAATGCAATAAACAACACTTGTAGGGCAGAGTTGGAGACTGAAAGGAATGGAGGAATGGGACATGGAGAATAAATACAACAGACACTGTGGAAGCTTCATGGAATATTGATACACATAGATTCATGAGACTCTTGGGAGGGTGTGGAAAATTGACAGGGTTAACATAAAGATGTTTCCACACTGGGGTATATAAAATTAGCAGCAAAGTCACAAAGTAGGGAGTGGCCATATCAGAGTGCGATATGGAAGCAATTTCTATATACGAAGCCTTGCAAACCTTTAGAATTCTCTAACTCAGGAGTGTTGTGGATATCAGTGGTCGAGTACGTTCATGGCTGAGGGTGCTAGATTTATTAACACTAAAGGATTCAGGAGATATAGGAATTGGGCCTGCTGAATAGATTTAAGGTCAACCCATGAAAGGTTATGGCTAATCAACCATTTTATAACAAAGTGTGGGCCATGTGATGTGTAAGCAAAAAAGGCTGGAAGTAGTCAGCAGGTCATGCAGCATCAGTATAGGTAAAGAGAGAGAAGATTCATGGTCATCGATAACAAGGGCATCAATCTCTGTGGGATAACAAGGTCATCACTGGAATTTTTTATCCTTCCACACATTCTCTGCAACTTAAATTTGTTTATTTTCTAACTTAGCTTGGCTCTGATGAAAGACCATCAGTCTGAAGCCTTCTGTTTCTCTCCACAGTTGTTGCCTGACTTGCCGAGTATCTGCAGCATTTCCTGTTTTTGTTTCGCATTTACAGCCATTGCAGTTTTTTTTTGTCTTTATTACTGTGTGACCGAAACATGCTATTTCTTATGTTCTTATGCAAGTACAAGGATAGGTTCTGTTCCTTCTAAAAATCTCACACTGATTGTGACCCAGAAAAATAGTTAAGTCTGGTCAGATTAAACAGCTTCATGTGAATGGTGCTAGTTAATGTTAAACTATGATGTTTAAAGTCACACAAGCCTAAATCATGCAGATGTTATTACTGAATGACCAATCATTTGTATGAGAAATTCTGTTAACCGATAACACCTAGATTGAGGATCTATGAATAGTTTCTGGTTTGAACATAGTAAGGAGCACAAGTAATATCCAGTTTTGAAAGTGCTTCTCCTTTGTAAAATATACAAAATTCTGGAAAAACCCAGCAGGTAAGATAGCATTTATGGAAAGGAATAAAGAGTTGGTTTCCGTCCGAGACCCTTCATCGGTGTTCTCTTGTGCTTTGCTGTGGATGTATAGGAAGAAGCAGCTTCATGAAAATACATATATTACTTAAATCCTGTTAATCTTTTGTTGGAATGACACAGATGTGAAATAGATTGACAGGAGCAAAATTGTTTTGTGCTATAGGCAAGTGTGCATCGGTGCAGATTTAGCAAAGCAGATTTGGGTATTTTGTGCTACAGCGTGATTATATTTCAGTTTTGAAACAAACACGCAAATTCAAGGAACCAAACAAATTGTTCAATAATAAGTAAGTGAATGGAACATATTATATATCAAACCCAAGGGTTTAAGTTTGAAGTACAATTTGTGACTCTCTTTCCACTGATGTAGATAGAGACTATATAATGAGGTTTAAAGGTGATTTGTGGCAAGTTTTTTTTTAACAGAGTGGTGGGTGCCTGGAACATACTATCAGGCAAAGTGGTAGACACAGATATGATAGCATCATTTGAGAGTCATTCAGACAGGTACATGAACAGGTAGGGAGTAGAGAGATATGGAGTAGTGGTAGACAGATATGATAAGGTTAAATTGATATTGTGTTTGGTTCAGTTATCGTGGGCCAAAAAGCCTGTCTCTGTTACGTACAGTTCTATATTTAAAGGCTTGTGAAGTTGGAGTGCCTTTTCGATAAGACAGCTTTCTCCAATTTACAGATTTACATTTTACATATCACTTGACTCTTCTCTAAAGTCAAGACATTAAAAACAAATTCAAGACATTTCTATTTAATTGGAAAAACAACTTGTTCTACTTTACACATTGCACATTTGCTACATAAAAATTGTTGAAGTCATTAAGCAGTGTTAACAGATGTGTTTGCAAGAAATAATGATTACTGAACTTTTTCTCTTCAATGCCTCATAAAAATTATTATCATTTGCTATGAAGTCAGTGCAGAAAAATTTTGGTCAATGCAAACTTAGCCAACATTATGTTGAATTTTTAACTGAAATAATGTTTATAGACAATGTGGTATAATTGTATGGATAAAAATCTGAAATACTTGTGTGGGAATTTGTTGGAGCTGAATCATAATGCATAGCCAAGAAATTCAATCCTCCAGCCTTGTGTTTTACGGGATTTGTGAGGTGGTGTTTCTTTGATGGAAATAAAGGAGCCACTAAGCTTTCTTTAAACCATGAAGGTCAGTGAGGAGATGGAGCAGTAGCTGTTGATACTTGTTTGTCTTAAGACTTAAATGTGCTTGTTGTTCAGGGTATGGATATGGTAAATTGGAAGAAAGTCTATGCATTGTTCTAACCTTAAGAACACTTTTAATAAAAAGATTAATTTGTTTTGTGTGGGCTTTGTATGGCTGGATAGCACCAGTAAAGCAGAATCAGGATCAGATTCAGGTTTAATATAACCAGCATACGTCGTGAAATTTGCTAACTTAGTGGCAGCAGTACAATGCAATACATGATAATATGGGAAAAAATAAATCAATTACAGCAAGTATGTATCTGTATATTAAATAGTTAAATTAAAAGTAGTGCAAAAACCAAAAAAGTGAGGTAGTGTTCATGGGTTCAATGTCCATTTAGGAATCAGAAGGCAGAGGGGAAGAAGCTGTTCCTGAATCGCTGAGTGTGTGCCTTCAGGCTTCTGTATCTCCTTCCTGATGGTAACACTGAGAAGAGGGCATGTCCTGGGTGACGGGGGTCCTTAATAATGGATGCCACCTTGCTTTTCTGAGGCATTGCTCCTTGAAGGTGTCTTGGATACTACAGAGTCTAGTTCCTATGATGGAGCTGACTAATTTTACAACTTCCTATCGCTTATTTCATTGCTGTGCAGTAACCACCTCCCACCTCCCTCCATACCAGCCAGTGATGCAACCTGTTAGAATGCTGTCCAAAGTACATCTGTAGAAGTGTTTGGTTGTTTTAGGTGGCATACCAAATCTCCTCAAACTCCTAATGAAACATAGCCACTGGCTTGCCTTCTTTATAGCTGCATTTATACAGTGGGACCGGGTTAGATCCCCAGAGGTCTTAACACTCAGGAACTTGAAATTGCTCTCTCTTTCTACTTCTGATCCCTCTATTGGGTGAGCCCTTGGAGTGGTTCGTGTTTCCTCGTCCTGCCCTCTCTGAAGTCCAGAATAAGTTCTTTGGTCTCACTGATGTTGAGTGCAAAGGTTGTTGCTGTGACACCATTCAACTAGCCGGTATATCTCACTCCTGTACGCCCTCTCATCTCCTTCTGAGATTCTGCCAACAATGGTTGCATCATCAGCAAACTTATAGATGGCATTTGAGCAATACCTACCCACACAGTCATAGATATAGAGAGGGTAAAGCAGTGGGCTAAGCACACATCCCTGAGATGTGCGAGTGTTGATCATCACCGAGGAGGAGATATTATTACCAATCCACACAGATTGTGTTCTTCCAGTTAGGAAGTTAAGGATCCAATTGCAGAGGATAATTGCAGAGAGCAGATAACCCTAAATCTTATTCCTGCTCTGGTTTTGAGCAAGTCATTGTGAGAGTTGTGGAGGCAGATCCTAAACTCCCCTGTGAATGCTTTGGATTGTAATACGCAGACATGGTAACCACTGCTGGGACTGCTTCTGTGCGTTTGCATGCTGTATTTATAACCTTACAAGTAATTGGTTTGACAGGAGTTTATGGAATCATTTCACTATGTAAGGCAAAGTTTAATTTTTCTACCTTGCATTGCTGCTCATCACAATCCCTTTGCAAGTACACACACAGAATGCAGGGATCATTTGAGGAGCTGTCTCTATAATGAAAGTGGATCCAAATTAATGTGCTGTTACAATTTTTAAAACGCATGCAATGTCATCAGCAACTACTTTAAAGTAGTTGAAACAGTAGCCAATTGCTGACCAGACCATCTCATGCTACAAGAGTCAACGTCAACTTTATTCGCTGTCTTCTTTCAGTGACCACTTTATTAGGTTCAGGAGTGGACCTGGTGTAGCTATCCACTTTAAAGTTCGGCGTGCTGGGTGTTCAGACATGCTCTTCTGCACACCACTGTTGCAACGCGTGGTTATTTGAGTTACTGTTGCCTTCCTGTCAGCTTGAATCAGTCACGACTTTCTCTTCTGACCTCTTTCAGCAACAAGACATTTTCGTCCAGAGAATTGCTGCTCACTTTTTTGTTTTTCACACCATTCTCTGTAAAACTCTAAAGATTATTGTGTGTGAAAACCCCAGGAGGTCCGCAGTTCTGAGATACTCAAACCACCTCTCTGGCACCAACAGTCAAAGTCACTTAGATCACATTTCTTCCCCATTCTGATGTTTGGTCTGAACAACAACTGAACCTTTTGGCCATGTCTACATGCTCTAATGCATTGAGTTGCTGCCACATGATTGGCTGATTAGATATTTGTGTTTATGTGCAGGCGTACAGGTATACCTAATAAAGTGGCCATTGAGTGTACATTTACAATGGAGGACTATGCGGGAGGGAAGGGTTAGATTGATTTTCCGGTAGGGTAAATGGTCAGCACAATATGATGGGCCAAAGGCCCTGTACTGTTCTGTAATGTTTTATGCTCTATGTATTAGAAATTTGCTGTGGTGTAACATTCACCAATAATAAAAAAATTAAAAAGATATATAAAGTTAGAGTTTAAAGTTCAATGCACCTGTGTATTTATTATCAAAATATGTAAATCATATACAACCTTGAGGTTCATCTTCTTGCCAGCAGCCACAAAACAAAGAAACGCAATAGAATTAATGAGAAAAGTCCACACAACAAAAACTATCAAACATCCAATGTGTCAAAAAAGAACAATTTGTGCAAAATTGAAGAAGTAAACAGATAACACACATTACATGAACCACAGTGTCCCTGAACGTGAGTCAAGCACCACGGCGCTGAGGTGAATGGTAATGGCTTCAGGCCGCAGCAGTAGAATCAGTTCAACTCAGTGAGTAAAGCCTTATGGAGTGGTGAGCTGAACACCAGAGCAGTGAGTAGGGTATAGAGTAAGATGTACATAATGTAAACAGCATTATAAAAAGTGGTTTTAGATATTTACGGTGCAGTGACTGAGGTAATAGGTAGAGAGGGTGGTGGGGTCTATCTTGAATGGTTGATCAGATTAACTGCCTGGGGGAAGAAACTTTTAAGATGGCGTGAAATTTTTGTTTTAATAGCCTGATAACGCTTTGTGAGTGCAGTTGGCCTGTAGTCATTTAGCTGATTAGTGACCTAATAATGTGCTTTTTTCCTACCTGGAACCATACCATGGAAGTACTGTTCGATTATATGAATCTCAGTCGAGAAAGTAGCTTGCTGAGTGGTGTGCTGATGCTGAAGAAACATTTCACACCCTTGTGCCCATATTAATCTGTTTAAGAGTTAAATTGGCTTCCTTTGCCTTTAATTTTCTAATGGTGATGTGTGTTTGCAGCATTTGGCAATCTATTGCATTGCTTTCAAGGGATTATTATTGCTCTCTCCTGTCATCAAGAATAATTTTTGTTGGCTGTTTTTGTGGACAGACTGTTGCCTGCCTTGATGCACCAAGGAGCCTTGACAGTTTCGTTGTGGCTTTGTTGGACGTCTGCAACCTCGGCTTGTGAGGGGCCAGCATTATTTGACTGGGATCAAGCCCTGTTTATTCTGGTCACTTGCAAATACACTAACTGTAATTTTGTGAGCTCTGCCACATGTGCATTTGTCAGTTCAAAAAGCTATTTATTTAAGGAGAAAAAAATCCTACATTTTGACATTGTGGCTTTCTGAAAGATTATCCTGCTTTCTCGTTATATGTTGACAGACTTGCTGTGTGTTCTCAATTTTTTTGTTCCAAACTGTTCTTATATCGCGAAAATTGTTTATTGTGGTTCTCATCTGAATGTTTAAAGAGAGTATTTTCTTTTCATCTTTATTTAATTTTTGAACCATTTTCCCCCAACTGTACTTCGCTTATGCCCACTTAGAACATACTTGCTGTAAGACCATAAGACTTTGGAGCAGAATTAGGCCCTTCATCTCACCGTGACTGTTCACTGTTCCACTACAGCTGATTTATTATCTCTCTCAGCCCTATTCTCCTGTCCTCTCCCCGTAACCTTTGATAGCCTTACTAATCAAGAACTTATCAACCTCCGCTTTAAATATATTCAATTTCTTGACCTCCACAGCCTTCTGCAGCAATTCCATAGATTGATGCCCCTCTGGTAAAGAGATCCCTTCTCATCTTTGTTCTAATGGGATGTCCCTCTATTCTGAAGCTTTGCCCTCTGTCCTAGATTCCCCTACTATAGGAAACATCCCTTTCCACATCCACTCTATCTAGCTTTTCAATATTTGCTAAGTTTCAATTGGATTCCCCCACCCATATTATTCCAAACTCCAGCGAGTACAGGCTCTGAGCAATCAAACATTTCCCCTATGCTATCTCATAGTCCAGCGGATTCCAACAACCGGGCCGCAGACCAGTACCGGGCCGCAAAGCATGTGCTACCGGGCTGTGAGGAAATGATATGATTTGACAATATGAGTCAGCTGCACGTTTCCTCATTCCCTGTCACGCCCACTGTTGAGCTTGAACGCACACGAGGTCATTACCCGCGCGTCATCCATGTCAACGCGGGAAGGAGATCAACTCCTCGAGCCTGCAAATGACAGCGGGCTGAAAAGTTATGTTTGACATAACATCTGTGCCGGCATTCTGGATCAAAGTCAAGGCTGAATATCCTGAGATAGTCACGAAAGCACTGAAAACGTTGCTTCCATTTCCAGCATATTTCTGTAATGAATGCAATGAGAACTAAATTGCGGAATAGACTGGACATAAGGAAACCCCTTCGAGTATCGCTGTCTCCCATCACCCCTCGATAGGACCGTCTTGTTGCAGGGAAACAAGCCCAGGGCTCCCACTGATTCAGTGATACTGGTGTGTTGTAATGATTTTATATGTTCGCTCGGGAAAAATATGTGCTGTGTGTTTAATATACAAACGTTACTTAAAATGTTATGATGCTATTGACTTATAAGTGACTTATATAACCATATAACAATTACAGCATGGAAACAGGCCATCTCGGCCCTTCTAGTCCGTGCCGAACGCTACTCTCACCTAGTCCCACCGACCTGCACTCAGCCCATAATCCTCCATTCCTTTCCTGTCCATATAGCTATCCAATTTTACTTTAAATGATAATATCGAACCTGCCTCTATCACTTCTACGGGAAGTTCGTTCAACACTTACTTCAAGCTCCCCCGTCCTCCCCTGATAATTGACTTATCACTATATTCATGCGAGGAAAATATGCGCTGTGTGTTTAATATTAAATTCATTAGATAATCCCTTTTAGAAACAAAATTGAGTGTATTAGCCACCTATCACCTATATTCTGGTCGTGATTAACCCCCCCCCCACCCAAACAGAATCGCCAAAAACGATTTGTAGAAAAAAATCGGCACGTACACACAAGCGCAGGTCACGCATGCGCACACAGGTTCCGTGCAAGGCTTCATGGTCATTGTAGTCTTTCTCGGGGTAAACACAACGTATTTGACTGCTACTCTTGTCCATTGGCAACCCAACCCCACCCCCCACTGGTCGGCTGATCCCGCAAGAATATTGTCAATAATAAACCGGTCCGTGGTGCGAAAAAGGTTGGGGACCCCTGTCATAGTCCTCTCAAGAATGAGAGTATGGAATGGTATGGCTGTGTCTTTCTCCATGGCCTTTGCCAGTGTATTTCTGTTTTGTGGGGAACTCTCAGTTCAGTTTTTCTCTTCTTGATCCTTTATTCCAAATCAATGTTGTCCAGCCTCTTTCTTTCTCACTGAACATTTGGCCCAGCTTTCACAATCCAAGACACGCCCTCTTCTCATTAGCATAAAAGGCCCTCACAATCGGGACACACCCTCATCAGCATAGAATACCCTCAAACAATCCAGGACGCCCTCTTCTAATTAGCATAGAAGACACTCACAATCCAGGACATACCCTCTTCTCATTAATATCAAGGGAAGAGGTACAGGAGCCTGAGACCCACAGCCACTATATTAGAAGCAGCTTCTTCCCCTCTCCGTCAGATTTCTGAACAGTCCATGAACCCATGTACGTTGCTGTTCCTCTTTTGCACATTTTATCTTTTGCTGTATGTATTAAAGACAATGATTAGCTTTATTTGTCACATGTACGTTGAAACATCAGCACATACAGTGAAATGCATCATTTCTGCCGGGCAGCCCACAAGCATCTCCATTCTTCCAGCTCCAACAGAGCATGCCCACAATTTACTGACATTAACTTGAACATCTTTGGAATGTCAGAGGAAACCTACATGGTCATGGGGAGAACATACAAACTCCTCATAGACAGTTGCAGAATTGAACCTGGTTCATTGGTGCTATGACTAGAGTATTTATTTTTACATTTGGCTCTACTGCCTTCAAAGTTCAAAGTAAAATTTATTGTCACAGTATATTACCACATACAACCCTGGGATTATTTTTCTGCGGGCATACTTAGTAAATCTACAGAATAATAACTGTAAACAGGATCAATAGATAACAAACTGTGCAAATGCAAATATAAATAAATAGCAATAAATAATAAGCATGAAATAACAAGATAAACGAGTGTAGTTGTCCCCTTTTGTTCAAGAGCCTGATGATGGAGGGGTGATACTGTTCTTGAACCTGGTGGTGCAAGCCTTGAGGCACCTGGACTTTCTATGATGGCAGCGGCAAGAAGAGAGCATGAGCTGGGTGGTGAGGATCTTTGATGATGGATGCTGATTTCCTGTGGCAACGTTTCACGTAGATGTGCTCAATGGTTGGGAGGGTTTTACCCGTGATGTGCTGGGCCGAATCCACTACCTTTTGTAGGATTTTTCGCTCGATGGCATTGGTGTTCCCATGCCAGGCCATAATGCAGCCAGTCAACCACTTTCCACCACACATTTATAGAAGTTTGCCAAGGTTTTTGATGACATGTTGAATTTCTACAGACTCCTGAGGAAATAGAGGCGTAGTTGTGCTTTTTCTGCAATTATATTTATATGATGGGTCCAGGACGGGTCTTCTGAGATAGTGACACCCAGGAATTTAAAGTTACTGACCCTGTCCACCCCTGATCCTCCGATGATTGCTGGCTTATGGTTTCCCTCTCCTGAAGTCTACGATCAGTTCTTGGTCTTATTGACATTGTGTGAGAGGCTGTTGTTATTACATCTCTCAGCCAACTTTTCAATCTCACCCCTGTATACTGATTCATAACTACCTTTGATACAGCCCACAGCAGTGGAGTCATCAATAGACAGATATGGTGTTGGAGCTATATTTAGCCACATTGTCATAGGTGTAAAGTGAGTAGAGCAGGGGGCTAAATAGACATCTCTGCGGTGCTCCTGTGCTGATGGAGATTGTGGAGGCTATCCTTGCAGCTATACCTGCTCCTGGGGAAGACTTCAGGAGTAAACCTCATGGAAAAATCCAGAGCGTGGCGTCCCTCAGGCAGTCCACAGTTGAGATCAATGCTGACTGGTGATGCCACTGGTGCCAGACTGTATTGGTCTCTGCTGTTCCTTTGGATTCATCGGCTACGTGGAGAAGATGAGCCTGTTACATGGGAACAGCTTGCTGTCCATTATTGTACTGTCCTAGCATATGGTATACTGGCTTACATATAACATAGACGGCTGGGACACAACATCCATGGTTGACCATGACCAACGGAGGGTCTCACATATTTATGTTTTGCACTGTACTGCTGCCACAAAACGACGAATTTCATGAACTATGTCAGTGAAAATAAACCTGATTCTGATTCTGTTAAGGAATGAGAGGAAGTACAGAAAAGATTTGCTAGAATAACTCCAGCAATAATAGCCTTACATTAGAAGGAGGCTAGGGAAGCTGGGATTGTTCTGAGAGCAGGGAAGTTTGAAATGATAGGTTAGAGGTATGAGGTATCCATACAGAGAAGTGTTCCCATTGGTGGAAGATGGGAGGAGAAAGGTTTAAGGTGATTGGTCCGATGCCCAATGATGATATATGATAAAAAGTCTTCTTAACAGAGCAAGTGGTTAGCATCTGGGTTGCTTTGGCCGACAGGCTGGGGCAGCAGATTCAGCTGAGGTTTTCAAAAGGGAATAAAGTCAGTGCTTGAAAGAAAATATATCAGGAATGCAGAGAGAGGACAGGAGGTGCAGGAGAAGTTGCAATGCTCTTGGCAAAGAGGAAGTTAGCTCAGAGATGAGTGAGCTTATTTTGTGTTGTTTTAGTCCTGTGATTGTTGAGTTTTATCATTATATATTTTAGAAGAAAAAGTGCAGCAAAGAAGAAAGAGATACCTGGTAAGACGCAAGATATTACGCAGATGCTCTAAATCCAGAGTAACACATACAACAGGGTGGAGAAACTCATCAGGTCAGGAAGCATCTACGGAGGAAAATAAACAGTTGAAGTTTACGGCCAAAGTCGTTCATCGGGGCTGGAAAGCAAGGGAGAAGAAGCCAGAATTAGAAGGTGGGGGAGGGGAATGGATAGAAGCTGGCATGTAAAAAATCAAGCCAGGTGATGGGAAAAGGTGGGTGGGGGACAGGAATGAAGTGAGAAGTTGGGTGGTGATGGGTGGAAGAGATAAAGGACTGAAGAAGAAAGAATCTGGTAGGAGAGGAGAGGGGAATGTGATAAAAAGTGAAGGAGGAGGGGCACCAGGGGGATGAGGTAGACAGGTGAGGAGAAGAGAAAGGGTAAGAGGGGAACCAGAATGGGGAGTGGTAAATAGAGTAGGGGGAGGGGGAGAAATTACTAGAAGGTAGAGAAATCTATGTTCATTCCATCAACTTGGAGGCTACCCAGACGGAATAATAGATATTACTCCTTCAGCCTGAGAGTGACCTCATCATGGCCGTAGAGGAAGCCGTGTGTCAGATTGGGAATGGGAAGTAGAATTAAAATGGGTGGCCACGAAAAAATCCTGCCTGTTGCGGACAGAGTGAAGGTGTTCAACAAAGCAGTCCCCAACTTTGTAAACGCAAACACAAGGAAATCTGCGGATGCTGGAAATTCAAGCAACACACACCAAAAATGCTGGTGAACGCAGCAGGCCAGGCAGCATCTATAGGAAGAGGCCCAAAATGTCGACTGTACCTCTTCTTATAGATGCTGCCTGGCCTGCTGTGTTCACCAGCATTTTTTTGTGTGTGTTGCCCCAACTTTGTATGTATGTTACCTGGTTAAAATAACCTAGTAATATCTATACGGTGAATTTTGTCAGTGGGGAAAAGGGGTCCAATTAGTCTGTTAAATATAGAGCCACACTCTTGTACGACAAATTTAACAGGACTTTAAACTGTAACTTGGTGCATTAACAAACGTTACAGGTTTTGGTTCTCCTACTGTTTAGAGTTTCCTAACAGTGACCTAATGTTCAGAGTTTCTATTAAATGTGTGGTGTATTTTGTTCAGCTAAGTGGTAAGGGAATTAATTTCTCCATGCATCTGCCTTCCTATGCAAACTTTCAATTAGTTCAGTGATCTGAATTTATTTTTTTTACCTAGATCATTTGCAGCTTAGTAAAAAATAAATATCTTGTTGGGAGGTTTACCTTCCATCACCTATGCTGTCAGACTGTCATCAGCCACCATCCAAGATTTGAACTTGTCATGTTCTCCTTGAGCCACTTGGCTTTGCCTCATCTGCCTTCAGCAGATACTTGAGTTAGAGTTATAAATACGACCCAGACCTCCCCACAGTGTTCCCAGATCAGCCAGGAGGAGAAATGGTTATGTAACATCCTTTCCAGCTTCATTTTCCATGTTAGTGTCCAGAAGAAGAGGACCAAAGTGGCTACTGGTACACTGAACAGAGCATGAATAGCATTGCTTTGTTTTTGTGATGTTCAGCAGGGTAGCTATGGGTGGATGAAACTGGCGGTTGATCTATGTGACTTGATTCAGCCTAAATCCTTTGTTTCTGGTGCCAGAATCATAAAGTCACCACTGCTGGCCAACGAATTGCTGGCACTAGTTCCAAGTTTCCAGTACCCTGTACCAATAAAACCACATTTGAAAAACTAAGTCAAAAATTTGATCCTATATAAGCTAACCAGCATCAGTTTTTGGTTTTGGCTTGATCCAGTTGAATCAACTAAAGTTTGGATTAGCTTCAACATCTGACTTCAACCATGGATTGACCTATTATTTGACAAAGTATTCATCTTATGGTATTAACTAAACAAATCACTTTTTAAGGAGTCTTTTTGTGCCATCTATTATGAGATAGAGCATTGAACATTATAGCACACTTCAAGCCCTTCGGCCTACGACTCTGTGCCAACCTAATACATAACCTACTCTTAAGATTAATTTAATCCTTCTCTCCTTTGTAAACATCCATTTTTTTCTATCATCCAAGTGTCTAAGAGTTTCTTAAATATCCCTGAAATATCTTCCTCTCCCACCAACTTTGGCAACATGATCCATGCGTCTACCAATATTTTCCCTTAAAGAAGAATCTAATTACTGGAATGAATGGATTATGGATTGACACATGTGACCAAGGGTTATTAACTTTGGGTTATATCTAGCTGCATAGAAATAAGAAGAACATGAAAATAGATCTAGCAGGTTTATCCCTCTTGGCTCAGTCCTCCTTGGTTTAATCTACATCTGTGACACTTCACATGCTCTCAATTTCCTCAACAACTTTCTATTCCCTGGTACTGGTCCCCAGCTATGCTTGCCTTTCTGTTGGGTATATAGAACAGTACATGCCCCAAGCCTATCCTGGTAATGCTCCCCAACTCCTTCTGCGCTTCATTGATACCTGCATTAGTGCTGCTTCAAGCACTCATGCAGGGCTTGTCAATTTCATCAGCTCTGCCTTCAACTTTCACCCTGCCCTTAAATTCACTTGGTCAATTTATGACAATTCTCTCCTCTTTCTCAATCTCTCTGTCTACCTTGACTATATCTCTTACCATCCTGTCTCCTGTAAAAATGTCATTCCCTTTTCTCAGTTATTCACATCCACTGCATCCGTTCCCAGGATGAGGCCGTCCTTTCCAGGATATCAGAGATGTACTCTTTCTTTAAAGAACAGTGTTTCCCTTCCTGCACCACTGATGCTGCCCTCAACTGCATCTCCTCCATTTCCCAGATATCCCTGCTCACCCCATCTTCCCTCCGTCTTAACAGTGATAGAATTCCTCTTTTCCTCACCTATTGCCACATGAGCCCCTGCGTCCAGCACATCATAACCTGCATCATCTTCAACAGGTCTCTAAAACCAAGCACATCTTTACTTCCTGCCCTCTCTTTACTTCCTGCAGTGATCGCTCCCTTTGTGATTCCCTTGTCCATTTGTCCCTCTCCACTAATCTTCTTCCTGGCACTTATCTCTGCAAACAGATTAAGTGTCACACCTGCTCATTCACATCCTCCCTCATCTTCATTCAGGGCCCCAAACAGTCCTTCCAGGTGAGGCAACACTTCGTTTAGGAATGTGTTGAGATTGTCTACTGTATCCGGTGCTCCCAGTGAATCCTCCTCTACATTTGTGAGACCTGATATAGACTGGAGGACTGCTTTTCCAGTATCTTTGCTGCATCTGCAAAAAGCAGGATATCCCTGTGGCATCTAATTTAATTCCAATTCTCATTCCCATTCTGACATGTTGGTCCATGGTCTGCTCTTCTGCCATAATGAGGCCAACTTCAGGAGCAAACCTTGTACTCCATCTAGGAAGCCTCCAACCTGATGGCACAATCATCGATTTCTCCAACCTCCAGTAATTTTTTTCCCCTCTTCTTCAATTCCCAACTCTGGCCTCCCTCTTACTTTTTCTCCTCACCTGCCTATCATCTCTCCTGGTGCCTCCCCTCTTTTCCTTTCTCCCATGGTCCACTTTCCTTCTTCTCCCACCCTTTACCTTTTCCACCTATCATCTCCCAGCTTCTTACTTCATCCCCCCTCCCCCACCCACCTGGTTTCACCTATCACCTTCTACCCTGTACTCCTTCTCCTCATTTCACCTTCTCCCTTCATTTCCAGTCCAGATAAAGAGTCTTGGCCCAAAATGTTGAGAGCTTTTTTAATTCCGTGGATACCTGCTGAGTTCCTGCAGCATTTGTGGGTGTTGCTCTGGACTTCCAGCATTTGTAGAAAATCTTGTGTCTAGCAGGTCCATTTCCTGTTCATGCGCCACAAAAGCTGTACATAAAAATTGAAGTTCAATGTTGTTCTTAAAAAGTCCTATAAAATTCTGTGCATTGTTCAGATGTTTAACTTCCTAATCATCTCCTAGATATTGGTGGGGGGGGGGCATAGGCTTGTGTATGCTGTTGTTTGGTTGCAGTACTTGTGAATGAATGTTTTGTTCATTTGCCTGACACGAAACAGGCTCATAACCTAATGCAGGTTGACTTCAACTTTTGTTTTATTTTGCACTTAATCCCCCCTCCCCCACCCACCTGGCTTTACCTATCACCTTCTACCCCGTACTCCTTCTCTTTGCCTCACCTTCTTATTTTGGCATCTTTCCCCTTCCTTTCCAGTCCAGGTAAAGAATGTCGGCCCAAAATGTTCATTTCCCCCATTCATGTTTGGGTTCGACTATCAACATCCTTCCTTTTGTATTAGAAAACCTGCTGTAATTGCAACTACTGGAAGTACTAATGTATTAGTAACTACTCATAACTATGTTATGGCCACCCGTCTGATCTTGTCTCAGCATTCATACGGCTGTTGCAGAATGTTTGTCTCGTTCTTGTATTTTACATGCTACATAGAACAGTAAAGCACAGGAACAGGGCAAATTAAACTAGTTCTTTCTGCCCATACATGATTCATATCTCTCCGTTCACTGCTTGTTAATGTACTATCAAAAGATCTTTCAAACCCCACTATTGCATCTGCTCCCACAACTAGCTTGGGAATGCCTATTTCAGGAACGTACCAGTCTCTGAACAAAACTGGACTTGTTCTAGATGAGAACCAGAGGTTCTGGGTTAAGGGTGAAAAACGGCATGTTTAAGTGGAGGCATGAGGGGGAAACTTCTTCACTTAGAGGGTGCTGAGGATGCGGAATGAGCTGCCAGTGTAAGTGGTGGATGCGGGTTCAATTTTAACAATTAAGAGGAATTTGGATAGATACATGGAACTGGGCAGAGTAATAGTTCAACCTGGACTCGATGGGGTGAAGGGTCTGTTTCTATGCTGTAGTGTGCTATAACTCGATAACTTTGGACTTTAAGCATTCTCTCTTTCACCTTGAATGCATGTCCTCTAGTATTTCACATTTCTGCCTTTGGTGGGTGGTGGGGGAGAGGATTCTGACCTCATTTATTCCTCTCATAATTTTATAAACTTTTCTCAGGCAAAGCTAAAATACTTTATGATGTAATCTAAACCTTTAAATTAGATTACTTTCTTGGATATCCATTATAGTGCACAAAATTATAGTGTACAAAATGTATAGTACTGATAATCTGCAGTAGCATATTTTAGCAGCTTTTCTGGCAGAAAGTGTAAACAGTATCTCAGTTCAAGTTCAAATTTCTGGTAAAACAGATTTGCAGGAACAAAACTGTGAATTATGCCAATTTTCCACTTACACTGTTGACCTTGACTCATAACCATGGTTTCATTGGCTGGAGTGAACTTGGAGCAAGTTAAGTCCAAATATGTTGAACAAAACCTGGTTCTTTCATCTTCTTGTAACTTTTTTCCTGTAGATCAAAGGATTTTATAATCTGATCCCCTGCTTGTGCTACCCCCCTCCCCTTCCCACTCTCTCTTTCGCTGCAAAAGCCCACGTTTGGAACTTTTGTACCTGACTCATGCCACATTAAATGTCACAGAGATCGTTGACAGTGTCCTGTGAGACTTGACCTTCTGATATTTGCAACCTTCCGTCTCTTTCAGTGCAGCGGCAACCTTTTCTTCTGATGTTCTAACGTGTTCAATGTTATTTGTACCTTCCACAAAAAATACCAAAAGATTGATTATGATTTTTATGATTTATGATTATGAGGACACGCAGTCCCCTTTTATTGTCATTTAGTAATGCATCATTAAGAAATGATAAAAATGTTTTTCCAGAATGATATCACATAAACACATCACAAATTGACTTAAAAACTAACAAAAAACCACATAATTATAACATATAGTTACAACAGTGCAAAGCAATACCGTAATTTGATAAGAACAGACCATGGCACAGTAAAAATCTCAGAGTGAGGGGGGATCTGATTGAAATGTATAAAATACTAAAGAGATTGGACAGGCTAGATGCAGGAAGATTGTTTCCGATGTTGGGGAAGTCCAGAACGAGGGGTCACAGTTTGAGGATAAAGGGGAAGCCTTTTAGGACCGAGATTAGGAAAAACTTCTTCACACAGAGAATGGTGAATCTGTGGAATTCTCTGCCACAGGAAACAGTTGAGACCAGTTCATTGGCTATATTTAAGAGGGAGTTAGATATGGCCCTTGTGGCTATGGGGATCAGGGGGTATGGAGGGAGGGCTGGGGCAGGGTTCTGGGTTGGATGATCAGCCATGATCATAATAAATGGCGGTGCAGGCTCGAAGGGCCGAATGGCCTACTCCTGCACCTATTTTCTATGTTTCTATGTTTCTATCTCGCGCAGACGGTAAACCTCCAGCGCCACCAACTTGCCAGTGCAGCATTCTGGAAGCATCTGACCACAGTCCGACTCTGAGTCCGTCTGAAAAACTCCGAGCCTCCGACCAGCTCTCCGACACCGATGCACTGAGCACCATCTCTGCCAACTATTTCGACCCTGGCCCTGGCAACAGGCGATACGCAAAGCCGAGGATTTGGGGCCTTCGTCTCCGGAGATTCTCGATCGCACAGTGGCAGCGAAGCAGGCATTTCAGAAGTTTCTCCAGATGTTCCTCTGTGCTTCACGGCTGTCCCCATCAAATCCGGATTGATGCACGGCCCCTTGTTTCACATATCAATATTAAAATGTGCATAAGAAGAAAATCTACTTGTAGATGAGGAACTGCTGCATGCTTGTTCTTGTAGAAATGTGGATGAAGGACAATATCCCATGCACCATCACTCTTCAGGCCAACTCAAAGATTCAAAGGTTCATTTTATTGTCAAAGTATGCATGTAGAATACATCTCTGATACTTGTCTGCTCCAGATAGCCACTAAATGAGGAAAGACCAAGGGTGTTGATGAAAGAAAAGACATCAACTCCCCCCTCTCTGGCATGAAAAAGAAAAGAAACAAAAGTCTCAGACCCCAAAATTCCCCTTCTCCTGCAGCAAAACAGCCACAATAATCCCCTACACATAATCCCTGAGCCCCTCAGTCGCAGAAAAAACAGCGACAGCAGCACCAAACCCCCAAATCCCCCTCTTACACACAAATATTAACAGATCAGTCACCCGCCATTTAACCACAAGAAAGAAAACACTGAAAAACTGAAGGAAACCAATATAAAGTGCAGTCCAATAATCATATGCATCTCAGAATATGGAAACGTCTTTCTGTCTGCATTTGAGGGGAGGAGCCTCAGGGACTTGTGCTAATACTATTTATGTGTCTATATGTGCGATGTGCTGTAAGTGACTGTTAAGTACTGTGTTTTTCACCTTGGCCCCAGAGAAACAATATTTCATTTAGCTGTGTACGTGTGAATGGTTGAATGACAATTCAACTTGAGTTTGAACTTGAAGGTAGTAAAAAAAACTCCAAGACATTTGTGTAGTGCAGGATTTGATCCCGACCTCCAGTTCTGTGTGCCTGTGTGTGATATTCTCTGTGTGGTTGTGCGGACGTGACACTGTGACCTCTAGTTCTCTTCCACATCACAAAGTTGTGTTGATTGGTAAGCTAATTGCCCAGTGTAAATTGTCACTAGTATGTAGGTGTGTGGTAGAATCTTAGAGAGGAGCTTGGTGGGATTCACGGAAGTGTGGAGAGAAAAACGGGATTAGTATAAGGTTAGTATGACAGTGCATGATAGTCAACACTAACACAGTGAACTGCTTCCAAATTGTAAACCTCCATGGCTTCGCGGCACTGTACAGCAGTACTTGACACTAAGCCACATGTAAAAGATGTCTGAGTCGACTGGGGTGATATACTGCGTCCAGTGCTCCCGATGTGGCCTTTTATATATTGGTGAGACCCGACGCAGACTGGGAGACCGCTTTGCTGAACATCTACGCTCTGTCCGCCAGAGAAAGCAGGATCTCCCAGTGGCCACACATTTTAATTCCACATCCCATTCCCATTCTGACATGTCTGTCCACGGCCTCCTCTACTGTGGAGATGAAGCCACACTCAGGTTGGAGGAACAACACCTTATATTCCGTCTGGGTAGCCTCCAACCTGATGGCATGAACATCGACTTCTCTAACTTCCGCTAAGGCCCCACCTCCCCCTCGTACCCCATCTGTTACTCATTTTTATGCACACATTCTTTCTCTCACTCTCGGTTTTCTCCCTCTGTCCCTCTGAATATACCTCTTGCCCATCCTCTGGGTCACCCCCCCCTTGTCTTTCTTCCCGGACCTCCTGTCCCATGATCCTCTCGTATCCCCTTTTGCCTATCACCCGTCCAGCTCTCGGCTCTATCCCTCCCCCTCCTGTTTTCTCCTATCATTTTGGATCTCCCCCTCCCCCTCCAATGTCAAATGTGTAGGTTTTAAGTCCTGAGTAGGGTTGTAGCCTGAAACATTGACTGTTTTTTCATTTCCATAGATACTGCTTGAGCTGTTGAGTTCCACTAGCATCTTGTGGGTGTTGCAAAGGTTTTAAGAGCTAGAAAAGAGGCAGAGAAGTTAAGGAAGGAATTCCAGAGTTGCATACCTGGCTACCAGTATCATTCCCAAACATAGATTGGTTATGTTTGGGAATGATTATAAAACCACAGTTGAAGGAGTGCAGACGACTGGAGGGTTTTGGGATAGAGGAGATCAGAGTTAGAGAGGGTAGAGGGCACAGAGTAGTATGAGAAGCAGGATGTGTTTTGGAATTAATGCAGTGGTTAACAGAGAGCTATTGTAGGTTAGAGAATGGGTGAACAAGATTTGTTATGTTTGATTACAGGGAGCAGAGCTTTAGACCATTATTTATTCACAGCTGTCTGACAGCATAACAGTTAAGATACCAGACACTCTTGGTAGAGGCTCATAAACCTAAAAGTACATCATACCATACACCTACACACTAGTGACGATTTACACTGGGGAATTAAACTACCAAATAAAGTAGCCTCAGTTCTGGACTATTGATCTAGAAGCATTGATCCTACTCTCGCAAATAGAAAATGTTAGGGAGTATTCTGGTATTATGTGAATATAGCAGATACTAATTCAAGCACGAACCAGTCTTCAGTTTGTATTGTAAAGTGCAAGCAGTAAACTGAGGTTAAAAGCCCACTGACTAAGGAATGTGGTTTTCAAATTGTGAGCTGTTTGTGTATCCATGAACCAAACGTTAAAACAATGTGGTTGTGTTAATTGACCTCCATCAAACCAGACAATATGGGCTATGTTATTTGCACCATTGTGACTTGAGTTCAAGCTGGCAAACTGGACTGATGTTGTCATTGAGCATATCAAACATGGTCACAGCTATAGGCAATCAATAGTTTTTTTGTGTACTCGGAGTCAGCTCTGACAACATTAATTTTGGGTGCCTGCGTCTCTGTCCTCAGAGGTTTTTACAACATTTGTGCTAATTATAGTTTCACCCAGCAAAGGCGTTTGAACCTTCAGAGGTGTCTTATCAATTACAATGTGTTTCCACTATAAATATGTACCTCTTAGGAACCATTTGTTAACACAAAGTATTGAACGTCATTGGAACTATTGAAATTGTATTGAATCACTTACTGTCAACTTTGATCCTAAGGATATAAAAATATGAAGTACTTTTGGTTTTATGAGCCTGTACCAGAATGCCTCCATGAGAATGTCTGTTTGTTGTGATGAGTAAAGACTTCTATGGTATATCACCAGCTTCAGTCTCTCTTGGCAGTCACAGCAGAAAATTTGAAGTTAGCTCATAATCATAGATCACTACAGCATAGAAGCAAGCTCTTCAGCCCATGTAGTCCATTCTGACGTTTTTTTTCTGTTTGGACCCATCTAACTGCACTCAGACCATAGCCCTCCATACCTCTCTCATCCATGTACCTATTCAAACTTCTCTTAAATGTTACAATTTTTCCACACTTACACCACCCTCTAAGTAATCAAAGTTCTCCCTCAGGTTTTCCTTAAATATTTCACCTTTCACCCTAAACCAATGACCTCTCATTCTAGTCTCATCCAACCAGAAGGGAAAAATCCTGTATGTAGACACCCTACCTCATAACTTTGTATACCTCTATAAGATCTCCCCTCATTCTCCTACATTCCAGGAGTGTAATCAGCAGTAAATAAATATATCTGGAATTTTAAAAAATACTCTCAGTAACCATCACTATGAAAGGTGAATTGTTGTACAAAAACCCATTTTGGTTCACTAGTGACTTTCAGAATAGGTAACCTGATGTATTTCTCCACCTAGACTATCTATCACTCCTTAGAACATCATCCCTAGAGAGAGAAATATTTTAGGTCAATGAATTTACTTAATGTGTTACAATAATTTTTTTTTAAATGAGATATACTTTGCCTGCTATGAGCCTGAAATGCAAGGAAGGATTGGGATCTAGGAAGAATAGAAAGCACATTTGTTCACATCAGGGAGGCAGTACTTTGCCCGGTTCAACATAATGGACTTTTGTTGAGTCCCAACAAGTTTATTGGAATTAAAACTGATGAATGCTTCTCTCTGATAATTAAGTCAACTATTTCCTAAACTGTAGAAAGCTTATATATTAATTATGCTTAAAGCTAACCATAGACCAAATCTAAACTTGGATACTTTGCAGTAGAGTTGAAAGTAGCCCAAACGTGTAACATACTGGGCCACTTATCTGTGTTGAATTTGAAATAGAACAAAAAAAATATGTTAAAACACCATGATTCCTTTTGTATTAATTTAAAATAAATGAGTGTATTATGGACACTAAATTATCGTACCAAATTTTATCCCAGTTCACATTAAATTAATATTTGAGTGAAATTATACTTGATTTGGTTTCTTGTCACCCAGTTAAGCCTTCTATCTTCCTGCAGAATTTCAGAGTCAGAATGAAAATTCCCCAATCCCATTGTCAAGGGTTGACACAACTTTGGTCCATTTCTGTTGTAGTACACAGTCTTACCACAAGATGCTGCTGGTAATCTTCTAAAGCTCAGTATTACCATCTACTGGTACAGTTCGTGCTATAACAATGGAGAGAAGAGTTCTGGATCTGAATATTCATCATCATCATCATCGAGTCTTGGGAACCTCTTGGCATTTCTCTTCTTGGTCCTTTCCAATCCGCTTCATCAACCAATGAGTTGTATTTTTCCATCCAATGAATTGGAAGTAGGCAGTGCCCACTGCAATCTGATGATTTTAAGTAAGCAAGTCAATTGCCCAACAAACAACCAACAGAGTCTATTTAAATGTTTACACTCAAATTGTTCAACAAGTGCACAACAGGAAACAGCCAGCAGAGTCTATTTAATAAGAATTTTTGGGCTCAAAGAGAGTTCAACATCAAAATCTTGCCAGTGTCCTGTTAGAAAAGGGGCTAACTCTCCAGTAAAATGCAGTGAGTGGAGGAGAGCCACAGATTGTGTGCGTTAAATCCATCACTTTCAGCTCATGTAGGAGAACTAACTTCTTGGCCAGGAATAGTGCTGTCAATAACTGCAGTCAAGAGAAGCAAGTGCTTTCTTTCAGCAATTAATTGTCTTTAATGGTGTACAGTATTGCAGATCTCCTGAACCAAAGAGTTCAGGATAGTCTGCCGTTCAATTTCCAATATCTGCAGAATTAGCTCATCATAACTCAGTTGGCTTCGGCCCCATGGGTTAGTGAGGAAAGAGACTGCTTGATTTCACCTTTACAGTGGCTATGAAGAATTCTCTACTAGGAATATATGTTAAATGAATCAAAAATTGGCTTGTTTTTTCCATTTAGTTCCTTTATTTTATTAACCTTCGTCTTAATTTTTGCCATCTTAGCAAATTATATTCATGTAAAATGTTAATGTTTTTAGAATGAACCTTGATTAACTTGAAGAATGACACCCCAGTCTGAGTGTTACAATATCTCGGTGTGTCTTCAACATCTTATTTTAAGAAAGATGTCAACAATTTCACAACCACAAGAAAAAGGCCATCATCTATACCCAGAACTGCAGGGTTTGTGAGTGCAAAGCTTCTCTTCCTGGAAGTGGTGCTTGAAATGCTTGAAGCTCTGCAGCATGATCAGGCAGCTACATCCACTCAGAGTGACAGTGATAGTGTCAGTTTATATCACTAGATGACTATTAACTGTGGACAGCAGAGCTATCTGCAGGCGTTGTATACACCATGAACACGGCTTCTCAATATATTTTCTCGCTTTCCAAAGATGTTAAATGTGTCAGTAAATAGAAAAAGCAAGTGAAACAGTCTAGAAGAGGGTGTCGTGTATCTAAGGGGTTCAGGTAATGCCTGAAATCACAGGGACAAACCATAAATGTTTCACTGCCTTCTAACTCTCACATACACATTTAAACCTTGTAAAGTGCCGGGCCATTGCTTCTGGTTTCTGCGTTTTAAGGTTTTATCCTCCTCTTGGTAGCCCAGTATTTTTGTCAGGCTTGTTTTTTCATCTCTCTGCTGATTTTTACCATGTAGCTTCAGATTTATATGCATAAAAGTTGAATTTGTTTGCAAAATTTTATTTCGATATATAGTTAATTCAACTGGTCACTAAATGTAAGTTCAACTTTTAAACCAATCAGGTGTACAGTATTGTCTTATACAACAGATAATTGCCAGTTGGAAGGAACCAGTGTAATCTCTTCTCATTCATATGACATGAAAACCCGACACTAAGATGTCCAGTCTGTCTCTTTGTCTTTGTCTCTTTTTCTTTCTTTCTTCTTTGTTCTCATAACACTTAATAAATGGCTGTAACTAAAAAGTTTTGTGCCTCATTCTTGATTTCCCAAGAAATTTTGGATCACAAAATCACTAAGATCCAACAATACCTAGAACTTGGTACCAGAAGAGATGTTCAAGACAGATACAATCACTGCTTTAAAGAAACATGCTAAGGTGGACACTAAAATAGTCAAGGTGTAGATGGACGTAGACTTGGTGCAGGCAAATGAGATTAATGTGGATGGGCAAAATGGTCAGCATGGACATGGTAGACAGTAAGGCTTGTTTCTACAAGTTTATGATGAATCTGCATCTACTACTTCAGCTGGCAACTTGTTCCACACTCTCACCACCCTTTGATGGGGAGTAAGTTATCAATGGAAGTGGTGGATGTGAGTTCAATTTGAATATTTAAGAGAAATTTGGATGGGTTCGTGGATGGGAGGAGTACGGAGGGCTATGATCCTGGTCTGGGTATATGGGACCTGGCAGCTTAACAGAGTAGATGGGCCAAAAGGCCTGTTTCTCTGCTGTAATGTTCTTTCACTCTATGATTGTAGATGAAAATAATACAAAAAAAGAGAAACATTGCTTCAAATGCACAGTGAGATATTTGATACTCGTGCAATTTGTTTAAAGTTTCCTTGTCTTTTTATGTTGACAAAATAAAACAGAAAATGCTGATGAGAGCTTAATTGGATATTTACAGACTTACTGCCTGTTATGCCCATGGCGTTTAGGCCTGCGATGAAAGTCCTCCATCTGTATTTGTCCTTGGCCGTCTTCTCTATTGTGCCCCATGTGTGGTTCAGGGCTCTCATTTCTGCCTCTATGCTGTGAAACCAAGTTATCTTTGGTCTCTAGTTTTTCCTGCATGCTTCAAGGCTCCAGTGAAGACGGAATTGGCCTCTCTTCTTATCACATGCCCAATCCATCTCCAATGCTTCCTCATGATGATTGTGGCCACGTTCACTGAAGGAGTAGGGTGTGGTTGGAGATCTTTCTTGGATAGAAGATATGGAGTATCTTCATGAGGCTCAACATGTACAATGACGACAACTTGGCAAAGTCACTCTCTGTCGTGCACTGGCATTCTGACCTATTTACGAGTGTGGACTGAACATCTGGTACAGCTTCACTTGGTGTGGATGCTGCACGTGGTCCCCCCAACCTGCCGAATGATGCTGGTCAGGTAGTTGAATCTGCTGGTGCTGGGTAAGTTGATGCCGTATGCCTTGACGGGAGGAGGAGACTCTATATCGAGGGTCATGGTCCCAGTCTTTCTCTGGCTGACTCTGAGTCAAACCTGTCCATCGAAGATGCACAGCCACTGAGTTTTCTCTTGCATGTGCTGGTGTGTATACGGTAGTAATGTGAGGTCATCCGCAATGTCAAGGCTTCCAAAGTAGAGAATAGTGTTCACCTAATGCCTCTCTGTTTATCTCTTGTTGTTTGCCTCATAACCCAGTCAATCACCAGGTTAAACAATATCATCGTCATCATGTAGCCTTCCCTGACTCCTGTCTTGACTGAAAAACTCAAGTTGTTATCTCCAACTGTTCTGAATAAGTTAGCATAAAAACTCTGTATGAGCTGGACAACTTTGGAAGCGATCCTGTATGATCTGAGAATTTGCCAGAGGCTCTCCTTGTAGATGCTATCAAAAACCTTTTCAAAGTCCTCAAGATTTACAAACAGTTGTCTCTGCCATTCTGTGCACAGCTCTATAGTGTTATGTCGTGTGAAGATCTAGTTGACACAGTCCCTGTTCTTCCTGAAGCCAGCTTGCTCCTTCCTCAAGCACTCATCGACAGCATGAATCCATTGAATCTTATAGGGCACTGACAAAAGTGTGGTTCCATGCCAGTGGTTGCAATCACTTAGCACTCCTTTCTTGGGGATCTTAACAATAAGTTCCTTTGACCAATCCTTGGGTATTTGTCCCCATTTCCAGATTATAGTAAACGGTGGTTGCATTATAGCTGCTACAACTTTTGGCTCAGCTTTGAACAGTGTGATGTTCAAATTATTATATGTCCTGGAGCTTTGCTGTTCTTTAGTGTTTTAATCAGAGCAACAATCTTTTCTTTCTTGGGTTGGTCTGTGTTGATGACGAGGTCCTCTGCTCCCCCTTGTATGTCAGGTTCTACATCTGGTGGTGGTCTGTTCAGTAACTCTCTGAAATACTCTGTCCATTGTGCTTCTTGTTCTTATCTCTCATGGGACCACTGGATCTGGGCTGGAATTTACCGCGTTCCAGTTTTGAAATCTTGTATATATTTCCCTGGTCACCTTGATTGGCTGCTGCTTTTCTTCCATGTAGACGCTCCTATCCTTTCTCATTAGCCTCATCTCTTTCTTATTAGCTTTAGTGTATGTTAATTGAAGTTTCACCATAAGTCATGTTGACTTTACATCCAGCACTTTCTTCTTAATTTTCAGTTTTTCTTCTTAGCCTGTATATGTTTGCTGATGTATCCATTCCTTGTTCTTCTTTCTGACTCTGTATCCTAGGTAACCCTCACTGCTCTCTGTGAAGACTGAGGCAATCCATTTTCACATTGTGTTGAGCTTATCTAGTGATATATCCTTGTTAAGGTCTTGCAAGGCCTGAAATTTGTTCATTAGCTGAATGGTGAAAGCAGATTTCACATTGGTGATCTTGAGCTTCTCAACATCAAAATGTCTTTGTACATTCGTCCTAGTCCCAGTGCATCTCAGCTTGAGTTTCATCACTGCTACAACAACATGGTGATCACTTCCTGTATCTGCTCATCTCTTCACCTTTACGTCCTGCAGGGATTGTCTCCATGTACCATTGATCATCAAGTGATCAATCTGTTTCTTGTCACGTCCGTTGGTAAGCACCATGTCAGTTTGTGGATTTCATGATGTGGAAGGAGGTCCCTCCCATGACCAGATAGTTCACTGCACAGAATTCCACCAGTCTTTCACCAGTGTTATTCATCGTTCCACATCTATGTGTACCCATGACGCTAGTGAAGTGGGAGTTGTTATTTACCTCTGTAACCCTCAGGCTCGGCCAGCGCATGTTCGTCTCGGAGAAGACAGCTTCTGGTCCCGCCAAAGTGAAAAACCTCATTTGTGTGGATGCTGAGTGATGTGTTGCCCGGTTACAAATCCGCACCGCAAGATATCTGGCAGTACACCATATGCAATTAAATGACTGAACTTTATAAATCTTAACCTGAATATAGGGTTAGTAAAGAAAATAAAAAGAAAAGGGGCCCATTTTAAGGAAAAAGTCAAAAGTGCACGTTGGAGCTCACTGATACGTCCATCAACGGAGGAGATCGATGGTACCCTCGCTCCCAGTCCACTCCGTGCAGTGGTCTACCAGCCGTCTCCACAAGCGTTTTCCTTCTTCATCCCTCGCCGACAAAAGACCGTGAAAATCCCTCTTCCAGACCCACAAGAAAGAACAACATTCCTCTCATTGGATAGCCCCACATTCCAAAGCCCCGTTATCTCTAGTCATAACCCAAACATTGCTGCTACAGAGAAACCATTACGTTAGCAGTGAAGGCTTACAACAAGTTACACCATTTTGGTATTTAGGTCTCCCATGGCGTTGATTATGTCATGGTGTGGTGTTAACTCTACTTCTGATTGAAGCTGTTCATGGATGTCCTTTTCTTCAATATTGCCATTGTTAGTTGGAGCATAGCACAGGATCACAGTCATGTTCACTTGCTTCCCTTTCACTCTGACCCTCATCACCGACTGTTGATTGGTTTCCACTCCAGCAAGCACTTCTCAAAGCCTTTCTTCAAAATGACAACTACACCATCATGATGCTGACCATCTTCCCTTCCTGAGTATAAAACTGTTTCACCAATTGCTGCCTTTAGCCTGCCAGACCCTGTCCATCTGCTTTCACTGACACCCAGTATATGTAGGTTGTAACGGTCCATTTCTGCGATTATATTCTGCGAGCTTGCCAGTGTTGTGCAAGGTTCATACATTTCAGAAACCAGTTTTAGTCTTGGACTTGGTGGGGATTAGGGCTTCCTTCAATGTGCCAGTAATTTCCTTTTGGTTTTCACTACTGCTGGCCATGCAAGTCCCAGGTGGAGACTCAGGAATACTGCCACACATAGATATAGAAGGAGTCTTAATTGCTGTTTCCGTAACAATTTGTTTGACCAGTCAGAGTTATTAACCCTAACCTGAGCCCCTGAACCTGGGGGACTGGTGAAACACTCTTAGTCTGGCCTTTACCCTTTGACCTGTTTGGCATGGGTGACCCTACCAAGAGCCAAATCACAAGGCCCTGACTCTAACCGGCATAACTCTCCAGGTCATTGAGGCACACAAGCCTTCAAGTCGCAAAGTTGTGGTCCTCTCGGAGGGTTAATAAAGATAACATTGTCAGATTTATCATTACTGTTGTTTAAAGGACCTGAGTTTCATTACTTGATTTTTTTCTTTACTAACAGTAGTGAAAACATAAACTGCTCACTTACTAGTTATTGCCAAACCTAAAACATGTGGTAGCAAATCCACTTTGTCTTTAAAAACTTATTGAGTATATAATTCCTGCATATACGAATCCTTTTCTCTTGTGCAGAGGTTTGACAATAAAGTTTGCATTTCCGTTCATCCAAGATCATCACCCTCCATATTAATATTGAGTTTGAATAAAGTCAGTTTATACTTTAAAAAATATTTGTTGCTGATTTGTTGCAGTCTGATTAATTAACTTCATAATCTGTGGCATTCAAAGGATTACCTTAAAATGGGTGACATCTCTTGGTCTGTTATCACTGTTCATTATGATGTTTGTCAGTGTTTGAACAATATTGTTATTCATTGCAGTGAAGTCCAGGGAAAACCATTTTAAAAGTGTCTGGAATTTAAGTTTTGTACATAGAACAATATAACACACTATGACAAGTTCTATTCTGTTGTTATACGACTATGATTGTTCTCCAGTACAATTAGATGGACTTGCGACGTTGCAGTCTACCTCGTTATAATCTTACACCTTATTGGCTATCTGCACTGCACTTTCTCTATAGCTGTTTTATCTTGTACTACTTCAGTGCACTGTGTAATGAATTGATCTGTATGAACAATATTCTGGACAAGCTTTTCACTCTACCTCAGGTACATGTAACAATAATAAAGTAATTCTAATTCTCAGTCCAATGTCTACAGGATATAAAACAGTACAGTACAGCCAAATTAAAGTAAATCTGTTGCACAGCAGACTTGTCAGCATCTGAAAGAGAATACTGAATTACACTCACGGCAAATTGACATTTCCCAGTAAAGCCCCAATCTATTACTATATTATGAAAGCTGATTTGTACACTTCCCGGCTGGCATTCAGCATTCTTTTTTTCCTTTAAATCCTCTTACATTTAACTTCAGTCCTGCTGACAACAAAAAGACAAAGATTCAGGTCTTCAACTTGAAGTTAGAAGTTCTGCAGGACATGTGGCACACCTTTTGAATTGATGGTGGGTTATGCCAGCATGCATATGAAAACTGTTCGTGTGTTTACTGATAATAGATCAAGAATTAAACTGAAAATAAAAATTATGTAATTACCTAAATGCATGCCAGAATACAAAGGCATTGCCACAATTATCAGTTTCACAGGTTCTCTTTCAGCTTCTCAATTATTTAATGTCAATTTCGATCTGTTGGTTTACTTCAAAAAACACAGTTCCACCTTTTTTTCAAATAAATAGCCACTAATTTAAAGATTATCTTGTATTCAGCTATACTTATGCTGTGGCTAGTGGTGACTCACTATCTGATTCTAGACAGCTTTTCCACCATTTAAGTATGAGAACCTTAGCTCCCACACCACCATGTTCAGGAACAGTTATTACTCTTCAACTATCAGGTTACTAATCCAGTGTGGACAACTTCACTCACCAGAACATTGAACTAATCACTAAACACAACCTAAGGGTTCACTTTCAAGGGCTCTACAACTCATGTTCTCAGTATTATTCTTTTTCGTATTGCACAATTTGTCTTCTTTTGCATATTGGTTGCACCTCAGTCTTTGTGTGTAGTTTTTCATTGATTCTGTTGTATAGTACTGTGTAAAAGTCTTAGGCACAGGTAAAAATTACATAAAATGAAGATGCTTTCCCAAAAATGAAAAGTTTCTAAATGTCGAAAAATTACTATAAAGAGCAGTAAGCAGTAAAAATCTAAATCAAATCAATATTTGGTGTGACCACCGTTTGCCTTTCAAACTGCATCAATCCACTTAGGTATACTATCGTACAGTTTTATAAGAAAATCAGCTGGGAGGTTGTTCTAAACTCCTTGGAAAAGTTGCAACAGTCCTTCTGCAGACGTTAGCTATCTTGCTTGCTTCCTTTTCTCCAGGTACTCCTGAACAGCCTTGATGATGTTGAGATCAGGACTTTGAGGAGTCCATACCGTCTGATACCATATAAGAAAAATTAAGGTGCCTAAGACTTTTGCACAATACTGCATTTACTTGTTTCACTATGAATGCCTGCAAGAAAATGAATCTCAGTGTGGTATTTGGTGGCATATACATACTTTGAACCTTGATTTATGAGGTGCAATTGAAGAGGGCAGCCAAATGCTTCTAATATACCTGGATGACTGCTGTTACAGTATAACAATACTCAAGGAATCTGAGACCAGTAGGAACAAATCCCCCTTATGACTGGCAAGTAAAAAAAAAAGTTTTTTAAGTCTTAAGTTTTGCTGCCTTCACTTCCAACTTACCTAGGTTGTGTTGTGTATCACTTATAAGGGTACACTGCAGCAACTCACTGAAGCACTTTTAACTGAACTTCCAAAACACACGGCCTTTTCCGTTTCGATGACTGAGTACAGCAGGAAGAATGGAAAATACCGGCAATCTCTTTTCGTAGTTATGCATCAGTCTGGCTTGGAAATACATTGTAATACTCAAGTTCCCTTCCAGTGCCAATTTGATCACAACATCCATTTTAATTTTTCCATATGTGAAGTTTCTTTCACACATTTACTCCTCATCAAGTGAAGAGTTACACTATTTTGATTAACCTTTATTTATCTCATTTGATCTGATTCTCTGCAAAGTAATATTTAATTTTAATCACATAACACCCTACATGCCCTTAGAACATTACAAAACCAACAACAATGTTCCAAAGATAGTAGTAAGTTAAATGAACAGTTAATGAACAAAAATGGACCACTCTGCCACAAAGCCCTGAAAACTACATCAATATCCATCCTTTGCACATTATTTTCTTTTGTAACTCATAGTAGCTTTTATGTCTTGCGCTGTACTGCTGCCACAAAACAACATACTTTACAACATGTATCAGTGGTCATAAGTTGACTCTGATTCTGATTCCAGTTTGTTTCTGGCAGTGTTTATATTGTGTGTCTCTTTTGGAATCGATTCAGTTCATCCTCGTTGGCTGCATCTTCATGTGCTCAGTGGTAACATCATCTGAGATTTTGCTCACTGTATCTGCCTATCGTTATGTCCCCATCTTTCTAATTAACTCCTTCTTGATCCTACCATTCACTTCCAAACTAGTGGGAATTTACCAGTGGCCAAAGCTCAAAGTAATTTTATTATCAAAGTACATATCTGTCACCTTATGCAACCCTGAGATTAGCTTTCTTGTGGGCCTACACAGTAAATCCAAGAAACATAATAGAATAAATGAAAGACCGCAGCCAACAGGACAGACAAGCAGCCAATGTGCTAAAGACAACAAACTGTAAATGCAAAAGAAAAAAAAGGCGTAATAATAAATACATAACCAATAAATGAGAACATGAGATGAAGAGTCCTTGAAAGTGAGTCCATAGGTTAGGTGAGCAGTTTAGTGATGGGGCGAGTGAAGCTGAATGGTAGTATCCCAATTCCTACTTTGGAATGTGGGAGAAAACCAGAGCACTAGGGAGAAACCCACATGGTCACTGAGGGAGCATACAAACTCTGCATAATGCATGAGGGGAGCTGTGAGGCAGCAACTGTGCCACTGTGCTGGTAATTATACTTAAAATCGGAAATATTCAGATGAGAGAATTATATTTCTAATGTATAAAATTAGATTTTAGAACCAGGACATAGTAATTATGACTTGGTATGCCTTTAGATCTTGCTCACCTCTCAAGAAACAAAGCATAACATTTTAGTTATATTTTATGATGAGAATAATTCATAAATACCTCACACTCTGGTCAGATCATTGGATTTTTGAGATTGCTGTGGTGAAGGCTGTAAAACAGAGCACCCTGCAGAAAAGCAGCCAATTCTGGATAACCTGGCTCTTTAAGTTCAGCATCTCTAGACCAGTTAATAAAGCAGTGCTTAGTAAACTTGATACCATTTTGTAAATTAGCAAAGTTAAGGTTTAGGTTGCAACTTTGGACAGAATATCAGAGCTATCTTCGGTTGTTTGCTAAAGCTGTAGAGAGGAGTATTTATGTTCCAGGGTCAAAAAACCAAATTCCAAAGCTATATGGAAGACATATCATTGAACCTATTGTATTTCTGTGTTCAGCTGTGAATGTCTGCAAGAAAATGAATCTCAGCAAATGGTGATATATACATAGTTTGATAATAAATTTACTTTGAACATTAAAATACCAAGTCTACCTTGACCTATTGTGCTCAATACATTTTATTCTCGCTTTGAGTGTCAAAGCATCAGGAACTCCTATAGCCCCTGATAATTCTTTGATTGCAGTCTCTGAGGCTGACGTGTGAGCAGCCTTCAGGGGGTTGACCCCACAAAAACTTAATGGCCCAGATGGGACACCTGGCCAAATATTAAAAAAACTGTCCGGATTAATTGGCTGGACTGTTTACCGAGATCTTTAACCTCCTGCTTCGACAGTCTGAGATACCCACCTGCTTCAAGCAGACTTCACATATCAGTGCTTAAGAAGAACATTGTAACCTGCCTCAATTGCTATCGTGCATCAAGCACTTACATCCACAGTGATGAAGTATTTTGAGAGGTTGGTGATGAAGCATATCAATTCCTGCCTGAGAAATGACTTGGTCCGCTCCATTTTGCCTACTAGAGCAAAAGCTCCATAGCAGATGCCATCTCACTGGCTCTTCACTCGACCTTGGAATTCCTGGACAGCAAAGGTGCACACATCAGGATGCTCTTTATTGACTACAACTCAACATTCAATACTATCATCCTGCCATAACTAATCAATAAGCTTCAAGACCTTGGCCTCAACACCTCCAATTTGATCCTCAATTCCTCACTTGTACACCCCAGTCAGTTTGGTTTGGCAATGACATCTCCTCAACAATCTCCATCAGCACCTTTGCACCACACTTCTGTGTGCTTAGCCCCCTCTCTACTTGCTTTACACTTATGACTGTGTGGCAAATCAGATGCCATATTCAAGTTTGCAATGACACCACTGTCATAGACCGAATCAAAGGTAGTGACAAACCGGGGTATAGGAGGGAGATTGAAAATCTGGCTAAAACGACAACCTCTTACTCAATGTCAGCAAGCCCAAGGATTTAATTGTTGACCATGAGGCAACAACTAGAGGTCCATGAGCCAGTCCTCATTGGAGAATCAGAGATGGAGAGGGTCAGCAACTATAAATTCCCTGGTGTTATTTCAGACGACCTGCACTGGGCCTAGCAGATAAGGAGCATGCAGTGTCTCTTCTTCCTTACAAGTTTGCAAAGATTCAGCATGACATCTAATTCTTTCACAAACTTCTATAGGTGTGTAGCAGAGGGTATATTGACTGACTGCATCACAGCCTGGTATGGAAACACTAATGCCCTTGATACATATGCCCAGTCCACCATGGGTAAAACCCTCCCCATCATTCAGCACATCTACACGAGGCGTTGTTGCGGGAAAGCAGCATCCAGGTCATGCTCTCTTCTTGCTGCTGCCATTAGCAAGAAGGTACAGGAGACTCAGGACTTTCACCGCTGTGTTCGAGAACAATTATTACCCCTCAGACATCAGGCTTTTGAACCAAAGCGGATAACTTCATTTAAGTTCACTTGCCCCATCATTGAAATGTTCTCACTTACTTTCAAGGACTCTTCATCGCATGTTCTTGATATTTACTGATAATTTATTTATTATTGTTATTTCTTTCTTTTTGTATTTGCACAGTTTGTTGCCTTTTGCACATTGGTTGAACACCCAAGCTGCTGTGGTCTTTCATCGATTCTATTATAGTTATTATTGTATTGTGGGTTTATCGAATAGGCCCACAAGAAAGTGAATTTCAGGGTTGTCTATGGTGACATATATATTCTTTGATAATAAATGGACTTTGAACTTTGACTGCAGTACAGTTGATATAACCTGATAAAAATATTGAAATGCTGAGAGGCACTTCTTGCAAACTGTGAACAATATTGGCAATCACTTTCGTGGTAAGGCAATAGAGTCTAAAATTCTGTAATTATATAGAAGGGGATTAGATGCTAGATTAAGAGAATTATAGTTATTGGACTAAGTGTTATTCCCCATTTCTCAGTATGGTGTGTGTGTTTTTCTCAATTGTTCTTGTGAATGGAGAAATTCTTCCTAAAATCAGCTTACTATTTTCACTGTTGCAAGACAAGCTAAGGATTTTTTAAAATATGTCAGTGTTTTGTTAATAGGTTTTAAAAATACATTCTTTATACTATTTTAGAGAAAACAGTATCTGATTCTGGAAAGGTATTTCCAATGAATGAAATAGCCACATGAGAACTGGGCCTGAAGCCACAGAGTTGCCTGGGGGCGGGGGGCGAGGGGTAGTCGGGGCCGGTGCACTCCATTGGGGGCAGTGTAGCGTGATGTCCAGGCTGGAGTCAGTACTGCCCCCCAGTGTTCTCTCGGTGGGAGACAGGGTCTTTTATGGTCGACTGTGGATTGATTGTGCAAGTATTGTGTGATTGTGATAACACTTGTGCTCGCTATCTTGTGTGTGCTTTGTGCTGTGTGTGACTGTTAGTATTGTGTTTTGCACCTTGACCCCAGAGTAATGCTGTCTCGTTTGGCTGTATTCATGTATGGTTGAATGGCAATGAAACTTGAATTGAATTGAATGTATTGAGGTACAGTGAAAAAACTTTGTTTTGCATGTCATCCATACAGACCATACTATCATATCAGTGCAATGAGATTGTAAAAGGGTAAAAATGGAATGCAGAATATACTAACACAGTGTTTACTTATGTTGCTGAGACAGCAGATCAGTTTGATGGGGCAGATGCCCTACTCCTGATGTGAGGACTGGTCATTGCCTGTGGGGGTTGAATACTTGGGTGTGATGCATCGTACATGTGGGTTATATGTGGTTTGCTGCCAGTGGTCTTGGTTTGCTCTTTATAAATAAAATAGACAGAAATGTACAAAGGGTGGAAATGTTAAGAAAGAGATGTGAGCCACTTTGGTTAAGCAGCCAGTAAATATGATGTTTAAATTCATATTAACAGTATCCTTTCATTTTTATTTTAAGTGTGACGGATTAGGTAGTAATTGAGGCCAGAAGCGTTGAGGAAGATCTTCTGTTGTCTTAGCCTTTCTACTGCCAGGCTTCTACTCTCTCCACAGTAAACATCATTGGTTTATGTTACCAAACTGCTTTATATTTCTAACTTGAAGTTAGTGACTTGGTTGTTTATTCTGCTTTAGAAATTTCCCAATGTTAGGTGAAGATTATATATGGACCAACAAACTGAATCAAGAGATCTGAATCACAAGCACTCTGCAGACATCTTGCACCGCTATCACTTGACTTCCAATACTTCTAATTCCCTGATGATTCTGATACCTCTTAAGAAGCTTAATTTCAGATTATTTGTAATGGTGTATTTGCTTTTATTGAAAACTATGCAAAGTAAATAGATATTTGTTAGCCTTTTTAAATGTATTTAGAATGTAGTAGAGAACCCAGATTCAATTCCTGCCGGTGTCTGTAAGGAGTTTGTACATCCTCACCATGACTGCTTCCATTTCCTCCCACTTTTCAAAGAGGTACAGTTCAGTAAGTTAATTAGTCACATGGGTGTAATCATGCAGCACAGGGCTCATTTGACCTGAAGGACTTTGTTACTGTGCTGTATCTCTAAATTAAAAAAAAACATAGACACAGGCCCTTCCTCCCGTACATGATGCCAAATTAAACCAAATCTCTTCTGCCTGTACAAGATGCGTATCCCTCCATTTGTCTGTGAATATTATATTGCTCAAGATATGAATGGCATTGATAGTTTATATGGATCTCTTCCGATCCAGGCATCTGGTATCAGTGGTAATGGTTACAGGTCAGACAGAGGGCAGTTAGCTGAGGAGTGACTTAATTGAGCTATACCTGGACATATATTATGAGGGGCATAGATAGGGTGGATAGAAACGATTCCCTTGACAGAAATGTCCAAAAACCAGAGCGGATAAATTTAAGGAAAGGAGTGGCAGGTTTAGAGTGGTTCTGAAGAAGACTATTTTCATCTAGAGGGTGCCTGGAATCTGGTTTGCACTGCCCTTTGGGGTGGTAGAGGCAGAGATTCTGATACTGTTTAAACATTAGCTTGAGCAAACACTGGTAAGTATTTCATAAGTATTTCATTCTGCAGACACTGGAAATCCAGGGTAACACACACAAAATGCTGGAGGAACTCAGCAGGTCAGGCAGCATCCATGGAAAGGAATAATGAGTCAAGTTTTGGGCTGAAACCCTTCATTGGACTGTAAGTACGATGGTAGGCATAGATATGGTAGGTCGAAGGGCCCATGTCACTAACAACTGACACAATGAATGAAGAGCCAATGTAAACCTCTCCATACTCCAGCTAACATTACATCTGTTCCCCATTTTAAATGAACCCAGTTCATTAGACAAGTGTAGCATTGTCATCCATCTGTGTTCATTTTAAAAAAAGGTGGGAACAGGCCAAATGAAATAGATGTCTTTGGAATTTTCTGACTGTTTTTAGGAACAGATTGGACTGCGACCCTTAACATTTGTCCATCTATTCTGGCTCAGGTTTCTGGACCTGGCACACTTCCATGACAGTGAGCTGGATAAAAATAAAAGTGGACCTTCTGCTGACTTTTAGCAGCTCTAACACTATCATCAATTTGGCAGCAAAGCTTCTGCAGCCAAACTACCTTCAGGGCAACATTAAGGAATATTTAGATCTAAATTTTATGTCTAATCAATAACATTTCATTTCTCTGGGACTCTCTGAATAAAGTTCACATCAAAATTATGATCTAATTCTTGTAGTTGCTTCATTACCTCTGGTCCCAGTAAGAATGATCCTGCCTGCTCCCTCCCCCTTGTTTTAGATCCTGGCCCTGTACAAAGTAAATCCAGATCAATAAGATGGAGAATTGCATTTATGCAGCAAATTATATCACAAAAAAATATTTTAAGGCATACTAAATAATGTTAGGTTACAGAAACTTTCGTTATTTAGAGATATAGTGCTGTAACAGACTCTTCTGGCACAGTGAGCCCATACTGCCCCAGTTACACCCATGTGACTAATGAGCCTACAAACCCATACAGAACTGTGCAAAAATCTTTTATATAGCTAGGGTGTCTAAGACACTTGTGCAATACTGTATTTATCAACGTGGAGTGCAGAGTGAGTTTTTAAGTCCAGCAGGAGCAAAGGATGTTGGGAATGGCTGGGTGGAGCGCCACAGGAAGGGTGTGGGACAGGTGGCAGAGAAGGAGAGCCAGGCAGGGGTGGCTAGGGTGCAGACACACCCAGCCCTGAGACACCAGGCAAGGTTATTTCATTACAAACAATTGGTTTATTGATCATTACAGAATATCTCTCTGGTGTTTTCTGCTCCTTCCCCCTTCCTTCCCCTTTTCCCAACCATGATTCCCCTCTTCCTGCCCCTTTCCCACTCTCAGTCCTCAATAGAGATCCACATGAGTATCAGGTTCATCATCACCCACACTTGTTATGAAATTTGTTTTTATTTTGCAGCAGCAGTACTGTGCAATACATAAACTTATGACAGTATTGTGCAAGTGTCTTAGACATTCTAGCTCATTCTCTCTCTCTCTCTCTCTCTCTCTCTCTATCTCTCTCTCTCTCTATCTCTCTCTCCCTCTCCCTCTCCCTCCCTCCCCCCTCCATCCCCACCCCTATATATATATATATATATATATATACCATAGACTTTTGCACAGTACTATATATCTTTGGAATGTGGAAGGAAGGCGGAGCACAAAGGAAGGAATCCACAGTCACGAGGAGAATGTACAAACTCCTTGCAGACAGCGGTGGAACTGAAACTGGGTCACTGACACTGAAACTCTAATGGCGTTACACTAACTGCTACATGACTATTATGGAGTGTCAGGGCATCGAATGTGGAATATTACAGCACACTATGGGCCCTTCTGCCCTTGATGTTGTTGTGCTGATCTTTTCCTCTACTCAGAATCAGAATCAGGTTTATTATCACCGGCATGTGTCGTGAAATTTGTTAACTTAGCAGCAACAGTTCAATGCAATACATAATATAGAATAAGAGGAAAATATTAATAATAATAAATTAGTTAATTAAATGTGGGCACGTGGCCAAGTGGTTAAGGCATTGGACTAGCGACCTGAAGGTCGTGAGTTCAAGCTCCAGCTGAGGGAACATGTTGTGACCTTGAGCAAGGCACTTAATCACACATTGCTCTGTGATGACACTGGTGCCATGCTGTATGGGTCCTAATGCCCTTCCCTTGGACAACATTGGTGTCGTGGAGAGGGGAGACTTGCAGCATGGGCAACTGCTGGTCTTCCATACAACCTTGCCCAGGCCTGCGCCCTGGAGAGTGAAGACTTTCCAGGCACAGATTCATGGTCTCGCAAGACTAATGGATGCCTTTAAATAAATTACAATATACATATATTGAACAGATTAAAAATTGTGCAAAAAAAACAGAAATAATATTTATATATTTTAAAAAAAGTGAGGTAGTGTTCAAGGGTTCACTGTTCATTTAGGTATAGGAAGGCAGAGGGCAAGAAACTGTTTTTGAATTGCTGAGTGTGTGCCTCAGTCTTCTTACCTACCTGATAGTAACAGTGAGAAAAGGACTTGTCCTGGGTGCTGGAGGTCCTTAATAATGGATGCTGCCTTTCTGAAACACCACTCCTTGAAGATGTCCTGGGTACTTTGTAGGCTAGTACTCTAAGATCAATCTAATCTTTCCGTCCCACGTAACCCTCCGTTTCATTTTTCAATCATCCATGTATGTGTGCATACTCAGATGCCACTTTCTTAGGGGCCTCCTGTACCTAATAAAGTGGCCACTGAGTGTATGTTTCTGGTCTTCTGCTGCTGTAGCCCATCCACTTCAAGGTTTGATGTGTGTTCAGAATGCGTATTTCAGTGAATGCATATATATAAGCAGTCTGCTGGCCAAGGAACGAATTGGAAGCCGCTGACATCAAGACCTGGAAACTACGAACAATACATGGAGGATTCCATCCAAAGTCCAATGTCGCGCGACTGCACATCTGCTGATATAAAAGAGGATAAGGACTTGGAAGTGTCAAGGCCACAGTCCTAGAAGAAGTGTAAAATATCCATGAGTATGTCAGGAAGATGGCTCCTAAGGAATACCTCAGACAGCAGGCAGGGGACATGAAAATGGAAGTGGGTAAAGCAGAGCCAGAGGACCAGAGGCCGCGGCAGGACAAGCCACTGCACAGATTGTATCATCGCCAGATACCAGAGGTGGCTGACGTGAGAAGGTCCTACATATGGCCTGGAATGGCAGGGCTGAGGGACAACACAGAGGTGTTGCTCATGGCTGCAGAACAGGCACTGAGTACAAGAGCAATAGAAGCAGGGGTCTATCGCACCAGACAAGACCCAAAGTGCAGACTGTGCAAGGAATCCGCTGAAACCATCGAGCACATAGTAGCAGGATACAAGATGCAGTCAAGGACAGCAAGCACTGAACGGTACAACCAAGTTGCAGGAATTATATAGAGGAACATTTGCACTGAGTATAGATTGGACACTCCCAAGTCCTAATGGGAACCACCCGAGAAGGTAGTGGAGAATGAGAGCTAAGATCCTGTGGGACTTCCTAATACAGTCTGATAAGCAGGTAACGGCCAACCAACCAGACATAGTAATACTGGACAAGGAACAGAAGAAATCAATAGTAATAGATGTGGCAATCACAAATGACAGTAATATCAGGAAGAAAGAATATGAGAAGCTGGAGAAATACCACGGCTTGAAAGAGCAGATAGAAAGGATGTGGAAGGTTAAAGCCAAAGTAATTCCCGTGGTGTTAGGAGCACTTGGAGCTGTGATACCTGGACTGGCATCAATACCGGGAACAAAATCTGAGATTCTCGGTCCAGAAGAGCACACTATTAGGAGTAGCAATGATACTGTGCCAAACACTCAAGCTCCCAGGCTCTGGTATGGGACCTGAGATTGAGGGAAAAATACACATACACATCACCCATAAGGGGTGAGAAAAAATATGTATGTAGAATACAGGAGCAAATGCAGATATCAGTTTGCACACAAAGAGCCCACAAATACATAACACATTAATTGGAAACTGTTGCCAGAGGTGCCTTTGAAAGCCTGTGTCTTTTGATTACTATACCACTATATTTTAGCGATAGAAACATGGTTGGTGAGACAGTAATTGAGTTTGTGTGGTGAATCTAATGTTAACCTGAATACTTTAACTATCTGAGAATCCCATAGTGAATGATTTTTTGAGTGGAAATATATAGAAAGGTGCATTTTCAGATTTTCCTTCCATAAAAATCATTCTTATGAAGGGTGATTGTGATATATGGCCTTAATGGTACATATGTGGTTTTCCTTTGGGTTACTCCTTATTGAACTGCCTGGTTTCACTGTGACACTACTTCATCTCAATGCTTTCTGAAACCCATTCTAGGTTTGACAGAGAAAAACAACAACTATTGTGCTGAGTATATTCCAAAGTCCAAGTGAACAGAGCAGACACCTCATACAGCCGCCACTGAATTTCTGAAATCCTAGTCAGAAAATGCCTTTAACGCAGCTGCATGAATATTCCACATACCTCTTGTTACATTTTACTGAAAATGTTATGACAGCGGAAGCTCAGAATGCGCTACCACAGATCATATCTCTGTCGCATTTTGCTCATTTTTGATGCATAAGTCAAATGATGTCATGCTTTTTATATTCAATGGCATTTGGTTTGCATTTCATCCATTTCTTAATGTAGTTTTCTAATATTAGTCACGTTCTTGGGGGCACTATAGATTTCATAGTCTGAGGCAAGTTGTATGACTGAGATGGTGGAGGCTCAACATGAAAAGTCATTCTGATTTGATTGTGGTAGACTTGTGTTCAATGTCTGTAAATGCCTATGCAGATAATATGAGGAAATCCTCATGTGACACTCTGAATTATTCTGCAGGGATGGTACATATTCATTAAGAGTATGATTCTGAGCAATGATGTAACGAGTCACAGCCTTTCACCTAGAATCCTACTTTTCTGCTGAAATAGAAGTCCACGGTGTGACATTTCACTGCAGACTAGGATGTTTAAAGTACCTTGAATTAATCATTACTATTGTGGAAATGAAGTTCATATGATCATTTCTAAATTAGGTGCCTTCTGCAGAACTTATTGGTTGGGGTCAACCATGATGTTGCATCATGCCAGACTCGTAAGCAAGGCAGTATGTTATGGAGGGCAAACTATTGCCCATGTAGCAGGCTGCCCCTCCATGCAGGTGATGAATTCAAATGAACTTTCTCGTAGAAGTGGATACATTTTGGCATCAGTAGCATCGCAGGAATTGCCAGTCAGTGATGAACTCAACGTAGGACTGCCTTAGGGACTTCATCTCATGATTTTCCCTTGGGTCTTACTCCCGAAGCCTTCCCCTTGTGTTGGTATTGCTGCAGGGCAGCCGAGGTTTCAGATCAGAATTTTCCATTAGATGAACTGTCAACCGCAGCTGACAAGCCCCATCTACCCAAAGTGACTGGTTTTAAGATTCCTGTAACCCACGTTTACCTCTTCTCCTGTCAGTAGAAACAGTTCCACCAGGCTTCATAGCTAAGCCACATGTGAAGGCCAGGAGCTGGACTTAGTTGTCAAAAGCTATTTGAGACGCATGCCATTGGGAGCATCCCTACTAGCACCTCCCCCTGACTGTGACAATATTAAGAATTTATTGGAGTTTGCAAATCTTAAAACCACATATGGTGATACGTAGTACTAAAGACAACCAAGTAAAGATGATCGGTTAAATCTGTAAATAAACATAACTCAGTGCCCACTCTGCTGTAGTTGAGTGAGGCTGATTAATTTTCATGTAACTACCATCCACTTACAGTACATTTTTGTGGAGAAAGTACACTTCTACAGATGTAATTCCTATTTCTTCTGCTCTTTAAACAGGCTATTGTCTGTGTAAATGGATTGTGTTTGCTCTAATCAGACTGTTTTTCAAGAGTCATTCACCTTACAGTAGCTCTGACTTGATGGGCTGTTGACAATGAGTTCTTTGAAATTTTAATACCTCAATACTCCCAAGAGTATGAAATGATATCTTTTCTATTTTGATATAAGAATCCAGAAGATATTATTTTTTTTAAAAACCATAAGGCATTGGAGTAGAATTAGGCCATTCGGCCCATTGAGTATGCTCCTCCATTCCATCTTGCCTGACAGCAGTGGTTAGGAAGTTGTTGGAAACGATTGTTAGGGATGAGATTGCGAAGTACCTGGAGGTACATGACAAGATATGCAAAAGCCAGCATGGTTTCCTGAAAGGAAAATCCTGCCTGCCTGACTAACCTACTGCAATTTTTTGAGGAAATTACAAGCAGGTCAGACAAAGAAGATGCAGTAGATGTAGTGTACTTGGATTTTCAGAAGGCCTTTGACAAGGTGCCTCACATGAGGCTGCTGAGCAAGATAAGAGCCCATGGAATTACAGGGGAGTTACTAGCATGGATGAAGCATTGGTTGATTGGCAGAAAACAGGGAGTGGGAATAAAGGGATCCTATTCTGGCTAGCTGCCAGTTACCAGTGGAGTTCCACAGGGGTCGGTGTTGGGAATGCTGCTTTTTATGGTGCATGTCAATGATGTGGTCTATGGGATTAATAGATCTGTGACTAAATTTGCCGATGATACAAAGATAGATGGAGGAGCAGGTAGTGTTGAAGAAACAGAGACCTTGCAGAGAGACTTAGATAGTTTAGGGGAATGGGCAAAGAAGTCGCAATTGAAATACAATGTTGGAAAGTGTATGGTCATGCACTTTGATGGAAGAAATAAACCAGCAGACTATTATTTAGATGGGGAGAGAATTCAAAATGTAGAGATGCAAAGGAACTTGGGAGTCCTTGTGCAGGATACCCTAAAGGTTAGCCTCCAGGTTGAGTTAGTGGTGAAGAAGGCGAATGCAATGTTGGCATTCATATCTAGAGATATAGAATATAAGAGCAGAGATGTGATGTTGATGCTCTATAAGGCACTCATGAGACCACATTTGGAGTATTGTGTGCAGTTTTGGGCTCCTTATGTTAGAAAGGATATACAGATATTGGAGAGGGTTCAGAGAAGATTCACAAGAATGATTCCAGGAATGAAAGGGTTACCTTATGAGGACCATCCAGCTGCTCTTGGGCTGTATTCCCTGGAGTTCAGGAAAATAAGGGGGGATCTCATCAAAACATTCCGAATGTTAAAAGGCCTGAATAGATTAGATATGGCAAAGTTATTTCCCATGGTAGGGGAGTCTAGGACAAGAGAGCACGACTTCAGGATTGAAAGATGTCCATTTAGAACAGAGATGTGGAGAAATTACTTTTGTCAGAGGATGACAAATCTGTGGAATTTGTTGCCACGAGTGGCTGTGGAGGCCAAGTCATTGGGTGCATTTAAGGAAAAGATAGATAGGTTCTTGATTAGCCAGGGCATCAAAGGGTATGGGGAAAAGGCAGGAGAGTGGGGGTGACTGGAAGAACTGGATCAGCCCATGGTTGAATGGCGGAGCAGACTCGATGGGCCGAATGGCCTACTTCTGCTCCTATGTCTTATGGTCATGTTATTATTTATTATTCCACTCAATCCCATTCTCCTGCCTTCACCCTTACTAATCAAGGATTTATCAACCGCTGCTTTAAATATGCCCAGTGACTTGGCCTTCACAGCTTTCTGTGGCAACAAATTCCACAGATTCACCACACTCTGGCTGAAGAAATTCATCCTCATCTCGGTCTTGTATTTATAACAGAATAAAGTGCTGTCCAAAAGTAAACTAGGAACAGGCAGCAAAGCAGTCTGTCGGTTTATTTTGACAAGCAAAGAAAAATGCAAGATTTCTCTCCTTGTTCCTCCACTCTGATCTGATTCTAAGATGGTTGGTGAACTGTGAGGAGAAAGCCACTTTTAAATAAACATGTTTGTCGTAAATGAATTGGTTTGGGCGCAAACCTGGTTTCATGTCCTGTGAATAGTGATACTGAGTGGTTTTATAATTGATTCTGTGGGTTTACACCTGACTGGCGTTAAAGTTAAAATATTCTATGATACGCTATTTCTTAATAAGGCAGTCTGAATTAACGTGGCCCTTGTTATTTCTTGCAGAACCCTTTGAGTCTGAATACCTGGTGATCTTTAACATCATCATCATCATGTATGCATGGACATGGCAGAACAAATGCACTAAAATGGGGGAGCAAATGAGACAGTGAGCAATGCTGTTCATTGGAGACCATGTTCCTTGAAGCACATAGAAACTAGGTGATATACTGAAGGGGAAGGAAAGCGTCAGTACCCACCATTGAGCACCTTTACATAGAGCGCTGCCATAAGAAAGCAGCATCCATCTTCAAGGGCCTTTACCATCCAGGCCATGCTCTGTTTGCGCTACTACCATCAGGCAGGTGGTACAGAATCCTGAGATCCCTCAGCAGCAGGTTCAGGAACAGCTATTACCCTATATCCATCAGGCTCCTGATCCATTCTGTACAACTTCACTCACCTCGACTCTGAACTGACTCCACAGCCTACAGACTCATTATTTATATTTTGTTTGCCCAACTTGTCTTTTTTTGCATAATGGTTGTTTGTCAGTCTTTGTTTATGTGTCATTTTTCATAAATCCCATTGTATTTTATTTTTTATAAATGCCTGCAGGAAAATGAATCTCAAGATAGTGCATTGTAATATATGCGTACTTTCATAATAAATTTACTTTGGCTTTGACTTTGACAATGTTTGAAGAACATCAGCAGCGATCAATGGAACAAGAAACACCTAACATATTGTTGAGAGGTGATACAGCTTTCACAATGCAGCTTTCAGACAGTACCAGAAAATGCTCCTGCACAATATCTAGTTGTCCAGAAAGAATTTCATATTGTTGCTGCATACTTCTTCAGACAGGAGAAGAGAATTTATCACTTCTGTGCGCAGCACTGTCTTTTTATGTTTCCAAGGGATTTTCATATTCATAATCTTTTTTCTGAAGAGAAATTCCTTGTCCAAAAGAGCATTGAGATTTTTAAAAAATGACAAGAAACAATGACAAAGTAGTAAAAGTTCCTTTGTAGTACAGAGGGAATTAAGACAAAATTGAAAATGATATGGAGATATTTCTGTGAATGGCAAAGGAATAAAAAGTATAATTTCAGATTCCCCACAACCAAATGACGATCTGAATGAGGGTTAGAGTGTGTCAGCCACTGAAAGTTCAATGTGAAAGGCAGTTCAAGTGGCATAAGAAATGATAAATTCACTGCTGTGCAGCTGTTAAATGTAACAGTCTAGCCATTTACTGTAGGTTCACGGGTGAATTTATGATGACATATGGAGATGTCAGCTGGCTTGATCTGAGGAGAAAGGACTGTAAAAAAATTGTTTAAAAGAACTAACCCCCACCACTAAAGTACCCATTGTATCAATTAAGAAGTTTTAGTTTTCCACTGTTTGCATTTTAGTTTAAAATCTGTTTTTTACAATTAGAACTTATTTTTAATTGGATTTTTTTGTAAAATTAACCAGTGTAATTCTGTTAATAATGAGAAAATGCCGTCAGGTCTTTAAATTTACCAGTCTTTCTTCTCTGGCCATGAACATTTAAAAAAATTCTTTCATGGAATGTGGTCATTATTGACAAAGCCAGCATTTACTGCATGTCCCTAATTGCCTTTGTACTGAATGGCATATTCAGCCCCATAGGAACAAAGTTAAAAGTCAGTCACTTTACTATGGGCCAGCCTGGGTAAGGCTAAAGTGCATTAGTGAATCGGATGGGATTTTATGACTAGTGGTAGTTTTTATGATCACCATTAATGATACTAACTTTTGATTCCTGATTTATTTAATTAACTCTATTTAAATTCCCCAGCTGCTGTGGTGGGTTTTAATGCTTATCTCCGGAACATTATTCCAGGACTCTGGATTACCAGTCCAATAAGATAAGCATTATAAAGTCACTAACTTACAAATGCAGAATAAAAGCAAGGGAGTTATAACCAGTTTAAGAATTTTCAGATTAAAAATCTCAAGTCATGAGGCAGGGAAAAGCCAATCCCCAACAATAATTTTTCAGAGTAAGTTTCAAGACTCAGATGGTTTTGCTTTCGATTTTTGCACTTTTCTTGATATCTGCATGGTCCACGCGAGCAAAAGAGGGGTGTTTTACCACTTATATTCTTGTAAACCTTGTTCATTAAAATAGGTCTGTTGTTTAGAAAACCTGTACTCAGTACAGTCCTAATGAAAGGTTCTGGCCTGAAACGTTAACTGTTTATTCATTTCCAATGATGTTGTCTGACCTGCTGTGTTCCTCCATCATTTTGTATGCTTTACTCTGGATTGCCAGCATCTTGAGAATCTCTTGTGTGCTTAACTATGCCTCTCACCAAGCTGTTTCAGCATGGTTAGGAAGCTGGCAACCACACAATTAATTGGAAAATTATCCAGTTATGTTCTATCCATGAGAAATAAACAAATTCATTCCGGTTGTTTACTGCCCAACAAATCTGTTAGCAATTATCTGCAGAGTAAGAAAAGCTGCCATTGACAGTTTTATTAAATAGCACTTGTTTTACCGATAACCTATATTGGTTTTATATTGTCACATGTATTGAGGTACAGTGAAGAACTTATCATCCACACTCAGGAGAAAATCTGCAGATGCTGGAAATCCAAAGCAACACACACAAAATGCTGGAGGAACTCAGAAGGCCAAGCAGCATCAATGGAAAAGAGTAAACAGTTGACGGTTCGGGCCCAACCCTTCATCGGGACTGGAAAGGAAGGGGAGAAGTCAGGGGAAGAAGGTGGGGGTTAGGGGAGGAAAGTGGCCTCGGCCCGAATCATCGACTGTTTACTGTTTTCCATAGATGCTACCCGGCCTGCTGAGCTCCACCAGAATTTTGTGTGTGTGTAACCATCCATACTGATCATTTCATCATATCAAATAGTAGAGGGTGAAAGCAATCTCAGAATACAGTGTTAACAGTTACAGAGATTGTGCAGTGTACGCAGATAATAAGGTGCAAGGCCATGGTGTAGATTGTGAGGTCTATCATACTAGGAGACTGCTCAATACTCTTATAATGGATTTTATTGCTTACTTTCTCTTTTATTACGATTACTTAAGACCAGGCCTTGTTCCATGTTGGTTCATTTACGAACAGAAGTGCTGAATTTCAGATGTGGTGTGGCAGAGACTGGCCTTAACATCACACTGGCATTTGGCCGAAGGTGGTGCCAGGAAAACTGAAGAGTATGGAATTCAAGAAATTCACTGTCTGAGTTCATGCATCACAGAAAGCAAGGCAGACGGTTGTGGCTAAGGTTAATCATCTCAGCTCCTGGTCAGTGTTCATCGGGGCATTTGCCCTGGGCCCAACCATCTTCAACTGCTTCAGCAAAGATAATCCTTCTACCACAAAACCAGTAATAGGGATTTTCGCGAATAATTTTCAATCCTATTTGCAACTCCATAGAAGCTGTCCTCATTTCTACGCAGCATAACTTGGTCAAGTTTTTGGGTGGCACAATAGCATAGTGGTTAGCACAATGCTTTACAGTACCGGCGACCCAGGTTCAATTCCTGCCGCTGTCTGTAAGGAGTTTGTACGTTCTCCCTGTGACCGCGTGGGTTTCTTCTGGGTGCTCTGGTTTCCTCCCACAGTCCAAAGACATACCTGTTGGTAGGTTAATTGGTCATTGTAAATTGTCCCATGATTAGACCAGGATTAAATGGGGAGATTGCTAGGCAGTGTGCCTGGAAGGGCCAGGTGGAACTAAACTGTGCTGTTTCTCAATAAATAAATAAATAAGAGTTTTAAGAATAGGTTTGTAAGAAGCCAGTAGCAATCATGTTATGTAAGTGCTGGGCGATAACTGTTTACAGCACAATAGTCTAACTATTGCTTCTTGATTTTCAATAGCATTAATATTGCTACTTTGCATCTCAGGGATCGTTGTTTACTACATTGTTTTTTTTATCTGTTTGTTTCCTGGCTCACGCAAATAGAACAAGCATTTCCAACCACTTTCTCCAGCTTGTGTTCTCTCTCAACTTTGCAATAGTTATGTTTTATTGCTGTGAAAAATGGTCAAATTACTGGAACAGTACTGTGCAAAAGTCTTAGGCACATCTATAAGTAGGCTGTCTAAGACTTTTGCACAGTACTGTCGTAATTTTATGTTTTGCAGTGTATTGCTGCTACAAAAAAAATCATGACATACTGTAAATGAGTGATGATAAACCTTACTCTGATATGGGTCACTATTGTGGACTGATAGTGGGAAGGGGGCAGGGAGAGGGGAATCATGGTTGGGAAAAGGGAGAGGGGAGAGAGCGGGAAGCACCAGAGAGGCATTCTGTTATGATCAATAAACCAATTATTTGTAATCCAATGACCTTGTGTGGTGTCTCAGGGCAGGGTATGTCTGCACCCAAGCCACCTCCCACACCTGGCATTGTTTCTCTGGAACCTGTCCCACCCCGCTCCCATGGCGCTCCACCCTTGCCTTTCCCAACATCCTTTGCTCCGGCCAGATCTACAAAAACATTCTCTATTCCTTGTTGCCAAATACAGTACTGTGCAAAACCCTGGCTATATATACGTGTCTCAGACTTTTGCACAGTACTGTATTTTACCAGAGTATAAACCAAAGCATTGCCTTGGAATTGGACTGAAATTTGAGAGGAGAGAAATAATATGCTTGTTGTGATGAGTAACGCACATACGGGGTTGCGGTATACAAATCGCTATTTTGTGTGAGTCAAAATGGTAACAGATTTATGTTATACCATATTATTTATTTATTTAACCGTGCAGTGGGGAGTAAGCCCTTTGTGCCACACTGCCCCAGCAACCTTTGACAAACCGGATTAACCTAACTTAATCACAGGACAATTTACAATGACCAGTTAACCCTACCTGGTACGTCTTTGGACTGTGCAAGGAAAATGCAGGACTGCGAGAAAACTCACACATTCCACAGGGAGGGCATACAGAAAGGGGCCAGAATTGAACTCTGAATTCCAGAATGCCCCAAACTGTAATAGCTTTGCGCTCACCATTATGCTATTATTAGTGAAGAAACAAAATATAGTAAGTTACGTGCTGTAAAGGCAGCTGGTCAGATCATTGGATATATGTTAAAATGAACTTAAAGGTAAAATGTCAGTTATAAGAAAACTGACTACTGCAACTTACAAACATGTTGAAAATTTGCAATTTTCTCATTTCAGCTCAGAATTTCCAAAAAAAAAATTTTTTTCTGCAGCAAATTGATCAAAATACTTGAACAGATCTAAAAAAAATCTAAGCGATGACTGAATTGAAATGTTTAAACTCATTCAGAGTTAAGAAAGAGCAAATAAAGACAGGCGTTTCCAAGAGCTGCACAGTTGGTGCCAGAGCTTGCGTTATCAAGGTGACTTAGATGTGACTTTGAGCAACATTTTCAAAAGTGTAGGAGTTGTGTATTTCCTCTCATTATTTGTGATTCTATAAGACCGTAAGATATTGGAACAGAATTTGGCCGTTTAGCCAATTGAGTCTGCACCACATTCCATCATGGCTGGTTTATTTTCTCTCTCAACCCCATTTTCCTAACTTCACCTGTAACGTCTGACGCCTTATTAATCAAGAACCTATCAAATTCCACTTTAAATATACCGAATGACTTAGCCTCCACAGTTGTCTTTGGCAGTGAATTGCACAGATTCACCACCCCCTGGCTAAGGAAACTCCTCCCCATCTCTGTTTTGTACTCATTGCAGAATAAAGTGCTGTCCAGAAATAGACCAGGAACGGGCAGCATACAAGGCTGTTGGTTTATTTTGACTAGCAAAGAAAACTGAAAAGATATCTCTCCTTGTTCTGATGCTCTGATCTGATCCAACACGGATAGTGATCTCTGAGGAGAGAACCACTTTTAAATAAATATCTTTGTCATGAATGAATTGGTTTGGGTGCAAATCTGATTTCACACACTGTGAATAGTGATACTGAGTGGGTTTATAATTGATTCTTTGGGTTTGTGCCTGGCTGGCATTAAGTTAGAACAACCAGCCAGGCATTTCTTAAGAAGAAGGCAGACTGAGTAAAATTTGTTCTTGCTATTTACTGCAGATCCCCACTTTGAACCATTTTGCCCCAACTTTACTGAGCCTATGCCCACTTAGAACGTATTTGCTGTAAGTCCGTAAGATATAGGAGCAGAATTAGGCCATTCATTCCATCAAATCTACTCCACTATTCCCTTTATTATCCCTTTGGCTGATTTATTCTGGCTCTCAACCCCAATCTTCTGCCTTCTCCCCATAACCTTAGAACCCCCCCCTTTACTAATCAAGAACTTTTCAACCTCTAAATATACCCAATGACTTGGCCTCCACAGTTGTCTGTGGAAATGAATTCCATGGATTCACCACTTCTAGGTAATGAAATTCCTCCTCATCTCTGTTCTGTAGTGAGGCTGTGCCCTCTGACCCTAGACTCTCCCACCATTGGAAACATCTCTTCCATGTCCACTCTGTCCAGGCTTTCCAATATTTGATATGTTTCAATGAGATTCTGCCCTCCCCTCCCCCATTCTTCTAAACTCCAGTGAGTATGTTTCACTGTATGTTTTGATGTACATGTTATAAATAAATAAATCTGAATCTACAGGCCCAGAGCGATCAAACGCTTTTCATACGTTAACACTTTCATTCCTGGGATCATTCTAGTAAACCTCCTCTGGACCCTCTCCAGTGGCAGATTCCGTAGTAATTCACTCACATTTTTAAGCAGAGAAAATTAAACCGTCCTGCTTGCTGAACCATGGCTTAACTCCCACGCTCCTTTATGCCTTACTATTTGTAAGGTATTTACTGAAGGCTAGAAAGTGTGGTCCAATGGTGTTGCACAAACCTGAGGAATATTTGTATTGTCCACACAAGGGAATGCAGTCACAGTCTTGCCAGTGTAAAACCGAACAGTGCTGGCATATGAATAAAGCCTCAGGTACACAAAATAATTCTCGCAAGATTATGACTGTTAATATTAAAGACTGTGAAGAGGAAGTTACTTCACTTACACAGTGCAACAGAGATCACAGTATTCAGTGCCACAGACCCATATACGGCAGCTTTAGGCAAAGCATTCATACATCACAGATAAGCTTATTGTAAATATAGAATCTAATAATGTCTTATGCAATAAGCAATGTCTCAATTTTTTAATCCTCTTAGCAATGTCTTCCCTCCCTCGATCTACAGCTGCCCAATATAGAAGCACACACTCTCTGACTGATTGTGCTTCCAAGATACTTGTCTGTCAGTCACTAACTCATACATGGCAACTAAATATTTTTAGCAGTGAACCACAAAATCTGCCTCCGTATCGGGTTTCATTTTAAAATGCTCAGACAAAACTTTGTTTTTCATAAGCCAGCAGATGGTATCTGTCGCAAACCTAAAAGAACAGTTGATGGTCTATTTACTCAGAGCACTTTGGGGAAAAACAGCTTCCAAATGATCCTTGACAACTAAAATGAAAAATCGAAACCTTGATAATCTGTCTCAGTGTACAGTGCCAGCTACTTTCAACTACACAAAGCAAATGGAGACGCAGTACTGTGCAGTTATGCAGATTTATCCTGTTCCCTTGAACCTGTTGAGGAATGTGATCAACCTTCTGCAATCAAACTTTACAAACTAAAGTTTCCTCACAAAGGTAGATTATAGAGTGGCCTCTCCTCTCCACCACCACAAGGTGATGATCCTCGGGGAAATCTAGAGAGCTGGAGTTCCTGAGGTCCTAAGAACAATACCACCTGGAGCTTAGCTCCTGGTATGTTACCCCATGGCAGTAAGATCAAGAGGGAGGTTCCAGAGAAAGAGTGACCCACCCTAGCCCTCGGTGGTGGAGCTGGCAAAAGATGATGACACATCACATTGGCAGTGAAGGTGCAGGAAGGCTGCAACAGTGAAGGTTCCCTGGGTGTCTTGCATTCCATGCCAGTGTACACTGACCCCAATCTGTCAAGGACCGTGTGAGGGCTGTCCATGTATAAACCTCCCCAAGTTAAACAAAGTCATGCACGGGCACTCTCTATTCAGGGAATAACATCATAGTCGACTCAAGTGATCGAACTACTACTGCTATGTTATGGTGTGCATGCTGTATGCCTCTGACTGGTATTTACTTTGATTTAAGATGACATGGCCTGGGATTTGGAAACAAGATCCCCAGTCACCTTCGTTTGCTTACATGAAGAGGCTAAATAGTGTGCATAAACCAGCAACTGTGAAGCATTCATTGCTGTAAGGCGTGGGACTTGTTGAAACGAGCCTACACTTGTTTATTTTCACTTGTAGAACTCTGAGAGTTCAGCTTTGTACCCTGCTGGGCTTATCTATGATTCTTTCCAATCGGTGAGGGAGCAGCATTGCAGAGTTTCAGAGGGCTAAAAGAAGAATGTACTCTAAGAAGACAGCTCATTTGATAGGTTTCATAAGGATTCAAACAGCTTATTTTACTCCCATTGTAAACTCTTTTCATGGTGGCTCTGGATTTCTTATAATTAATTCTCCCCACAGGATTTCAACAATTTCTGGTTTAATAGTATAAATAGATGCATGCTTATCAGTAAGTGACAGAGTGCAGAGTGAAATCCTTTCTGTTGAATGGTTTGAGCTTATGTTTAGTTTTAGTGTGTTACCTTAGAGTTACTCATAGGGGTAACAGGAAGAATTGCATCATATAAGAACAAGAGTGATTTACTTATGAACGATTTTTTTCAGGAATAGGGAATATTGTTTATTCTTGGTCATTGGTAAGGAACCAAAGTTATAATAAAATTAAACTGGGGGATGAAATTGTTTACAACATTGTCTATGGAAAATGGGTCTACGCCAGGGAATACCGCAACGTGTAGAACATAAATTTAAAGTTGCAACTTGTTGGAAGTGATTCATAGCAAATTGTTTGTTGCTTGTGCATTGATTATAATTCATGTTAGTGATTACATAGGAGGTAATACTTGAAAATGTTTATGACATTTTGAAACTTAGTTAATGAAATTCAGCTTTTGTAATTAAATTATGGGTTCTTTTGACAATATAATGCCCATGCTATGTTTAACAGAGCTCATCATACACATTTAATTACATTTGGAGGTAGATCTGCTTGGATCTGATTCATATGTTTGACAAACTGCCATGTAATGTAGAGACGGTGTGTATAAAAAGTATTCACCCCCTTGGAAATTTTCATGTTTTACTGTTTTACAACTTTGAATCACAATGGATTTAATTTGGCTTTTTTTTGACACTGATCAATAGTAAAAGATTCTTTCATGTCAAAGTGAAAATGGATCTCTACAAAGTGATGTAAATTAATTACAAATATAGAACACAAAATAATTGATTGCATAATTATTCACCCCTTTCAAATCAGTATTTAGTAGATGCACCTTTGGCAGCAATTACAGCCTTGAGTCTGTGTGGATAGGTCTCTATCAGCTTTGCACATCTGGGCAGTGCAATTTTTCCCCATTCTTCTTTACAAAACTGCTCAAGTCTGACATCAGTGGTTGGGAAGTTGTTGGAATCGATTGTTAGGGATGAGATTACGAAGTATCTGGAGGCACATGACAGGATAGGCCAAAGGAAAGAAAATCCTGCCTGACAAACCTACTGCAATTTTTTGAGGAAATTACAAACAGGGTAGACAAAGGAGATGTAGTAGATGTTGGTGTACTTGGGTTTTCAGAAGGCCTTTGACAAAGTGCCTCACATGATAAGATAAGAGCCCATGGAATTATAGGGGAGTTACTAGCATGGGTGGAGCATTGGCTAATCAGCAGAAAACAGAGTGTGGGAATAAAGGGATCCTATTCTGGCTGCCTGCTGGTTACCAGTGGAGTTCCACAGGGGTCGGTGTTGGGACCGTTGCTTTTTACGATATATGTCAATGATTTAGACTATGGGATTAATAGATTTGTGGCTAAGTTTGCCGATGTTACAAAAATAGGTGGAGGAGTAGGTAGTGTTGAGGAAACAACCTGCAGAGAGACTTAGATAGCTTAGGGGAATAGGCAAAGAAGTGGCAAATGAAATACAATGTTGGAAAGTGTATTGACATGCACTTTGGTGGAAGAAGTAAACAGGCAGACTATTATTTGGGTGGGGAGAGAATTCAAAATGCAAAGATGCAAAGTGACTTGGGAGTCCTTGTGCAGGATACCCTAAAGGTTAACCTCCAGGCTGAGTCGGTGGTGAAGAAGGCAAATGCAATGTTGACATTCGTTGGGGTATTCAGTGACTTAGAAATTTTCTTGTATCCATCTCCTGATGTGCTTTTCAATAAACTTTTCGTGAAGTTGCTTGGAGTGTTCTTTTCCCTTCATGGTGCAGTTTTTGCCAGGATACTGACTCACCAGCAGTTGGACCTTCCAGATTCAGGTGTATTTTCATTACAATCAATTGAAACACCTTGACTGCATACGGTGATCTCCATTTAACTAATTATGTGACTTCTAAAACCAATTGGCTGCACCGATGATGATTTGGTGGGTCATTTTAAAGGTAGGTGAATACCTAGGCAATCAATTATTTTGTGTTTTATATTTGTAATTAATTTATCTCACTTTGTAGAGATCTGTTTTCACTTTGACACAGAAGAGTCTTTTTCTGATGATCAATTCAAAAAAGCTGAGTTAAATCCACTGTGATTCAATATTGTAAAATAATAAAACATGACAACTTCCAAGGGGTTGAATACTTTTTATAGGCATGATACTTTATTGAACCTATCCAGAAGATATTAGTCTGGATGCAGTCCATAGTGATGTACTGCTTCCTTTTGTCCTTTCAAAAGAGAACCTAAAATAAATTCTTCTGCTCCTTCTTCCTCACCTTGTCACTAGGTGGGAATGGATAAAGGAAATGGCTGAATTTATTTATCCTAAAAGCAAGCAATGATCCACTCTTTAAAACATTTAATAGTTCCTGAAGTCCACTTTATCCATTTTCTCCGTCTTCACTATTTTTGCTTTTTATATCACTTTCATTCTTTAAGTTTCTGTACTTTTAATATCCTTATTTTCTGAAGAGTTTGTAATTGTGTTTCATACTAACTACAGCATACCTGTAATCTTAGTCCTATGTCTTTGCTGATTTTTTTTTCCTCTTCCTGTTCCCCCTTATATCTGCCTTTGATCAGACCTGCCAAGTGTCACTCAGTGGGAGTGACAGTGATTCATTTGGATTTAAAAATCTGACCTAATTTAATGTGTGTCACTCTTTAAAATGGACACAGCTCCATATGTTTGAAGGGGTTTGCAATCTGTCTCTGTTGCTGATCATATATCTCACTCCTGACCTTTCTCCAACGTTGACAGCTGCCTGTCCTTTTCCCTCCACGTGTAATATCCTCTTCTATCTCCTATCAGATCCTGGGCCATTGCAATGCCACAGAAGCAGTTGCTGCGGTTTCTACCATTGCTAAACTGCGACTTGTGTGTAAAGTTTTGAACGTACACTATCGTAAGTTCTTAACACACTTAAGTTGCAAGCTGCAGTTCAGCACAAGTTCTTGAAACCTGTTTTAGCTACCAGGAATGAGCACTCAGTGTGATCTAGCTGAACATTTTGTTTCTTTTAAAGCAAGAGAAAGAAAGGAATAAATTGACTGAACCAACATAGCACCAATTTATATTGGTTCTGACACAAGGTTTAAAATTTAATTCTGGCATAGCTACCCTGATAGCATAAAAACTCACGTGACCTTAGACAAATTGTCTGGGTCTGCTAAATAAAGCTCTATTGCAATATTGAATTTCTGCCACTAGAGACTCTCATTGAGTGATGGAAATTGCAGCTTTTTGTTTGATGACAGAAAACTGGTTACCCCAACACGACAGCTTATTACTAATTTTTCACTGGTCCAACGGATTTACTGATTGAATTTTCTCTCACTATTCCCAGAACTCCAATCTTTGCATTTCCTTCTAATATATTTTCTTTTTATTCACCTGTCCCACTTTTGAGAACTTGGGATGATATGGCCTGATGTCAAGTTTTCTCTCCTGCTCCCTGACAGCAAACCTCGCCAAATCCCAAATGGCCACCTTATCGTCCACTATGACATTCTGGCTTTATATAGTTAGTCTCACTCTAAGAAGGGCAGGAATAGCTATCAGTGTAATGACAAACCCTGGGCTGATTTGTGTTGATAGTATTTCTCTGCAAAGGACTCAGAGTCATTTCAGGCAATTGGCCAAAGGATAACATGTTCAACTCTCATCGTTTATGAATTACTGTCCCAGATCCCGAGGTTGAAAAGATTATTTCCATACCTGCTGGTTTCTTCCTCCACTTACCAATACTTGGAGAGGTTGTTTTCTGATACAACATGGTTATTTGGTTGTGAAAACACAAATGTCATTCATCTCACTGTATGATAAAAGGTCAGAACTCTCATGGGTTTCCATTTGCTGCTAATGTCATTAACACCAAAGCTGCTAAATTAAAAGGCGAAATATCTGCAGCAGTCCTGAACAATAAATTTAAGCACGTTCACTCCATCTTCCACACCAGTTGGGATCTTCCATTTTAATTCCACTTTCCATTCCATGTCTGTCCTTGTCTCTTCTGCCAAACTGATTAGAAGAACAGCATCTCATATTCTACCTTGGCAGTCTCCGACCTGATAGCATGAACATCAATTTCTCTAACTTCCAGTAACTACTCCCCTTTGTCCTTATTTTTAAACCTCATACCTTTAATTACTCTTTCCCCCTCCACCCTCTCAATCCATCCATCACCCACACACTGCTCCCTCTGTTTCAACTCCTTCCATTTATTTCATCATATACCGTCTTCCTAATAGATTGTTAATTCCAATTATCACTTGTCACTTCAATTGCTATTCTTCCCCTTCCCTAATCTGCCTATCACCTTCCTCACCTAGATTTATCTGTCGCTTGCCAACTCTTGCTCCATCCTTTCCCCCCACCTTTATATACTGGATATCTTCCCTCTTTCTTTCCAGTTCCTAGCAGCGTTGACTGTCCATTTCCCTCCATAGATGATAATCTGACTCACTGAGTTCCTTCACCTCCTACGTGTGTTGCTACATGTTCTGCAGCAATCTTGGTATCTGAACTTAAGTTGCTGGTAACATTTAATAGGTGTCCAGATAAGCTCTTGAATCACTTTAAGTGCAGAGGGCTCTAGACCAGGTGTTGGGCAGGAGGATTAATACGGGAGTGTCCCCACTGGTTGGATCAAGGATCAGCTTTATTTGCCTTATATTTTGCTGTGCTGTGTTGGTCAGGGCACAATATGCAATAAAAATCAACAATTATAAAGAGTATAGAATTATGTAAATTTAAAGTTAGAGGTTAAAGTATAGATATGGAATAGAATGTGCATCAATACATGAATATGGGCATGTATTTACAATATAAGTAGCAATATAAAAAGTAGTTTATCGTGTTTAAAGCAGTGAAGGGAATAATAGAGGGGGTTGAGGGGATAACTATAATGGTTGATCAGATTAACTGCCTGGGGGAAGAGACTTTTAAGATGGTGCGAAGGTTGTGTTGAAATAGCTGTAAGGCGCTCTCCAGAAAGAAGTTTTTGGAAGAGATGGGTGGCTAGTGTCTGCAAAGGGTTCTTCCTGCCCGCTTCCTTGTCCTGGGCACACACAAGTCCTGCAGTGATGGTAGCATGCAGCCTGTGACTTTTTCTGCTGAATTGATTGTGAGGGGATGCTGCACCAAACCAGACAGTAATGGTTGATGCGGGGCTGGCATGGATAAGATAGGCTGAATGGTCTGTTTCCATGTTGTACAGTTTGATGTTTCTACAACAGAAGTGCAGAAAAAAAGTCATCTAAAGGAAGAATTTGGGAAAGTGGTCATTCCAAGCAGGGAGTCATTTGCAGAATATTTTATCTCCTGGCATGTTTCAATCTCCAAAAACAAAGTGCACATTTGGAACTGAATGTGTAGGATCATACTGGAGTGAGTAGAGGGCGGCATGTACCTCCCAGCTTAAGATGTACCGTTGGGAATCAACTTGGCCCATTCAACAATCCTGTCAGATTTGTGTAATGAAAATAGAATAGGAACGTATGTTTGTTTTCATTTCACTTCACTTCTGAACTCAGCAGGGACCAGTAAGTGTTGCATCTGTTCCCTCTCCTGGTTGTCAGTCCCAACAACGCACACAGACAGTTATGTTGAAAATCTCATTTCAGACTTACTGCCAGCTGTAGTATTGAATGGTGCTGCACCATAACCAAAACAAAAAAAAAATCAGTGCTCTTTTTTTTCCCTTGAGATTAGCCAAAGCCAGAGTGCCAAGCAGCTGAAAGGTTTCTCTTTGCTCTTTTTTTAATTGTTTTCTTCTCTCCAACACTTCCTCACCATCCCCCTAGTTTTCCCTCTATTTTCTTCCTTCTTCTAGAGACACTGAATCATTTCTAACCACGTTAATGTAACCATCAGATGTTTTTCAGCCTCCTGTCCAAGTGCCAGGTTTATACTCGTGAGCCAGAAGTGTATGTGCTGAAGTGTACATGCAGTGGCCACTTTATTAGATACCTCCTAGACCTAATAAAGAGGCCACTGAAGTGTATTTTCATAGTCTTCTGCTGCTGTACCCCATCCACTTCAAGGTTTGACTTGTGCATTCAGAGATGCTCTTCTGTATACCACTGTTGTAATTCACGGTTATTTGAGATACAGTCATCTTCCTGTCAGCTTGAACCAGTCTGGTCCTTCTCTTCTGACCTCTCTCATTAACAAGGTGTTTTCCCCTGCAGAACTGCCGCCCATTGGACATTTTTTGTATTTCGCACCATTCTCTGTAAAATTTAGAGTCTTGTGCATGAAAATCTCAAGAGGTCAGCAGTTTCTGAGATACTCAAACCACCCTGTCTGGCACCAACAATCATACCACAGTCAAAGTCACTTTGATCATATTCCTTCCCCATTCTCATGTTTGGTCTGAAAAACAACTGAACCTCTTGACCATCCCTACGTGCTTATATGCATTGAGTTGTGGCCACATGATTGGCTGATTAGATATTCGCATTAACGAACAGGTGTACAGGTACCTAACAAAGTGGCACTGAGTGCAAATTCAACACACTGAGTACATTACTAATCCAGGCCTTAGTTGATATTTATTAATTCATGGATTTTGAGCACTACAGGATAAGTTTTATTTTCTGTCCCTGAATTAAGAGTCTTACTAAACCCTTTCTGAGGACACCCATAACATATCAATCCTATTGCTTTATATCACACATAAACTATTGAGAACATATGACATATTTCCTTCCCTAAAAACCATAGTGAACCAGAAGGGCTTTTACAATAATCCAATGTTTCTAACACTAGTGTAAGACACACAAAATGCTGAAGGAACTCACCAGATCAGGCAACATCTATGGAAAGGAAAAACAAGTCAACGTTTGGAGCCGAGACTCTTCATCAGGAAACACTGGCTGATTATTCCTCTTCATAGATGCTGCCTGACCTGCTGAGTTCCCTGAGCATTTTGTATGAGTTACTCTGAGTTCTTAGCATTTGCAGAATCTCTTGTTTTGCAGGAACTAGTTTTTTTTTCCAGATTTATTTAATGAACTGAATATAAATTCTCCTGCTGCCACGGTAGAATATTTGAACTTGTATCTTTAGATCATTAGTGCAGATTGCAGGATGACTTGCTGCTATCAATCTAACTACTATGATTTAATATCTACTGTACTGTATTCAGAGCGTAGCAGCAAGAAACTGGATCTAGATTTGCATGGCTTTGTTCTCCTTCCAGTCATGTAAACTGAAGTAAATTGTTCTACTCCCTCTGCTTTGCTGATTGAGATTAGTCCCCTGGCTGAAATGTTTAACCTTAGTTCATCTCAGCCCCAGAATCTCACCAAGCAATCTCCTATTCACCATAAACTGGGCTAGGACATTCTGTTTCTCTTCAATTAAAATCTTGTCAGATATATCTTTATTGCAAGTAAATTCCTGTTTATTTTAGTTTAGAACTTTGAACATAGAGTAGTACAGTACAAGTTTACAAGGGGTATATATGGGGTAAATGCAAGCAGGCTTTTTCTACTGAGGTTGGGTGGGACCACACATAGAGGTCATGGGTTAAGGATGAAAGGTGACAAGTTTAGGGAGATCACTTCACTCAGAGTGTTGTGAGAGTGCAGAACAAGCACAAGTGGTGCATGAAAGCTCAATTGTAACATTTAAGAGAAGCTTGGATAGGTACATGGATGGTAGGGGTATGGAGAACTATGGTCTGGGTGTAGGTTGATGGGACATGGCGGTTTAAATGGTTTGGCATGGACTAGATGGACCAAAGGGCTGTACTTCTCTATAGTTCCATGATTCTACAGGCTCTTCATCCCACAATGTTAGAGTCATAGAAAGTATAGCACAGAAACAGGTCTTTCAGCTCATCCATGCTAAAATCATTTAAACTGCCTACTCCCAACAATCTGCACCAGGACCTTAGTCCTCCATAACCCTACCATCCCTGTACCCATCCAGGATGTGATGAACTTTTAAACCTTCCCCAAGATCAACCTAACCCTTCCCTCCCACATAGCCTTCCCTCCACATAAAAAAGTTTATTTTGTACTAATAAACTTCATATGTATTTTACCACAGCTGTCTGTGCCTTTGCACAGACTGTTTTTAGTGTGCATCCTTGTACTGCTTTCTCAAGGATCTCTTATTCTATATTGATTACAGACATTATGTATGAAGGAGTTTCTCAACCAAGCATTCTGCCACAATGATAAACCTACTGTATTGATTTGGGAAGGGGGTGGTGGGTGGGGGTACAGTTATGATTAACGTCTTGGAGGTGATCTCTTAGGTTTTCGATGGATTTAAGGAAGCTTGAAAAATTGATAGACCTGCACAGAGCAAACTGAAGAGCCTTATTCAAGCCATAACTGTTTACTGGAAATTGTTTTCTTTGTTTATTAATTGTAATCCTGGGTGATTTTGATTTGAAATATTTCATTTTCATGTAGAAAATGTATGCATTGTATTGTACAAGTATGGCTTAATAATTGAAAAATTGACAAAACATTTCATTCTTGAGTTAATTAAATATTTACTGAAAGATTTTAAACAAAATGCAGATTGGTTGGCTTCATGTTTCATTCCATAGAATGCACTTGAAAAACTTGCAGATTATTGCTGATGCCCTTCAAGGTTAAATAGCTACTGAGGTTGAGTATCGAGCCTGACTACTTTGGGGAAATATAAAGGCGATTGGTACCAAGGAACAGGCAAGAGTCATTCCTTTTAAAAAGAGGGAGAGTGCGAATATTAGGAAGGGAAAACTGAACTGGTGGTTGCTGTGTTATTAATAATACTAAAGTAATAAAATAAAATTGTCCTCTTGATGTGCATGTTTTGTAAAGCCATCAGGCAGATTAATAATTTTAATAAAATATGGTATCATATTGAGTAATGACCAGAGCGAGTTAAACACTTGGGAATCTAGAGTAAGGTTCGTTATGAATTCATTCCCTTTGCATTCATTGAATATAGCAAAGTATAATCTAGTGAAAAATTGACTGACTTTCACAAGCTCAATACCCAAAATTTGCTGCAAAATTAAAGGGCAAATTAAAAAATAAACAAGGTAAAAATTGATATTGTTATCTCAAGAGGAATAGAATGAAGAAAAAAGTATATAAAGCTTTCTGAATGTCCCTGATCCATAAGTCCTTTAAAATTGTCTGTATTTTCTGTTCAAAGTATAAGCAAACATGTAAATTAATATTACTGGCAATTTTAAAAATTGTTATTGCAATTCTGATAGCCTTAGAACAGTTTATACTGTTCAATTTTATGTTACCTATTCAATTGTTCTATTTCCAAAATATGTAGGAATCCTGATTTTAGAACAGCCTTCTTTATTTGTGAAGTTTGCTGACATAGCAGAGGTTAAGGATTTGAATCCAGCCACCGTTAGTGGGCCAAACTTAAATTGAAATGCAATTATCAGTTTCTAAGACCCCAAAGAAATATATTGTGTGGGTATTAAAATAACTTACATGTTTAGTTATTTTTTACAATTCAGCACTGTAACCTGTCATCTGTTTCATGTTGAATATTTTTTTCCAAATGCAGTTAATTCTTCAGTTTTAGGAGAGGTGTTGATCACCTATTTTCTGTTGTAGATCTGCTTGATTGTTATAGAAGAGGCTTAGTCACCTTCGTCTTTTTTTTTCATTTCATGAAACTCTCTACCTCTTTCATTACTCTTAAAAGCCTTCTCTAAAGAAAGACATTTGTTATCATCTACCAAATCTCTTCCTTCATTGCGTGCCATTTGTTTCCTGTTTTTTTACATTTGTGTAATGGTTGGGGAACTTTCTTTGTATTGGAGTTACAAAAAATGGTTTTACGGCCATTTTAAAATGAATGTAACTTGGAGCAAATTTTTTTTGTCAAAGTTCTGAATCAAGTATAGTTATATTTTTTAAAGCAGCAATGAATTAGTGGGTGGAGGCAGTGTGTGTGTGTGTGAGAGAGAGAGAGAGAGAGAGCACTGTAATTATGGTGTTTTATTATTATGTTCTTTGTACTTAATGTGTTCTTTTTATGCTGCATTAGATCCAGAGTAACAATCATTTCATTCTCCTTTACACTTTGTACTGAAGAATGACAATAAACAATCTTGAATTTTGAATTGTGAATCTTTAATTTGGACTCAGGATAAACCCAGAGGGTGGCTTAGAATGAACTGCAAAAAGAAAGGAAATACTTGGCGATACTCCGTTATAAAAACTGCAGGGCTACTACTTTTCATCAAAGCATAAATGCAGCTAAAATGATAAACTGTTCATTATATTTCATGATTTAATTTGGTTCTCACAGTATAATTGATCAAATTCAACCTATATAAAAACAATTATAAATTTTGCACTAGTTTTAAATGTGCTTGTTTCTGAAAGTGATTAGTTATTGCTGTCATTTTTAAGATTGTTGAAAAATTAGGTAGCAGCAATATTTACTGATCAGAGTAAACTTTTATTTGTCCACCAAGATTTTTTTGCTTTATGTAGTGGGAATAAACAGAATGTGATCCAAGCTCTATATTTTGATCTAATATAGGATTGTATTGAGTTGATAGCAGCAAACTGTTACTGTTATGGGCTGAATCACTGCTGGAAGTAGCAGTGAAATTGCTTGAAGATGAATCTCAAGATTGTATATAATATACAGACTTTGAAAATAAGCGTACTTGGAATTTGCAACTTTGATATGCTTATTTCCAAAAATACGATGTTGCTTGAACCACTAGGCAGACAAATTCTGCTGTTTTGAATGTACCAGAGCTATTTCTTCACCAGATTTTCCTCATGCACCCCCCCCCCCAAGATTAGAAGGAAATCACACTTAATGCTGGTCTGAAATAGCAAGCAACTTGCTAACACCGCTTGCCAAGAAAACTTTGAGTGCAATTTCATGCATAATTTTTGCTTGGAAGGGCATAAGTCCAGGTATATCAAAGAAATCTGCATAAATTGAGTAAAGGAATGAACATTAAAATCAGGAGTAGCCTACAAATTGGCCGCTACAACACAGTTGAAACTCAGAGTCAGACTTACCCTTATGTACCAGTTCTCTTCAGATCAGTTCCTCTCGTAACTCTCACTGAAAATGCTGCATCAGTGAGGAGTATTATATAATGCTGAAGAGACATTTGTATCTGCACACGTAGCCAAGCTCAGATCCACTATCATTTTATTTTCAGTACATCCCCTTGCTTGCCAGGCTTGGTTTTTGAGCAAAATGAGTTTCAGGACTGGCACTGTGTTTTAATGCAGTAAGGCTTTCACAGCAGAGAGAGTAAATCATCATTTGGATGCTAGACGTTGTTAGATGTGTATTTTCAAGGAGCAGGAAACAGTGGGTCAATGCACAACTCAGATCGAAACAGAGGGATTAATGGTGAAAATGTGAAATAAAACAAAAAAATGCTAGTCTTATAATGTGCTGGATAAACTCAGGAGTATTGACGTTCTTTCTCTGAGAGAGTGTGTAGTTACCGAGTGGAGGTGCTTCGTATTAAGTGGATAACTTCACTCAACTCACTGATGAACAAACTCCACAATCTATGTATATAGACTTACTTTCAAGGACACTACAACGCATGATCTCTGTATTATTTACTTACATTTTTAAAAATATATTATCTAGACAATTTGATTTCTTTTGCACATTGTTGTTTGTCAGTTTTGTATCAAATCTATTGTATTTCTTTACAGTAAATGCTTGCAAGAAAATGAATCTCAAGGTAGTATATGGTGACATACATGTGCTTTGATAATAAATTTACTTCGTACTTGTAATATCGCAAGAATGAACATTCCAATTGTCACCTTTCGTAAGAATATATATTTTATATCTGGGTGTTAACTCTCCATTAAAATGCCCAAACGATAGGTGCAATGAATGCTGGAGAAAGAGATAATATTTAAATTAGATGCTTATGACTTGCTTTCCTTGGTCAACATGATTAATGCTCTTTGACCAGCATTTCAGTCATTAACACAAATATATGAAATTAAAAGATACACTTCATTGTGTATTGAAAAGATAAATTAAAATGCACTGCAATGTCATTCATTGTTGAATTATTTGCCACGAATAACACTCATACATGTAAGTAGTACAAATACTCAGACTTGTGCATTAAAACTATGCCCATACTAAAACTGAAAAGGTTTCAGCACTTAAAAAAGTTGTTTTCTTGGTTTTCTGTCAATAGCAATTGGTAGTAAGATTAAAAAACAGTGAAAGGACTTGTTTTCTCTGTTAGTTTCTGCAGCCCAAATCATTTTAGACTTTTTCTGTTGGGGAATTGAAAGTATTTTCATCAAATGGGTAATTCTGAAAGACAGCTAACATTACTAAAATAAAATAACAAGTGATTAAACGCCCGAGCTCACTTGTTCAGAACCTGCGGCTGGCCCATTTCCTGTTAAGGCAGGAGGAATGTGGCTGCCTGGTGGAAGACAGGCAAATGAGTAAATGGGAGCACAGCTATGCACCAAAGGCAATTCAAAAGACTCTTTATCTGATCAGCGTAGATAAGTGTTGAAAGCAGGCGAGTGTTCATGTAGGCTTTCATACGTCATTTGACCATATTCTCATTTGATGCCAAATTTTGGGTGGAATACAAGGCTTAAAACTAGCTTTTATAAAAAAAAAGACAATGTTCCTGTGCTATCAATTTGTGTCTTTCTTCTTTGGGTTCTGGTATTAAAAGGGGGTCTGCAGCTGTAAATAATTTCTGAGTCATGCTCTGCCATTAAACAGAAAAATTGAAACCCCATTTGTAATGTCATAGAAGTTTTTTTTTTAGTTCATGTTGATTGCACTCATAATAATTAGTAGAGGATAGCAATTTCCCCTTTAGGAAGAACAATGAAGTGAACTGACAAGGATAGGTTCAGCAGGTCGGGTAGCATTCATGGAAAATAATAAACAGTCGACATTTCGGTCCAAAATGCTAACTGTTTATTCTTTTCGATAGATGCTGCCTGACCTGCTGAGTTCCTCCAGCGTTTTGTGTGTGTTGCTCTGGATTTCCAGCATCTGTAGACTTTCTCTTACTTATGACTAGGATAGATGCTGTGTTTGGAGACACCATATGCAGGAATGAATCTTAATGTTGGCACGCAATCTATAAAGTAGCTGAATGTGTTTATGAACAGAATTGGAGTTGAACATTTTACGGAAATCACAGTGGCCCTTTTGTAAACCCGGTATCTATCATGTGTTACAACACAGTTTGAGATCTATGGTGACATCCAATAACAGTATGTATAAATAGTATATCTGTTTGAAGGAACATAATGGAGATTCTGCCCTTTAGTGGGTAACATATGTGGTGCAGTGGTAATGGAAAGCAGAAGTCCAAAGAGGGAATGCAAATGGAAGACTGGTCCCAAAAGGCTTCTCCCCCTTATTGTACAGTGCATCAGATCTGAAGTACTTAGCTAATTTCATTATGTCTTATTATCTTATTTAAGCAATGTCCTGATACTTGTCTCAGTGATTGGTAGTGAATTTGGAGATAAATTGTCCAGAATGATGAGCTTGATTGGTCAGTTCTTTTCTTTGCTATCACCTGGCAAATGTTCTTCATGAGGCATTACAGTCATAGTTCTAGCACAATATTCACCAATGTAGCTCTTTGTTTTGCAAAATTGGCAGAACAGTAACATAGCAGCTAGTCTAACACTTAGCAACGCCAGCGATAGGGGTTCAATTCCTGCCGCTGTCTGTAAGAAGTTTTGACGTTCTTCCCATGACCACGTGGATTTCCTCCACCTTCCAAAGAGGTATGGTTTAGTAAATTGTTGGTATGCTATATTGGTGCCGGAAGCATGGCGACATTTGCTGGCTTACCCCAGCACATCCTCAGACTGTGTGTGTCGCTGAGGCAGATTACCCATCTCATTGTATGTTTTGATATTTCAATGTATATATGACAGATAAAGCTAACCGTAAAATATCCATGTGCTGCAGATCAATAATACAAACCTTAGGCTGGCTCTCACTGGATAGCCAGCTACCACGTGAAACTTGTAGTTAATTTTTTGGAACAATAAAATTCATATTTTTCACAGAATCTTTGTTGAGTCACTGAAGAATGTGCATTGTTTCATCTGCAACATTTCCATTACAAGAAAGATAAAACAGGGAAGAACCTTTTCCAGTACATGAAACCACTTGCATCCTGTGGCTGGGTTGCAGACACAAAAGATTCTTCAGAAGTTGAAATTCTAGAATAACACACACAAAATGCTGGAGGAACTCTGCTGCCCGGCCTGCTGAGCTCCTCCAGCATTTTGTGTGTGGTTGGGTCACACATGGGTTTCAATTGTCCTTCAAATACAAATTCGACTGTTATGTATGTCACTTAATTGGCAGTTCTCATTCCTGAGCCAGCAAGTTGTGGGTTCAGTTCCTCTCTAGAGATTCAATCATAAAAATCTGGCTGTCATTCCAGTATTGTTCTGATAGAATGCTGCACCGCTGGAGATGTTGCCTTAGTTTTATACCAAGGCGCAAACTGTGTTCTTGGGTAGCCTTACATTATTTAGGGGAAATCCACTGAGTTAACCCTGCCTATACTGCATCAATGAAGCTAGACCGTCATCTCCTGTTGTGTGATAAACGTATAATATTGCAAATAAAAGTGAAAAAGCAGATGTTAGCAATCTGAAACAAAAAAAATGCTGAAAGATTATTTGACCTGTAACATTAACTCTGTTTCTGTCATGGCGGCTGCTGCTGGCCTTGCTGAGCATTTCAAACAACTTCTCTTTTTTAAAATTTCCTTGTCCTGGGATAGAGGACTGTGTATGTGCGTTGGGAGGGAGGAATGGAACATGTTTTGTTGTTTTATCACTTGTTTTGTACAAGAAGTCCCAAGTACGATCTATGGAAGGCTAGTTTAAGGGCAAAAAGTAAGTCTGATTGAGATTAGAAGTGGAATCGGATGCACATCAGCTCTGGCAGGGTTTGTAGACCATTACTTCCCACAAAGCGAAAACTAACATCGTGAATGGCTGTGATGCTTCGTTCATGGATTAGCACAATGCCTTTTATGCATGCTTTGAAGGGAGAATAGAATTACGCCTGTGTGAATCCCTGCAGCTTTTGGTGACCTGGTGATCTCAGTTTCGGAGGCCGATGGCAGAACATCTTTCAAGAGGGTGAACCCTTGCAAGGCATCAGACCCTGATGCTGTACCTGTTGGGGCCCTGAACACCCGTGTCAACCAACTGGTGGGAGTATTCAAGGACACCTCCAATCTCTCACTGCTGTAGTTGGAGGTTCCTATCTACTTCAAAAGTATGACAATTATACCAGTGCCCAAGCAGAACAGGATGAGCTGCCTCACAACTATTACCCAGATCATTCATATCTACTCTGATGAAGTGCTTTGAGAGACTGGACATGGCTGAAATAACTCCTGTCTAAGCAAAGACCTGGACCCTCTGCAAATTGCCTACAGCAGATGCAATCTCACTGGTTCTACACTCGGCCTCGGATCATCTGGACAATAACAATATCTATTTCAGGCTGTTGACTATTGACTATAGCTCAGTGTTCAACTCAATAATACCCTCAGTTCTAATCAACAAGCTCCAAAACCTGGGCCTCTGTGCCTTGCTTTGCAACTGGATTCTTTTACCTCCTCACTGAGAGACCACAGTCTGTGCAGATCGGAAATAACCTCTCCTTCTCACTGTCAATCAACACTGGTGCACCTCAAGGATGCGTACTTAGCCCGCTGTCTGGTCTCTCTACATCCACGATTGTGTGGCTGGGCACAGCTCAAACACCATCTATAAACTTGCCGATGTCACAGCTATTTTATTGGCAGAATTTCAGATGGTGATGAGGGGGCGTACAGGAGCAAGATGGATTGGCTAGTTGGGTAGTGTTGTAGCAACAGCCTTGCACTCACTATCAGTAACACCCAGGAATTGATTACGGGGCTTCAGGAAGGCGAAGCTGAGGGAACACACATCAGTTCTCATTGAGGGATCAGAAGTGGAAAGGGCAAGCAGTTTCAGGTTCCTGGGTGTCTGACGATCAATCCTGAGCACAGCGTATTGATGCAATTGCAAAGCATGAACGCAGCTATATCTCGTTAGGGGTTTGAGGAGAATTAGTATGTCGCCATAGGTACTCGCAAATTTCTACAGATATACCATGGAGAGCATTCTGACTGATTACATCATCGTCTGGTATGGAGGGGCCACTGCACGTGATCGGTAAAAGCTGCAGAAAGTTTTAACCTCTGCCAGCTGCAACATGGGCACTGGTCTCCCCAGCAACCAGGACTCCTTCAAAAGGCCATGCATCTAAAAGGCCAGCGTCCATCACTAAGGACCCTCATCACCCAAGACCTGCCCTCTTCTCATTGCTACCAACAGGGAGGAAATACAGGAGCCTGAATACACACACTCACCATTTTTGGAACAGCTTCTTCCCCTCTGCCATCAGTTTTCTGAATGGACAATGAACCCATGAACACTACCTCAGTATTTTTTCCTCTCTTTTTTCCATTACATATTGATAGTAATTCTTTATATATACTTCTTATTGTAATTTATCATTTTTAATGTTGCAAAACAGCAAATTTCACGACACATGCCAGTGATATTAAACCTGATTCTGATTCTGACTTCTTGTGTTCAGGTTGTTGTGCTCTGTGTTGTTCTGCTGGACATGCTGTGTTGGCACTGGAATATGTGGCAGCACTTGCTGGCTGCCCCCAGCACACTGTCAGGTGTGTTGATGGTCAATGCAAAAGACACATTTCACTGTGTGTTTCGATGTACATGTGATCGATATTATCTATCTATCTATATATATATATATAAATAAAATTCTTTTGCATGACTGTGGTTTTTTTGCCTGCTATTTTGAATGTGCTGTGTATATTTTGCACCTTGACCCAACAGAAATGCTGTTTTGTTTGGTTATATTCATTTATGGTCAAATGATAATTAAACTGGAATTTGATTTGGCAAGTCTGATTCTTGAATTTTGAGGTAGTATTTCCCGATAGAGTAAGCACTTAGTTTTCGACATTTCTTTCCATTGACTTTCAGCAGCAGAGTTCCTCATGTTTTCAATATGAAATTGAACATATAGCAGGTAAATCAGACAAATTGTGTGACTGATGAAGTTCCATGTTAACTTTATAAGGAAGGGTTTGAAAGACACGGAAAGTCCTTTTACAACATTGGGATAGCACAAATCATTTGCAACCAGTGAAATACTTTGGAAGTATAGTCACTGTGGTACTGTGTTAAAATGTTAATATGGTGTAGAATAAATCTGTGATTTTTTTCTCTGCAGTATGACAGTTGCCATTTTTAGTATGTAAGTGTGTGTGTTTGGATTTTCAAAAACCACAAAATTGTGCAGTGATTGCAGACTGTGCTGAAGATACGAACGGAAAATGTGGGGGAAGATGATGAGGCAAACCATACTTGCTTCTAAATCAAGCTCCAATTTAGGCTTTCATCACATTATCTATTTTAAACGCCTGTGATCCAAAACAATGTATTTGCGGTAAAATATCTAGTCCTTTGTTCTGAGGAAATATATCCACTTCAGTGCTGAACAATTGTACTGTTTCAAGCCTCTGGTTAGTTCAATTTCAATAAATAACTTTTCAATTACAAAAAAACAAAGCACTTTGGTTTTCAAGGCATATGCCAGCATTCTATTTCAAGTATTTTTGTTTCAACGTGTGAAATGTTTAATAAGTGTGGAAAAAAATAAAGCTTCTGCGTAGCCCTACAGATTTAACTTATTGATTTTCTACACAGCAAATACCAACATTTTCTTTCCAAAGTTGGATTCACAATGAGAAAATTGGCTTTTTAGTAAAATGAAAAGAAATATGTTATCAAATTTTTGCAAAAATATTCATCTTCGCAGTGGCCATTTATTGATTTTTTATTTTATATAAATCAGCGTGTGAGATAATAAGGTAAGTTGCATTTACTTAGAAGTAACTTGTAGGACACCTTCTGTTAGTATTCAAACCAGAGAGATAGAATCTGCAGCAAAAACATCCACATTTCAAAAACACTGATGTCTCCACTAATTAATGGTAATTAATTGTAGGTAAATGGATTTAAATTAACTTAGGAGAAAAGAAAGCTTTCACAATGACAAATTATGCTGTATGTAATTGTTTTTATATTAACATCAAATAATGTAAACTGAAGGACACCAGCCTACTCGAAGAGTTAGTACCTAATGTTCCATATCAGATCCTTACAATGTCATAACTGAATACAGATTAGGCAGTGTCCTTTCATGTAGGTTGAACTGGAGAGAGTGAACCACTGCTGCCTGCCAGCATATTATCTTCGTGAAGCCCATTGCTTCCTCTTCTGACTTACAAAAGCAATGCCCACAAGCACGCAGAGCTCTGAAGCAAGGGAGCTGGGGCGTTTGGGATGTGTCGTGCATTGTTATTTCATTTTTATTTGGAAAATGAAACACATTGAATGCACAGAAAAGACGACTGCTGTACTGTGACCTTCCTCTCCAGCAATACAAAAGAAAAATTTGCATTGTTTGGAGAAAACGTTTCATGATCCTAGGTTGCATTCAGTATGCCTTAATTGCCTCGGTCAGCAGGGTGTGAATTTATCTTGCTTGGTCATGTGAACTATCTGCTGCTCTGTATCTGTGTTTGTGTGTATCTTTATGTCTCTGTTTATTTGTGTCTCCACCCACCCGTAATCCCCTTCCAGTCAGAGCACTAAACAGCCCAGTGATAAATCTGTAAGGTTGACAGTGCCTTAGCCTGGTGCTCCTTTGCCCTCAATTTCTGTTAGACGGGCCACTGCAAGCTTATTACATACTGGGTTACTCTGTGACTTTGACTTGTGTATTGGTGAATGTTGAAAAGAATCTAAGGACAGTGAAAATAAAACACCTGGTCAAAACCAGCTGGGGGAGAGAAGTCGGGGAAGAGGAACAGTGTTCATTATTTACGCTCTTCATATAAAACTGATGACACTCAAAATAAAAGTACTAGAAGAAAACACTGAAGGAGATACACTCCCTGACTGGTGTTGGTACTTAGAGACCATTATAACAACAGCCTGCTATTTTTCATATAAAGTTCAAGTCTTTCAGGAAAGTTAAAACAGTTTGATATGTGTCACTGTTTTAGCACTTCTAAATTACAGAAAATAATTCTTGATATGTTAAGGATTTATTTGATGCATTGCAGTACGCTTACTGCACTTTTTGATTAGTAGTTTTGAGTGGAATTGCATATTGAGTGTTTTTGATTAATAAATCCGAATCAGTTGGTGTATATCAATTTTTAGATCTGTGTAAATCCCAGCTAAATCAAAATTAGGATTAATAAGAACTACAGAGCGGTCAATCATTACCTGAATTACTTCTTCAACAAAATCTTCATTACCTTTTCTACCTCTTATCTGTCCTCACTGTTATTCATCCAGCTCTTTTTATTGCTATCACGCCAGTGACTAGCACATTCCCCGATACAAACAGGATTTGTCAATAGTCTAAATGTGCACTTTGGTTAACATATTTGATGTACTCAAAGCAAAGTTCAAAGTACATTTATTATCAAAGTATGTATAGTATATACAACCCTGAAATTCATCTCCTTACAGGCAGCCACAAAACAAAGAACCCATTTTAAAAAAGACCATCAAACACCCAATATGCAGGGAAGAAAAAACAAATCGTGCACACAATAAAAATAAGCAAGTAACATTCAGAACTGAAGCTCACGAAGGTGAGTCCACAATCGCAAAGCCAGTCAGAGCCGATCCAGGAGCCTGTTAGTTGCAGGCCATAGCCTCAGTTCAGTGCCGAGAAGAGCTAGCCTCGTGGAGCAGTGAGCTGAGCTGGTCTACCCCTCATCTCCGGCCCTGACACCCTGACCTTTTCAATCTGGCCGGGCACTTAAATTGAGAATGAGAATGTTTGGTCTGCATGGTTGCATTTATTGCTGGCGCCACTTTTAGTATTGAGACAGTTATGCACTCACCAGTCACTGTGGCTTGATTTCAGAGCCATATCTTTTCCTGGATTCATGTAGTATAGTGGTTGGCTATGCATCCAAGTGCACCCATGCCATCTTTGTGAGTAATGCAATTACTCTTACTGCACTTTTGATTATTCTGCTGTCCTTCGGTTATTTTCTTTCCAAAATGTAGATTCAGTTCCCTTTTTGAATTCTTAATCAATTTCCCCTGACTATCTGTTTTTGAGGTAGTGCATTCCAGGTTGTAACAGCTTAGTGCATGAGGAAATTTCTCCTCTTATCCTCTACGTCTCCTTTGCCAATTGCTTTAAATCAGCTTTAACTGGTTTCTAATCTCTGTTCCAGGGAAAACATTTTTTCCTTATCTATACCAAAGCCCCTCATAGTTTTGAATAGCTTTGAGTTACCTTGAATTAATTGGTATTTTTTCAGAAGACTGATTAAAATTGAGCAGGAGACTGAATTGACGATACCCCTTCTTTTATTCTGATTGCCCCAAATAGTATTACTTTTAAATTAATTTCAGTTTTTCAAAAAAAGTATGAAAATGTGAGTCAGTGTCTTCTTTTTGGAAGACATATACATGTGTGCTCAGTTCCCAGTTCTTTTCCACTGAGTTGGTTGTACAGTCACCCCTGGGTCAGAACTTGTGTATTCAAGCCCCAGCAGGACATTAAGCACATAATCAGGGTCGGCAGCAAGGGAGTACTGCACTGTCAGAAATACTGTTGTCCTTCAGATGAAATGTTAAGCCATGTCTGACTGTCTGCTCCAGTTCCAATACATACTTAAAAAAATGGGTAATTCTTTCTTAGTCCTGGCCAATACTCTTTCTTCAGGCAGAGGATCAAAACAATAAAATTTTCAGGACTGGAAAGGAAGGGGGCAGAAGCCAGAATAAGAAGTTGTGGGCGGAGCGGGGCGGGAGATGTTAGCAAGGAGTACACGCTGACACTATTAGCAGGACTTCTCTGGAATGCATACATGCGATGAAATTGCAGTGCGCCTATCTCACGTATGGACAGTTTGGGCATTGTTCCATCTCCTCAAAATTCTGTTACAGTGGAGGGTATTTCTCAGTGCCGTGCTACCCAGTCTTACTCACTTGTGAATGTGCTTGTGATGTTGTCTAGGAATGACTTCTTTACTCGTCGGTGGTTCTCATGAAGTCCAGGCAATGTCCTCAAGGTTTTAGGGGCTGGTGGATGGGGGAGATGGTATGGAATCAGAGCGCTTAGCAGGCTCCGTTGGAGGTCGAGGGTGAAAATAGGGAACTGGACAATATTTGAAACTGACAGGGGAGGGGGTGATAGGCAGCACTTGATATTGGAGTATTGGCTTAGTATTACCACATGTACTGAAATGGACTGAAAAACTTAGTTTTCAAGACATCCATGCAGACTATTTCAAAACAAGTACATTGGGTCTAGATTCAAATTTATTTTATTATGTGTACATTCAAACATATGGTGAAATACATTGTTTGTGTCAACAACCTATACACCCACACATTCCAGTGCCAACATGGCAGGCCCACAATGCTCGGCAGAACAACACAGAATACAACAAGCAACAAAACAACAACAGCTAAACAAGCCCCGTTCTCCTCTCCCACCTACGTGCATACACAGTCCTCCAACCCCAGACAGTCCTTGTTCTTCATCCTTCAGCTGTACACAGGAAGAACAAAACAGACTACAGAATGTAGTGAAGAACAGTGTTGGTAATTCTGAAGGACTTAGAATTTAGATTTGAAGAGGAGAACAATTATAACAGATGTTATGAATACATCTGGTAGGAGCAACTTGCAAGGAATCTCAACACTTTGTCACCATCTTGGTGTGGTTGAGGATGGACTGGTGTAATGGCTTTTGCTGGGTGAAGGATGGAATGGAAACCGGCTGCACATTAGAGGTGGTGGGGTTTGTAGTACATAGAGACCCTCTGTTATTAGGAACGAACAGTAGACTGAAGAGGGATCAACCAATTGAGCTGATGGCCATGCCCAAGGATTTAATGAAGTACCTGCTGTAAGTCCACCTATTCTTTGTAGCAGGATTCAAATCATATTGCCCACAAAGAGTCCTGCATTATGTCCCAAGACTATATGGTTCAAGTTCTCCGGTGACCCTCCAAAGGGTGAGTAGCATCTATGGCAGTGTCACTGATGTGGAGATGGTGTCAGAATCACAACGGTACACAACAGTGATAGCTGAATTTGCTTGGTGAGCTTTGCTCTCTCCTGGCACTTATCCTTGCAAGCGGAACATGTGCTACACCTGCCCCTACACCTCCTCCCTCACTACCATTCAGGGCCCTAAACAGTCCTTCCAGGTGAGGCAACACTTCGTCTGTGAGTCTTTTGGGGTCCTTTACTGTGTTCGGTGCTCCCAGTGTAGCCTCCTGTATATTGCTGAGACCCGATGTAGATTGGGAGACCGCTTTGCTGAGCATTTACGCTCCGTCCGCCAGAACAAGCAGGATCTTCCAGTGGCCACCCATTTTAATTCCACCTCCCATTCCCAGTCCGATATGTCCATCCTTGGCCACTTCTACTGGCGCGGTGAGGTCACACTTAGGTTGGAGGAACAACACTTTATATCCTGTTTGGATAACCTCGAACCTGATGGCATGAACTTCAATTTCTCAAACTTCCAGTAATGCCCCCTTCACGATTTCCCTTTCTCACCTTATCTCCTTGTCCACCCATTACCTCCCTCTGATGCTGTCCCGCCCTTTTTGTTTCTTCCATGGCCTTCTGTCTCTTTCATCAATCAATTTCCCAGCTCTTTACTTCATCCCTCCCTCTTCAGGTTTCACCTATCACCTGGTGTTTTTCTCTCCCCTCCCCCCCCACCTTTTAAATCTACTCCTCAGCTTTTTATCTCCAGTCCTGCCGAAGGGTTTCAGCCTGAAACGTCGACTGTGCTTTTTTCCATAGATACTACCTGGCCTGCTGAGTACCTCCAGCATTTTGTGTTTATTGCGAGTATATTTAAAGCAGAGGTTGATAGATTCTAGATCAGTAAGGGTGTCAAAGATTATGGGGAGAAGGCAGGAGAATGGGGTTAAGAGCGATAATAAATCAGCCATGATGGAATGGTGGAACAGACTCAATGGGACAATTCTACTATGTGTTATGGTGTTATGGTCTAAGTGGTTGCAAGTCACAAACACAATGGATTCCACAGATACTGGAAATCCAGAGCAACGGACTCAAAATACTGGAGGAACTCATTAGGTCAAGCAGCTTCTATGGAGAGGAATAAACAGTTGACGGTTTGGGCCGAGACCTTTCATCAGAACTGGAAAGGAAGAAGGAAGACGCAAGTGCATGTTACAGTCGGCTATCACAAATTTTAATTATACTGGTTAAAATAGAAAATAGAACTAACATCACTGTTCCGTCCAATTTCTTTCAATGATGAGCATTATAGGAATAAAAGTTCTAAAAGCTCATTCTTTGTGTGTCTCTTAACCATCAGCCATTTCACAGCAGGGAAGCAAGCAGAAGTCAGAGGAAAAATTGGAGCAAGTGCTAGATCCGGAGTTATTTCTGCCTGTTGACTTGGATGAATTTCTGGGTGCCGTGGAGAGCCCCGAAAATAGATGTCTGGCTTTCCACTCATGGGTGACCTTCTGTGTCAGAGTGGCGGGAAAAAAAGGGCTCTCAAAATTTTATTTCTTTGCTGCTGTGTAATTCATTTAGAAGCAAGCAGAAGGGATTTTATTATTAATCACAACTGCTCATCAAATTATTAATTCTTTGCCGTTATAGTTGAAAAAGAAAGTGAGTAAGAAGATGAAAAAGAAGTGCGAGGAGTTTCATTTCTTGAAGATATTGCCAGTATCAATTTTATTTACATTTTTGTGTAAACACTTAATCAGAAAATGATCTTAAACATCTTTTCTTTCCTTGTATGCATTTAAACAAAATTTAAAAAAAAAATAATTGCTGCCAACATCATAAGTGAGAACAGCTAGTGCGGGTTACTGAAGCACACAGCGTAAGAGAGCTGCATTAATATAAATAGAGCTACAATCATTAAGTAGGGGTGCTTTAGTGATTGTGTCACGCCAACTGTACATGTTAATTCTGCTCCTTCGCACCGCTGGGCTCCGTGACTCCTCCAAGTCAATTCCCCTGATGTCATCTGTACTCCCTATTTAAACCCGCACATTCGGAATGCTCAACTGACTGGATTATGTGTAAGGACACATAAAAGATAAAAGTATAATTAATGTTAATGAGAATTCATTGTAAGTGATTTTTAAGTTGAATATTACTCTCCGATAGGGTGATGGAGCCAGAAGCAATCATCACATTTACAAAAATACTTGGCTAACTGTGGTGCTGCTGACCCAGTGTTGAAATTGTTTAGACTAGGTAGCTACTCCTTTTTCTACCACTACAGGCACAATAGGACAAATAGTCTTCTTTCATAGATCTTCTCTGTCTCCTTTCCTACCTGTTCCTGCTTTGAGACTTTATGACTACTTTGATCACTCTGCACTAAAATGGACTCTGTTTTTAGTGTTCTAATTTGTGTTCTTTCTAATAAAAACTCTGTATAGTTACCTGCTGTACCTAATGAAGTAGCCACTGAGTGTATATCCGTTTTCTTCTGCTGCTGTAGCCCATCCACTTCAAGGTTTGATGTGTTGTGCCTTCAGAGATGCTCTTCGGCACACCACTGTCATAACATGTGGTTATTTTAGTTACTGGTGCCTTCCTGCCAGCTTGAACCAGTCTGGCCATTCTCCTCTGACCTCTCTCATTAACAGATGTTCTTGCACACAGAATGGCCGCCCGCTGGATGTTTGTGTTTTTGCCACATTCTCCGTAAGCTGTAGAGGATGTTGTGCATGAAACTCCCAGGGGGTCAGCAGTTTCTGAGATACTCAAACCACTCTGCTTGGCACCAACAATCATTCCACAGTCAAAGTCACATTTTGTCCCCATTCTGATGTTTGGTCTGAGCAGCAACTGAAACTCTTGACCATGCTTTTATGCATTGAGTTGCTGCCACGTGATTGGTTAATTAGGTATGTGCATTAACAAACAGGTGTACCTAATAAAGTGTCCACTGAGGTTTGCAACGTGCTTGTGATGCTGCTGTAGGTTTTTCATTGCACCTGTGGGTACAACAATAAACTTGACTTTATAAAAGGGCTGCTGTATTAATGTGTACTGCTTCTCCCCAGTTTATGAACGTCTGACTTATGTACAAGCCTTTGGCAGACTGGCAGACGTATTTGTCAGTTGCTGTGGATCTGTGGTCATCTTTGACTGTGTGGGAACTTAGTTCAGGCCAGTATCTGACGGGCAGAGTAAAATGCCCAGATTTTACTGCACACTACCCTTGGTTAGCCTATGTTTTACCTAAATATATTGCTCAGCAGCTGAATTTCCATTTTCCAACCTTCTGGCTTGTGAACAATTCTCAGTAATCTGAAGAGGACCAGCAAAATCACTGTAATAATGATGCAATTCTGAAGAAGGCTTGTCAGTGGCTGTACTCAGTGGAGTTTGAGGAGATTTGTTATGTTACCAAAGATCCTAGCACATTTCTACAGATGTACTGTGGAGAGCATTCTGACTGGGTAGATCACCACCTGGTATGGAAGAGCCAATGCAGTAGAATGTTAAAAGCAACAGAGGGTTGCAGACTCCAACAGCTTCTTCATGGGTGTTAGCTTCCCACCATCAAGGATATCTTCAAAAACTGAAGCCTCAAGAAGGCTGCATCCATCATTAAAGACCCTCTCCATAAAGAGTCAGAATCAGGTTTAATATCACCGGCATATATTGTGAAATTTGCTGTTTTTGCGGTAGCGGTACATTGCAATACATAACAGCACTGTACTGATTCTGCAAAACAACAAATTAACCAACATATGTCAGTGATAATAATCCTGATAAACCTCATCACCTTGTACCCAGTTAAGCACTCAGCTGTGCAAGACCACATGTCCAAGGTCCACTGTGCATAATTATAAAGCCAGAATAACTGGGCATAGCAAAAGTGAAGCTTTTCAACTCATATACATGAGTAACTATACGCTTATTGCTAAACTTTTCCTCTCCCCAAATCTAATAAATGAAAGAACGGCCATTCACCACAACCATTCCCTTAATGATGAGGTGTGTTGACTTTTCCTTCTATGAACCAGGTGTAAAATTAGTAGCAAAGGTGGAGATGCAAAATCATTGGAAGATCAAGATTAGCTTTATTTGTTGCAGATACATTGAAACATCGAAATATGCAGTGGAATGCGTGGTTTGCATCAATGACCAACATAGTCTGAGACGTGCTTCGAGGCAGCCCGAAAGCGTCAACTATGCATAGCATGCCCACACCTTACTAACTCTAACTGGTATGTCTTATTTCAAGGTGGGACTAAACCGGAGCACCCGGAGAAAATTCAGATGATCACTGGGGGAATGCATAAACTCCTGGATCTCTCCAGGTTATTTTTTAAAAATTATTTGTTTTATTTTAAATGGGGAATAAATCTGTTTTTACGTTTATTTTTACTAAATAGGTTTTAAGTACTAATTACACCACATCTCTGACTGGATTAGCATGGATTCACATGAAGCTGTGTAAGGTTATAAATGAAAGAAATTTGGCAAACCCTTATCTGTGTCCAGAGCTTTTATATTACATTGATTCCTAAGCAAAGGGGTGCACTGAGTGTTGTAACACATCTTAGTCCCTCAGTTAGGTTTGGGATTGTTCCAGTAGTATGCAACATTCTGCAAAGTTCCCTTGAATTTTGCTGTTGAAATGATTCCTTGTTTTTTTGGAATGTCACCAAGACCTAATCATTTAGGTTTTCTCTGGAGTTATGTATTCTTAGCAACAAACGCAAAGTCCAAGCACTTTGACACCCAAATAGTTGCCAAAAAATAAAATCTTTTTGCTAGTAAAGATAAAAGCTGTGTTCTGTTCAACTATGTGGCTTATTAGCAACAAATATTTTGCATTGGAATATATTTGTTTTCATCTTTTGTAACAGTTCATTGAGAAAAGATGTTTTAGTGGAAAATTTGACTTGGCGACAAAATATGCCAAAGTAAAGAATTGTAATTGTTGTGTAACCGTCAAGCACCATTTAGGCTTTGGTAGAGGTCACTGCTATAACTATAATTTATTTAGGGGAAAAAACCAAAAGTGCAGAAAGTCAGTAATATTTGACGACTTAGCAGTTTATGATGGAGAGGAATAAAGGTCAAAGTTTCAGACTGAGACCCATGAAGGGTATCCATTCGAAATCTGGACTTTCCACAGGTGCTGCCTGATCTACTAGGTTCCTCCAGCATTTTGTGCACGTTACTCTGGTTTTATGTGTGAATCTCCAGCATCTGCAAAGTCTCTTGTGTTTATAGCTTAAAGCTGCTCACTCTATCCTCTGCTGACCCCTTGATGAGAACTACTATGTGTCCTCCCAATTTGTCCTTTCTGAATTCTGCAATCAATTCCTTGGTTTTACTGACGTGGAGTGCAAGGTTGTTGTTGTGGAGAAAAACGCCTCCACAGCTTAATTCCTACACTGCAGTTTTTGATTTTATATGACATACTGTAAATGCCATGAACACAGAAGTACTTGATAATTCAGTCAATCACCTTCGTTTCAAATTTGCAGCATTCAGTATATCACTTGTGCAGATGACATTTGATGGAAACACCATTTCGAAAGTCATTAAGACAATACTGCTTTCAAAAGGTTTAAAGTCTTCAATCAAATAGCGCTCAAAGATTTCACCACTGTGAGAAGTGGATTCTTCTCGCTGCTTTTTGAATATACATTAATTTTCCATCATATAACACTGAAAAAGTATTTGGCATGTCATCACAAATATTATAAATAGAATTTAAGAAACATACAGCAATTCTAATCAAGCTTCCCTAGCAGCATCCTATTTTGCAATCCTCTGAAATGTCTTGCTGTTTTTGTGATTTGCAAAAACTATATTTAGTGGTTTATTCAGGTTCAAAAATCCAAGTAAACTTACTATCAAAGTACGTAGGTGTTATCGTATGCTACCTTGAGATTCATTTTCTTGAGGCATTTACAGGGGGATCTATGAAATACAATTGAATTTTATGAAAAACTATACATATACAAAGACTGACAAACGCCACTGTGCAAAAGCAGGCAAACAGTGAAAGTAAAAATAATATAGAGAGTATGAGTTCTAAAGAGTCCTTGAATGTGAATCTGTAGGTCCCAGAATCAATTTAGAGTAAGGATGATTGAAGTTATCCATGCCAGTTCAGGGGCCTAATGGCGGTAGGGTAATAACTGTTCTTGAACCTGGTGGTGTGGGATCTAAGACTTCTGTTTGTCTTACATGATAATAGTATCAAGAATGTGCATGGCCTGGATGGTGGGAGTATTTGATAATGGATGCTACCTTCTTTTGGCAGCGATCCATGTAACTTTGCTGAATGGTGGGGAGGGTTTTGTCTGTGATGGGCTGAGCTGTATCCACCACCTTCTGCAGACTTTTCCATGTCTGGTCATTGGTTTTTCCATACCAGGCCATGATGCATCCAGATAGGATACTCTCCACTGCACCTATAAAGGTTTGACAAAGTTTATGGTGACATGCTGAATCTTCTCAAATTTCTAAGTGGAGGTGCTGTTGTGCCTTCTGTGTAACGACACTTAATCTTCTCACACCATTTAATGCGGTATTATTCGATTCCAACAATATTTTCTCCACGAAGGAATTCAACAACTTTGAGCTGCATGAGAGGATTTATGTGTGCAGGAACTAAAATCTGAAATGCTTTAAGTCTGAAACAAAAGTGGAAAATGCTGCACGCATTCAGGTCAGGCAGCATCCAAGGGGGAGAAGAACGGAACATCAGATCTTCCATCACAACCGGAAAAAATGAGAGAATAAATGTGCTTTAGGTTTCCGAGAGAAGGGGGAGGTTGGGAGTGAAAAAAAGAAGAAAAAAAGTTGGTGTAGAAGTATACAGCCACGTAAATGTACAACTGGTTACCTGAAATTTTAGTCATGAAGACTGATACATGCCCAGTTGGAAGAGGAGGTGCTGTTCCTCAAGCTTACACTGGGCTTCATTGGACCAAAGTAGGAAACAGAAGACAGAGAATTCAGAGTGGGAGTGTTACAGAGTATTTTAATCACATTTTACATTTTATGTCAACTTGTCAATCTTCAGTCTCTGTGGCAGGGACTTCTGCTAATATTATTTTGTGACTGTATGTGCTGTACCTAAACTGTACAGTACTGTGCGATAGTCTTAGGCACATGTATATAGCTGAGGTGTCTGAGACTTTTGCATAGTTCTGTATATTGGTTAAGATAAGAAGATGGTTGGGAAACAAATAAGAGCACTTGGCTTTGTATTAGCTCAGTAGACATAACATACAATACTGTGCAATAGCCTTAGGAACCCTGGATATATATAGACCATATATGTGCCTAAGACTTGCATAGTACTGTATGTGCTGTGTCTGAATATATGTACTGTGTTTTGTACCTTGGCCCAGAGGAACGATGTTTCTTCGTGTGTACATGTGTATGGTTGAATAACAATAAACTTGAACAGGCAACTGGAAACTCAGGAGCTGCTCCCTAAAGTGCTTACCCAATCGACATTTGATTACTTCACTGTAGAGGACACCACGGGTGTGAACACCAAGTGCAATGTATTAAGTTGGAAGCAGTGCCAAAGAATTAATGCTTCAGCTGAAGGGACTGTTTGGTTTCTGAATGTTGCATAGGGAGGAGCAAATAACTACAAGTGTTGAATCTCTGGAAGTGGCAGGGGAAAGTGCTGTGAGAAGAAGATTGGTTGCTAGAGACAGAAGGATGAAACAGAAAGTCGTGGAGAGCAGTTCCTTTAGAATGTTAAAAGGGGGGTGAAGGGTAGTGGAAATCCATTGAAAGTGCAGAAATTACAGCGCTGTGCGGATATCTTTGGCACCCTTGATTTTTTTATATGGTTTCAGATGCTATGGCCTCCACTGATCTCTACATCATCGAGGTTGTCTGGGATTACATGGAGAGACATAAGCAAGCGAGGAAGCCAAAGTCTGTAGAGGACATGTGGCAAGTTCTCCAAGATGCTTGGAACAACCTACCAGCTGATTTTCTGATGAAGCTGCATGGCAGTTTACCTAAGAAAACCGATGAAGTTTTAAAGGCAAAGAATGGTCACACCAAATATTGATTTGATTTAGTGTTTTTACTGTTTACTGCTCTTTATAGTAATTTTTTTGATATTTAAAAACTTTTCAGTTCGTTATTTTTGAAAGCATCTTTGCTTTACAGAATATTTGTAATAGGGGGTGGCATGGTAATGTAGTGGTTAGCGCAACGCTTTACAGTGCCTGTGACCTGGGTTCAATTCCCTCCGCTGCCTGTAGGAAGTTTGTACATTCGCCCCGTGAAAGCATGGATTCCCTTTGAGTGCTTCAGTTTCCTCCCATAGGAAAAAGACATAAGAGTTGGTAGGCTAGGCTAACTGGTCATTGTAAATTGTCCCGTGATTAGGTTAGGATTCATTTGGGGGATTTCTGGGTGACGTGGATTCTGCGCTGTATCTCAATAAATAACCACATTTTTTACTTGTGCCTAAGACTTCTGTACAGTACTGTAAATAAAATTATTCACTAGATACAGAGACTTACGGAGTGAACGTTGAGGACAAGGGAAACCCTTAAAGGTACTGTTGTGGAAAGCCCCATTGTTAAAGCAGATGGTAAAAGGTGAAGAAACCGGAACAATGGTGTGGATTCCTTATGGAAAGCAGGGTGGGTTGAGATGTGCTTAAAATATCTGAGAATTTGTAAGCTTATAATGGACATTTGTTGCTAGGAGGGATGTCAGGAAAGAGAATGAAACAGACAGGAACATGTACATTGAAAGCAAGGATGGAAATTAGCATTAAAGGTAAAGAAATTCAATGCAGTACAAATGTGCATCTACTCAAATGGTCGTCAGTGTTTTTGTTATTTATTGATCGATCGATTGATTGAGATACAGCACGGAATAGGCCCTGCCAGCCCATTGAGCTGTGAGCCCAGCAATCCCCCTGATTTAATCCTTGCCTCATCACGGACAGTTTACAATGTAAACCTACCAACTGGTACATCTTTGGACTGCAGGAGGAAACCAGAACACCTGGAGGAAACCCACATGATCACAGAGAGAACGTGCAAGCTCCTTCTAAGCAGTGGCGGGCACAGAAGCTGGGTGGCCTGAAATGTAAAGCATTGTGCTAACCACTATGCTACCGTGCTGCCCCATTTCGGTGTAATGCCAATGAGACTTAATATGCAGTATCATCAGTTTCAAAATAGTTTCTTCTTTACCAGTTATACTATACAAAGGCTGTTGTGACTGACTAAAGCACAGCCACATGGGAGCTGTAACTGGGAAATATAAAACCTTTTATTCACACAGCAACCGTCCGGGAGAGAGGGTGATTTCAGTAGAATCCAAGAGAGCCACCCTTTCCTGACAGGATGTTTTATACTGCTTGAACATAAAGATAATAATGAATGATTAACTTTGGTTTCATTTGCAATATAGGCAGGTAAATTTACAGAATTACATATTTACAGCGGTAGCACATCCTAACTAGCTGAAGCTCTTTGATTACTTGGTACAAGTGTCTGCTCTAAAAGCCTACCAGTACAAACTGCACTCAAAATTGGTTGCGAACCTGTCTCCTGAGATGCAAGGAGGGATGGTGTCAGGAAAGGGAATGAAACTGATGGGAACATATTACACTGAAAGCAGGGTAGAAATTAACAGTAAAGGTAAATAGACAAAATATACCCTATTGTTACAGTGTTGAGGGACAGCTCCATGAATATACAATGAAGCAGAAGGTTAAGTGACAAAAACAGATCTGTCCTGAACTGCGCTTTAAGTGGCGGGGATGCTCCTTTAACAAGAGCAGAACATCCGTCTGTTGTCTTTCCCTGTGTGGTTTCAATAGGACACAATGAGAATGATCAGTTTCACTAGCCACAGGTTTTGTTTCCTCAAGACTGTCTCTTAATTTAGTGAATCCTAACTGTCTGTAGTTTCATAAGCCCTAGGATGATCCCTGACATAAGAAGTCACCAGGTTACAATAGGGTTCCGATCCTGAGAAATATTAGTAACCTGAACAGTTTGTAAGTTAGAAATAAACAAAAGCTGGGGTGGGAGAGGTTCACAGAAACAGCGGTGACAGGAGAGCAAGCGGGAGCGGCAAGAGCAATCGCCAGCTGGCTTCACAGGCTCGGTGAGTGCATGAGTCTGCCCGGTGCTCCCGGCTGTGCTCGGTTCAATCCAGTCCCTCCTGATGTTGCATCTCAGGGAGAGAAGGCAAGTGGTGCAGAAGTGTCCCTCTCCCAAACAGCAGAAGAAGCCTATGGTCCCACAGCAGCTAGCAAATCCATCCCGTCACTGGTCTCCCAAATGTTCAATTGATCTCCTAGGATCTCCCAGCGCTCCGTCCGCCAAAACAGACAGGATCTCCCAGTAGCCACCCACTTCAACTCTGCTTCCCACTCCCATTCAAATAGGTCCATACATGGCCTCCTCTACTGCCATGATGAGGCTAAACTTAGGTTGGAGGAGCAACATCTCATATACCGTCTTGGTAGTCTCCAGCCCCTTGGTATGAACATAGAATTCTCCAACTTCCGGTAATTCCCTCCCCCTCCCTTCCCCTATCCCTATTTCATTCTACCCCCTTCCTCAGCTGCCTATCGCCTCTCTCATGGTTCTGCCTCCTTCTACTACCCATTGTGCTTTCCCCTATTTTTTCTTCGCCTTTCCTGCCTATCACCTCCCTGCCTATCACCTCCCTGCCTCCCCTCTCCCACCCCTTTATCTTTCCCCTTACTGGTTTTTCACCTGGAACCTACCAGCATTCTCTTTCCCACCCTCCCCCCACCTTCTCTATAGGGCCTCTGCCCCTTCCTTGACGAAGGGTTCTGGCCCGAAACGTCGACCGATCTTTTCCACGGATGCTGCCCGACCTGCTGAGTTCCTCCAGCGTGTTGTGAGTGTTGCTTTGACCCCAGCATCTCCAGATTATTCTGTGCTCAATTGTATGTACAGGGTATCCATAAGTCAGATGGTTGTAACCAAAGGAGGACCCGTATGTGAATCTAAGGCTTCTGTTGGTTAGTTGTTTAGTTGGAATGCTTATCCAAATATTATTCTGTGCATGTGATTGTAATTTTGCATACCACAGAAGTTGCATGACGTTGTTTATGAGGTGTTGTGTTGATACTTGTGCAATTATTCCCATGAATTTCCATATGGTACTTCTACACATGTTTATGTTAGACATTTCTTACTTATTGACACCTATAGTTTATTATTATTTATTTCTTCTTCCTCCAATATTTCATCTACAAGGTCACATAGGGCTCATCCTCGTCATCTTTCAAATGGGTGACGGGCACCTTTCCGCTCCCTCTATTTAGAACTCATTATAGAAGGAACTGCCTTCCCACCACTGTAATTAGCAGAATCTTGATAAGTTAGGTGACAATGGATAAATGAATAGGTTGTTCTAAACATAATACACAAAGTTATAGTCATGACTAAATTTGAAAGTCTATTTTTATGATTTATCAAATGAGACATTTCATTAAGAATTAATTTGGAGTCCTCACCTGATAATTCAATGCAACAGGGATTTTTTTCAGCTGCTTTTCGAAAAGGGACATTGATTTTGGGAATATATTTGGCAACACTTTTGCTTGTAGAAAGGAAGGAACCATAATGTGTTTTTACGCAAGACTTCAGAGATGCTTTGTGTGTTCTGTGCTCGTGAGTTGGTTGAAAGGGACAGTTAATTATTCTCCATAAAGGCATTTTCAATCCTGAGAGATTATCTAGAAGAGGAATGCTTTTATTTCTTATTGGTAAGAGGAACTTCCTTGAAATCCTACTCAGTATTTGGAGATGAAGTCCATTGCTTAGAAATTTTGAGGAAAAAAGATGGCTTCAACAGCGCACGTGTCTATTTGTCAAGCATGTTGTGCTAAATGCTATATTGATGAAGCTCTTGGCATTCTGCCTATATCCATGGATAGCCAATCATAAAGATAATCAGATATCAACTCTACTTCAGACCAGAAAAATGCTTTGTACTTGAGAACAGAAAAAACTTCATCAGTCTTCACCCTGATGCAGTCTTCACCAGATGCAGTTCAGTGGCTGTTATTATGGCTGTAGTTGTACTGATTTCATTCTACTTTGATCCACCGTGCCCAATGCATTTTAGCCACCTCAACAAGCTAATGGTGGCTAAAGAGACTGGTGCTTAATTCACACATAGCAGAGCAGCATACAAATAATGAATGTTTTGACACTATACATACCTTGATAGAGCAAACTTTTGTATAGGCTGCTCAGGAAAATTACAGCTGTACTCATCAGGAAAGTATTGAGATTCATGTCGCTCTTTACTGTGTCTGGAGGTCTTTGCCTTTGTCACCAGTATGGAGAGCTGTGTAGATGATCAAGTTAAGGATGTGGGGTGGAAATGGAAGGAGGAGAAGGAAGGAACAATCTTATCAGCCCCTTCCTGCTGCAAAGAGCTAGTCCAAATGTGATTCCAAATACCCATTCATGGACTTCATTCATTGAAGTGTGGGAGAATGAAGGGAGATCTATCTACAGCTTGTAAAAGGAGAGGGGGAACAAACAATCTGCAGGATGAACTCAGTGGATTGAGTGATATCTGTGAGAGGAAGGGAATTGTCAATAGTTTGGATCAAAATCTTGCATCAGGGCCAATTCTTTTCCTCCCACAGAAGATTCCTAACCTGCTGAGTTCCTTTGGCGGACTGTTTATTGCTCTCATGTATCTCCTAAATTGAGGGGGAGGTGGAATATAAGAAGACCCTCAGCAATAGTTTCTGCTTTTATGCTGTGACCTCCTCAGTGACTAGCACCCCGGCAAGAGACGAGCTTGCCTCCTCCATGGCATCAGGGCATGCAAGTGCACCCGTACATATGTTTAGCTCCAACTGAGCCTGAGATGTGTAACCATGAAATGAGGAAGTGTCTCAGTGAGTGACGTGCAAACTACTTGTCTGATGTGGCTGGTATGGTTGAAGAGCTGTGCGCATGCTGTGAGATGTGGGTGTGAAGCTGTGGCAGTGTGTGAATGCAGTGGAGCATCGCATGTTGAGTGTGACTCCTGATGAGTGAAGGTTGTTGTTGGGTGAGTTATGGAATGTGGCGACTTGAGCAAGCCTGAGGCTTTGGTGCAGCTGCAGAAAATTGCATTTGACGATACGTTGGCTGCCTTTGAACACTTGGGTGAGGCCATTCAGCTTATGATGGCACTGACTCATCTCGTCTGGTTGTGTCCAAAGAGCTTCAAACCGTACGACTACAAGGCCTGTCTCTTACTTCCCATCTCCTCCAAAGAGTTTGCCACTACCACCAGAAGGACCTGCAACCGGAGACCACCCTGCCTCTTTGCTAGCATTGCACCAAGTGGGTTTCATACGTAGAATACCAGCCAGCATCAGCTCCAAGCTCAATGCACTTGCAAGTAGAGAGGTGTAACCCACGCAAACCAGCTTCAGCTGACAACAACAGGCACAGTGCTTAGCCTTCCACTGAAATATCCAACCAAACGAGAGCCCTGGCATGAAACTTAAACCATCATTGTTGGCAGGGATCAGGTACCTTGTTCATATAGTGATCCCCACTCTGTATTAGAGAGAGCAACTGTCTGGTATGGAGGGGCCACTGCACAGGATTGGAAAAAGCTGCAGAAGGTTGAGTGGAGGAACAGGAGCCTGCAGACACAAACTCAGCACTTTACGAACAGCTTCTTCCTCTCTGCCATCAGATTTATGAACGGACAATGAGCCCATGAACACTGCCTCACTATTTATGCTCACTCTTTGCACCATATATTTAATTTTTATGTATTTCTTATTATAATTTATAGTACATTTTATGTTTTGCACAGTACTGCTGCACAAAACAACAAATTTCACGACATATGTCAGTGACATTAAACCTGATTCTGATTTGTCTCTTTGATTTGATTGCTATTTGATTGGCAATGTGGGATGTTGTTAAGATTAGGATTAAAATTAATGACTGCTTTATTTGTCACAAGTACATCGAAACACCGAAACACATAGTGAAATGCATCATTTGCGTCAACAACTGATGTAGTTTGAATATATGCTGGGGCTGCCCACGAGATAGCTACAACATTTCTGACATTATGACAGTAGCTATGTACATTCTAGAGTTGTTCGACAGTTGAATATATAATGTTTTTTGTGAATGATGCTGCATACCTGTTTTTCTTTCACTTCTTTTGTCACTTACTGCAAGTATCCTCTGAGATCTAAACTGAGTTGTAAGTGATTGCCTGGATCTTCAACCCTAGATCTGACTTACTTTGATTTTAATTCTCCCACATTGTGCAACAGGGTCAGGTCAGGCTCCTGCCCACCTCAGGATGCCAGTGATTAAGGCTTTAGTCTGCGACAACTGTGAGACTCTAAGCATTTGAAAGTGAACTGTTACTTCCGTGGTTAACTTACACTTCTTTTGTCCATAAGTAATTTTTGTTTCCTGAGTTATATTTTTTTCTCAATCTCCTCTAAAATGATGATGTTTAAGAACTTTGATTGGATTAAGCAGCAGCTGATCCAGCACTGGAGTATGGTATTGTTGTGAGGAATATGTTTCTTGTACTGCATTTTACTTCGCATTTTTATTTTGTAGACACTCCAAACATTTTGAAATTCTGGTCCTTTGCAGCAGAAAATATTGACTGTGTGAAAAAATACCTTTTTCCCCCTCATTGAATGCTGATACGGTTCTGATTCCCAGTGAAAGCATGAAACCATTTAGAAATCTAACCACCACTGACTAGCTGGAGCACAGATAAAAATAGCTGCTGTAAATTTCACTCAACAGGTCCTGTTACAGGAAGCATCTGCAATGCACTTCAAAATGCTCCCAAAAATAGAACATCATGGCACTGTCTGTGCGTTATGAAGATGGGATCAATCATACCTAGAGAAAATTCCCTTGAGTATAACAGCATCATTCTGATCCTTTGTACTTACAAAAACCGCTATTTTTTTTCACATTGCCAAAGTACTGAATTTTTGAAGAAAAGTAAGTGATTATTCCATTGCCGCTTCACAGTATCCCACGATTTCTTCTCCCTGCAGAACAATTTCTAATTACTGTACAAATGCATTAATATTGCCTACTCCTCAGCCTCTCCTGCTAACTTTACAACTCCTCCGGATGACATCTAAAAATACTCTCTTCTCATTTTTGTTTCTAATTTTTAACTTCTGTTAATTGAAACATTTGGCGTAGTAAATGCTTTCTTTTTGAGACCATCTTTGTTGGATAAGTTACCTAAAATTAAAGGAAAACTTGAATAATCAATGCACTGGAGTGAATGCAAATAAGAGTAATGGGCTGAGAATTGTTGCTCTAAGATGGGATCAGTACCCCCACTCCCTACATATAATTTTACATTATATTTTATTATTATTATTATTATCATTCCGTGCTGTGTTGTATAACACAGGCAATCATGGTCCCATGAGCATGATTGTTTTTGGCAACTTTTTCTACAGAAATGGTTTGCCATTGTCTTCCACTGGGCAGTGTCTTTACAAGATGGGTGACCCATCATTATCAGTACTGTTGTTATTTATATATATAGATAAGGAGAGAGAGAAACTGTATAGATAGGTATGCTGTATGTAATTTAGTACTATATGTATTTCTTATTGTAATTTATAGTGTACTTACTTAATGTATTACACTGTATTCCTGCCACAAAGCAACAAATTTCACAACATATATCAGTGATAATAAATCTGATCCTGATTCTGAAAAATTTGACTGGACCACAGCCTTGAAATTGTACTCTGGTATCAGCTGATGTGTATAAGGCTTCGCTTATTGTTTATGGCGTGCGTCGTTTCATTTGCAGGCAGGAGTTCAGACAGACTCAGCTGTGTTCTATGCGGGCAGCTGCTGACGTGCTTTGCAGCTCTGCGAGGTGCAGAGGGCATGCATTCAGGGGGATTAATAGAGTTGTGATACAGTGGTGGTGAGTTTACAGCGAAATAACACAAGGTTGTTAACTGTGGAAATTCCACTTTCAGTAGATTATTTTGTAATTCCTGTCTGCAAAGCCTCGTTGAAGCACTGCACGTAGACCTGGATCAGCTGACTTGCCTGTAGAATTAACACTGTGAACATTTAACGAGTGTTGTTTAAATGTTGTGACCATATTGCATAAGCAATGGATCTATCTTGAGACCATGCCGTAGACATGTTTTTATTGTAGGTCCTGCCTTAATTTACCTTACATAGGGCCATACAGAGTAAGACAGCTTGGTAACCAGCCCTTTGGCCCACTTCATCCATACTGACCAAGTCTGTCTCATTTGCTCGCTGTTATGTTTGTGGTACTGTACTGGGTTTCTGGGTGGCCGTGAATAACACACACGAGAAACGGAGGAACAAATATGCAACTGTTTATTTTGTTTGTAAGTCATCTACCCAGAATTCTCTCTCACTATACATTCAGTATGTAACAAAGAGAGAAGCTTGGCAGCAACCCATACGGATCAAAATATACACGAATAAATACGTAACACCTGCTTTTGCCCCATAACCCTCTAATATTTTCCTGTCCATGTACTTATCCAGACAATATATTTTAAATATTGTCACTGCCTGCTTCTACTGCTTGCTAGGGCAGCTCATTCCGTACACGGACTATCCTTTGTGTGAAAAAGTTGACTGAAATTGCTGTCTTATCATGTTAAACCCATGTCTTTCTGTTTTTTCATTCTCCTTCCTGGGGGAAGGGAGGGATTGGTGCACTATCTATTCCCCTGATACTTATATGCCCCTGAGGGGCTGACCCCTTGGTCTCCTCCACGCCAAGAAGTAAAGTCCTACCCCGTGCAGCTTCACCCCATACTCAGGACCTGGCAGCACCTTCGTAAAAGATACAGATTGCAGGGCATTATGGCACAAACAAGTAGGGACCTATTGACCACTATGGACTTAAATGTACACACTGGTACAGGCACGGATGTCTTTGTTCACTGCCTTGTCCTTACGTACCCTCCCCACATCTCCTCCCTGGTGTGTTCTTCTTTCCTTCAATTACTTGTTTGCCCTCAAACCTCCTGCTCAAACTCCATATAACACCATCCTCCAATCTCCACTCCCCTCTCCTCCTTTCTCCCACCCTGTTGCTTGACAGCCCCTTCACTCACTGCACAGGCCACTTTTTCCTTTCCTTTTCATTTGGTCCACCGCTCACTCATCTCATCATATTTCCTCCCGTCAACCCATCCCCACACCAGAACTTCCTCCGTTCCCCCCCTTGCTCTCTTCTCTCCTTCAGAACAATGTTGACAGGCACAAGGGATTTGGAGAAGTACACAGGTAGGAAAGGGTTGGAGGGATATGGGCCAAATACGGGCAAATGGGCTAGCTCTGGTAGACACCTTAATCAACATAGACCATTTGAGCCTATTTCTGTGGTGTATGACTATGATCTCAGCAAGGAGCCAAGGACAGAGTGCAAAGCGGATGATAGTGGCAACCGTGACCGACACTTCTGGTGCTGCTGCATAAAACAGGTGGGGCGAGCGAACCTCAGAGAAGGCAAGACCGCTGCCCTGAGGAAGGTCTCCATCTCCCTCATCACCCTGCCCCCTTCACACTTAGATGCTTTGCCCTCTCTTCCTTGGCTTGCTTCCTCCCCTGTTCCTTCCAGTCCCCTGACAACCTTTCACCATAAGACATAGGACCAGAATTAGGCCATTCAGCTCTGCTCTGCCATTCAATCATGGCTGATTTATTATCCCTCTCAACTCCATTCTATATCTTTTGCCCTGTAACCTTTGCCACCATTGCTAATAAAGATCCTATCAATCTCCGCTTTAAATATACCCAATGACTTGGCCTCACAGCTCTCTGTGGTAATGAATTCCACTGCCTCAGCACTCTCCGGCTAAAGAAATCCCTCCTCAACTCTATTATAAAGGGATGTTCTTGTATTCTGAACCTGTGCCCCCCCCCCACTGGCCTTAGGTTCCCCCACTATTTGAAATATCCTCTCCACACCCTCTCAGTCTAGGCCTTTCAATATTAGATAAGTTTCAATGAGATCCCCCTCAAACTGTTTGCCCTCCCACTTCTGTGCAGTGCTATAAGTCACCACAGCTGGTCTTGGCCAGGGAAGAAACTCACCCCCTCCCAAACTGCCCCCCTGCTCACTGAAAAGCACATTCTGCCCTACCTGTTGCAAGGTCTGTGATTCCTATTGCACAAGTCACCGAAGCAGAGTGGGAACCATTTATCCTCAGTCCTGAGGGACTGTGCATGAGAGAGAATGGGAGACGTTGTCAAACTATTGTAGTCCATCAAACAGTAAATAGCATTTTAGCGTACAGCCTGTCAGTGTCTTCGACATAGCAGTCTTTAGGATTTAGTGATTAAGCAGGGCTTTAGAAAGAACAACCTACTGAATTCCACGAAATTTCTTTTCTTTCCAATTGTGGGATTATTCTCCCACGTAACTTCTAATACCTTTCACTCTGAACTCAGTAACCCTTTCATTACTTGCAGCCACTTTCCAGATTTCAGACTCCAATTCACTTCTAATTTTCCAGTGCAAATTCCAAAAATATATTAAGCATGCTAATATAACCATAAGTTTGTCAAGAGATTCAACAAAGTTCTACCACTTGCTATAAAGAAATGGTCAGTGACATATGTTTGAACTATTTTATTTCTTCTGCACCAGCTGATAATCTAACGGCAGGCAGATTAGAGAGAAGGACGGATGAGGAGACTGTTGCTAGCAAAGCCACGATTTATTACCTATCCCTAATTGCCTCCAAGCCGAGGAGGCAGTTAAGATTCAATCACATAGATGGACTTGGATTCACATAAAGGCCAGACCAGGTAACTCATTTCCTTCCCTGTCGGATATCAGTGAACCAGATGGACTTTTAAAACAATCCTGTACCTTCATGATCAGCATTACTGGCACTAATATCCCCCCGAATCCTTTTGCTTCCCCACCCCCTCCCAATTTCATCTCAGTTCTTCATTGTCATAGAGTCACACAGCCCAGAAAAAGGACCTTCGCTCTACCATGCCCATGTTTTAATCCTCCCACTCTCCCCAATCCCGAAGGAGGGTCTTCACCTCAAATGTCAACTGTCCGATTCCCTCTAAAGGGACCCACTGACGTGCAAGAAGTAGTGGCTATGGCCTAGTCCATCATGGGTAAAGCCCTCCCCATTATTGAGCACATCTACATGAAGCGCTATTGCAGGAAAGCAGCATCCGTCATCAAGACCCCCTACCACCCAGGACATGCTCTCATCTCGTTCCAGCCATCAGGAAGAAGGTACAGAAGCCTCAGGACTCACACGACCAGGTTCAGAAACAGTTATTACCCCACCAATCAGCAGGCTCTTGAACCAGAGAGGACAACTTCACTTGTCCCATCACTGAACTGTTGCCACAACCTACGGGTTCACTATCAAGGACTCTTTATCTCATGTTCTTGATATTTATTGTTTATTTATTTATTATTATTTCACTCTTTTTATATTTACATGGTTTGTTGTTTTTTGCACACTGATTGCCCCCCCCCTTTTGGTTCAGATTTTTATTGATTCCATTATGGTAATTGAATTCTTTTGAATATGCCCGCAGAACAATGTATCTCAGGTTTGTATATAGTAACAGAGATGTACTTTGATAATAAATTTAATGTAAATCTTGAACTTTGAAGTAGGGTCTGCATTCCTTAAAGTGAAAAAGGACACATACAAATATGCAATTAGCACAGGGAAGACCACTTGATTATAATCTGCTTAAATTCTCTTGATTCTGGCATTGTTCTTTCCTTTTAGGAAAATAAACATCTCATTACACTATATATGATGAGAGAGGGAAACCAGAGAATTATGAAGCCACCATCCATTGTTGAAGTTATAATTTAGGACAGAGTGACTGAAAACTAAAATGATTGGAGTAAATCATGATGGATTAATAGATTGATGTTTTTTTTTGAAGAGGTAACCAAAACTCCGTAGATTTACGAATCAGGAGATAATGCAAATGTGAAACAAACAGTACCAGAGCAACACGCACAAAATTCTGGAGGAACTCAGCAATTCAGGCAAAATCTATGGAGAGGAATAAACAGTTAACATTTCAAAATCAGAATCAGAATCAGGTTTGTACCTCTGACACACATCATGAAATTTGTTGTTTTGCAGCAGCAGTACAGAGCAATACATAAAAAGCTGTAAGGCATATATGTATAAAATGGGTAGTGCAAAAAGTGAGGTAGTTTCATGGTCCATTTAGAATTTGATGGCCGAGCGGAAGAAGCTGATTCTAAAACATTGAGTGTGTGTCTTCAGGCTCCTGTACCTCCTCCCTGTGCACAGTTTTCATCCCAAACAAGAGAAAATCTGCAGATGCTGGAAACCCAAGCAACACACACAAAATGCTGGAGAAACTCAGCAGGCCAGGTAGCATCTATGGAAAAGAGTAAACAGTCAACATTTCAGGCCAAGACCCTTCATCAGGACTGGAGAAAATCTTTGTAAATTCAAAGGATTGAGAGCTATGAGGAACTGGTGTAGGAAAGGGGACGAGGCCTGGGGCAGATCAGCTGTGATCATATTGAGTGACAAAGCACGCTCGAAGAGCTGAGTGGCCTAGTTCATCTTCTATATTCCGATGATAAGACTATAAGCCCTTTCATCATGGCTATTTATTAGCCTTCTCAAACAAATTCTCCTGCCTTCTCCCCATGAACTTTGATTCCCTGACTAATCAAGAGCCTATCAATCTCTGCTTTAAATGTATTGAATGACTTGGTATCCTTCCCTCTCTTCTGAATCTGTGCCCTCTGGTCTTAGAACGCCTCACCATAGGAACCATCCTCTCCACATCCACTCTATCTTGGCCGTTCAGTATTTGAGATTCCCCTCCCCCCAAACTCAAGCAAAAACAGGCCCAGGGCCATCAAATGTCCTTTTCAGTCCTGGAATTACTCTCATGAACTTCCTTTGGCAGCTCCAATGCTAGCTCACCTTTTTTAAGATAAGGTGCCCAAAACTGCTCACAATGCTCCATGACCAATGCCTTACAAAGCCTCAGCATTACATCCTTGCTTTTATATTCTAGTCCTCTCAAAATGAATGATAACATTACACGCATCATTTTATGTACAATCAGTCTACATATGTAAACTAATCTTATGTATTTGTACTTATTGTCTTTTATTGTTTTTTTATGCTTATTGCGTTTTTTGCTGCATTTCACCCTCTTTACGTGTGTGTACAGAAGAATGACCTTACATTATCATGGGTGCCTCATGTATGTGGGATCTGATGTATGTGGGTATGTGGCTCCAGGCTCAAGAACAACAGTGTTATAAGACTATTGAATGGTTCCCTAGCACAAAAAAATTCATCTTGACCTCACAATCTATCTCACTGTGATCTTGCACCTTTATTGTTCATCTGCACTGCCCTTTCTCTGAAGCCTTTCCACTTTATCCTATGTTGCTAATTGTTTTATCAATGCATGATGCAATTATTTGATAAACAGTAAGCAAGACAAATTTTTCAGTACAGTATCTTGGTGCATGTGACAATAATAAACCAATTCCAATTCCAATCTGTGGTATTGAATATTCCAGTGATATGCTGACTGCCAATCCTCCCGCCGCAGACCACAATCTACAAAATTCTGCATATTCTGCATTTATCCATCTCAATCAAAGTGTTGAGCCCCCACCATCACAATTCCTAAAAATTTGTGGTGTCTGTCGTGTTTGACCATGACAGGGAACCTATGCGGGAGAGTTTTCAAAGTGGAAAAGATGTTGCACTGGGGATGGTTCACTGTTTTGATCTCAGAAGTTGAAGTCCAGTGGTATGAGCAAACATCAGAAACTGGGGTCTTCCTTGGTTGCACTGGATGAGCATGACGTCTTCCGGACCTTGTCATGCCCTTGGCTTTCCGTGGAGTCTTGCACTACTGCCTTCCTGGCCATTGGATTTCACTGTTGATCTCATCCGCCCAGTCCGCCGGAGCTGACTTCTCATGCCTGGATAGGCATGTCCCTAACTCACTGGGGTATAAGGGCACTGGCTACCCTCACCTGGTTTAGACCACCTGTCGAAGCGCTTTACTGGGGTGTGGCTGCTGTCACGTATGAACAGCTACTTGGGGCTACAGGTGAGAGCCGAGTGTGTGGTGGGGGCCAAAGGGTGAATGAGCTGTCCCGGAATAGACAGGACAAGCCTAATCACCAGAGGTGCTACCCCTCCTTGGACACCCCATACGCCCCATTTTGGGAACATTTAAGGATATTTAAGAGACTCTCAGATTGAAAGAATAATGGAGGCCTAGGTGGGAGGGAAGAGTTAAACTGATCTTGGGGTACATGAAAAAGTCGGCACAATGTCATGGGCGGAAGAGCCTGTCCTGTGCTTCTCTGTTCTATGTCCTATGTTCTATACATTCACTTGCAGTCTCCCAATTTAAAGTGATCATTCCAGCATAACCGATGCAGGGAATGCTCAGGTGTCAGGCCAGTCTGTATCAATGGGAAACAAACACAGTTCAGATCAAAGACCTTTTGTCAGAACTAGGGAGGAGATGAAAGAAACTTTTAATGCTCTTTCAGTTCTTTCCAAGGTGGTGGAAATTTGTAGATGATCTTACTTTCTAATGCTGTCTTTCACTCATTGAAAGGATAACGTTATTTTATCCCCATAGTGACCCTGGTTTCATCCTAATAGAGACACATCCCATCACCCTATCAGGCTAATACAAGAGAGCATAATTTTAAGGTGATTAGAGGAAAGTATGGGGGGATGTCAGTGGTAAGTTTTTTTTACAAAGACAGTGGTCGGTGTGTGGAACACCCTGCTAGGGATGGTAGTAGAGGTAGATACATTTGGAATGTAAGCATCTGTACTTCTCTCAATCGCAGGACTCTGCAGAGAGTGGTGTGGACAGCCAGCACATCTGTAGATGTGAACTTCCCACTTTTACAGAGGCAGGTGTGTAAAAAGGGCCTGAAGGATCATTGGAGACCCGAAGCACCCCAACCACAAATGTTCCAGCTGCTACCATCCAGGAAACAGTACCACAGCAATAAAAGCCAGGACCAACAGGCTCCGGGACAGTTTCTTCCACCAGGCCATCAGACTGATTAATTCAGGCTGATACAATTGTATTTCTATTCGATATTGACTGTCCTGTTGCACAGACCATTTATTACAAATTGCTATAAATTGCACATTACGCATTTACACGGAGATGTAATGTAAAGATTTTTTACTCCTCATTCATGTGAAGGTTGTAAGAAATAAAGTCAATCCAATTCAGTTCAATTAAACTCTTGGATAGACACATGAATGAGAGGAAAATGGAGGGTTCTGTCGGAGGGAAGGGTTAGATTAATCTTACAGTGGGATAAAAGGTCAGCACACGTCGTGGGTCGAAGGGCCTGTACTGTACTGTAATGGTCTATGTTTTTCCCCTCCCGGCATCTTCCTTTTCGTCTTCCCAGTTCTGACGAAAGATCTTTGACATTAACTCTGTTTCTTTTTCCATGGGTGCTCCCAGACCTGCTGAGTATTTCCAGCAATTTCTGTTTTTATTTTAGATTTCCAGCATCTGCAGTTTTTGATTTTTTTAAAAAATTTCACTTATCTATACAGTTAGAAGTTTCCTTCCTTTCTACATCGTTGCACTCAATGGATTTCAACTTGTGCATCCCTCTCTGTCTCGGCTCAATATGTCAATGATTCATTTCCCTCTGTAGATTCTGCCTGACCTGCTGTGTTCTTCCAATATTTTGTGAGTCTAGCTCTGAAATTCCAGCACCTGAAGGATCTCGTGTCTCCGGCGTGCGTTCCTCTCTCCCGGTTTTCCACCAATTGTAGTTGTGCTTTCATTTGTTTGGACCTCACCTTCCAGAGTTCTCTCCCACTATTTTCTTACACCTCTAACCTTCTCTTACCCCCCTTCAAATAGAACACTTGGACATAGCTCTTTCTTCATCTTCCAACAAACCACATCCTGTTTTGCCTCACTGCACGTTTGCAAAGCACGTTTTGCAGTAAAGCAACATATTAATGCAACTTGTTGTGCCGACTGTATTATTTCTTTCTTTATTTATGTATTTATCTATATCTTTATTTAGTTATTTCTTTATTGATTGCGATACAGTGTGGAATAGGCCTTTCGAGCAGTGCCGCCCAGCAATTCCCCATTTAACCTTAGCCTAATCACGGAACAATTTACAACAACCAATTAACCTACCAACTGGTAGATCTTTGGACTGTGGGAGGAAACCGGAGCACCCGGTGGAAACCCATGCAGTCACAGAGAGAACATACAAACTCCATACAGACAGCAGCAGAAAGTTTCTGATAATAACATGCATATTATTGCTTGCAACAGTTACATTAAGAGTCATTCATCTTTTTGAGTGAAAATGTCATTATGCAACAACTGCATGGGCAGCGCCAATCTTCAATATGTCTTCCATCAAAATTAAGTTGGAACTGAATCCAAGTAAAAACACTATAAAAATAATATGTGCATAAAAAGGTAAATTCCATGTAGTGTTATGTCTTTCCCGATGTGGTTTGTTATTTTATTTCTAATTACCAAATCTCATTGCTTACTTGTAAATTCACAGCTGTTGTTGATTACTTGTTATCACCTTGTTAAGCAATTAGCCTTTGACATTAGGTCAGCCATTATATAATTGCTTGTATATTCATTCATTCATTCATCAGAAGCACTTTGTTAGAAGTCAAAGGAATTTCAATCAATATTTGAACCTACCTTTCGTGAGAACACCGAGATGTCCTGTCTTTTTACATTGGCTCTTTGTATGCTGAAACGCCTTGGTGCTTTCAAACAATGATTACACCAGGACTGAAGTTTACCTATCTGTCTAGCTTAAGAAAATGGGGAAGCTCTTGAGCAAGGGCAGAATAGGTACTTTACTTATCCCAGAGTTCAGGCAATCAATATCAAAGTTATCATTTCATAGCGATAAGCGCGGCAGTATTTCATCTTGGGACGTTTCTGAGTTTGGAGTTTAATTCCAGTGCTGTCTGTAAGGATATTCTCCCCGTGAACTGTATGGGTTTCCTCTGGGTGCGTTAGTGTACTCCCACAGTCCAAAGATGGTAACAGTTAGTAGACTAATTGTAGTGTGAAATGTGAGGAGGATGTTATGAGAATGCAGGGTGACTTGGACAGGCTGGGTGAGTGGGCAGATGCATGGCAGATGCAGTTTAATGTGGATAAATGTGAGGTTATCCACTTTGGTGGTAAGAACAGGAAGGCAGATTATTATCTAAATGGAGTCAAATTAGGAAAAGGGGAAGCACAACGAGATCTAGGTGTTCTTGTACATCAGTCACTGAAAGCAAGCATGCAAGTACAGCAGGCAGTGAAGAAAGCTAATGGCATGCTGGCCTTCATAACAAGAGGAATTGAGTATAAGAGCAAAGAGGTCCTTCTGCAGCTGTACAGAGCCCTGGTGAGACCACAGCTGGAGTACTGTGTGCAGTTTTGGTCTCCAAATTTGAGGAAGGGCATTCTTGCTATTGAGGGAGTGCAGCGTAGGTTCACAAGGTTAATTCCCGGGATGGCGGGACTGTCATATGTTGAAAGATTGGAGCGACTGGGTTTGTATACTCTGGAATTTAGAAGGCTGAGAGGGGATCTTATTGAAACATATAAGATTATTAAGGGATTGGACACGCTGGAGGCAGGAAGCATGTTCCCGCTAATGGGTGAGTCCAGAACCAGAGGCCACAGTTTAAGAATAAGGGGTAGGCCATTTAGAACGGAGTTGAGGAAAAACTTTTTAACCCAGAGAGTGGTGGATATATGGAATGCTCTGCCCCAGAAGGCTGCAGAGGCCAAGTCTCTGGATGCTTTCAAGAAAGAGATGGATAGAGCGCTTAAAGATAGCGGAATCAAAGGTTATGGGGATAAGGCAGGAACTGGATACTGATTGTGGATGATCAGCCATGATCACAGTGAATGGCGGTGCTGGTTTGAAGGGCCGAATTGTATATTGTCTGTTGTCTATTGCTCATTGTAAATTGTCCAGTGAGTAGGCTAGTGTAAGATAGGTGTGTTGGTGGACAGTGCAGTTCCTTGGGCTAGAAGAGCCTGTTATACGCTGTATCTTTAAATAAAACAAATAAATAAAATAACAGCATGGTTAGCCTGCTCTGTTTATCGTTCCCAACAATCCATTGTTCTCTTTGCAAAGCCAGGGAGCTAAGGTGTGTCTTGGGATTGCTACCTTGAAAGTATACAATAAAAGCCGAGCTTCCTCTTTGTGTTTAATTACTTGGAAAGTCATTAGTCAACATTAACAAAGCAGGTGTGTGTTTATCTGTGCTTTGAATGGCCTGTTTGTGTTTTGGGACAATGCAGAGCACGATGTTAATTGTGTACTTTTTCTTGTAACCTGCTCTGTTTTTTTGTTCAGCTTTCTTCACATTGGCCAGGTTGGCAGGTAAGAAATGTGCTCCCGGATCTGTGTGTGTGAGGTTTTGTTACAGCCTGTGGAAAATATATGGAGCATTTGGCCCTCCAGGCTATTCGGCTGTTTGTTGGATTCTGCTCATTATGCCCAATGAATCGTGGATGAATGGCAATGCAAATCTGAAACTCTAAACCTCTTGCCTGGCTGTAAAGTGGAGTTTAGATAACAATACTAGGACCTGAAGAATACTAATACAACAGGAACGTTGTCCCATGATCCTCTCATATCCCCGTTGCCTAGTCCCTCCCTGCTAATCTTCCTCCTGGCATATACTCCTACAAGTGACCAAAATGTTATACCTGCTCATTTACCTCCTCTCTTTTCTCTATTCAGGGTGGCAATCAGTTCTTCCAGGTGAGGCTACAAATCTTTTGGGGTTGTCTACTGTATCCAGTGCTCCCTATGTAGCCTCCTCTACATTGGTGAAACCCGACACAAATTTGGGGACCACTTTGGCAAACACCTCTGATCCGTCTGCTAATTTCTCAACCAACCATTTTAATTCCTATCCCTGTTCCTATTCCGACATGTCGGTCCATGGCCACTCCCAGGGTGCAGGGGGAGGTGAAGATTGGGATGATAGCAGTTGGTATGTGGAGGTGTGGATGGTAGGTGCAGGGTAAGGAAAGGATGTAGACAGTGGTAGCCTGTGTTGTTCATCCACATGTTAAATTGGATTGGAGGAGGGAGGAGGGGAGGTATTGGTGCTGAGGGAACATTAGGTGCCTTGGCATCTGGACTGGTGTACTGAGGAGGGTGTTAACACAAGGGCAATTGTCAAAGCTGTTGAAGAATTGGTTTAACTCATTAGCCCATTCACGGCTGCACTCTGAGGCTCTACAGCCAGGCTGATTGAAGTCATTGATGTTCTTCATGTCTCCCCACACGTCCCGTGAGCTACTCTGCCCGAGCTTGTTCTCCAGCTCTCTCCTGTGTTCTGCTTTAGCCACCTTGATCTTCTCCTTTAGCTCCCTCTGCACGTGTTTCAATTCCTCCGTCTCCTGATTTGGTAATCCATGGTTTATTGTTAGGGAAACAGTGAACAGTCCTTGATGGCATTACAGTGTCGACACAGAAATTGGTGTAGCCAGTGACGCAATCAGTAAGTCTGTTAATGTCTTTGCCATATGGTTCACAAAGCACATTCTAGCTAGTAACCTCAAAGCAGCCCTTGAAGGCTTCGATGGCCTCTAGGGAGCATTTTCAGACTGTCAACATTTCTGGCCGAGACTTGAAGGGTCTCAGTATTAGAAGTATTAAAATTAGTAGAATTAGAACATAGAATACTGCAGCACCGTATAGGCCCATCAGTCTGCAAGTCTGTGCCATGATCAATCTAACACTTCCCTCCTGCATAGCCTTCAATTTTTTCTTATATCTATGCTCCTGCCTAAGAGTCTGTTAAATGCCTCTGATATATCTGCTTCTATCACCACCCTTGGCAGTGTGTTCCACACATTCCCCCATTCTTTCCTCCAGTCACCTTAGAGTGATGTCCTCTCAGGTTAGCCATTTCCACCCTGAGAAAAGGATGTTGGTTGTCCACTCTATCAAATCATCTCTCTTTCTCCTTTACTCTAAAGATGATGGAGGATGAGGGTGAATATGTACTTATGAAAGACAAATTATATTTGACAAATCTGTTGGATTTTACTAGCTGAGTATATAAGGGCAAAACATTTGGACATTCAGAAGGTCTTTAATAATGTACCATGCAAAAGGTTATGAAACAAAATTAAAGCACATGGCACGGGGGATTATCAACTGTTTTGGGCTGAGAATTTCTAATGATGGGTCATTTTCAGTTTGGGAGCCCAGTGGGGTGTCAAAGGTTATAGGGCTGAGATTGTTCTGTATCAGTAATTAGGATGAAGAAATCAAGTAGAATATAAACAAGTTTAGTAATGATGTAGTGTTAGTGTGCCCAGTGAGAAGGAGGCAGAGTGGCTTCAAGAGGATATAGTCAGGCTAAGTGAAAGTGCCAAGACATGTCAAGTGCATTATATTATGGAGAAATATAGAGTCATACTTTGATAAGAAAAAATAGGAATACAGTGTGTTTTAAAATGGCGAGAGATTGAAATGTGTTGACATTCACAGGGATCTAAGTGTCCATGTTCAGAAATGACTGAAGCTTAATGTGGTTCAACAAGTAATTAGGAAGGCAAATGATAGGTGGGCCTTTATCGTAAGGGTACTTGAATGCAAGAGTAGAGTTAACTTGTTCTAGTCATATAGTTCTTGGTGAGACTGCATCTGTTCAACATTCCAAAGTAAATTTATTATCGAAGTACATATAGAGTCTTAGAAAAGTACAGCACAGAAGTAGAGCCTTTGTCCCATTTGGTCTGTGCCCAGCCTACTCCCATTGTTCTGCATCAGGACCACAGCCCCCATAGCCCTCCATACCCCTTATCATCCATGTACCTGTCCAGACTTCTCTTAAATGTTGAAATTGAGTTTGCATGCCCCACTTGTAGCGGCAGCTCATTCCATGTTCTCACGACCCTGTGAAGACGTTTCCCCTCATTTTCCCCTTAAATTTTTCACCTTTCACCCTTAACCCATGATCTCTAGATGTAGTCTTATCCAACCTCAGTGGGAAAAGCCTGCTTGTATTTACCCTATGTACACTACTGATAATTTTGTATACCTCTATCAAATCTCCTCTCCTATACTATCCTGAGAGTCATTTTCTTATGAGCATTCTTTGTAAATGCAAAGAAACATGATGGAATCAATGAAATACCACGCACATACAAAGATGGACAAACAAGCATTGTGCTAAAGGCAAGGGTTGTACAAATACAAAAGGAAAAACTAAATAATAATAATATATAAATAAAATCATAAAAATTTACTGAGAACATGAGTCCTTGAAAGTGATTCTGTATGTTACGGAATCAGTTCAGTGGAGTATGGTGTCTAGGTCTGTTTATAGATTTTGGCAATCAAGAGGATAGTGGAAACACATTCGGGAGTGTTCAAATGAGAATTGGATAAGTGCTTGTGAGTGCAGGTAGAGAACAAAGGAAATAGATGCAAGTAAATGGCTAATACAAGTTCTGACTAAGACTGAGTGGGTCAAATAATCCAGTCTCTGCTGTACTATGATTCTAATTTCTTTCTGCAATTCATAAACATAAGAGATTGTGCAGATGTTGGAAATCCAAACAACATATACAAAATACTGGAGGAACTCAGCAGGTCCTTATGCAATTATTTGAAGGTCTTTTTTCAAAGTTTGAAGTATACTTATTATCAAAGAATGTGTACGATATATAATCTTGAGATGTGGCTCCATACAGGCAGCCACAAAACAAAGAAACCCAGAAGAGCTCATTATAAAAAAGACCGTCAAGCACCCAATGTGCAGTGAGAAAAAAAACGGATCGTGGAAACAGTAAAAGTAAGCAAAGAGCATTCAGGACTGAAGTTTTACGAAAGACTCGAAGCCAGGCGTCACTACAGCCAGAGCAGGCCACAGAACCAAGTAAACATCACTGAGCAGTGAGCAGAACCAGGCAGAACTGGTCTGTTCCTCACCTCCGGTCCTGACATCCTGTCCTTTTCACCCTAATCCGATGCTTAAATTGTCCAAGCATCGGGTTGTTCTTCACTCTCGGACCACTTTGGGGCCTGTTCCTCATCACCATTATTCAGCCTGTACCTGACCTCTTTCGTTTTGTGTTAATGCTGTATGTGTTGTACACTTTGAACGAGCTTTCGCTTGGGTTCTTACAATCCGAATCCTTTGTTGCCTCATTGCCTGAGGTTTTGCCTTCATTGGTACTCAGGCCCCTGAAATCTACCACCTGCAATAATACAAATGCAGCGGCGTTCTCTAACTTGTTGGTGAACTTTCCAATCTGCCTAATATTTGACGTATAGTGCAGTTCTGATCATTTTACAGATGAGTATGTTTATTTTTACTGCTATTTTCCTTCATGGAATACATCCAACAGTGCCCCTTTAGATCAGATGAATCCTTCGGAATATTGTTTTAATAACTGCAATTTACTTATTAAAATAACATTTCTTGCATGACCCCTGTCAGTATAACTGTTTAACAGGTTCGCCCCATATGGAAGTCTAGTTTATACAGAGCTTTCTGTCTGTAAACCACTGTTAAATCCCACTATGCTGGCCCATGTGTATCTTGGCTCAGTTTTGCAGTCTCTCCTTTGTATTCCTCAATATCAGCTAATCAGAACGTAGCTGTAGGTCTTTTCAGAGAAAGTAGAAGAACGTTCTTAGATTATACCCCTTGACACTGAATTTACTGGGGCGTGCTAAACGTGCTCTTGTAGGTTTCTGGACTTGATTTTGTGTTGGCACCAGCACCAACAGCGGTTAGTAGTGTGTTCATAATGTTTTTGTGTTATATTGCTGGTATATTTCTGTAGCTAGTTAATGTATTTCATGTGCAATGTTTGGAGAGGCTGATGTCTCTGGAAGTCGGAAAAAGCCTCTCGTCCAGCATTAGGAAAGAAAATAATTAATAAAGCTTCTTGCCATTCTGTCAGAAATATCTGAATGCACTTAGCACATAATAAATTGCACTTCTTTTCCTGATAGTGCAACCTGTTGCTGTAGAGGCAAATATAGCAAGAATTCTGCATGTCAGCAGTGAAAGACAAATTAGTTTGTTTCTGATGTGCTGTTGCGATGGTCAGGACAAAAGATGTCCTCTGCACGCCTCCATGTCATCCAGTGCTGTCTTTTCTGTCAGAATCAGAATCAGGTTTAATGTCACCAGCATATATCATGAAATGTGTTGTCTTTGCGGCAGCAGTACATAATAATAGAAATAAAAAAAATAGTGAGGTAGTGTTCATGGGTTCAGTGTCCATTCAGAAGACAGATGGCAGAGGGGAAGAAATTGTTTCTGAATCGTTGAGTGTGTGTGCCTTCAGGTTTCTGTAACCCTCTTCTTGATGGTATCAGTGAGACTAAGGCATGTCCTGGGTGATGGGGGTCCTTAATGATGGACGTTGCCTTTTTAAGGCATTGCTTCTTGAAGTTGTCTTGGATACTACGGAGACTAGAGCCCATGATGGAGCTGACTAATTTTACAACTGTCTGGAGCTTTGTTCTGTCCATCGGGATGTTAGGGTGAATTCCATTTATGGAGAATGGCTTGTGTGTGACTTTGTTTAAAGCAGGCAAGTTAACACGGTCCTTAACAGATCAGGGTCAGGGCCCTGTCGCATGAAATACAAGATGACTGGGGAGGCTTCACTGCTGTAGCCTTCAAAGCTCTTATGTAGAGTCATCTTCTTCTGCCTGCTCCATCGCTGAGGTCTTGGTTAGATCACTCTTTGCCCGGAACATCCTCCTTATCTTTACCGTCAACGAGGTGCAAACACTAGGAGCACTGGTACAGATTGATTGAAGTACCTCCATACATGAGAGGGTACGGCCGTTGGAATCTGGACGTCGTGGCTTCGTAGCCTCCTGCTGGCATCTGAGGAAGCCAAGTGAATAGCTTCAGGTCTTCAACTGCATCCAGCTTAGGGCAAGAGTTTGCAAAAACTGCTTGCACTTTGCCACATTTGAACAGGGATATTGACTGGGAAGGCTCAGAAGGATTTGGGCCAAACAAGGAGCAAAAGGCATTGGATGAGATGGACATCATGTTGAGCACAGATGAACTGAGCCAAAGGGTCTGTTTCTGCTTTGTATTGCTGTATGACTCTTTGACACTTTTGTGCAAGTGTGTGTCCCATTTGTTTAATAAAAAGATTCTCACAATCACAATACTGGTGGAAGCTGAGAAGTTAAGTGTCAGCCCTTTGACCAAACTTTGATTGGTCACTGTTGTCTCAGAGCAGGATTTGCACCTACATCTGTGAAACTAATTATGAAAGTTGGAATACTCATGACCAGAAAAGTTCTCAGGACTTGAGATTGTATCTAACACTGAATCTGATACACAAAAAAACAGACTGGTTCAGGAACTATATGAAACAGCTACATGACCTTCTTCGCTACTTCTTGTGATACCTCTGACAATAACAAGTTTCCTACTTGTACCAACCTAAATTGATGCTGGTAACATGATTCCTAAACCTTTTGACCAACTGAGTCAAATTGTGGAACCATGCAATTCTAGCAGGAAAGCAAAAGACATTTTATAGAACAGTTTTCTCTATAACCAGAAATAACTGCAATAATTTTATCTAAAACTGTTCAGAATAACAACACACAACATAGGGCCATCATTAAGGAGAGTTTTATTGATGGCTAATGTATCATATTTTTAAAGTTCTACAGGCGATGCCTGCGTATTGTAAAGAAATATTTTATTTTTATCCTCGTTTTCTCCAGAGTAGTGCAACCACAGACTTTCATTTGTGTCACTAATGGGGGAGTTAAGTTGCAGTGTTCAATGCAGCTAGCATTGTGGACAATAATATTAAGGCATGAAAAGAGAGAAGGTCAGCTGGCTCATTTCCTCCCCGAACTTGTTTGGGCTTTTTTTGGAACAAGCTGCTTGAATAGCTTTGACGTCCTGATAATACTCATGTTCTCTCTTCACAATTCATATTATCAATGTTCTGTTTATTTATTTGCACAATTTGTCTTCTTTTGCACAGGGTTATTTGTCAGTCTTCGTAAATTTGTATTTCTTTATCTTCATGGAAGTGCTTGCAATAAAGTGAATCTCAAGGTAGTGGCAACATATACGTACGTACGTTGATAATAAATTGTACTTTGACTGTGACTTTTATATCAAATCATCAGCCTCTGGGGTATATATGAGTGAATCAGTTAATAGAGCATTGATCCTTTGCCCATTTAAATAATTTCTCTTGTAGTGAAAGTGTGAAATGAGTCGTTTTGCATCTGGTGAATTAGACTCACTCAAGCTAACTTAAGCATTTGGATGTAATATTAACTATCAAAATGCATTGTTCTTCAGTAGTAACTTCCGCTTAATGTGTGATATTCAATCTACACCATTCACAAATCCATCTGTAACCATCACCAGCACCCTATCAACCACGCGTATATTTGATCTACAAAGTTCTATATTTTTAAATCTTAATATTTTCACACCAATACATCTTCATAAGGGAAAGATTAAGGACAGTTGCATGGTCTAGTTTTGCAAGCAGCATATGGTGCAATATTGTCATAGAAATCAGGTAGATTTTACGCAAAGCTTATATCAAAGGGATGGATAATCTGTGATCAGTAATCTGCCAAAATAACCCAGTTATATATTCCTACTAATGCATTTTCACAAATCTTAGCATAGTATTATTTTCCTTTGTTCCTCTTTCTTTGTCTCTTGTCCTTTAGTCAGACTAAGAAGGTGGTTTTCTCTTGACTGCTATCCCAAATCACACCTACAACCAGAAAGCATGCCGGAGTGGGGACTACAAAGCCAAAATCTGTGGCCAGGTTCAGTTGTATTTTTGGACATATATTCAGTGGCCACTTTGTGAGGTACACCTGTACACCTTTTTGTTAATGCAAATATTTAATCAGCCAATCATGTAGTAGCAGCTCAATGCATGAAAACATGCAGACATGGTCAAGGGGTTCAGTTGTTGTTCAGACCAAACTTCAGAATGGGGAAGAAATGTGATCGAAGTGACTTTGACTGTGGAATGATTGTTGGTGCTAGACAGGGTGGTTTGAGAATCTCAGAAACTGCTGATCTCCCTGGGTTTTCATGCACAACAGTCTATACAGTTTGCAGAGAATGTTTTGGGAAAAACAAAAACATGCAGTGGGCGAAAGTACTTTGTCAGTGAGGGGTCAGAGGAAAATGGCCAAATTAATTTAAGTTGATAGGAAGCTGAGAGTAACTTGAATAACCACATGTTACAACAGTGGTGTGCAGAAGAGCACCTCTGAATAGACAGCAGTTTGAACCTTGAAGTGGATGGGCTACAGCAGCAGAAGACCGCACCAAGTTCCACTCCTGTACCTAACAAAATGGCCACTGAGTGTATACTCATTTAAATAAAAGTACCAAGTGCCTTACAACACTGAGGAGTGATGTTTTGGAGATCAACCTTATTTGTGTTATCTGATTGAAACAAGGTGCACTTCTTTCCTCTTCTGATAAATTATTTTGTCTATTTTCCCCATAGTCCAACTGAGGTCAGCTTGGAAATTAAGGACAGGAAGGGGTCAGTGTTGCTTGACCTTATTGACCACGCAGCACAGCAGCAGGAGCCCTTATGTGGGGAGAGGCCGCGTCTGTTGCAACAAGCCTGGTACACTTGGCTTACGTTTCATCCCCTGCAGTAGCTCATCTTCGGCTTTCTTCCTGAGTCCTGTTCCTCCTGCTGATAAGAGCTCAGCAGAGGCTTAGAGCGGCAGCTGGGCTCAGCAGCTGCCTGGCTCCGGAAAGCTCGATTAGAGGGTGTGCTAACCTTGCAACAACCTGGTGACATCATCATTTTTCACCTCTTTTCTCTCTCCCTCGCTCTCCCTTCATTTGCCCTGCACTGCTTAGTGGGCACACCTCCACTGTCACTCTGTGAGGCTTGGAAAGGTGCACAGTAGGTAGACCGGACTGGATGATGAATGCCCAACACAGTCACATATTTTTAACCTATCATAACAATGCCTTTTCGGTCACTTTTTCAAGTTGAAACAAAATGACAAATGCAGTATCAGTATCCTGTACATTTTTTAAGAACGGTAATGCTGGATTACACTAACTGCCTGTCATGGAAACACCATTATCCTAAATCCGAATGTTCCTACTCTTCTACGACTGTATACTGAAATATGTTAACATCAGCAACCATTTTTAATGTGTGTGTGTGTGTGTGTGTTATCTAGATATATTTGTCAATGAAGAGAACCTAATTTGTGTTACCACTGCCGAAATACTAATTGGCCATGATGCTTTGTAATGCATTATAGTGCAAGGTGTTTCTCATTCATTATGAAGTACGTGAATACAGCTCAAATACACCAAGAAACAATTGCGCACCGCACTCACTGCTGTTTTCTTTCTTTTCCCCCTAGCTTCTCCATCTCTTGTTTCCTTCTATGTTAAATTTAGAAGGTTACTTATTTTTCATGTTATTATCTTTTTACTATTGAGACACAGTGTGCAATAGAGCTTCCGGCACTCGAGCTGCACCGCCCAGCAATCCCACGATTTAACCCTAGCCTAATGACAGGACAATTTACAATGACCAATTAACCTACTAACTGGCAGGTCTTTGGAGTGCTCGGAGGAAACCCACAGGAGCACGGGGAGAATGTACAAACTCCTTACAGACAGTGGTGGGGGTTGAGCCTGGGTGCCCTGTAATGTGAAGCATTGCACTACCCACTATGCCCTCATGCCATCCTGTCTGGAGATGCTTGAATCCAGCTGGCTTTGCCTGCAAAGGGAGGAATGATTTCAAGTATATTAACACATAATTGAATAAAGCAAAAGCCTATTAGAATAATCTTCCCATCAGCATCTAGAAATCACAGCAAAATCTTAAAATACAAAGTGATTTCACTAAAATCAAAATATTTCAATTGGAGTTAAATTATTCACATTGTGATTTCAATTTTTTTGAAGATTGCACACCTTTAATTACTTGGGAGTAGAAATGGTCACGTTGTTCAATTTATTGATTCTAATTATTTCTCACTTGGAGAGATACTAATTACATGGAGGGGTGCAGCTTAAAGGGCTTTGGGCCGAATGCAGGAGACTGTGACTCGCTGAGTGAACACCATTGTTAGCATGGGCTGATTGGGCTGAAGGGCCTGTATCTGAGCTGCATTGCCCTCTCCAAGATTATTTACACCTGCAACAAACTGCATCGCTGTGCAATACAGCAACTGCACTGCGGCAGACAGTAAGGCTCTACAACAAGTAGTCAAAACTGCCCAGTAAATCATCGGCACCAGCCTACCCCCCCCCCCCACCATCAAGGATATATATATATACAGAAAGGTTCTGGAGAAGGGCCTGTAACGCCATGAAGGATCCCACTCACCCTTGCTCATGGGCTGTTTCTCTCACTCCTGGCTATGCAGCATCCATGCCAGGACCACCAGACTCAAAAACAGTCACTTTCCACAAGCAGTAAAGCTGATCAACTCCACCACCCACTAACCCACCCGCCTCACCCAACACCACCACTGCTTTATCATTTCCTGTCAGCCACCTTAGGTACTGTACAGTACATGCAATCAATCGATGTAATCAGCTATCTTATATATTTATATTTATGGTTTTTTAGTATTATTGTTTTCTTTATCTTACTGCGCTTTTTCGTGCTGCATCAGATCTAGAGTAACAATTATTTTGTCGTACTTTGCACTTGTGCACTGGAAATGATATTAAACAATCTTGAATCTTGAAAGTGCCTTGTTTTGAATGTATAAAGCCTTGTTATGGTGGAGATCCTTGACAGTGGCTGCCTCAGGAATGTGAGTACAGTGATCATGAACATATGAACAGATGTGGGTCAATCTGCCTCTTGAGTCTGTTTTTCAATTCATTTCGACCATTAATGACAAGTGTGGCAACGTCCTCCACTTGCTCCGTACTCTTTGATGCTTCAGTCCTGCCAACATTTATTAACGTTAGACCTAAAATGATTAATTTACCCAGACTGTTTGAGATGGAAGACAGTCCCATTTTTCTATCAACTTTTGCATGTTGAAATGTTTTTCAAATGAATGACTTGGCTTTAATTTGAGATTACATGCCCTTGTCCTAGACACTGTCTCTCATCAATTGCTTTTGTCTACATCATTTCATTTTAAAAACCTCAACAACTTCAGTTTGCATTAATGGTAATCTATTGTCTGAGATGAAGGTATTTTTGTCACACTTTGACTGTAATTTGCTACAATTAATCCATTGGGTTAGGTAAGTGTCTCCTCCAGTTACTTGGGTATTTTCTTGATGTTACAGAGCTGATCAGATTTTAACTTTATCATACATTACATTGTGATCAAGGCTGTCACTGGTACATTTGTATGCCAAAAATGAGTTTGGTGATTGCTAATGGAATTTGGATCTGCATTACTTTTCGAATAAAAGGGTTCATATTTAATTTTCCAGTATGCACAATCAGAATACATTATTTATATTTTTATCATGAAACTTGTATGTGATAGCTGTGATATTATTACAAGAACCATCTGACTAAACCAGTGTATTTTCAGCAGATACTTTAATAAGAATCTGTTCACACTGTCTGTGCCGGAGGTGTAGTGGCATCCACACCCAGACTTTGGGGCATGGAGTCCAGGATTTGAATCCAGCCAGCTCCTTGTACGAGTTTCACCCGTGCTAGGTTGAGCGTTGAGCTAGCAACTCGGTCTTGTGAAACAGACAAACATTAAAGAAAATGCGAAGTGTGGCAAATGAGACGCGGGAGGAACTTTCCTGTTCACAGTCAAAGTCTCAACAACTTAGTGTAGTAGTTAGCGTAACACTATTACTGTGCCAGCAACCCAGATTTAGTTCTGCTACTACCTGTGAAGAGTTTGTACATTTTCCGCCTGACCATTTCAGGGTGCTTCGATGTTCTCCCACATCCCAAAGGTGTGCAGGTTGGTAAGTTAATTGATCATGTGTGTATAATTGAGCTGCATGGGTTGATTGGGCCAGAAGGGCCTGTTATCATGTTGTATTAATAAATAAATAAATAAATAAATAATTTCTAGCCACATTTCTAGAAATGTCTGTTTTTACATCAGATTTCCAGCATCTGCAGTAGTTTTTTTTTAAATATTCAAGATATCTCAGTGTTAATCTTGATGGAGAAGAATATATTTCTCCAAATATTCTTTCCAAAGTATTATTGATAAATTTAAGATATTAATGACAGTCATTTGCTTATTGTTCTATTTGCCAGTTTATTTCACGGTATGGTTTCAACTCTAAATTAAAATCTAGCCTGATCTGCCATTAGAGAATCTAAATCAGTTTTTTTGCCATTAGACAGCAGGTGAGAGTACATGCAGAAACTCTACTTGCATGGGACACTTTCACAAGGCTAGTTTTATCAGAATTTTTTCTCCTTAAAACAAAAAAATTAAATAGTTGAAGATATTAAGAAGCAGAGTTTAGCCAAGAAATTTTAGGCACTACTGTACTATCATTGCTTTAGTGGTAGAAGGTCTTGAATATATTTTCCATTGACACAAAATGGAATGGGTAGAAAGCTGGCCAATCAAATTGGTAATATCGAGTCATTGTACAGCTCTACTATGAAAAAAGCTTCGCACAGAAATGTAAGAGCAACCTACCCCAACTTCACCTCTCCCCTCCATTCCACCCCTCTGACCTCTCTACAATGTGGTTTGTTGCTTTATTAACTGATTGTTTAATGAACTGTGATTGTTCATCTTCAATAGAAATTCAAGCCTTCCAGTTGTCTCAGTAAATAATCTTTCATTCAGAATGGAAGAAAGAAATTTAAACCTATTCCAAGTGGCAGAGAAAGGTGAGAAGGCAGAGAAAACAAAGGAGAGGTCTGTATTAGCATGGATGACTGGAGAGACAGAATGATACTAGTTGTCACAAACACAAGAAAATCTGCAAATGCTGGAAACCCAACCAATGGACACAAAATGCTGGAGGAGCTCAGTAGGGCATGCAGCATCTATGGAAAAGAGTAAACAGTTGATGTTTTGGGTCGGGGTGCTTCGTCAGGATCCCGATGAAGGGTCTCAGCCTGAAACGTCAGCTCTTTACTCTTTTCCGTTGATGCTGCCTAGCCTTACGAGTTCTTCCAGCATTGAGTGCCTGATACTAATCATGATGGAGTTAGTGAAGGTCAGCAAATAACAGAAGTGGGGAAACAGGAAATTTGTAAAATTGGAATTTACCAGAAGAAAAAATTATGAAGCTGTGGGTATAAGTCGCAAACTGAGAGTGCCTGATTAAGCGGATACAATAGGGTCTTTTAAGAGGTTCCTGGATAGGTACATGGAGCTTAGAAAAATAGAAGGCTATGGGTAACCCTAGGTAATTTCTAAACTAAGCACACGTGGTAATTTCTAAAATAAGCACATGTTCGGCACAGTATTGTGGACCGAAGGGCCTGTATTGTGCTGTAGATTTTCTACGTTTCCATGTTTCTACGTAACTAAAATTATTGAATTTATTGTTGAGTCTATGCAATTGTACTGTGCTGTTGGATTTGGAGATGATATTGTCCAGAAGCTCCTTCAGAAGTCAAGAATGAGGTGTAATTCTTGTGGGTACAGCCGTTTTATTAGATGTTTGTATTGTAGAAATAGCAGTAACTAACTCACTCAACTGTAAGTATGGAGGAAAGAGAGAGCAAAGAAAGACCGGAAGACAGAATAAAAACCTTGACTCATGATTGATCTTCATACTGAAAACTAGCTCAAACGAGTCAGATAAGAAAATTCTTTTGATAAGTACAGCCGATGAGACAGTTTGATTCATGCTGGCGTGACACAAGCTTAGAGACAAAGAAACTACAAAAAAAAGATAAAAGAGATGAAGATTAGCTTTATTTGTCACATGTACATCAAAACATACATTAAAATATGTCATTTTGCATCAAATTAATCAGTGAGTATTATGCTGGTAAGCCCACAAATGTTACTATGCTTCTGTAACTGACGTAGCATGCTCAAACTCACTAACCCCAACCATACATCTTTGGAATATCGGAGGAAACCAGAGCACCCAGAGGAAACCCATGTGGTCACAGGGCGAATGTACAAATTTCTTAAAGACAACAGCGGTAATTGAAACCCGATCTTAAAGCAGGCCCTGTAAAGCATTGCACTATTTCGGCATCCGTTAGTCTCATGAGACCATGGATTTGCCCCTTGGAAGGTTTCCAGGTCGCAGGCCTAGGCAAGGTTGTATGGAAGACCAGCAGTTGCCCATGCTGCAAGTCTCCCCTCTCTACGCCACCGATGTTGTCCAAGGGAAGGGCATTAGGACCCATACAGCTTGGCACCAGTGTCCTTGCTAAGTGCCTTGCTCAAGGACACACATGCTGCCTCAGCCAAGGTTCGAACTAGCGACCTTCAAATCACTAGATGAACGCCTTAACCATTTGGTCACGCTCATTGCACTAACGGCTACGTAATCATGCTGCCCTTTCAAAGTTCAAAGCTCAAAGTGATTTATTATCAAAGTGCATATATGTCACGATATATGACTGAACTTCATTTCTTGCAGAAATTCACAGTAAATACAAAACACAATAGGATCATTGAAGGAGTGCATCCAACGAGAGACAAAAATCAACGTGCAAGTCATAAAAACTCTGCAAATACAAAGAGAGAAAAAATTATAAATAATTAAGCAATAAATATTGAGAACATAAGATAAAGAGTCCTTGCAAGTGAGTCCATAGGTTGTGAGAACAGTCCAGTGATGAGGTAGTGGTGTGAATCCTGAGGCTCTTGTATCTCCTTCCTGTTGGCAGCAATGAGAAGAGAGCATGGCCATTGCTCTTCCCGAAGGCAATAATGAGCTGCTTGGTCTTGCTAACATTGAATGAGAGGTTGTTGTTCTGGCATCACTCAGCTACATTTTCAATCTCCCTTATATGTGCTGATTTGTCACACTCTTTGATTCGGCCACCAACAGTGGTGTCATCAGCAAACTTAAATATGGCATTGGAGCTGTGCTTAGACTTCCTATATTACTGTTTTTTCTGTGCAAAAAATACAAAACCAGCTATAACACAAATGTCTAAAAATACACCAAACATTTATAGCCAAACAGTTGATTATACAAACATATAAGCAATTGTAAAGAAAGTTAAAGTACAAGAAAAATGACAGTTTGGACACTGGTCAAACAGTGCTAAATCAGGCTGTTCTTGGTGCTTGCACTGAATTTTATTGGATGGTGTAGGAAGCCAGAGGTAGCGGTAAAGGAGTGAAATGGAGTATTTAGCCTGGAAGTCCAGGATAACAGTGGTGGAGGGGAAGGAGGGAGGAGGAGGAGAGAGAGAGAGAGAGAGAAGTGCAGTTACATAATCTGCATCTGGTTTCCCAAAATGGCTTTTCACAGATGCTGCCTAACCTATTGAGTACTTCCTGCCTTTTCTGCCTATTCCAAATTAACAATATAAGTTGTATTTTGTTTTAAAAGTATTTCTTTTAAATGATTGTGCAATATCAGTTCTATAAATTCACGTGGCAGGTAATTCTTCTTAAAAGAAATGGCATAATTAAGCCTTCGTTGGAACTAGTGATGATGCATGGATTTGCAAACGCACAAGAAATGCTCAGTTTCACTGATGTTTGGAGAAGCCCACTGAGACATCAATATCCCGCTGCTGAGCAACCGAGGTGTTAATGTTCCTTAAGGTAAAAGTAAGTCTTTGATGAGTTTCTAAAGGGAATTGTGTCCTTTGGTGCTTGTGATTGACCTTTGGCCTCAGGATGTGCCTTTAGTGTATCAACCCCAGGCTTCCTCAACAATTGTAGTTTGTTACCATGCAAATTAGATGTAGATGAGGCAGGAAGGAATTGCACTTGGAGAAATGTCCCAAATTGAATTTCTCTGGAGGAACTGCTTAAATGCAGTTCTTATTGTATTTTGAAAAGGAAAGGCAATGTAAATGTAGATTGACTGAATACAACTCCCAGGGAGACACAGTGGAGTATCCTGTTTATTTCTTGCAAGCTATGAAGATGATGGGAAGAAAAAGTACTGTTGATTTTTCACCATTTTATATCTATCTTTAAAATGCAGTTGATGATATATTGATCTAAGATTATGACCGGAGATACAGCCATTTTCAGGGCATACAATGAAACATTTAATTCAGTAACATACAAAGAGAAAAATTCGCAATATTGATAATGGACTGCAGAATAGACATTTTACAGGAATGACTGTGGTCTTCCCGCAGTGTATGTCTTTAAATCGGTGCTTTCAATGACTGAAGTGGAAACAGAAAATTCCAGAAGTACTTGGCCAGTCTGGCAGCATCTGTATGGTGAGAATCGGGGGTAACAGAATCAAAACCAGATTTAATATCACTGACATATGTCATGAAATTTATTGTTTTGTGGCAGCAGTACAGTGCAAGATATAAAAAATATAATTACATTTCTGGGCGGTGTGATTTGAAGGGCTGGAAGGGCCGATTTTGCACTGTATCTCAATAATTAAAATAAAATAAGGTATTCCAGTTAGCAAGAGGGTGGTTGATTAGAACAGGAATTTGTTGTAATGTAACTGAAGTGTGAAGGTGCCTAACTGTAGAAAAATACTGCAAGAGTTACCCACTATAGCTATCAAATACATTGATAGTGAAGCTTCTAAAGTGTTTAAAATATTGAATTACTTTTAATCAGAAGACTTCATATTCAAACCTTACTACACTACAAACTGAAATTAAATCTGTACCTGCTGGAGGTGACAGAATGAAGAGGGTTCTCATTGCAGCATATTGAATATTGAAAGGGCTAGATAGAGTGGATGTGGAGAGGAATTTTTCCAATAGTGGATGAGTCTAGGACCAGAGGGCACAGCCTTGGATTAGATAGTATCCTTTTAATACTTACTTTATACTTTATTGTCGCCAAACAAATTGATACTAGAATGTACAATCATCACAGCGATATTTGATTCTGCGCTTTCTGCTCCCTGGATTACAAATATTAAATATTAAAAATATTAAAAATAGTAAAAATTAGTAAATATAAAAATTTAAATTATAAATCATAAATAGAAAATAGAAAAATGGAAAGTAAGGTAGTGCAAAAAAACCGAGAGGCAGGTCCGGATATTTGGAGGGTACGGCCCAGATCCGGGTCAGGATCCGTTCAGCAGTCTGATCACAGTTGGAAAGAAGCTGTTCCCAAATCTGGTCATACGAGTCTTCAAGCTCCTGAGCCTTCTCCCGGAGGGAACAGGGACGAAAAGTGTGTTGGCTGGGTGGATGAAGAGGAATTTCTCTAGCCAGAGGGTGGTGAATCTGTAGAATTCATTGTTGCAGATGGCTGTGGAAGCATTGGATATATTGAAAGTAGGGGTTGATAGTTTTTTGATTTGTCAGAATTTCAAAAGTTATGAGGAGAAAGCAGGAGAATGGGTTTGAGAGAGATAGTAAATTAGCCATGATTGATGGCAGAGCAGGCAAGATGGACCAAATGGCCTAATTTTACTCCAATGTCTTATCGTCTTACCTCCTTTTCTGTCTAAATACTATTTAACTTGTGTTTCTGTTAGAAGGCTCATGTGACCAAGCATTAACTTCACTCACCATTTACATTTTACATGTATTAGGAATTTTGCTGTGTTGTGTTGGTCAGGGTGCAGCATGCAACAGAACACAACAAAATTCAACAATTATTAAGAATTACATAAAAATAAAGTTGGAGCTTAAAGTATATTTATGGAATAAATATAATTAAATACATAAATGCCAGCATGTATTTACATTGTAAACAGCATTATATTGAAGTGTTTACAGTGCAGTGGCAGGGGTGATAGATAGGCGGGATTATGGGGTGTGACGATAGTGATTGATCAGATTAACTGCCTGAGAAAGGAATTTTTCAGATGGCATGAAGTTTTTTTTTAATTTTAATAGCCCTATAAGTGCTTTCCAGAAGGGAGCTTTTGTGAAAGGCAGTGTGCAGGATGGGAAGTGTATGGGTAGAGTGGATGGAGGTAGATGTGTTATAGGGGAAAGGCAAAAATCTTTTTGCAGTGATATTTCAGTTCTGAAAGGCTCAGTAGCAGGAAGATAATAACGTGACAACACCAACAGTGGAGCATGTACAGGCTCTGGTTTGTATTCTGTGAGGTAAGATCCGCCTGGCATTGCAGTTCCAATACTGACTAGAACCAGATACTCTTCAAATTACCCATAGTTCCTCCTGAACAGCAAGGTGCTTTTCTTCCTTATTTAAAACAGATGCGGATCCTTCTGGTTCGTGAATAAAATGCTGTCTCTGTATCAATTCAAAAGACACTCAAAACCATACCAAAATTAAGCCACTTTAAACCTTTAACCTGCAAATCCCCTTCAGTTGTTGTGGCAATGAGACATGAACTGTCTCCCTGTTCATTCATTTCACTCGTTAAGTCAGTAAGTCATTAAAAGAAAAACATATTCTGTACTTTGATTTCAAACTGCTTATATGGAATACTCAATTTGAAATTCTTTTTGACCCTGAACCAGATGTACTGAAATAGCTTACTCTTATTAAAATTTAAAATAAAACAAAAATAGATGGAAATACTTAGCAGGAAAGCCAGCATTTATGGATAGGGGAACAGTTCAAGTCTAATTAAAGATCAATGATTTGCCAGGTTCATTCTTTTATTCTTTCCAATGATGCAGCTTTCTTTAGGAATTTTCTGTTATTTTTAGATTATCGGCATCTGCGATGTCTTTCTTTTGAGATATTAAATTTAATGTATATTCTTTCTTCCATCTGACCATTCATTATTTTTAATTTTAAGCCCTCTTATTTGGTTCCCCCTAACACACATTACCTGGACAGCTGAGGTGCAATGAAACTATGGGATGTTCACTCATTTGGAGGAATTCAGATCTTTGGGCCATCATTTCAGAATAAACAGTTACCCATTTATTTGAACTGACGAAGGTGATGAATCTGAATCTTTGGAATTTCTAGCATGGAGAGACATGAAGGCTGGCCTACTGGAATGTTCAGGGCTGGGACAGCCAGATTTGTAGATTATAGAGAAGTCATCACTGCATTGACCCACTTAGCTACTTTTTCCATTGCCAACTATTTTCGCCCTTAAAGTATTTCCAATCTGTTGTTAAATTGTGACCCTCCTCAAAGATGGTATATTTCAAATTATAGCAGATTTTTTCTCATCTCCCATTTGTTTTAGCAATTATTTTAAATCTGCATCCTCTCTCTTGCAGTTCTTACACTACTGAAAAAGAGGCTGCTTTTTATTTCCTGAAGAAGTATCTTGGCCTGAAACATCGACTATCTATTCATTTCCGTAGATGCTACCTGACCTGCTGAGTTCCTCCAGCATTTTGTGTGTGTTGCTTTGAATTTCCAGCATGTTCTTGTGTTTTTGTTTTCTTTTTCGAAATCCTTCATGATATATTGATTGTATCTTTGTTACCCTTCTCTGTTTAATAAAACTAATACCAGCTGCTAAATGAGATTGCTTTTACGGCGTAGCTTTACAATAAATCCTCTCCTTATTCATGTCATTTCTTCACCCCAGTCACTAGTTAGGGTCTTGTGTTCAATGTTACTAATGTAACTAAATACAAGTTTATCACTTTTCGTTGTCTATGATAATCTCTGTAGCCTTTTTAAATTCATCACCTCATTGTTCCCATTATTGCAAACATGTGCAGTCTTTAGCTACTTCGCTCTAGCTCAAATTAGCATTCTCAGGTCATGGCCCAATTTTGCCAAGATGCAATTTGTATCTACCGCTGGGAATTTCTCCACTTTTCACGGGGTGATGTCCAAAATTTCCTCAAACCCACCAGTGCCCTTCACTGAAATCCCAGTGATAATGCAGAGAACATTCTCACACAAGGACAAGGAGGTCGTAACCCCATCATGCGTGCAGACTGCACTTACTGTAAAGCCTTCCCCAGCCCACTGAGACCAAACAAACACAAGGTTGTGTCGGAAGTTCATTTTCACTGGTTGTCGAATTGCTATGATAGCTTTAATTGAGCCAATTTTTTTCTTCTTTGTAGTTCTGTACAAGGAAGATTCTGATCAAATATCACCAAATAGCAGTTGAGATTCAGATGCTGGTTATTACTGTACAGACGTTCAGTGGCCATGATCTGCAGAAAACAAAAGCAGTGAAAATCTAACTCATCTTTAACTGCAGCCTCAGCACCAAGCTGTGTTCAATTCCACAGTGACTAAAGGGCCATGAGGAAATTTTAACTCTGTGACTGCATTTTATAAATATAATCTTGTACTGACATTTACCATCGGCTGTTCAATACCATCATTTCTACGTTTCAGTTACATATATAAATGGTCTTCAGTGTTTTGAGAGCATACTGTTATTCTTATTACTTGGTAAGACACAATTTATATCTTGTGCACACGTAATGTTTTTCTTGCTATTCGTTATTGGAAGTGCGAATGAAAATAATCATAAAGGATTGATTATTGGTTCCAAGTTAATATTTTAGAAATCTGTTTAACCAAAGGTTATAATTAATATGGGCATCTTCTTGTTTTGAATTTACATTCAGTGTCCTCTTTACCAGGTACGCCAGTATACGTGTTCGTTAATGCAAATATCTAATTAGCCAATCATGTGGCAACAACTCAATAAATGAAAGCATGCAGAGATTATCAAAAGGTTCATTTGTTGTTCAGGCCAAACACCAGATTGGGGAAGAAATGTGATGGAAGTGACTTTGCCTGTGAAATGATTGTTGGTGCCAGACAGGATGGTTTGAGTATCTCAGAAACTGCTAACCTCCTGGGATTTTCACGCAAATCAATCTCTAAAGTTTACAGAGAATGCTGTGTAAAACAGAAAAAAACATCCAGTGAGTGGCAGTTTTGTAGGTGAAAGTACCTCTTTAATGAGAGAAGTCAGAGGAGAATGGCCAGATAGGTTCAAGCTGACAGGAAAGTGACAGTAACTCAAATAAACATGCAGTGTGCAGAAGAGCATCTCTGAAAGTACAACATGTGAAATTTAGAACTGGATGGGCTACAGCAGCAGAAGACCATGGACATGAGGTACAGGAGGTACCCAATAAAGTGACCTCTAAGTGTTCATTCCTATTTTAATATACAATTGAACATTCAAATGGTGTAAGTTATTTAGGTAGAATCCTTTGGGACAGATGTTATGTGAAAGGTGAATTTACAAACTCTGCAAACGACAATTACTGAAGTGTCTTAGTTTATCTCTGCGGATTCTAATTTAGCTGGTAATGCTGCTTGGGTCAATAACTCTTCCTTTTGTAGTCAGACACTCAGAGTTTGAAGAGAAAGGGTAGATTGGAAGTTGATATTTGTCCTGACCTGGACTGTTTCATTATAAGAATGTATTTCTTCTGTTCTGATTGGACATTCAGGGCGCATTGTGTAAAAGGAAACTGAACGCAATATCAAGATGTGATCATTCAACCTTTTAAGATGACAAGTAAATTGTGAAGCTACACTGATAACAAGGTTTTTTCTAATGAAAACAGGTAGCTGGAAATGTTAAGAATGCAATAAATTTTTTTTCATCTTAAAGATAATTGTGGACTTTTTAAGATGTTCTAAGATTCTGTTGGGAAAATTATTCTGTGTTTATCTTTGTGCTCACTCAATAATGTCAGTAAAAAGCGTGTAATCATTTTCCTATTTATTTCGTTCCCCTTCCCATCCACTTTGTTTCCCTTTAATTGCAGTTATTTTTAAATTTTGTTACATGCTCTAATCATAAACTGAATGTATTTGTGTTTTATATTTATAGCAGCAGAGTTATTGAATGTGCTTTTTATGGCATTACTGGTAATCCAGAGAATAGCTAATATGTTCCATATATATAAAAAATAAAAACCTTGGTAGTCAGATTACGGTATTGATTGTTGAAAAACGACCCGGCATAATTCTTCAGAGGCAAAATAGCCCATGTGGTTTATCACATTAATCTTTTCAAAAGAAAAATTGCCTTTGGTTCTGCTGTTTTTCTTTTCCATACATACAACCTCAAACTAATTAAATTTGCATAAAATATTTGGGGATATTTATTAACCACATTTATTTATCTTCAGTATGAAATACTAAATTTCAGAAAGGAAAAACAAAGCCTGCAGAAGAAAGTGTCTTCATTTATTCTAAACACCAGTGCAATATTATATTTATTTGTGTTCAAAGGCTGCATTTTAGTGGGCTTTGAATGTTGATATATTGTGTATTTTGCACATTTAAAAGTGTACTTAAATATTATTGGTGGTGCTTAGAAATAATATATTACATTAGTTCTTGTTAAACCTAAAATAATTGAGAGCAGTCTGTACTTCTGAGGAAGGTGTCTTTATTCTGAATAGTTTGATTATTTCCTGATCTTTATCGCATGTTTCAGTAAAGCGTGACAGAGTTTTTACTGAAATTATAGTTCTTGAATGCAAATTCATAGAAATTTGTTCTCAATTGTCTGGTCATTTCTAGGAATAAAATCTATGGAAGCATCTACCCCTCCCACATGATCTCCTTATAGGCAGGACTTATCTCTGGAAGTGATGAACCATTGCATTTGATACACTTGCACATCAGTAATTCGACAAGAGATCAGCCCTACTCATAACATTGACAAAAGCAGTAGACTAAAGACAGGCAGAGCTGCTTCTTTTAATTCTTTCAGGACTGAAGGACTTTATTTTCACCATACAAAAAAATCCCTTTGTCATGCATTTCAGCCTGGCCCTTCATGAATATTACCCGTACCCTTGCCTTACTGGAAAGTTGCTTACGTAGTAGTGTGCATATACAGGCAGATATATATATCTCTGGTTTCTTCCACCCTCCCATGCAGTTATAGGTTACAATTGAAGATTTGGTTTAATGGCGACTGGTAGCTTTCTGGAAAGTTGCTTTCTATCTTTGTGTTATCTTTCTTAGTCAGCAAGTATTGTTGCTGAGGAAATGAATGAGGGAATGGAGTGAGTATACATGAGAGATGGAGGGAGGCACCATTACCAGGAAAGATCTTGCCCTCCCCCAACCTTCCTACACTTCTCAAATCACATTAACTAAAAGAATGAAAAATACAGATGCCAGGCAACTAAAATGAATACAGAAAATGTAATTTCTGATTTACTTTAGAATGAAAATAAAAAGCTATAAGTACCTGAATTTATTTATTTGGAAATACAGCATGGAATGGGCCTTTCTACCTAATGAGACGTGCCACCCAGCAAGCCACCTTTTTAACCCTAGCCTAATTACAGGACAATTTACAGTGACCAATTAACCTGCGATCCAGTACATCTTTGGACTGTGGAAGGAAACTGGAGCACTGAAGGAAACTCATGTGGTCACGGGGAGAACATAAAAACTCCTTAAAGAGAATGCCGGAATTGAACCCCAAATTCCAATGCCCTGAGTGTTATGCTAACTGTTATGCTACCGTGGCACCCAGTAAACACACATACTGACCTGCTAAGTGTCTCCAGCATTTTCTGTCTCACTTTTCCACAGACAGGGATCTTCTGGCCCGATTTGCCTGCTGCCCGGGATTATATTACTAATTTTAATGTGGTTTAAACATTAATGTGTAGACCTGTGGAGGTCAGCCTGCTCTTGAGAAGAGCTTCAGGTGGAACCTTGAGTCCTCAGTGCTACCCATAAACCTGACCAGTGTGGACTTGGGCAGGAATCTCATAGGAATACTTGACAACCAGTTAGGCCACACGCTCAGCCTGAGAGTGAATGTTATTGAAAAGTTAAAGACTGAACATTATTGAAAAGTATTTTAAAGGAACATAGACACTTAAAAACACTGGAAACTTTGTAAGATTAATATATTTAAATTAGACCAACTAAACAACAAAATGTAAGTGACCAGAAATGTACCGTTTCCTTGTAATTGGAATAAATGGAATCCTGTTTCAGAGTTAACTTGGGACACATGTTCTGCAGGTAATTTTCACAGACTACTGAGAAATGGTAGTAAGTCTGTACTCTGTTGCCCTGCTCCACCAGCAGTCCAGTGTCAGAGGCAGTGGGAATGTGTAGAATTCCTGAACCTCCTCACACTTGCGGAAGTAAATGCCAGCAAAAGCACTGGCATTGCTTTTCTGCGGAAGATTTGCCCCTGAGGTTTGGATATATCAGGCGGCAGGAGGTGACCCAGTACGGTAGCTCAGATCAAAAGTCTAGCCCTAAGGATCTGTGGGATAATGAGAAGATCATATGTTTTCTCAGGCATTGCTTGGGAGTATTGTGAGCAGTTTTGGGCCTCTTATCTAGGACAAGATGTGCTGGCATTGGACGGAGTCCAGAGGAGGCTTCTGGTAACGATCCCAACAATGAAAGCATAAATGCTTGAGGGGCATTAATAACTCTAGGCCTGTACTCACTGGACTTCAGAAGAATGGGTGGGGAGATCACATTGAAACCTATCGAATGTTAACAGGTCGAGACAGAGTGGATGTGAGGGGATGTATCCCATGCTGGGGGAGTCTAGGACCAGAGGGCATTGCCTCAGTATAAAGGAACATTCATATAGAACAGAGATGATGAGAAATTTCTTTAGCCAGAGGGTAGTGAATCTGTGAAATTCATTGTCATAGACAGCTATGTTGGCCAAGTCTTTAGGTATACTTCAGAAGTTGATAGCTTCTTGATTAACAGGGGTGTTAAAAGTTACAGGGAGAAGACAGGAGAATGGGGTTGAAAGGGATAAGAAATCAGCCATGACCATAATTCTCCTCCTATGTCTTATGGTAATTTTGAATGGTGCTAATTAAGATTTTTTTTTCAGAATTTGAATCTGAGTGCAGAAGTTCAGCTTATATAATGTGTTGAAATGCATTAATATTAATTCAATAATACTTTCTATTAGTCAGAGCGAGAAAATGCAAATAACTTTATTGGAAGCATGGGCTGAGTGTGACTTTACCAACAGAGAACTTTTACCCATGAAAATACTCATTAGTTAATTAATTATTAGCATTCTATCCATCTATCCACTTCAGTGATAGGATTTCATTTACCCTGCTGACAGTCAATGGTCATCTCAGATTGCTTGTTTGAATAGAAGTAGGGCATAAAATTTCTTGACTTGGTTTTATATAAAATGCTGGATGCATCTCGGTGAACTCTCATTCTCTGAATCAGAGATTGCAAAGAAGGTTGATTTTTTTAAATGTTTACTTTCTTTAAGGGTACAGCATGGTAACAAGCCCTTTCGGCCCAACGAGTCTGTGCTGTCAAATTGTAGCCATGTGACCAATTAATGTCTAACATACGTTTTGGGATGTGGAGGAAGCTGGAACACCTGGAGGAAACACAGTCGGTCACAGAGAGAACATACAAACTCCTTACAGGCAGCAATGGGAATTTAACCCACGTCTGCTGGTGCTGTAAAGCGTCGTGCTAACCACTATGCTACCGGGCCAAATCTCCAAAATTAACCTCTTTAAGTGCCACTTTCTACTTCCTTGGTGGTTTTATTCACTGCCGGTCCTGCACCTCTCCCTTTCCCACTTATGCTTCAGTTGGATCCTGCAAATACATCATTTTTTTCTGGTAAAGAAATAGTTAAGGTGCTGACTCCAGAGCCTACATTGCCCCGGTTTCATGTAAGGTTACAACAAAAGTATGCAGTTTTGAAGTGTTAACAATTTGGGGAGGTATTCTTGTAAAAGGTTTAAAAAGCTGTGGCTGTTAATGTGCTTGGAAGAAACATCTCAAGTACACTGCATCCCTGCTCCTGATAAAGATACTGGCATCTTGCTTCTATAAAGCCACAATGAGCCAAGCTACAGAAACCTGCCTGGAAAGTCATGCCGGGTTAATAAATTCCATCTTCCTGATGTCTGTTTAATATCCAGCGACGACTTAGTGTTGCCATAAATAAATGATGTTGATACAGATGCATATTCATTTATTACTGCTTGTTGTCACGACAACTGAGATTGTGATATATATCTTCCCGGATTCTCACCATTGGTATTTCTTTAATTAATCTGCTCAAAGGTGTTTCTTTCTTATTTATTTCTCCCAGAGTTTTCATGCACTTACTGCATTTCCAAGTGTTGTTTTCTGCTTTTCTTTCCATCTACCGGCCATATTTCATTGCTCAGCATGGTCAGTTTGGGGTGAGCCTGTGGTTATTAATTGTGTGACTATTCGATACCGTGAAGTTGAGTCTGATCTTAACTTAGCATCATCTAAATCTGGAGCACCAGTATGTTCAGCAGCCAGCCTTCTAGACATTAGCTCAGTGTTTTAAAAAGTTAGGTGCTACTGTTACAAACAATTACGACATAGTTTATGATTTTTCAAATTGCATTGCCTAAGCAGTACTAGCCACACTTAACTATATAACCATATAACCATATATAACAATTACAGCAGGGAAACAGGCCATCACGGCCCTTCTAGTCCGTGCCGAACGCTTACTCTCACCTAGTCCCACCGACCTGCACTCAGCCCATAACCCTCCATTCCTTTCCTGTCCATATAGCTGTCCAATTTAACTTTAAATGACAACATCGAACCTGCCTCAACCACTTCTGCTGGAAGCTCGTTCCACACAGCTACCACTCTCTGAGTAAAGAAGTTCCCCCTCATGTCACCGGTAAACTTCTGCCCTTTAACTCTCAACGCATGTCCTCTTGTTTGAATCTCCCCCACTCTCAATGGGCAAAGCCTATCCACGTCAATATCTATCGCCCTCATAATTTTAAGTCCCCCCTCAACCTCCTACACTCCAAAGAATAAAGACCCAGCTTGTTCAACCTTTCTCTGTAACTTAGGTGATGAAACCTAGGTAGCATTCTAGTAAATCTTCTCTGCACTCTCTCTGTTTTGTTGACATCTTTCCTATAATTCGGTGACCAGAACGGTACACAATGCTCCATATTTGGCCTCACCAATGCCTTGTACAATTTCAACATTACATCCCAACTCCTATACCAATGCTCTGATTTATAAAGGCTAGCATACCAAAAGCTTTCTTCACCACCCTATCCACATGAGATCTTCAGGGAACTATGCACCATTATTCCTAGATCCCTCTGTTCTACTACATTCTTCAATGCCCTACCATTTACCATGTATGTCCTATTTTGATTAGTCCTACCAAAATGTAGCACCTCACATTTATCAGCATTAACATCCATCCATCTGCCATCTTTCAGCCCACTCTTCTAATTGGCCTAAATATCTCTGCAAGCTTTGAAAACCTACTTCATTATCCACAACTCCACCTATCTTAGTATCATCTGCATACTTACGAATCCAATTTACCACCCCATCATCCAGATCATAAATGTATATGACAAACAACATTGGACCCAGTACAGATCCCTGAGGCACACCACTAGTCACCGACCTCCAATCTGACAAACAGTTATGCACCACTACTCTCTGGCGTCTCCCATCCAGCCACTGCTGAGTCCATTTTACTACTTCAATATTAATACCTAACGATTGAACCTTCCTAACTAACCTTCCGTGTGGAACCTTGTCAAAGGCCATATGGACAACATCCACCGCTTTACCCTCGTCAACTTTCCTAGTAACATCTTTAAAAACTTCAATAAGATTTGTCAAACATGACCTTCCACGCACAAATCCATGTTGACTGTTCCTAATCAGACCCTGTCTGTCCAGATAATTATATATACCATTTCTAAGAATACTTTCCATCAATTTACCTGCCACTGACATCAAACTCACAGGCCGATAATTGCTAGGTTTACTCTTAGAATCCTTTTTAAACAATGGAACAACATGAGCAATACACCAATCCTCCGGCGCCATCCCCGTTTCTAATGACATTTGAAATATTTCTGTCAGAGCCCCTGCTATTTCCACAATAACTTCCCTCAAGGTCCTAGGGAATATCCTGTCAGGACCCGGAGGCTTTTCCACTATTATATTCCTTAAAAGCGCCAGTACTTCCTCTTCTTTAGTCATCATAGTTTCCATAACTTCCCTACCTGTTTTCCTTACCTTACACAATTCAATATCCTTCTGTTTAGTGAATACTGAAGAAAAGAAATTGTTCAGAATCTCCCCCATCTCTTTTGGCTCCACACATAGCTGTCCGTTCTGATTCTATAAGGGACCAATTTTATCCCTCACTATCCTTTTGCTATTAATATAACGGTAGAAACCATTGGGATTTATTTTCACCTTACTTACCAAAGCAACCTCATATCTTCTTTTAGCTTTTCTAATTTCTTTCTTACGATTCTTTTTACATTCTTTATATTCCTCGAGCACATAGTTTACTCCATGCTGCCTATATTCATTGCACGCTCTTAAACTTTTCGATGATTTTAAGTTGCCTGGCCCCCACCGCTTTATTTTCACCATGGATGTCCAGTCCTTATATACTTCCATCCCCCATTAGGAAGGTCTTAAAGCTCTACGCTTCTTTTTGGATTCCAGACCTAATCAGTTCCCCTCTACCACCACTCTGCTCCGTCTAGCAGAATTAGTCCTTACTCTTAATAATTTCTCCTTTGGCTCCTCCCACTTCCTCCAAACTAAGGGTGTAGCTATGGGCACCCGTATGGGTCCTAGCTATGCCTGCCTTTTTGTTGGGTTTGTGGAACAATCTATGTTCCGTGCCTATTCTGGTATCTGTCCCCCACTTTTCCTTCGCTACATCGATGACTGCATTGGCGCTGCTTCCTGCACGCATGCAGAACTCGTTGACTTTATTAACTTTGCCTCCAACTTTCACCCTGCCCTCAAGTTTACCTGGTCCATTTCCGACACCTCCCTCCCCTTTCTAGATCTTTCTGTCTCTGTCTCTGGAGACAGCTTATCCACTGATGTCTACTATAAGCCTACTGACTCTCACAGCTATCTGGACTATTCCTCTTCTCACCCTGTCTCTTGCAAAAACGCCATCCCCTTCTCGCAATTCCTCCGTCTCCGCCGCATCTGCTCTCAGGATGAGGCTTTTCATTCTAGGACGAGGGAGCTGTCTTCCATTTTTAAAGAAAGGGGCTTCCCTTCCTCCACTATCAACTCTGCTCTTAAAGGCATCTCCCCCATTTCACATACATCTGCTCTCACTCCATCCTCCCGCCACCCCACTAGGAATAGGGTTCCCCTGGTCCTCACCTACCACCCCACCAGCCTCCGGGTCCAACATATTATTCTCCGTAACTTCCGCCACCTCCAATGGGATCCCACCACTAAGCACATCTTTCCCTCCCCCCCCCTCTGCATTCCGCAGGGATCGCTCCCTACACAACTCCCTTGTCCACTCGTCCCCCCCATCCCGTCCCACTGATCTCCCTCCTGGCACTTATCCGTGTAAGCGGAACAAGTGCTACACATGCCCTTACACTTCCTCCCTTACCACCATTCAGGGCCCCAAACAGTCCTTCCAGGTGAGGCATCACTTCACCTGTGAGTCGACTGGGGTGATATACTGTGTCCGGTGCTCCCGATGTGGCCTTTTATATATTGGCGAGACCCGACGCAGACTGGGAGACTGCTTTGCTGAACATCTACGCTCTGTCCGCCAGAGAAAGCAGGATCTCCCAGTGGCCACACATTTTAATTCCACATCCCATTCCCATTCTGACATGTCCATCCACGGCCTCCTCTACTGTAAAGATGAAGCCACACTCAGGTTGGAGGAACAACACCTTATATTCCGTCTGGGTAGCCTCCAACCTGATGGCATGAACATCGACTTCTCTAACTTCCGCTAAGGCCCCACCTCCCCCTCGTACCCCATCTGTTACTCATTTTTATGCACACATTCTTTCTCTCACTCTCCTTTTTCTCCCTCTGTCCCTCTGAATATACCTCTTGCCCATCCTCTGGGTCCCCCCCCCTTGTCTTTCTTCCCGGACCTCCTGTCCCATGATCCTCTTGTATCCCCTTTTGCCTATCACCTGTCCAGCTCTTGGCTCTATCCCTCCCCCTCCTGTCTTCTCCTATCATTTTGGATCTCCCCCTCCCCCTCCAACTTTCAAATCCCTTACTCACTCTTCCTTCAGTTAGTCCTGACGAAGGGTCTCGGCCTGAAACGTCGACTGCACCTCTTCCTACAGATGCTGCTTGGCCTGCTGCGTTCACCAGCAACTTTGATGTGTGTTCATTGTAGATATCTCTTTTTCCAAACCAAGTTTCCAATATCCCTTGAAAACCATGGCTCTCTCAAACTTTTAACCTTTCCTTTCAACCTAACAGGAACATAAAGATTCTGTACCCTCAAAATTTCACCTTTAAATGACCTCCATTTCTCTATTACATCCTTCCCATAAAATAAATTGTCTCAATCCACTCCTCCTAAATCCTTCCGCATCTCCCTAAAGTTAGCCTTTCTCCAATCAAAAATCTCAACCCTGGGTCATAATTATATTGAAACTAATGGCATTGTGGTCACTGGACCTGAAGTCCTCCCCAATGCAAACTTTCGTTACGTAACCTATCTCATTCCCTAACAGGAGATCCAACACTGTCCCTTCTCTAGTTGGTACCTCTATGTATTGCTGTAAAAGACTATCCTGCACACATTTTACAAACTCCAAACCATCCAGCCCTTTTACAGTATGGGCTTCCCAGTCTAAGTGTGGAAAATTAAAATCTCCCACAATCATAACCTTGTGCTTACTACAAATATCTGCTATCTCCTTACAAATTTGCTCCTCCAGTTCTCACTCCCCATTTGGTGGTCTACAATACACCCCTATAAGTGTTACTACACCTTTCCCATTCCTCAATTCCACCCAAATAGCCTCCCAAGACGAGCCCTCTAATCCATCCTGCCAGAGCACCGCTGTAATATTTTCTCTGACAAGCAATGCAACACCTCCCCCTCTTGTCCCTCCGATTCTATCACACCTGAAGGAATTAAATCCAGGAATATTTAATTGCCAATCACACCCCTCCTGTAACCATGTTTCACTAATAGCTACCACATCATACTTCCAGGTATCAGTCCATGCTTTAAGCTCATTCACCTTCCTTATAATGCTCCTAGCATTAAAATACTTGCATTTATGAAATTTTCCACCTCTTACTCTCTGTTTATCACTAATGGTGCGAACAACTTTACTATATTCTTTTTCTTCCTTCCTCCCTACATCTGTTCCTACACTCTGGTTCACCTCCCCCCTTGCATTTAGTTTAAATCCACTGGAGCCTCTCTAGCAAACCTACCTGCAAGAATATTTGTCCCCCTCCAGTTCAGATGTAAACCGTCCCACCGGAACAGGTCCCACCTTCCCTGGAAAACTGCCCAATTATCTATAAATCTGAAGCCCTCCCTCCTTCACCATGTCTTCAGCCATGTGTTGATCTGCGCTATCTTACTATTTCTAAACCCGCCTGCACGTGGCACTGGTAGCAATCCTGAGATTGCTATCCGGGAGGTCCTATCCTTTAACTTGGCGCCTAACTCCCTAAGCTCACCTTTCAGGACCTCCTCACTCTCCCTACCCACGTCATTGGACCCTACATGGACCACGACATCCAGCTGCTCACCCTCCCTCTTGAGATTACTGAGAACTTGATCCGAGATATTGCGGACCTTGGCACCAAGGAGACAACAGACCATCCGGGATTCTCGATCCCTTCCACAGAACCTCTTATCTGTCCCCCTAACTATTGAATCCCCTATCACTACTGCTCTCCTCTTTTCCCTCCTTCCCTTCTGAGCTGAGGGTCCAGTCTCGGTGCCAGAGATGCAGCCACTGCAACTTGTCCCTGGTAGGTCGTCCCCATCAACAGTATCCAAAACGATGTACTTCTTATTGGTGGGAACGGCCACAGAGGTGCTCTGCTCATTCTGTCTGTTCCCCTTCCCTCTCCTGACAGTCACCCAGCTACCTGTCTCCTGACTCTTAGGGGTGACTATCTCCCTGTAACTCCTATTTATTTCTGCCTCTGCCTCCCGAATGAACTGAAGTTCATCCAACTCCAGCTCCAGTTCCCTAACTCGGTTTGTCAGGAGCTGCAGCTGGATGCACCCTTTACAGGTGTAGTCATCAGGGACAATTGTGCCCACCCTGACTTCCCACATACTGCAAATGGAGCACTCGACTGCCCTAACTGCTGCCTCCATTACCTACTCTTAAGGTAATTAGATTTATTAAAGGAATTTACCCGGCCTTACCTCACTTGGAGTGAAGCACATCCTCAGCCTCTGCTCACCAAAGCCTTCCTACTCTGTCTCCCTCTACTCCGTCGCCCGCTCCGTTAATCTTCTTGCTTTTAAACACTCCTGCTGCCTCACGGTCCGACTTACACGTGCGTACGCAGTCATGCCCCGTTCAAGTGCTGAAGAAATGACCAACCTGCACAATCTTCTCGCTTTTAAACACTCCCGCTGCCTCATGGTCCGACTTACTCGCACTTGCGCAGTCATACCCTGTTCAACTGTGGAAGAAATGCTTGTGAAAATAAATTAATGTACTTACCTTACTGGGGCGTCACAGTCGCGTAGCACTTCGTGCAATGCTTTCCAGCACCAGCTGTAAGATCAGGGTTCAATTCCCACTGCTATTTACAAGGATGAGAAAATCTGCAGATGCTGGAAATCCGAGCAACACAGACAAAATGCTGGAGGAACTCAGCAGGTCAGGCAGCATCTATGGAAAAGAGTACAGTTGACATTTCAGACTGAGACCCTTCATCAGGACTGCAAAAAAAGATGAAAAGTTAGAGCAATAAGGTGGAGGGAAGAGGAGGAAGAAGTACAAGGTGGTAGGTGATAGGTGGAACCAGGAGAGGTTGAAGGGTAAGTAACCAGCTGGGAAGCTAGTAAAAGTAAAAAAGATAAAGGGCTAGAGAAGGGGGAATCTTGATAGGAGAGCGTAGAAGCCCATGGAAGAATGGGAAGGGAGAGGAGCACCGGAGGGAGATGACAGGGAAGTGGAACAAGTGCCATAGCTGTCCCTACACCTCCTCCCTTAATAACATTCAGGGGCCCAACCAGTCCCTCCAGGTGAGGTGAACCTTCACCTGTGAGTGTGTTGGGGTCACCTACTGTATCCAGTGCTCCCAGTGCAGCCTCCTGTATATCGGTGAGACCCGACATAGATTGGGAGACCACTTCGCCGAACAGCTGTCTGCTGGAAAAAGCCGTATCTCCCGGTGACCGCCCATTTCAATTCTACTTCCCATTCCCATTCCGGCATGTCAATCCATGCCCACCTTTTCTGCTGTGATGAGGTCACACTCAGATTGGAGGAGCGACACCTTATATTCTATCTTGGTAGCCTCCAACCTGATGGCACGAACATCAATTTCTGAAACTTTCAGTAATTGCTTCCCCCACACCTTCTTCACCATTCCCACTCCCATTTCCCTCTCTTACCTTATCTCTTTACCTGCCCATCACCTCCCTCTGGTGCTCCTTCCTCTTCTCTTTCTTCCATGGTCTTCTACCCAGTCCTATCAGCCTTTTCCATAGATGCTGGCCAGTCTGCTGAGTTCTTCCAGCATTTTGTGGGTATCTGTAAGGAATTTGTACATTCTCCCTGTGACAGTGTGAGTTTCCTTTGGGTTGGAATTAGTGAGATGCTTGTATGCTCTATTGGTGCCAAAAGCATGCAGACACTTGTGGGCTGCTCCCAGCACATCTTCACTCAAAAGATGTATATTTATTTATTTATTTATTTATGGTATCTTTCTATTTAATATATAGCTCGGGTGCCAAAGACTTTTGCAGAGTACTGTAGTAATTTTATGAGTTATACTATACTGCTGCCACAAAAAAACCCTCAAATTTCGTGGGAATAGTGAGTTGGGGGGGAGGTTGAATGTTTTTCTCTGAATGGGTTCCATGGTTTTCTTCGTCACGTGGCTGTTTGTGGGAAGATGAATCGCAGAGATGTATACTGCAAACAGACCTTTATGATAAATATACTTTGAATCTTTGAATCTAGAATCTTTGATGATAAACCTAATTCTAATATGAGACTCTTCTGTAGACTGAGAGTGGGAAGGGGTAGGGAGAGTGGAATCGTGCTTGGGAAAGGCGGAAGGGAGAGTGGAGGGAGCAGGAAGCACTAGAGAGACATTCTGCCATGAACGATAAGCTAATTATTTGGAATCAAATGACCTTGCCTGGTGTTTCAGGTCTTGGTGTGGCTGAACCCATGTAAACGCCTGCATTGGCACTCCTTTTCTGCCACCTGTCCCACACCCGTCCCACGGCACTCCACCCTTGCCATTCCCAATATCTTCTGCTTCCGCCAGGTTTTCAAACCCGCTCTCTGCTCCAAGTTGATAAATACAGTACTATGCAAAAGCCTTTGGCACCCTTGCTGTTTATATGTGCCCAGACATTTGCACGGTACTGTACATGTGACAAATAAACCTGATCTTTATCTAAATATGGACGCATTTAATTGGTAGAAATTATTAATTGCTAAGTGTATATTGGATGCTTTAACAGCAGGTTGTTTATGATGACTGAGCCCTTCCTCGTCCCTTATTTGGTCAAATGTTCCGGATTGACATGCAGAGAATAGCCGGTTGATAATTCTGTGTTATTCCTTGTTTATCTCCAATTTTTCTTCTTGAGCTGGCCAGTTTTGCCACCTTGCCAACTTCATCTTGAACGTGATTTATTCCCGGTTAAAAAAAAAACCTCTTCACAACTCCCATGCATGTCACTATGTTTTTCCTCTCTGAGAAGCAATGCATTAGTCCCTTTGTATTGCGTGGGTAAAGCTAGTATTACTGAGAATAAGTCAGTGCCTTAAATAATGATGATGCATGACTTGATGATGCATGAAAGATGACTTTAGGGATGGGGTGCAGTTCAGTCTGCAATATATCGAGTCTCCCGCAGATTTTGCAAAGTTAGCAAAAAGTCTTCAAATTGAAAGCAAGCGTTCTTGAATTCAGCTGATTTGTTACTTTAGAATATATAACCTACCATTTCAGAGGATAGGTTTTGAGAAATAGTATTACCAAATATATCTAATGCTTGAAGGTAGTTTCAGATGAAGCAATAACAATCTCAGTCCTGTAAAATCAGTACTATTTATATTGTCCTTCACCAGATGTTGTTTCCATCAAGGTTACTATCTTCTTCTTCTTCTTCTTAAGCCCATCATCTCTCCTGGGGCATAGGCCGCTTACAGCGGTTTGCCTGATTCCCCCGTCCTGGGCCAGTCCCTCAAGCTGTCCCCAGGTGTAACACATCTCGGTGAAGATCCTTCCTCTCCCAGGTGACGTCTTTGGAGCCTTTGTTGATGTTCCTATAGCTCTGGGCTTTTTACAGGTTGGGGTTGGTCGCCTCATGCCCAGCCGTCGTCCTTTCGCAGCCGGGCTGGAGATCATCCGTGGCAGAGTTAGGGTTACTTTAACATTTGATATATTGTTGAGAATATTCAAAACGGATTCTTGAGTGGGATAGTTGTGGATCACAGATGAGTAGGTGACAACTGATGTATTTTCAGGTCCTGTAACTAACCCATTGTTATTCATTTTATAATGTTGTGCATTCTTGGCACTTGGCCATTGTCCTGAGATATGTACTAGAGTCTGTAGCAGATATTTTTAATCATTTTACAAAGTGCAAATATTGAAAAATAAGGGTAAACTAAAAGACTATATCCATAAGCATTCACAGTTGAAGGTTCTGGTGTTTTGAACTTGAATTTAATATTTAATGGGGGCTGCAGTTCAAGACATTTAACTATGCATGGATTAGAATTAGTCAGAATCAATTTTTTAAAAATCTCAACTTGGAGCCCAGCGCAATTATAAACAGACCATTCAAGGTTTTTTTGGGGCATGGAATGACCAGCTAATGTTCTTCTGGATGGTAGATTGGCATTATAAATATTATCATGAGGCTGACAGCCTCTAAGTTAACCTCTTGTGTTTAATTGGCTTTCTGGCCTACAGTTTGGAGGTTTTGGATTTTGCCTTTTTTGCTGGTCTTAATGCACCATGTCAGCTGTCTTCTGCAGCTGACTTAAGGGATATTTCTTTGTCGTTAGCTATTTTTTTTTGTTTCTCCCTGTGGTGCAGCATTTTTTTATTGTTATCAAACACTTCAACAGCCAATTGATTTTGTTTAGTGCCTTTTTAATAGAGGAAAAGGTCTCAAAATGTTTCATTAGACAAAATATAAATGAGAGCGGGTGGGAATAATCTTAATAATTCTGGAAAGAGTTAATCATAAAATAGAGCCTTAGAACACAACAGCACAGAAGCAGGCCCTTTGGTCTATTTAGTCTGTGCTGAACTGTCAGTTTATTGAGATACAGTGCCGAATAGGCCCTTCGAACCACGCTATCCAGCAATCCCCCTATTTAATCCTAGCCTAATCACAGGACAATTTACAATGACCAATTAACCTACTAACTGGTATGTCTTTGGAAGCCCACACAGTCACAGGGAGAACAGACAAACTCCTTACAGGCAGCGGCAGGAATTGAACCCAAGTCATTGGTACTGCGAAGCGTTGTGCTAACCTCTACGCTACTGTGCCACCACGTTATTAATCTGACTAGTCCCATAGACCTGCGCCCGGACCACAGCCTTCCATACCCTTCCCACCCATGTACCTATCCAAATTTCTCTTAAATGTTGAAACTGAACACACATCTATCACTTCTACTGGCAGCTCATCCCACACTCTCACCACCCTCTGATGGAAGAAGTTCCTCTTCATGTTCCCCATAAACATTTCCCCTTTCACACTTACCATGACCTCTAGTTCTAGTCTCACCCAACCTCAGTGGAAAAACCCTACTTACATTTACCCGATTTGTACCCCTCATAATTTTGTATACCTACAAAATGGTATACTTGATGTACTGTGTTTATTGGGTGTTGTATATGGATAAAAACACAAGAAATGATGCAGATGCTGAAAATCCAAAGCAACACACACAAGATGCTGGACGAACCCAGCAGGACATGCAGCATCCATGGAAAAGAATAAACAGTGGACATTCTGGACTGGCAAGGAAGGGGGAAGATGCCAGAATAAAAAAGTGGGTGGGTGGGAAAACATTAATAATTGAATTATGATATATTTATTGATTATTCTGGCAGTCTGGTCTCTGATCTCTAAATTGGGAAAGCAAGGGTCCAGCTACTAACCCATCAGTAAATCTTCTCATTCATATTTTTATGATTTCATCACTTTATGAGTTCCTTGCATTAATATTTTTAAAGTTTGTATTTAAGGGGAGGCGGAGGGGGATCTTCTTCACTCAGAGGGTGGTGCGGGAGCGAAATGAGCTACCAATGGAAGCAGCAGATGCAGGTTCCACTTCAACTTTTAAGAGAAGAACATGGAACTGGAGGGGTATAGAGAGCTGTGGTCCAGGTGTGGGTTGCTGGGGCTACGCAGAAAAACAGCTTGGCATGCACTAGATGGGCTGAAGGGCCTGTATCTGTGCTGTAGTACTCTCTGGCTGGTATTCCTCTGTCCAGCACTTTTTTTGGGCTATGGAAGGTTAAAAGGGCGAATGCCATTTGTCTATTTGACTCTCTGTTCCTGTTGTGAGTATCTTGTTGCTCCATGTACAGCTTTTACCGACAGTTTTGGAAATTATTTTATTTGGGCAGTGTTCTATGACTCTATGAATCAAAACCAGGGGTTCCCAAACTGGGGTCCATGGATCCCTTGCTTAATGGTATTGGTCCATGGCATAAAAAAAACTTGGGAACCCCTGTTCTAAACAGTTTAATTATAATACCAATGCATTGTCAAGCAAAACCAACCTTAATCATAGAAAAGCATCTCTCACTTCTCACCTTGCTGATTTAGTGAAGGATTTTCAAAAATATTGATAATTGAAAGAGCTTTACTGCTTTGGAGCAATCTTCGACTGAGAAATTAAATATATTATTCCATCAAATCAGTTAGGTTTATATCATTGCTAACCAGATGCACCAAAATATCATTAGCAATAGAATCAGAATCAGGTTTAATATCAGCAGCATACGTCGTGAAATTTGTTCACTTTGCAATAGCAGTACAACGCAATGCACAGTAATAGAGAGAGAAGAAAACCGTGAAATATAGTTAATATGTATAATAGTTAAATTAAATAAGTAGTGCAAGAAAATTTTAAAAGTAGTAGGGTAGTGTTCATGGATTCAATGTCCATTCAGAAATTAATGGCTGAGGGGAAAAATCTGTTTCAGAATCATCGAGTGGTAGAATAATAAGAGCTCAATTGTTTATTGTCATTCTTCAGTACACCAGTGTAAAAGAGAACAAGATGAGTGAAAGGAGATGTACACTCTCAAAAGTGAAACCGTTCCCCGTTTCCACTGCTGTGCCGCCGATGTGAAGAGGAGTGTGAGCTGCATTCACATCGAAAAGAATGGGAAGTAGATGTTGGAATGGATGAAGTCTTCTGATTTCTAGTCCTGGAAATCAGGCTCTTGCTCTTCCCCACTCTTTTCTTTTGATTGCTCTAATTGTTGATGTTAACAAAATATTTTCCAGAATTCAATACATTATTGTGTAATTTATAATCTTCAATTAGTGAAAATTAATGAGAAAATCAAATTTGCACTTTAGAAAGTGCATGAACTAAACAGTGGACAAGATCAGTTTTGAAATGCTAACACTTACAATTTTTTAGTTAATTGCCCGCTACGCTGCTGGTGTTTAGGGCAGCAATGATGGTCCTCCATCTCTGTCTGATATCTTAACCTTAATTATTTTTTGACCAGTCAGGGTTTTTAGCCCTGAGCTGATCCTTTGAACCTGGAGGACCGGTGGACCACCCTTAGTCTGACCTCTACCCTTTAACCTGTTTAGCATGGGTGACCCTACGAAGAACTGAAGTACAAGGCCCTGACTCCAGCCAACATAGTTCTCTGGGTCATTGAGGCATGTAACCCTTCAATCTCTCCAAGGTGATAGTCTTCTTGGAGGAACATATACAAAATGATGGAGGAACTCAAGCAGGTCAGACAGCATCTATGGAAAGGGTTAAGCAGGTCCAAAATGTCCACTGTTTATTCCTCTCTATAGATGCTGCCTGACCTGTTGTTCCTTCAGCACTGTGTGTGTGTGTGTGTGTGTGTGTGACTCTGGATTTCCAGCATTTGAAGAATCTTTGGTGTTTCTGAAATGCTGAAGCATTTTCATTATCGTTGCTCAGGTAGGCAGCCATTTGAGGAGTTTACAAGAGGTTAGTAGGATCCTGAAAGAAATGCTTCTCAGAAGATCGAATACAGTAGGCAGAGATGAATTGAATGTGTATTACCCGTGGAAGAATTACGTTTAATAGGCTAACAAACTTCTCATTTTCCATGCATGTTAACACAGCACTGTCTCTTGTTTGAAGAGTATGAAGAATGGAAGAAATGATAACAGTGAGCTCTTCTGAGCTTAAGGCTGTCCACTTGATCAGAATTGCACTTGAAATAATTGGAATTATTCACTAAACTATACCGCTCACATTTATTAGATCTACAGTTCTTGATTGCAAGCTATTGATTAACCTGAAAATGCTACTTAATTTCACACTCTGTGTACATGAAATCAGAAATCATAGCAGATCATTTTTGCCTATTAAGTCAGTAATTATACTGTCAGTCCCCCGAGGACAGAAATGATATTAGCATATGGTTTTGTGTGCATCCAGGTGTTTCATGTGTCTCTTTCATAGGTCACTATCCTTTATGGAATTCTGTGACAGCCATAAACAATGGATTTGACTTTGCTTGCAATCGGCTCTTCAAATTGCGTTTTGTTATCAACATCTGGTACCACAGGCTATCAGATCAGGAGCTTGTGCTTTTGTTTGTTAATGTAGGGTACATTACTAGGGTGAAGCAAGGACTCCTGCAAGAACACACGGTAACCCATCTCCACTACTACCATTGCACAGCTCTTGTGTACCGTTCACTATTGAAGTCCCAAATGGTATCGATTTTGCAGTAAAAGGGGGAAAAGGGGTGACATGGTAGCATAGTGGTTAGCACAGTCATTTACAATACAGATGACCTGGATTCAATTCCAGCCACTGCCTGTAAGAAGTTTGTACGTTCTCCCCGTGACCAAGTGGGTTTCCTCCCACAGTCCAAAGACTAACTGGTTGGGAGGTTAATTGGTCATTTTAAATTGGTTGAGATTAAGTCAGGGGATTGCTAGTGGCATGGCTCCAAGATCCGGACTGGCCTACTCTGCACTGCATCTCAATAACAATAATAATAGTAACAAGAGGAGAAGATGGCGGCGCAACGGCAGTGCATGTGACCTTTCCGGTGATGATATCTGTTATCTGTCAAGTAGGGGACCGTGCACAATCCTGATTTGATGGAGACAGATGTGAGAGTACGGAGGAACATCTGGAAAACTTCTGAAATGCCCGCTTCGTTGTCGCTGCTACTGTGTGGTAACCGGAATCTCTGGAGCAGAAGGCCCCGAAATCCTCAGCTTTGTTTGTTTCAGCGGCCGGGGCGAGGTCGAAGGCGCTCAGCAGAGGATAGCACTCGGGAGGCTGTATCGGAGAGGCTGGTTGGAGGCTCGAAGTTTTCGGACGGATGGACTCAGTGTCGGCTGCTTCCAAGGCATCGGCAGGTTGAAGGTGCCTGGAGGTTTATGGCGGGGAGGTTCTCCGTTTTGCCACTGCTATCGGGGACTCGGGGACTTTGAGACTTTTTTTTTATCGTGCCCATGGTTTGTTCTTCATCAAATTATGGTATTGCTTTGCACTGCTGTAAATATCTGTTATATTTATGTGGTTCTGTCAGTGTTAGTCTTTGGTTTCTACTGTTTTCTGTGATATCACTCCAGAGAAACAAACATTGTATCATTTCTTAATGCATGTATGCATTTCTAAATGACAATAAAAGAGGACTGAATGTTCTCATAATCTAAAAAATTACAGAAGAACACTTCTTTCCTCAGTCCAAGCCAAGTTTTCAGAGAATACAAACAAACAAGAGAGTGAGATTTTTAGTGATACAAGGGACTACAGATGGAATCTGGAGCTGCACACAGATGGAATCTGAATGAACCTAGCAGGTCGGGCAGCTATTGTGGAGGGAAACAGACAGTCGATGTTCCTGTTGTCCTCTTTTGTTTGTCTTTTAGGAGAAAGAAGATCAGAATGAATAATTGTCTTTTGTAGCGTAACCCTGGAAATCATGTTGCTCACTTTTGCCATCTCCTAAAGGTTCTCAATGCTACTTGAACAATCTGATGTCGGTGGACCACATGTGCACGTAGTTTACACAATGCAATTTTTACTCGACTTATTTGATTGAATGTCACATCATTACATGAATAGACATTGGACACTTACACATTGCATACACCTCTCCAATTTAAACTAGAGATCACTAATATGAACCCCACCATCAAGGACATATATATAGAAAGGTGCTGGAAAAGGGCCAGTAACATCATGAAGGAACCCACCCACCCTGCTCCTGGTCTATTTGTCCACCTCCCATTAGGGAGGAGGCTACATCGCATCCATGCCAGGACCACCAGACTCAAAAACAGTCACTTTCCCCAAGCAGAAAGGCTGACCAACAGCTCCAACCACTAACCCACCACTCCGCATCCCCCACCACCTCTACTTTATCACTTCCTGTCAATCATATTATGCACAGACACTCCTGTGTCTAACATCACTTTGTGGCCATACATAAGCTATCTAATGTATTTATAGCTATTATGTTTTTTTTAAATTATTGCATTCTTTTATCTCATTATGTTTTTTCTTTGTGATGCATCAGATCCGGAGTAACAATTATTTTGCTGTCCTTTACACCTGTGAACTGGAAATGACATTGCTAATCTTGAATCTTCCTCTTAACATTTTTGAAGGATTTTTCATAATCCTCTATTTTCACTCCAAAGATCTCTACCTGCACTTCACCATATTAGGTACCTGTTCTGTTCCTGACTTTGGCCATTCTCCCACTGAGGTACTTTCTCAAGTGTTGGAAAGCATCATTGAGCCACAGGGGTTGTGGTGGTGGGCTCAAGCCTTGCCTACTGATTGTCCCAGTACAATGCTGTTAGAGATACCGTGGTGTTAAGGAGTCTCTTTGAATGAAATGTTCAGTCCAAGTAAATGCAAATGATGTTTTGGCACTATTTCAAATGATAACAGAGGATTTCTCCCAGGTGTTCACACTAACATTTATCCCTCAATGAAAAATCCTAAAAAAGATTATCAGATTATTAGACACAAGAGATTCTGCAGATGCTGGAAATCTTGATTTACCCCTTGGCCTGAAAATGTTGACTGTTTATTTCCCTCCACAGATGTTGCTTGATTTGTTGAGTTTCTGCAGCATTCTATGTGTATCCATCACATTTATTTTAGGTGGGAGCTTGTATAATGCATGCCTTGTATTTCAACAGTGACCACATTTTATATTAAAAGTACCTAATAATTGATTTGAATCCTAAAATCCCAGCTACTCATGGCAAGTAAAGCCTTCAGCCTGCCGTATTGATGCCATCTAAAAAGGAGCCATACTTACTAGTTCTCAGGTGCTATATAAATCCGATGGTTTCCTTTTTTCCATTCCCTCTGTAGACGAACAGCCAGTTGACAATTAAAGTTGGCGTTAGTGACACACAATATGCTAGCAGGAGCTCAGAAGGCACTCAAACCTGCACCCCTACAACTCAAATAAATTTTAAATGATTCTGAAAATTATTTTCAAAGTTGGGCACACCAGGCATGTTAGTTAACTTCTTCACGCTTATTTGTAAGAAGTATCCTTTTCATGCAAACCTTTAACAAAGTACATATATTCTGACTTTAATATTAATGTTCAGTGTAGAGTGTTAATAATAGATGGCTGCTTTCATAAAAACGGCTTTGACCCTTAAAAACTACCAGTATTTTAATGATTAAAAACTGAAGTACTAAATATTACATTATAGGAATTTATAACAATCATCTTCTAGAAATTTGCTCAGTGATTTTTTCCCTTATCTTAAATCTGTGTGTGTGTCTGGTGCAGAGTTAGCTGACTAAAATAATACATAGCAGGGGTAGATCAGAACAAGTGTTCTGTTCAGAGATAAGCCTCTATTCATTTCTCCATTGTTAAACCATTTGTACTTTGGCATGAGTGGAGTTCACTTGCTTGATGCAGTAAACTATACAATATCTATTAGATTACAGTCACAGTGCAGGATTTAGAAATGAGATTTTGAAGGCTTTGTAATTTTGTAAATGTGTCGTTATTCCTTTAGCCAGTGATGTGATAAAATTGAAAAATAACTACTGCAAACACAATGGCATGCTGAGTTCCTTTCCTTTACTCAGAGAATGATTGCAGAGTAAATCAGTCGGTAATAGATGGAGGTTTGAATCCCATGCTGTGGTAACATGTATAAAATATGTTGCATATTGAAATTAATTTAATCAGTAATGGGCTATTTTCATTTACTTTAGAAACTTTGCTGTGGCCAACAGTTACTAAATAAAATTTTGGTTACATGACATCCCAGATTGTATTTGACAAAGGGGACAGGTGCATTAGAATAAAATTCTGTGGTGATCCTTCACTCTGTCAGCCATGAATATTTTATTGCCTAATGAATCATCTTTTTAAAATGAAGTTTCTTGTTATAGTGTCACTGATGTTTAAAACAAAAAAAAATCCGCTCTCTGAAATCAGAACTCTGGAACATGCTGACTCATACAAAATTACTTAAAAGGTGGTAACACTGGATTGATATACCATCAGGTATGCTTTACTGGTGTGAGTCACTGGAATTTAATCAATACCAATATGATTATACCCATGCGGCAATTATAAATTATTTAAAGCAGTATCCATAGGTTACTGACTTGTTGCCTTTAAATTAAATTCTCTGTCAATAATTGATGCAAAGAATTAATCTGAGAACACCTTCCAATGCTGGAACTTTTTGTTTGTGGCATGGTGTATTGAATTACTGTCCGTCACAAGTCAGTGCCCTCATCTTCTTGTCTCTTCCCCACACACTTCAGCTTTTGCCAAAGTAGTCTCCATGTCTTCATAAAGGGAACAAATGCATTGTTTTTTTTGCTCTGGAGAAGTCAGAAGCAGCAGAAGGATTTCATATCCCTTCTTGTGCCTAAGGTTTCCTTATATTCTGTCTCATTTCACTAGATGCCTGATAAATCATGATTGATAAATTTGAGTGAAATCTGCAAAGGAGGCTAGAAAGCATATTTTTCAGAAAGGCACGTTTCTTTTGGATTTTTACAAAAGATATACAGGATAAATACAGGCCCTTTGCCAGCGCATATTCTCTGAATGAGCTTCCCCCCGTCTTTACTTGTTGAGGTGTATTTACATAACTCATAATTTCATCTCCCTCATACAAGTGCCTGACTATCCATTAAAAGTGCCCATTCTGTTCGCTTTAGCCAATTGCTGTATTTGGTGGAAGACGTTTTTTGTTTTCTCATTTCCTGCTGGGTTACTTAGGGCTATCTTAAATTGTCTACAGTGGAAGCGACATATACTTTTACCATTGCCTCGATCAAAATATTTTGTCATTTTAAACACCTCTCTTAAGTCAGTCTTGGTCTTCAGAAAAATAAGACTTACGCTATAAATACAATTGTGATATGTACTCTTGTGTTTGTATTTTCATTCTTGAAAAGCTTCTCTGTGCACTTTTAATTGTCTTTTTGTCCTTTTAATAAAAGGGTGACCAGAGTGCACTCTGCATTCTGAACGAAGTGTAACCAAGGTTCAGTATAGTTATAGCGTAACTTCCCTACTTTTAATTTTTGTCCATCTGGAAGTGAACACTAGTGACTACTTTCTTTCTTTTTTCTGAGGGCTCTGTTGGTCAGGGTTGACCATGGGTGTTCAGTTCGAGTTGTTTAGATATGCAAAGCAAGGGCAGTACAATATGAAGAGCAAACTGTTGCCCAAGTAGCAAGCTCCCCCTCCCCCATGCATCTGATAAACCCAAAGGAGCAACAGCGACCAATACAGTTTGGCACCAGCCACGTCACGGGAGTTGCCTGTCGGTGTTGGACTCACCGTAGGACTGCCTTAGGGACTCCAGCTCCAGAGATTTCCATCAGGATTTACTCCTGAAGCCTTTCCCATGAGTGGGTATAACCTCAAGGCAGCGAGGTCCGAGATCATAGTTTCCTTCTCCTAGATGAGCTGCCAACCACGGCTGATGAGCCCCATCTGCCCAGAGCAACTGGTTTTAAGGTGCCGTTAACCTGCCTTTGCCCCTTCTCTTGTCAGTAGAAACAGTTCCATGGAGCTTAGTAGCTAAGCCACATGTGAAGGCTAGAAGCTGGACTTGCTTGTCAGGAGCTATTTGAGTGCACACCATTGGGAGCATTTAGTAGGTAGTGGGAGATTATCCCCATTACCATCCCCGGCTAAAACAATCTTAAGGAATCTTTCTTTGTAGCCTTGACTACTGGTGCCACAATTTTTAGTGATTGTTATATGTCTGCTGCGAGATCCTCTTGTTCTGTAGTACAACTGGATTTGCACCATTATATCAAAATGGACCTCTGTTACTTGTAAGTAAAGGACTGTTAACATTTAAAAGATTACCATAATCTCTGTGGCAAAAATGATTGATGGTAATATATAAATGTTTTTTGAGGCACAGTGGCTCAAGTATTGAAACACATCACACGTATTAAGAAGGCTTTTGTTATTGGGCTGTATTCCCAGTTCGTTGCACAAGGTGTTCCATATTTACCATTGCAGTCTTAATGAAGGGTATGAAGATGAAGTGTGGGAATTTCCTCATGCAGACAAAAACCCCCAAAAAATGACAGACAGGGTCTCTCTTGTATGTCTCCAATTAGCAAGCGGAACAGCTCAATGATACACTGCCTGCTAAAGTGATACTGCCCCGCCTCCTTCCCTTTCTCCCATGGTCTACGCTCCTCTCCTATCAGATCCCTTCTTCTTCAGCCTTTTTCCACCTATCACCTCCCAGCTTCTTACTTCATCCCACCTCCCTCCTCATCTGGCTTCACCTATCTCCCGGCAGCTTGCACTCCTTACCCTTCCTCCACCTTCTTATTCTCGATTCTTCTCCAACAAGAGAAAATCTGCAGATGCCGGAAATCTAACAAAATGCTGGAGGAACTCAGCAGGCCGGGTGGCATCTATGGAAAACAGTATAGTTGACTTTTTGGGCCGAGGCCCTTCATCAGGACTGGAGAAAAAAAAGAAGAGGAGTCAGAGTTAGAAGGTGGGGGGAGGGGAGGAAGAAACACAAGGTTATAGGTGAAATGGAGGGATGAAGCAAAGAGCTGGGAAGTCGATGGATGAAAGAGATCAAGGGCTGGAGAAAGGGGAATTGGATAGGAGAGGACAGAAGGCCATGGAAGAAAGAAAAGGGGAAGGAGCACCAGAGGGAGGTGATGGGCAGCTGAGGAGATAGGGTGACAGAAGGAAAGGGGAATGGGGTATGGTGAAGAAGAGTGGGGGACATTAGCGGAAGTTCGAGAAATTGATGTTCATGCCATCAGATTGGAGACTACCCAGACGGAATATAAGTGGTTGCTCCTCCAACCTGAGTGTGGCCTCATCGTGACAGTAGATGAGGCCGTGGACAATCCTGATGAAGAGTCTCGGCCCGAAAGGGGACAAGCTCTCCTCTACAATCACTCTGAGCACCGGTGCCCCACAAGGCTGTGTACTCAGCCCCCTGCTGTACTCACTGTACACCCATGATTGTGTAGCCGAGTTTCCATCAAACTCAATAATAAGTTTGCTGATGACACAACAATTGTAGGCCGTATCTCGGGTAATGATGAGTTTGAGTACAGAGAGGAAATTAAGAACCTGGTGGCATGGTGCGAAGACAATAACCTATCCCTCAACGTCAGCAAGACAAAGGAGTTGGTAGTTGACTTCACAAGGAGTAGCAGTCCGCACGACCCAATTTACATCGGTGGTGCACAAGTGGAACAGGTCAAAAGCTTTAAGTTCCTCGGGGTCAATATCACAAATGACCTGACCTGGTCCAACCAAGCAGAGTTCACTGCCAAGAAGGCTCACCAGCGCCTTTACTTCCTGAGAAAACTAAAGAAATTTAGCCTGTCCCCTAAAACCCTCACTAATTTTTATAGATGCACTGTAGAAAGCATTCTTCTAGGGTGCATCACAACCTGGTATGGAAGTTGTCCTGTCCAAGACCGGAAGAAGCTGCAGAAGATCGTGAACACGGCGCAGCACATCACACAAACCAATCTTCCATCCTTGGACTCACTTTACACCGCACACTGTCGGAGCAGTGCTGCAGGGATAATCAAGGACACGACCCACCCAGCCAACACACTCTTTGTCCCTCTTCCCTCCGGGAGAAGGTTCAGGAGCTTGAAGACTTGTATGGCCAGATTTGGGAACAGCTTCTTTCCAATTGTGATAAAACTGCTGACCGGATCCTGACCCGGATCTGGGCCGTACCCTCCAAATATCTGGACCTGCATCTTGTTTTATTTGTACTACCTTACTTTCCATTTTTCTAATTTTTCTATTTATGATTTATAATTTAAATTTTTAATATTTACTATCGATTTGTAATCCAGGGAGCGGGAAGCGCAGAATCAAATATTGCTATGATGATTCTAGTATCAATTGTTTGGTGACAATAAAGTATAAAGTAAAGTAAATGTTGACTATATACTTTTTTATAGATGTTGCCTGTCTTGCTGAGCTCCTCCAGCATTTTGTGTGTTTTGCCTGAATTTTCCCCCTTCCCTTCCTGTCCTGATGAAGTGTCTCAGCCCGAAATGTTGGCTGTTTATTCCCCTCTGTAGATGCTGACTGACCGGCTGAGTTCTTACAGTATTTTGTGTGTGTGTTGCTCTGTTCCCATCAGCTTAGCCATGGAATGGACCCAAACAGAATGCAGCTAAGATGAAAACTGGTTATGCAGCAATTTTCTGATTATTGTACATTGTGCATGAGATTACGTCTTCTGGATGATCCAAAGGTTCTTCAGAACAATGAACTTTGACACATTGTCTAGTTTTTGTCTCATTCCCATTTGAGGGAGCAGATTTTATGCGAATTGGCCCTGAATTTCTGACATGGCAGTAACTTGGTTGCAGAACACTTGATTTAGAGATCCTATTCATGAAAGGCTTTGAATAAAAGCAGAGCAGCATGTTATTTTGTTCTTTTTATTCTTTATTCTGCCTTTGTTCCATCTTCTTTCTTGTTTACTTTTCTATCCCCTTTATGCATTCTTTTCTTCCCTCTTACTGCTTTCTCTCTTCCTCTCTATGCTCTTCTGTATTCCTTGATTTCTGATAATGTTAACTTTCAGCCTGTGGAGAAATGCAGGGAGGAAGGATATCATAGTCTCAGTGGGATTACTTTTTAACTTAATAAGCTTCTGCTTTAAATCACGAACTGCATGTTTGTAGCCCAAATTACACCCAAAGGGAATTGCTCCCTCCATTGGGTAGTGAAATCCTTTCTTTCAAATGCACTGTAAATCTGTTGATATACAATATATTTTGTGAGATTAATGTGCACTTTTAGACATATTTCAATAAAATATATTAAATATTGCTTATTTTAATGAAAAGTACCAAATTTTAACCCTTTTGACAACAGTGCAGTGATGCAGTGGCAAAGTGGTGAAGTTTATTAGACCAGTATCCAGAGAGCTAGAATTCCACCTCAGCATCTGTAGCATTTAAATTTCTAAATTGCATTAACTAAATTGAAAATATATCAATATAATCTAGTATTGGTGAACTCAGAACTGTTGAATAGTTGTTGTTGAAGCAGCACAAGAAAGTGACATCCATCATCAAGGGCACCCCACCATCCAGGACCTGATCCCTTATCACTACTGCCATCAGTCAGGAGGTACAGGAGTATTAGGTCCCACACCACCAGGTTCAGGCTGCGGAACCAGTGTGGATAACATCACTCACCTCAGCACTGAACTGCTTCCACAACATATGGGCTCACTTTTAAGGACTTTGCAGCTCATGATCTTAGTATTATTTATTTAGTTGTTCTGTTTTCACAGTTTGTCTTACTTTGCATACTGCATGTGTGGTCTTTCACTGATTCCATTGTATTTTTATGTTCTGCTGTGAATGTCTGCAAGAAAATGAATCTCAAGGTGGTATATGGTGGCATATACCGGTATGTACTTTGATAATAAATTTACTTTGAATTTTGAACTTTGACGTTGGAACAGTTTACCAGTTCACTCATGGAACTCTGTTGACACAGACTTGCTTGACTGGTCTGTTAATTTAACTGTTAAGTGCTATTAAGAGCTATAGAAATTGAAAATGTTGGAGAAACTTAGATTAGGCAGCATCAGTGAAAAGAGAAAGAGTTAATGTTTCAGATTGAAGATATTTTGTTAGAAATGGGAATGGTTTAGTTGGAGGAGTTGAGTTTCGTGTTGGACATGCATTTAAGGAAAATGATTCACATGGTTATGGGTTTAGAGAAGTAGAATTTGAGAGGGTTTGATTGCAATACCAGGCCAATAGCTATAGATGATTAATTACTTTCAGGCCTTTTCTGATACTGTTTGGTGCAGTACATTACTCTCCATCTTAGAAACTAACCTGTTTAAAAACATTGACCCCTGCTCCTTCCGAGATGTCCATAGGATGATGCCAGATTGATTGTTGGTGTACTTTTGTCTTATATGTTATTTTCCTCTATATCTAGTGGATAATTTGAGCTTCTTAACAGAAATAGGTTTAATATCACTGACCTGTTAAAAGTGAGCAAAATTGTGAGGTCGTGTTTGTGGGTTCATGGACCACTCAGAAATCTGATGGAGGAGAAAAAGCTGAACCTTAAATGTTGACTGTGTGTCTTCAGGCTCCTCTAACTCCTCACCAATGGTAGTAATGAGAAGAAGACATATCACTGATTGTGATACAATTTGAGTAACATTCCATCACAGGGAATATTTGCTTCTGGAGTCATGGACAAGGGGATATAGTTACAAGATAAGGAGCCAGTCATTTAGAACTGAAGTGCATTGATTTTCCTCCCAGAGTGTGTTGTGAATCTCTGGGATTCTGTCCCAGAGGAGTGTGGAGGCCAGATCATTAGATATCCTTAAGGCAGACATGGTCAAGAGGTTCAGTTGTTGTTCAGATTAAACATCAGAATGGGGAAGAAATGTGATCTGAGTAACTTTGACCATGGAATGACTGTTGGTGCCAGACGGGGTGGTTTAAGTATATCAGAAACTGCTGATCTCCTGGGATTTTCATGCACAACGGTCTTTAGAGTTTACAGAGAATGGTGCGAAAAAGTCCAGGGACTGACAGATCTGTGGGTGCAAGTGCCTAGCTAATGAGAGAGGTCAGAGGAGAATGGCCAGACTGGCTCAGGTCAACAGAAAGATGATCAGTAACTCAAATAACCACATGTTACAACAGTGGTGTGCAGAAGAAAATCTATGAACACGCAACACGTCAAACCTTGAAGCAGATGGGCGACAGCAGCAGAAGATCACAAACATACACTTAGTGGCCACTTTATTCGGTACAGGAAGTAGCTAATTAAGTGGTCATTGAGTGTAGATTTTAAGATGGATATAGATAAATACTTGTCAGATTGAGGAGCTAAGGGTTATAGGGAACTGGTACAGAAGAGGAGTTGAGACCAGGATAGATCAACCATGAAGATATATGGATAAGTTTTGAGGTCCTGCTCCATTTTTCTTCGGATGTTATGTTGTATATCACCCTGTCTAGGAAATTGTGCAGACACCTGGGTGATGGAGCTTCTAGCAGCCTGTGAAAATGTTTGCTCCAGTTTGATGCATCCGGTTCTTAACAGTGTGAATCTTTTAATGTGTTTTGTTTTGCCCTGATCATAAGTGAATAGCATTCTGTGCCAAATAGGAATATTCACTTAAAAGGATCCTATCATAGTTGAAATAAAATATGATACTATAAAAGAAAAACAATTTCCTTAAGATCGGTCAGTATAAGATGTAATATTGCTCCATAATTTTAGAGTCTAGCTTCTCAAACTTACTGAAAAATCAATTGCTGTTACTGGTAATTATTCATTTTACTGTCCTTGCTCAGTTGGGCTTGGGATGTTTTCACTTGGTTGCCAGTAGAAAGATCGTATGCCATAAAAAAAAGACCTTTAAACGATGAGGCATTGTAAACTTGACTGCTTTCAAATGGATTGAGCTATCCCAAATAAAGATCTTGAGCAGGTAAACTGCTCTGTGACTCTGCAAAGGTTAGAAACAAGTATGTGTGTGTTAGAACAAAGGGTGTAAGGGTGTGTGCCTGCTGACATGATGAAGGAAGCCCTGAACACTGCCAGAGATGTAGGACCTTCACTGATGTCCTAAATGCCAGTGGCATAATGGGCAGTAGGTACTTGTTTAGCCCTAATTGAGTTTGGATGAAATCACCATAAGCCAACCTTATCCCTTTGGTACAGTGCAGGTGATGTCCATTCTAAGCAGACAGTCTTGAGCTTAGCAGCTGTTTGAGTCACTGTTTTGTTCCCTGTGACCTTTTCAAGTTGGTTAAAGTCACAGTGAGACTCCAGTAGTATAGCACGAACACTTTTGTGGTCTGTAATAAAAAGAAGCACTAGTACGGTTCAAAGAAAGATTTAATGCAAGTAATGTCAGAAATGAGAGGCTACAGCTCTCAGATCAAGTTGAACAGACTGAGGCTCTTTAGAAACAAAAAGACTAAGTGCTAATCTGATGGGAATCATTGAGATTTTGATAGGATTGAAATGCTGACTTGGATCAACTTGGATCATTTTTGGGGACATAAATTTAAGTTATAGAATTCAGGCGGTAATTCTCACCAAGTGAGGTGTTGCAGGGCATAACTTCCTTTCATAAGAAGAAGTGAACAGAAAATGTATATTGAAGGAAGGCTAAATAGCGAGAAATAGGTTACTTACTGCCCATTATGTTGCTGTCCTCCATCTCTGTACAGGGCTTCCTTCATCACGTCAGTAGCTTCCTCTTGGGTTTCACTACTGTCTATCACGCAAGTCCCAGATGGGGACTCAGGAATACCGTTGCACTCAGATGTAGGATTCTTCATTGCTGTTTCCAAAACAACTTTGTTTTACTGGTCAGGGTTGTTAGCCCTGAGGTGAGCCCCCGAACCCAGGAGGACAGGTGGACCACTCTTAGTCTGGCCTCTACCTTTTGACCAGTTTGGCGTGGGTGACCCTACCAAGAGCCAAAGCATAAAGCCCTGACTCCAGCCTACATAGTTCTTCAGGACATTGAGGCATACAGCCCAGCAAACCCAATGACAATGTTGTGGTCCTCTTGTAGAAGAGGGAACAATAAATAAAGGTGTTTTCACTGAGTTGAGAGTCTTGTGCACCAACATAGACAGCTTTTTGAATTGTAATTACTTTGTAAATCAAAGCCCAGTATGTTCAAATAAGTACAAATGGGGCAATGTCAATACTACTCATACCTAACCTTTTCCTTTGAGTTCCTCAGAAGCAGGGCCTAAAGTCTAAGATTGTATTTGTGAATTTCCTCTCCTGAAGGTTCCATTAAATTTAGATCTATGAGGGCTGGATTCCTTCCAATTCCTGACTGTTTTTATATGTGGGTCCAGGTGTTCTGTCTGAGCAGGCTTTTCATATTGGAGAGAAACCAAAGCTAGATCAAGCCACGTGCTTACTGCACAACTCTGTCTATCTGCACGTACATTCAGATGCAAGTGGCTTAATTTTTAATGTGGATGTGGCTGGCAAGATCAATGTCTATTATCCATAATACCTCTGAACTGAAAGCTTAAGCCTAATGATATCAAAGTTCAGAAGACAGGTCATTATAAAAGAATTTTTTTTCAACACAAAATGCTGGAGGAACTCAGCAGATCAGGCAGCATCTATGGAAATGAATAATCAGTCAACCTTTCAGGCTGAGACCCGTCCTGAAGAAGAGTCTCGGCCTGAAAGGTTGACGAGGAATGCTTGAGAAAACTGGAAGAAGCCCATGTGGTCATGGGGAGAATGTACAAACTCCTTACAGACAGTGGTGGGAATAGAACCTGAGTCACTGGTGTTGAAATAGCATTAATTTTTATGCTAACCAATGTGCTACCTTTGACACCCTAAAAGCCAATATCTTCTAAAAATCCAAATACAAATAACGTTATGAGTTGTCAAGGTATAGTACACATGTCCATCTTATTGTTTTAATCTGTGGTCAAGTATGGTTTGCCCCCAGACTGCATGTTATAAAAACATACCGATGCAGAATATTCTTAATTACTGCTTGATAGCATGTCAGTGATGGTATTAGAGGGAGTTCTTCACCATGCTTACACATTTTGTTATTGACTTGCAATCAGTAAGAATCAATTATAGGATAATTACTGGCTGAGAATAGTTACCTCACCTCGCAAGAAGCCTGCCAATCAATATGTAGTTTCTTGTGAGAGTGTGTTTTTATCATATATTTCCTTCCTCTTTCTGATTAAATTGTAAAATTCAGAACTTTATAGAAATAATCAACCATATGAGGCCTGAATGAAGTGGTAAGCCGTGTGTATCTCAAGTTTAGTGCAGTTTAACAGAGAACATCATTCAGAATATTAGCTTGATGAACACGGTGAATCTGAGATACCTTGACAATGTGGGTGCATTGAAGTGCACAGGTTCAAAGTTCAACATGTGTTCCTTTTCCTTGTTTCAAATAGTTTAAGATGAGCAAAGTTAAAGACTTTAAACTATTCAATTAATCTCTCCAACATTTAATCATGTAACTATTACTTGCCACTCTCAGCCTCCGACGCTCCAGAGAAAACAGTAGAGTTTGTTCAACTTTTCCTGATAGCTAGCGCTCTCTAGTCCCGGTGAACCTCCTGGGCACCTTTTCCAAATGGTCTGCACCTTTCTTAAGGTGGCCAAATGCAGGCATGTGAGCATAGAGGGGCAACTTGGTCATCATGGATGATTTGGAACAAAGGGTCTGTTGGTACGCTGTCTAAATCAACATATCTAATTGGTGCTGGTGGTGGTACTTAAGGCATCCATTAGTCTTGTGAGACCATGGATCTGCGCATGGAAAGTCTTCACTCTCCAGGGCGCAGGCCTGGGCAAGGTTGTATGGAAGACCAGCAGCTGCCCATGCTGCAAGTCTCCCCTCTCCACGACACCAATGTTGTCCAAGGGAAGGGGCATTAGGACCCATACAGCTTGGCAACAGTGTCGTCGCAGAGCAATGTGTGATCAAGTGCCTTTCTCAAGGACACAACACATGGCCTCGGCTGGGGCTCGAACTCATGACCTTCAGGTCGCTAGCCCAATGCCTTAACCACTTGGCCACGTGCCCACAGTGGTGGTACTGCTACCTGTCAACGTTCAAAGTACATTTATGATCAAGGTATGTATAAATTATACAACCTTGAGATTTATTTGCTTACAAGCAACCACAAAGCAAGAAATCTGAAAGAACGCAGTAAAAAAAGACTAACAAACACCCATTGTGCAGAGAGGAAAAAAAAACATATATCATGCAAACGATGAATGCAAGCTCCAGCATTCAGAACAAAAGTGAGTCCATAGACATGAAGCCCAGAGCAGCCAAAGCAGGCTCGCAGCCTCAGTTCATCACACAGTAGAGCAAATCATCGTGGAGCTCGCAGACACGAAGCCCAGAGCAGCTGGAGTGGTTACAGCCTCAGGCGCAGCACTGCCGAGAGCGGAGTAAGCGTCACAGAGCAGTGAGCAGAAGTGGCCCAACCTTACCTCTGATCCAAATACCCTGCTTTTTCTATCCATCCACCCTGGTGTTTAAATTGTCCAAACATCGAGTATCCCTTGCACTAGGGCATAGGCCCTGGCACTTCAAAATACTCTGGGACAACGGGTTTGCTGCCATGTTGTTTCAATCAATGACTTGAGTGGTGCTGGTGGTGGTACTGCTCCTGACTGAAGATAATTGGTAAATTGGTTTATTATTGTCAAGGTACAGTGAAAAGCTTTGCCATCCTTATTTTTCGTTTCACTACAACAGCGCATTAAGGTGGCACAAGGGAAATAAATTACAGAGTGCAGAATTAAATGTTACAGTTACAGAGAAAGTGCAGTGCAGACAGACAATATGGTACCGGGTAATGACAAGGTAGATTGTGAGGTCAAGAATCCATCTTATCATACTCGACTGTCTTGTTGTACTAGTGGACCAATCAGTGGTTTTATAACAGCAGGATAGAAGCTTACCCTGAACCTTGTAGTTATTTTCTGGCTTATGTATCTACTGCCCAATGGGAGGGGATGGAGCGAAGAGTGAAGTTTGTGAGTCATGTCTTGGAGAGATGTAGATGAAAGGATGGGAATGATTACAGAGAAGAGAGGAAAAATCCTGGAATTGAAAAAGCTCTGCGGCTGCTGGAAATCCACAAGAATTTGTTTGGGGAGAGAAGAACAAAGTTTTACTAGTTGATGACACAAGAGGTTCTGCAGATGCTGAAATTCAAAGCAACACACACAAACTGCTGGAGGAACTCAACAGGTCAGGCAGCATGTATGGAAAGGGGGAAAAAGGAGTCAATGTTTCGGGCCAAGTCCCTTCATCAGCTCAGGTCTTGGCCCAACATGCTGCCGCTTTCTCTTTCCGTGGTTGCAGCCTGACCTTTTACTGGGCAGGTCTGGTGCAGATTGGAAAAGAAAATATCTAAAATTGTTGAATCTAATATTGAACACCAAGATCTGTAACATGTCCAATCAGGAGACAAGATGCTGTTCCTCGATCTCACATCAGGGTGTTTTTCTTTCATCGGAAACCATTGGAGTCTGGACTGGATTGGAATGGCAAATTAAAGTGAGAGGCAACTCTACCCCAATGCTGAGTTTTCAGCTTCTGTGTTCAGTACTGTCAATCACTATTTGTTAAGTTTTTCAAAGGGCTTCTTAAAACATTTTTTTCTGGATCTAGCATTGGCTGGTTGTTTTGACCTGTGAGCCTTGATTGTATAGCTAGCGGCCACTGTGTCAGAGATGTTCATAGTTTCAGAATATTTGCTGATTCTTTAATGAAGGTTAGAAACTACTACATGGTGTATATATGATTATATGTTTGTATGATGCACGATAATAGTGCAGGGGTTAACATGGTGCTATTGCAGCTCAGGCGTTGGAGTTTGGAGTTCAGTTCAAATGTCTGGCAGGAGTTTTAATGTTCCTCTTCGTGAATGAGTGAGTTTCCTCTAGATGTTCCGTTTTCTTCCCTCATCCCAAAGGTGTACTGGTTAATAGGTTGATTGGACATTGTAAAATGTCCTGATAGTAGGAAGGGGTTGCAGTGTGGAGCAGTTTGTTTGGGTGGAAGGGCCTGTTCCACACTGTACCTCTAAATAAATAAATATTTATGTATTTATGAGTATATTATATGTACATGTGACTGATATACATGTACATTTACATTACACAACAATATCAAGGGTTGTAGGAAAATTTGTATATAAATATGTCACAGATCATAATTTTGTTATATGGTAGAGTAGACTTATTATACATATAGGAAGGTATCTCAAAATGCTTCACAAGAGTGTTATGAAATAAAAATCTGCATCAAGCCAACATTATAAGAGATAGCGTTTAAAGAGTATGCTGAGGCAGGAAAGAAAGGTAAAAAGGTAGAGAGGGAATTCCAGAGCTGAGGTATCTTGACAGCTTAAAAAGTGTTGAATGACATGATCGTACGTATGGCATGAACAAAAGGCCAAGAAGGAAAAGAGTACTTATCATAATGAATAATGGCCTGAAGAGATTATAGTGAAAAGGGGAGGAGATACAATGAGGGGATCTATAACAAAGGAAAACTATTACTTAATTTGCATCCACCATCTTTGAAGAAAGGGTATCCAGATCTCAAAAACTCGTTGTGTACTTAATGTTTCTTTGTATTTCAATTGATTCCCTTCGTCATCAGCTCATAGCAGTATCTTCTTGTGACCAATCTCCCACCACGGGAAACACTTTTTCCTTATTTAGTCAATCGAAATCCGTCATGAATGTGAACACCTCTGTCAAATCTTTTCTTAACCTTGTCTCCACACAACTGAAGCCCTTCATCCCTGGTGCTGACCTAATTAACCTCCAACGTGCTCTCACAAGGTCTTGCCATACTTCCTGGAGAGTGAGGACTTGTCAGTATGATAGAGCACAAGTTCCTGGTTTTGGTCTGTCTGTAAGTTGGTGTGTGAATAGCTTGCTTTGGGCACTATTATGATTAAAACTTGTTTCTGTGAATTAGTTGCAGACCAAGTTCAGGAGCAGAAAACTATTTGACTAAGATGTTAAACAGGCATAAGCACAATCTATTTTATTGATGCCTGCATTCCAACAATATGCAAGAGTTGACAAAATAAAGAAGAAATATTTGTACTTTTAATATCTTTTGCATAGGTTTTCTTTTCACTACATAAAGATGCCCTTTGTTTCAAAGCAATAAATTTATAAGCTATGATTTGTATTTCGAGTGCACGTTCCTTCCATTGCCTCACATTTATTCTGCAAGTGCTGCAGTAACTTATTACAATGTTTTCTCTTTCACATTTTGTTGTCACGCAGCATGTTCCAGGACTGTGCATAATAACAATGTAATGAATGCTTAACTACAACGTGAAGGAAAGAAATTATGAGCATTCACACTCATTTCAGTCACTTAAAGGGCATCCCTTTAGTTGCCACATTCCAGAAGCGTAAGTGGATACAATGCAATTAATAACATCATCATGTCTTTTAATAGCTCGTAAACACAAGAGATTCTGCAGCTGCGGGAAATCCAGAGTAACACACACAGAATGCTGGAGGAATTTAGCAGGTCAGGCAGTATCTATGGAAAGGAATAAAGAGTCAACATTTCAGGCTAATGAAGGGTCAGGCAGTATCTATGGAAAGAAATAAAGAGTCAAGGTTTCAGGACCATTGGATGAAGGGTCTTGGCCCAAAATTTTTACTCTTCATTCCTTTCCATAGTTCCGCCTGACCAGCTGAGCTCCTCCAGCATTTAGTGTGTGTACGCTTTTTATAGATCCTTCAGTTCTGAGGCAAGTGCAATAGCTCACCTTGTATCTTCTAGAAAACAAAGCAATATTCTTGCTTTTTACGGAAAAATGCAAAACCAGAAGTTTAAAAAATAAGGTAAATGGTATGAATCATGTAAGCTGAAACATTTTATTGCATTAGAAGCATTAGGCTATTGAGTCTTTATAATGGTCCACTTTGGAGTGCAGGAATGAGTCCAGACAAAGAGGCATTTAATCTTCCAAAATTTGATGCTATTATTTTCAACACAAGCTTGTGAAAGAGGGATTAACCCTGCATTATTGTCTGTATTAAGACCATATCATGTAAGAGTAAGATGCTTTTTCTGGAAGAGATGCTGAGATAATTTTCCATCCTTCCTACTGTGCAGTTGTGCATTCTTTTCATCCTGGAATGTAGGGAATTATATTTGTAGATGAAGCCATTCTAAGCTAGTTCAGAATAAGTAATGTGTGATCAGACTCTGAACGAGGCTTCCTGAGATCTGGTTCTGACAGTGCAAGCTGAAGTAGATGAGAGATTGCTTTTGAGTGTTAATAACAGCAAAAATATAAATCTGCCATTTTCACGTCAAAACAATGCATTTCATATTGTATAATAGCTGACACTGATGTGCTTATCTATGCTAGAAGCTGAATGTGTTTATACAGGAGACTTGCACCATTTATATGGTTACTAAACCCCTAAGTGAGATGATGGGACAGACAAATACCAGCAACTCTGTCCTCAAAATAGGTTGTTATGCTCTCAAATGTTGACGCTTCTACTAAGCCAGGACATTATCGCAATTACAGTGTGCAAATGTCCAGAGACAGATACCTAGAAGTGCCCATTCTCTGTGGCAATTAATATTTATAGCTCTTTAACCTATTTACTTATCATTTCCTATATATTTAAATATTCCAAAAATATCTCTTCCTCTCTCAACTAAACCCCTCCTGAAATTTTGTCCTTTTGCTTTTCTTACTGCCAATGCTCCCAAGAAGTTAGACCATAAGTCCATAAGATATAGGAGCAGAGTTAGGCCATCTGATCCATTGAGTCTGCACCACCATTTCATCATTGCTGATCAATTTCCCTCTCAACCCCAATCTCCTGTCTTCTCCCAGTATCCTTTCATGCCCTCAAGACTTTATCACCCTCTGCATTAAATATACCCAATGACTTGGCCTCCACAGCAGTCTGTGGCAACAAGTTCCACAGATTCATCACTCTCTGGCTAAAGAAATTCCTCCTAATCTCTGTTCCAAATGGATGTCACTCTTTTCTGAGGATATGTCCTCTGGTCTTAGACTCCCCCAACAAAGGACACATCCTCTCCATATCCACTCTATTTTGGCCTTTCAATATTCGATAGGTTTCAATGAGATCCCCCCTCAGGAAATTTTAATAATGTTCTTTAAATCCAAGTGTTTGTAATGGTCACTGCTTGGAATGTAACCGACAACATTCCTTTATTATTAGTTATATTCTGATTTCCTGGATCCTCCCCAGATTTTGTTTAAAATCTGATGTATTCAATCATTCAAATAATATCGAGAAAAATCTCAAGCAACACACATAAAAATTGCTGGTGAACGCAGCAGGCCAGGCAGCATCTCTAGGAAGAGGTACAGTCGACGTTTCGGGCCAAGACCCTTTGTCAGGACTAACTGAAAGAAGAGGTAGTAAGAGATTTGAAAGTGGGAGGGGGAGAGGGAGATCTGAAATGATAGGAGAAAACAGGAGTGGGAGGGATGGAGCTAAGAGCTGGAAAGTTGATTGGCAAAAGGGATATGAAAGGATCATGGGACAGGAGGCCACATATTTTAATTCTACATCCCATTCCCATTCTGATATGTCTATCCACGGCCTCCTCTACTGTCAAGATGAAGCCACACTTCAGGTTGGAGGAACACCTTGTATTCCTTCTGGGTAGCCTCCAATCTGATGGCATGAACAGTGACTTCTCTAACTTCCGTTAATGCCCCACCTCCCCTTCATACCCCATCTGTTTATTTATTTATTATTATTACTAGTAATTTATTTTTTTCTCTCTCTCCTTTTTCTCCCTCTGTCCCTCTCACTATACTCCTTGCCCATCCTCTGGGCTTCCCTCCTCCCCCTTTCTTTCTCTCTAGGCCTCCTGTCCCATGATCCTCTCCCTTCTCCAGCCTTGTACCCCTTTTGCCAATCAACTTTCCAGCTCTTAGCTCCATCCCTCCCCCTCCTGTCTTCTCCTATCATTTCTGATCTCCCCCTCCCCCTCCCACTTTCAAATCTCTTACTAGCCCTTCTTTCAGTTAGTCCTGACGAAGGGTCTTGGCCCGAAACGTCGACTGTGCCTCTTCCTATAGATGCTGCCTGGCCTGCTGAGTTCACCAGCAACTTTGATGTGCGTTGCTTGAAATTCCAGCATCTGCAGATTTCCTCATGTTATCGAGATAAATCTATTGCCTTCTGTGCTCTAGTGTTTCAAATGCCCTTCTACTGTAAATACGACTTAAATGTTCCGAGACCATCTGTCTTCTCCACCCTCCTGAGCAGTGCATTCCAGATTTCAACCATCCCCTGGTTGCAAAAAGGTCATATCCACATCCCCTCTCTATGTTCTACCTTTTAGCTTAAATCTATGCCACCTGGTTATAGACCTCTGCCCACTGGTAAGGCTCTTGTCTGTCTGGCCTATCTATGTCCTTGGTCATTTTTAATATCTCAATGAAGTCATCGAATTTTATGGCGTGGATAAAGACCCTTCGTCCCAACTCGTTCATACCATCCAAGATATATGTCGAAGCTTTTTTTTGTTTTTGGTCCATTTCCCTCTGAACCTCTCCTATAATGTACTTATCCAAATGTACATATTTTAAATACTTTTATAGCTGCATCAACTACTTTCCCTGGCAGCGCATTCCCAATACCCACCACCTTCTGCATGAAGAAGCTGCCTGTTAAAGACACCCACCATCCAGGCCATGCCTTCTTTCACTACTACCCCAAGAAGAACCAAAGCCTTGGGTCCCACACCAGCAGGTTCAGGAATAGTTATTACCCTACAACCATCAGGATCCTGAACCAGCGTGATAACTTCCATTACCACTACTCTAAAGTGATTCTATGACCTACAGACTCAATTTCAAGGACTTCTGACAACTCAAGTTCTCAATATAATTTTTTGTTTACACGTTTTGCCTTCTGTTGCACAATAGTTATTTGTCATCTTTGCCTGTTTATGTATAGTTTTTTTTTCATAAATGTTATGATATTTCTTATTTTCACTGTAAGTGCCTGCAAGAAAATGAATCTCAGGTAGTATAAGGTGAAATATATGTACTTCTGATAATAATCTGAGGGTGAGGCTACGGGACTGCTGCGACTGCTGCGGGCTCTGCGACTTTTACTCCGCTGTGTACGAGCTGAGGCTGAGGCCATGGACTACTCCAAACTTCGTGTCTGAGGACTCACTTTCATTCAAAATGCTATTTGCATTGTTTTATTGTTTGCGCAATTTGTTTTTTTTTCTTATCTGCACATTGGGTGTTAGTTGTTTTTATAAAATGGTTTCTTTTGGGTTTCTTGTTTTGTGGTTGCCTGTAAAGAGGTGAATCTCAAGGTTGTTTAATATATACATACTTTGAGAATAAATATACTTAGAGCTTTGATTTATTTTGAACTTTTAATTTTCAGCTTTGAATTGAATCTTTTAAATCTTTCACCTTAAACACACGTCTTTTAATTAATTATTTATTATTTAAAGATACAGCACCCCCTTTGAGCGCAAATGCTTGTCCCCTAATGTTAGACATTTTGTTCCTGTAAGATTCCCTCCCTCCCCATCCTATCTCATTCAACTTCCCAAACCTTCTCTGAGGAAATAGCTTCTCAGTTAAGTTACTGAGATATGTAATTGATTAATAACATTCCCTGGCATTATGAAGTTCGAAATTATTCATTGTGTTTGGAGCCAGAATAAGAAATCGTACAAAAATTTAACCATGTAATTAATTTCGCTTCCAGAAACTCTTTAATTTTTGTGAATTTATTTGAAAAAAATCATAGTTCATCATGGCATTTTATTGCCTTGCACTTTTAAGTGCAGGATATATTAATCTCATCCTTTACCAATCTTTTTCCATTTTGCATCAGGCTGGGTGCCCTTCATTTCAGTTTGGTTGACAGGGAGACATGGTGCAGCTTTCTTAATAGGTGGAGCCGTAAAACTGGTCATGTGAATCTTTGGTATTGTGAGAACAAGGTACTCCTGAGGAGAAAGGTCACATTTCTGACTCATTACTTATCAGTGTAATCCAACCGTTCTCAGTGCAAGTTACAAAAAAATTATGCAATTTTTTTTGTATTGTAGTATCACAGTAACCTAATTAAACTGACCTGTTAGGTTTGAAGTGACTGAAGGTCACTAGCTTCCTGTGTCATAACTTAAGCAGACAGATGGTGACAAAAGATGACTAAATTAGTGCAAGAACTGGTCTTAATGTTCTCAGAAACTAATGTTATATTAATCTGATCAACCAAAGATTTCCATCATATTAACCGATGAGTCTTTTTTTTTGCTATCTTTAATGTCAAATTGCCACAATGTCACTCGCATTTTCAGTCCCACGCTGTTCTGGTGGGTCCTTATCAACATCTCTGTCATAACATTATATTCACATTTCTCCCACATCTATAATGCATGTTGGGAAGGTTATTTTGAAACAATTTGATTGCATGAGGTATTGTGTTTCTTGGTTTTAAAAACATTCCAGTAAAAAATTTGGGCATTACAATCCAACACTAATTTCAAATCACAATGTCCAGGAATTCAGTTCCTTGCTTTTTTTTTAATCGTGGTGTTGCCATGAGGTTATTGTATTGCTTCTGAATTATGATTATCTTTTATCATTAAACAGAATCTGGTTTGTAATGAAGGAAGTTTCCATTTGTGATCTGTGGTTTTGTTTATTTTCTGCTGAGCTTGAATCTATTAATAGATGGTTATGTGACAACATCCCATAAATAATGACGGGAGTGTTGAAATCATTTTCCTGAAGGTTGTAGTTTCTGGGCAGGAACTTTTCTACTTAAGCACTTCCTGCTGAATGCAGGAAATTGGAACTAGCTAAGTGGGCAACATGGTCAACCTGGACTAGATGGGCCAAAGTGCCTGTATCCCTGCTGTAATGCTCTATGACACCATATAGTATTCTTCATTTTCATTATGTGGCATGACGTATGACGTGGGCGATCATGGTCTTTTTGACCATGGTTGTCCTTGGTAAATTTTTCTACAGAAGTTGTCTGCCATTGACTTCTAGGCAGTGTCTTTACAAGACAGGTGACCCCAGCTATGATCAGTACTCTTCAGAGATTATCTGCCTGCTATCAGTGGTCGCATAACCAGGACTTGTGATCTGCTCACACAGCCAATCACCACCTGCTCCCATAGCTTTGAGTGATCTGACTGGGGGGCTAAGCAGGTGCTACACCTTGTCCAAGGGTGACCTACAGGTTAGCGGAAGGAAGGAGTGCCTTACAGTTCCTTTGGTAGAGATGTATCTCCACTCCTCCTCGGCTAAATATTTATTAGCTTTTCAGCAAGATGCAGAGGCCCATACATTCATGATCACATCTTACTGAGGCTAACCATTTACAAACTGTTTTTTTTTACTGATTACCATTTTAAAGATGCAAAATAATTTCTCTGTCCATTGTTAGCAACACAGCAAAGATAATAGTGTACCATTCAGAGTTTGCTCTTTGTACTGCATTCTAAAAACAAATACATCTGGAGTGTCACTATTAGTTAAGAAAGGATATGATCCAGCTATTTTTATAATAATAGATATCTGCAAACAACAAAACTCTCGTGTCAGTATTGGCTCAGTGGGTAGTACTCCCACCTCTGAATCAAAAAGTCGTGGTTTCAGTTCTCACCAGAGTCTTCAGCAGGAGCTTTGGGCTGATGTTTCAGGGTGCACTATTGAAATTGTCTTTCACTGTATGAAATGTTACACTGAAACCCTTGCCTACTTGGCTAGCGACAGAATACTGTACCTACTTTGACAAACACTTCCCAGAGTTCGAAGTATGTGTATGTCACCATATACTATCTTGAGATTTGTTTTCTTGCAGGCATTCACAGTAAAGCAAAGAAACAGAATAAAATCAATGAAAAACTACACAAAAACAATGACTGACAAACAACCAATGTACAAAAGGAGACAAACTGCAAATTAAAAAATAAGTAATTAAATAATAGTGAGAACATGAGTTGTCAAATCCTTGAAAGTGAATCCATAAGTTGTGGAAACAATTCAGAGTTGAGGTGAGTGAAATTATCCATGCTGGGTTCAGGAGCCTGATGGTTGAAGAGTAATAACTGCTCCTGAACCTGGTGCTGCGGGATCTCGGGCTCCTGTACCTCCTTCCTGAGGCCAGCATGAAGAAGAGGGCATGGCCTGGATAGTGGGAGTCAACCAACCAACTGACATCACTGTAGAATATAATCACATACCATCTACCCACTATATGTGGGATCTTGTTGTGCCCCAGTTAGGAAGCATATCCCTGGCATTAGCATCAGTGGCTACACCTTGAGGGCATCTCATTGCCTGCAATGCAACTCGCTGTGAAAGACGCCATGTGAATGGAATTTGTTCCCCTCCCTTCTTCATTAAGAACTTCCTGAGATTCAGCCTGTCGTGCTCATTGCTCCCGAGTGGACCACGGCACATGGCTAGATGGTGGGAGTGAAGGCAGTGTCCAACCAGCTTATGACACAGATAAATGAAACTGGTACGATACCGCTGTGTTCTGCAGTCCCCTTTTTCAGAAGCTGGCATTAATATAAATACATCGTATTAACACTTGTTCTCCTCTGTCAGGATATAAATTAAGTCTGCAGGTGTTCAGAAAAGCTTACCCTTGGTACTAATTAAGCCATGATAATTAGGTTTGTTAATTTTATCCCTGTAAGCTTGTATCCCAGAAACACATTGCCTGCATGGAAAGGCTTTTAAAGAATGCTCAAAGATTACTCAGTCGTTTATGCCCCATGCAGAGTTTTAGTCAAAAAATCTGTAATGGGATCTACTAAAGGGAAATAATGAGCATCTTAAAATATAAGTTGGTAAGCAGTGTATGGGGGGACTTAAAAAGAGGGTTCAAGTCCAGTTGCAACAAGGCACAGTAACAATGCGGAGCGAGGTGACAAAGAGGAAAGGCTGATTAATTACTTCAAGGTTCGGGAGCTGGTGCGTCTCAGTCATAATGAAGCCTTTCTGTGTTGCCCATCACCACAGGAGGCTACAGTGTGAGTGAAGAATGGATTAAAGAGGGGGGAAAGTGTACAAAAGAGAGGGGTTATTGCATACTGCAGTGTCAGTTAGCCCGTTGTAGAGTTGTTCATCATTCCATCCCTGGTGGCCATTGGCAAGGTCCAGGCTCAAGCTGTAAAGGGAGCAGGAAACCTGACACAGGCCTCCAAATTTCTCCAGAGCTTGCTGAGGCTGCAACCCATATGCCACCATTAACCATCAAACTTGGGCCTATGGGGGCCCTGACGACAATAAGGCTCAGAGTTGTTTTCTTGACTGAAAATGCCCAACCTTCTGCTTCAGATATACATGCTGTTAACAGTGGGTGTTCTGTGGTAAGTATAAGCTCCGGTTTACCATTAAATGCAATAAATAAATAACAAGTGTATTTATAGACAAAACTATTAATTAGATTGCATATATAAAGTAGAATATATTGCACCTTTTTTCCATAACCTACTGGATAAAACCTGTATAAAAATTAAAGTTCACAATTGATCATTACTAATTTTATTCTGCCAGATATTCTTAATTTGGACACAGATCTCAATGTAGCATTACTTCTTAATTAATTTTATTGAAATCAATTTTCAAATACCTTACGATAAAGAATATTTCATGTGCAAATTATCACTTTTGTTCTGCACTGGGGCGAAATAATCACTTCGTAGCAGGCAAAGTCATTGATCACAGCCAGAGAATAGATCTTATTAATTATAAAGCAGGAAATTGAAATAGCACTTTAAAAATGTGAGCTTCTGTATATATACACTCAGTGGCCACTCTATAAGATGCGCCTGTACATCTGCTCATTAATGCAAATATCTAATCAACCAATCATGTGGCAGCAACTCAATGCATAAAAGCATGCAGGTATGGTCAAGAGGTTCAGTTGTTATTCAGACCAACCAACAGAATGGGGAAGACTTTAACCATAGAACGATTGTTGGTGCCAGACGGGGTGGTATGAGTATCTCAGAAACTGTTGATCTCCAGAGATTTTCATGCACAACAATCTCCAGGGTTTAGAGTTTGCTGCAAAAAACAAAAGAAAGATCCATTGTGCTGACATTCTGTGGGTGAAAATGCCTTGTTAATGAGAGAAGTCAGATGAGACTGGCTAGACTGGTTCAAGAGGACAGGAAGGTGACAGTAACTCAGATGACCAAGCATTACAACAATAGTGTGCAGAAGAGCGTCTCTGAATGCACAACATATCAAAACTTGAAGTGGATGGGCTACAGCAGCAGAAGACCATGAACATACACTCATTGGCCACTTTATTAGGTACAGGAGGTATCTAATAAAATAGCTACTGCAAGTATGTCTGCATGTTTCTGTCCTTTTTTTTTACTCTTTTGTCCTATTTTCCTTGCTTATTTTTACAGACATATCCTACACCCCTTCCCCTCCCTAACATACACACAGACACATTTTTTCCCTTTCTCTCCTGAAAGTCAGTTCCCCACACATACCTGTTGTCCAAGCACCCTTTCTTCATATGATGTTCTCTACAAAAGAGTACCCAAGGAAGGGAAGAACGAACTCTCAATCAGAATTGCAGGAAGAAGAGAAAGGCTTTGTAAAATACTGGAAGAAAGTCAAGCATGAGAAATTTTTCCACTACATCCTTTGTTGCCTGCTGACAGCAAGGCCATTTACAGACCCACTATAGAACCATCAGTTCCTGAGCTCTGATGGGTAAGTTGAACCAAACACCTTCTTTGCATGTGAGTTATTGTCCCACTGATTAAGTTGCTAAGCCCAGCTTCCTATGTTCTCTTTCTATCAGTTTTCCTTTTCTGCTTCCCTTTCGCCTTCACATCCTCTTCAGCTTTTTTCTCTTTCCTGTGCTTTCTTTTTAATCTCTTCTTCCCCCTTCACTCTCCCAATTTCTTCTCCCTTCCAAACCTTCACAAGAGAACATATCCTTCTTTTTGGTCTCTTTTCCTCCCATTCATCATTCCTTTCTCCATTCCAGCTCTCTTCTTCCTTCTAGACTGCCTGATTACATTTCATCTGTTCCTCTTTCCCATCTCCATTCAGTTTCTCCTTTTCTGTCCACCCCATTCCTTTTCTTCCCCTCCCTGCTTACTCCCTTTCCTTCCGGGCTTCCCTTGCATTCCTTCCTTTCTTTTCTTTTACTTTCCCTATCTCTCTGTTTCACTCTATAACTTTCCATCTTTGAATGTGTTGCTAATCCAGTTACCCTTTCAAACTCTATCTCTCTATATCTGCTAAGCTTCTTATGTGTGAACTTGTGAAGCCTCCATCAATCAGGGTCGACCATGGATGTTGCATCCTAGCTGTCGAGATACTCAAGCCAGGGCAGTACGATATTGAGAACAAGCTGTTGCCCATGTAGCAAGCTCCCCCCTCCACACATCTGATGAATCCAAAGGAACGGTGGAGACCGATACAATTTGGCACCAGCAGCGTCACAGGAGTTGCCCGTCAGCATTGAACTCAACATAGGACTGCCTTAGGGACTCCAGCTCTGGATCTTTCCCTCTGGGTTTACTTCTGAAGCCCTTCCCCGTGAGTGGATATAGCTCAAGGCAGCGGAGGTTTGAGATCAGCCTTCTCCTAGGTGAGCTGCCAACTGCGTTTGGTGAACCCTATCTGCGCGAAGAGACTGATTTTAAGACACCAGTAACCTGCCTTTTCTCCTTCTGTCAGTAGAAATCGTTCTGCTGTGCTTAGGAGCTAAGCCACAGACAAAGGCCAGAAGCTGAACTTGGTTATCAGAGGCTATTTGAGATGCATGCCATTGTGAGCATTTAATAGGTGTGGGAGCTCGTCCCCATTACTACCCCCAGCTATAACAACCTTAAAGAACTTACACTTTGCATATCATTCCTGGACAAAGCTCACTGCCTGGCCTTACCTCTGTTTTCATTTACACATTCTATTTGATGACACAGGTTTATGTAATTTTCAAGTTAGCTCCCAGTTCTAAATATGTACATGAAATATTTTGCTACTTTTGGCTAGGGGGTAACCCAATGGGGAGCCACGGTAGCACAGTGGTTAGCATGATGCTATTGCAGCTTGGGACATCGGAGTTCAGAGTTCAATTCTGATGTCATCTGTAAGGAATCTGCAGGTCGTCGCCGTGGGATGTATGGGTTTTCTCCAAGTGCTCCGGTTTCCTCCCACAGTCCAAAGATGTACAGTTAATAGGGCAAATTGGTCATTGTACATTGTCCTGTGATTAGGCTAGGGTTAAATTTTGGGGGTTGCTGGGTGACGCAGCTCGAAGGTCTGGAAGGGTCTATTCTATGGTGTATCTCAATAACCAAAAGTGAGCTGTAACTATGTAACTCTTTTTCAATGTGATGGGAATGCATTGCATAGGTATTCCTATTGATTATTTATTGCCACGTGTACAAAGATACAGAGTTTTCATACCATCTAGTCAGTTCATTCCATGCATAGTTACAGTATTGTGCAAAATTCTTAGGCACGTATATATAGCTAGAGCGCCCAAGACTTTTGCAAAGTACTGTATTTGTCAACATGGAGTGGAGAGCGAGTTTGTAAATGTAGTGAGAGCAAAGGATGCTGGGAATGGTTGGTGAGGGTGGAGCGCTGCAGAAGAGTGTGGGAAAGGTGGCAAAGAAAGAGTGCTGGAGTGGTGTGGGGTGTGGGTGGGTGGTGTGGCAACAGACACACCCAGCCCTGAGACACCAGGCGAGGTCATTTGATTACAAACAATTGGTTTATTGATCATTACAGAATGAATCTCTGGTGCTTCCCACTCCCTTCCCTCTCCCTTCTACTTTTCCCAACCATGATTCCACTCTCCCTGGCCCCTTCCCACTCTCAGTCCACAATAGAGACTCAGATCAGAATCAGGTTTATCATTACTTACACATGTCATGATTTTTTTTGCGGCAGCAGTACAGTGCAATAGATACTGTGTGTACAGTACTGTGCAAAACTCTTAAGTACCCTAGCTACAGTACTGTATATACATATACATGCCTAAGACGTTTGCACTATACTGTATATCAACGTACTGAAAAGAAAACAGAATGAAGAATATAATGTTGCAGTTATGGAGAAAGTGCAGTGCAAATAGTGCAAGGGCCATGTCGAGGTAGCTTTGAAGATCTGAGTGTGCCTTGAATTCCACCTATTAAATTCAATCCCAGAACCGGATTATTTTCTTTGAAAAGACTTAGATAGTTCTGTAACACAAGAGCTTTTGCAGGTGCTGGTAATCCAGAACAACGCACAAAATGCTGGAGGAACTCAGCAGGTCAGGCAGCATCTGTGGAAGGGAATAACCAATTGATTTTTCAGGCCGAGATCCTCCATCTTGTTTCTTGGGTTGTTCACTGTTTGTTTTCCTGCTGCTTTAGTGCTGCCAGTGGAAGTGTAGGGACCACTCTTGTTGTGTGAAGGACATGAAGTAAATCTGAAATCTCTTTACCTAGGAGCAAATTAATTCCATACTGTGCCCAGCAATCTAAACAAATCCACTACACATCTGGAAACGTATGGACCTTGCAGCATTAGCAAATTCTGGCGCAATTGGGAACAGCCTGTCTGTACTTCAACATCTAGAGTGAGGATTGTAGAAAAGACCTGTCGTGGCTGTTGCCCAGTAAAGAAATTTATTCAGATCAAAATTAAAATGCAGACAGAGTCACAGACACCTCACCTCCAGCTTTCCCTTGCTCAGTCATACATTGAAGATGGTTCATTTTTAATAAATAAAGGTAAACTTATTATCTGTTAAATTAGCATCATATTACAATGTTTATCAACAGTATATTGCTGTCACGGTTAGCACTTGTAACACCCTCTCTACAGTGGATGCACATCAATAGAGTTGCGGAGGCACTCTCACTGACAAAATGTCCCTCATGTGTGCAGCTAAACAGAGCGGTGAAGTATTTCAGGAAATGGAATTTCAGTCCTAATCCTTCACATAAAAAAACAGCCATGGAATCTTAATCTGGTTAACAGAAGCAGTAAGAGCAACCTTCTGCGACAAATATATGTGGCCAAACTCTGACCAAGCTTAAGAATCCCAGACCACATGTTTAAAGCCTACCTGAAGAATGTGTAGCTACCAAACTGAAGATAAGAGCCAATCAAGTCTGGAAATGGGGCTTCATGGACTGAGGCACATCGGATTCAGTGTTATACTGGCAAGTGGTATAGCTTAGCAAAATGCAGAACACCAAGATGAACTACGAGTAGTCATATGGGACTTGTTGAAATCTAGCCAAATGCTACACTCCAGTAGCACATGGAACTCTTCATATCAAGCCCAACACATTGGATTGAGTGTTGCCATGCACTGGTCCTCCAACCTTTTACTGTAATCCAACAACAGGAAATCCTGCAAGTTCAGAAAACAGGCATCCCTCTAACCACCAGGACCTCAGCAGTGACTCTCACCGTTGCACAGTCTCTCTGAAAACACACACACACACCCCTACCTACTGCGCAGTATTGGAAAAAGCTGTAGAAGTTACAACCTCAGCCAGCTCCTTCATGAACACTACAACACTAGCCTCCCCAGCATTGGGGACATCTTCAAAAGGCGATACCTTAACAGGCGGCATCCATTGTTAAAGACCTCCATCACCCATGACACACCCACTTCTTATTGGTATCAACAAAGAGAAGGTACAGGAACCTTCCCCTCTGTCAACAGATTTCTCAATGGACAATGAACTCATGAACACTATCTCACCTATTTTTTTCTTTTTTTGTTGTCTTTTTGCACTACTTACTTAATTTAATGTCTTAATATATATTTCTTACTGTAATTTATAGTTTTATTATGTATTCCAATGGGGCCAGCCGGTGGTGTAGTGGCATCAGCACTGTACTTAGCGGCGGATGGTCCTGAGTTGAATTGTTCCCAACCTGGGCAACCCAAGAAAGACCTGGCAAACTTCCGTCTCTCGCCACGAAAACCCTGTGGACGACTACACCAGCCAACGACAACGACTCGATGGCACTCAACAACATTACAGTACTGCTGCTGTAAAATAACATGTTTCGCGCCATATCCCAATGATGTTAATCCTGACTCTGACCCCGTTAACCTCGCACGATCTTAACCTTCCGCTCTGTGACTGCAAACAGTGAAGTTGGGAAAACTAAGTGAAGCTCAGAAAAAGTCCTAAACAAACATCTCAATGATAGATTCAACAAAGACGGAGTCCAACTTTGATTGTCTGTGATGCCCACAGACAACTTTGAAACAAATACATGCAAACCATGGGAGACGTGGATCTTTAATGCAAAAATCAAAAATGAATAACCCTTTGATGTGCGACCCTTATCACTCAAAATACATCATAGGACATCAGGACTCAAGGTCTGTTTCTCAACAAGGTGGTATCACAGCAATATATTCAGTTACCTATGCAGCACACCATAGGACATTTCTAAACTCAATGTGTCATCTACAAATGAGGAAGAGGCATCACAGTGCTGCATTCTGATGCCCTTGCTTCAGTTGTCTGGCTGACCCACCAGAATATAAAATGTACAGGCACATCATCCATACTAGAGAAATGAAATAAGGCTTACAAGTTTAGTGTGGCAATTTAGAATGGAGTATTTTGGGGATGTAGTAAACTGCACAATACTACAGGGAAACTATAATCACTCTGTTTGCAGAAAGAGCAGACTTCTCTGAAATCATTGTGGAGACTGCTGCCCAATTTAGTTTATAGCAAAGTGCTAAATGGGAATCATTTTTTTGGGGAGAGAAAACTTTTGATGTGCTGTTGGGTATATAAAGGTGTATATATTTGGCTGTATCTAGTCTGCCATAAGACTGACTTGTCCTGCTGCGGCGAACATTGTAATTACAAGACAGAAGTTCGTCTTACACAGAACTAAAAACAGCATTTCATTCAATGTGTATAGAGACCCACCAGGCTGATAACCTCTGTCCAATCCTGATAAAACTGTGCAACATGGACAAATATGAAAGAAACACACGTACATCCTTTGTAAGAGGAAAGTAATGGGGAACAAACACAATATTGAGCTCAGGAAGTTTTAATCAGTAATTCACATTAACTTAATTACAGCTGATGGTCTTATTTTTCTCTTCAGATAAGAAATTGCAGAGTTTCTAAGTTCTTGATTGCCATTAAAAGGAACAAATGTTTTTCTTACAAAGAAAAGAACATTGTTTGTAAAGCTCAGAAACAGAATGCATTATGAGACGTGTTGCATGTTAATTAAGTATGATTTAAAAGTAATTGCCTCCATACCACAGCGGCAACAAAAACTACTTGCATTTATATAGCATCTCAAATTATGTTAAAAAAGCAACTCACTGGAATGTTTGCCCCGAGCCACAAAGAAGTAACATACTGGGTTAGTCTCATGTCTTGTTTCCACTCTTAGACTCATTGAATGAGTTCTTTTTTAAGTTGGGCATCATTTCATTGAGGTTCACATAGAAATGATAAAAAGGCTGTTCAGGAACATAGGTTTGAAAAGGTGACTTTAAAGAAGAGAAGGACAGGGGGATAGTAAGGTTTAGGAAGGGAATGTTACGTGAAAAACTGAAAATTCAAAACTGAATTTTACATTTACTTAATTACTGGAGTTCATTGCTCCTGTCTCCATCGTCCTCTGAAGTTAATGCTTTTGTTGGAGTTCATCAATATTCCTGCAATCCATTGCATCCAATGTACAGGGGATTGGCTATACAGCTTAAACAATACCCCGTTGGTCAGCCTTACCCACTTCCATCTCTCACAACGGGGTCGTAGGATTGGACTTTGAGGGGTGAATTTTACATTTGATAGGTTGTAATTCTTTTTTCCAGTAGAATATCTGCTGAGTTTAAGTTCACGTTCAAGTTCAACTTCATTGTCATTCAACTGTATGGGTGCATACTGTCAAACGAAATAATGTTCTCCTGACCAAGGTGCACAACACGGTACATATAACTCACACACAGCACATAAAGTAATATTACCGCAATTAAATTAACAAATAACAAACATATAATAAAATATATTCCAGGAGATTGATATTTAGCACAAATACATTTATGACACAGGTCAAAAAGTGGACAGTATAACATTCCATAAGTGATGAGTCCTGGATGGCATCAGGAAGTTTAGAAGTTCCCCCATCATAGTCCTCCTGCCTGATGGTAGGCTGTCAAAGAGATGGTGGGACGAATGGGAGGGATCATTGATGAAGGCGAACTCAGAATGATGCTGCTTCACAAAATACAGTTCTGTGCAAAAGCCTTAGGCACATATATATAGCTAGGGTATCTAAGACAGTTTCATAGTACTGTATTTGTAAACATGGAGCGGAAAGCAAGTTTGTAAATCTGGTGGGAGCATAGGATGTTGGGAGAGGGTGGCAACCTGTGGAAGGAATATGGAACAGGTGGCAGAGGAGGAGTGCCGGGGTCGGGGAGGGGAGGGCTTGGTGCAGATGCAGACACATCCAGCCCTGAGATGCCAGGCAGGGTCATTTGATTGATCATTATATACAGAAATGTGTCTCTCGTGCTTCCTGCTCTCTCCTCTCTCCCTTCCCCTTTTCCCAACCATGATTCCCTTCTCCCTGCCCCCTTCCCACTCACAGTCCACAATAGAGACCCATATCAGAATCAGGTTTATCATCACTCACATGTAATGAAATTTGTTTTTTTTTGCAGAAACAGGAGCAGTCCAGCGCAATACATAAAATTACTACAGTACCGTGCAGAAGTCTTAGGCACCCTATCTGTGTCTAAGACTTTTACACAGTACTATATAATGGAAAAATTGATTATACAACATTTTCAGAAGCTATGTGTAGACTGTCATTAGAAAAATCCAGCACTTTACCTGGCTAAGCCCTAACTCCTTTTTTAGTTTTCCAGGGACCTGTGCAATGCCATTGTTTCTAAAGGCACAGCAATCCAAGAAATGCCATAGTTTAAAATGACTAGTTTGGGAATAGAATTGCCTTCAAGCCTTCGGAATCTGGGAATGATGTAATAAGAGAGAAAGTGGACAATGACAGGAAGAGAGTCTGATGATTGTAAAGTGAAAGGAAAATTAGAAAAAATGGACAGTTTTTATAAATTTTGCATCCTGTAGATGCATGTGAATTCATAAACAGAAAAGAGTCTGAAGATGCTGCAAACCTTGAGCAATGCTGGGGTAACTCACTAAGTCAGGCAGCATCTGTGTAGGGGAATAAACAGTCAGGAAGAATCCTGCTGAAGATTTCAGACCAAAACATTAACTATTTATTCCTCTCCATGGATGCTGCCTTCCTTGTTGAGTTCCTTCAGCATTTTCTGTGTGTTCCTTGTGATTTCTTTGTGTTAATGTTTGATGAAATTTCTTGCTTCCTTTGTCAACGAGTAAAAAAGTAATGGAAGAATAAGTTTCAAGTTCAAATTTATTGTCATTCATCCGTGCACATGTTTAAAGCTAAACAAAGCAATGTTCCAGGTTGCAAAACAAAGTACATACAACATATCATATACTGCACATAAAATAATATTAACACAGTAATATTAACAGAGAAATTGAGTATTTTATAGATGTACAAGTTGACATAAAGTGCAAATATGACATATAGTTAAATATCTAACAGTGTGAAATTTCAGTAGTATTCATTACTATACAATCATTAGAAATAGAAATTCATTGAAATGTATTATATTCTCAAAGGTATGTCAGAACAGATTCTAGGAAGTTGCTCATTCTAATTAGAGGGTTCAGAATGTGGGCAATTGGTTTGGAATCTTAGTACTGACATTAAGAAATAAATTTCTTGACAAGATTCTGATTTTAGAATATGTGATTTCTGAATTGTTGAAACAGAAATCAGGATTCTGAGAAAACCAAGGTATACTAGAGAAGTGAAATTAATATACTGATTAGCCATGATATTGAGTGGCTAAATAAGCCTCATCCTGCTTCTGTTTCTGAATAAGGAGATCTGTTGCGTGGAACAGGTGAACCCAAACGCAGGACACTGGCACGGAGATGGAGTTGAGATGCAGACTGCAGCTGAATGGCAAACAGCAGGATGAACAGAAAGGCAGGAGGCAGGCAGTACTTACCTTGACGCGGAGCGTTGCTGGAGCTGAACGGCAAACCTCAATACTGAAACAAAACTTAGAATACACAATCCTAAGCAGCCGGGAACGTGAATTACCACAGTGGCGGAAACAACGATCCTGGCGATGAGTGGAAGCAAAGCTTGGGGTATTTGTGCTGCAGGTAGATGAGGGTCAGGTGAGCTGCAATCAGAATGCCCGGGAGAACACGGGGAAAAGGGAATTAGGAGAGTATGAGAAATAAATGGCCGGGACCATGACAGTACCCCCTCCTCAATGGGAGTCTCCAGACGAACCACCAAGCTCACCCGGATTGTCACGGTGGACGTCTCGGATGAGGGAGGGGTCTAAGATGAAAGAGCGGAGGATCCAGGAGTGCTCCTCAGGACCGTATCCCTCCCAATCGATGAGGTACTGGAGACCCCTGCCTCGGCGGCGCACATCCAGTATTTGCTGGATGGTGTAAGCTGGGTGATTGTTGACGACCCAGGCAGGTGGAGGGGATTCAGCAGGAGGATACAAAGGGCTGGCAGACACAGGTTTTAGTTGGGAGACGTGGAACGTGGGATGAATGCTCGTGGATCTGGGTAGCTTGAGTTTGACCGCCGAGGGGTTAACCATATAACCATATAAAAATTACAGCATGGAAACAGGCCACCTTGGCCCTTCTAGTCCATGCCGAACTCTCACTCTCACCTAGTCCCACTGACTTGCACTCAGTCCATAACCCTCCATTCCTTTCCTGTTCATATAGCTATCCAATTTAACTTTAAATGACAACATCGAACCTGCCTTAACCACTTCTGCTGGAAGCTCATTCCACACAGCTACAACTCTCTGAGTAAAGAGTTCCCCCTCATGTTACCCCTAAACTTTTGCCCCCAACTCTCAACTCGTGTCCTCTTGTTTGAAACTCCCCCACTCTCAATGGAAAAAGCCTATCTACGTCAACTCTATATGTCCCCCTCATAATTTTAAATACCTCTATCAAGTCCCCCCTCAACTTTCGATGCTCCAAAGAATAAAGACCCAACCTAAGTTCTTTCTCTGTAACTTAGGAGATGAAACCCAGGTAACATTCTAGTAAATCTTCTCTGAGTATTCTCTCAATTTTGTTGACATCTTTCCTATAATTCGGTGACCAGAACTGTACACAATACTCCAAATTTGGCCTCACCAATGCCTTGTACAATTTCAACATTACATCCCAACTCCTATACTCAAGCAACACACATCAAAGTTGCTGGTGAACGCAGCAGGCCAGGCAGCATCTCTAGGAAGAGGTACAGTCAGCATTTCGGGCCGAGACCCTTTGTCAGGAAGTGTCCTGAAGTGTCCTGACGAAGGGTCTCGGCCTGAAACGCCGACTGTACCTCTTCCTAGAGATGCTGCCTGGCCTGCTGCGTTCACCAGCAACTTTGATGTGTGTTGCTTGAATTTCCAGCATCTGCAGAATTCCTGTTGTTTGCGTCCTATACTCAAAGCTTTGATTTATTAAGGCCAGCATACCAAAAGCTTTCTTCACCAGCCTATCCACATGAGATTCCACCTTCAGGGAACTATGCACCATTATTCCGAGATCCCTCTGTTCTACTACATTCTTCAATGCCCTACCACTTACCATGTATGTCCTATTTTGATTAGTCCTACCAAAATGTAGCATCTCACATTTATCAGCATTAAACTCCATCTGCCATCTTTCAGCCCATGATGATGCTCTCGAATTCGAATGGGCCGATGTAACGAGGGGTGAGTTTCTTGGATTCGGTTTTGAGGGGGATGTCTTTTGAGGAGAGCCAAACCTTCTGACCAGGCTGATAGTAGGGTGCTAGAATCTGGTGGTGATTGGCGATACTCCAGTTGCGGTCAGCGGAGCGGAGCAGGGCCGAGTGGGCATCCTTCCAGACCTTGCGGCACTGGCGGAGATGGGCCTGAACTGAAGGCACGGCGATGTTGTCTTCATGGGCAGGAAGCAGAGGGGGTTGATAGCCTAGGGAGCATTCAAAAGGGGACATACCGGTGGCGGCGCTGGTCAGAGAGTTGTGGGCAAGCAGGTCGGCAGTTTCACGGGCTGTAGGGAGTTTGGGAAGGGCTATGAAGTGCACAGCTTTGGAAAAATGGTCCACAATGGTGAGAATAGCTGTGTTACCATGTGAAGGGGGTAGACCAGTGTGGAAATCGAGAGCTATGTGGGACCAAGGGCGGTCAGGGACAGGTAGAGGACGAAGCAGCCCAGCACGTGGCCGATGGGAGGCTTTCCTGCGGGCACACACAGTACAGGCAGAGACAAAGGAGCGAGTGTCAGCATCTATGGAGGGCCACCAGAAATGTCACTTCAAAAGGGATAGGGTGCGACCGATTCCAGGATGGCAGGTGAACCGGGATGTATGCCCCCACCGAAGAACCTGAGAATGGACAGAGTCGGGTACGAAGAGACAACTGGGGGTGAGGGGGACCATCACCTGGGTCAGGTTGAGTCCGTTGGGCCTCTCTAACTATGGCCTTGATCTCCCAGGTGAGGGCAGCTATGACACAGGATGGTGGAAGGATGGTATCTGGATTGGAAGAGCCCTCCTCGGAGATGTACTGATGAGAGAGAGCATCAGGCTTCACGTTCTTGGAACCAGGACAGTAGGTGAGGGTGAAGTTGAAGCAGCCAAAGAACAGTGCCTAACGGGCCTGGCTGGAGTTAAGGCGTTTAGCTGTCTGGATATATGCCAGGTTCTTATGGTCCGTCCAAACAATGAATGGGTGTTCTGCTCCCTCCAGCCAGTGCCTCCGCTCCTCCAAGGCGAGGTTGACGGCCAGCAACTCACGGTTCCCAATGTTGTAATTATGTTCAGCGGGGGATAGACGGTAAGGGAAGAAGGTGCAGGGATGGAGCATTGAGAGAGGACCGCCCCCACCCCAGTGTCGGAGGCGTCTACTTCCACTATGAACTGGTGAGATGGATCAGGCTGGACCAGGATGGGAGCAGAGGTGAAACACCTCTTAAGCTCTGAGAAGGCTGAATCCAGTGGAAGGGGATCGCAGGAGAGGTGAGCAGAGTAAGGGGGCTGCCACCCGACTATAGTCCTTAATGAAGCGACAGTAGAAATTGGCGAATCCCAGAAATTGCTGGAGTTGTTTAAGCGACGTGGGTTTGGGCCACTCTGCCACCGCCCGGATCTTTTCGGGATCCGTCCTTACCTGCCCGCTGTCAATGATGTATCCCAGGAAACTGACAGAACAGGCATGGAATTACCACTTCTCGGCCTTAACAAATAGTTTGTTCTCCAAGAACCTCTGAAGAACCTGGCGGACATGGAGGGTGTGCTCCTGGAGGTTACAGGAGAAGATTAGGATATCGTCCAGATAAACGAAGACAGATCGATTGATAAAGTCCCTAAGGACGTCGTTGACCAGAGCCTGGAACACCGCAGGAGCGTCTGTCAAGCCGAAGTGCATCACCAAGTATTCAAAATGGCCGAGGGGGGTGTTGAAGGCTGTCTTCAATTCATCTCCTTCCCGTTTCCTGACCAGGTGATATGCATTCTGCAAGTCCAATTTGGTGAATTCCGTGGCTCCGTGAAGTGGTTCGAACACTGAGTTGATTAGGGGTGAGGGATACTTACTTTTTGTGGTAATGTTGTTCAGGCAACGGTCGTCGATGCATGGGCGCTGCGAGCCATCTTTTTTCACCACAAAGAAGAACCCAGCGCCTACAGGGGAAGATGAGCGTCGGATGAGGCCAGCCGCGAGGGAGTCGTTTATGTACGTCTCCATAGCTTCTCTTTCTGGTCGGGACAGGTTATCCAGCCAACTGGTGGGTAGTGAGGCACCGGGGAGAAGGTAAATCGTGCAGTTGTAAGGGCGATGTGGAGGCAGAGAAAGGGCCCGTTGCTTGCTGAACACCTCTCCAAGATTGTGATATTCTACGGGAACGGTGGACAAGTCAGGGGGCTCAGAGGCAGACGAGTTAGCGGTAACCTCCACTGGCTGATTGCTGGCAAGAGGAATCGCTGAACGAGCTCCAGCTGACTGTCTTCCTGGTGGACCAGTCAATGTGGGGGTTATGATGGCTTAGGCACGCATGGCCTAGGACCGAAGGGGCCCGAGGAGAGGAGATTAGTTTGAACCGTATCTGTTCCCGATGGTTTCCGGAGAGAAGGAGAAGCGGGGGTTCCGTGCAGTGCATGACACGGGCCAGGAGTCTGCCGTCTAGCGCAGTGGTGTCCTGGGGGGCACTCAGAGACTCACGAGAAATACCGGCTTGGAGGGCTAGGGTTTCATCCAGGAAGTTTCCCTCTGCGTTGGAGTCCGCTAGCGCTAGCAGAGACACAGATTGAAGATTATGATACAGAGTGGCTTGAAGCTGCAATCGGATTCAGGGAACAAAAGGGAAGATTGTCTGGCTTTCCAGGGTCCCCACTGCTACTGCTGAGCCCCCCCTTTTTGGCCGAAGGGGACAGGTGGCCCGGACTGCAATATAAACACTCGCCTGTTCTCATTCTCTGGAGCCGTTCAGCGGGAGAAAGGTGGGACTGCCCCAGCTGCATGGGTTCCTCTCCCGGAGCGGTTGAGGTGGCAGGGCTGGGAGTTACTCGGGGTGCAGGAGGGGGAGAGAGGCTTCTGGCGGGAAGCGGTAAGGAGAGCCGAGAAGTGGCCAGTTCTCTCTCTATGGCGCTCTCGGAGGCCATTGTCCAACCTGGTGGCCAGGAAGATCAGGGAATCCAGGCTGTCGGACTCGTCTCTCGCCGCCAACTCATCCTTCACCAGGTCGTTGGGTCCCTTCAGAGAAACCCCCTGGAGTGACTCATCGTTCCACCCCGAGTCAGCTGCTAATGTCTGGAACTCCACTAAATATTCAGCAACACTACGGGAGCCCTAGCGAAGAATGAGTAGATGCTTGGTGGCATCTTTACCTCAGACGGGGTGATCAAAGACTTTTCTCATCTCCGCAATGAAACTGGCGAAAGAGGAGCAGATATCCAGTTGGTTGTCCCAAATTGCGGTGGCCCACGCTAATGCATTCCCCCTTAGCAACCTCGTGACATAAGCAACTTTAGACTTATCTGTGGATGGCTGCTGCTCAGACACCAGGGAGCACTGAAGGGGGAAACTCCGCCACTTCCCCAGGTCTCCGGCGTAGTGCTCCGGCTCCAGTATGTGAAGCTCCCTTGGAGGCGTGGGTGTTGGTGAAGCTTTGGGGGGGCTACCACTACAGGCTGTCTGGGCTGGCTTCCAGGTGTGGGTAGACTGATAGGAGTGGAGACTGGAGGAGTGGAGACTCAGTCCACCTGATTACCAATCTGTGTGACGTGCGCAGACAGGGAACAGAGGTTCTCCGTGACCTCCCGGAGGAGTTGGTTGTGCCATCCCAGTAGGGAACCCTGGCTGGCGAGGGCTTGTTGGATGGTGTTTGTGTCCGCTGGGCCCATGTTGGCCAGATCGTTCTGTTGCGTGGAACGGGTGACCCCAAACGCAAGACTCTGGCATGGAGATAGAGTTGGGATGCAGACGAGGCCCATGAGCGTGGCTGGAGCTGAACAGCAAACAGGAGGATGAACGGAAAGGTAGGTGGCAGGCAGTACTTATATTGACACGGAGCGTTGCTGGAGCTGAACGGCAAACCTCAGTACCGAAACAAAACTTAGAATACACAATCAAAGCGTCTGGGAACGTGAATTATCACACTGGCTGAAACAACGATCTGGCAATGAGTGGAAGCAAAGCCAGGGTATTTATGCTGCAGGTAGATGAGGGTCGGGTGTGTGCAATCAGAATGCCCGGGAGAACACGGGGAAAAGGGAATTAGGAGAGTATGAGGAATAAACAGCCAGGATCATGACAAGAACAGTAATCTCTATTTTTCAAAATGATATACTTTCATAAAAACATGCTACTGTACTAAATCAAAAGGAAATTGTCTACAGTGCACTAATTGTGATACAGACCCTGACACATACTATCATGTATTTTCTAATTTTGCAAGAGATGTGTTCTACCACAGGATGTTCTAAAATGACTATAAAAGCTATTAGAATTCAGAGACTTATTCTTTTGCCCTGAACTGTCTGGCCAATACTGTACTGTGGTTGACTGTTTTGGTCCTTTTGAAGTTGTTTCGCAAATTGTAAAATATTATGACAAAAAGAAAAGATCAGATATATCAACATGATTCCTACAACGCGAGATAGTCAGGTGATTTAGAAGTTTTAGTATGGCTTCCAGAAGATCAGATTAAACACGAGTTTGTATAGTACCTTTCAAAACTACAGGACAACCCAAAGCACTTTATAAATACTGAAGTATATTTGAAATATACCGTAGCTACTTTTGCATGCTATTAAACCTAGCAACCAAATTATGCACAGGAAGCTCCCACAGGAAACAATATCCTAATATAAAAGAAATATTGGTATAAGGATAAATACTGGCTAGGAGTCTGGGTACTATGCACATCAGTACTCGTTATATTCTACATATGTGCTCAGAGCATCCTAACATGCTCCATCACTGCCTCATGCAGAAACTGTACTGCGGCACACCGGAGGCCTCTACAATGGGCGGTTAAAACTGCACAACGCATCAAATGCACCAGCCTACCAACAATCTCTCTGACCACCACCCCCCCCCCCCCACCACCCCTGCCAACAGGGAGGTACTGTAACATTAGGACAAGGACTGGCAGAATGGGAAACAGTTTTTTTTTCCTCCCAGAACGTGAGACTATTGAACTCCCTGCCACCACCCAGGTCTCACCGCGTACTATACGATTATATACTGTATGTATACAATTGAATGATAGTAAACTTGAACTTCAACTTGATATACAGAAAGGTACCGGAAGAGGCCAGCAATATCATGAAGGATCGCACCCTCCCTGCTCATGGACTGTGTGTCCCACTCCCATCAGTTCCTTCCCCCAAGCCATCAGGCAGATCAACACCTCCCAACCTGCCCCATCACCACCACTTTATCATTTTCTGTACATTACCTTATGTACAGATACTCCTGTACCTAGTGTAACTTTATGTACAGGTTATGGATTTAAATACTTATACTTCTGTATTGTGTTCTTTATACTTATTGTGTTTTTTTAAAGCTGCATCATATCTGGAGTAACTATCATTTTGATCTCCTTTATACTTGTGTACTGAAGAATGACTATGAGCAATCTTGCATCTTGAATTTCTTCTACTCATTTCAAATGAATGTAATTGGATCCCCTGAGATCCAAGCAGGGCTTTGGGTTAGCTTTTCATCTGAAGGGTAACTTCTTTGCCCAGACAGCATACATTCAATGCTCTCATCTCCGGAGAGGAACATGAACTAAGCACTAAGATGCAACGTCTGAGTACCACAGCTTGGAACCATCAGTCCTTGGAACCATCCAGTTTGCAAACCCACCTTCGGTGATTAAAGGAGCTTGTCAGAGCTGATACCCCAAGCTTTTGCTTGAAGATCTACAATGATACAGATTCAGGTTCTTCCCCTCTACCACTAGATTTCTGAATGGTCCTTGAATACTACCTCATTTTTTTTTACACTATGTATTTAGTAGTAATTTAGTCTTTGCACTGTACTACTACTGCAAAACAACAACTTTCCCGTCATTTAAGTCTGAGATAATAAGTCTGAGTCTGATATATTGATTACAGCTTCGTGCAATTAGGAAAATTACCTAATGGTTCCATTTATCGAAACACTTCAATGCATTTTTATTCTGTGAATATTTTTAACCTAGATTTAAAATACAGGTTTTAATATATTGACCATCAGCAATGCAAATGCTTTCTTTTTGAGGTCATTACGCTCGATAAAACCACCGTGGGTTGAGGGATGATGTTGCCAACAACTAATTAAATGAATGACGATGTAACAATGATTACTGGTGGATGGTGAATTAAGGGCATCCAGGTCTACATGGGGAATCATCAAGGTCTCCACACTGACAAAACTTCCAATAAGTGACTACAAACCAGTTTCCACTATTGATAAATTGAAGTAGGGTATAGTCAATGTATTTCTGATTATCACACAACCCTCACTTTTAATTTGTTTGGCCTTCTGCAATCTACTTGTACCAGCAGTGTGCTTTAGGACTGTGTGTGTGCACAGATAACTTCTGGATGTGTTTCAGGTTCTTCCTGCTAAGCCTTAGAAGACTGGATAAAATTTTAATTTTTTCTTGCTATCTGGTCAGGAATAGTGAGAAACTTTCATCCACCCTGGCAAGGTCACCTGGGCAAAAGTGTCTGATGTTGAAAGACCCAAAACACCCGCCAACCCAGGTTACATCAATGATGATGTGTCCCAGCACATCCTAGGCTGCATCTCAGTATCAAAGTTAGTGGTTAGTACAATGCTTTACACTACCAGCGAACTGGGTTCTAATCCCGCCGCTGCCTGGGTGCCTAAGACTTGTACAGTACTGTATTTGTCAGTGTAGAACAGAGAACACGTTTGTAAATCTGGCAGGAGCAAAGAATGTTGGGAATGACACGGGTGGAGCTCGTCGGAGGGGTGTGGGACAGGTGGCAGAGAAGGAGTGCCGGGGCGAGGGTGGCACGGATGCCCTAAGACACCAGGCAAGGGTCATTTGATTCCAAACAATTGGTTTGTTGCTCATTACAAAATGTCTGGCTGGCATTTCCCACTTCCTCCTCTCTCCCTTCCCCTCTCCCCAACCATGACTCCCTTCTCCCTGCTCCCTTCCCCACTCTAAGTCCACAATAGAGACCCATAACAGAATCAGGTTTATCATCACTCACATATGTCATAATTTGTTTTGAGCCAGCAGTACAGTGCAATGCATAAAATTACTACCGTACTGTGCAAAACTGTTAGACACCCTAGCTATATATATGTGTGTGTCTAAGACTTTTGCACAGTACTGTAGTTAAGTTGCAAACAGGACTGCAGTGTTTCATGAAGGCTGCTTACTGTCATCGTCTCAAGGACAACTTCTGATGCCCATATCTTCTAAGCAGATGCGTAAAAAAATTCTTGACTATACAACCTCTTGAAACTTGAGGTTTTGCTGCTTTGAAACCAGCTGGCAGTTGGTTGCATTTATGTAAATTTTGGTATTAACTTAAGATGGTACCTCATATGATTATCATCCTAAACAGTAATACTTTGGAGAAATATTAATGTCTTGTTTACATGGTGTCACAGGACATCAAGATCCACCTTCCTTTCCTGTCATATTCCATCATGTGCAGCCTTTTGTTACATCCACCTATCACCTCCCAGCCTCTGTCGCTATTTCTATCTTTCCCTCTCTCACCCGACTCCAGCTGCCGATAACCTTCCTCACTTGGATCCACTTATCACTTGCCAGTTCCTGCCCACCGCCCTCCCCACCTCTTTATACTGCCCATCTTCCCTCTATTCTTTCAGTCAAGACGAAGGATATCAACCTAAAACGTTGACTGTCCATTTCTCCTGATATATACTACCTGACCTGCTGAATTCTTTTAGTAGTTTTTTTTTGCTCCACGTGACTGCATTTGCTGCCTCTTGTGTGTCTGTGAAGATTAGTCTCATGGCTTGTTTCCTGTCTTTGACTCATTCAGTGAATTCATTTTAAGTTGTGCATCCTTTCATTGATGTATTCCTTCCTGTGTATAACTTATTTAGAAAATGCATAATAATCACCTATAACTTTATAGATCATTCCCATTAAGATTTCTCTATCACTACTAGTTGTATCATGTGGTATTGACTCATATCTGGCCCTGTTTCAATATTGAGTATGGAGAGACTGTGTCAGTAACTTTTACAACTATAAGGATAGGTTGAGTGAGCTCGGGCTTTTCTCTTTGGAACAAGGGAGAATGAGATGTAATAAGAGACCTGGATGGATGGACAGCCAGCGCCTTTTACCCAGGACAGCAATGACTAATACCAGAGGAGATCCTTTAAAGATGAGTAGAGGAAAGTTTTGGGATGATGGCAGAGGTAGGTTTTATAGCTAGCTATGTATATACACGAAGGCTGTAGACACTTAGGCTAAGACTTTTGCAACAATAATGTACATTGGTTAAAATAGGAATGTGGTTGGGAAACAGAACTAAGAGTACTTTGCTTTGTATTAGCTCAGCAGTATTAACTGTTACTTGGTAACTGGAAAGACATAATATACAGTACTGCACAAGCTCCTTAGGGACAGTGGCAGGACCTGAACTTGCGTCAATGATACTGTAGTAGTGTTACGCCAAGCACTACGTTGCCATGCTGCCTGTGTATTCTGTAGAGTACCCAGAAATGGCTCAGGTTTGATTGACCATGATCCTACTGAATGTTGGAGCAAGCTGAAGTGGGTTTTGATGGGTTTTACCAGCTCCTTAACTTTGATGGGAATCATTTTTATCAGAGGGGGAAAGAAATCTCATCCTTGGGACTAGGGGGAGAAATCCAGGATCAGTAAACCATATCTTTTGA